>NC_068575.1:16097517-17420382 GCF_025698545.1 Gossypium raimondii | reverse complement strand
GAAGTTAAAATGGTAGTTAAACATGTTTGTTACAAATTGTCTCTTGATATGTTTGAATGTGGTGATTTGGTATTTTGATTATAAATTACTTATATGGCTAATGGTGCTAGGTGTAAAATAGCATATTAGGTACTTTTGGTGTGAATTTAATTGGTAAATAAAGTGGTAAGTTTTGGCATAAATTTAGTTATAAGTTAGTTGAACTTTTAGCCAAAATGTGCATATGGTTATACTTGTTTAATTGTTATAATTGAGGTGTCTTTTGGGCTTATTGGTTGTATGCTTATGTACCTTAATTGGATAACTTGTTGTAGCATGATTTGGTGCACTTTGGAGTGCTTGATTATGGGTGGAAAATTGGTTGTAGGTGTGTGCATGTTTGGGTGAGAAAAATGGCTTGGAAATGGCCTATTTTTCATCTACACGGCTAGAGACACAGGCGTGTGTCTCAGCTGTGTGTGACACACGGCCAGGTGACACGGCTGTGTGTCTCCTGTAGCTTTCAAAGGGTTGCAAATCAGGTTGTTACACGGCCTGGCACACGGGCGTGTGGCTTGGTCGTGTGACCTAAGTCAAAGAGTTACACGGGCACGGACACGGCTATGTGTCCCTACTTCGAACGTCCACACGGCTTGAGACACGGGCGTGTGTCTCAGCCGTGTGAGTCACCTGCAGTTTGAAAATTTTCATCTTTTTTTGAAAAATTCTATATGTTTCCGATTTAGTCCTGACTTGTTTCTAAATTGTTTTTAGGGCCTCGATGGCTCAAATAAGGGACAATATGTATGTCTTTGTTTGGTTTTGCTATGATTTATGATTTGATATTAAATGTTTAAAATATTTGATTGTTTTGGATCGTAAACTCCAGTAATACTGACGACGGATACGGGTTAGGAGTATTACATAATGCCATACATTCTTTCACAACATTTTTCAAAAACATCTTTTTTTGAAACAAACACTTTTTTTAATCCAACAATAATATCAAAATGACCCTAACTTCCAATCAACTTTTTTTAAAAAAAAAAAGGGAAAGTAGTATAATAAGAAAAAAATAAAAGGAGATGGGGTATTTATAAGAAATGAGCAAGAAAGTTGAAAGAGGAAGGCAACATCACGTGGCAGGCACATGGGAGGTGTGGGTGGGGGCACAGAGCCATGTTTCCGGTGTCTTCTTTTCTTTTCTTTTCTTTTAAGCCTTGAAGATCCAAGCCATTTCGCATTTCTCACGTAACAAACTGTCTTTTTTCCTTTCTATAAGATTTTCGTACAACGTTTCTCAAAGATATCATAATTTTATTTATTTAAAGTATGTTTAATTTACAAAATTATCAACAAAATAAAACATTTTGATATCCATTTAATAAATCAAAATTTATATTGAATTTTAAAAATGTTTAAAATTTAACCTAATTGGAAGTTTCAGTGGACTGTGTTGTAGGATCCTCAAATAGTGACATTCATGGTTGGTGTGCTATACCAACGCATTTTATGACTGTGATAGAAATTTTAAAACCAGTGAATTGTAAAATTAAAAAAATATATATATATATATAGGGATTAAAGTGATGTAAACTTTACTAATGTTATATTAATATGAATGATAAATACAATTTAATTAAAATAGAAAACATATAACACAATAATAAAATTCAACTTTAACCAAGTTTAATGTATCTTTATGGTATACTAAAATATTACATCATCAATAATTTAATGTAATCAAAATATTATTTTATTATTTACTATATTACTTAATTTCCTTTTATAATATTAGAGTTGTACTTGTAATTGTTTTTATTTAAATGTTTGGTAAAATTAAGATAATATCATTTAACTATTTCTTAATATGGAAATAATATTAAAATATAGAAATTTAATTTTAAAAACATGAATTGAAATAAAATATTTTAAAAATATAAATATCACAATAGCATATTGTTTGATATACGTTGTAACTTAATTTTAATTATTAACTGTTGAATGTAGAGTTTTAATTAATTTTAAATAATGTCCACTAAATAGTTCCATTTTAATAATGTATTTAATTTGTAAATGTAGTGATTTTTTTGAAATAAAATAGTGATAAAAGGAAATCATCTTAAAATAGTGATAAATTATTGAATATAAGTAAATTGAAATGATTTATGATAAAGATATAATTTGCAAAACACCATTAAAATTATATGAAAAGCCGTACTGTTTTTCTCATTTAACTACCTATATATTTTTATAATAGTTAAAACAAAGGTCTCTCATACTAAATATTTATTATGGGTTTCAAATATCATATGTGATTTTACGTGTTTAATTTTTAAATTGTTATTTTAATGATTGAACACAATTAGAACATATTAATTTATTTAAAATTTAAATATAATAACAAATTAAATCATACTTAAAACATTTGTATCAATATTATTTAAAAGAATAACTAATTGCAATAAATACCAAAATTACACATGAACTTTGATTTATCGCAATTATACACATGAACCTTTGATTGTAGTTCATATATACACATAAATTTTTATTTGGATTCAATTGTACACGTCTAAAGAAATAATTACATCCTTTTATTTTATATTAGATTAATATAACTGTTTTGTGTATGTAATATATAAATGTAAAATGGTGCTACATCGATATTGTTGTTAGCGTTTTAGAAAATTGAATCAAATTAAAGTTTCATGTATAAAAGCTGTACAAAATCAAAATTCATGTACAATATCGCACATTGGATGCAAATTTCAAGTACTTTTATAATGTTTTAAATCTAGAAATAGTAGAAAATAATTTTAAAAGATGTAAAATTTATAAGATATAAAAGATTGACAAAATAAAAATATTTGTGTTGGAAAAAATGCAGTTCGAATACGATTTTCTTTCACAGTTGAAAAATAAAAAATTTGAAAACCAAGTCATTTTGTGATATTTATAATAATAAACTTTTTCATGAAATAATATAGTACCTATGATTTCTAGCAATAAACGTTTCCGGCTTTCAACCGAACGACCTTCTCGGCTATTCTCATTCCACAAACTACTTCTAGTGTGGGCTCAAACAATTTCAAATCAAACACAGAACCAATAAAATTATTATTCCCGAAAAATAGAATTTATTCTTAGAAATAAATTCCCACTATTTTCGTGCATAATAACAATATCTCAAAGTTGTATATAACTTATGTATGTTTTTAGCCCTATCAGTGTCATCTATTTACAAGGAGAGGAAGTGAAACCCTAGTTAAATTAGTATAATGCATTTAATGTCAATTTAATTAGAAAAAAACCAATCCCCTAGTTGACTTAGGAGAGAGGGGCGACTAATAGTGTGTATTTCCTCTCATATGTATTATGATGGGGATTCAGCCTCTCCTGTATTGAGTCCAATTATATGCGCTTTCTAAACTTTTAACCCCACATTTTATAATTTAATCCAACCCAGTATATTTTTTTTCTATTTCTCAAAATATACATAATTTATTAAATTAATTAATTTTCCAATTAAATGATTTTCTCAACCCAATTCTAATTTTGTTAAAATCATGACAATTTTAAGGTAAAAGAATCTATGAGAAAATATATATAATTTTTACATTTAATAGATTCACAACATAAATTTAATTTCATTTTCGAACTTCAATTATTTAATTAAATAATAATTTGAAAAACTTAAATTAATTATCGGTCATTTTCATACTTAGTGAGAAACCACGTTCACTTTCGAATGTAACACATTTATCTAACTTTATCATTTCTATCAATTTATATTCATTTGATTCAACATACAATTCGTTTCTAGTTTCAATAGGCTAACGGAGGGATTGGTTGGACATATGCAATTAGGGCTCAAATGATATATAATTAAGTTTCAGCTTTTTGTCTATTAATTATAAACTCATTTAGTCACGAAGCCATTCTACTATAGTATTGTGATTGAGCTCTCCCTAATGACATACGATTACGAAAGCTACTCGATTAGTGTTCATCCAATGACCTTGTCATAAGTGTGTTACCCTCATAGGATATCATTAACCTCTTTGGGATAAACTCGTTCTCCCAAATATTATTTTATCTCATGGTAACCATTACATCTTCCTTCATGAAAAGTCAATTACTATCAAATAGTAATTAAGTCATTTATCACAAAGACAAATGACCTGTGACCATGTTTACTTTTCATTATCATATAATATCGATGACAGGATATCATTTACCCATTTATTGGGCTATGAATTCCACTATTATGAATGATGTTACATACTACAGAAGTCATATACCCAACGCACCAACTTTCGGTTCCTTATCTATTCAAATTTAGACTTTTACTTACATCAAAGTATACAAGTCACGCATACATAGTTCATCATACACTCAAGATTAAGGTATGTCACACTATGTCATAAGTGAATAAATCCATAAATGAATAAATCCATAAGTGAATAAATCCACTATTATGAATGATGTTACATACTACAGAAGTCATATACCCAACGCACCAACTTTCGGTTTCTTATCTATTCAAACTTAGACTTTTACTTACATCAAAGTATACAAGTCACGCATACATAGTTCATCATACACTCAAGATTAAGGTATGTCACACTATGTCATAAGTGAATAAATTCATAAATGGATTCAAGATATTTTACTTGGGTCTTGTTCGATGTACTGTCGGTCCAGTCAGTCACATCTATATTGTTATCTTCTAGAAGCCATCCGTTCTGATGCCCAAGACAAAATATCTCCCCAATTGGACTTGATAAACGACATATTAGTCTTTCAATCAGTTTGATCATTTTCGATTAGACTAAGGACATGTTTAGATTCATCTACTAATATAAGTTGTTTTTCCGTATTACGATCCAACCATATAATACCACTTAATATTAGTTAAACATTAGATAATCAGTGAACTAATATTTGCTTCTATTTTACTTTGCATGCAAAAACTATTGAGGATAATATACAAAATGTATTAATGTAATTCATGAATAATTTTATTAAAGCAATCAATTTGAAATAATACAAGTGTACATAGATTGAAATACTAGACTTAGGGTACTAGATCCAACAATATATTCCTAAAAATTAAATTAAAATATTTTAGTTTAAAATAAATACTAATAGCATATTACAAAAATATTTAAACATTATCGATCTAAAGTAATAAGTGTAATTTAATATCAACCATTTGTTTGATTAATATTATTGTTTGTTTAAAGTGATATAAAAAATTTAATTATCAATAGTTAATTTTGCTATTATCATACAACAGTTAGTAATATATTAAAAAATATTTTTAATGTTAATTTAATAATATAATGAATAATAAAGGGTATTATAATTGGTTAAAAATTTCTATCGTGATTTTATATACATTATAATATAATAGATACGCATTTTAACATACAAATATAAAAAATTAATATTTTAATTATAATAGATTTTACTATATTCATAATGTGGGTGAAAATATTATGCAAAAAATTTATAGAGTAAGACTCATTTTTTTTTGGTTCAAGCCCTTCATGTGGATGTATTGTTCAATATATAATAACATAAAAGGAAAAAATTAACCTTAAAATAATATTTATTAGTTTATCAATATTATTATATAAAATTTTGATTGAATTGGTGTAATTAGGTAATGACGCCAACTCGTAAGAAAATTATAAGAATGTCCTTTTATAATTAAAATAAGTAATATTATTTGAAGGTATTTTAATTTTTCAATTAAAACAATAAAACATACATATTGTGATGTTTGAACCACACTAATTACATTAATAAAACTTTTAATTTACCACTGAGCTAAAGCTTTATTTTGATGTTCTTATACATTTTGTTTTCATTCTGCACATTTTGTTACCTCCGTTAGTTGTATATCTATACTATTATTTGAACTCTTGACTGAGTTGGTGTCATTAGTCAACCGAGCACTAACTTGGTTAGGAAATTATGAGAATAGATTTCCGTAATTAAAATAAATAATATTATTCGAGGATATTTTAGTCTTACACATTAAATAAAGATAAAAATGTGCATATTGTGATATTTGAACCCACGTCAATTATATTAGTAAAATTTTTAATTTACCGCTCAATTAAAACTGCATTTTAACATTTTTAGAATTAATAATGTATTTGATTGATTTGGTGTCATAAGTCAACTTGACACCAACTCAAGATTGATGACAATACCATGATAAACAATTCTATTTTTTCATCTTAATAACATACATATTTACTAATTAATTACAAACCACCCATTTCATGTTATTTAAATAGATATTTATGTTTGGGGTGAAAAGATTCCTAGTATAATTAGAAGAATTGAAATGGAAGTATAGAAAAGGGTTTTAATTATTTTATTAAAACTAAAAATAATATGGTTTCCAAATTGAGAATGTGATTTAAGGGATAAGAGATGGGTTCCTTTTATTTTAGCATTCCAAGTACATCGATTTGTACCAAATTTCCTTTCTCTGACTTTGGGCCCCGCGTATTAAATCTTCTACATTTTTAGTACGCAAAATACTACTACTTTCCTTTTAAATATTTGTGAGAAAATAACATTTCCCATATAATTCGAAACCAAAAATATCGTTGTTCTTATTTATTTTCGTTACTTTTATGCCATCCGTTTTCACCACAAAATTATATTATGAATTTATTTTATATACTCTTGAATTACATTTTAAAGTATATTCTATGAAATATTTAAACTGTTTCAATTTAATTTATTTTATTTAAAATGAATAAATTAATAATATAAACATAAATAGATTAAACTACTTCTTTGTTAATAATAAATATAAATGAAAACTGTTACAATTAATTAATTAAATTCGTATTTTATTTTACGGATTACATTTTTAGTAAAGTGTGTAGTGATCCAAATGTATTTCTCTAAAATTTAATTAAAACTTCTTCAATATACCAAATGAATCAAGTTCCCAAATATTAAAATATATTTATCAACCCAATAATCAACAATTATCTTCCATATGATAGCTAATCTTGTTTCAGGTACCAAAAGAAGCATATATAATTATGCTCCAAAGATTATTTATATATTCTATGCTTCACTTGAGAAGATGAAATTAAATATTTGGATTTGAATTTTATTTATTATATAATGATAATAATGAAATGCGTGGGCACATTAGTACAGGTTCAATCTGAAAGATATAAAAACGTAAATTAGTGAAATTAAAAAATATTTTCAAATTTTCAAATTCACACTAGAAAATCTTACTTTTAAAAAAAAATTGAACTTACGAAACCACAAAAATATACGATCTAATCATTAACTAGATTCACAGTCACAGTTGATAGCAAGCAACTTTCGACAACATTTTCTAGCTTCAATTCACTGGCAATGCTTTGTAGCTAAATATGGAAGTGCTTACCGGCACTGTTTCCTGATCCGAATATCAAATTAACAATCTATAATCCTGAATTCCGGATTCATATCCCTCACCTTACCTGTTCTTCCAACTCTTTTTCACATTTTCATATTCCAAATCAACGTCCTCCGTAAATGCACCATCTATTTTTGTCATCTCTTCCATATATCAAAGCTGTTCACGTTAAAACTTGCGCTACTTGTCTTCTTAACATGATCAGAGATCCAGGAAAACAAACCTTTGTGCTTAGGAGGAAAAGTGAATCGAGAAAAACAGCAAATCACCGGGTCCATTTCCAGAAGAAATACACAATGACGACTGTCAAAACCATCCCCACGTATTTGATCCATGTATCAACACGGTTCCTCCTCTCAATGAGCCTCAGGACAGAGTTGGAGAGCCCCACCGTGTTAAGTACATCCAGGGCCTTTCGTTGTGCTCTCTGAACAAAAACAAGACTTCCATTCAAAAACTCAATGGTTGTGACAACTTGCAATAAATATCAAAATGCATCAACCACCACCCTTTTCTTATTTCAAGCAAATGATTTGAGATATCAACAATTTATAACTAGTCACTTAAATTATAGCACCTGGGAATCTATACTGTTGAACAAATAAACAAAAGAGAGTTCACAATCTAGTGCACTCAACTATAGATTAAGAGCGGAATACAGCATCCAATAACTAATCGCTAGTGTCAGAGTAGATATGGATATATGATTGAACGGGTATGTTAAAGGCAGTATTTCCTACGGGTGGCAAAGAAAAGAAACCCAAGTTAACAAAAACCACAACGATTAATAAAACCAATTGTGACTATAACATATGTTGAAACTGTTAGATGTGCAGTGAAATTAACTGCACCTGTTAAATTTTCATTTACATTATTTAAATAGAAATGCATCAGCAAAGGACCTCATTTTCTGTTTATACCTTGAGGCGATCTCTTTGTTCTGCATATTTGGAAAGGATTGCTGTTCCAGTTTCAAAAGATTCTTGCAACATTCGTGATGAATTTCGAACTGATTGCATTGCTTGTGCTTCCTCATCAAAAATTCTCAGGACATGAGCTGACTCCCCATTCTAAGAAAAAAAAGTAAAAAAACTCAAGAAAAGCTAAAATCAGCTCCATTTTCCGACAAGAAGGAAAAGGTTTACATACAGCTCTTCCAAGCAACTCAGCTCTCTCTTTCGCTTCCAACATCCGTCTCTGATTCCTCATAGAATACTTGTCTAAACTATCTTTCAAAGAGTCAGCCTCTTCAGCCACTTGTTCAACTTTTCTGTTTGCCAAATATAAACAGCCTCGAGGTGTAAGAGCAACAAACTAACATAAGTTACAATAACATCAATAAGCATGGTAGTTGGAAATTATCAAAACAGCACTAACCAGTTTCAAACTTCACCAAAACAAGGCACACCTCGTAACTCAATAAAGAAAAAGAAATCTAATCAAGTAGGCATACAATTAATGAATATATTTGTCTAAACTAAAACTATTAGACAATTTAACATAGGAGTCAGACTACTCATAAAGAAGCTTTGTCAGTCAAGTCTTGAGCTCAAAATTGTTTTCTTTTAAAATTTTAGCTGTTGCTTTCATTTTACAGGACAAAATCTTAAATGCTCGCTCTCTTTATATTTGAGTCTATGATCTATGTAAGCAAGAAATTTGATTTCTAGTGAACCTGAAAAGCTAACGTTCGTTGCAATTTATCAAACTTAGTATCAATTGCAAGCTGCACACCATTGTGTTACTGGAATTTGCTTAAATCTGCCACCTCCAACATCCCATGCATAATAATCATGAATAAATAGAGATAAAATGAGTTGTACAACCGAAGCTAAAACACTTTGAACTAAATTCAACTTCTATTGAAGAAAAATTAACTGAAACAATCAGGCACAATAAGTAATTTTCCAAGGAAAGAAAGGATCATCAGTAATAAATTATCCAAGACCTCAATCATTTGAAGATTAAGGATATTGAATCAAATTGACAAATTGAAGACAAATACTGAAATTCTAAAATATAAAAGGATTTACAATAAACAAACTAGAAGAAGATTGACATGTTTAAGAACTAAATAGCAAAATTCCATAAAATAGTGAGAAATGTGATATTGTGTAGGCGTTGGGGTAATACCTTTTCCAGAGATCGCGTTGAGATTTGGCGGGGATAGAACGCCAGAGGCGATCCATATCGGCGCATAGAGAGTGGATCTGAGAGATATCTTTCTTAACGGCGAAGGAGAGTTCAGGAGAATCGGTACCGGAGACGGAGCTCTCGAATCTCTCTAAGCGTTCGACCCCATCCCTTGCTCGAAGAAGTAGCTTTCTAGCGCTTTGATACACTTCCGATAATGTCCCTCCTCCTTCCATCCCCGCCATGCTTGAATTCCCAAAGAAAGCGTGTTCTTGTTTTTCCCTGATAGAAATAAATGGGTGCAGAGCAGGCAAATGGAGATTGCTTTAATTTTTTGTTTTGTTTTTACTGAATTGCGGTTTTGAATTTCTTTTGGCAGGTAAACACATCATTACAGCCTATCATGTACTGCCACGTCAGAAGATACGGCATCCCATCCATATTAGACCGTCACAGCACCCTTGTTATTAAGGGTTTTTCTTTTCTTAATTCACTTTTATACTTAAAATACATTTAATTATTTTATGGATGTATTTAATTTTTATAAAATTAAATTATATTAATTGTTACACTAATTTTTATAAAATTAAATTATACATCAATCCAATTCATATCTATATATCTATCTTTTAGGAGTCATGAGGTTGAATTTCAACACAGGTTTCCATCATCAATCTGATGGCCAATCAGTGCAAGTTATTTAGGTGCTGGAGGATATGCTGCGAACCTACATTATTAATCTCGAATTTGGCTGGGAACGTTATTTACAACTAGTTGTATTTGTGTAAAATAATAGTTTCTAGTCGAGCATTCAAATGGCTCCATATGAAGCGTTATATGGTCGGTGGAGTAGAACACCCTTATGCTAGTCAAAATTGAGTGAAAAGAAGGTAATCAAGCCAGAGTTGATTTAGGAAGCAAAAAATGTAGTTAAGATGATCAGGGACAGATTGAAAGCAACCTCAGATAGACAGAAATCCTTTGTTGATCTAAAGCAGAGGGATATCGAATATGTTGTGGGTGATAAGGTGTTTTTGAAAGTCTCTTCGTGGAAAAAGATTATGTGTTTTGTTCGTAAGGGAAAATTGAGTCCCAGATATATCGGGCCTTACAAGATTGTTGAAAGAGTTGGACCGATTGCTTATCGTCTAGCTTTGTCGTTGGAATTGCAAAAGATCCACAATGCATTCCATGTATCTATGCTCCAACAATATCTGTTCGACCCATCTCATGTTATACTGGTAAAGACAATCGAAGTTCAGACTAATTTAAAAAAACTTGTGCTTTAAAATTCTCAACAATTATCTTTATACACACTTGTAAGCTTTCATTGTACTCATTCAGCTCAAGTGTTTCTCTTTGTATTAGTGCTTAATTTGCAAAAACTCTGATCTTGTGAGGATTACTTCTTAGTTTGCTATTTGTATTCACTCTTTGAGAAGGTTTTGTCTTAAGATTTGGGAGTTTTGTAAAGGTAAACTTTGTCCTCAAAGGTTGTTAGATTAATGAATTTGAGAAAAATCCTTAGTTGTAGAAAGCTAAGGTAGTGGAGTAGGCAATTAGCGTCGAACTACTATATATTGTCGTGTTCATTGTCTCTATTTATTCTCCTAGCTACCAAAAGTTTTTAAAAGGTCAATTCATCCCACTCTTGACAATTTCGAGTTGATTAATCAAACTAACAATTTTCAAATATTGCATAATTCGCTTGAAATTATCTTAGTACTAAAATTTGATATTAATGAAAATATATTTAAAAAATATTTATAATAAAAGAAAACATAGATACTTTGAAACAATGAATGATCCGCAGAGAATATAACATACAATAATTGTGTTTTATTTTTGCAATGAATAAGTTTCCAACACTTTCCATTATTTGTGGGAAATTATTCCTAATGCAATGTTACATTTTAAAGAAAGCAAATCAATCTTGAAATTACATTCCAACGAAGTAAATATTTAAATTCCTTTAAAAGTGATAACTTTCCATTATACCAAACGGCCATTAAAAGTAGTAAAGGAGAAATAAAAGTGAAGGAAGTAAATAATTATATTTGTTTGGATAATTAAAATAAATAAAGGAAAAGAAAATGAAGTAATTTTAACTATTTTATTTGGTTAAACAATGGAAAGAAAACGAAAGCATTAATTATATGAAAATTTACAATTATGCCCTTTTATAAATTTGTTTTAAAAGAAATAGAAGATAAAAAAATATATTTTATTATCTTAATTTTTTGGGTTTCCTTTCTGATAGGGCATTAAAACCACCAAATATAAATTCCTACTACAAAATAATAGTAATTAGTAGTATAAAGCAGTAGGGTCGAATCCACAGGTACTGGCTATCTAAATTCGCCCTTTTCCATGACCAGAACCGATGTTGCAGTCACAGTCATACCCACGACCTATGTGTAGAAATATTGAAAATAAAAAAATGGGGGGTTTAAATTGATTAAGATAAATAAAGAAGAAAATACGAAATTAAAATAAAACAGATTCAAAAATGCGAAAAATAAATAAATTTAAGAAAATAAAATAAATGGATAAATAAAATATTTTTTTAAGCTTAGCCTTAGCCTTGGTGTACTCCAATCTTGAATCGATCCTTGAAATAGATTTTTCTGTCCAAGCAATAAGCTCGTTATAGTGACCAAGAACGTTCCAGTCGCCAACTTTTCCGTAAGTAGTCAATCCCGGTGCAACCTGCAAACCGACTCTTGCCAAATTTTTAATTGCGATACACGTATTCACAATTTAAGATTTTGACAACCTTGCACTCTAAAAAGCCCAACTCGAATCAACGGCCTCAACCACGTGGGTCGTTTAAATCCAATCTCTATCTCGCTTGACAAAATCCAACTGGCTTTTCCCACCTAGGCACGCCAATTTGTTTGTGGGAATTCGAACACAGCACGACCGATTTATCTTCCCAACTGTACGCCAAATAACTCCAACCTAACATGCACTTTTTGAATCGAAGCTTAATCAACTTTAAGAGACGAATTTGTACTATCCCATATACCAGAGAAATAGAAAATATTGCGCTGAGAGGTTTTTTGAGCAAGCTCGTATCTCACGATTGTCTTATTGGAGCAATTTTCAGGCTAAAGCTAAAAAAGGATTTAGTTAATCATGAAAAGAATCATAATAAATAGTTTAAATGGAATTATGGAAAGTGGAAAGGGAAAGTGAAAAGGCCTTGGAAGGTAATTAAATAAAAAAGGTTGAAAATAAAAAAAAATGAATGAAACAGTATGGGAATTGACGATGGAAGCTGGAAAGGAAAGAAAAAAAAGAAAATAACTTAAACCAAGGCCAAGGCCGAAGCCAAAGCCAATATGTGTTGAATTGGTTATAACCACTAGGTATTTATACATATTTTTAATGATAAAATTTAGTTAGATTTTTCTTAAATATTATCACTAAATAATTCTAAATATTATCACTAAATAATTCAAAATTTAAAAATCAAATTTAAACTAGAATTTAAACTAATTAGTAACAATATAAAAAATCCTTCAATCTTTATCCAGCCACTTTAAAAAAAAATCTTCAACCCTTCAATCTTTATCCAATCATCTTTGAATCTTCAATTTTTTAATCAGGTCCTCCTCTTTGCTTTTTGTTCCAATTTAGCCTTTTTTTTGTAAGAGTTTGAATTCAGCACACTAACTTCATTCCTGACAAGAAAAATCTAAATTTAATAGCATTTTATTTGATAATTAATCAAAAATAAATATATTAAAAATATGAATTTATTTTGCTATCACTTTCTTTAGCTTTCCTCCTAAATTTGGGTAAATTAAAAATTAAGGGTAAGTTTAGTTTGAGGAAACAATAGTTGTTTTATTTTCAAATTTTAGAAAATAGAAAATAGTGAAAACACATGTTTGGTTAATAATTTTGAAAATGATTCTTGAAAATTGAAAATAAAAATATGTGAAATTTTGAGAATAAGAAAACATGTTTTCAATAAAATATTTTGGAAACATGGAAAAAAAAGTTTAAAACAAGTGATTTTTTCTGTATTAAAATTACCCAGATTCGAATCCTTCTAGAAACAACTTTTGTTTTTATAACTTTTTTATTTAATTACATTTTATTTTACTATTGTCATATATTTTAAATAAATTATACTTTAATGTAATTATTCAATTATTTTTATTTCTATTTTGAAAATATATACCCAACGCGTTTTTGCTATTTTGATTATTGAAAACAAATTTCTATTTTTATTTATCAAACATTTGAAAATAGAAAATGAAAATAGTTTTCTGAAAATAAAAATAAAAAGATGGAAACAGAAAATGTTGTTTGAAGCCAAACGCACACTAAGCTTTCAAAAGAAAATAAAGGATACTCAGTTTCTTTTTACTTCCTTTTACCTAAATTAAAAATTCAATCCAAAGGAAAGGATAATCCTTTCAAAATTATTGTTTTTTAAAAATATATTAAAATGTCATTTTAATGATTTGTGAAGAGGTAATTTCACTATTATCAACGAAAAACTCTTATTTTAAAACAAAATGTATAATAAATAACATCATACTTAGTTAATTTTATGATTGAGAAACTTAAAATTAATTTTATTTATTAGCAGTTAAATTAAATTAGAAGTAGTTGACATTCTTAGCTTAAAAGTACCAATAGAAAAACTTTATCTGTTCAATTTTTTCAAATTAAATCTTTGCTTCATTGGCAATGGTGGCAATCTTCGGGCTGGTCACATTTCTTCAACATTAATTTTCTTACTTTTGCTTCATTTTTAATTTCAATCCATATTATCGTGGTTTGGTCTATAATTTTGTGGTTTTATTTTGTTCACTCTATTTATTTTAAAGTAGATGTGGTTTTAGTTTTTATTTTTTAGTCATGTTTTGGCATATATATGATATTTGCCAATATAAGGGTGTCATCAATTCTATTAGGAACCATTCTCAAAGGGCTTTATCATGATAAATCATAGTAATGGTGATAGATTCGCGAAACTAAGGAGGAAAATAAGCTATTTGAGACTTGGCGTTTTGTGCATCATTAATGCGGTGGGTCTCTTGAGGCTTTTGACAATTTTTTCTTGGTTGATCGGTGTTCATTGTCAAGTTGATTTGATGATGGGCAGACTAGGATGAAAATTTAAATGATTTGATCAATTTATCCTCTCTCTTTTCTTTCTTTTTTTGAGATTATCCTGCAAACATAACATTTGTGCATTAGTTTATAATGATTTATTTATCATTTGTACTATGCCTCATGTCTTGCATTATTATTGTTCATGATTCCTATTAACAATAGTATCTTCTAAAAAAAATTCAAAATGTTTTGAATAAATTGAAGCAATTGTCTACCTTCACTAATTTAACCATTTTCACTAAGGATTGTCCCAACTCTCTATTTTAGAATTGATACCTTTTAAGGATAAGGTACAACTTTTACAAATACTTATTTTGTACGAGGCTAAGATAGAAATAATTTCCCTCTGATAGAACTTCTCTAGCTTTCAAGAATCTATTAGAAATACAAACAAACACTTGATTTACCCAATAAGTGTTTATGTAAAAATATTGAAATATGTATGGTGTTTGATCTTTGAAACTTGTTTCTTGTTTTGAGTAGAGTGTTTGGAGGAAGTAAGTGTTTTACAACCCTGCACGTTAGGGGAGATCCTTCTAATTCAAAAACACTGGGTGCCTAAAATGAGCTAGAATGAATTTAAAATATGTTTAAAGAAGTTTGATTAACTAATCTCAATTTAAACAAGTGTTTTTGAGTTTCTTTTGGACTTCAAAATAGTTTCTAATATATGCCTTTTGCTTTTCAATTCAAACAACTTAAGGAAATGTTTTATATAAAATCAAAACTATTTTCTTTTTGTCTAAAATACCCTGTTTTTATTAAATAATGATGTTTCATACTTTTTTCAATTGAATTGGTGTTGAATTAACTCGTGATATTAACTTTCATTATGGTAAATGTATTTGAATAAAGCCTTTAGTATCTTATATGGATTACGAGTTCCACTATGGTGCGTTTAATATGCGTAGATTTGGTTCAATTATAAGTGGTTCTTTGTCCATTAGTATTTTGCATTAATTACAAACTCCTAAAAAATTAAAACATGTCACAACAATCTAAATAAATATATTGACGCAAAAAAATTACACAAATTTTCTCTAATTGTGTTAGGATGGTATTGAAAATAGTATTATGAAATGATCCGAAACATAATTAAAATTTAATGCAAAAAGTAACATAAATGGGGCAAATTACACATAAAAGTCCTATTTTTTTAAAAATTTATCGAAATGGGCCCGATATTTTATTATTTACCGGAATCGGCCATTTTCTCCGAAATCGGCGCGATGTCAGGGAATGTGTCAGCAAATCGCGTCCACGTCAGCGTGTTTTGCTAATGTGTTAGAAAATCGCGTCCTCGTAGGCGCGATTTGTGTCCACGTAAGCAAAGCGCTACCGACGTGGGACGCGATTTGTCGACATCGTCTCGACATCGCTACCGACGTGACGCGATTTTGGGGAAAATGGTTCATTCCGGTAAATAATAAAATATCGGGCCTATTTCGGTAAATTTTAAAAAAATAGGGTTTTTTTTGGTATTTTGCCCACATAAATGCATTACTATATACATAAAACAAATTATTAGTGTTATTCAATTATAATAATCCGCCCGAACTCCGACCCAATTAACCTTTCATCTTCTCTGTTCCATGACCGGGACACCATCTCTCTTCATTATTCACCTGCGATGAGCGCGGAACGAACTCGTGAAGAAGATTAAGGCTCCCTTTGGTTTGGCTTTTACAGCCAGTGAGGTGCAGTTGGGGGGAAAAAATGGTGCCAATCTCACTGCTATGCTGTTTGGTTCAGCAAGTCAGTGCAGTGAGATTGCATCTCCACCACACTGCTCAGCTGAAAATCAGCTGGTGATTTCAGCAGCAATGGAGGTGCAGTGAGCTATTGGTACTTTAACTCTCCAAAAATACCCTTACTTTAACTCTCCATATCTTCCCTCCTCCTACCATGCTTCTCCTTCTTCAATTTGTGCAACCAGTTCACTTCACAAAGCTCCAGGTAAGTCATTCATCTGCTGCTGCAACTTCTGCCATTTTCAACCATGTTTGGTTGTGGTTGTGGTAGTGGACTTTTGTGGACTTTTCAACCATTTTCAACTTCTGCCACTACCGATCTTCTGCAACTTATGCCATTTCTCTGTAACAAAGGTGCACCGGAAACTTGAAGAAGATGATAGATGGATAGAACAAGAGGTATATAATCGATATAATAGATGGACAGAACAAGATGATAGATGGACAGAAACTTGAAGAAGATGATAGATGAAGATGATAGAGGTGTTAACTTTGCAATACAACTACAACATTTCTATGATGGGTTGGATGGACAGAACAAGCGACAATTTGATTTTATAGCTAGAGGGAGTATTTGGTTAAAAATAGGAAGATAAATAATCGATAAATTGGAAAATGTCAGCAAGAATGAGCTTACATGGGGCATAAACCAAGAGATATAAAACGCTAACCTAGCAGAATGTACACTCCAAAAGTAAACATCTTATAACCTGGAATTAGGAACATTAGATTTTGTTGAGCCTAATAAAGATGAACCAGAGGAGGAAAGTATGAATAATGCAGAACAAGAGAATAACGAGCTAGCCTTTCAACTTGACTGGTGGTGTAAAAGTAAAGAATATCCAAAACAGGTAATTCCAACCATAACTAAAATGGTTCCTTTTATTATTAAAACACCTAAATTGGAATTGAAACCACTGCTTGAACACTTGAAGTATGAGATGTTTGGGAGAAAAAAACACCTTGCCAGTAATTACATACAAGGAGTATGTAAAAATAATTTTTTCGAAAAATATTAATAAATAATTTAAATTAATTATATAATTTATTAAAATATTAGAAGATATATTTCAATATTTTATTAAATAAATTTATAAATTCACATATTTTAATAATTTAAAAAAAAGTAAAATAATTTTAAAAACTTCTATTATATATCAATTCTAATATGATGTCTTTAATAGTCATTTCTTATCATCACCTCACCGCTACAGCTGCGTTTGAATCCAAACACACACTCTACCATTGTTTCTAATCTCACCGCTACAGTAATTAATCTCACCACCAGCGCTGTTTTTAACCTCACCGGAGCTAAACACACCGCCCATCCAAACTAAGCCTAAAGAATTCGTGAATTTTAAACAGACTTTTAGATGATGGAGAAAGCAGCAATGGAATCATCAAACAGCAACAACAGAATCTGCAGAATCTTTGTCGAAAATTTTCCAAGGCTCCCAATTTGCACTGTAAATATTGCACGCCATCATCACACCAGAAGCGATGGAATCGCCGTTGGTGATTGGTTTAAGGTAACAAAAAAGGATTTCTTCTTTAGTGGGGAGAAATTGAAACCCTATAGGAATCTGAAACTGTGACATAATGGGGGTTTCGTTTCAATACACAACAAAGTGGTGGTGATGGTGATAGACGAAGAGAAAGATGAGATTAATTTGGTGATTTTCAAAGGAATTTCTAAAAGGTCTCCAAACTCAACTTTACACCCAAACCTTATATACCCAATTAGGGTATTTCTGATATCAGTGCATACAATGGTTATTTGACTTCTCTTCTTGTTTCTTGTTTCTGCTTCTTTTTCAAATAAACTTCCAAAGTCAACAAACTTGGAAGCTGAAATCATTCTTTGTAACTACTGAAGGCCAAATCAACATGCAAAAGAATCTGATAATAGATGGATAATTCACTTGTTTCATTTCCTTTTTAAATATTTGAATGTTACTCTTCAAAAGAACTGCTTTAAGAATCTGGACATACGGAAAATAAAATTGAAAAAGGCAAGAAAACGCGGATTGAGAGCAACTTACCTGATCTCGGAAAAAAAAAAGAGACATGGTGATCCTAAGAGCGGTGTTATTCGTTCAAAGGTACGTCTGCTCTTCCATTTCCTCTGATCATATGCGTATCATTTTTGCATTCATTTCTTTTTGTTTAATTTTTTTCCAGCTATGCTATTTGAGTTTTATTCTGTTCAATTAGTTTGTAATGATTGAATCTGCTTTTTGTTACTTCAATTGAGTCATTTTTTTCTTGATTCAATTTTCTCCAATAATTCCATTTCTTGCTTATTTTTTAGTGAGAAATGTTAGATTTTTAGTTACTGAGATTGGAATTCGATCATTTCTTTTTGTATTTCAATTCTGCTTGTCAATCCCATTTTTCATGCTTCGCGAATGTTGTCTGCAATTTTCTTGATCACTTCAATTCCAAATTTGGGAAAATGTCATATTTACCTCTGGTAATGCTTTCTTGGGAAAATATCATGGTTTCATCTTTTGATTTTTTCCATTGTTCGATGCTTGTAAAGTGAAAGCGATTTTAGCTTTGAAAGAGGAATCAATGCATCAAAAACAGTAGTGAAAATAGCAGTGAAAAGTGTTCCTAACCTCAATTCTACGTGTTCTGTACTTCAATTCTCTGCACCGAAAACAACAGTGGTAAGTGATAAAGTTAGAGGACTCAATTGAATGGAACCATTCCTGCAATTTTTGGGCCGATTACAAGTTTGCAAGTTGTTGACTTTTCTTTCAATAAGTTCAGTGGTGAAATTCCAAATGAGTCAGGCGAAAATTGTGGGAGTCTAATGCATCTCCATATTGCAAGTAATGGACTTTCAGATTCAATTTCGTCCAACTTGGGTAACTGAGTTGTCAATGTCATATATGGATCTGGTTGGACTGTACTCTTCTTTCTTTTATAGGAATGCTCTCATAAATGTTGGTTCTGGTCCTTCCCCATTTTCGTTGAGTGAATTCGCTGTATTACATGTTTTTGGCAGGAATCAGTTCCTCCCTTTATTATTTCTTTACATACTTTGTCTGCTAAGTTGAATTATGTTTTCTGTATATTCTTTTGATCCTTGTCTAAGGTTAGATGGTTTGATATTTGATGCTAGCAACAACAAAATCGTAGGTGAACTTCCTTTAAACATGGGTCACACTTGCAAATGCTTGAAAATTTTTATTCTAGCGAGCGATGAATTTGTTGGCTCGATTCCTACATCATTCACTGACATGGTTTCTCTGCTTAAGCTTATCCTCAGTGGAAACAGATTGCGAGGTCACATATATTTGAGAGACGAATGAGATAAGGTACCTCTCGCTTTCTTATAATAACTTTTTTAGGCGCGATGCCTCGAGATTTAGTTTGACTGTCATTTTTACGAATCGCTGATTTAATATCGCGACCTTCGATTTTCTAGCAGTTTGCTTGATTTAATATCACAGCTGTCATTTTTATGGTTTGCTCGATTTAATATCACGACCTTCGATATTCTAACAATTCGCTTGATTTAATATTGCGGCTGTCATTTTTACGGTTCGCTTGATTTAAGATCGCGACATTTGATATTCTAACTGTTCACTTGATTTAATATCGCGACTGTCATTTTTACGGTTCGCTCGATATAAGATCGCGACATCCAATATTCTAACAGTTCGCTCGATTTAATATCGCGAGTGTCATTTTCACGGTTTGCTCGATTTAAGATCATGACCTTCGATATTCTAACAGTTCGTTTGATTTAAGATCGCGACCTTTGATATTCTAACAGTTTGCTTGATTTAATATCGCGACTATCATTTTTATGGTTTGCTTGATTTAATATTGCGGTTATCATTTTTACGGTTCACTTGATTTAAGATTGCAACTTTCGATATTCTAACAGTTCACTTGATTTAATATTGCGGTTTTCATTTTTACGATTCGCTTGATTTAAGATCCCGACCTTCGATATTCTAATAGTTCGCTCGATTTAATATTGCGGCTGTCATTTTTACGGTTCACTTGATTTAAGATTGCAACCATCAGTTTTCTAATAGTTCACTTGATTTAATATCGTGACTGTCATTTTTACAGTCCGTTGATTTAATATCACGACTTTCAGTTTTCTAATAGTTCGCTAATTCACAATCATGATTGTAGTTTTTAAAGCTCACTAATTTCTTCGACAAGGTAAGGGACATTTTTACTTACAGGAAATACAGTTCGCAGTATTCTATAACTTGTTTCCTTAAAACCATTTCTCAAATAACCTTTTAACTTTAGTACCACACCGTCAGACAATGGAACTTACTCAGTAGAGTTTCGAGTTAAAACTTATGTAATAAGCCTCCAAGTACACGTTCCATGTTTCTAAGTTTGTTTAGAAGAATTACTTTATAACTCTTTTTCGACAATGTGGGAGACAAATTGTTATACAATTATAATAAAATATAATAATCTAGCAAGTTTAACTCGAATCTGATCCGATTAACCTCCTATATATATATATATATATATATATATATATATATATATATATATATATATATATATTTTAAAGACCCTTTTTGAGGGGACAGTACTCCATTTTTTATTATCTTCTTCCCTGCTACTTGACCAGGACACTATCCCCCTCCTTATTGGCCTCTGTTGATACTGTGTATCAATAATTAGCATTAAAAAGTATATAAATTTATAATACTTTAAATAGATTAAAAACAAATTTTTTTTTTTTTTGCCCTTTTCTTCCCTTTAAAAGATGAAATTAACCTTCCACAATAACAAATTTCCATTGTTTACCTGCCTACAGAATTCTCAATTGTAGCATATTAAGCAATCGGGCTGGTTTTATATTATGTTAACTATATATCTATCTATCTTTATATATAGTATTTATTAAGAGTATAACTAAATTAGTATCACTCTCAATCAAGTCATTATTTCGATCAAAAATTATAAAATGTCTATCTCGTAATTAGAAAATTATATTATTAGAAGGTATTTTGACTTTTCATTTTAACAAAACTAATTAAAATATTATATGGTGGGATTTGAACTGCACCAATTAGATTACTAATCTAGTAAACTTACTACTCAACCAAAATTTCATTTTAATATATTCTATATATATTTGTTTTAATATACACAATTTATTATCTCCATCAATTATATATATATATATATATATACATAATTATTGTTACTTGAGTAGGTCTCATAAGTCAACTCGATACTAACTTATAATTAATGTCAAAACCGTGATAAACAATTATAGTGCATTTAGTATTGTTTATTTGATGTATTTATGTATTTAAATTTTGCTTTACTCATAATTTAATCTATTTGTTTAATATGATTAATTAGTTTCAAACCATACATTTCATTGTTTATTTCATTGTTTATTGTATGTTAGCTTCAAATGGGCATCTATGTTTCAAATATGTGGTTTCTACAGGCGTACGCGTTTAATAAGATTTTTAGTACTAACATTGTATTTGATTGAGTTACTATCACAAGTTAACTTGACACAGACTCAAAATTGATAACAACACACTGTTAAACAATTAAATCTAATCTTTTTTTAATTTTAATATCTCACATATTTTATGTGTAATTATTATTAATTAGTTTCAAGTCATACGTTTTATTATTTATTGTAAGTTATTCTTAAATACACACGTGTTCTTAATACTGAGATTTCCACACACATACGCATTTGATATGATTTCTAGTACATATTAAGTGTTATATTGAGTTGATGTCATAAAATTACTAAAATATACCCTATACAAATTAATTTATATTTTTATGAGGGTGTTTTGACTTTTCATATGATAGATCAATTAAAATAATCATAATAAAATTACACCCAAAACACTATGCATGATAAATAATTAATTTTACCATTATAATCAAAATATTAATTAATTTTATGTAACTTTTAATAAATATATTTGTTACATACGAGTAAATTATAATATATTTTCTAGGACATGGAGTTAAAAATCATTAGTAAAATCCCTGCCTAATTGAAATCACGAGAATTTTACATGATTCTAGGTTATCCCTCCTAAGAGTAGATTTCTTAGAGTTCATTCATGCCATCTTTTTAATAGTTTTTCATCAAAATCTTACATTAAAAAAATGGAAATGATAGAAAAAAGCAAATGCTAGAATGTGCCATGAAGATGATGGTTGTGATTACGTGATTTTTTGGTACGGCCGACGAGATCGCACATAGCCTAATCTATTAGAGCTTCTCCAGCAACATTCATTTTATCTTTTTACTCGTATTGTTGAATAATTTATGCTATCGCAAGCATTTTCTTAAAGAAAAACACAGATAGTACTAAGATGGTGTAAAATTAAAAAGCAGATCCTAAAATCTTAACTAGGTATTAGTTTTAGCACGTATATGTATTGCTTTGTTTTTTAAGCACTACTCAAGTTGGGGTGTAAACGTCTGGCAGTCTAGCAAGATCATCATCTTTTTCTATTGATTAGGGATTAACACTTCAAATTCACGCTTGTTTCTCATTTGTCTTACAGGATTATGGTTCCTGATCCAAGGATCATCGGAAAGTTGCACTTCTGTTCCCAGATGCAGGAAAAGCTTGTCGTCGCCTAGCTTGAGGAAATTGTTTAGATCCATCGTCTATTTGCAGTCGCCCCATTGCTGAACTTTTCTTCTTACCACCAGACTTTGCATGGCTTCCTGATTCTGTCTCTGCATCTTCTCCAAACTTAATCTCTTTCCTGGCTGCTTCATAATCAAATGGCTTTATTTGCAAAACACCACTAGCTTCTTTTGATTTCTTCACTTTAACTGCTTTTCTGTTTTGATTCATAGACTCGAAGCACTGTTGGAAGCTGGTAGATAAATCGGATAAAGACATAGTCTCATCTTCTTTTTCCGTTTCAGAGGAAGGTGCCATACAACTCTCCTTCCCAGGTGTATCATTTACTTCCGGACTACCACTACCATCAACTTGTTCATCCTTTCTTGAATTATCTTCTAACATGATAATATCTTCTAATGTCGACGACTCAGTAGCTACCACAGCAGGAGGTTCTTTGGGCTGTGGAGCTTCTGGAAATTTAGTTGGCTCGTTAACAGGAGGTTTTGACTGCTCTGCTGTGCCCGAGAATGAGTGAAATGAAAGATTTACTGAAGATCTGATCTGTGCCAACTTACTATCTTCCTTCTCCTAGATGACGACAATAAACAAGATAGCAATGAATTACTTTCCACAATATGCACAAAGGAATCAAAACTAAAGTAATCGCAATGATGGACAAATGCGACTGTCATGGACTGTGATGGAGCATTTACACTGGTTTCAATACCGCAACAAAATCAAAAGCCACAACAGCAAAATAGAGGAATAACTTGACTCACCTTTTTCTCCATATCAAATTTCATCTTCGTGGAAGCATTCCCCAGAAGTGCTCCAAAGCCACGGCTTGGTTTCTTTAGAACCTGAATAGTTGCTCCAGTTGCCTACAGGTAATAGGTATTTTATCCAGCGGCTACTCATCAGGAAAAAAAGATCACCATCTACAAAAGTATTAACAACTTACCATCTTTGTTGAAGGTGGAATAACTGTATGGGCATTTGCATCTCCACTCTTTCCCGAGATGACAAGATTTTCTCTCGCATACATTGAGCTACCATTCACATGTGGCTCAAAAGAGAATCCTTCTTGTTTTTTGTCTCTGTCAAGTTGAGTAATACTGCTTCCAATCTTGATCGAGTCGTGTTTATGTTGCAGAGAAGCAGATTGAGCACTTATCCCATCAGGTCCTACTACAGCATCATCTATGATTCTTGTTCTATCATTTGCAGTTTTAAAGTCTGTAGGAGTCACAGGAATTAAGACCTCAGCTCCCTCTTTAGCTGCTATATGTTGTTCTGATGCCTGCACAGTAGAAACCTTACAGTCATCTTAACAGATAGTAATTATAAAATCAACATATTCCAACCAATTGTAAGTTCAATGAAATAAACAGTAATGAGGAAGTAGCACAAAGAATGGTAATCATCATTTTATCAACCCATTCTCGGGCTAAGATAAAGTTTCTAAGGCTTATTCGATGACATTTTATCAGACTCATGTAACTGAATCAATCAATTAGCACACTTCATGTTTGTAGCTTTCCTATGTTAACATTATGATTCACTTGATTGATTTTGTTTTTTAAGTCATACAAACAGCCTACTACAACCCAAAATGCTTTCATTTTTACTTCTGGACAATGATCACAATTCACAACCCATGTGATGACTAAAAGAAAAATGAGATAATAATACATAGAACAGATTTAACAAAATACATTATAACAATACGATCAGGGTTATCAAATCAGTGTAATTAATCTTACATTTAGCATACGTCCCATTTTAAGTTGTTGAGCAGCAGCTTCAAATGCAACAGCATTCTGCATAGCATGCCTGATGATGCTAACAACTGCACCAAGATTTCGCTCCACATATGGGTGTCTAGATTTCAACAATTGACGTAACTTGTGAGCAGCTACAGGCATCTGCTTGGCTTTTAGCAGTAAGAAAAACAAAAAGTGCTTCAGGAAATATACCAACAAGCAGTATGAAAAAAGAAGATAAATATACTGGAAATTGATAAAAACAAGAAAGTTCCTACCGATTTCAAGAAGCGTTTTGTTTGGCAATACATAACCAGTACTTTCATCCTCTGCACGAGCAATAATGTCTCGCCATTCACAAAGCCCCTATAAACCATTTAGGTGAGACGCAAGATTAAGGGATATCATCTATTTTTTACTAGTAAGGCTATTGTATATCAAACATGTTCTCTGAATTAAAATTAGACATTTCTTATGATTTACCAACCAATCCATGTGTTATCTTAAAAGTAAACAAAGGGCCAAGTAGATATGAAATCAACAAAAACTTACAGCAACAACTGCTAGCTGCTCAGCATTGAAACCAGCCACCTGCAACCTATATTAAATAGAAGAAAAAACAAAGTTATTAAGAAATTATGTAATATATATTTAAATCATGTAGCCTTAGCAAGTAACAAACCCATGTATATGGAGATATGAATTCTCTGTCAGGAGCTCTTTCCCATACAGTTGTGTACATACATCAGAACTTCGCTTGTAGACCTGCTAGCAACAGAACATTTGCTACTACGATGACGGTCAATAACAAAAAACAGAAAACAACAAAGTTCATAAATTCATGCATCCAAGTAAACTAATTTTGAAGGAAGATGAAATGGGCAAGAAAAGTAACAAAACATATACACTGTATGCATTTTACTCGATGAAACCAATGAAGGTATCCAAAGAATCACATTATATTGATATGGATAGTTGATCAACAAATAAATTTTCAACACCTAGCCTCAGTTGTAGGTTATACACCGAAGATCAAATAAAATAGAAGGTCAGAAGCCAGTAGAATGTGGAAAGGAACACAGCTCTCACATGAATGTAACTAAGATTAAGACTATCAAATCTCTAAGCTTCTGTTAACCTAGAAGTGTTAGCATATGATATGGCATGCTGTTATAAATGTAGAAAATGCTGTGAGCTATCATTTACAGCATCATACCTCTACCAAAGGAGCATCCAAATGTTCACCTTCCTGGGGCATTGAAAACAATTTGATTCTCATTAAATCATAAATGTACAGTAAGTAGTGTGTGTCTTCTCTAGCATATCTGGCATAAAAATGGTAATAAACAGAAACAATTAATAGACAGATAACAATCAAAGTTTCCTCTTCAATAATTGCAATCAGAGTGACAGAACCTTGAAATTTTCTTCAGAGTAATATGTTAGTTCAAAACATAAATAAAAAGCACTGTGTTTTTACTTCATATTGATTAAAAAGTCAAAATTAACGACTATTCACATCTGTGTGTTTGAATTTCTTCTCATAAAAAAAACATATAAAATATCAGTAATGGTGGTCTTACAGATTTTATGGTTAATTTTTTCCTTTTCTGACAAGTTTGATGGGGTTAAGTCAGCACTACTTTGAGCACAGGAAAAATAAAGATGTCATGGTTTGCATAAAATTGTTCAAAAGAAATGATGCTGCAGGCAAAACTAAGAAACAACAGTTTGTCATAAAAACTATGTCAAATTTACAGTTGAAGTAATGCTTTATTTTTTCTCTTTCTATAATTCTTTTTTTAAAAAGGAAGTGGTCAATAGCAATCAATCATTAGCTTTAATGACATATGCAAGTGCAGCAATTAGACATTATTTAACTAGCAAGAGAGAGTCAGGCAGCTGAAAGGTAAAAAAGCAACGTTACCTGAGCATTTCATCAGGAAGAGGACGCAATATCCAATCTGCATTCTGGTACCTACATTGAGTCAACTAATCAACCTTAAGGAGATAGGATAGATGACGATCAAAGAGGAGAGAACTAGCAAGTATAAGGAAGACGATCAAATAAATTTAAATAAAAACCCACTCTTTGTTGGCTGTAACTCCACAAAAATGTTGCAGAAGATGCTCCAAACTATTTCTTTCCAATTTCAAGACCTTTGAGGCCTGAGAAACATGCAAAATACATATTGGTAAGAACCCAACACAACATTTAACTTCAAAATAAAAACAAGCAAATCATGTATTTATTAATTGCACTCAAAACTAAGCCTAAGCATATATAATCAAGACATGGCACTTAGTGAACGTCAATTAGGCTCAACAAATCTGTGTGGGTGATAATATTTCTAAGGCTATAACATCTAAAATGGTTAAGATAGTAGGTGGTAACTTTATCAATAAGTTCTTATAAGCTTAGCACCATTGTCATCATCCATAAAACTAGTTAAGTTAGTTCAATCATTTAAACCACATGTAAAGAGTTTTCATGTATGGTCTTTGTACCAATTTCCTTTCCCCTAAGTCATTGTCACACTGCTAATTAACTCACAAATAAGTTCATAAAAAGTGAACTGTTGACAAGGCCCACATAAACTTAGCTTCGTAAAATATACCAATAAAACCAAGAATCTAACAGAAAATTTTCAAATTAAATCCTCAAGTTCATAGAAGTAGAAACCTGTCCAGTGTCAAAGAGATTGCACACATATATGCCAAAGTCTCGTTGAAGCCACACAATATCCCTGTCTGCTCCATGCATAACCTATGTGAATTAAGGATATCAAACCATGCAATAAGCTTAAAAAAAAAAAAAAACTATCAAGGGTACCAACCTTTTTCTTGGTGGGATCCTTGAAAACTTCCCTAAGATATGGGCCAACATGAATTCGAAGCTTCAAAGTATCTACAATAAAATCCTCAGTTCTAGTAGAAATTTGCATCAAGCAAGTTAGTCCTTGAAAAGATCGATATTGGTTATGCTCCAAATCAACCTGAGAATAATTACAGAGAAAATGAACGACAGGCAAAGAGGTAACATATTATGAGAATACAGAAAATTAATCCTATATTTGATGCATACAAAGTCCAGTGTAACTGGTACCCCTGAAACCAGAGATGCATACACCCTTCTTCAGACCAGGTGAACATTCTATATCTTACTATGAAGCAAGAGCAAAACATGCATCATCACATAAAGTCCTATTATAAGTTGAATTTTTACCGCAAACTCTTCCACACCGCGTAACTTAGCTGCTAAATCCTTCAAATCTTTTACTTCCTCAACCAGCTTAAATGAGGTAGACTCCATTGATGGGGGTTTGATGGGCTGAATATCTGCAATATCTTTTTCCACAAAATCCATAACAGAGAGGTTCTCCTGTAAAAGGGCAATAGAAATGTTTTTCTCTTATTTCAGCAAGCAACACAAATTAACATTTAACAGGAGATAAACCAGAAAGTTTTAGAAGCTATTGTTGAACATGGTTGGATGTGTGTGAGATTTTGAGGTATAAGAACAATACAAAAAGTGAAATTTTATCACATCCATATGTAAATATTATTACTAAGGTATCTCTCAAGAACATGGTAACATTCTTAAAAACAAGTGCAGCCTTTCCCATCTTCTAATTACTATTAGCAACGTCACAATTTACCCCAATAAGAACATAAGAAAGACGACCTTGATTACAAGACACCTTCCTACAAACCAATGTAAATCAGAAATACTATCACTTCAATGAACTATTTTACTGAAATTCACTTTTTCTCTTTTCCTTTTAACCATGCAAGGTGGCTTTAACTCTGGAGAACTTGAAAAATTACAGTTAATTCTCCTTATTCATCTTTTTTGTCTCCATGGGAAAGATTTCTGAGCTATGAAACGTTCAAAATAACTATATTAATCACTCTTACTACGTCTTGTACAGAAATTCATTTTTTTTTCCTTTTCCTTTCAACTATGCAAGGTGCCTAGAAAACTTTAAAAGACAGTTATATTCTCCTTATTCATCTTTGCTGTCTCCATGGGAATGATTTCAGAGCTGTGAGAACGTTCAAAACAACCATATTAATCACTCTTGCTACTTCTTGTACAGAAATTCATGCCCCGGAAAATATACAAGTGTTGTATCACTCAAAGAAAATAAAAGCACCAAACTTAATGGCCCAGCAATTCTAATAAAAGCATTTCACTTATGTCCAACTATTCTAATCCTGATCACAAGCATCAAAACTCCCAAACCAGTGTCATTAAGGTATGTGCTTAGGTGCTGTGACTTAGCATCAGATGAAAATGTGATAGAGGCCATTTAGGCCAAGGCTCATTGATCAGAAGCACACTTGGTGAGTGTAGGGACTAGGGACACCTTTTTGTAAAGTGGTTAATGCATGAAACCCTGCCTCATTGAAATTCTCTCTAATTTCTTTGATAGTAAAGATGAGACAATATCAAAATTCTACATCTTAATGTATAAATATTCAACAACAAACAATGAACAAAAAAATCAACAACAAACATGAGACCGCAAGAAACATGCATATTGGTCAAAAAAGAAGAAGAAGCATTTTTCTAAGATAAATTGGACCACCTTTT
This sequence comes from Gossypium raimondii, assembly GCF_025698545.1. Lineage (NCBI taxonomy): Eukaryota > Viridiplantae > Streptophyta > Magnoliopsida > Malvales > Malvaceae > Gossypium > Gossypium raimondii. Next base: position 17,390,956 of record NC_068575.1, on the reverse strand, counting down.
GAATTCATTATCAGAATATCTTAAGCTTTTTTTTTTATATATAGACAAAGATACACAAAACACATACATAGACATATTCCTCAGTTTACTCGAGGAAGCGCTTTTTTGCCCTTTGCACCTCGGTATTGAAAAATTATGAAGTTATCCGACAACATACGAAACTCAACACTCATTGAACTAACCAAACAAAAATGAAACACTGTGAGGTTATCCTATAACATACGTAACCAACTAAAAGCAGAAATGTTGTGAAAGCATTTAGGAAACAGTTATAACATAGTGATTAACCCCAAAAGAAAAGAAAAGACAGAACTCCATAAAAGACTGATTAAACGGGGAAACAAAGACCAACCAGTGGATGAACAAAACGCTGCCCATCCTCACTCCTCTGCAACCAAACATGTTCAAAAGGCTGATTCGAATTATTCACAAGTATATTATACTCTTCCTGAGGCTTCCGTATCGTTGGTATATGAAATGGCACCTTCGCTTTCCCAGTCGTCCCCGTAGCCAATGCCTCTTTCTTCACCTTAACTCCAGAAGAACCCGAAAACCCACCTTCCTTCCCACTGACTGACACACCAACCGAGTCACTCACTAAACCACCGTTAATTTTCTTCTTCTTCCCGTAAACCAACTGAAACCCATTATTGTCAGGATCCGACCCAATAAACCGACCCGTTTCCTCTTCTTTCTTTCGAATCTTATGAAATTCGTCGATGGAAACGTCAAATCGTTCCAAAAGTTCGTCGTTAATATCAACGAGCCAATCATAAGCTTCATCATCGGCTATGCTGTCAAGGTTGCTAGGGAAATTGATGGCCTTGTTGGCGCCCCATGTTTTAGCCGAAGCGCCAATGGATTCGAGCAAAGAATCGGATGTTTTGGCGATTTGATCGATGGGAAGCTTGAAATCGGAGAAGTTGTTGAAGAAATGAAAGTCTTGATTGGAAGGGAGGGTTGGAGAAGAGGAAGAGAGTGAAGAAAGAGAAGAAGAGAGAGGGCCTAGAGCTAATGTTTGAAGAATTTGAGAATTTTCTGAAGGTTGAGATTGGGCTTCCATTGTTATCTGATCGTCGTAGTCGTTCATCATTGTTTTAGGGTTTTAGGGTAGAAAAAGAATATTAGGGTTTTAGAGATTTTTGGTTTTCTTTGGGTTAAATTCTGCTATTAGTCTTTACACTTTATGAAAATTGTGGATTTTGTTTTTATACTTTACTTTGATCAATTTTAGTCCTTATACTTTTTAAATTGGTAAATTTTAGTTATTACAATATTCAAAGTTTGAAATTTTAGTCTGAACCAAACAACAAAGAATTAAATTTGTTTGGTTAAACACAATTATCAGTTTTGTAATATGCATACACTTGTAAATTTAGTTCATATTCTCCAACTAAGTCATTCTAGGTCCCTATACTTATCAAAATTTAAAATATCAAGATTGACAAAATTACAATCGTTAATCCATTAACATGATTTTTAGCAAGGAATATGTGAAAATAACAAGTTAACATGACATTACACATATAATAATATATTTGTTGAATCAAATTTTAGAAATAGTAGAACTTAACTTAATGAATTTAACAGTTATCATTTAGAGAGGACTGAAATTTTAAAATTTAAAAAGTATAAAAACTAAAAATGTAACACTCCTAACCCAAATCCGTCGCCGGAATAGGGTTATGGAGCATTACCGAAATTTACAAATTAATTTTCAGACATTTCATTTCATCTAGCATTCATATTTGAAACCAACCAAAATCAAAATATTAATAAGCCAACGTTGGCTAAATTAACTTATACATGCCATTATAACTAGAATCAAATCATCCAAATTTACCGATAAAACCAATGGATAGTGTGATATATCTCCGACAAGTTTCCAACCCAATCGAGCTTCCGATAATTTGTAGGGTAAAAAAAAAAACAAATACGTAAGCAATGAATGCTTAGTAGGCTCATGTAGTCTTTAATCATATTAATTCTTTTAAAATATGAAATCTATACATATCAAGGATAACCCAATATTGATACCATAATACCCATGAAGCTATATTCATCAACTTACAAAGTGAATAAATCCACAGTATCACTTAAACATATTATCCCAAGCTTAGTAGGATTTTATATTACTTTAACTCTTGATAATTTCTTTATTTTCATTTGCATTTCTTTACTTTCCACGCTTGTTCCATATGCATGTCACACAAGTCATAAACATATCACTCAACCACGGTCACAAGATAGTGCATTTACCCAAAGCCTTTCCCGAACTGATCACACGATAAGTCATTTCATAAGAAAATTGCTTAATTTAAACCTTAATACTTTTTCATGAGCAGTAGCATATTTTCACTTAAATACTTACCAATTCAATGCATCATATAAATAATTATATTATCATTCAAGACAACTCCCGATATTTTACCTTTCGAAGAACAACTTACGGATATGAGTACATTGTTTTCAGAAGCCCGAAGGCTGAACTTAAGCTCATGAGAGCTACACAAATAGTAAACACGAAAGTCCGCAACAAATTCTGAACCTCGGTTTACTTGGGTAATTTGCCGTCAATTCATCCTTTACATTTGTAATGCCATAACTCAATTATGGTATTATCCGTCAATTCATCCTTTGGTATAAAATGATTGTACTCAATCCCGCATTCAATCCAAACTGGGTATTAAATTCGATAATATATTTCCAATAATAATTCAATTCCATGTTTTCTATTACCCTTATTATTTTCTATATTTATCTCGTTGAATTTCTCGAAAATTCGATGGATTTTCAGAGGTACACTTTTAGTGTACAAATTCGGGTCCGTCAATTCATATTCATGTGCGCACATTTTCATTTTAGAGAGTATACTCCCGCGAACCTCATCCTTACTAGTCTAGGCTAAATCCCCTGCAACGACAATTTACTCTAATGAGCTTGGATCTGAATTACCAGTCCAGGCTAAATCTCTTGCAACGACAATTTACTCTAATGAGCTTGGATCTGAATTACCAGTCCAAGCTAAATTCAGACCCTAATTCGGATTACCCGTCCGGGCTAAATCCATTTTCCACATATTCTTCTAGAGGGCTATATCAAGATAGGATCACCCGTCCGGGCTAGATCCTTTTTACCTTCAATTCCTTTTCAGAGATCCATCGAATTTTTTTCCATTCAACCGGGATTTCTTCCCATTTTTTTTCAAATATATCAATATTTCATCAATTTTCATACAATGAACATTCAAATCATATTCACATCAATAACAAACATTTCAAGTATTTAAGAATATAATTCAAGTTACATGAACTTATCGGGCTAAATTGCAGAACTCCAAATTGAGATCCAAATTTAGAATTCCATTACTTACACCATTTCTTCTATGAGAAACTAGACTTAATAATATTTAATTTCATATTTTGTTCATCCTAGAATTCAATTTCCATAATTTATGTTAATTTTTCAAAGTTAGCCTACTGTTACTGTCCAAAACTGTTTTAGTGCAAGATGTTTATTACCATGTTTATAACACCCTTATTTTCTTTCTCTACACTATTTCTCATCACTTTCTCTCATTTTCTCTTCACTAACATATCAAGAAAATAGGACCATATATACGAAAACTTTACATTAACATCATTTCCATACTTTTCAATAATATCAAACTTAAAAATATATTAAAATCTTGATGTTCTTACCTTGTCATATTGATTTCAATCTTTAACTTGATTTTCTCTCTCCTCCAGCTTCTATTTCTTGAATCTAACTTGATATTCTAGCTCCCCATAGTCTCCTTGTTATATTTCTCTCTTGATGGATATGGAAATTCTTTTGATTTCTAAATGAAAATAGTAAATTTTTGGTGGAAGGACCAAATTGTAAAGAAAGCAAAATTTTCTTTTTTTTCACTCTTTTTCTCATGTTGTGCATGGGAAAAGTGGTGGGTTGGATGATTCTTCATCTTCCTTTTCTTATATATATACTAAATAAAATAATAATAAAATAATAAAATATCATTTAAAAATTAAATTAAAATATTAATAAACTAATATTAATTTATTTAATTAATCTAAAATATCTCTAACATCATCATTATCTTCTAGATTTCTCTCTCTTCTAATTGACCATTTTGCCCTTCATGATCTTTTAAAATTTCATCCTTGAGTCATCACTTAATTTGGTAAAATTACGATTTAGTCCCTCAAAATTCTTCACCTTTTTCAATTTGGTCATAATCCATCCATTTTCCTTAGTTTCTAAATCATTCCACCCTTAAAATATTTACACCATTGGTCCTTCAACTTTTTCATATTTATATTTTAACCCCTCAAATTTTAAGTATTTACTCTTGGGCAACAAAACTTTTCTCACTTTTGCGATTTAATCCTTTCTTGAACTAATATGTCATAATATACTTCCCAATGTTGACATAACTCCAAAATTTCCCCCTTTTTTGTCGTTTTATTTTCTTATTTTATTATATCAAAGGTAATATCTTCTGTAAAATTTTTGGAGTATTACAAAAATTACCAAATTCTAATACAAAGATTAAATCCACAACTTTTGTAAAAATACATAAATTTAATTAGGAAATAATTTTACATTTTTCATATTTGTTCTAAGAAAATTAGTTTAATCAATAAAATATAACCCTCTATTTGAAAAACAGAAAAATTAAGTGCTAAAAATTAAATATAAAAAATTTAAGTGATAATTCAAGTTATAAAACATGTTTGAGAAAAAAATCGAAAAATTAAGGGTTGTTATAAAACATGTTTGGTATATTATTAAATATCAGAAAATTAAGTGTTCCTATAAAACATGTTTGACATTATTTAAAATTAACATAATATAATTAAACTATATGAAGAGGAATGATATAATTTTTTAAAATAAAATAAAATAACGTAATGTATTTTATTAAGTGATAAGCAGATTCTATTTTTGCAAAAAAAAAAATTATCTACGGTTATCAAACTTGTTTTAATTAAATGATTGAAAATATTAATTCTAATTAGATTATTTTTTAATAGCTTATCAAATAGGGCCTGAGTTAACCTCTTTTTTTTTTTTTAAATTGTCTTTCACTTTTGATTATGGTAGTCGATATCGTACCAATATTGATCGGTACTGTCTCAATCTTAAATCAATACCAAATATTCTATGTTCCGTTTTTATCACAATTTTGGTGCATTTTGGTCATTTCAGTGTATTTCCCCAATTTCAGTCAATATTGGCTTGTATTTGCCCGTACTGGTTGGTACACAATTTTGGCATTTCAAACCAATTTTTAATATTTTTATTTTACCCATTTTATTTTTCCATAATTATATTTAAAAATAAAATTACTAAATTTATTTATTCAACTTAATTAATAATTTTAAAGTTTATATTTATGTATAAATATATTTATATGAATGTAAATGAGATATATTTACATGTATATAAAATGTATAATTTATTTTTGACAAAAACATATAATTTCTGAAGAAACTAAAACTTAGGCTATAAATATATATGTGAAAATATTTAAATGTATATATAATTTATCAAGAAATTAAAAATTAGATTATATATATGTATATGCGAACAATATTTAAAAGTTTCAATAAACCCAAAACGGTATACCAAAACATACTGGTATCAATATGTACCAGTACCAAGACAAAAACAATACGCCCACCAATATGGTATTGAGTACGGGTATTCATAGTTTAGTTAAAATTGAATTAATTGACCAAACCGGTCTAATTTGGTTAATCAATCAGTGGCCGAATTTAGTTCGGTCGAAAGTCAATTAATGTTTTTATGAAATTTCAGTTATTGATTAATTCGGTTTGAAATAAGATAATTAACTGAATTAACCAATTAAGCGAAATAAAAAATATATATAGCTCACCTCTAGAGGTGTTCATGGGCCGGGCCGGACCTAGAAAAAATTTTTGGCCTGCGTCCTAGGCACGGGCCCGGTTCGAAATATGGGCCTAAAATTTTGTCCAGGCCCGGCCCGAGAAAAAAATTCTAAGCCCGAGCCCGGCCCGACCCTTTTTTTTAATAAACACCAAAAAATTATTTTTAAAAAAAAATAAAAAAGTATTTTAAAAATATTTTTAAATTAAAAAAATAAAAAATAAATATTTATTATATATTCAGGTCGGGCCAGGCTGGGCCCGGGCCAAAAAAGAGTGCCCGAGGCCCGGCCTATTTTCTAAACGGGCCTCGTTTTTTTGCCAAAACCCATATTTCGGGCCTATATTTTTACCCAAACCCTCCCATATTTCAGGCGGGCCGGCCCGGCCCATGAACACCTTTACTCACCTCTGGTGTATAAATAATTAAGATAGTCAAATATATGAAAGCAAATAATTAAGATAGTCAAATATATGAAAGCAATCAACTGCAAGTTTTTTTACCTATATACTACCTCTTGTATTTATTATGCAATGCAATGCTTTATAGATTCTTAGTTGCTATAAACAATATTTGAATGATTCTTAGTTACTTTAAGGGTGGGTTTGGATGGACGATGGGGTAGTGTGTGGTGCGGTGTGTTTAGTTTACATTTTGTCTCACAGTACAATATTGTTACAGTATATAATCTCACCCCCACCACTGTTTTTACACTAACCACAACAAGTAAATGCACCGCCCATCTAAACTCACCCTAAATATTTGAATTATTATATTTGTTAACCTCACAACCCGAAAATAAAACGGACATAATCTTAAATAACAAAATACACTATCATCTCTCTAAAAACATTTCCTTTGCTACCATTTGAAAATTAAAAATATGGGTTTTGCAAAGCAACTAAACATTATTTCACAAACTGGATATCTCTAAGGTTATGCAATCTAAAAAAATACACCTTTCATTTCCAAATTGTTACCTACTAAGTATATGGAATTTGGATCAAAGTACTCGATGCTATTGCACTTTATCGGTCATTGGCCTAAGTTCATTCCACATAGTTGTAATTGAGTATTTGTTCAACGAAAAGGCCTTTTAATCCCTTCATTTTTCAAATGTTATGACTCCAAGTGCTGTTAGTCTCCACATTTTTCAAATGTTATGGTTTAGTTATTTCGATTTGTATAAATTAATTCGTATATTTAATTATTAAAGGGTTGTCATTTGCCATGCATTGGGCAGAATGTATGTAAATGTATATAAATATGTATACATTTTAATCCATTTATATATTGTATATAAATGTATTTTAATCTATTGTATAATTTTTATTCTTGCAAAATGTCCACAGAACCAATATTTGTTGAGGGTAGCGTTACACCTCCTACTTTGCCAGCTTTTGGAATTTCAGTAGATAAAGCTTCAAGCCAAACAAAGGGTATTGCTGGGAAAAGAAAAATCATCCCTCTAAGGTCAAAAATTTGGTCTCACTTTACTAAGATTATTAATAGTGAGAGTGCAAGTAAAGCTAAATGTAATTATTGCGAAAAGGAATTTTGTTGTGATGGGAAAAAATGGCATGGGGTCATTAAAATATCATTTCGGTTCATGTAAGAAAAATCCTATTAGTATTGTTGACACTAGAAAAAGACAACTAGTTTTTCCTAGTAAAGGAGTTAAAGGGGGGATGGTATCTATCAACTTAGAGATTTGATCAATAAGTATGTAGGAAATGGTTAGCACAAATGATTGTGATTGATGTATTAACTTCAAGTTTGTTGAAAGTGAAGGTTTTAAGAAATTTATATCCATGACATGTCCTAGGTTTCATGGTCCTTCACAAATTACTATGATTAGGGATGTTTATCAATTGTATTTAGATGAAATGGCTAAGCTAAAACAACTTTTGAGAAATTCTTGTTCTAGAGTTTACTTAACTACTGGCACAATAACTTCTTTGCAAAGAGTTAATTATTTGTGTATCACTGCTCACTTTATTGATGAAGATTGGAAATTAAATAAAAAGATTTTAAATTTTTGTCTAATTTTTAGTCATCAAGGTGAATCCATTGGGTTGGTGATTGAGAAATGCTAGTTGAATTGGGGGATTGATAAGTTTTTTACTGTCACTGTTGATAATGCAAGTTCAAATGATGTTGCTATTGGTTATTTGAGAAAAAAATTTAGCCCTTGATGGAGTTTAGTTCAAAATGGTAAATACCTTCACATGAGATGAATGCTACACATTGTGAATTTGATTATTGTTGAAGGCTTAAAGGAAATGAATAAATTTGTTAAATGTGTTAGGGGGTTGTTAGATATGTGAAGCAATCTCCAGCTAGATTACAAAAATATAAGAAGTGTGTTGTGGTGGAAAAGATAGTGCAAGAAGATGTTGTATCATGATGTCTGTACTAGGTGGGACTTGACCTACTTAATGTTAGACACTGCTCAAAATTTTGAGAGACTTGAGGAGCAAGATATAAACTCTAGGGCTAAACTTGAAAAGAGGTAGGGTTGGCTTAGTGCGAATGATTGGGCTAGTGTTTGAAATTTGAGGGATTTCTTGAAATACTTTTATGAAGTCACTTTGCGTGTTTCCAACACTTCATATGTCACATCCAATAATTTTTTGATAAGCTTTCTGAAATTGATATCCTTTTACGAGATGCTCAATTAAATATTGATGTTGAATTTGTGTTATGACCATGAAAATGAAAGATAAGTATGATAAGTATTTAGGTGATATTGATAAAATGATTTTGTTTGTGTTTTAGATCCTAGACAAAAAATAAAGTATCTTGAATTTGCACTTAGTGAAATGTTTAATGTTGAAAAGGCATATGAAATGATGCAAAAGTTGACAGAAGCTTTGTATGAATTGTTTGATGAGTATAAGCCTCCACTTCATAGTGTTTGTAGCCAATCAAGTGTAGTAGCACATTTTTCTCTAGGTGAATCACAACAAAAAATGAAAAGGCGCATGCAAGTTTTGTATAAAAAGCATGAGTTAGAAAATGATGGTGAGGACAAAACGTCTAAATTGGATAAATATTTAGCTGAGTCTAATGATAATTTTGTTGAATATTTTGATATTTTATTGTGGTGGAAAGTGAATAGCCCTATATATCCTACTCTTTCAAAGATAACCAGAGATGTGTTAGCTATACCAGTTTCTACTGTTGCTTTAGAGTCTGCATTTAGCTACGAAGGGTGTGTGGTTGATCAATTTAGGAGTTTTTTAACTCCTAAAATTATACAAGCTCTTGTATGTACTCAAGATTGAATTCGAAAATCATCATTATAATAAGACATCAAGAAGATTGAATAACAAATTCAACAGCTTGACAAGAATGAAAATGGTATATTTATTTAATCATTTCAATGATTAGACTTTTCTTGAAATGCTTTAGAGCCTATCATAAATCCATGAACTTTCATAAGTTGAAGGATATGTTTGTTATCTTATTATTGTTAACTTACAATCGATCCCTTTATTTATATAATTTGATTTTTTAAATCCATATATTTCTATTATATTTTTTTGTACATATTTTGTAGAGATAATACAAATGGTGATATTTTAATGTGAAAAATAGATGCAAACTAATAGTATTAAAACTACTATATTTTAGTTATGCGTTGCCTTTGTGAGTTATTTTGAGTGCTTTTAAAGTTTTTTAAAGATAAATTTATTAATTTATTCAATGAATGGAACCATATAATTTATAAAGAAAAAATAGTAAATACTTGTCGTAGATGGTAAATAATAAGCTCTATCAACATAACAAAGACTTTAACTTTAGCATCAATAGAATATTATGACAGGGTGACAATTAGCTTTGACTATTGGCTTTATCACAATTCAAGTACAACATATCTAGAGTGATTGCAAGCACTTAATTTTGATAAGAAAATCAATCTCGAATGATTCAAAGATGCGAGCAAAAATTGACAAAAGAATTAAGCATTCACCAAACTAAAGAGGACGACAACAAATTTATTTCTAAAATCACTTGTAAATCTAAGATTATATGTATAAATAAGACTAATTAAAAAAGTGCTACAAAAATAAATAAAAAATTTTAAAACAGAAAACTTATTAAATAATGAAAACTAAACAAAAAAATATAATCTAAATCGACACATAACATCATTTATTATCGAAATACTCCCTAAAAAGTAGTGACGAAGAGCCGTCCATAATTTTTTGTTCTGCTATTGCTAGATTTTCAGGCTGTTTTTACTTTCTCTTTTTTCTGGAAACTTTTTTTTTGGCTGCTTTTGTTACGCTTTTAAGACTTACTTTTACTTATAGTGATGAAGTTCACTGAGAAAAGGTATAGAGATGTAATCCCACGAATTATCCTTTTGGAATCTGAGAGATTCCGTTACTGTACCACAAATTGAAGCTCGAAAGGGAGACAGTATTTGATGGGTATTCCAAGAAATTGATAAATATATTCTTAGTTGAAGACGGCCGGGGATTTAAACCCTGAGACAGTCATGGAAGCTGCTTCAGGTGAAGGGTATCAGAAATTAATGGTTCTTGATTGTGGGTCGATTTTAATCTACTCTACTGGACCGGACCCTTCTTTCATTCAATTGTTTTTTTTTCCTCAATTTATTTATTATTTATTCTCCTATAAATATACATACATGTACCATGCGCAGTGCCCATCATGGTAAAACAAAATCTAACCTGTGATGAATATGTATATTTCAAACAAACATTCAGCTAGTTTTGGCAAACAAGTGTAAAAACCAGATAGATAGACCCGATTCTGAGCATTTTACACCAAAAAATGCACGACTATTTCGGACTGACAGGGGCTTCGTTAATAACCCGAATAGGGGTAGGCGGGATCGATTCCCACCACTCTTTCAATCGTCGATCACGATCTCCTCCTTGGTTGTTTACCATATGCTTTGCTAGCGGTGATGTTGTGATCATGGAATGAAACACAACAGCAATTATGAGATACTTGAAAGGAATCACTGCAAACATTATTGCCAATCCGATCATTGCGAGCATCACCGTGTTTGCATGCTGAAAGATACAAGTGTGTTAATTTCAATGGAGTATGAGATTATAAAAGATAGTATATTATCTCAACTTTTTCCATAAATCTTGCTGAAAAATACATTTAGGTTTGCTTAATCTTAAAATTTCCAAACTGAAAGAATATATAGTTGCATGCATACCTTGTGTGCCCTTGAAACCAGAACCGAATGCAATTTCAGTATTGTTACATTTGCTTCCTTTATTATCTCACGAACCGTCAAAAATCCATATTGAGCTGAAACTATGTTCTCTCTCGTACTCGGAGTATGGTCGGAACCTGTGCACACAACTATTTCCTTTTGTTTGTCCTTGAGCCTTTCTTTTCTAGCTCGTATCATATTTGCTACCACCAGAAGCAAGCCTGCGGATAACGCCTTGCCAATCCATTCCCTACAACATGATTCCTAGTTGCTTTACTATCCTTCTGACTTGAATTTGCATCATAAAAGAAAAAAAGAAGATCGAAAACAACTTACTTGTATACGATTAGTATAATTGCAGCAAATACCAGAAGAGTAGTTGCCGGTCTTTCCCATGAAAGGATTTCACGGAACCAAAGGAATACACTTCTTAGTGGCTTCAGTAGCTCCTACATATGCCAAAGAAGGAAAAAAAAAAAATAGTGCCACTCATAAGTTCTTACATCTCTATGAAAAGTTTCATTGCCTTAGTGAGAGACGATTTGTTTGAGCACTAGTTTTCTTAAATCAAAACTACAGAATTCCGGTCATGATATGATGTGAAAGAGCATGTATTGCTTACTCTGCAAACTAAATGACGGACATTGTGAGTAATTACCGTAAGAATGGTAGCATTTTCACCGATCCCTTCCTCTTTCAGCCCCTCCATCACAGCTCTAGCTTTGGCAACTCCTCTTCCTTCCTTTCGCGCTTGATTAATGGCAGTCTCAAGTGAGGTCTTATTATCATCATCCTTGCCAACTGCAATAGTTTCACTCACTTCACTCTCTATTTTCGCTTCCAAACTCAAAACATTAGGCTCTGGAAGGTTCAATTTCCTCAATATTGAGCTTGCACTACATGGTTGCCCACTATTTACCCTCTTTAGGCTCTGAGCAAGTTGTTCAAGTACATAGTCCCCCTTGGGTAATTCTTCATACAAAGAGAAAATCAAGAATTCTGTGGGACTTGGGGGAGCAATTCTTAGCATTTCTCTTGCTGCATGGAGCCTTATTATGCTCAAAATGGTCCTTGCATGCATCTCCCATGCTTGTATTGGACACTCCACCTTAAAATCCGACAAAAAGTTGTGCATTAGCAGAATCTCCTTTATGAGTGCTAGCCAATGGTCGCGCCTTGTGGAGCTTGTTATCTCAGGAAATTCCAGCAGAACTCCTTCCTGTCTAGAAAAATTTGGAAGCTAAACTCAGAAATAACAAGCTTTTCTCATTTGTCAGTAAAAGGTAAAACATTACTTTGAAATCTTAGTAACATTTAGCTAGACAAAGCTTTAAAAGTCATCATCAACCTGGCAATCATTCCAATTAACAAACAGTTAAAAAATATCCAATAACTCTCTGGCAGATCTCTTACTAGAGCACGGGAAATTGGAAATGAAAAACATTGAATTATTGATTACTGTCTTCTAGAACATTGTTGACTTGAAATATAGTGGTCGAGGTGTGTGAGAAATGGTACATCCATGTCTAAGCAAAAGAACGTATATAATCATTAAGCTTTAGACTTCGAATCAATAATTCATAAGGGCAAATATTAGATAGGATTCTTTGCAAGTATATACTTACAAGTCAGGGGACTCGTAGATTATGGCTTTGTCGAAAAGTGGAGCACCCCATGGACCTGTTGCAACTGGTTTAACACTGTGATCAATTTTCCTCGAAAGATCTATCTTAAGTGCATCTTCATAATTTATCACCCCAGAAGCCTCGAAGTAGAGTGCGCAATTAGTCAGTGTAAGCCTACCTAGAAAAGTACCCTCCACAGTGAGTAATTCCAAAGCAGCAATCACTTAAATGATCGTAAGATAAGGTATTTATTTGATTGCCTGCACTTTTTTACTAAGAGAAAAAGAAATAGAAAACTAACCAGGCCAACTTGAGCCTCCGATATGGCGCACCACTCTTTGTGAGGTAGCTGTTCCCTCAACATGCAATATAAATTCATCATCAGCCAACTCTATACCCTTCGGTTTTGCTTGTTTCTGTAAATGCCTCATGCAACTGTTGACCAATGATTTTCGGACAAGGGATATTAAACACTTGCAATATTGCAGTTAAAACAAAATAAAGTTCAAGTGTTGGATTCTACCACTGCCAGTATTTTGTTGTAATATTTAACAGAGTTGTGATGGTCAGTTTGTCCAAGTCTCACCAATAGTACCAGTTTATTACTATATAATCATTGATGTTTATGCAGATGAGATAAAATCAAGACTACATGGAGGCAAATCGACAACCCAAAGTGCCACTTATGATATTTACATGTAAGCAATTAACTTCCAATTTTGTTTACATAAAGAGAGAAAAAATAATTTAGGCATGAAAACATGGTGAGATGGGAAACAGCTTGTGTTAGATATTAACTAGATTCTGCCCATGCCAGAGCTATCTAACATGAGTTTTAAGTTTTTTCAGTCATCAATACTAGCTATTGGATTACTATCTCTTTCGAGTAGAGTTTCGAATACTTACTTGTCAATTTCTTTTAGGAATCGATCATATGCAGGGTAAAAAAGCCGCTTCCCGGTAGGTGCAGTAAGAGTTTCGAATGTGAATCTTCGGTTAACGATATCAGCAGCTAATGGAACTAATGAACTTAACCACATGAAAGCATCTTCTTCAACACTTGGTTCATGATTAACCTATCAAGAAAGTGCACAAATCAATGGCCACGCTCTGATAAACATAAATATATTTATATATAGTACAATCAACAGATTCTTCAATCCAGTCTTTCCAGAATAAAATGTCTTGGATAAAATCTGAAAAGTTTCTTACAAGGAGTGGCATCTGGTCTGAATAGAAAAGAGAGATATCATCCTGGTCGGTCTGCTCTTTTACTTGTATTTTTCTATCTTCTTTCTCCTTCCCAATGCTCTCCTCCTAACTCACATGATAGAATCAGTAACAAGGTATGTGGAGAAAGTCATCAACACATAAATTCTGACAAACTTGTAAGGCAAATATTACAAGGAAAATGAAAACCATAATTTCACTAAATATTTCATCGAAATGAGACTATTCAGCCAAAAGATTGCAATTCAGAATTGAAGTAAATTCCAAGCTTTGACTATGATTGAGAGAAGTTAATATATTCTCACAGTTGAAGACTCTTCGTCCACAGCTCTGGGGTTGTCCCAGGCAAGCATCATATCATATGTGAAGCGGCTATATGATCCATCGCTTATCTTTTCTTTTATATTTTGACAAAATTTAATGAGGGCCTTTGAGCTGCAAAATTCCACTAATTTCCTCGAATAATCGCCTACTTCAGGTGTCCATTTAGCTTCAAATTCTTTTACCAAATGATCCACTGAAGAACCAAGTTCCCTGTGCAAAATTAGCATATTTAAAGCTCTTCAATATGCTGTATATGTAACATGTATCGAGTATTATTCAATTACATATGCAAAACACACAAAAAAAACACCCATAATAATTGACTAGTAATATTATCAAACATCTGACAGGGATAAATGCTTTTCAACTGTATGATCATCCATCTCTATATGAATATTTAAATATGAAACAAATTTGATAACACTCAGATACGTACAAGAAGAAAAAATGTGAAAACCAACTTCCGAGAAAATATATACATATGCCCATAAGCTTTGAAATTTAATCTTGTTTGATCTTGAATTTCATGTTTTCTCATTGATTTTTTAATCTCCAAAGAGATCCCATATCACAACGAAAGAATAAATCTAGTATGATAACACTATGGAAAACATATTATTTAAGAAAATATGTATATATCTTACTCTGCACTTCGTTGAAGAACATGGTTGGCGATAGAAGAAAGATGCTTCCTCTCCATCATTATCTTCTTCAACTTCTTAATTATCTTGCTGTTTTGCTTTGATCATCAAAAAGAAAATGAAAATGAAATTAAAAGGCTATGGCTTCTGAATATTCGATATCAAGGAACCGAAATGTTGGTTCTCCCATGGCTGACACGTTGGGTTGGCCATGCAAACACCTGTTGCTGTCACGTGCCTACATCTCAAATTTTTTTATTTAGAATTTTTTTATTATTTTAGGAATGCAGTTTTCTATTTTTAAAAATTTTAAAGTTTAGATTTAATTATTATGTGTTTAAAATTCTTCTATTAAATCTATTGGTGCTACCTTTAAAATTTTTAAAAAAATGTTACATTAAAAATAATGGTGAAGAATTAACAAGTGTTGAGTGTAGTGGTAAGACACATTATATTTTCAATGGAGAATTTAGATACGAACTTTGGAGACAACATTGTTGGAATGGGTAATTACGAACTTCAAATATGAACTGTAAAATGAACATGAAGAATACCAAAAAACCTCTATTAAAAATATAAATTTAACAAATAGTAGTAAATAAGATCATATTAAAAAAAAGATAATAACTTTATTTCTTAAATAAAACAAGCAAACTAAAGATTAGTGGGGATTTAAAAGATAAAGATTAAAATCCAATTTTAAAATTTAACAAACAAGATAGCAATTAAAATTAAAGGAAAATCAAATAAATGAAGCTCTAACCAAATTTTGGTCTCCAATTTTACAAAAGAATCATTTTAACTCGTCATTTTATTTTGTTTTAGGCTATGTCGGCATTCGAAATGGGGCCACACGCCTGTGTCCTTGCCCGTGTCTTAGCCTGTGTAACTCATTGACTTGGGTTACATGGCTAGACCACACGCCCGTGTGCTAGGCCGTGTGAAAACTAGAGGGTATACTGACTTGTGCCACATGGCCAAGCAACACACCCGTGTGTTAGGCCGTGTGAAGCTACTAGCTTGATTTCTATAGAAGTATCAGGGAACACACGGCCGTGTCACCTGGCCATGTGTCACACACGGCTGAGACACACGCCTGTGTGGACAAAAATAGGTCATTTTCCAAGCCATATTTCTCACTCAAATTGGTACCAACTTAAACACCACAATTTGCATATAACCATGGTATAATTAGACATTTAAAACCAACCAATATCAAGCTTATAACATGTAATATCCACACTTACAATCTGATGTCTATAAGCACTTCAATTGACCACATATAATCATGCAATATATGTATCTCAATCATACCTAAATGGTCAGATACATACATGCATCATTGTGCCTAAAACATAACATATATGTCACTTATGAATCTCAACCGATTGGTACCCAAAATACCAATTCACAACCAACGCATTCACATGGCAACCATACATCACATACAATAAGGCTATTTACATATTTATATAACAAAATATACCCAATTCAAGCCACATCAAGTGGCTAAATACATGACAAAACACATAGGCTATCATTAGCCAAAATGACTTATACATGCCATTTAACCCAAAATATAAAGTCAAAAGTACCAAAATAATGTTTGATAGTGTGATGAGATCTCTGACAACTTCCAATCCGAACAAGCTTTCGAAACACTATAAAACACGAAAAAATAAACAGAATAAGCAATTAAACTTAGTAAGTTCATATAACATAGAATTAAACTTACCATTTAACCACGAATTTAGGTAAGTAACTCAAAGCATAACACAATTCAATTTGGCCAAAGCCGATCACATAATCATTAACCAAGTTAGCCATGTATTCATATAAAAACCGAGAATCATAAATGAATTCAACAATTATTAAATTCCATGTACATGTAACATCTATACCGTGTACCCATATATCATATATAAACAATTTCCATGTGAATACCTGTACTAGTTCATATCTAACTTGTATAATCTCGTAATAACACTATGCCCGTTGAACCACTTAGAATATCGTTAGATATGTGGGTAGTACACACGAGGTGTACTGAGCTATAAATCTGTCATGTATGCTCATATGAGCGATAAACGATAAGCTCCTTCGAACTAAAAAAGGTAGCTCATACGAGTTGAGTATCGGTAAGCTCATAAGAGTTGGAATCGATAACCCTAATGACATGTCATTTGTATCCTACGAATTCTTAAGGTTCAAACGAGGTTTAGTATTTTTCGTATGTTGTCAGTTATGCGCTCGATAATTATACATAATAATTAAACTATTCACATACATATATTTCAATTTAAATAATATAAATATGCAATTTAATTACACGAACTTACCTCGAACTCGTACGACGAAAAACGATCGTTCAATCCAATACTTTATCTTTCCCTCGATCTAATTTCGTACATTACTTTTCTTGATCTATATATCAAATTTAACTACTTTAATCTTTATTATATTCAATTCAATCCAAAATTCAAGTTTTGAAAAATTACTATTTTGCCCTTATACTTTTGACTTCTTTACAATTTAGTCCTTAGGCTCGTAAAAATGAAATTCATGTAATTTCACTACACCCAAGCCTAGCTGAATATCTTATAAGCCTATAGCAGCCCATAAATTTCACAATTTCACATATTTAACACATAATTTGTATAATTCTCAATTTAATCCCTATTTGATAATTTCATTAAAAAATCACTTAACAAAAGTTGTTTAATTGCCAACAAGAATTCATTTTCTTCCATTAAAATTCAAAACCCTGACATATTCATCAATGGAAAATCTCAAACTATTCAATAGTTTTGCAAATTAGTCCCCTAGTTAGCTAGGTTAAGCTACAACGATCCTGAAAACATAAAAATCAACAAAAACGGGACAAGGTATCACTTACATGCAAAGGATTTATTTTGTTGAAATTTTGAGCTCTCTAATGGCTAAACCTTGCTGAAATTTTCAGTTGCATGAATGGGAAAAAGATGACCATTTTGTTTTATTTAAATTTAACTTTTAATTACCTATTTACCAAAATACCCTTACCTAACTTTAAAAATTTCATAATTGCCAAGCCATGCACATCCACTATCACCTTTAATGTTCTAATTACCATATAAGGACCTCCACTTTAAAGTTCTATAGCTATTTTAACACCTTTAGCTATTAGAACACAACTTTCGCACTTTATGCGATTTAGTCATTTTTCACAAATTGAGCATACAAAAGGTAAAATTTTTATACTATAATACTATCATGCTGTAGATATTAAAATAATATTAAAATAAATTTTTTGACTTTGAATTTGTGGTCTCAAAACCACTATTCTGATTTCACTGAAAACGGGTTGTTATATCACACATGCACTTCAACACATATGACAGAAGGTCATTGAAAACTTGATTCCAAAACTATCTCTATGGGCATCATGCCAATGGTGAAAGACATGCCAACCATTAAATTTTTGGTACTGATTGTCAAAATGTAGACACGATTTTAGTATTGAGTATCATACTGGAAGGCATGGATAGCTAAACAGATGACAATGGAGCAATTGTATGGAGATTTCGATGCGTTGTACAATAAGTTACAGGGATGGATAGTTGCTATGTGGGAGTGCGTGCTGGGGACTGTCATTGAGTTACAGACACGAACTTATTACGGCCAGAATGACCAACTACAACTGGGAAAAAAATTTCAACGGATGGTCTAGACGTTTGATCCATGCGTGCGTACATTCCCCACTACAAGCCGTTTGTGCAAGTAGATGAGACTTGGCTATACGGTAAATATATACAGATCCTACTTCTTGCGGTTGCTCAATACGAGAACAAGAACGTACTCCCGATAGCATTTTCCATCGTAGATAAGGAGAACATGGAGTCGTGAGAATTCTTCCTTACGAACCTGAGGAGGTATGTTGTTAGTAACGGTAAAATTTGCATCATCTCTGGTAGAGGGAAATGATTATTGTAACTATTAGGCGTTTCGGTGTGCCATAGAGACCCATTTTTCAGCACATCACGACTAACTTCCACCGAGATTATAAGAATGCAAACTGGCAGAGACAAGTTGTGAGAATGGTTAAAAAATAACCTAATCTTTTCAATATATAACCTAATGTTTTAGGGCGATACTGTAACTTATATTTTCTTAATACATATACAATGTACGAGCTAGAGCTACCCATTTTTTAGGACTTGAGAGGGACATGGAGGGTCACACAAACACCTTTTTTTGACAATGGTTGGGTATTATAGAGCTGTGGCAATGGGCTCAAAGTTACGAGGGCTTTCACTATGGTCATATGACCACTAATTTGGCAGAGGGGGTTAACTCCATGTTGATGAAAACACGAAATCTTTCAATTTCACTTGTCTTCTCGACTACATTCTACAGGTTGGCTACCTTGATGCCCAGAATGAGACAATACCAAGTTAACCAGATAGAGGTGGAACACATGTTTGTTAAAGATGTTAGGAATGTAATGGTTGCAAACCGTCGGACGGTGAGGTCGATGAATGTAAAAGTATATTCACGACGTAATAAAACGTTTCGAGTTATGGAGACCATAGGTCGTCAACTTGGTATACCACCTAGGTCTTACGGAGTTGATCTCTGAAATAGATGGTGCGATAGTAGGATGTTTCAGACACTTTATTATCCCTGTGCACATGTCGTTACAGCTTGTGCTAAAGTCTCGCTCAATGTTAAACAATTTATCAATAAAGTGTACACCCTCAAGTGCACGTTGCATGTATGAGAGAACGAGTTCCCCGCTCTGCTTGAACTATCTACATGTGAGGTGCCTCTAACGACTTTCGAGCTTGTCCCAGACAAAGGGTTGCATAGGAATCCGAAAGGTCGTCCGCAATTATCTAAATTCCATAATGAAATGGACATTAGGAAGAAACCCGACAGGAAGCTGTGTGGTGTATGCAGATTAGTCAGTCATAATCGGAGTAAATACTTGTACCGAAACTTTATATTGGACAATCGTCATGATCGGGTAGGAATTGAGATGTTGTTCAAGCCCTATTAATTACGTTCACTACATTTAGAGAGGATTGGATCTAAAATTTGTCTAAAATTTGTTGCAATTAATCTAATTTGAATTACAAAGGTAGTCTAAAGTTTGTTGCGTTCATATTTTTTTTTGAATTAAATAATGCTTTTTTAAGTAAATAATACAAAGAACCCCTAAAATTAATAACTAAAATGACAAAAAAGTCATTACATAAATACAAACTTAACTATTTAAATTGAAAAAAACCCCTAAAATTAATAATTGAAATGGAAAAAAAGTCATTACATAAATACAAACTTGATTATTCAAATTGCAAAACCCCCTTAAATTGATGGTTTGATGGTGTGGTCCTAGGGGTATATTTTTGTGGAGGTTGACGTTTACGTTGCGGGTGATTGTGGCGATCAACATTCACTTCACCCACACGTGGGGGTGTGCGAAATATAGATGAAAAATCATATACCTTAAACGTCATTAATGAACTTGAGCTGGGGAGTGAAGTACTGCGGTGGATACAAGCCGAGAGGAGTGGGTACTAAAGTGGATATGGGCTGGGAGGAGTGGAGTATTGAGGTGGATACGGGCCGGAAGGAGTGGAGTACTAAGGTGGTAGTGGGCTGAAGATATCAAACTCTAAATGATATTCATAGCTTGACGAGCCCGGGAAATAGTCATCGCCCCCAAGTCTGGATGATAAGAACAATCCCTAGAGTGTAGCTTCGGCTCTGCCTTTGGATCAGGTGCATGAGGCGGATGTAGAAGGGGATGGAAGGGTTGTCCAAGTCGTATCATGTGCGGGGGGACTACCATCGACTGCCCACCAAACATAAATGATTTCCCAATCTCAAAGTACCATTGTATGTACTCTAATGAGGGCTGCAAATCTAAAGCACGATCCATCTGAAGTACCTGTCCCAACTGGTTGTTCCACATTGCAATATATTCTTCAAGCACTTTCGCCCAATCATTTCCATGTTTCCCCCTCTTGTTAATTCCACGGATGTCCCCCAACCGTACTAGTAGTGTCGGGATATACTGTATGCAACCGAACTGTTAGAGTACTCGGTCATCATGATACCACTCTACTGTTTGGAAATTGATAACGGGTGCACTAATGCACCATAGGTTTAAGTGGACGTGGGTAGACGAAGGAATAATCGCCATAATTTTTGGAACAAAATACGACACACAAATGAACTACACAGTTAATAACATAGTTATATTAACGCAGGTCGAATGAGATAAAATAATAAAATTAAGTTGATATTGGAAAAACTTGCCCCCTCCAGCATGATTCTCGATCATCAGATGGTATATCGAAATCATGTATGACCTCCCGATACTCAAATTAGTGCTCCATCTACAAAAACAAATTGTTAGAATAATATAATCCAAAAAAGTCAACTTATTGTTATAATGAGTAAAAATTCATCATCTATTAACAAGTGGAAATACATATGATTGGTGACTAATCGATGCCAATAATGGCATCCAGTAAAGCACCCACGACTGCAACAATATAAGACATCCGTCTATGTCCACCGCAAAAGGATCTGTTGTCCGAAAAAATTCGCGGTACAACATGTCTAACACTGCAGACCCCCAACTGTACGATCGAATGTTATGCAAATTAGATAATAGGGGCAAGTACATCAAGTGGACCCTATTGTTGTTTGCATCTGACATGAGTACATCCCCTATAAGGTGCATAATGTAAGCTCGAACAGCGTGCATCACCTCTCATTCACTGGCAATACTCAACAAATGCTCGAAATTGGCCTTTAGCCATGAAAACTTCAAACTCATAAATTTTCCCTCACTGGGTAAGCATCCAAGTAAGTCATAGCAAAAGGCGGTCGGCCTAGAGATTGAACTTACGCCTGTGACCGCATTCTCGTCTATGGGGAGCTTGAGCTGTAGTGCAACATCCTGTAGAGTAATGGTGCACTCCCCACACAGCAAATGAAATATGTGGGTCTCCGAATGTCATCGCTCGACTAAAGCGGATATTAAGTCGTATCGCAAATCAAAGGTCCAGATCAATGCCGCTAATCCAGATCCGGCTAACTCCAAGTATGGCATTAGGCGTTCATCTCGCAGAAACCCTACACTATTAACACGACCCCTCAATGCGTGGTACGAGCTCTGACATTATTAAATTAGCAAAACAGTTAATACAATCTAATTTAATTCCGCAAATGACGTGAGTATCAAATAACAATTTCATTACCATCCCATTAATAGTACTTGATATGTAATTATCATTATTAATCAAAGAACCATTTGTTGTAAATCTACAATTAAAAATGAATTCATTTAATTTGTTGCAAAAACACAATAAATAATTTGAAATTTGAGAAACAAAAAATACAAGTAAATATCTCTTAATTTCTCATATTTTACCTACAATAATTTTTTTGTTAGTTTACAATAATAATACAATTAAAATAAATATAAACTATCTAAACATAAAAACATACGAATAAAAAAAGAAATATACATGTTAGTTTCTTTCAAATAACCTATAAAAATTATATAAAAACAAATTTAATCAATATTTTAGTAAATCAATAAAAATTGTCAAATAAACAAAAATCAAATAAATTTACATTACTAAAAATCACAAAACACTAAACTAAACACTAACAATTTATAACCTAATCATAAATTACTAACAAAATAACTATAAATTTTAAAAAAAAATCTACATTACTAAAAAATCACAAAACACAAAACTTAACACTAACAATTTATAACCTAATCATAAATTACTAACAAAATAACTATAAATTTTTTAAAAAAATCTACATTACTTAAAAAATCACAAAACACTAAACTTAACACTAACAATTTATAACCTAATCATAAATTACTAACAAAATAACTATAAAATTTTTTAAAAAATCTACATTACTTAAAAAATCACAAAACACTAAACTTAACACTAACAATTTATAACCTAATCATAAATTACTAACAAAATAACTATAAAATTTTTTTAAAAAAATCTACATTACTTAAAAAATCACAAAACACTAAACTTAACACTAACAATTTATAACCTAATCATAAATTACTAACAAAATAACTATAAATTTTTTAAAAAATCTACATTACTAAAAAATCACAAAACACTAAACTTAACACTAACAATTTATAACCTAATCATAAATTACTAACAAAATAACTATAAATTATTTTTAAAAAAATCTACATTACTTAAAAAATCACAAAACACTAAACTTAACACTAACAATTTATAACCTAATCATAAATTACTAACAAAATAACTATAAATTTTTTAAAAAATCTACATTACTAAAAAATCACAAAACACTAAACTTAACACTAACAATTTATAACCTAATCATAAATTACTAACAAAATAACTATAATTTTTTTAAAAAAATCTACATTACTTAAAAATCACAAAACACTAACAATTTATAACCTAATCATAAATTACTAACAAAATAACTATAAAATTTTTTTAAAAATCTACATTACTAAAAAATCACAAAACACTAAACTTAACACTAACAATTTATAACCTAATCATAAATTACTAACAAAATAATTTTACATTAATAAAAATCACAAAATAAAAACTAAACACAACAATTTATAACATAATCCTAAATTATTTACAAAATGATTTTAAAATAATTATAAAAAATTACATTCATAAAAAAACATTAAACCATAAACACTAAACACAAACAATTTATAACCTAATAATTTAAAACAAAAAATTTCACAACATATTAACTAAACTCTTTAAATTAAAAAAATATTTACTAAAATAATACTTACATTTTTTCTTTCTTTCTTTCTTCTTCTTCTTCTTTTTTTCTTCTCCTTTCTTTCACTCTTTTTTTCTTCACTCCTGCTCCCTTCATCTTAAGGGGGACCATGCTTATAAGGTCCCCCATTTCAAATTTTTTTTTTCCTTTCTGAAGGGACTAAACACTGCTTAGAAGCAGTGTGTAGGGGCATGCAGGGGAGGGGAGCTGGGGCATGCAGGGAGTTCGGCGCAAGGGGGAATCGGCGCAGGATGACTGGACTGGGCAGCACCAGTGCCGCCTATCTGAAAGGCGCGATTGGTGCCGCCAGTCCAGATATATATATTTTTAAATAATAAAAAAAATATATTTTTAAAAAACAAAAAAATTATTAAAAAATAGGTGGTATTGCCGATGAGAAAGACACCACCTAAAAAACATACTATTTTCGTTATTAATCCTGTTTACACCCCGTTTTAGAAATTAAATTTTTTTTATATTATTTGGGTAAATTAGCCGCATCATTCTTTGGCTGGAGACGACATTGGAGCTCTAATAATAGTAAAATATGGTGACAATTATAGCTTCTTTGATTTGAAACGACAACGATTTGCTAAGGAAGAATATGAAATGAAAAAAAAGGAAAGAATTTTTTTATAGAACTAGGGTTAAATTGAGACAAGTTTTAAATGTTGATAGTTGAATCTTTTATAATTATGCCTAAATTAATATAGTGTATAAATTTTAAACTTGTTATTATGTAAGTTTTGAAACTGTCACTTTATCCTTGCATCACAAAAGTTAATGACGCTTGGCGAGATTAGTTGGACGAGGAAATTGTAATTTTTTTTTATAGTTGGATGAATGAGAAAAAATTAAGCATAGTTAATTTGCATGAAGTATAATTTAACAATAAAATACTGAATAAATAATTACATAATGAAATTTAATTAATATTAGATAAAAGAAAAGGACACCTAGCGAAAGCAGGGGCTTAATTTCAGTTCTTCCATATTTTTATCCTTCAAACGAGTACTATACCAAATTAGGCAAGTTGAAATCTATAGTGTATACACGTAATGAGGAGGGTAAAGTAAATTCCACAATATATGCCAATCTATAAATGGAAACCTTAGAACTCTGCATTTTTCTCATCAAAGTAAAAAAAAAAAAAAGGGAGTGTAAAAAGAGATAAAAAGAAAAAGAAAATGTCGGGAATAGTGGAAAAACTGAAGGACATGATGGGTGACGAGGACGAGGACGACAAGAAGGACAAAAAGGACAAGAAAGACAAAGATCACAAGAAAGGTAAAGATCATAAAGAAGACAAAGATGAAGGGATGATGGATAAAATCAAGGACATGATCACGGGTGATAAAGATGACGATAAGCATAAGAAAGATGACCATAAGCACAAGGACCGCAAAGAGCACAAGGATGAAGGGATGATGGATAAAATCAAGGACATGATCACTGGTGATAAAGATGACGATAAGCACAAGAAAGATGACCATAAGCACAAGGAACGCAAAGAACACAAGGATGAAGGGATGCTAGATAAGATCAAAGACAAGATCCACGGGGATGACGATCGTGGCCGCGACCGTCGTCGCGATAGTAGCCGTGGTCGCGATAGCAGTCGTGATCGTGACCACCATCGTGATAGCAGTCGTGAGCACCATCGCGATCGGGACCGTGATAATGATCGTGAAAGCGACCGTGATAGCGATGGTGGTAGTGATGACGAGAAGAAGAAAAAGAAGAAGAAAGGAAAAAAGAAGAAAGACGATGGTAGCGGTAGTGATGATGATCATTAGATCATCATCATCCATAAACAACATGCATTATCATCATCTCCATAACTCCACCACGCCTCTCTTGTTTGCAAGTGGAGAGCGTGAATGAAATATATATTGATATGAAAATAAGGTATTTCTCTTTTCTTTTCTTAATTAATTAGTATTTGTTATCCGAATACTACTTAATTTATTTTTTTAAAATATGTAAGTGTAAATTTTAAAGATAAATAAAACATTGCATTAGCATTATTCATGTATAAATAATTGTAAAATCAATATAACAATGCTAGTTTGAATAAAATATTGCAGAATATCTTTATTGTTTTAGAATATTTTTTTTTATGTTTTTTTTAACATGTCGTGTTTTCTATGTTATATTCATGTCGTGCCTAATATTCCCGATCTCCCTTGTATAAACTTAAACAATTGTGAGTTGGCCTGTCTTTCATTGGTTTTAACACTACCAGTTGGCAATTTGTCATTACAGTCGGACATTATATGTTTTTCTTCTCCTTTTTTTGCTTTAAGTAGAACAACAAAAGCCTTGTTCTTCACTTCCCACCAAGAAAAACACTGCTAACTTGTGGAAATAGTTTAACCATACCTTAGCTTGCAAGAAAAAATTAAAATATGGATAGGCTTATTAGTTTGGAACCATCAAACCTTGTTGCTATTAGGATTGAGCCAGGGCAGAAATGCTATGGAGAGCTTACTTTGCGCAATGTTATGTA
Organism: Gossypium raimondii; assembly: GCF_025698545.1. NCBI lineage: Eukaryota > Viridiplantae > Streptophyta > Magnoliopsida > Malvales > Malvaceae > Gossypium > Gossypium raimondii. The sequence continues at coordinate 17,364,682 of NC_068575.1, read as the reverse complement.
CACCATGCCGATTGCAATCCGGATGCTGCCGGTTAACAAGGGCCGATACACTGTCAAGCCTCAGTCCGGAATCATAGTGCCACTTGGGACACTAACTGTGGAGATTGTGTATCATCTCCCTCCTGGTTCACTTCTTCCGGACTCGTTTCCTTACAGTGATGATTCTTTCCATCTGCATAGTGCCGTGGTTCCCGGTGCGGCGATCAAAGATTCGGTATCGAGCTTCGATGTGGTTCATAATGACTGGTTCACTACAAAGAAGAAACAGGTGTTTATTGATAGTGGTATCAAGATCATGTTTGTTGGTTCACCTGTTTTGGTTCAACTTGTGATGGATGGTTCTATGGAAAGAATCAGAGAGGTACTGGAGCTTAGTGATCCCACTTGGAAACTAGCTGATTCAGTTGATTCACGTGGACAAACATTGCTTCATATTGCCATAACTCAAAGAAGACCTGATATTGTCCGATTACTGCTTGAATTTGAGCCGGATGTTGAGTTCCGATGCCGGTCAGACTCTACCCCGCTCGGGGCTGCTGCAAGCTGTGGTGAAGAATTGATTGTTGAACTTCTATTGGCACATAACGCTAGCACAGAGCGACTCGAGTCCTCTCGTTGGGGTCCTGTTCACCTCGCTGCGGCTGGTGGCCATGTAGAGGTTCTTAGACTTCTTCTGCTCAAAGGGGCTAATATTGATTCCCTCACAAACGATGGCAACACTGCCTTACACCTTGCCGTCAAGGCAGGAAGAAAAGATTGTGTGCGCCTACTATTAGCTAATGGTTCCAAACCTGATGTACGCAATACAAGAAATGGCGATACACCATTACATATCGCTGCACGACTAGGAGATGAGCAGACGGTGAAGCTTTTACTTCAAAGGGGGCTTATAAAGATAAACGGAACAAAGCAGGAAAAGCCGCCTACGATGTTGCAGCTGAGCATGGTCACACATGCCTTTTCGATGCACTCAAGCTCGGTGACAGCTTATGTTTAGCTGCTCGAAAAGGTGAAGCGGGAACCATCCAGAGGCTGATAAAAAACGGTGCGGCGATCAACGGAATGGATCAACATGGATGGACGGCTTTACATAGAGCCGCATTCAAAGGAAGAGCAGATGCTGTAAGGATGCTGATTGATAACATCGATATTGATTCCAAAGACGAAGACGGATACACGGCTTTGCATTGCGCGGTGGAATCGGGCCATGCCGAAGGGGTGGAATTGTTGGTGAAGAAAGGAGCGGATGTGGAAGCAAGGACTAATAAAGGTGTCACAGCGCTGCAAATTGCAGATTCATTGCAGTATGCAGGCATTAGCAAGATACTGATCCATGGTGGAAACGGAAAATTGGGGAAAGAGATTGAAACCAAGAGCCCTGCCCGGTAGCTTCGACAGATCACTACCATTGGTAGTAATTTAAACTTGCCTCTTACTTTTCTTGTAATATCCGTATTCAACAACTGTGTTAATCTTCCATTTACATATGCATATTTTTACGCATCCAATAAAAAGTGCGCCGCTTCATATTTTTTAAAAAGAATTTTTAATATTAAAGAATTCTTCTCAGTAATATTTTAATATTAGTTACTGTTGACTAGGGGTGAGCATTCGATCGAATCGAATCGAAATTTTTCGAGTTAATTGAGTTTTCGAATCTCATTTTATCATCCTAACTTTATTTGAAGTTTTCTTTAAATTTTAAAAAATAATTTTGGGTCCTTGTAACCATTGTCACCCATCGTAATAAAATTTGTCCACCTTAATCAAATTTTTATTAATTTTCATCACTTCATAATTTATTTATTAATTTTTATATATTGGTTAGCTTCTTTGCTTGCTTAGTTGTTTCAATTATCTTGATTCTTATCACTATGTATTTTAGAATTAAAAATATATTAAATGTAAAATATGATTTTTAATAAAAGTTATTTTAAAATAAAATGTGAAATTGATACCAATATAAAATTTTAACACGAATATTTTATGGCATAATTAATAATTCAATTTTAATATAAATATTCAATATGACTAAACAATTCAATAATATAAATAATATAAAATGTGAAATTTAATTTAATAATATAAATGGTAAATATAAATAAAATTATTACTATTTATGTTTAGTGATTTTTTTGATAATTTTAATTTTTATTTGAGAGTAAAGGGTGAGAAGTAAAAGTTTAGGGAAAAATAAAAAAGTTTTGGGAATAAAAGTTTGAGGAAAGTAAATAGGGAGTAAAATTTTGGAGGGAAAATATTAAAAAAAAATTGGAGGGGGAGGGTTTGGGATAGATGAGAGGTGAGATGGGAAGGGAATAAAAGTTTTAGGGGAAAAGTGGGAGGGAGTGAAAATTTTGGTGGAAAATAAAAGGTTTTGAGGGTTTTTGGGAGTAAAATTTTGAGAAAAATAAATGGGAGAGTAAAATTTTGGTGAGAAATAGATTTTGAGTAGATTGGGGGGTTGGGAGGGGAGGGGAGTAAAAGTTTTGGGGGGAAAGTGGGAAGGAGTAAAAGTTTTGAGGGAAAAGTAAAAAGGTTTGGGAGTTTGGGGTAAAAATATAAAATATTATAGTTTGATATTCGAATTATTCGAATTATTCGAGTTATTCGAATTCAAAAACTCAACTCGATTCGAACTCGAAATTCGAAAAAAAAATCGAGTTGATTCGAATAACTCGATTCGTTTAACTCGAAATTCGAATTTTTTTCAATTTTTTCGAGTCGAATCGAGTTTTGCTCACCCATATTGTTGACTAATTAAATAAAATTAATGTAAAAAAATTAAATATAATTATCAAATAGTAATAGTAATAGTAATAGTAATAGTAATATAAGGTTTATGGACTTTTTGTTCTAACTAGATTTATGATGTATGGTAGGATGACTTAGGGTATAAATTTTAATATTTATAATTTTAGGAAAGAGTTAGATTAAAATTTAGGATATAAAGGGTTTAAGATTTTAGATTTAGAATTTTATATAAAAATATATTAATGTAGAGTTAAAAATAATAATAAGAGTTAATTTGATGTTTCATTATGTATTATATTACTTATGTTCTTTAAAAAAATGACGCAACATGTTATTATTGGATGTGTAAAAGTACTTTTTTAAAGATCATCTTAATCTAAATTAAACTCGCATATTATTAGTTGGATTTATGGAATATTGAATCTATATATGATATACTATTAATAAAATTTCTGATTGAGTTAGTGGCATAAGTCAATCAGGCACCAACCCGATCAAAAGCAATGTAAAATTAACCTTTCTTGTTTAAAATAAATTATATTACTCAAGGATACTTTAGTCTATTTATAATTTATAAGGCAATAAAAATATGCATATGGTGAGATTTTAACAATGCCAATTGTAACCCCCTATTACCCGACCCAATCATCAGGTTTGAGCAACGGGATATTTCATTCGTTGCCAGAGCAATTGACGTTATCCATTTCATGAAAGAATTCAAGTTGTACAATTCTTAATCAAGCATTTACTTCAATTAATCTAAAACGAGCATACAGGGAATAAACTTTAATAATTCGAGCATGAAATAGATTTAAGTTGCAAAGTTTCAAATTTTCATAAAAGGTATTGTTACTTATTAGAAAGGTATCAATACTTGTTTAAGTATCGATACGGTTTAAATATTCTGCCAATTTTTGTAATTTATAAAACAAAACGTTATCGATACCAATTTGGCATTATGTTTGTTTTGAAAACTGATTATATGGTCAAGTATCAATACTTAATGCCAGGATATCGATACTTTTTGCCAAAATTGGTAAAAAATCACTTTTAAAAAACTTTCATTTCATGCTCAAACACAACATCAAATGACCCATTAGTCCCTTCAGTTAAAAAAACACATATCAATATAATCCGTTTTATAGAAACATAAGTTTGTTTTTGTTATTATTTATTCAATTTTAACTCCAAAGTTGTTATAAAAATCCTTTTTGTAATTATTTTAAAGTAATTTGACAACCTTGAAGTTCTTAGCCATGTACAAGTTTAATGTCAAAATGAGTAATGCAAAACCCAAAAACCATACGGGTAACCAAGTCCATGCCATAGTCCGTTTAACAAAGCAAAATCCAACAAAGATTATAAAATAAAGTTTAAAATACGTTTATTCAAAACCGATGAGAGTGCTTTGAGTTTCAAGTCCGAGCCCTAACCTCACAAGTTATCTGAAAAGATGGGAAAACTAAGGGGTGAGCTATGAAGCTCAGTGTGGTCTTAACATATAGGTAGTAATCATATAAAGCAGTAAATATTAGCATACAAACATGCAATTCAAAGTACAAATAAGAATTACGGTATCAACATATTTCAAATATCCAATTGCAAGCTCATAAATAATAGTGCAGTTCACTACCCGGTCCAACCCTACACACCATAGTAAGAGTTCCCTGAACTTGTCCAGCCCTTTACACTAAAATAGTATTTGCGAATAAGCCTTCAGTATATCAGTAAATCTTATCGGTGAACTGATCCGACTTTTAAAGCATGAACTTCCTCCTTCAACAACCTAACCCTTATGCAATAGTATGACATGCTACCGATGATAGAAAATAGTAACAGTAACAATGTCAACATGCTATTATCATATGAATGATAACAATTTGTTATTCAAGCAGTAACAGTAGGCATGCATCAATAATATGTGCGGAAATAACACTAAAACAACAACACGCACATATTCAACATTATCATACAAAGTTCCATTAAAAAAATGGCGACATGCTACAACTAGATCTACCATACAAAGTTCTATTTCCAACTGAGTTGATCTGTCGGTTTCTCAGTAACTTAATAATGACTATATTCCAACCAGATCTGAGGTTACTAGTTACAACCGAAATCATTAGGTTAAAATAACCAACATTAAAAGATAAAACCAACAACCAAATCGTACAAATGGACACTTAAATAGTTGGCCAAAATCATACACACACTGCAACACACGGTTAAGACACACACCTCACTGCACACATCTATATGGCACCCTCACTCCTCTGATGAACTTCTACAGTTCAGATCTGATCCGTTCACTTCAAGATCTGATCCTTCAAATGACATACAAACAAAAACATATAACATCAAAATTGACATCAATGATTTCAGAAAGATCTAACAAAAACCGATTAAGCAAAATGAAAGAGAGTAAACCGCAACTCAATTGTGTATCTGAAAATGAAATCTAACCAATATAGACGAAAACAATTGTGGACAGTTTTATGCGCCAATGGGATCTGATCGAACAAAATGATTCGGGAAAAAGAAAAAAATCAGCAATTTAGTAGTTGGGTAAGAAGCGACGGTGAAAAAGGAGTGATCTAAACGATGTAGATACGGTGGTTGGAAAAGAAAAAAAAGAAAAAAAGAAATGAGAGGAGATGAGAAGAGAAAAACAGCGCAAGGGAAAAAAAAGAGAGAAAGCATAAGGCTAGGGTTAGGGCAACAACAGAAACAAATGAAATGAAAAGAGGATGCTGGCTAGAAAAAAATATGCTTAGGTACTTAAGGTTTTGCGGCACTAGAAAAAAGATGAGATGATTAGGGTTTTTCAGAAGCTCATAACAAACCAATCCCAGACAGAGGCCTAAACACACGTTCAAGCAAGAAATAAAATAAATTCAAAAATTACAGATTTAACCTAGAAATTTAACCTACATTTCGGGGTTTGATAACTCTCCCCTCTTTAAAAGAAATTTTATCCTCAAATTTACTTGATCCAAACAGATGAGGATATTTTCACCGCATTGAGTTTTCCAGCTCCATATAGCCTTTTCAGTGCTATGATTCAACCACAGTACCTTAACCAACAGAATCAGCTTCCTCTTAAATTTTTTTCCTCTTGATCTAGAATTTATACAGGCTCCTCCTCATATGTCAAATTCGGTCTCACCTCTACCCCCTCAATCGAAACAACATGCGACAAGTCAGATTAGTAATTTCATGGCATAGAGACATGAAACACATCATAGATACGATCTAGCTCAGGAGGTAACTCCGATTGACATGCCACTGACCTAATCCTCTTAAGGATCCTATACGACCCAATGGACGTCATGCTCAACTTGCCCTTTTGCCCAAATCTCAGCACTTTCCTCCACAGTGGCACTTTCAGAAAAACCTGATCACCCACACTGTACTCTATGACTTTTGCCTATCCGAAGTCGCGTTCAGTATTTCTTGAATCAATTTAACTTCCTTTCAGTCTCTTGTACCAATTCGAGACTCAAAATTTTCCTTTTACCCAACTCGATCCAACACAATAGTGTCCGTCATTTACAACCATATAATGTCTCATATGGTGTCATCTGTGTGCTCAATTTTAAACTATTATTGTATGCAAACTCAGCCAATGCCAAGTGCTCCTCCCAACTACCTTTGAATTCAATAATGCAACTCCTCAATACATCATCCAAAATCTGAATCACTCGTTCCGACTGGCCATTTTTCTGTGGATGAAAATTCGTACTAAAATCTAGTATAGTACCAAGTGTTTCATGCAATTTCTTCTAGAATCGGGACTTAAAACGAGGATCACAGTAAAAAATAATCAAAACATGCACCCTATGCAGTCTCACAATCTCAGAAATATACAACTTACCTAGTTTTTGTAGTGAATAATCTATACGAACTGGTAGGAAATGAGTCGACTTAATTAATCTGTCCACAACCACCTAAATTGAATCATTCTTCGTGGGTGTCAAAGGCAACCCACTAACAAATTCAATAGTCATACGCTCTCACTTCCACTGAGGAATCTTAATTAGTTGTAGTACATTGGAAGGAAACTGGTGCTCAACTTTTACTTGTTGGCACGCCAGACACTTAGCCACAAAACCTGTTATCTCTCTCTTTATGCCAAGTCACCAATATAGTTCTTTAGATCCTGATACAAAACTCTGATAATAGCCGATTAACCTTAAGAAACTCCGAATCTCAAGAACATTCTTTGGTTGCCTCCACTCCAGAATAACCTTGATCTTCTTCGAATCTATACAGATACCCTTTGCCAATACAATATGACCCAAAAACATTACTTCCTTTAGCTAGAACTCACATTTACTTAACTTCGCATAAAATTTCTTTTCTTTGAGAATCTACAAGACAACTCTCAAATGCTCGTCATAATTAGTCTCGGTCTTTGAGTAAACCAGAATGTCATCAAAGAATACAACGACAAACTATTCCAAGAATGACTGAAACACCATATTCATCACGTCCATAAAAACAAGAGGGGCATTCATTAGACCAAACGACATTAATAGGAACTCGTAATACCCATACCAAGTCTTGAATAAATTCTTAGGCACATTTTGACTCCTTCACTTTTAGTTGATAATACTTAGATCTTAGATCAATCTTAGAGAACACTGTCACTTCACAAAGCTGGTTGAACAAGTCATCAATTCTTGGTAGATGATACTTATTCTTAAAGCTGAACTTGTTCAACTGCCAATAATCAATACACAACTTCAATGTTACTTTTTTCTTCTTAACAAACAAAATTGAGGCTCCTCAAGGTGACACACTAGATCTTATGAATCTTCGATCCATGAGCTCCTGAAGTTTGACTTTAAGTTCATTGAGTTTGTTAAGTGTCATACGATAGGGAGCAATAGACTCTAGTGCAGTTCTAGGAAACACCTCAATTTCGAACTCAACATATCAATCAAGAGGTAATCCCGGTAGTCCCTCAAGAAAAACATCCGTAAACTCCCTTACGGTACGGATATTATCCACAGCTAGACTACCCGTACTTGCATCCAAAATGTAAGCAAGATACACTTCACAACCTTTTCGAATCAGTTTCTCCACTACAATTGTTGAAATCACATTAGGTAGATAATGTCTCTATTCCCCCACCATAACAATCTCCTTTCTCAGTTGTCTTCAAAGTTACCCTCTTAATGGCATAGTCCAAACTTACACGATGTTCAACCAACCAGTCCATCACTAGAATCAAGTCAAACTCCCCAAAAGGTAACTCCATCATATAAACTGGAAACACCTCACCCTGAATCTCCAATAGACACCTCCTATAAATCTTATTCACCACCACAGATTGCCCCAATGGACTAACAACAGTTACATCACTAACAATTTCCTTTATCTCAATTCCCAGTTTATCAAAAATCATACTAGAAACATAGGAATGAGTAGAACCAATATCAGTCAAAGCAAAGTACGATATAGATTGAATTGTAAATGTACATACAATAAAATTAGATGAGTCACGATCCCCTCGACACCTACCTACAGAAACAAGTACTGACTGTCTAGTTTCAGTCATGGTCAAATTTTGACTGACTGCTCCCTAACCTAGACCCACTGTACCTGTCATACTAGTTGCGACTCCAGAATCACCATTTTTACCCTAATCATGACCATTCGAAAGTAACTACCTAAAACCTTGAGTCTGATTTGTAGCTTGCATCTAACCAACAGAACGTGGACAATCTTTCACTCGGTACTTAGTAGACCCACATCCCAGACATGCTCTAAACTTCTTCCAACACTTTCTCAAGTGCCGCCTATCATAGTACACATAAATTAGAATTCTTCTCAATCCAGATGAACCTCTTACACTACCCCTTACAACACTCTACTATGATTTTCCTTCAATGGCTTGCTTCAGAGGTCGTAAAAATGAGCTAGTAGGGCATGAATCCCTCTTACTTGGAGCCCTATCCTTATCACATTTGTTTCTCTCCAAACGTTTAACCTCCTCCACAATCTTAGTCTTCTCAAATAGAGTCTCAAACACCCTCTCCTGATGCGGTGTAACTTGAACCTTAAGATCGTAGCTCAGCCCATCTTCAAATTACAGACTCTTATCCTACTCAATAGCCATCATACCCGAAGTATAACGGCTCAACATTAGAAACTTGGCCTCTTACTTGACCACAGTTTTATAACCCTGTTTTAGTTCAATAAACTCCAGTCTACAAGCCTTAACATACCTTGTACTGACATACTTTTTCTAAAAAGCCTCCTGAAAATACTCCCATGTCAGACGCTTTGCCTGAGTACCCCTCACTACAGATTGCCACCGACAATATGCTTAATTCCTTAGCAGAGACACTATGCCCTTCAGGTTCTACTCTAGGGTACAACCCATATCCTCTAAAATCCTTTATGTAGCCTTCATCCAATACTCGACTACAGTTAAGTTTGTTTCCGTCATACCCCTAAACAACTCAGCTACATTAGCCCGAAGCCTTTCAGTCACTGATCCACAACCACATTATTTAAATTAGGTTATAGCAACCCTCTAAAGCACCCCCAACATAGCATGAGATAATGCATCATCTCCCATTTCATGATTTCTGCCATCAGAGGCAAGTGAGTTGTCTCTAAAATTAGCCTCAGTAATCAGAGTATCGTCCTGAGGTAAAGACAGCTCAACTTAAGTAGCTCGACGTAACGTACCTCGGTTTCTCTTACCTCGGGTATTTACAATGGATTCTCGAATTTATATAGTCTATCGTATATCTACAGATTTGGAAAAGACAACATCTAGTTAGGGACGATACCAGAGTCTCAGAATTATTTTGAAAACATTGAAAAAATATTTGTGGCATGGTACCTGACAAAACCCTTTTTAAAAATATGCATGCAGGCCTTACTAATCCCACAGTCCGAGTTTTAGAACTCGACTTTGATTCCACCAAATGTAACCCCCTATTACCCCACCCAATCATCCATTCTAACTCAACACACCACAGTAAGAGTTCCTCTGAACTCGTCCAGCCTTATACACCAAAACAATATTTGCGAACAAGCCATCAGTATATTAGTAAATCTTATAGGTGAACCAATCTGACTTTTAAAGCTTGAACATCTTCCTTTAACAACCCAACCCCTATGCAACAATATGACATGTTATCGATGACAGAAAATAGTAACAGTAACAATGTCAATGTGCTATTATCATGTGAATGGTAACAGTTTGTTATTCAAGCAATAACAGTAGGCATGCATGAGTAATATGTGTAGAAATAACACTAAACAACAACACACATTTTCAACATCGTCAGTTCAAAAAATGGCAACATGCTACAACTAGATCTACCATACACGGTTATGTTTCCAACTAAGTCGATCCGTCAGTTTCTTAGTACCTCAACAATGATCATATTCCAACTAGATCTGAGGTTCCTTGTCACAACTGAAACCATTAGGTTAAAATAACCAACATTAAAAGATAAGACCATCAACCAAATCGCACAAGCAGACACTTATACAATTGGCCAAACCCATACACGTACACTGCAACACACAGTTAAGACACACACCTCACTACGTACGCTTATGCGACACCCTCACTCCTCCGATAAAATCTTACGATTCAGATCTGAACCGTTCACGTCAAGATTTGAACCTTCAAATGACATATACACAAAAACACATAACTTTATAGTTAGGATCAATGGTTTCTGGAAAATCTAATAAAAAGCGATTAAGCAAAATGGAAGAGAGTCAATCGCAAATCAATTGCGTATCTAAAAATGGAATCTAACCAATATAAGGGATCTCGCTTATCAACCTACTGCAATTAGGAACAGAAACAATCGTCGACAGTCCTATGCACCAATGTGATCCAATCGAACAATATAGTTTAGGAAAAAATGACATCGATAGCTCAAAAGTGGGGTAAGAAGCGACGGAGACAAAGGAGTGATATAAATGTTATAGACACGATGGTCGAAAAAGAAAGAAAAGAGATGAGAGGATAAGAGAAGAGAAAAACGATACAAGGAAGAGAGAAAAAATAAAGCAGAAGGCTAGGGTTAAGGTAACTATAGAAACAAATAAAATTAAAAGAGGGGGCCGACTAGAGAAAAGTATGTTTAAGTACTTAAGGTTTTGGGACACTAGGAAAAATATGATGAGAGGATTATGGTTTCTTAAAAGCTCATAACAGACCAGTCCTAGACAGAGGCCCAAACGTACACCTAAACAAGAAATAAAATAAATTCAACAATTACAGATTTAACCCAGAAATTTAACCCAGATTTCAGGGTGTGACACCAATAACATTGAAAAAACTTTAAATTTTCCATTCAATCAAAGTTTTATTTTAATTTATTTATACATTTTAATTTTATGATGTACATATTTCATGTGTTATTATTAGATTCAAATCATACATTTCGTTATTTATATTGTATGTTATTTTTAAACACACATCTATGTTTTGAATACATGGTTTCAACACAAATATAAATGTGATAGGATTTCTAGTATTATGTAAAGATTTTGATATGATGGTTTATTTATGTCGTATTTCCTCATACAAATTGAAGTAATAAACTTTTTTATTTATCATATTTTTCCAATGCAAATGTTAGCCTATGAATTTATTATATATTAAAGATTCAATCTTTAATTTAAGATATTGAATGGGAAAAAATAATTTTTTTGTTTAGTAGTTCTACAATTAGAATGGGTTTTGACCCTATTATTAGACACTGATAATGAGAACCTAACTTTTAATTAGTAACCTCTAATTTTAAATTTCAATGGGTAAAATTAAGTTTTTGTTATGTGTCATGGTGCACTAATAAAACTCATTCTAGAAAACAAGTTTAATGGAAACTAGTGTAGTCCATCGCGTGTAGAAGATGAATTTAAATAATCTTAATGGAGTTCATTGTTTATTGTTTAAATGTCTAAAGCAATGAAGACTTTAAAAGAACTCTACCTATATGAGTGGTGTCGCTTCAAACAATAGAAGTGTCGCTTCAAGCAACATAAGAAATGGTGTCGCTTCAAACAATAGATGTGGGGTTTCTCATGTAAATGTTTTTTATGACTAAGATAAGCACATGTCTATATTATTGCTAAAAGTGAACAATCTCTGACAGAAAAATAACTGAATATCATGTGTGGTATATTTCCACTTTTAATACCAAGAGTTGTGGTTTAATTTTTGGACACCAACAACTTCATTAGAACTCTGAAATACACCCACTACTTAATGGTTCAAATTGGGAGATACCATCTTGTATGTGTAATATTTGTTTGTGTAAAAGACTATAAATTAAGTTACCAACATTTTAAATTAAGGGGATTGTTAGTAATTTATAATATTAGAATGTGATAGTATTTAATTATCTAGAAAAGTTTAACTAATTATAATTCTTGACAAATAAATGTGTTGTGAATATGTAACTTTTATAGGTAAAGTAAAGTAAAATATTAATAATTACTTAATTTTTAAATTTTTTTATTAGAGGTGAATTATCATTTCAATAATATTAAAATATTTATGTTTAAAATTTTAAAAGTTTGCTCTCGTAGCGTGTTTTCCTTATTTGCTTTTATAACACGTTTTTTTTTTGATAGTTTAGGTCTTTGTTTTGTTCATGAGATTTGTGGTGTTTCTTTAAGTGAGAAATATGGAGGTGGATGTAACATCCTCAACCCGACACAATTCACCAGGCTCGAATCTCGGGTTTTAATACACATAACAAAATTTCAAAATAGTTGACGATAACTTATTATTTATCACATTTTTTCTTATCAATTTATTTAAATGCTCAATATCAAAAAAAAATAGAGGTATTTAAAAATAAAATAATAATAATAAATCTGACTAGTTACAACTTATTACAACACCAAAAGTTTGCTAAGGACAGGCTCTCAAGGCGTAATCCTGCAATACGCTACTATCCAAAGCTGTCCACTGTATGCATAATAACACGGATCCCTACTTCCTTGGCGCAGTCCCTATTGGCGAACTCATTCTTCCAATAATACCTGAAACATAAACATAATACTTATAAGTTACACGAACTTAATGAGTTTGAAATGCAAATTACCTTTAAATCTTTCATGCTGAATTCTTCATCTTGATTATTTAAATTACCCACTTCTGTCTTTGGTGGATACCTTCACATCGTTGGATAAATACATGTTTATAAGCCACATGCTTTCTTAACATGTCATCTTTCATCTAACTAAATGGTTGACTCTAGGCCTTACCAGACGATACTACCTTTTTCTCTTCTCTTCAAACAGCTATTTTTGGTCATTCTAGAATAATTAATCACAAGTACTATTCTCTTGGTGGATACTACTCACTGATATTACTTTTGGCAGATTCTCATACTGAGTTTGCTAAATCAAATCATCAACCAAATCATACCCTGATTCAACCCAATATATATACTTATACTGATGAGGAACACTTTAGGCCATTCAGAAGAAATCCAAACATCTATATTTCACAGTAGAAGAATATCATATTTATTGAAAACTTAGATTCCAACTATCCCCATATAAGGCATGATACTACTAAAATGTGTCAGATATTAAATAATTCTTATTTCAATCTTTCATAGCGTAGTCCAAATTCGAACTAACAGACACTTATACCTTTCGTAATTTGAATACACCCATATTCTAATTTGACAGGCTATTATGGTGAATTCTCTTTAGATATACAGACACAATTTCTCATTTAAAATATATCTCGTACGACTTATCAAACTTTACTACTAGATCGAACAACCCAATCTACCTCCAAACTTGTCAGATACTCATCATAGAACTAACTATCGAAGATATATCAGAACTTACCCAAATATTAACATAAGAGCGAATAACTTAACTCTCCATACACATACATATCAATGAATACGCCATATAAACATATCAGGATTCATTGTAGAGGTAATTTTGATTACGCCACAAAGGCTTAGTAGATCACGCAACACAAGCAATCGTACAGAATCGTTTGTTTACTATCCCGACAGACTTTCACAAAAGGTGACATGAGTTTCCCCTTCATGGACTTATACATAAATTCATGTCGTGATCTCCTAGTTTGATCACATTTTTACCAAAGGCATCACCATGAACATCCATATTATCATATTATATCGTGGGTCTCCCCCACATGGATTTACACACTTTCATGTCGTGATCTACCAATCCACTCTTCATTTTACTGGAGGCTACACCATGAGTGCCGTCATATCATACATTTCCATGAGTCTCAACCACATGGTCTTACACTTGTTTTCGTATCGTGATCTCCCAGTCTGGTTAGCAATATACCTGCCCTACCAAAGGCATCACAAGGGACGTTTAGCCAGAATTTACTTACCAACTTTTTTCATGCTTAGCTAATTGATTTGTATATTCCTATATCAAACTTTACCTGCATACTTACGAATCACTTTCTATTCATATAGTAGTTCGTACATAATATCATCACATACACATAGCATTTTTACTATGCTTCACCCACTTTCCTGTAATCTGAGGTGTTTTCAATATATATAAGTTTTTACTAGAGTAATTAACATACAAGATTCAGAATAGATATTCACCTGATATTTATACTCACATAGATTATACCTCGAAGCTCTAGACTCAGACATCCATCTTGACCCAATAGCAATAATTGCTTAAAGAACATAGATTCACTGTTAAAACCCATTTACATACAAGTTGCTAACTTCCCAATCACAGCTAACCCCTATACAAGGCCTTGTATTCATAATCTACAGTTCAAATACCTCTTAACAGACTTATTCAAAAATTAACATACAGAGCTATATTACTTACCCGGAGATGGAATAACCACTAATTAAATCAAGAAACTTAGCTTCTAGCTTAATGAGGAAGATATACAATTAAATTTAAGAAAAAGAATTAGATAGTAATATTAAAGAAAGAAAAACCCATTTTTCATGAACCCTTCTCATACATATACATATAACCCAATCCCACTTAATGGAACTTAACAAGTGTAACTTAATTTAGAATTTGTCCTTCTTAATGTCCTACAGATTCTGAGAGAAACATAAATAAAAATCTTGCATAATGGCTATTAGACCCGTCAATCTAGTTGGTTCCTAACAAGGCCACTTTATAACCCAACTAGCACAATACTCAGGCACGTACTATGCATTTGGCAGTAACCCAACTAGAATTTGTCCTTTTCACTTACATATTATTTTTCTTTAAATTGAAAATTAACTTGAAATAGAATTTTCACTTACTTACAAGACGATTATTATACATCCACACATATTCTCCAAAAAAAGCAAATGAGTGGATTACACCACACCAAATAGATAATTTCACTACAACACGCCTTAATCTCAAATTCGCTAGACTTAAGGCGTGACAGAGGAACTGGCAAATCTTAACATCGCTGATGAGGAAGAAGAGCCAGTACATGCCCATGTAAACGTAAATATCATTAAGGAAGATTATAGCCTATGTTTGGTGGGGCAAGTTTTAACGGACAGTGTGGTCAATCGGTAATAAAAAACATACTAGCAGATTTTTGGCATCTGTTGGAGGACTGTCCATTATGATATCGGGGAAAAAAGTTTGTTTCATTTTTATTATGAGATAAATATGAAGAGAGTAGTTGAAGGTATGCTTTGGTTCTTCAATAGTCATCTCATTATATTTCATTGATTAGAAAAGGGAGAGGACTCGTTACAAGTCACTCTAGTCTATACCAAGTTCTAGGTTCAAGTTCATAATTTGCTAATGGGGTTTATGTTCGAGGGAATAGTGTGAAAATTTGGAAATTTCATCGGCCAGTTCCTAGAATATGATGTTGCTTTAGTGACAAGAGGCGTTAAGAGATTTATGCACATAAGAGTTAAGTTAGATGATTGACTTCCTTTGAAAAGGAAGAAATAGATAGCCTTAGATTAAACTAGATCAACTTACGCCTTGTTTCAATATGAAAAAATCACATTATTCTGTTTTCTGCGTAGAAAGTTGGGCCACGATAAATAATTTTGACCGGTTCGACAGATGTTAAGATCATATAATATGGTGTTTGGATAGGACATCTCCTTAAGAACAGCATCATGGAGGGCGTCGCAGGTTGCGAGTAGGTGGCTACAAGACGATAATAGTGATGGACTTGGATAGGGAGAAATGATAGGAGTTTTGAGGACATCCAAACTTCTCATCCTTATTTTAAGGGGGTAGAAAAATGAGACATTATTTAGCAGCTTCAGCCAAAAATGATATGTGGTTAACACATTTTTATTTGTTATAATTTATCAATTTATGGGTCGGGCTTTGATGGGCATTTGAAATTGGGCTTGGACATTGAATATAGCCCTATTGAGTTCATTGACAGGAAGAAAAGGCAATGCATACAATAGATGATTCCAACTTCAGGCAATAATGATTCAATGAAATCAGAAGTTTTTAATGAAATATCGACATCTACTATAAAGCAGGCCAGCCGGTCGCAATAAAAATATTAAGCTGGAATGTCCGTGGCCTAGAGCAGCCAGGGGTCATTAAGCATCTCAAGAATAAATTAAGACAAATTTAGCCTCAACTTTTGTTTCTCATAGAAACAAAAATTAGTGCAAGATGAATGGAACAAGTATGGAAGAAATGCGAGTTTATGAATGGAATTGATGTGGAAGCTATGGGATCAAGAGGAGGTTTATCACTGGGTTGGACGAATGACTATAATGTTAATTTAAGGAGTTTCTCTTCATTGTATGTTGATGTTGAAATAAATTAAGGGGATGAGACAATATCATGGAGGTTTATAGGTTTTATGGGTCATTAGTGGAACGACGAAGGGTAGAATCATGGAACTTGTTGCAACATTTGAGCAGAAATAGTTCTTTATTGTGGTTAGTAATGGGAGATCTTAATGAATAATGTATTCGTTTGAGAAAAAAAGGGGTGCCTCCGAGAAGACAAATAATTGATGGCTTTTCGGGGAATTTTGGAGCAATGTGATCTAAGTTATTTGGAGTTCTCATGACAATGGTTTACATGGAAGAGAGGAAGGCTACCAGTAAATAATATATAAGAATTTCTAAGTCGAGGGGTAGCCAACTCGAATTGGTGGGATCTATTCCCGGGCTATACAATTAAACACCTCCCGTATGGTTTTTTCGATCACTGTCCGGTACTTATTCATACAATTGAAGGCATTGGTGGTCAATTGTCAAAGACACGCTCTCAATTTCATTCTAATGCAAACTGGGTACTTGAAGAAACTTTTAAGCATATAATACAAAGTTTTGGGGAGGCAAATAATACGAAGGTTCTTACAAAGCTACATGAACTAGGATCCAAGCTAAGCTAGTGGGCGATAGTGAGTCAAATGGATAGGGGTCGCATTAAGTTGACACTAAATGCGAGATTGAGTGAGTTGAATTTGGTAGATCCTGATGATGACACCTTAGCTAAACTAACGGAGGTTAAATTGGCGTTGAATATGAAAGTAAATAAGGAGGAGATATTTTGGGAGCAACAAGCAAGAGCAAACTGACTCCAATTTTGTAACAGCCCGATTTTAGTGGTGTTAGAGACTGTGGTTTCAAGACCACAATTTCGATGAGTGAATAAATATTTTAATGTTTATTTACTGTTTATAAAGTTATATTAGGGTCGTATTAAATTTTCATTAAAAAATTTTGAGGTTTAAATAGTTAATTAATTAAAAAAGACTAAATGGAAAAAGGTACAAAAGTTTATCTTTTTTGTTAAAAGGCTAATTGGATGTAGAATATTTAAGGAAGGGATTTAAATGGTAATAATACCATATATATGTGTTAGTGGAATTTGGTGGCTTGATGTTTGTGTAAAATTTGATATTTTTAAAGGCTAAGATGGTAAATAAATAATTATAAAATATAACAAAAGATGATAAAATGTATATCTTCTTAATTCCACCTCTTCCACCGATTTTCATAGCCAAAGAACCCCATTTTCATGCTTTAAATTTTGGCAAATTCAAGGGCTTGCATGATAAGGTTTTTTTTAGTTTCGTTTTTAATGATTTTTATGTTTTTAAGCTCGTTTTAGCTTAACCTAGCTAGTTGGGGGGTTAAATTGTAAAGTTGTAAAAATTTTAAGGTTTTTCCATGCATGAGTTAATAGTGTTTGTGAATTTGTTTGATAGATTATTCAGTTTAATTGTTAGATAGTCATGTTTTGTTAAGTAATTTTTGATAAATTTAGAGTTTAAAGACTTAATAGTGAAAATAACAAAATTCATGGTTAATGTTGTGATTTAGTAAAAGTTAGGGGCTGTATGGAACCTTAAGAATAGTTAAGAATTATGATATTTTATTCTTATTGGTCAAATTCTAAGATTTAGATTTAAGGGCTAAATGGTAAACAGTTAAAATATTAAGGGTAATTTTGTAATTTCACATTAATAGGGATTATAGGTTTGAATTGGATAATTGTAGTCAATTGAAATATTTAATTGAGTTAAATTATTATTTAGATCAACAAAAGAATCAACCGGACTTGAATCGATGAAAAGCGAAAGTCTCGGATTAGTTTTCAACTTTTGTTGATACAACCGTTGTGGTTGAGGTAAGTTTGTATGAATTTTATGCTTATTAAATGTTATTTTGGTTGATTATTCGTTAATATTATGTTATTTATAATTGAATCGATAATAAATTGATATTTGAATACTTGAGGGCAAAAGTCTCATTTGAACCTAGAAAATGCTTAGGATACAAATGACATGTCATTAGGGATTATATGTTTCGGGTGCAGGTCTTGGATGTCCTACTGATGGCTGAGGTCTTGCATTTGTTACGGATTCTCCATAACTTGTGTGAGCAACACTGTGTAGCTAATGCCCCAACCCACAGCTCGTGTGAGTAGGCCCATTCCACAGCTCGTGTGAACATTATTGAAAAGGTTATGGTTCTATGGAAAGGTGTTCGCGAGTATCCGATGTTATTTTATACGGTTCAATGGGTAAGTAAAGGAATGAAAAAGCTTATATATGGAATTATGGATAACGATAACAGTGCGAAACGGTAAGGTGAGCTTTAATAATGCATGGAAAAAGAGCACTAATCACATGTGTGATGCAATATAAGTAATTTATAAACAATTCATGTTGTATACCATGTTCATAGAGGATGTATTGTTAATCTATATACTAATGATGCGAATTGTAGTGTTAGGAAAGGCAAGTGCTATATGATTTAATGTGTATGATTGTATGATTTAATGTTATGGAACAATAAGTTTAAGTTTCTTTATACGAACTTACTAATCATTATATGCTTACATAGTTGTTGTTCCTCTATTTTGTAGATCATCGAAAAGCTCATTTGGTTGGAATCTTATCAGAGCCATATCACATTATCCGTCGATAATTTTGGTAGTTTTTGAACATTTTGGCTATGGTTATAAATGGCAGGTATAAGGCTCATATGTAATAGATATCATGAATATGTTACTTGTTCCACTTGGTTTGGTCATATCTTTTGGCAATTATGTTTTGGGGTGGACTTGTAAAGCTTTGTAAATAAGTGTCTTTTGGTCACCTTGAGTGACATGTAAATGCATGTTTTAGGCATGTTTATATGTGTGGTTGAAATGTTTATGGTTGTAGTGAAGTAAGCTTAGGCTATGGAGTGAAAGTAAATTATTTTAAGTTGAGGTGCCTTTGAATGGCATATTGGTTAGAACCTATAGGTTGATTGATTTGGCATGTTTGTGTGTGTTCAAGGAGTGTTTTGAACCATTCAATGTATATGTAATAGGTGTACTTTATATGTTTGGATAATTATTACAAATTTTACGTTTTAAGCTTGGTATAAGCTTAATTGTGTATGTACCTTTAATCTTGGTGTGAATATGTTCATATAAAATTGTTTTGGTCATTTGATATAAAACTTATTTAAGTGTTTGAATCATGGTATGAATGAATGTGAATGATTAAGAAGAAATGATAAGTTTGGCATAAGTTTTATATATGAACTTATGAATTTGAATGCAAATTAGTTGATGTGTCATGTGAATTGAGATTGATAATTAAATTGTTGTGTCAATGAGGACACATTGGTTAGGCACTTAGGTTGATTGTTTTGGCATGTTTAAGGATTTTTTAAATGTGTTTTTAAAGTATGAAACTGGTTGATTTTGATTTGGATTGGAACCTAAGTGTTAATGAAAGTTTGTCTTGTTTTAGAAGCTTTTTAAGGTTCACATGGCCTAGGCTATTCCACACGGCTTGGCCACATGGTCATGTGACACACACGACTTGGACACACGGCCATGCAACTTATAAATTTTTAGGTGCAGAATTTTTCACACGATCATAGTTAGTTACACGGTCTAGCCACACGACCTTATGACCCATGTTTCCAAAATTTTCAAATTTTTACATATTTTTCTATTTTGATTCAAATTAGTCTCAGATTGTTCCCAAACTATTTTTAGGGCCTCGTAAGTCCGATTTAAGCCCTTAAGTGTATTTTTACCCTAATTTGTATAAGCTATTGAATGTTATCATTTATTTTATACTTTTATTTCTGTTTGATGATAAATGTCCTGATTTGTACTGTAACGCTTCGTAACCACAATTTAGGGACGGAGATGAGTTAGGGGTGTTAGAAATTTGGTGATCGAAATAATCTTTTTTCCATAATTTTGCATCCTACCGCAAGAAAGGAATAACATCAGGGGGTTGCATGATAGGAATGGTGGTTTGGTAACTGGAGAAAAAGAAATGGTTGGAATCACAACAGATTATTTTAAAGAGTTGTTTACATCAAAACCTGGGAAGGATTGCGACAATGTTTTATCTGTGATTCAACCTTGCATTTTTGAAAATTTGAATGAAGAACTAATAGTTGAGTTTCAAGCAGAGGAAATCGTGGAAGTAGTAAAGAGTACGACTCCCCTTAAAGCATTAGGTAAGGATGATTTTCCAGTATTACTCTTTCAAAAATATTGGCATATTATAAGGAGAGATATTTCTCAGTATTGCATGGATGTGTTGAATAAAAAGAGAGAAATCGAAGCTATCAACTGAAAAAATATAGTGTTGTTCCCAAAAATAAATATGCCAATAAACATGGTTCAATTTAGACCAATCAATCTTTGCAATGTTATCTACAAGATTATTTCTAAAGTGGTGGTCAAAAGATTTAGACGGATACTTAATTATTGTATCGATAAAACTCAAGAAGCGTTTGTACTAGGGAGACAGATTTCAAATAACATACTTATTGCTCATGAAATATTGCACTCTTTCGAAAAAAGGAGGGAAGGTTCTAATGGATCTTTTGCTTTAAAGTTAGATATAAGGAAGGCTTATGACAAAGTAGAATGGAGCTTTCTTGAAAAGATGATGCTTCAATTAAGTTTCAACAAAATGGACTTCTCTATTGATGAATTGTATAACTACAATATCTTATTCAATGGTGTTCAATGGAATTTAGGGAAAGGAGTTTAGGCCTATACGGGGTTTGAGGCAAGGGGATCCATTAAGTTCATATTTATTCATAATCTGTGTCGAGGTCTTCTCTAGTTTGCTTAATATGGCTAAGCGAGATGGATTAATTTGTTGGGCAAGAGTAGGAAGTAGTTTATCTATAACGCATCTGTTTTTTGTAGATGATAGTATTATGTTTGGTGAGGCAAATATGAAGGGAGCTAATGCTATGAAACTAGTAGTGTCAGGGTATGAAGGAGTCTTAGGCCAATTGGTTAATTTTGATAAATCACTCATTTATTTTAGTGGGAATGTATCTTTGGGGATGAGAGAACAAGTTGAGAACGTACTTGGAGTGCGAATTTCAAGCAATCTGAAAAAGTATCCTAAATTACAAACAATGGTGAGCGAAAAAAGAAGATGGATTTGTTAGTATTAAGGAGAGGTTTATAAACAGTATAGAGAATTAAAGTATACGACAACTGTCATTAGGTGGGAAGGAAGTATTTATTAGTCAATTTTACAGGCAATTCCAATTTATGTAATGCAATGCTTTTTTTTGCTGAGATTGTGATGTCGTGATTTAGAAAAAATACTATGAAGATTTTGGTGGCGTAATGTTAAAATGATAAAGGCATACATTGGTGCCAATGGAGTACGATGTGCAAATAAAAAACGTAAGGGAGGATGGGATTTAGGGAGTTAACCAAGTCCAATGTAACCCTTTTAGCGAAATATGATTTGAAATTAATTGTGAAACCTGATAGTTTGCTAGCACGAGTTATGAAGGCAAAATATTTTCCAGTGGGAGATTTTATGAACGCAAGTTTGGATTTTTACCCCTTGAATACCTGGTGTAGTATATCTAGTGCCCGAAGACTACTGGAACAAGGCATAGGTTAGAAAGTTGGCAATGGAGTAATAATTAATCTTTGGAATGATTTCTAGCTACAGGAACATGGTCAAGGAATAGTGCAAGCTCAGGATATCAATATAAATTACACGACTGTTTCAGATTTAATAGATACGGACAGTTTTACCTGAAAATCTGATGTATTAAGGTCTTTATTTGATGAAGAACATGTGAAAAGGGTATTGGCAATCCTGTTTCCAGCAGTGCGAAGATAGATAAAGTGGTGTGGCATGGAGACAATACCAGAGTATATACGGCTAAAGGCGGGGATACAAATGGCTTGTGATAGAGGATTTGGGTTTGCTAGGAGGCGACTATACAACACATTCTACAATACTAAAAGCCTTCTATACAAAGTTGTGGAATTTAAATATCACAAGCAAAATCAGGATTGCAATGTGGGCAATTGCTAATGGATAGTCGCCTACTTTAAAAACTTTACAAACAAAAAGGATTGTAGTAGAAAGCCATTGTCTTGTTCGCCAAACTGAGGAATCAGTAGAGCAACGTGGCAAATCCTGCAAGGGTTAAGTGTGGTGTTCTCAACCACAAATGGAGAGCAAAATTGGAAATTTTGGTTAGCAAGGGAAAATGTAAGCAATAGCCATTCTATGTGCAAAAGAATAGCCATTATCTATTGGGCATTATGGTACAATTGAAACAAGGTACATCATGAAGGGGCAAGGAAAAGTATGCATGAAGTACTAGCATTTATCAATGCTTATATTTCAGAAACAGAGAAATTGGAAGATATAACGGTACCAATGCAAAACCTAAGAGTAAGTAAATGGGAGTCGCCAGAAGGCGATAACGTTCGATGCCTCGTTTCATCAACAGTCAAATAGATCAGTCTCAGGGATCTTAATTAGAAACAGAGGAGACCTTGTTATGGTAGTGTGTACTCACCCGAATGAACATGTGTTAAATTCAACCATGGCGGAAGTGTGAGCATGTTTGCAAACTGTATTCTTCGCAGAAGAGTTGGGTTTTAGGAGGATGTTAGTGGAAGGGGACGCCTTAACTATCATCAAGAAAGTAAGGGTCACTAAGGAGGATGAATCAAACATCAACACTCTAGTTAAGGAAATAAAAGAAAGGATTCAAAGATTTGACAACATAGAGTTTCGACACATACCTCGGAAAGCAAATGAAGCAGCACACGGTTTGGCAAGGAGGGAAGGCATTACGATGCCCCCACATATTGGATCGAAGAGGCTTCCAACAAAAGTGGAAGAAATAGAAAATCAAAATCAGCGCGAACTATAATGAGAGGGCTGAAGGACGAGGTTTTTTAGATCGGTGGGAGGAAGAAAGGATCTCCTAGGAAGATGGTTCATTTCCCATAGTTTCTTTAATGTTTTGTTTTGTTTTTTTATTTGAAAATATCTGGTTTATCTCCAATTTTTTTTTTATCCTGTTACTTTCAAGGCACCAATCAAATTGAGGCAGAGGAAAAGGTTGGTGAATGGGGTATGGGAATTGGAACCGAACATCGGTTTATTGCTCAAAAAAAAATATGAGTAAAGTTGACGTAAGTTTATATAAAGTTACTTATAAACGAACACAACCCCTGAAGGGACACACTTATTAAATGTCTATATAAAAGACTTCACTATCTCATTTTTACTATTGTGTTTGGAGTGGTAAGGGCATTTTAAAAGCTTACGAAAAATTTTCAACACGTCGCATTTTTTTATTTTTCTAACAAATGCTAGTAGTGAATGCGAAGCATTAGTGATATGTATCCCGTATCTTCCGTACATCATCATAGTCCATTAAACCTCACTATTTGATTTATTAGCCTAAAGTGTATCTCCGTAATTTTTTATCTAGATTTATTTAAGTTTAAATTTGAATATATTTTTCATGCAATGATTTTAATTATAATTATTGGAATATTCTCCATACCTCCCCTGCCCAGTAAAGAAAACACCAAATTTTCTATCTTTTTTCCTTCCCGCCTAGTAAAACACCTCTAAATTATAGGGTTGGTGCAACAACTTTGGTATATATGTGCAGGCCACTTTGCAGGGTGACACGATATTAAATTCACAACTAATTGTGAGCTTTGAAATGGTGCTTCATTTTTCACTTTCAGATTCGTTAGTTCTTCGATGTATGGGGCAATACATTTTTGATAAAACAATTAAATCTGTAATTATTGTCTTACCTATCAAGTAATAAATTGGTGTGCAATCGGGTAATTTAAATAGGTTGTCCTAACTTGAGTTATGTTCTTCTCGTTCGTCAGGTTGTTGAAGAATTAAACTGCGAGAACAAATCTTGGAGTTGATCATTTGGCTAGATTTAGTTATTGAGTTGTTTCTGTAAATAATTTACCACCATGGAATAATTGAAGGTTTCTCTAGAACCGAAATTAAAGTTCTGAATCCAGTGGTTAAATTTATTTTTATTTCGAAAATCTCTTATTGTGTTTTACTTTATTTTATTTCAAATTTTATTATTTAATTATGTCATACTTTAAACCTCCTTTTCATTTTATTTTTTTATAAATTCGACACTCATTAAAGTTGGATCAAAATCAAGTTATAAGATCGTGGGTAAAAAATATTTAACAAGCATTTACCAAATATTTGAATTTAGAATTGAGTGGTTAGAGTTAAATGTTGTGGTTTACGAAAATAGGAAAAGAGTGCTTTGAGAAAGATGTAATGTTCAAAAAATATCACTCGAGGTTCTGCACTTTATTTAACACATGTCCCATTACTCAATGCATGACCTCATAGGTGAAACAATAAAAAATTTTAGTGGAGGGCCAACAAAAGTCACCATGTAATCAAATGTTAGGGATTAGGGAAATGAGGTTAGGGTTGTTAGTGCTTCAAAAGAGTAGGGGTGTTAAAAGAATAAATTTGAGGGTCTGTGTACTTACTGAACGTATGAACCCAAAGATTTATGATTAGGGTAATGAAATTCAACTTCTGGCGGGTTTCTTCAATTGAGGGATCATCAAAAGTCATCAAGTAGTCAAATTTCAAAGATTAAGAAATTAGATTAAAACGCCTGTAACAGAAAAAATTCTCATGGTTGCGTTTGGTGCTAGAATTAACGAAAGCTACTCGAGATGAGGTAAGCCAACATATTGGTGCCACCTAGGATCTTTTAGTAGCAAATATATTGATGCTGACATTTGTCACCTGGTCCAACACATCCATAGCAAAGGATGCTTTTGCAAATGGAAGTGGAAGCCAACACTTTAGCAGTAGACTCCTCCCAAGGGTTTAGGAACAATTCACTTTACCAAAACCTTTATAAGCGCCGGTAAAAGTGAAAAAAAAAATACTGTCAATATTGATTTTACCAGCAATTTTTTGACTGTTGACTAGGTGAGTGCCGGTAAAAATTTTCTAATGAGTTGACCATAAATGCCAGTAAAGTGCAAACCCTTTGCCGGCACAAATTTTCCTAACACTTTTAACCCCGTTAAAAATAAAATATTTTTTAAGACAATTTAAAATATCAGCGAAAATTATATTAAAAATTTAAAAACTTGTTCAAAAATTTATAAATTTCAACAAATAAAAATATTTACATTAAATTTAAATATTAATTTGCATATTTGTTAAATGAGCTATATTAATAATTTTGCTTTCTTCAATTTAATACTAATTTACATTATTATTTTCTCTTTCTTCTTAAAATTTAAGGTAATTAGCATAAACATAATATAAGTTAAGAGTTAATTCAATAAAATAATTTTAAAATATACAAATCCTGAGTTTTGAAGGTAAGCTACTTAATCCCCACATAAATAGAAATGAAAAATATTGGTAAGAGTGTCCAATGTAAATCTTCATTTTCAGCTTCTTAAAACCCCACAAAAGTCCTGATCTCCTCTCTCAACCTGCCTATCACTTACACACCGCCATAGCTCGCAACTTCAAATGCTAATATTCCCATGTCCAAACCTTTTGAAATCGACTTTTATTTTAAAACGAAAAATACAGTCCTCATCAATCTTTTTATTAAATGTGATTGGATCATTTCGTAATTTGATTATTTTAATAAAAGTTTAGATTTTACTAAAACGATGATTTTCGGTTTACAAAATCTAGAGAATGGATTCGAGAGTCGGTTACGCACGAGGAAGGGTTAACACCCTCATAACGCTCAAAATTGGTACCCAATTGATTAATTGATGTCATAGTGTCGAGAATAGAAAATGTGAGGAGAATTTAAAATACGATCTCACCTTGCATAATGATATTTTTAATTAAAATCACTTAAGTAAATTAAAACATGTGTAAAAGGCCTCCTTATCTCGAGGTAACCAAAACAAAAAGATCACGTCCCGTAAGTTAGGACACAACATCTCGAATCCTTGAAAATAAACTTGCTCATTATTTAATCACTATTTAAATCTCATGCGTTTTAGTTTTAAAAAAAAGGGTTGTTCGGTTATATAGGTTCAAAGAGAAAGTTGAACCCCGTAAGTTAGGGCGCAACTTCTCAAATCTCCAAATATAGAACATTGCTTTGATTTTAAAATTCTCCCTTTTTTATGCATCGAATAAAAATGAATATAACATTTAAAGTAATGTGCATTTAACTTATTTTGGCATAGTATAAAAATGAATAAGTATATTTAAGCACAGTTAAGTGGCATGGTTGTAACAAAAATAAAATAAAATGTAAGTATAGTGGAATGCTTAGCAAAAACGAAGTTGCTATACGAGTTCAAATAATATTATAAATAAAATATAAGAAATGAAATAATAGTAGCGATAGCAATAATAATGTATCATGAATAATATAACTATAATAATAATGATAATAACTTTGATTGGTAGCAATGAGGATAACAATAATAATCATAATACCATGCTAGATATTAAAATAAATAAGATAACTCAAAATAAAAATTAAAAATGAAATATGCATAATTACAAAGGTAAATATAAATGACGTGAGAATAATAAAAGAAATAATAAAATAACAAGAATGAAATAAAATAAAATAATAACGACAATAATAATAAATGGGCAAAAGAATACACAAATAAAAGGAAATGTAAACAATATAATTTTAAATATATAAAAAATAAATAATAAATAAATAATAGTTTATAAAAGGTTGAAATTAAATAAATAAAGGACTAAACCAAAATTTAAATGACATTTAAAGAAATAAATAAATGGGTAAATAAAGAAATAAAAGGCTAAATCGAAAATATAACAAAATTAAAGGTATAAATCATAAAGAAAAAGGCATAAAAGGATTAAATTAAAATAGGATAAAAATATAGGGCTCAAAAGGAAAATTTTCCCCAAAATTTACAAGTGTCCTCCCCCTAATGTGTCCACAGTAGCCGAAGGACCAAATTGCACAAAAACAAAATAAAAGGGCGAAAATGAAAAAAAAAGCAATTGGACTAAATTGAAAAATGACAAAAAAGCGGAAGGGCCAAAGAAGCAATTAGACACTCCCCTTTAAAAACGCACGAATTCTAAGGGGGTCGAGTCGGGTCGGCAGACCATGCCTAAAATGATGCCGTTTTGGGGTTTATGGAACCAGGCCAAAATGATGTCGTTCCAATACCCTATTTACGTTAAAAATTTTCCAAAAATTTTCATTTCCCCTTTGGTTTTTTTAAAAAAAATCTACTTTCTCCCTTTTTTTCTCTGAAATTTTCCTTAGGCCGGCCACGAGCCCCTTTTAATCCATTTTCTTTTCAGGAACCCTGTTTTAGGGTTAAAATTGTCAAAAAAGTGGCAAAAGCGGACTGAAGGTCAATGAGGCTTCTCGAGCTAGAGGTAGGTCTCCGACAACCGACACAGGTAAAAAAAATCCCTTTTTTTATTTTACTCTTATTTGTTGCGAAAAAAAGAATCGCCTTTTGTATTCAGTTTTTTTATATCTTTTGATTGCTTGTCTCCGTAAAAAATAAATACATGGTTGCCATGGCTTTTATAGCCGAATATATTACACTTAAACTGTTGTTTTTTTTACTGTTTTTCTACTTTTCTTTGCATGTTTGTCTTTGTCCTTGTGTTTTCTTTTTGCAGGTGGCGGTGGAGTCAACAGTGGGGAGAGGCGCTCCCTTGCTGTTTTGGTGAAAAGGTTGCAGACCTTGGGCTGCGTTCGTGCTGACATGGCGAAGACATAGGAGTGGCTGCGGCGGGAGGCTTAGAGGAATTAGAGTTTTCTGTTTTAGGTTTAGGGGATTTGTGCTTGGGCTTAGGTAGTTGGGTATTTAAGGTTTTTTTTTTTTTGTAAATGGACTGTTTTTTTTCATTGGACTTTATTATTTTTTGTTTTAACTTGATTTTTTTGTTTTATTTGTTTGGGCCGGGCAAAATTGGGCTTCTACACTCCAATTTCAACCATTAGATTTTAAAATTCTAAAACAAGCTAAACCAACAAATGAAACTTTAGGAAAGGAAAAAATTACATCATCTTAAAAATAGAAATATGAAAAAGAAATGTGAGAGAAAACAGGTAAAAGAGTTGATGATACCTTGACTTGGAGCCTCAGGAACTTCACATAATCTACAATTTCATCAAGCATGGCTGCTCTGTCAGTCTGCACAAAGAAACATACGTGACTTAAATGGAGTAAGGTGCATTATACATGGTTCTCTTCCCAAGACATAAATCTACCATTAAAGTCACCCATGTTTCAAAAAGATTGCTGCAATAATGAACTGTAATGTTATTACAAGATGAGGGATTAGGACATTAATCCATTCAATATCTGTACACAATATGAGTAATAGACGAATAGAGTTAGCTTGGAAATGTGCAAGTAGTTTCATAAGTAAATTTACGGCACGGTAAACAGAAAGGAATTTACCTTGTTAACACTAGGAACACGTTCCTGCAATGCCCTGATTCTTTCAGCAATTGTCTCCCTACCAAGGGAGAAAATTGAAGGGTTAAGTTCAGCATGGTTAGTCACAGTTGCAACCATTTGTTGAGCAGGTTCACTTCAGTTATGCAATTTCATGGCATAAGAAGTGGGCAATCAAAAGCAACTTCACCAGCTAAAAGAGAACGTAATGCTGACCCTCTTGTTTGGAGATGGGCAAATCACATGTCTTGCCATGTGAAATTGGTATTTCTTCATGATTTTCATTTTTTTCACCACTAATCCCTCAAGTTTTCATTTTTCAAATGTGATCTAATCTGCTATCTTATATGGTTTTTCGCTTAAAAAATTTCCAGGTAATCTTTCTTCATTCAAAAGCATAATTATGTTTTACTTCACTGTTCCCTTTCCTTTCTATTGCCGCAGACGCCCGTTTTGCTGAGATGACCACGGCAACTTTACATTACCGTTCGTGGAGGATTCCTTTTCACAGTAGGATTTGACGAAACTCCAACGCCGTTTGCCTTTATGGGAGGGTTGGTTATGGGGGTCGGGTTTTTTGAGGCCGAGTGTCCTGCGAACCACTTGGAAGCTTTGCCTATTGCTTTGGTTTGGTTGGTTGTCTACAGAAAGTTAGTTTAGTGGTGTAGAAGTAGGTGAAAAAGGTAAAAAAGGTAATAAAAAAAAGGGGGCTTGGGAGGTTTCTTGGGATTCATTTGCAGAGAAAAATGGAAGAAGGAGAAGTTTCATAAGCTTACTGAGAACTGAGAAAGGAGGGAGAGAGAAAGGGGAAGATGTAATCGGTAAAAGTTGGGTGACCAACTGGAAAAGTTACCCTAAAAATTAATTTAATGATTTTTATTTTAAAATTAAAATAAAATTGAACGTACGAAAATAAAAACATAAGCCAACAATCAAGCTTCATAAAATCAATTCAAAAAAAATATTTTTATAATTAAAATTCAGCAAATTGGATTGGATTTATTAAATAATTGGATGAGGAAATAAATGAACTTAAGGTGAAGGATTAGTTTCCATTGTTGTGTGATAGGAAAACGTAACAATCAGGGGTTGGTGATGAAAACACGGTTTGGGTAGGGTAGGCATTGTTAGTTCCCTTATATTTCACTCGTTACCTTTTCTCTTCTCATCATATTCATATTCTTTTTATTTATTATTATATATTTATGTAATTAATAATTTATTTATGAAAATTTCGTTCACTATTCGATTTTTTTTGAACAATGCTTGGAACTACTCATAACATTTTTTCAACTCATAAATATAAGGATAATGCGCTTCTGCGCACTCGACTCTACATTTTCCTGCATTGACAACAATGTCTATACCAATCAATCAAGTTGAGACACCGTCGGCATATGTTAATTTTTTAATATTATATAATATATGATTTCAAACAATATTGGGTTGGTAGTTGTTTGTTTTAAGTAAGAATAAAGAGACAAACTGGGTCTAAACCAATCTGCCAATAGCATAGCATAGGGAAGTTGGAATATAGTTTTCATTTCCAACAAAACGCAATATCATTATATGAAATAAAATAATAATTAAAATATTGCTTAAAACTGAAATACGAATATCATAACATATTCAAAATTTATATAAAAAAATATAAAATTTTAATTAATCAAAAGTCAATGGGAATTATTTATTTCATAAACTGTAGTTATTTGACTCTTTTTGCCTACCACATGATATTTTCCTTCAGCCGTTTTTCAATTAGATGACAAAGAAAGAGAGGTTGAGTGCTCTCACGAGCTACAAAAAGGGCGTGGGACATTTGCAGTACAAATTTCATTTTTTTTCCTGAAGGTGCCAGTTGTACGGTAAGATCCGCGGTACTACCGACGCTAGCAGTAAAACGCGCAACAGTCTATCCAGGTCACTTCCCCAATGAATCTGACCCCTTTTTTGTTTCTCATTCGATTTGCGAGAGCTCTTCACCGACCCCCTCATGCTATACAGTAAGCCAGACAATGCGTCCGGGTCGGACAATTTGGATCCAATTGAAAATTATATTTTATAATAGTATTCGTCAAATTTAATATTATAAAAACTTTATGTAATTTAAATGCATGATATAAATTATTAATGGTAGATTTATCAACAAGGGTTTTTAAGGAGTTTGGATGTAATTCACACCGTAATATCAAAAATCACCAAAAGATTTTATAGAGGATTTGGAAGCTTTTCACAAATCGTTTAAATTAAAACTCTTCATTTTAAGTTTTAAAAATAAAATGATAATGAATTAGATTGAGTTGTAGTCACGTTGACTTGGCATGATTAATCGAATAATTATTTGTCGTGAAGAGTGATAAGTAATGTGATTCTTCTCAATTAATCATCTTTAATAAAGTGAAGATGTTTTAGTGAAATATTTATAGAGGTACTTTTATTTTTATTTTTTATTTATAAAAAGATATAACTTAGATTTATTATATTATGTGTTATATGTATTCTATTATTCTATTTTGTTGATAAATAAGAAAAAAATGGATTCTTGTTTTTAGAGAAAGAAAATATGAACAAAATAAGCAAGTATGACTTGAAAGTCAATTTATGAGAAGGTAAATAATCATGATAAGCACAGGACATTGGGAAAATGTAGAAAGCAAAGCAGGATGCATAACTCTCAGGTCACAAGCAGACAAAGAAAGCAAAATATTTTAGTTAAGTGATTTGCGGAATATTCCATGAATTTTTTTATGCCAATTCTATGACTATTATTTGTATTTCTATTCACACAAATCTCAAAAATGTTGTTGAAACAGGTAGACATCCATGTGTTGCCTTGGAAATTTTCATTGTTTCTTAACAAACAAATAATAGTAAATCATAATTTAAAATTTGACCAACTTTTCTTGTTATTGGAATTGATAGGGATGAGTGTGGAAGAGGATCATAAGTTTGTTCAAGTCACGGATTTGACTTAAGGTTCTAAACGTTTGGAAAAATAATTGCATTTTGAAATAACCTAAAACGCAATTAAATCCAAGTTAGATCCAAGAAAGAAAACTTGACAAGAAAAAGTTTGAAGATGATCCCCACAATCTAAAAATATTGTTAAAAAATTTTTAAAAGAAAAATTCTTGAATTGGAAACTTAAAAGAGAATTTTATAAACACAAAGTGAATAATCAATGAATTGATTCTTTTGTGTAAATGTAAAGGCTTTTATATAAACTAGCTAAATAAATCTAGATAAAACTCTTAAGTATACTAGAACTCTAATTAATCTAAACAATAAGTAGTTTTAAACTAAACTTTCTTGTTGACATAAAATTCTTAAATAACTTAAAATCCTTAATAATTATAAAAAATTCGAAATAAAATAATAAGAGCTGATAAATACAATATTGAGATAATATATAATAAAAATTAAGCTTAAAACTCGAACCCAATTCGATTTAAACTCAAAACAAAAGCCCAACACTCCTAATTCTCATCATAATCCCGTCCAAAAATTTTACTTGCATAGTCTTCACTAAAACTGTCATAACCTGAGTTTCCGAACTCGAAATTGAGTGATTCAAAGTGCTTTTTGAAGCTAAGAGATAAATATTCGAACGCTATGAAGACATCTTAATCCATAAATGCTTGGATCCCATACAAATAATTTTCGTAAATTGACTAATCTTTTGAGCTTGAAAATTGATAGCTTGGTTGAATTGTCTTTAATAAATTTCACTCATTCCATGTATGTATCATTCCTCGTTTCCTCGAAAAGATTCATCCTCACATATTGGCTTTGGTTGAATATTGATTTGATTTTCTTGACCTTTGACCTTATTGTTGGGCCTTAAGGTAGTGTAAGCCCATCGTATCCATGGGCCTAAAGTTGGACCTTGAGACTCGTATCAAGAATGATATAATAACATATGAAACGATTACTTTCAACAAAAATATTTGAATATTATATGTGTTGATACAGTGTACAGCAAGGGAAGAGGATAAAGAGGAGCAAGGAGGAGATCACGATGGTGCAATGGAGGTTGGTTCACCTAAAGAGGCCGAGAGCCGAAGTTGGGACAAGAGGACAAACTGATTGAGAAGATGGTTGTACAAAGTAACTTTAGGCTATTGAAAGTTTGATCTCTTCTTCATCATTCATCATTCATCAAGGTATTTATAAAAGAGGTCTTCTTGTCCAATTATATGACGTGACCGTTGGAAAAAATCTTGTTTAAAAACAATTTTCTATCATTGTGAAAAGTTAAATATTTGAAAATTTTATAGCAATAAAATTTTCCCGAAAAGTACTTGTGCTTTGTGCGAGATGGATCTTAGACATTCTCGACTTTTAACCGACGACTTTTTTTGTTATTCTCTTACCACGGATTGTTTTGAGTGTGGGCTCGAACAATTACAAATCAAACACAGAACTAGAAATAATTTATCACTTTCAGTAGGAAAATAATTCCCTCTCAATAGAAACCGGTAGAATTGTTATTCACAAAAAGTAGAATTTATGCTTAGAAAATAAATTCTTACTTGTCTAACTTGATAAAATTGATACCGAAAGGAAAAATGGAACCATTTTAGGAGTTTAAGCAATTTGGAACCCTAATTCAAGGATGAGTAAACCACATCAAGATCAATCAACCACTATCTGTTATTTGTTTGTTAATCTTGTAATCTTACGCCTTTTACAATTTAGTCCTTGGTAGCTAGATTTTATACTAGTATAATTATCCTCGACTTCATGATTTTTCGTACTATAATGTTTAGCAATTAGTTGGTTAGACTCTCTATTTTGCATGCTTATTAGTAGAAATTGTTCAATCCCCAACTCTCTTAGGTTCGATCCTCGGAATACTCTTGTACCCCGTTGTACAAATATATTACAACTGACTTGTTACACTTACAAACACCGCACTTATTAGTTTTATTCGGTCATTGTCTTTAATTGTTGATTTATCTCTCTCGTCGTTCACGAGGGTGGCGAGGGAGGCAGTCAAAAAGCTTCAAGGGTTTTTATTTAACATTCATCCATTTAATAGGTACGAAAATCAAGTCTTTTTTTTGTAATTTTTATAGATTTATGATCATGAGAGCTTGATTTAGCTGCACATGTATCACTTTGTGCAATTTTTGAAAATTCTATGAAGTTGACATTGTTCATAAATTGATGAAATATGCTTGGAATTGATAGATATTGAGTTTAGATTATGAAAAGGACTAAATTGTAAAGTCAATTAAGCTTGTTTGTTAGCTTTGTAACATTATGGACCAAATTGAATAAATGTTATGATATAATGATATAATGATCATGTTAATGAATTTAAAATTTTGAATTGATGGAAATTATGTTGTGTTTAAATGTAGTTACTCCGACAACGAATGTAGCATCCTCTAGCTCGAACCCAACAATCAGGTCGAGTGAGGGGTGTTACATTCCATGTGTTAATAGATGGTAAATTAAGGGTGTGTTAAAAAACTATTATTTTCGTAAACCATTATTTACTCCCCTTTGACATTTTTCTTACAAAACACCTGCATAAAAAATAATTATTTTCATAAATTAACTCGAATGACCGATCAAATTGGTTGGATAGGGAACCAGTTTGGGTATTAGTTTGGAAAGATGAGTTGAATCGGTTGACTCGTAAATCGATACAAATCGATTGAACCAAGTTAAAAACCAATTGAATCAGTGTTTCAACCGATTTTCTCTTCTTATTTTTAAATTTTTTTATTTTTTTATTTTTGTAATAATTTGCTTGATCAAACTGGACGAACTGGGAACCAATAGCTTTCTTGGTTCGACCATCAGTTCGACTGTGAAAACCTTGACAAAAACAATCACTCCATAAATTAATGAGAGGAAATGAAATATAAATCACATGCTAAAAGAGCTTTAAACTTTAACGAATGAATGAAACCTAAAATATAATATAGAAATAATGTATCCCCTTAAATAATAGTTTCCTCTATCTCCCCCTTTTTAGAAAAAATCAAAGTAAATATGATAGCAGGTTGCCAACATCAAGTGTCACATGATCTTCAAGTTTCGTAGTTTTTTTAACCCATAACAGAATTAACAAGTGAGTTCAAACATACGAAACTATTCTCTCTATCACACAATTAAAGAGAGTGATAAACAATATCATCATATAGAGTCTTAACCATCACCAAGTCAGACCCTAAGCAATATTATATCAAAGACTCAACATGTAGTCAAATAAGCCTCAAGACAACCATAAAAAACAAATTAATGAAATTTACTCCCCTTGGCAGCAGAAGTAATGTAGGATTGTTGTAACATATGCTACATAAGTAATGTGGTTTGCCTTGTTAAAACACCTTATATCATATATGAATTTTGCTCTCATCTCAAATCATTAATAAACTTTTAACATGGAAGTGTAATATAACCTGAATACCACAATAATGACATATAAGTTTTTCTTTCTTCTTGTTTCATTCTTGTTACTATCGAGATACTGTTGTTAGATATGTAACAGCATGAGATAGAACACACTCTACCTTCCCTCCACCTTACTCTCAGGTCTCCCTCGCACAAACTCTGGCATGCCACCCTCTAATCCCAACTCATTCCTACCTCTCTATCCATGATCTCCTCTTTTCATAACAAACCTTACCCTCTCAAACTCACCAGTCCCTCTTAGAGCAAGTACTTGAAGCTTAGAAGCAAATCTCATTCATTTCATACTGTTGTCATCAACACTAATTTTTAATCAACATTGCCTAAAGATATACCCGATTAAATCAGATTAATAGCAATAGTGAAAGAGCTTTTCATACCGCGATTCCTTCCACTAGCGATATTTGCAAGTCCCATGCCACCCTCAGTCTAAAGAAACCTATTCCAAAACCATTTTGAATAATCTACTCACCAATTTTTTTCACATTTTTCTTGGATAGCCATTCCATCGGCAGATCATGCTGGAAGAAATCCAATTCCATTAACGCAACATCTCTCGACCACTATTGAAACTAATTGAGTATCCTCTAAAAATGAATCTTCCCCACCACCATATATCTCGTAAATTCAATACACCTCTCATCCCCTTTCTAACTCCAAACAGTAGTGAAAAGGAAAATGAAATTGCTTAAATAGAAGTATCAGTAAAGGACATATTAGGAATTTCCTCACCTTTTGCAAATCAATGGAAGTAAACAAGAAAAAAAAATTTTTCTTAAAAATTCTATAATTAAAATATAATATTTAAAATCAATATACAAGCATATTATTTCAAAATAAATATATAAAAACATATAGGAAGTTGTATAATATGTATTATTAATATTATAAAGTTTATAATCTCTCTCAAAAATATCTATAATATAAATAAAGGAATAATTGGAGTGACTTCACCTACTCACCCAACAAAACCAAATCACTTGTATAAATGAATGAGTCATTTTGGAATTTGAGATAGTTTATCCTCTTTTTTTTTCCTTCAGTAAAATTTTATAGTTTCTCCTCAACTAAACCATATTGCTGAAAAAGTGGACCACCCCCAACAACTTTTAGCCACCACCAACTCCCTAGGTTCTCCAAATGCTTCACTCTCCAAATAATAATAATAAATTTTAATTATTTTTCACTACTTAGTACAACATACTTTTTCTAACTTTATAAATTATCATGTGTTCTATTTATTTTAAGATGAGTATTTGGTAAATTGATAATATATATTTTTATTTTAAATATAGACTTAAAAGTTTAGCACGTGTCTCTTTTTTTAAAATATTTTACTATATCCTTTTAGGATACTTGTTAACCCTTTAATCGTCTTGATAGAGTTCAAAATTTCTCGTAGTGTACCAAATACTTTCCGATATAATAATACTAAAAGTATTAATATAATTAAACTTCCAATTCAATCAATTTTAGTCTATTTTAATTAACTTGTATCAGTTCACAAGTCAATTGATTTTTATCTCTTTTCGAATTAGTACACCGATTAATTTTCAATTCAACAGATTCGATTGACCATCAGATCCGCTCCGATTTAAACCACATTGTTTAAAACTAAATAATTGAAATGAATGATAAAATTTATTAAAGTAAAATTTATCTTTATAAATATAAATGCAAAATGCAAAATAATTATTAAAGAATTGGATAATATACATTATACTAAATTTTTATCGCGTGGTGGGATGCATGAGTTGATTTATGTATTAACTCATTTCTGTTATAAAATTTTAATTTTTAAATATTTGACTAATAGTTTGAGTACAAAACAAAATGATAATTCTAATAAAAATTAGATTTAACAAGTGCGAAACATAATGTTTAAATTTGAAAACAAATAATCTGAATTCAAATTTCAAGTTTGCAATTCTTAATAAAACATCGTGTATTAAAAATACTAAAAGTATGATGAAAAATGGTAATACCTTAAAATCATGACTTCTTGTTATGCAAGAATTGTGTTCCTATAATTCATGCAATTAGATTCAACTTTAAAACAAAGGAAAATTAAATCTATATTATGTTATAAAAATAAATGTACATGTCCTCATCTTTTTCACTCAATTTTCATGTAATGGACAATTTCATATTTTATTTCCATAATAAATTAATAAATTATTATATTCATAACAATTTACTCTTAAATAAATTAATATAAAGTTAAAGTTAATATGGTCTTAAAAGGAAAATAATAATAATAATAATAATAATAATAATAAAATAAAAGTGATTAAGGTGATGTTTGATAAATTGAACTTTTAGTACTGAATTTTATAAGCGTTGAAATCATATTAGAAAATTATTTGGAAGCTTAGTAAAAATTAAGGAACAGATAAAAGTAAATATTAATTTTTTTAAATTTTAGTTTTAATCTTATTAAATAATATTTTGTATTTATTTTGAATAAAATTTATATATGATAATCTGAATATATCACTTTTTAAAGGATAGTTTATTTCAAAAATAAAATTATTATTTTCAAAATTAATGCCTCGTTTGGATACTAGTGTAATAACGTGAGATATTTTTTTATGTATTACAATAGTTAGACGTAAAATAAAGAATAGTTAGTACAAATTTAAACTTAAAATTAGAAAGATGAGTAATAACTCTTTAAGAAAATAAGATATCTTGAAATAAACTAAAAGTTCCCTTTTTTTGGTTAAAATAAGTCATAGGTGTGGCTAAATATTAGCAATTGAATTAGTTTATTACTAACTCGCATATTAAAATAATACTACTATCAAATATAGCATAAATGATAAGATAAAAACATATTTTGTTCAAAATTTTATATTAAGTAAAAGTTAAAATAATTTATTAAAAATTTCCCTCTATATATATTGTTTTCTATTTATCATTGTAACAATTTTTTATTCAAAATTATATAAGGAGATTTAGATTTTATTGTGTATTATCAAAAGCACTTCAAGAAAATCAAATCACTCAATGTTTTAATTTTACCACTTATCAAACAAATCCTAAATTTTCAGTTTTACTTAAATATTTAATATTTTATTTATACCCAAATAAACTCTTAAAATCATAATTTTTAAAATATAATAACAGAATATATAGATTTATTCAAGTGTTGAAAACCTTCTATCATGCAATAGCTTATTCAAGAAGACTAGAGGGACATACAAATGAGGATGAACAAAATTCGATTCAATTCTAAAAAATCGAATAACAGATTGATGTAAATACTCTTTGATCTCATTAGTCTTGAAAATAAGCAAATTGGTCTCTCTCAACAAAATTACAAAAAGTTTTCAAAATAAATTTTAAAACTAAAATATTTATATAAATTCCAAATTTTATATTTTTAAAAATTATTAAAATTAAAAAATCTAAAAACATATAAAGAAAGTTAAAATTTTAAAACTTTTGTCGATAATAATTTTGGGACCTAAATAAGTTAATTAACTATTCAACTTATCATACTAAAGTAACTCATTTAATTTGAAAAAAAATCTAATACATATGGTTTCAAATTTATGTACTCTAACATGAAATTAATTATATTATAATTTGATATGTTTAATTTTTAACTTGAGTCGAACAGTTTCACTTGATTTAACTTAACTCGAATTTCATTTCACTTGACTTGATTCGAAAAAATTTCAAATTGAGTTAGGATGATAAAATAGAACTAGTCAAATCAATTAACTTGAATTTTTTTACTCAATTTGACTCGATTTGATCGAATACTCACCTCTACGTACAATAATTAAAATGGTGTCTAATTAAGCTTGAGTCATTTTCTCCTTATACAAAAAAAAAAAGCCGATTGAGTTTTAGCTAAATTAGTATGGATATTATTGCCTATTCAGGCAGACATGAGTTCAAGTGTGTTAAAGTACATTATCCTCCTATTTATGGATTGATGAGGGACTATAAGTAATTTTAGATATTATATCAAATAAAACAAATATCATCGATTGTTAAAAAAAATAAAAAACCTTCTACCATAAATACCAAAAAAGAATAAATCTACCATAAAATGGAAATATCACTTGAATCCTATAACTAAAAAATAATTCTTATCCTAGATTTCATAAAAAGAAAAATATTTGGCACGGAAAATTATAAAAAAAAAATGATGCTAACCCTTTAGATACCCCCCATCCACCAACCCCCCAAAACAGTCCCACACGCCGCCTGAAAATGCCACGCGCGCGTGCGTTTAAATTCACAATCACCAAAAAAAAAAAAACCAGATATGGTTGGTAGGCAGTAGCACCATTTTGGTTATAAATAGGCAACTCCTCCACTGCCTCAACTCGTGCCGCTTCTTCTTCTGTATCTCTATCTTCCTTTCTATATCCAAGCAACTCTTTTTCAGTTCTGTCTCCGGTTCCACCTCCCTTAACTCTACGGTACGGTTCGGTTCCTTCTCTCATGGTTCATGTCTATTTTCCCTTTCCCCATTCATCTTCCTTTATCATCCCTTAATTAAATTCTAACCCTTCTTTCCT
This sequence comes from Gossypium raimondii, assembly GCF_025698545.1. Taxonomy (NCBI): domain Eukaryota; kingdom Viridiplantae; phylum Streptophyta; class Magnoliopsida; order Malvales; family Malvaceae; genus Gossypium; species Gossypium raimondii. The sequence continues at coordinate 17,324,759 of NC_068575.1, read as the reverse complement.
TCCTTTTTGTACTATTCTATTGATTTTTTCCTTTCTGGGTCGTTAAATGATTTAATATTTAAACTTCTCTCAAGCTTTAACTCTTTTCTTTTTTCCCTTTCACCTTGACCTACCTGCAAGTGTCAACGTTTCTACTTTTCCTACTGGTTTTCTTTGTGGGCTTTTATTAATATGATTTAAAACAATTATATTTTCAACTTGGGTTTTCGAAAATCAAGTTATTTGTGTTGTTTTCTTGCTAATATCTACTAGAAAGTGTAAGCATTGACAGCTTCCTTTTGTTATCTAACAATTTCAGTTGATTTATCTTTTTGCTATGTATTAGTGTTTGATTTTTTAACTCTTTTTTTTTTTTGGAATTATTCAAGATTCTGTGTTATTCTAGTGAGATCTGTTGGTTAGAGTTAGCATTTGATTATATTCTTTTGGCTTTTATATATTTAGTCTGTTTATGATAGCAATTTATTGGGTGTTATTTATGTTATTCTGTTTGACATATTAAGATTTGGATCTGAAGATATAAATGGCCTCCCTATAACTGAAATTTACATCCTAAGCTCACAGTAACATAGGGTGTAATCATTTGGATCTGAAGATATCAATTATTTTTTATGGACTTCATTTGAGTTGCAGATATATCATGGATCTTAGCTTTGATTGTGATGGTTTTCTGTTTAAGAATATAGGACATGCAAACTTGTTACTTTTTGCATTTGATTTTATATAATAAAGCTGAATTTTATCTGTTCTTTTATGTTATTTCAGAAAATGGCTTCACACATTGTTGGATATCCCCGCATGGGACCTAAGAGAGAGCTTAAGTTTGCTTTGGAATCTTTCTGGGATAAGAAGAGCAGTGCTGAGGATTTGCAGAAGGTTGCAGCTGGTCTCAGGTCATCCATCTGGAAACAGATGGCTGATGCTGGGATCAAGTACATTCCCAGCAATACTTTCTCTTACTATGATCAAGTGCTCGATACCACAGCATTGCTCGGCGCTGTACCACCTAGATATGGCTGGAATGGTGGTGAGATCGGATTCGACACTTACTTCTCCATGGCCAGAGGAAATGCCTCCGTGCCTGCAATGGAAATGACCAAGTGGTTTGACACCAACTAGTAAGTTGCCATTCTTGGTCATGCTTTATTTACTTTGTTGTGCACACAGAAATTTCTGAAATTGACTTATATTCTGTGCAATGTGTCATTTCAGCCACTTCATTGTTCCCGAATTGGGACCTGATGTTAGATTCTCTTATGCATCTCACAAGGCAGTGGATGAGTACAAGGAAGCTAAGGCGGTATGTTCTTTGGGTCTAATTTTTCTATATATTATCACAATGTAGATTTTAGTTTCTGTTATGTGTACTTATACTAGCAGCTCATTTGGAATTTGAGGTAAGGTACTATAATTTGTATGATAAGATCCTGCAAGCATAAAAGTCACCTGAAAATTGGGAAATGAGATGCATGCATGAGTAACTTTCCATGACATACGAAGATTTTTATGAAAATATTAGGATTTATAAGTCTTCTTAATGTATGAAGATTTATGATGACCCAAATATGGTTTCAAAGCTTTGGACCTAGATAAAAAATCTTTTAGCATACTTTCTTATTTAATGCCTATGGTTAACTGGGTGATGGTCTCATGTTTGCTATTATTGTGACTGATTTTTTATAAATAATAGTTTATATCTCCCTGGAATTCTACTTTTTATACAACCCCTTTTTTGAGAATTCTCCGAGTGAGACTGAGTACTAATTAGACCCATTTGATTATGGTGCTCCACTTTTATCCTTTATTTTATGCACTTCTTATTTGATGTTCTGAGTCATTCTGAAACATGAATGTTGATTCACCGTCCCAAATGCAGCTTGGAGTCAACACCGTGCCAGTCCTTGTTGGTCCTGTCTCATACTTGTTGCTGTCTAAACCTGCAAAGGGTGTTGAAAAAACATTCTCTCTTCTCTCTCTCCTCCCCAAAATCCTCCCTATCTACAAGTAAGACTTGGTTTTCTTTTTATCCAACCTATCTACAAGTAAGACTTGGTTTTCTTTTTATCCAAGTTTTCATTAACATGGCTGCTTCAATTTGCCTTTGTAACATTGAATCTCTCCACAGGGAAGTGATATCTGAGCTTAAGGCTGCTGGTGCTTCCTGGATTCAGTTTGATGAACCCACCCTTGTCTTGGACCTTGACGCTCATCAATTGCAAGCTTTCACTGCAGCTTATGCTGATCTGGAATCTACTCTCTCTGGTTTGAATGTTCTGATTGAGACCTACTTTGCCGATCTTACTTCTGGTGCGTACAAGACCCTCATTGAATTGAAGGGTGTCACTGCTTATGGTTTGGATTTGGTTCGCGGAACAAAGACCATTGATTTGATCAAGACTAATTTCCCCAAGGGCAAATTCCTCTTTGCTGGAGTTGTTGATGGAAGGAACATTTGGGCCAATGATCTTGCTTCTTCTCTTGGCACCTTGCAGGCGCTTGAGGCCATTGTTGGGAAAGGTATTCTATTTTTAATTGCATTTTATGGCGTTCGTAAATGGTGAGTATTATAACTTTGTTATTTGTTGTAGACTAATATCTTTGACTCGTTTGTGATGTGCAGACAACCTTGTGGTGTCCACCTCCTGCTCACTTCTCCATACTGCTGTTGATCTAGTAAATGAGACTAAGCTCGATGATGAAATCAAATCCTGGCTCGCCTTTGCTGCCCAGAAAGTTGTCGAGGTCAATGCACTTGCCAAGGCATTGGCTGGTCAGAAAGATGAGGTATTTCCTTGTAATTTTTCTTCCTGTTTTGCTAGTTTTCTATGAACTAGGATAGCTTCTCTGAACTGGGCTTCTCAAGATTCAGATGACACCATGTCACTCACTAGTTATTATCCAATTTTTAGGCCTTCTTCGCTTCCAATGCCACTGCTCAGGCTTCAAGGAAGTCCTCCCCAAGAGTGACCAATGAGGCTGTTCAAAAGGCTGTAAGTGTTTTGATATATTAAAATTCCATTTTTCTTCTTTCAAGCAACTGGTAATCGTTTCCATCATTGAAATCTTTATTTGCTTACCATGTTTTACTGTGCTTGCATTCTCAGGCTGCTGCTTTGAAGGGCTCTGACCACCGCCGTGCAACAAACGTTAGTGCTAGGCTGGATGCCCAGCAGAAAAAGCTTAATCTGCCAATCCTCCCCACCACAACCATTGGATCCTTCCCTCAAACCTTGGAACTCAGGAGAGTTCGTCGTGAATTCAAGGCTAACAAGTGAGTTGATCCGGAAGAATTTCCTTATCTTTCTTATAATATGTCAATGCGACCATTCTTTTAATTAATGCTCTCTCATCCCCTTCAGGATCTCTGAGGACAACTATGTTAAAGCCATCAAGGAGGAAATTAAGAAGGTTGTTGACCTTCAGGAAGAGCTCGACATTGATGTCCTTGTTCATGGAGAGCCTGAGGTGAGTACTCCACTCTGTTTTGGCCTTTTGAAGTTGGTTGGTTATCTGGAAGCATCCTAAGTATTACTTTAAATTATGCAGAGAAACGATATGGTTGAGTACTTTGGTGAGCAGTTGTCTGGTTTTGCTTTCACCGTTAATGGGTGGGTGCAATCTTATGGATCTCGCTGCGTCAAGCCACCAATCATCTATGGTGATGTTAGCCGCCCCAAACCAATGACTGTATTCTGGTCATCTACTGCCCAAAGCATGACTTCACGCCCAATGAAGGGAATGCTTACCGGCCCTGTTACCATCCTCAACTGGTCGTTTGTCCGAAATGATCAGCCCAGGTATGCAGGAGAAAGCCAATTAAGGAAAAAAAAGCAGATCCGATAATCTGTATTTCTACCTGCGGTTTTTGCTTTGCAATATAAACATCTTTCAATTGCCAAATTTCCAGATTTGAGACTTGCTACCAGATTGCCTTGGCTATCAAGGATGAAGTCGAGGATCTTGAGAAGGCTGGTATCAATGTTATTCAAATTGATGAGGCTGCTTTGCGAGAGGGGTTGCCTCTTAGGAAGTCCGAGCATGCTTTCTACCTCAAATGGGCAGTCCACTCCTTCAGGATCACTAACTGTGGTGTCAAGGATACCACCCAGGTTTTATATTTGCTTCTTTCAACCTTTGGAACTTTCTTATACACGAACTCTCTTGGATCACTGTAGTTCTCATCGGTATTTCATTTTGAAATCTTGTAACAGATCCACACCCACATGTGTTACTCCAACTTCAATGATATCATCCACTCAATTATTGACATGGACGCTGATGTGATCACCATCGAGAACTCCCGTTCTGATGAGAAGCTCCTATCAGTCTTCCGTGAGGGAGTCAAGTACGGTGCTGGAATTGGCCCTGGTGTCTATGATATCCACTCTCCCAGAATACCATCAACCGAAGAGATAGCAGACAGGATTAACAAGATGCTTGCTGTGCTCGAGACCAACATCTTGTGGGTCAACCCTGACTGCGGGCTCAAGACTCGTAAGTATGCTGAGGTGAAACCGGCCCTCAACAACATGGTTGCTGCGGCCAAGCTGCTCCGCACCCAACTTGCCAGTGCCAAGTGAGAGGCTCATGATGAGAGATTGGAGATCCTTACTCCATTAATGATTTATACCCAAGACGAGAAAGAATTAAAATTGAAAGAAATTTCTGTGTTACAATTTGAATAACTCTGTTTCTTTGATGATATATTTGTTAGGCATGATTTGCCCTTGAGGCCAATTTATTTCCTTCTTTCTTGGTTTCTATTTTTTACCAACTATTTTGTATTTCTGGAATATATTCAAGTAATGAATTTCAAAACTAAAAAACCCTATATCCAAATCTGCAAAAACAAGGCTGAATTTAAGTATTTTGTAAAAGTCTCAACATCTAGAATTTAGAAAAGAAAAGGAATCATAGCCTTAACATTCATGGGAAAATCTTCAAACTTTGAAAGGTACCATTTCCTAGTGGCAGAGCTTCTACCCAACAAGTAAAAAGTAGTGCCCATTGCATATGCAAATGAAAACAGAGTCTGAGAAATGAAGGCAAACCCCCAAAACACTAAAACCTCAAATAAATAGTGAGGGCAAATCACAAATCCAAACAAACCACCCTTTGGGATCTTATATTCTTTATTGGGACCTTGGCTTCTCAGTTTGGATAGAAGATAATGATGGTAGAAATTGCCACTAATTCCTATGGAAAACAAAAGAAACCCGGGGTTTGTCAAATCAATTAGTGGCTCTGGGAGCCCCACTGTTAGGTGCTGGTTAAAGATCACGAGTGCACTGGAAATGAAATAACTTGAGAGTATTACTATCATTGTATCCAGTCCCATTTCGCCACTATATTTATGAAGAAAACAGGACTGCAAAAATAAATAAATAAATAACCATCACTTTTGTTTTATCATTATGATTTATGAGAGAAAGAGAAGTAATTACCTCAAGAACTCTTTTAAAGAAATGGATGGAAATGGTGGATTTGAGCAACAAAAACCTGAGATTCTCATCTGGGAAAATCGCAAACGAAGAAACGCCAGCAAGAAAAGCTGGTGTATAAAGCGTAGCCATGGCGATTCTACTAGGGAGCTTTAACTTGGATTTTTCTACATCAGAAGCTTTTGAACCAATGTTGAAAAACTTAGAATATTCAAGATTCTTTCCTCTCAATTCCGATAACCCAGAAGTTGCCATTAACGTAAAAGATGCCAGAGACGTTGCAGTGACGAACAGAGATGGTGGGAATAGAAATTTCATCAACGCCATTTTTATTCCCGCTGTTATTCATGGGATTGGGTGTAAAAATCTTATAAATGTAGCAAAAGTTTATGCATTTGGATGAATTGCAACCACAAACATTAGCATCAGATTTAAATGGATGTGGAATTGCCACTTCTGCATTTCATTGAATCAATGGCAATGCACGCTGATACAAATACAAAGCATTTTGGTTAAACTACGTGGTCCTACCTGCAATCACTCCACCATAAAACCAGCAATTTAGTGCTTTACAAAATTTTATTTTATTTTTAAATTTTCTCTTTTACCTGTTATATTTATATTATTTGTTAAATCACCAAAATTAACTGAAAAATTTAACATTGATGTGGTATATACTGTTCATTTTTAAAATTAAAATATTTAATTTTTTATAATTTCAAAATTAATTTTATAATTTTTAAAAATTAAAAAATAATTAATTACTAATGTGACATCCACCAATCCGTGTATATCATACTAGTAAAGTTAAAAACATTAATTTTTCTATTCATTTTAGTATGATTTGACAAAAAATACAAATTCAAGAATTAAAAGGACAAAAATTAAATAAATATCTAAAATAATTTTTTAAAGTTAGAAGAGCCAAATAAAACATTATGTCTAGTTTTTATATATATATTAAAAATTCTAATTAATATATACACTTTCTAACATAAGATCATTCATTCTTAATAATATTTTAAATCTAAAAAATAGATTAATTTTATTAATTTTAAAGTTAAAAATAACAATAAAATTTGATTTAATATTTTTATGTATTATATTATTCATGTACTTTGAAAAAAATGATGCAATATGTTTTGTTGATTGCCTAAAAATTATTTTCTAGAATTATCCTAACCTATCTAAGTCAAACTCATATTGACATAGTTCAAGAGTCTCAAATTATGACCTATTGGTAAAATATTTATTTATTTTAGAAATAGTTTGGATTCAAATTATCGTTATATAAAAAATTATTTCCTTCTCAAAATTTTTTATTCATGTTGTCATGATTATAAGTCTCCAATTATAACTAAACATGATATAATAAATAAATCATAGTAAATATATTTGAATATCTGAGTGGTTAAAAGCTCTAATGATTACCCATAGTGCACAGACATCAATTGAAGAGTGAAATTGCAATAGCTCTAGAAGGTAATCAACAATGACTTGAACAACAAATTTGGAGTGATCGATGTCGAAACCACTTTTTGAAAAACAAAAAATTAATTGGTTGTCGACTTAAAAACGAAAATGGGAGTCGCCACCGATATTTTATTAAGGTGTGACCGGTTCACCATTAAAAACGAATTTGGTCCGCGAAATTTTGAGAAAATAGATTCGGGAGTCGCTTACGCACGAGGAAGGGTTAGCTCCCTCGTACGCCCAAGATTGGTACCGAATTAATTGTTTGATGTCTTAATGTCAAAACTTTGAAAAGATTTTAAAATACAATCCTTTGGTGAGAAAACTTGAATCAACTAAATTGAATGGTAAGTCGCATATTTCGCAGAAATAAATTGCCACACTCAGTGAGTTAGGGTGCAACAATTCAATTTTCGAAATTAATTTGTCTCCTTTTTTAAGAGAATCATGTGTTTTAAGAAGGTTATTCGATTGCTTAAGTCAGATGAAAAATCGAAGCCCAATACGTTAGGGCACAATTTCTCAAAATTCCGAGCATTAAATATTGCCCTTATTATTATTTATTAGAAAAATCCTCGTCTCGAGAAAACAACACGTCATATCCAATGCGTTAGGACACGACGTATCGAATTCCCGAGCATGAACTTTTTATTTATGCTTTAAAAAGGATACTCGATTTCTTGGATACAGCGAGGAAGATTGAAATTCAGTAAGTTAGGACACAATCTTTTTGAGGATCCTAAATTTCGAGTGTCGCGTTATTTTGAAGGCTTTTTGAATAAAAATGCTTTCGATTTTTAAATGATATGAAACGTAACCTTTTAAGCAAATAAAATGCAATAGAATGAAAATGTACAACGCGAATTGATTATTCATAAATTTAAATATCCACCAATGAATACAAACAATCAATAGATAAATACAAACAAACATAGTAACAATAGCCTCAATTATGCCAATACCAACATCAACATTCAAAATAAACACTATATAAAAAAATCAAAATGCATTAAATCATATACATTTATTAATTTAAATAAATAATACATATGGAAGGAAAATTTTAATAATAATATAAATGACAATATATACCTAATAATATACAAAGTTGAAATAAGCAAAATATATTAAAGTAGGTTTTTTTGTTTTTTTTTTTCTTTTTTTAAAAAATATGTATGTATGAATAAATAAAAAGATACAATGTATAATCAATACCATGTCACTACACCAAAACAGATTTTTAGCGGCGCTTTAAGAAGCGCTGCAAAAAACGCCGCTAAAGACCATGAGCTTTAGCGGCGCTTTTCCCACAAACGCCGCTAAAGACCATGACCTTTAGCGGCGCTTCTCCCACAAATGCCGCTAAAGACCAAGATCATTAGCGGCGCTTTTCCAACAAACGCCGCTAAAGACCAAGACCATTAGCGGTGCTTTACCCACAAACGCCGCAAAAGACAAAGACCATTAGCGACGCTTTTCCTACAAACGCCGCTAAAGACAAAGACCTTTAGTGACACTTTCCCCACAAACGCCGCTATAGATCAAACCTTTAGCGACGCTTCTCACGAAAACGCCGCTAAAGACCAAGACCATTAGCGGCGCTTTTCCCACAAACGCCGCTAAAAACAAAGACCTTTAGCGGCGCTTTCCCCACAAACGCCGCTATAGATCAAACTTTAGCGGCGCTTCTGGCGAAAACGCCGCTAAAAACATAACCTTTAAAAAAATTATTTTAATCAAATTATATTTATTTTTATGATAAGTATTATATTATGTTTTATTTTCTAAATTTGAACTTTAAATATACTTTTAAGTATAAATAAAAATATTATTTAAATTGAATTTTCTATAAAATTTTAACTTTAAAACTAAATATAAAAATTAATGAATTTAGTTTTAGAATTTAAAATAATAAATTAATAACACAATTAAAATCCAAAAGTTAGAACTCTTAAATAAAAATAAAATTTAGAATCAAAACTAAAATAAATAATACATATGCAAGGTAATAAAACATACAATGCATTTTCTTAATCAAGTAAATCTTGGTAATAAAAGATATAATACATTTATTTAATCAAGGAAATCTTGCAATGAACTCAAAGCAATGAGCATGAAACTGAAAGCAGCAGAATTGTAATGAACTCAAAGCAATGATCATCAAAATTGAGAAGAAAAAAAGAATCACGGTACGCAAACGAGATCCAGAACTTCTGTTCCTTTGGACGCCCACACTGGATAGTCCCCGCTTCAACGCCATTGGCTATCAGAGCCTAATAACAACAATAGCAGCAGCAAAATCACTCATCAAAAGGTGGAAAAAGGATAATTACAAGTTAACAGTGAGGAGATCGCATGAAACTGAAAGCAGCAGATCCGTATCGAAGCTAGTTGAATGGAAATCCATGGGAAAGCAAAGCATAGATTAAAACTTCATAGAACTTTCTCTAAAAACTTCATAGTAAACTGCTTCAGTCTACTTTTTACTTCACTTGTACAACAATTACATGATATGCCAAAAGAAAAAATATGGGTCTGCGCCACAGAATCCATAAAAAACTTCATAGAACTTTCTCTAAAATTTTACTTGCCAATGTTTGTCAATCTTTTTTCAGGAATTTGGAGCATGCAGAAACCATATAATTTAGCTATCCCATTTTACAGTGAAAGCTAGGCACACACAAGAAACAGATGAAAAAGGATAAATATAATACCCGTAAAGCATCAGTAACTTGGCGTCCTTGTAGCCCATCTTTTTGCAGAGACCATCTATTCTTAGCATTTTTCTTCTTTGAAAAACCCATAAAATATGGGTTTTGGTGTTAAATAATGCGACTGCCATCAACATCAAGGTCGAAATCATAGCTTATTCTTCCATGTTAAGAAAAGTATGCTAAAAAATGAGGGTTAGAAAATAAAATAATGCCTGGTTTGAAACATACACCATTGATGTAAGAATAGGGTTAGAACTGTATGAACATTAAGCAAAATAACCAATTTAAATTCACTTAACAACATTAAGAAAAATAAGTCTGGTTGAAAGAAATGGAACCAGGAGAGAAGAGAAAAACCTGTTCAGCAATGCTAGCTGCCTCACCATAAGCATCTTGGATGTTTTCAGCAAGCCTATGAAGAAATATATTAGATATGCCTCCAGCAGCAACAATGAATGGACCAGTAGCTAGTGTTATGAGAACAATCTCCCAACAGTTGATAAAACCAATAATATGATCAAATTATAACCCCTTACATATGATCAAATTATAAATCAATATAAAGGAAAATTATGCTTTGGCCCCCTCAAAACAATGCAGAAAAAAACTAACATAGAAGAGTTCCTACTTGCTAAGAAACACTATACCTGAAGGCTGAAGACAAGATTTAGCATGGAGATAATTTTCCCTAGGATCTGTCTGTAACTGTGGACTAAAATGTACCTTTTTGCTGACAGAATCTGGCTTAAAAAAAATTGCTATAGAAGAGAGGCAAAGAAACAGGACAAAAAGGAAATGGAAATGAGAAAACATACAAAACTTCAACCCACTAATTAGCTTCCAGGAAAAAAAGAAGGCCTCTATCAACTATTCTTACTCGGTAAAATGTAGTGCTTGTGATGTCTTGGGATAAATGCCAACAACTGCTGCTGCATGATACCTTCTTTATCCTTGTATGTCTTAAAATGAAAACACGAGTATAGGTCTTAAAAAAATAATAAGATAAATAAATATATTATAGTAAACATTATTTTTATATTTTGGATAAGCTAGAATATATAATATCAAAAAATAAAAATGCTATAATAATATTGGATGCGCATTACTTATCTTTTGAGTTGTTAACTATGAATTATCTTGCAACAAAATAAGGTCTGAAAAGGGCAGAGACACATTATACCTTCATATTTTACGATATATTAGACAGTAGAATTCATGCTTCAACTCTCCCCAGCACTTATATTAATTAAATCGAACTAAAAGTGATAAATAATTAATCCAAACATACCGCAGTTCCATTTTGCCTCGGATTTAAAGAATGCCTCATCCCTTTTGATACAGGCTGGGTGGTATGCCTTAGGACAGCCACTGTCACGTAAAATGATACAAATGCAAAAAAGAAAAAAATATTAAATAGATACAAGACAAACAAAAGAAGAGAAGATTAGTACTAAACCAACGTTCCCTTACCGAGAAGACATGATTTCTAATCTATGAATTAGTGCCACAAAATAAACAAAAAGATCAGCGGCACAGGCACAGAACTTGCACATTTTTTAACTGCAATTAAATCCAGTTCCATTTTGCATGTATAAAAAGAAAATATAAGCTCAATGAGCCAAAAAAACTAATAAAATTTGAGCTCAACTTAACAAAAATCGAAGTGCAGCCAAACAATGACTCTAGTTCTGACCTTAATAATGGCCAACTAACTAAAACTTCCTTCATACCAAAAAAAGACAGTATATCGATATTCTTCATACCAAAGCTTATCGGTTTAGGATCCCTGCAATTATTTTCATGTTCATTTCTTTTCAAAACAAATTTAGTCACCCTTCATATGTATGAGTCAATCGATAAGTGGTTCTATTAAATATACGTGGTTGACGAATGTATTCAAAAGTTAAGGTCTTCAATAGTTGAAAGTTCTGCTATATTTTATGCACTGAACCCTTTCCTAAGAGAACCCCAATGTCCTGAAGGAATGTTGAAACAAGCTTGTGCTGATGCCTCACCCATCTTTTCTGTCTCAATGGCAGCATTGCAAATGTTAACAAGGGAACACATGTGTTTCATCCCATACTGAGCCAGTGATCCGCAGTGCGTTTCAAAGGTTCTCACATGTGTCGATGAACAGAGCATCTTTGTAAGTTACATGATAAGAAAAAGGAAAATGAGGAAGAGGGACTGAGAATCAAGGATATTACCATTTTCTTAAGGCGTTTCCAGTCATCAACAAGAGGTCGACCAGCTGGTCGAACAGTGTTTAAAACTTCAGGGCCTCTTTTGACTCCGAATAACAGCTTTCCAATGAGTTGTATACTGTTGTCTACATGCATTCTATGGGACATGGCTTCCATAACCTGCTTTTGAGCTTCAACCTTCCTAACCAAGACATCAGGTGCCTTGCGATACTGGACAATAGGTTCGAAAATAACTTGAGTGGGATGAGCTCTAAACTAGCAGTTCAGCTTTCAACGTATGGAACAAAGGTTCATATCTTACACTCATTCACAGTAATATCTGATGCAAGAGACATAGGATACAAACCTTATCCCAGAAATGGACAAGATCAGCATAGCGCTGATTAACAGCTTTGGTGGGTGGCAACAATGAGTTCCCATCGACGAATTTGAAGTTATCATTAGCAGGATTGGTACCCAAACATGTGAAGAGATTGTCCATGCTAATTCCTATATCACCAAATTGCATAACATGAGAGCCATATGCAGAATTGTCATTGATAGTCCTCCTTTTTACCTGTAAAGACCAGCACAGTGAAATTTCACCATATAACTCAACTGGGTAACCATTTGGATTTTAGCATAATACTGGATAAGACTCATTGGCACTTGAATTCAATGTCAAAGGAACTTAGACTGACCTCTCATTTTCAGTATATAGTTTCATATTTATTTATATCTATATAGCAGTAATAAATAACTACTATAGGAAGATGACATCAAAGTCGCCATTTTTTTTCTCTTTTTAAGGAAAGGAAACAGCTCATGCAAAGCATAGGTTTAAAAAAGCCATACAAGTTCATATTTCTGGTGCAAAGTCTCCTTCCGCAGATTATGTATGTCACTGCTTAACAAGATACAGAACATTAAAAATACATACCGAGAGATGTAACTCAACTACTAAGAAAAAAGCTGATTCCTTAGTATTAAAATATATCCTAATTTAATCCAGGTGATATCAAAAGAATCAGAATATATCCACCTACTTTGCCTCTGATTTTTGTATTTGTTTACCAAATTCTTAGAGACATGAAATAAACTGAAAATGCTAAATTGAAATCTATCGAAAACAGATATAGGCAATAAGGCTTCAACTTCAAAAACCTCGCAGATTCAACGAACCGAAGGGTAAATAAAAAATTATATGTACCTGTCCTCCATCCAAGCAACACTGAACTGCACCGAATCCATACTTTTTTCCTTGAAAACTAAATCTTCCTTTCCTTTTCACTTTAACCAAAAAATCAAACTCAAATTAAAAAGCAACATGGAAAAAAAGTTGACTTTTTTTCTTTTTTCAGAAAGAATAAGATTGGAATATTACCTGCAAAATAAGCAGAACTGATGATCGGCCATAAAAAATAATTGTTTCCCTAAATTAAAGAAAATTTAGATTAAGATTGAAAGAAGGTAAAGGAATTAATGGAGTTGGATTGAGTAAATAAAAAGAAAATCTTGAGAAAGGGCACGTTGTGGGCATCGACCGATATCAAATGCTAGGTTAAGAGTGGGAAAAATAATGCAAGTTTCATGCCCTCCTATTGACAACCCTTCCACTCGGTACCTTTCAATTTCTAATCCCTTTTTCTCTTTTTCTCATCGTTTCCTTGGTTTCCTGGTTCTGGGTTCTTTGATTTTGATTTTCCCAGCTTCTGGGTTTCTTTCTTGGATGTGGGAAATAAGGAATTTTAGGGGGGAAAGTTGGGGATTTCGGGAGAGGGTGGAGGGAATTTTATAAAATGGCGCTATTTTTTTAAAAGTAAATTTTTTTGTGGCGTTTTTTTTTATGAAAACGCCGCTATTAACGCCGCAACAATTATTTTATTTGAAATAAAATGACACTATTTTGCTATATAAAATGACACTTTTTTTTTAAAATAAAATTATTTTTTGTGGCGTTTTTAAAAAAAAACGTCGCTATTGCTTAACTTTTGCGGCGTTTTTCATAAAAACGCTGCAAAAAATTATTTTATTTAGAATAAAACGACACTATTTTGCTATGCTAAAAAGGAGCTATTTTTTTAAAGTAAAATTATTTTTGTGGCATTTTTATAAAAACGCAGCTATTACTTACCTTTTACTAAAAATCTTTTATTTTGTCTCATTAAAAATTATTAGTTAAATTGAATTTTATCTCATTTATTATTATTTTTATAAATTGAATTTTTTAAAAAATTAAGTACTCTTAAAATAAATATCGTATATTTTAATAAGAAAAAATGATTAAATGGTCTGTAATTAATTATTAAGTTAGAATTATCCAATGTAAGAAATTAATCTCTCACATATCAAATTTCTATTAAAGATTGAGACGTTAATAATGATTTTATATTATTCATTTCGATCTAATCTCCATTTTATTAGAGATATTTCTTCCAATGAAAATATAATTATTTTGCTACATGTTCGATGTGGAATGATTTTAGTTTTTGTATTTTATTTTTATTTGTTATAATTTGGTCCTATATATCCAAAATAGATAGTTACCTATCCGTATCAATTTGTTACATTTTTATTAATTTTTTTAAAATCTAATATTTAAATATATCAAATGGTTTAAATTAAATATTTTTTAGTCATAAACACCGCTAATGTTACCTTTTCCGGAGTTTACAGAATAAACGCCACTAATAAATTAAATTCTTGTAATGAAATGACACCGTTTTGAAAAATTCTAATACATATTAGCGGCGTTTTTGCTATAAACGCCGCCAAAGCTCATATATTTTATATTTTTTATATTCAATTATTGTATATTGCATATCAATTTTAAATTAATAATCTTTACAATTTATTATTATCTCTTTTACAATTATATAAGAACTTATTTAGTATATAAATTAAAAAAATACTAATTAATCTATAAACCCTAACCTGACCCTGAATCTCTAAACCCTAAATCACTAACTCTTAACCCTAAACCCCAAACCCCAAACCCCTAACCATTAACCCCTAAACCTTATTTAATATATAAATTAAAAAAAACACTAATTAATCTAAATTCTAAACCCTAACCCGACCCTAAATCCCTAATCCCTAAACCCTAACTCGACCCAAAATCCCTAACCCCTAAACATTATTTAATATATAAATTAAAACACACTAATTAATCAAAACCTAACCCCTAAATTCATAAACCCTAAATCCATAACTGATCTTAACCGCTAACCCCTAACCCCTAGCCCCTAACACATAAACCTTAAATCACAACCCTTAAATTAGAATCCCTAATCCATAATCCCTAATTTTATAATCTATAAACCTTAAAATTGTAACTTTTAAACTGACCCTAAATCCTAAATTAACCATTTATATACTCTAAACCATATATATTAAACCCTAAACTATAATGATAATTAAATTAAATATTTTAAAATTAATACTATCGTATCTTTTACAATTATATTTGAAATTAATACTTAAAATTAATACTCTAATTTCATTTGTCCCTTTTCATTCATTTTCGTTCTTACTCTTGAGTAGGTACTATTAGGTCATTGTTGTGTTCATGTTTGATTAACTAAATATAAAATTATTTTTGTAATAAAATTATCAATATATAATATTATTTATCACCATATTTGGTGTTTTATATTACTTTATTTGATTTACTTAATCGAACTATCAATTTAAGTTTTATGATATTTTATTTTACTCATAATTTAATATATATTTTAGTAAATTAGTTTAAATAAACTGTGATTGAAAATAATAATAAATAGGAGTTAGGACTTCTCTTTAATAAAAACATTTTGTATTAAACAATATTATTTGTTATCATTTAAATGCAAATTTGACCAATATATATTAAATACAACGAAATATCAATTTTTTCAACTTATAATAAAAAAAATATAATTGAAACATTACTTGAGAATATATCAAAGAATGAGATAATTGAAATGGTTTTAGATTTTATTATTATTAGCGGCGCTTTTTCAAAAACGCCGCTAAAGTCCAGAGCATTAGCGGCGCTTTATCAAAAACGCCGCTAAAGGTCCGAGCATTAGCGGCGCTTCATCAAAAACGCCGTTAAAAGCCAGAGCATTAGTGGCGCTTCTACAAAAACGCCGCTAAAGGCCCGAGCATTAGCGGCGCTTTTTTAGAAATACCGTTAAAGGCCAGAGCATTAGCGGCGCTTCTTCAAAAACGCCGTTAAAGGCCCCAAAAACTCAGAAAACGGTGTCGTTGGGCTTAGGCTTTTTGCGGCGCTTTTCAGAAAACGCCGCTAATGCTTATTTTTAGAGGCGTTTTCCAAAAAGCGCTGCTAATGCTATACCTTTAGAGGCGTTTTTATAAAAGTACCGCTAATGCTCGATTTTTAGTGGCGTTTTTTGTCCAAACGCTGCTAAAAACGCTGCTAAAAGCCTGTTTTGGTGTAGTATATACATGTATATAATCAATATGGTTTAATATAAATTGTATATATGTATAAAATAATATCGTATATAAATGTTAACACCTAAAATTATATAATAAAGTATATACATAAAAAATATGTAGATAAATATATAAACTAATATAAATAATAATACTAACAATAATGATGATAACCAGGGTAATAAAAATAATTTAATAATAATAAAAAGGGCAAAAAGGAGACTAAATCGAAAGTAAAACCAAATGTAAAGACAAAAAATGGAATTCGAAATATCCAAAGGTTGTATTAAAACACGCGCGTAATATTAGGGACCAAAAAGGGAAATAATCCCTTGCCCAAAACGCAACGCTTTAATATGGATTAAAATGAAACAATAATAAAATGAGAGATTAAATTTAAAAAGAAATAAGAGGATTGAATTGAAGCGCGCTTGAAAAGTAGAGGGGCTGTGCGAGGAAATAGTCCGTCAAACAAAATGAGTAGATCCTGCCCCCGGGTTTGGTCACCGCACGAATACCAGCCCCTCACGACGTCGTTTTGAGACCATCAAACTCGGTCTCAAACGACGCCGTTTTTCACCATATAAAAGCTAAAATAAACCCTAGCCTAAGCAGACTCCTCCATTTTTTAAAAAGAAAAGGAAAAAAACTAACAGAGATGACCCTTCTCGCCTCATCTGCGGATCGACTGCTCAGGGGACCCTCAGCCTCGTTCGACCCTGATTACGACGGAGCGAACGGAGACCAGGTAAGCCTCTCACTTCCTTTCTTTCTCTTCTATTTATTATTATTAAAAATATATTTGAAACGATGATCTAAAAAAGAAAAAAGCTCAAAAGAAATCACCTTTAGAAACTATTTTTCTATTGCTTTTCAGAATTTTGATACAATATCCTTGTTTTCTCCCCCTTTTTTTACAGGTTTTTTTGAAAGGCTCTTTTATAGCCGAACAAAGAAAAAGAAAAATAAAAATAAAAAATAAAAATCAAATCCCCCAAATACAATGTTTTTTGCCTTTATTTGTCTCTGCTGCGTTTGCTTGTCCTTTGTAGGTACGGGTACGGAGCTGTGGATGTGGTGGATACGGAGGCCAGCACGTGCGAGGGGAGGGCCGAAGGCGATGTGCTGTGAGGCGCTGCGACGCTGGGAAGGGGCTGTTGCTAGGGTTTCCTGATGCCGTGTGTTCTGGTGTTGGGCCAGGGTATTGGGCTTAGGTTTAGGCTAATTGGGCTTAGTGTCTGGGCTAGGTTAATTGGGTTGTTTAACAAACTGTGGTATTTGGTTTTTTTATTATCTATTGGGCCGACCAAATATTAGGCCTTATAGCTGCCCCTCTTTGCTCATTGTCGTGCAACGGGAATGAAGTAAAGACTTAAAAAGGGCCAATTTTGCCCCGTCGTACCGGATCTCGGTGCTCCTTTTCTTCGAGTAGCCTCATTCCATCCTACTGCATCTTCAGAGGTATAGGAATTGGTGCCTCGATCTACTCCACCGTAACGTCTGGGAGACAGGATTCGTAACTCATAACTTTAATCTACTTAACTGTGATGTCAAGGAAGTAAGATTTACTGTTGTAGCTTCAATCTGTCCACTGCACCGCCAGGGAAGTAAGATTTGCCGCTGTGGCTTTAATCTTTTTAACTGCAATGTCGGGGAAGCGAGATTCACCGATGTGGCTTTAATCTGCTCCACTGCACCGCTAGGGAAGTAGGATTCGCCGCTGTGGCTTTAATCTTTTGAACTGCAATGTCGGAGAAGCGAGATTCACCGATGTGGCTTTAATCTGCTCCACTGCACCGCCAGAGAAGCAGGATTTGCCGCTGTGGCTTTAACCTTTTTAACTGCAATATCGGGGAAGCGAGATTCACCGATGTGGCTTTAATCTGCTCAACTACACCGCCAAGGAAGTAGGATTCGCCGCTGTGGCTTTAATCTTTTTAACTGCAATGTCGGGGAAGCGAGATTCACTGATATGGCTTTAATCTGCTCCATTGCACCGATAGGGAAGTATGATTCACCGCTGTGGCTTTAATCTTTTTAACTACAATGTCAGAGAAGCGAGATTCACCGATATGGCTTTAATCTGCTCTACTGCACCGCCAGAGAAGTAGGATTCGCCACTGTGGCTTTAACCTTTTTAACTGCAATGTCGGGGAAGCGAGATTCACCGATGTGGCTTTAATCTGCTCCACTGCACCGCCAAGGAAGTAGGATTCGCCACTGTGGCTTTAATCTTTTTAACTGCAACGTCAGGGAAGCGAGATTCACCGATGTGACTTTAATCTGTTCCACTGTAATCTCAGGGAGATAAGATCTGTAATTCTTCAGTCTATTCCACTGTAATATCAGGGAGATAAGACCTGATACGATCTACTCTACTGTAACTTCGGAGAGATAATATTCTTTATTTTAATCCGTTCTACTGTAATCTCAGGGAAATAGGATTACTGGCTTCAATCTACTTCGCTGTAATCTCAGGGAGATAAGATCTGTAATTCTTCGGTCTATTCCACTGTAATCTCAGGAAGATAAGACCTGATGCGATCTACTCTACTGTAACTTCAGAGAGATAAGATCCTTTATTTTAATTCGTTCCACTGTAATCTCAGGGAAATAGGATTACTGGCTTCAATCTGCTCCGCTGTAATCTCAGGGAGATAAGATTCATCATTTTCGATCTGCTCCGCTATTATTCAGGGAGATAAGATCTGTTATATTCACTGATATGTTCTTTGGGGAACACGACCTGTATAATAAACCTAATTATGCCTAACGATTAGGATATCATGATCAAAATGAATCAAATGCTCCTAAATAGACATGTGTGAATGGTGTTTGCATAAATGCAAAATTTTATTTTTCCGACAATGATTCCACTTTGTCATTACTCGAAGTTTATTAAGGCTTTATCGCTAACGTGCTACAACACCTTCTTACTTGACTGGCTTTTCTGAAGAAACATTTAGCCAGGTTGCCCCCCATTGTAAACCTCAAAGTTTAATCCATTAGGGCACAAAATTTGTACCATCATTCTCCCACTGTAATCCAAGGGTAGAAATATGTATCTTTTCCCCAATCCTCTCTTATCACAATTAAGGATATAGGATCTGAATCGTTCTGGTTTCTTACACCATTCTCAGGGTGTTGTACCAAAGGCTCATGCACAAATGAAGGCTCTCTTCTCCGAGGTAATCTGATAATCATTGTTTGCTTGTTTATCTATTGTCCATACCACATCCTTGCCATTTTGTTCAATCAATGTTTTTGACAACAAAATCCAAAGAGAAAGTCCAAATTTAGACTCTTCCTTCTCAAATTTCCAACATTAAACTTGGTGTGCTATAAACAATAGTCCTGTTTCAGGTTCCTATATTATTTAGAAACTTTTCAAAGTATTATGCAAAACTTCCTTTGTAAAAGTTTTATTAGTCCATTAATCATTATTCCAATGCAACATGCTTGCAAAAAGGGTCATAACAATGGATAAGAATAAAGTTGGTTCTGGGCATAGCTCAAAATGAATAAATTGTCACAAATAGTAAAGAAGGATAATAAAGAAATTGATCGGGAATGTATATCTTGGAAAAGAACAAATTCAATGTAAATAATATGAGAATTGGGTGCCCCAAATATCGCAGTGCTTTGTCGATGCCCCAAGATGTCGCCTACCCTTTCCTGTTGATTCAGATATAACAAGATTACCATATGCCCCAATCTGATCAAGATACGAGTTGCTTTGATCACTTCATGCCCCATTCTGATCAATATTTGAGCCGCCCTTTTTGGGTTTTCAACTCAAATCCCCTTTGGCCTAAGGTGCCATTTGCGGGTTTTCCCCTTAGCCTCTCCATTTTTACTTTTTCATTTTTTCATTTTTCATGTTTTCATTTTTCATCATTTTTTTTGACTCAAAGTGCCCTTTGCAGGTTTTCACCTTGGTCCTTTCTTCCTCTTTAAACGAAGTGTTGCTTGAATGGATCCGAGTTTATAGGATTAGCAATCTCTCTCAGGATTAGTGCTCCTTTGAAAAAGGCCTCCTTTACAACACAGGGACATCCCCGGATTAGCATTCATTTCCTTCTAGAATCCATTTGTTGAGAAAGGATTTTTTTCAACATCCAGCCCTCTTGTGGAATTCTCTGAGATGACCCTGTTTATTATGGGCTCGTATCATTTGTTTCTGATACACCCAACCCTGATGAGTAGCTTTTAACCCTTTTCCTAGGTTCAACTGATCACGTCACGATTGGATCCGTCTAACTCTAGCTCAACTAATACCCGGAGAGAGGGGTTTTCAATAGGTAGGACTACCTCAATCCCGTAAACCAAAGAGAAATGTGTTGTCCCAGTCAAAGATGTTTGGCAAGCAATGAGGGCCAATGGTAATTTCCCATGTCAGTCCTTGTTCATCTCTAGGCAATTCAGTGACGAGACGTGGTGTCTGCTTCTAAATTGATCTCAGACCTCAGCTGTCGTGCTATTGTTGAAGTTCAATACGTTTTCTAATACCATCTTCTTTGGAATTCTATAAAAGCATATGATGACATTGGCATATGAAGCAGCCTCTAATGATCAAAAAAATGAAGCAATGCCCATTAGAAGCCTTCGATGATGATGACGGCCATGCCCCATTTTGCTCAAAATTTGAGTCACCCTTCTTGGGTTTTCAACTCAAAACCACCTTTGGTCACAAAACGCCCTTTGCGGGTTTTCACCTTGGCCTCTCCTTTTCTTTTCTTTTTCTTCATTTTCATTTTCATTTTTTTATATTTTGATTTTAATTTTTTGATTTTGATTTTTTTATTGAATCTGAACTCTTTCGATCAAAATTAATGTTTTTATAGATAAAGTCTTCTACATAAGATTTCTCACTTTCATCTTGTATGCGAAACCTTCTTTGGTATCAGATTTCTTTCATAGAGCCTTTTGGGGTGCAACTATGACAGAAAATTCTGATCAACATCTTGAAGGGATGGAAACTCGACTTTAAATGGGCAAAGCTATGCTGAGACAACGAGAGAGGCATTGCCCCGACGAAGAATTGTATTGTTCATACTGTAAATTTCTGACATCGTGCTTTTGTGCAGATTTCATTATCAGTGGTTAACCCAGGCATATCCTGGTATGATCATACAAAGACATCTCAAAACTCTAGAGGTAACTCGACAAGGTATTGCTTTGTCTTTGTGGTCAGGTTAATTCTAATCTTTACCAAGCTCACAATTTGTAATGATTCCTTGAGAGGTAGGATCTGTTTATCCTCTTGTTCTACCATCCTCGACAAGTTCAGAGATAAGCTATGATCTATTTCATTTCCAAATTCATGAGATCCGTCTAAACACATGCCTCGCTCAAGAAGAAAATTTGAGTCTGTAGCAGTGTCATTCATGTCATTGATATCTGAGGACCCATAGCAAGTACCAAAGAATATACAAAAGAATGTGTGAATTTATGAATAATTATTTGTACAATATAATTATGAATGAAAGAATGATGTGGAAGACAATTTAAAAGAATAAATGAGTAATGAAAGAATATTGGCTCAAAAATGATCGCAAGGATGTATTTCATTAGAATAATGGCGTTCAGACATTAGCCTATTTCACAAAGGAATTTCTATCACTTTTAGGCTAAAAACAACAAAAATGTTCTGAACATTATTCTAAATAAGCTCTAAAAACTACAGGACTTTCTTCTGCAGCCCAATTGCTTAGAACACTCCCAATTTTATAAGGGCGGATATCTAACAAGGTCCCTTCTTCAGTTGCTTTTCGTCGATGTGAACATTTCCCACTCTTCTTCATGCATTGCATTCACTCCATTATCAATTATGATTGGGTAACAGATTTTCTGCATTGGAGTCATCAAACTTGACAACACCCATGTTAATGAGCCTTTCAACAAGCTTTTTAAAGACAGTGTAATTTTCTATCGAATGTCCCCCAATTCCCGCATTATAATCACACTGTGCATTTATATCATACCATTTGGGGTACGGAGGTTGCAGGGGTTTTGAGTAGAAAAGGGGAAATAATGTGCGCATCGAATAAGCGTTGATACAGCTCCTTATACGACATCAGAATTTGTGTGAACTGGAGCTTCTCAGTACTTGGTTTCACTGCAGATTCTTGTCTCAATGAACCTTGTTGACTAGCGACCCCTTTTTCTGATGGCGTTTTCAATCATTTCACCATTCATGATTATATCTGAGAAACTCTTTGAAGCACTTCCCAACATGTGCGTGATGAATGATGCCTTCAATGTGTTGATAAAGAGAATTGTAGTCTCCTTTTCTAGGAGTGGCAGCTGAACTTGGACTGCAACCTCTCTCCACCTCTGTGCATACTGTCTAAAGCTTTAATTCGATTTCTTTTCCAAATTCTGTAAGGTGATTCTGTCGGGGGTTATATCCGTTACATGACCGTATTGTTTCATGAATACCTGTGCTAGGTCCCTCCATGAACTAATCTCGGTACGGCTCAATTGATTGTACCATTTCGATGCTGCTCCAATGAGACTATCCTGAAAACAATGTATTAATAGCTGATCATTGTTAATATACCCAGTCATTCTCCTATAGAACATGGTGATATGGGCTTCAGGGCAACTGGTCCCACTATATTTCTCAAATTCAAGCATCTTGAACTTATGGGGGAGGACTAAGTCTGGAACCAAGCTCAGATCTTTAGCATCGATTCCATGGTGACTATCGGCGCTTTTTAGGGCTTTGAATTTTTCCTCTAACCGTTTACACCTATCCTCCCATTGTTTTGACAGTTCGACTTTTGCCTTTTTTTTTTCAGTCATTTCATCGAAATCAGGAATAACAAGATTCACAGGGTTATCTCCAAGATTAGAGTCTGATCCAGCCTGAAAGTTCATCGGCATTGAAAAACCGGTTTGAAACTGCTGAGGCCTAATTGACACAGAGGATCTGCGCGGATGCACCTCAGCTTGAGTTTGAACATGCGGAGGCGTAAAGCTTGGAGGATATAAAAGTCCATCCTTGTCTTCATCTTCATTATTAACCATAAGACCTTTCCCCTTATTTACTCAATTAGTCAATAGTTGCGTCAGCTTAGCCATCATGTCGTTTTGAGATTCCCATATTTTTTTCATCATATCATGTTGAATTTTTTCCAATTACTCCTTCATTTGTTTCTGTAGCTGATCTTGCATTTCTTTTTGCATTTGCTCCAATTTCTCTAATCTTTGATCCATTTCTTTGGCTTTGCGACGAGTACCGTAAGGGTGCTTGATTGGTCGATTTTCTAGATTAGCTGAAATAAACTTACTCAATTAGACTCTTTCAATGGACTTAAATGCATGTAATGCGAATGCATGAAATGAATGCCTAAAGAGACGTTGATTCTGATTCAATTACATTTAGAAAACTTCACTAGAAGGTAAATTCCTTTACATAAAGCAGAGGCATGTACGGCTTCGCCCTTATATTTCAAGAGACAACATCGATCTTTTTCTTCGTCCGCATGTTTGAGATAATCTCGCCAATTTCCAATAGATGCCACTGCTAGCTCCTTTTCTTGATCTTGGTCGCGATCCATCATCTGCCCATTTTCATAAAGCTCGTCAGCTTCTTCAAGGGAGTTGAAACGTCGAAGGCTCTTGGACAATCGTCTCGAACCCTTAGGCCACGAAGTAAAGGTCACGAACTCTTTCATCACCCTTCTTGTGTTTCTCAGAATATATTCAGGCAGCCGTATTGTTTTCCACTTTATCAAGGAATCCGTATTCCATGACAAGCTTTCTAATTTAGTAATCAGACTTGAATCAATATCTCTTTCCTAAGATGCAAATGCAATGCAATCATAATCAAAACACAACAAGAGGGGTTAGTACAAAACATAAGCAAGCAAGGAAAACAAAAGTACCTAGTCAGGTAACCACTAAGGATTTGGAGTGGCTCTACCTAGGATGGGTTCCTAAGGTCTTCTACATGTGGTTTGGCTCTAAAGTCAAGGTACCCGAACCAATAGATTCCTCGATCTTCACCCATTATAGGCTCATACAGACCGAGTTCGGTTCAGGGGAATACATTTCCCTATGGCTGCACGGAGATGAAAATCTCACGAAGACATAGGTACGGATGTATTCCGAAAGTGATCCACTATCCTGCACGGAGGTGAAAACTTCACGAAGAAGTAGCTTCTCACTCCCACTTAAAAGGTGAGACTAAATAGTCTTTATGCAACATGGTGACAAAATATAAAACTCAATTTACAATAATCATGTAAACAAATGCAAAGAGAAGATCGTAATTTTTCAAATCAAATTTTTAATTTTCGACAATAAGACAAAAACAATCAATTTTACGGCCTGACTCTCTTATCTCCCCAGTGGGGTCGCCAAGCTATCGAAACCACTTTTTGAAAAACAAAAAATTAATTGGTTGTCAACTTAAAAACGAAAATAGGATTCGCCACCGATATTTTATTAAGGTGTGACCGGTTCACCATTAAAAACGAATTTGGTCCGCGAAATTTTGAGAAAATAGATTCGGGAGTCGTTTACGCACGAGGAAGGGTTAGCACCCTTGTACGCCCAAGATTGGTACCGAATTAATTGTTTGATGTCTTAATGTCAAAACTTTGAAAAGATTTTAAAATACGATCCTTTGGTGAGAAAACTTGAATCAACTAAATTGAATGGTAAGTCGCACTTATTTCGCAGAAATAAATTGCCACATTCAGTGAGTTAGGGTGCAACAATTCAATCTTCGAAATTAATTTGTCTCCTTTTTTAAGAGAATAATGTGTTTTAAGAAGGTTATTCGATTGCTTAAGTCAGATGAAAAATCGAAGCCCAATACGTTAGGGCACAATTTCTCAAAATTCCGAGCATTGAATATTGCCCTTATTATTATTTATTAGAAAAATCCTAGTCTCGAGAAAACAACACGTCATATCCAATGCGTTAGGACACGACGTATTGAATTCCCGAGCATGAGCTTTTTATTTATGCTTTAAAAAGGATACTCGATTTCTTGGATACAGCGAGGAAGATTGAAATCCAGTAAGTTAGGACACAATCTTTTCGAGGATCCTAAATTTCGAGTGTCGCGTTATTTTGAAGGCTTTTTGAATAAAAATGCTTTCGATTTTTAAATGATATGAAACGTAACCTTTTAAGCAAATAAAATACAATAGAATGATAATGTACAACGCGAATTGATTATTCGTAAATTTAAATATACACCAATGAATACAAACAATCAATAGATAAACACAAACAAACATAGTAACAATAGCCTCAATTATGCCAATACCAACATCAACATTCAAAATAAACACTATATAAAAAATCAAAATGCATTAAATTATATACATTTATTAATTTAAATAAATAATACATATGGAAGGAAAATTTTAATAATAATATAAATGACAATATATACCTAATAATATACAAAGTTGAAATAAGCAAAATATATTAAAGTAGGTTTTTTGTTTTTTCTTTTTTAAAAAATATGGATGTATGAATAAATAAAAAGATACAATGTATAATCAATACCATGTTATATATACATGTATATAATCAAAATGATTTAATATAAATTGTATATATGTATAAAATAATATCGTATATAAAAGTTAACACCTAAAATTATATAATAAAGTATATACATAAAAAATATGTAGATAAATATATAAACTAATATAAATAATAATACTAATAATAATGATGATAACCAGGGTAATAAAAATAATTTAATAATAATAAAAAGGGCAAAAAGGGGACTAAATCGAAAGTAAAACCAAATGTAAAGACAAAAAATGGAATTCGAAATATCCAAAGGTTGTATTAAAACACGCGCGTAATATTAGGGACCAAAAAGGGAAATAATCCCTTGCCCAAAACGCAACGCTTTAATATGGATTAAAATGAAACAATAATAAAATGAGAGATTAAATTTAAAAAGAAATAAGAGGATTGAATTGAAGCGCGCTTGAAAAGTAGAGGGACTGTGTGAGGAAATAGACTGTCAAACAAAATGCGCTGATCCTTCCCCCGGGTCGGGTTACCGCATGAATACCAGCCCCTCACGACGTCGTTTTGAGACCATCAAACTCGGTCTCAAACGACGCCGTTTTTCACCATATAAATGCTAAAATAAACCCTAGCCTAAGTAGACTCTTCCCTTTTTTAAAAATATAGGAAAAAAACTAACCGAGATGACCCCCCCTCGCCGCATCTGCGGATCGACTGCTCAGGGGACCCTCAGCCTCGTCCGACCCCGATTACGACGGGGCGAACGGAGACCAGGTAAGCCTCTCACTTCCTTTCTTTCTCTTCTATTTATTATTATTAAAAATATATCTGAAACGATGATCTAAAAAAGAAAAAAGCTCGAAAGAAATCACCTTTAGAAACTAATTTTCTATTGCTTTTCAGAATTTTGATACAATATCCTTGTTTTCTCCCCTTATTTTTGCAGGTTTTTTTGAAAGGCTCTTTTATAGCCGAACAAAGAAAAATAAAAATAAAAAATAAAAATCAAATCCCCCAAATACAATGTTTTTTGCCTTTATTTGTCGCTGCTGCGTTTGCTTGTCCTTTGCAGGTACGGGTACGGACCTGTGAACGTGGCGGATATGGAGGCCAGCACGTGCGAGGGGAGGGCCGAAGGTGATGTGTTGGGAGGCTGCTGCGGCGCTGGGAGGGGGCTATTGTTAGGGTTTCCTGATGCCGTGTGTTCTGGTGTTGGGCCAGGGTATTGGGCTTAGGTTTAGGCTAATTGGGTTTAGCGTCTGGGCTAGGTTAATTGGGTTGTTTAACAAACTTTGGTGTTTGGTTTTTTTATTATCTATTGGGCCGGGAAAATATTAGGCCTTATAATCGTATTAGAAAATAAAATAGAATCGTGCTGATAACGTGTTATAAAATAAAAGATAGAGAATAAAAAAACAAAGAGAATGGGAGAGCAAAGAGAGAATGTATTTATTGATCAACCAGAATATATATAAAGCTTCTCCCTAGTCTCTATTTATAGGCCAGATATTGTTTGTTTGGTGGAACCGAGAGTGAGTGGCACAAAGGCTAATATTATTATTGAAAAATTAGGTTTTAATCATTCACATCGGGTTGAAGCTGTTGGTTTCTCAGGTGGCATATGGATTGGATGGAAGGATTCTATCCAAATTCATATCATTCGAAATCATCCACAATTTATTTTTTTACGTGTTAATAATTTTATTGCTAATAATTTCTTTTTTATTTCCTTTGTCTATGGCAAACCTGATAGGGCTAAACGAAAGCTTTTGTGGGAGGACTTAAAATCCGCTAACTCTAATCTTTCTTTTCCTTGGTTAATTATGGGGGATTTCAATGCTATTTTATCTCTCCCAAATAAAAAGAGTACTGTTTCTATTGGTAAGCGTTGTAATTTTTTTGGTAATTTTGTTGACCTTTGTGAGTTGCAGGATTTGGGGTTTAATGGACCTGCTTTCACTTGGCAAAGAGGTGATACTTTCGTCAGACTTGACCGGGCCTTAGCTAATGATGCTTGGGTGTCCGCTTTTCCACAATACTCTGTTTACCATCTTACTCGTATTAAGTCCGACCATAGGCCCCTCTTGTTATCTAATATGCCCGATCTTAGCTTTTCTCAAGGTAGACCTTTTAGGTTTTTAGAGGGATGGAAAAGTGGACCTTCGCAGGTAATATGTTTGAATCTTTGAATAATTTTACTTTTTTTTGCTAAAGATTGGAACAGGAATATATATGGCTTTTTGGGTACTCGTAAGAGAAATCTTATGAGATCTCTTAGCAATATCCAAAAAATTTTGGAGCATTCTCCCTCTACGTATTTAGCAGGAAAAGAATTGGAAATTCGGGATGAGCTGGAAAATGTGCTTGACCACGAAGATTTACTTTGGAGACAAAAGGCTCGCTACGATTGGCTTTAATTGGGGGACCGAAATACTAAGTTTTTTCATAGTCGCACATTGAGGAGAAGGAATTTTAATCGTATCACAACCTTACGCATTGATAATGGGGATTGGTGCACTGATCAAGACATCCTGCAGGCTAAGGCGGTGGATTTCTTTGAAGGTCTTTTTGGAGAGGGTTCTGCTACCGTGAGGGATTTTCCAGATGTTGGTTTTCCTAGCTTTAATTCATCTGAGATTTCTTTCCTGGAAGCTCCTATCACTAATGAGGAGATTAAAAGGGCATTGTTTGACATGGCTCCTTTGAAAGCTCCCGGAAGTGATGGTTTCCATGCTCAGTTTTTTCAAAGTCAATGGGATATTCTTGGAAACAATGTTTGTCAGTGGGTTAAAGACATTTTTGATGGTCGTCCGATCGAACCTGAATTGAACAATACGCTGGTTGTGTTGATTCCCAAAAAAGAGAACCCTGAAGACTTTAGCCACTTTAGGCCCATTAGTCTTTGTTCTGTTCTCTACAAGTTGGTTATGAAAATAATAGCGAATCGGTTTAAGGTGATCTTTCCTAAGTTAATATCCCAAGAACAAGCTGGGTTCATAGCTGGGCGTAACATTTCTGATAATATTATTTTAGCTCAAGAAATCATCCATTCTATGCGTTGTAATAGGAAAGGAAGGAAGTGGATGGCTATTAAGTTAGATTTGGAGAAAGCCTATGACAGGGTTAGTTGGGAATTTATAAGTGCTTCGTTGGTTGCTGCTGGAATCCCTGTCTCTTTAAGGAGAGTTATCATGTCTGCTATTTCTTCCTTTTCTATGCAAATTCTATGGAATGGGACGCCTACTCAAAAATTTAAGCCTAAGAGAGGAATTCGCTAGGGTTGTCCTTTATCACCTTATCTCTTTGTGCTCTGCATGGAATGGTTAGGACATTTTATTCAGACTGAAATTGACTCTGGAAAATGGGATCCAATTCATCTTTCTCGCACAGGTCCTTCAGTTTCTCATTTGTTCTTCGCGGATGATTTAGTGATCTTCTGTAAAGCTCAGCTTGACCAAGCTCATCTGCTGGATAGCATTCTAACTCAATTTTGTGAAATCTCAGGCCACCAAATCAGTGTTAGGAAAAGTAACATATTCTTTTCCAAAGATACTGAAGCTAATGTTCGTATTCAAATTAACCAACTTTTTGGTTTTCAGGAAGTCCGTAATCTTGGTACTTATTTAGGTGTTCCTCTTTTACACGAAAGGATTACCAAAAGTACCCTGAGTTTTATTGTGGATAAAGTTAGGAAGAAATTGCAGAGTTGGGACGCTAGGAAGTTATCCATTGCAGGAAGAATCACTTTGGCCCAATCAATTCTTCTTTCTATTCCTAATTACTTCATGCAGTCCTTGATGATTCCGAAAGGTGTTAGTGCTGATATTGAAAGATTGGTTAGGCAGTTTATCTGGGGTAATACTGATGGGCAACCCAAAATGTCTTTGGTTGGTTGGAATTCTATTTGCCAACCGAGGTCTCGGGGAGGCCTTGGATTCAGACACTTGGAAGATCAAAACTCATCTTTTCTTATGAAGATCGGTTTTAATCTTGCTTCTAAAAGTAATGTATTTTGGGTTCGTGTTCTTCGTGCTAAATACGGATGGAAAGATCAATTCCCTGATTCTATCAATAGAAGCCAATGTTCTCATTTATGGAGGGCACTTTCCAAGATTTGGCCACTTCTTCGTGAGAATATTGCTTGGTCTATTGGAGATGGAGCTACTGCTCGATGTTGGAAAGACCCTTGGATTCCAGGTATGGGCCCTTTAATTTCAAAAATTTTTCATTCTGCTAACCTTGATTTGGATTGTTGTGTCAGAGAGATGGTCAATTCTGATGGTAGCTGGAATCTGGATCTGTTTCATGCCTGGGTGCCTGAAGATATAATAAATAGAATTATTAGCATTCCTCCTCCTCACCCTGACTCTGGTCCGGATAGGATTATTTGGGCCCCTTCTGCATCTGGTGCCTTTTCAGTTCGTAGTGCCTATTGGTATCTGAAGGAGAATTCTTGGAATCCCCAAGAGGATTACTGGAAGATTGTTTGGAAATATCCAGGCCCTCAGAGAGTAAGAGTCTTTCTTTAGCTTGCTTTCCAACAAAAACTTCTTACTAATTCAGAACGAGCTAGAAGGAGAATCGGTCATTGCAGCTCCTGTCCTATTTGTGGCCATGATTTCAAAGATTTGGTGCATGTTCTCAGAGATTGTCCTTCCGCGCAAGATGTGTGGCGGCTTGTGATTCCAGATCAGCTAAAACAAAGGTTTTTCTCTGTTTCTTTTCAGGATTGGCTTACTCTTAACCTTTGTTTTCATGAAAGATTGCAGGATTATGGTCTCATGTGGTCATGCCTGTTTGGATTAGTCGCATGGCGTCTATGGAAAAATAGAAATCTGTTCATCTTTCAACATATATCTTGGACAGCATCGGAAGTAGTGAAAGTCTCCAGTTGCTGGGGCCGTCACTATACCTATTATGTTGGAGATCACTTTAAGAGCAAGCAGGGCTCTTCCTTGATGGTCAATTCAGATGACAATTGGGTGTTTTTATTCAGTGATGGAGCTGTAGCCAGAGATTCTGGTTATGCTGCAATAGGAGGCATGGCTCGAGATCGTGATGGAAATTGGATAGTGGGTTTTAACCGATTCCTTGGTGTATGCTCTCCATTCGAAGCCGAAGTTTGGGCTATTCTTGATAGGATCCTCATTTTACTTAGTAAGGATTATAAACGAGTCACTATTATGACATATAATCTTGAAGTTGCCTAGATCTTGTCTGATATGGATTTGGAAGATTCAGGGATCACTATGATCCGAAGAACTCTTCGTATTTTGCATTCAGAAGGGGAGTGGAGGATCAATCATATTCCAAGAAATCACAATTTGGTAGCAGATCGTCTTGCTAAACTCAGTTTGAGTTGGAAATCAAGTTTACAAGTTATGGATGAGGCTCCTAAGGATATTTTGGATTTATTACAAGTTGATAAAACGAATGGTTGCTTTATGTAATTGATGTTTTCATTTCACCAAAAAAAAAGATGTCTTTCAAGAAAGGTATAATGAGTTTAAATGCTTTCAAGTTCCTATAAAATAAAAGTAAGTTTACAGAGTGCTGAGATTTATGCTGTAAGACACTCTCTAATATATAAGTTAATATAAGTATTTGATAAAGGAAGAAGGCAAAAGAATAAACTAAAAAGATGGAGGTATAAGAGATAAATGAGAGAGATGAAGACAAACAAAATATATCACTAAATATGTAGATTGAAGATGTGGAGGGTATTCGAGGTTTAATTTCATCCCCTAGAGGATTTGTACCCTACCAATTTTGTGGAGATCGTCGAAACTTTAGTGGCACCTTTTAGATAATTATCACTCAATGTATCACTATGGTTATGAGTGGCGGTTGTGGAAGTCAAAGTAAAACTTTAGACTCGGTGGCTAGAGTATAAGATCCCAAAGGGTGGTTTGTTTGGATTTGTGAAGAATTTTAAACTATAGATAAAGAATCCTAAAGGAGATGGGAATTAAAGAAAAGAATTTTAAAAGTGAAAATGTGATAAGATGACCTAATCATAAATTTTGAAAAGTATGAGTACTAAAGTGCAATTTTGACCCAAAATATGAAAAATGAGTTAGTATTGATTAATTGTCATAAGAATAGGTTGGATCAAGAATTAGGAATAAATTGATCAAGATTTAAAAGTATAGGAATTAGATTATAAATTTCTCATTTTTACTGGAAAATGAGTAAAAATCTAAAAATCTAATAAAATGGGTAAAATGATAATTTTGTTACACAAAGGTATTTGAATGAAATATTTGATAATTGAAATAAGCTAGGATCATTGGGGCAATGAAATAATGTGATTGATCACCCTTGTTTTAAATGGTGGGCTTAGAGGTGGACTTGGGCCCTTTGGTCTACTGGGCTTCCTTTTGAAGAATGAGATCGGTTCTGTCTTCTCCAACATTAAGATTTTGATGAAGTCATATAGAAAGAAAGTAATCTCATGAATTCTCTTCCA
This sequence comes from Gossypium raimondii, assembly GCF_025698545.1. Lineage (NCBI taxonomy): Eukaryota > Viridiplantae > Streptophyta > Magnoliopsida > Malvales > Malvaceae > Gossypium > Gossypium raimondii. The sequence goes on along the minus strand of NC_068575.1, from coordinate 17,292,529 downwards.
CATTCAATCTAAGTTTTATGAGTTTTAGTGAAAGAAAGTTCCAACAAGGACAAATATTGTATTTATCATCTTGTAAGGCTGTAAAAACTTTTCAATATTTCGCACAAGACTGTTTCCATGATTTTATCTGTATACTCGATAAGAATATTATTTTTTAATGAATTTAATTAGTTTTATACTATTGAGAAGCCACTAAAAATTATAATAAGCCTTTTTTAGAGTTTTCGGCTACGAGATGATTAAATATTAATGTTTGTAATGTTGCGTTGTGATAAAATGATTTTATTTTGGTGTAGGCTTTATGTAAAGAATTAAATTGCGCCACGTTCGAGAAATAGGTAGGGCAGTCACTAAACTGATAAAAAGGAACATCATTGATCTTGCAGATTCGAGGCATTAGGATCATATGTTTATCTATTTTAGAAAGAGTAAATTTAAAATTGGTACCCAAATTTGTCCACTTCTCCCGGATTGATACTTACAGTTTTTTTTGTCCTAGATTAGTATCCGAAATTTTTTCCGTCCACTATATTGATACCTCCTTTTAATGTGGTTACTTTTTTATAACATGGTAGCGTTGACCAATCGTGCAGTGCCATGTGGGCTGCTATTTCCTTTTTCATTTCCCCTTTTTTTCTCTCCTTTTTATATTTTCCCTCTTTTTCTTCCCTACTTCTATACTGCTGCTGATAAAGAACCCCACCCGCCAATGTGAAAAGGAGACAAACCAAGCCAATTGGAGTAGCATGTTTATCCCAAACCAATATATTGATCAAAACAATAAGAAACTTATTAACCATACCAGTGATAGTAAAATGTTGTAGCAGAAATTGCTTCCTAGTTGCGAATCCAAAGAAACTAATAAGCAAACCAAATAAACAAGACAAACACACAACAACAAACACCATCAGTTCGAATCCTGGCTGCCATTCACTGTGGCGAAAAGCTCACCACATTCCCCACTCAACCCAAAAAAAGGGTGCACTACACCAAAACAGGCTTTTAGCGGCGCTTTTTTAGGCCTTTAGCGGTGCTTTTTAGCGCCGCAAATACTTTTAGCGGCGCTTTGAAAAGTGCCGCAACAGAAGCCGCTAATGACAGCGCCGCTAACTTTAGTGGCGTTTTTAGAAATAAACGCCGCTAAAGGTGTTTTTCTATAGCGGCGCTTCTAGCACAAACGCCGCTGAAGACTAAGACCTTTAGCGGCGCTTTAGTGGAAGCGCCGCTAAAGATCAGGGTCTTTAGCGACGTTTTTGCTAGAAGCGCCGCTAAAGATTAGGGTCTTTAGCGGCGTTTTTTCGAGAGTCGCCGCTGAAGATCAGGGTCTTTAGCGGCGTTTTTGCAACAAGCGCCGCTAAAGATTAGGGTCTTTAGCGGCGCTTTTCCCACAAACGCCGCAAAAGACCCTGATCTATAGCGGCGCCTAGACCACAAACGCCACTAAAGATCCTAATTTTTAGCGGCGCTTTCCCCACAAACGCCGCTAAAGACCATGATCTTTAGTGGCGCTTTTTTCCACAAACGCCGCTAAAGACCCTTATCTTTAGCGGTGCTTTTACCAAAAAACGCCACTAAATTTGGCAGATTTGTAAAATAAATTTTTTTATATTTTCAGCCCTCCTGTAAAAACAAATCAGAAGAAATCATATCTAAACCAGCCAAAAGTAATAAATCTATATATTAAACAAATAATATAATAAATATCAATAAATAAAATAAAATTCGTATTATTCTTAAAAAAATGTTAAAAGCTAAAATGATAATTAAAAGTCAAAATTGAAGTATATTTACACGATAGTCTAAGACGGCGGCTGTTGCGACTGTTGAAACATCTTCATCATACTCTGAAGCTGCTGCTGGAGTTCATCGAACTTTTGACGCTGCTCTGCTTCCCTCGCTGCAGCCTCTACTTCCCTCGCTATAGCCTCTGCTTCCCTCGCTGCAGCCTGTACTTCTCTCGTTGCCGCCTCTGTTTCTCTTGCTGCCGCATCTGCTTTAAGCTGCTGCTAGAGTTTTTCATACTTTCGTTGAACCTCAGCTTCTCTCGCTGCTGCATCTGCTTTAAGTTGTAGCTGGAGTTCTTCATATCTTTTTTGAACCTCAGCTTCTCTCGATGTTTCCTCCGCTTTAAGTTGTGTAATTTGCTCAGTTGTTGTCGCTTGCATCTGAGCCATTTGGTCTCTTAACCTCTGAACTTCAGCTTCAGCTCGACTCCCCGAAGGCATATATTGTTGCGAGCTAGATCCAAAATATTGAGATGGGTTAACAAAAGATCCTTGAAATCGAACCCGACCATACCTTTCAGGACCCAAAACTTCAGCGATAATCCGGTTATCAATGTCGTCAATATGAACAGAACTATCACTGGAAGCAATCGCTTCGTACTCTGCCTTTTTATCATTTAATTTTTCCTAAAGAATAAATCACATAGTTAGGAACGCAATATATATTAAAAAACCAAATGCAACATAACTTAAAAATATTTGCATTACAATAAATGAAATAAATCATTAGAAAATAAACACTATAAATAATTATTAGTTAATTGTATTAAGCAAAGCGTACCATAATTTTCTGCGACTTGAGAGTCATAGGGTTTCCATCTTTCTTCCTATGTGTAATGTCAAAAAGTTGAACGCGTCCAACTTTTTGACCGGACGACAATTCCTACAATACAATAGTAAAAATATTAATTGATAGAAAGTAATAAATATCTTCCAATATTAAAAAATTCAAAATACCTCTGCATGAGCTACACACGCAAAACTTTTCGACCCAGCTGTGTGAGTGAATTTTTGTTGTTGCCTACTATTTTTTCCAACTCGTTCACGATCCTACATTATGAAATTATTAGTAAGTTAATTAGGAAATACTATACACTAAAATAATTACAAAATTTTATAAGTTACACATACTTCTTCTTTCTTCGAAGTCCAAAATCTAACGACCTCTTCCCACTGGTACCTCAGCATTCCCGGCGGGACATTTTGTAATCTCTCGTCGAGTGTTGTTTTTGTCTTAAAATAGTCTTTCTTTAAAGTGCTCTTATGGTCTCTCCATCTTTTTCCCAATGCCTTCTTTACATAAGCATCGGAGACCTCTAGAGCAAAGCTCGCCTACAAAAAACACAACTTAAGAAAGTAAATGTAAACGAAACTTAAACCCAAGTATTATAAATGACATACAGGTTTTGTTACCTTAATGTTATCGAGAGCTTGGTTCTTGTTACTCTCGGGCACTTTATGCCATGACTCGAAGTTAATTGGCAACATATTTGCATTCTGTGCTAGAATGCCCATGTATCCTGCTAAAAGGCGAGCTTCTGATCCAACAGGCTGACCAAAGCTATTACTGGATACTTGGACATGCTCGACTGGATCTTGCTCATATAAATCACTCAGTACCGTACGTCCGCGAACTCTCCACGTCCCACCAGTTTCATCTGAAAAATAAAAGTATTGTAATATATGAAATTTTACAAAAATAAACAAGAAGTCAACACAGATGTAAATTAAATGTTAAATTACTTTGAACTTCTATAGGTTCCTCAGGTGTAACCGGAACATTCGAAGATCCAATAGCAGTCTATTGTTCAGTGCTGTTTGTTTCCGCCAAGTTTGGAGTACCTTGAACAATGCGGTGCGATCGCACTTTTTTTCTAGGCATTTTATCTGCAATACAAATAAATTAGTTGAAAACATAGTATACAATTACAACAATAATATCACATATAAATAGTTGAAATATCATCATTCGTAAATATAATTAGATAATCGTAAAAGCTTACTACATTATAATTCGTAAATATCTTCATCCGTATCCTGGCGGACCCATTGAAATTGTGTACTAGTACTAGGGATGTTTTCGTTTAAGTTCTGTTCTGGAAATGGCAAAGTTTGTGTTCTGTCGTCAATGTCATCTCTACTTCCACTGCCCATGTCAAACAAGTCTCTAGGGATGTTACGGAGTACAACGTACCAACCCTCATCAGTTGGATCTTTTGAGTAAAAAACTTGTTTGACTTGAGAAGAAAATACATATGGCTCGTCAATCAATTGTTGTCCTGTGTGAATCAATCGAGCGAAGTTTACCATTGTGAAACCAAATTGATCTTGCTTGATTCCACGTGCAGTATTAACATCGGCCCAATCACCTCGAAATAAGACAACTTTCCATTTGCCGTAGTAATCCAACTCAATTATGTTAGTAAGAAGTCCAAGATATTCCACATTTCCCTCCACAGGATTATTGTCCTTAGCACTAGCATAACTTGTAATTGAGGAATTAACAACTATTCTACAATTTTGCGTTCTCCTCAATCTCTCGCGATATTTTGTATGAAATCTGAATTCGTTTATGAGGAACGCACTACATCTTTTAACCACCCGATTTGGACCTTGGGAAAGCCATTTAACTTCGTCGGTGACGTTCTTCCCACTCCAAACCTATTGAATGGAAAGTAAACTGAGTAATTAAAAATGTTTTGAGTAAATATTATTATTTGTCGGTGAAAGCTCCAATTACATACCGTTTGGCTTAACCATTCATGAAAAGATTCTGTAAACAACTTATTGATATCTCGATGTTGGGTTCTTGGGGCCTTGACGAGATCTCAATATTTGTTTGTACTCACTATGTTAAAATATGTTCAAAGTTGTTAGAATATAAACAATTTTTAAATGATGAATATTTATCAAATTTCTAGAACTTACTTGCGTAAAGGTTCCATTGATTCGTGGTGAAACAGAACATATCGATGTGCTTGTACCCACGATAAATCATCTAATTCTGCAATTTCAACTTTACCGATTGGTTCTCCAAAACTTTGGAACAAATAATTATCGGTAAAGTTATGATCCGTAAGTCCAACATTTCTATTTGGTCTGTTCAACCTTGTTTCAACATCTTCCAAATATCTTGAACAGAAGGTCATACATTCCTCTGCCAAGTAGCCTTCAGCAATCGATCCTTCTGGATAACGCTTGTTGCGGCAATAAGACTTTAATTTGGATAGGAACCTAAACACGGTATACAACATTATCAAAAGTTGTAACTAAAGGCATATAGGTGAATGAAGGAAAATTTTAAAAATTGTAATTAACACCTTTCTATGGGATACATCCATCGATAGAAAACGGGTCCGCCAAGAATTGCTTCATGCGAGAGATGGATTATCAAGTGAACCATAATAGTGAAGAAGGAAGGTGGGAAGATTTTCTCCATGTTGCATAAAGTTAAAGCGGCTCGATCCTGTACCTTCTGAAGTTCTTGAACATCCAAAACCTTGCCACAAATGGCTTTCATTATATTGGATAGTTCAATTATACAAGACGTCACCTTCTTCGAAATACAACATCGTGAAACAGCTGGCATAAATCTTGCATCAAGATGTGATAGTCATGTGATTTTAGCGAATATAGTCTTCGATCTTTAACACTAACACATCGAGATATATTAGATGCATACGCATCTGGAACCTTTATATCTTTCAACACCATGCAGAACACTTCTTTCTCTATCTTCGACATTGAGAAAATAGAAGGCGGCAACCGATATTTACCATTCGGAAGTGGATTCGGATGAAGATCAGGTCGAATTCCCATCTGAACAAAATCAAGTCGACTCTGAAGATTGTCTTTTGATTTTTCGTCTACATTCAAAACTGTACAGACAATGTTCTCGCAGACATTTTTCTCAATATGCATAACATCAAGATTGTGTCGTAAAAGGTGGTGCCCCCAGTAAGGCAACTCAAAAAAAATACTTCTTTTTTTCCACAAGTCCGCCTCATTAGGATCATCCTCTTCATCGGAGTTATCATCAGCTTCATCATTTGATCTTCTATTTCTTTGCGTGTTTGCCGATTGATTCATCTTCTCATAACTGAAATTCATATCTTCCAACATTAACAAGATTTCAGATCCACTTGTCTGCGAATGAGCTTCTCTGAACTCTTCAGTACCGTCAAATGCCGAACTCTGAGATCTAAATCTATGGTTTTTCGGTAACCACCGACGATGGCCCATGTAAGAGAACTTCTTCCCATTGTATAACCATTGCGAACATGTTTATGCAGCACAACATGGGCACGCATAACGACCCTTGGTACTCCAACCGGATAAATTGGCATAAGCGGGGAAGTCATTAATGGTCCACATCAAAGCTGCACGTAAATTAAAGTTCTCCTTTCTCAGCACATCGTATGTCTCGACACCATCCCATAATTGTTTTAACTCTTCAATAAGTGGCTGTAAATAAATGTCGATATCATTCCTGGGCCCTTTTTCTCTAGGGATAATCATAGATAAGATAAGGGAAGATTGCTTCATGCAAATCCACGGAGGTAGATTGTAAGGAACAAGCACTACTGGCCAAGTACTGTATGCAGTACTCATGATCTTGTAAGGATTAAATCCATCAGATGCTAGGCCAAGCCTCACACTCCTGGGATCGCTTGCAAAGCTTGGAAATTTATTGTCAAATGATTTCCAAGCTAAAGAATCTGCCGGATGCCTTAATAATCCATCATCGGTTCGTCCTTCATGGTGCCAAGTCATTGACTCCGCTATCTTCGATGACATGAAAAGCCTTTGAAGCCTTGGTATCAGCGGAAAATACCGCAAAATCTTGACCGGCTTCTTTCTTGGCTGTGCATCATTTTCATCGTCATTCACATCTTCTGTGTTTCTATTCATCCAACGGGATTCGCCGCATACATGACAGCACTGTTGGTTTCTCCGATCGCCCCAGTACAACATGCAATCATTCGGGCAACTAATAGATTTTGTTGTACCCAAGACCTAAGTCTTTTATCATTTTCTTCATATATTTGCATGACTGAGGGATTTTTGCAAATGGAAACATTTCTCTCAAAAACTCTAACAGCATTGTCAATGAGTTCCCGGTCCACCCTCCCAAACATTTTAATTGGAAAAGACGAATGCAGAAAGACATTTTTGAAAATTTCGATCCCTCATATAGTTCTTCGTTCATCTCATTAAGTAGCGAGTAGAACTTTGCCGCTTCTCCATTCAGCTCTTCATGATGTACACTTCTTCCGGGTTCGGTAAAAACATTTCCACCGAGATTACAATCATCAGATGGCACAAAGTCGGGTGGGAACGACTGTAAACCATGACTATGAATATTAAATGCTTCCCGCAACATCCCTTCCATGTCATCCCCTCTAGCAAACTGATGGTAAGCAGTACTATCATAAGATACATCCATCCTTGAAGAGGAAGTACTAGGCGGGCATTCTCCATGAAAAAACCATTGTTTATAACCACGAACAAACCCATCAACAATTAGATGCTCGTATACAACTTCACGATAATGCCAGTTTATGTTGACACACTTCTTACACGGGCAAAGAATCATGTTCTCTTGGCTTGCATATTGAAATGCAAAATTTAGAAAAGTTTGTACTCCATTTCCATAACCGTCGCTTACCCTTGACAAATTCATCCAAGACCGGTCCATTTCTTATTTCTTAAAGCCTAATCTTGACAATAAATTGCACGGATTTAGGATTTAGGAATAAGTATAGTTAAGCTATGTAAGTTATGTATTATGTAAGTTATTTATTACCCAAATTATGTAAGTTGTGTATTATGAAAATTATGCTATGTAAGTTATGTAAGTCATATAAGTTATGTAAGTTGTAAGTTATGTAAGTTATTTATTATGAAAATTAAGTAAGTTATGTAATTTACGAATAATTAAAAATGTAAGTTATGTAAGTTGTAAGTTATGTAAGTTGTAAGTTATGTAAGTTATGTATAATATTAATTAACTAACTTATGTAATTTAAGTATAATATTAATGTAAGTTATGTAAGTTGTAAGTTATGTAAGTTATTTATTATGAAAATTAAGTAAGTTATGTAATTTACGAATAATTAAAAAATGTAAGTTATGTAAGTTGTAAGTTATGTAAGTTGTAAGTTATGTATAATATTAATTAACTAACTTATGTAATTTAAGTATAATATTAATGTAAGTTATGTATAATATTAATTAACAAAGTTATGTAATTTATGTATAATATTAATGTAATTAGTTATGTAATTTATGTATATTAATTAATTAAGTTATGTAATTTATGTATAATATTAATGTAAGTTATGTAATTTATGAATAATTATAAAATGTAAGTTATGTAAGTTGTAAGTTATGTATAATATTAATTAATTAAGTTATGTAATTTATGTATAATATTAATGTAAGCAATGTAATTTATGTGTAATACTTAATTAAGTTATGTAATTTATGTATAATACTAATGTAAGTTATGTAATTTATGTATAATATTAATGCAAGTTATGTATAATATTAATTAATTAAGTTATGTAATTTATGTATAATATTAATGTAACTTATGTAATTTATGTATATTAATTAATTAAATGATATGTACAAGCTTATGGAAGCTAAGAAAAGTAGAATTATCCTTTCACTTTTGTGTCTCCTCTTCTCTCTTATTCTTACTATAGTTCTTTTAGTTTTATAATGTCTTGATATATAAAATTAGTCAAATTTTAATTTTGGTCCTTATACTATTCTTAAATTTGAGATTTTATATTTATATTTTAATTTTGACATAATTTGGTATCTCAATGTTTATAATGCTATTAGTTAAATGAAATATCTTATTTTAATTAAAATGCTTATGAGAATTTTAAAATTTCTGGACTCTCCTAAACTAAACCAAATTTCTTGTTAAATTGTATCATTTAACAAGTCTCAAATTATAAATTAACCTTCAACCACATATGAATCCACAAACATCATATTAACAGAAGAATTTAACAAGTCCCAAAATTTTGCTTTCTCCTCTCAAAATCTTCTAACACCACATGCAAGATTAAATTGGAAACAGAACCATTGTATTCCAACGTGCAAAAATGGTTCAACTAAAGCTCAATTTGTCAAGGAAAAGCATTTATACCAACATGGTTCTATTGCAGTAAAACTCGATAAAACCATAAACTCCAGATACGACCCAACACCTAAACAACCATAGACCAAGTTGCAGGGATGCCATAATTTTCATAATTTATACCAACACTCATTATGGTGATAACTACAGAAAATAATTTAACAATAAATGCCTTTAGAAGTATAACCTGTACATTGCTGAAGCCGGAAACCCCGAATGATTTTTGAGAAAAAGAGGAAAACCTTACCGATTTCTTCGACGGCAGAGGAGTGCGATGGTAGAGGACTGTGACGGTCGACGAATGCGACGGTAGACGATCGACGACAGAAGGGACGGTTATTTTCAAAGTAGCAGATTTCGGGAAGGTTCGGGTCCTGGAGCGCAGCAGATTTGGGAAAGGTTTAGGGTTCTTGCCTTGGGGAAATTTTGGGGAAAATTTAGAGGGAATGAAGATTTCGGGTATGGGAAAAATGAACTGGGGAATAAAATGGGAGGGGAATAAAACGACAACGTCTTTTTTGAACCAGAATGAAACGTTGCGGCGTTTTTAACACAGCGCCACTAATATCGTAAAGGCAAAACGGCACCGTTTTGTTTAAAAAACCCGAAACTTTGCGGCGTTTTCACCATAGCGCCACTAATGTCGTTAATGTGCCAGGGAAAACGACACCGTTTGGTTTAAAAAACCCGAAAACTTTGCGGCGCTTTTACCATTGCACCACTAATGCCCTTAATGCAAACGACACCGTTTCATTAAAAAAACCCCGGCAATTTGCGGCGTTTTCGGCGTAATGCCACTAATGCCGTTAATATGCCAGGCAAAACGACACCGTTTTGTTCACAAAAATGATAAAATTTTGCGGCGTTTCCATAATATCGCCGCTAATGCACATTTAGTGGCGTTTTTCCTAGCGCCGCTAAATCCATTAAATTCACAGCCAAATACTTCACTGTAATTTCGTCTATATTATTAGCAATTTTTGCGGCGTTTTTGTCCTAAACGCCGCTAATGTTAAATAAAATTCTTTATTCAAACGGCGCCGTTATGGGATATTTGAATAGATAGTTTTTTTAAGTTATATTTATAAAATTAAAAAATTTTGTTTTTTAAGTAATATCTATAAAAAAATAGAAAAAATTAAAAATTTTAGAGTTTTTATATTTCATTTTGATTTTTGTATTTTAATTTTAATTTTAATTTTATTTCTTAAGTAATATCTAAATTATCCATAGCAAGCTATTACTTTTTTAACTTATTTATTATTTCTATTTAAGGTTATATTTAAATATATCAAATGGTTTAGATTCAATTTTTTTAAAATATAAAAGCATTAATTAATTAATTGTATAAAATTTCAAATCTCAAGTGAACCTTAACCTTAACCATTGAAATGATATAAATATTTAAGTCTATATATCTCTCTCAAGGCATAATTTAAACCCTAAATTATACATCTTTTACAATTAATGCATAAGAACATATATTTAAAATATAAATAAATAATAATATTCTAAACCCAAAACTCTAACCCGACCCTCTTAAAACCCTAAACCTCTTAAATCCCTAACTCTTAACCACTAACGTGCAACCCCTTATTAAACCCCTAACACCTAAACCATAAATCCCGACCAACCCTTAATCCCTAATCCATAATCCCTAAATCCATATATATATAGTACTCCCTAAACCTTAATTTAAATATGAACTCCTAAACCGGCCTTATATTTTAAATTTATCATATACCCTAAACTAATTAAAAACTCTAAACAATTTTATTATATATTATCTTTTACAACTACATAATAACGTATTTAAAATATAAATAAATAATAATCTAAACCCAAAACCCTAACTCGACCCCTGAAACCTTAAACCCTAAATCCCTAACTCTTAACCTTAACATCTACCCCCTACACCCCTAACCCTTAACCCTTAAACCTTAAATCCCAACCCTTAATTAAACCATAATATACCTAATCCATAATCCCTAAATCCACATATATATTCCCTACCTAAATTAAAACCTTAAAATATGAACTATTAAACCGACCTTAAATCTTAAATTTATCATATACCCTAAATTGAAAACCCTAAACTATATCTAGTGATAATTAATTCAATATTTTAAAATTATTAATATCTCTTTTACGATTATATAAGAAATTTTTTAATATATAAATTAAAAAACAATAGTAATCAAGTTTACATATAACTTTAAAATTATTTTAAATAATAGTCTTTTAATTTTTCCATGTCTTTTATTTCAAATTATTTCTATGTGTTATTTTTTTCTGAAGATTTTAAATATTCAATTAGGAATAGGTTCAATTTTAAAAAATTAATAAATAAACCAATTAAGGTAAAATGTTTTTAGCGGCGCTTAAGCAGAAACGCCGTGAAAACCTAGAACATTTGCGGCGCTTTAACAAAAACGCCGCTAAAACCTATATTATTCGCGGCGCTAATCTAAAAACCCCACTAAAGTCACCGAAGTGTCTCCAAATGACGTCGTCTGGGGTTTAGTTTTTGCGGCATTTTTATAGAAACGCCGCTAATACTCATATTATTAGTGATACGAGCCAAGGAGGTGACACTCAAAGGGTTGTCTTTCCTAGTGGTCCAATCACTCGAAGCAAGGCACGGCAATTAAAATCAAAGATGAATGCTTTTGTCCAAGACTTTGTTGCAACAAATTTAATTCATCATGTTCGTGACATTGATAAATACGGGAATGCAATTCACTGGACCAATCTTGGAATAGTAAAAGCCCATAAATTGGTGGATTAATTTTTTATGTATCTTATTATTATTATTATTTACTTAATTCTCATTGGTTGGGACACATCATTTATGAGTTAAGTAATTTTATTGGTTAGGTTATTATTTATTTATTTTCTTAGATAATTTTAAAGAGTTTTATTAGGATTCAATTACTCTTTAAAGAGTTTTTATTAGGATTCAATTACTCTTGAAAGAGTTTTATTAGGATTCAATTACTCTTGTAATTTGCCTATAAATAGGCTTGTTTTCTACACATTGAAGGAGGAAAAAAGAAGAGTATTTGTTTTCTTTCAAATTTGTGTGAGGCAAATTTTTTTTAGAGTAGAGTGATTCTTCTCTTGCTATTTAGTTTGGAGTTTGTTACTTTTCGAGGGTATTTCGGAGTTGCAAATATTCAAATTTCTTTCCCGTTCATCGGTGTTTCTAGAGGTTCTTCTTCTAGGGGTTTCGTAGGGAGCCGCTCAATCATTGGCATTTTTGGTTACAAGTTAACCAAGGGTTCCATAGGGCAAATCTATCCTTATTTATTTATTTATTATTTAAATAATTTTATTTATTCTCATTTTATTTCTAATTTGTGTTTCTCTTGTGTCTAGATCCGGGTTTCCGCATCAGTTGGTATCAGTTTCAGGCCATTCGGTGTTATTTTCGAAGCTAAAATCAAATCCGAAACGAGTCAAAATACCTAAAACAATTTTCATCGGTTTCTTCGATTCTCTTTTTTGTGAAGTTTGTGTTTATTCTCCTCTTATTCTTTAAAAAAACAAAAAAGCAAAAAAATGCAAAAAAAGAGAGAGTAAAAAGCACAAAAAAAAGCAAAAAGCAAAAAAGCGCAAAAAAAAAGTTGCCTACCTTTCATACGTAGGTTTCTTCTTTTCCTATTATTGTTATTATTTTTATTTTATTTTTTCCCAAAATTGATTTTTTCCCTTCTTTCTTGACTCAAGTATAATTAAAGCTTCAATTTTGAAAATCTTAAGACACCAAACGTTCCGATTTTTGTTTTCCTTTAAATTGGGTAGAGTTTTCTTAAGTTTTCTTCTTATTAAAGCTTTTCTTTGACTCTAGAGTTAGGGATCGTTGCAGGTCTACGTTTTTTTTTATTTCTCTTACGTTTTCTAACACTTTGTTTCTTCTTGTGTTAGCAGATATTAAAGGCACGCACAATTCCTTCATCCGTGTAGCCTCTATTACAAATTGCTTCGTCAAGTTTATTGGCCTCTTAAAGCAATTAGGATCTTCATTGTTTCTTTGAAGTTTGCACCTCCATTATTTGATCTTGATTAGTAACCCTCTCCAAACATATTTACAAGTTTGAATCATTCAGAGAGTTATTCTTTTGAGAGCTAACGAGTGAGATTATTATTATTTTTTCTTGTTCCTGTTTGTGTGATTTTTTCACAGATACCATGCCGATCACTAGATCCCAAACTAGTAAAAATGAAGAGGATGAGCAAGAAAGAGATAACGATCCTTTGGTCGAGTTGTTACAAAAAGAGATGAAAAAGTTGCAAACTCAAGTCGAACATCGCATGACCCAGATGATACAAGAGCAAAGAGAGTATCTTGATGCAAAACTTACAAATCAAGAGAGATACATTGCCGATAATTACAAGAAGTTGAACGAAGCCTTTATAAGCCGATCAAATTCGCGCGATCGAACTTTTAAACGAAGGGAGGACCATGTTTTTGATGATGACTTTGAGTCCGAGTATGTACCTAGAGAAAGGGTGGAACGAAACAATGACACCCCCAAACCAAAATTTCCTTCTTTCTCAGGGAAGAATGATCCTGATGCTTACCTTGATTGGGAGGAAAAGATGGAAGCAATCTTTGCTTGTTACAATTACTCTGATGAGAAAAAGGTAACATCTGTTGTCATTGAGTTCATTAATTATGCACTAACATGGTGGAATCAATTATGTAAAAGGAGATTCTTTATAGAGAGCAACCTGTTACTACTTGGGTTGAAATGAAGCGCATCTTACGAAAACGGTTTGTTCCACCATACTATTATCGAGAACTCCATCAAAGACTCTAACATCTTGTTCAAGGAGATAGATCTGTGGATGACTACTACAAAGAGATGGAGACTATTGATTAGAGCCAATCTTGTTGAAGAGGTGAGGTGACTATGGCTAGATTCCTTGCTGGCCTAAAGCCTGAGATTGCAAATCGAGTTGAGTTACAACACTACATGGATGTTGAAGAGATGCTTCAAACCGCACTCACCATTGAAAAGCAATTACGAAAGCATGGGACATCGAGGGGTGCTAGTTCATTTCTAATCCTGCTTGGAAAGGAAATTGGCAAAAACAAGATGATAGATTGTGGAATGGGAGAGATGCACGGTTCAAGCCAAATGAGCCTAAAACTTACTCCAAAGATAGAGGTATGCCTAATTCATTTAAAGGTTCTACTTCTACTAATCGAGCTCCATCTTCTTCTTCTACTTCTCCTAGTGCCATTAAGCAGCCAAAAGATATTACTTGCTTCAAATGCCAAGGAAGGGGTCACTATGCTCGAGAATGCCCTAATAAAAAGTCTTTGGTGATTTGAGAAGATGGCGAGGTTGATTTTGAGTCTGATAACGAAGATGAGATGCCTCCTTTGGAAAATGCTGATGATGTGCATACTCATGATGAATATGAAGAATACTTGGAGTATGGTGAGAAAGCACTTGTTGCTCGAAGGGCTTTAAATGTCTAGTTTAAAGAGGAAGGGCGCGAACAAAGAGATAACATTTTCCACACGAGATGTCTGATTGGTGGTCAACCTAGTTCATTAATCATTGATAGTGGAAGTTGCACCAATGTGGTGAGCTCTTCCCTTGTTGAGAAACTTGGCCTACCTTGTGTGAAGCATCCAAGGCCATACCGCTTGCAATGGCTAAATGATAGTGGGGAGGTAAATGTATCTAAACAATGCTTAGTTTCATTTTCCATTGGTAGATACTCTGATAAAGTTTTGTGTGATGTTGTTCCAATGCAAGCTGGGCACATATTACTTGGACGGCCATGGCAGTTTGATCGACGAGTAAATCATGATGGGTTCCTTAACCAATATACCTTTGTGTTCCTTGGAAAGAAGTTTACTTTGGCTCCACTTCCTCCTCAAGAAGTCTACAATGATCAACTCAAACTTGCTAGTGAGATGGGTAAGGGAAGTGAGGTAAAATCATTAAAAAAGGCTGAGAGTAAAGAGGCCATTAGTGTTAAAAGCCAACTTAAAGGCCCAACATTGGTGAGTGATTGCACACACAAGTCACGAGATGAGAAAGTGAGTTTATTCGCTAGGTTTTGAGATATCAAATTTGCTCTTTGTACAAAATAAACATTTGTAATAATTAGGTTTAGGGAAAACTTTGTTTTGACTAACCCTAATACACATTTGCCTAGTTGTTTTGTTGATCTTTTGCAGGATTTTGAGGATGTATTTCCTTCTGAAATGCCTAAGGGATTACCTCCTTTATGAGGGATTGAACATCAAATAGATTTTGTGCCTGGTTCGAGTATTCGAATAGACCGATCTATCGAAGCAATCTGAAGAAACTAAGGAGTTGCAAAGACAAGTTGAAGATCTCTTAGAGAAAGGGTTGATTCGTGAGAGTCTAAGCCCTTGTGCGGTTCCTGTACTTCTCGTCCCAAAAAAAGATGGTTCTTGGAGAATGTGTGTTGATTGTCGTGCTATCAACAAGATTACGGTAAAGTATCGATATCCAATTCCTCGATTAGATGATATGTTGGATGAGCTTAATGGTGCATGCATTTTCTCTAAAATTGACTTAAAAAGTGGTTACCATCAAATAAGAATGAAACAAGGTGATGAATGGAAAACTGCTTTTAAGACTAAGTATGGCCTGTATGAGTGGTTAGTCATGCCATTTGGCTTAACTAATGCTCCTAGCACATTCATGAGATTAATGAACCACATACTTAGACCTTTTTTAGGAAAATTTGTTGTTGTGTATTTTGATGATATACTGATTTATAGCAAAACTTTGAATGATCATGTTAGGCATGTTAAATTAGTATTGAATGTGTTAAGGCATGAACGACTCTTTGCTAATCTTGAAAAATGCACATTTTGTATGGATAAGCTTGTTTTTTTTGGGTTTTGTGATAAGTTCTACAAGAATCCATGTGGATGAGGAGAAAGTAAAGGCAATTAAAGAATGGCCTATCCCTAAAACTGTTTCTGAGGTAAGGTCTTTCCTTGGGTTAGCCGGTTTCTACCGCAGGTTTGTTCGTAACTTTTCCACAATTGCTTCACCTTTGACTGCACTTATTAAAATGAATGTATCTTTTCATTGGACAGATAAGCAAGAATTAGCATTTAATGAACTTAAAGATAAATTGTGTAATGCTCCTATTCTTGTTTTACCTAATTTTGAAAAGACCTTTGAGATTGAATGTGATGCTTCTGGTGTAGGTATAGGTGCCATCCTCATGCAAGATAGTAAACCACTAGCCTACTTTAGTGAGAAACTTGGTGGAGCACATTTGAACTATTCGACCTATGATAAAGAGTTGTATGCCTTGGTAAGGGCATTAGAAGTTTGGCAACATTACCTTTTACCAAAGGAGTTTGTGATTCACTGACCATGAATCACTTAAGCACTTAAAGGGACAAGGTAAGTTGAACAAGCGACATCACGAGGTGGGTTGAATTCATTGAATCTTTTCCTTATGTTATAAGGTATAAGAAAGGTAAAGATAATATTGTGGCTGATGCTCTATCAAGGAGGTACACTTTACTTAGTACTTTGCATACTAAGTTATTAGGTTTTGAATATCTTAAAGATTTATATGCCACTGATTCTGATTTTGCAAGCATTTATGACGCATGTGAACATGGTGCATTTCATAAATTTTATAAGCATGATGGCTATCTTTTTCGAAATAATAGACTATGCTTACCAAAGTGTTCAATGCGAGAATTGTTGGTTCGAGAGGATCATAGTGGTGGTCTTATGGGTCATTTTGGAGTCACTAAGACTTATGATGTTTTACATGAGCATTTTATTGGCCTAACATGCGAAAACTTGTTGAGAAAATTTGCTCTACTTGCATTACTTGTAAACAAGCTAAATCCTTTGTGATGCCTCATGGTCTATATACTCCTCTTCCTGTTCCTAGTTCACCTTGGACTGACATTTCAATGGATTTTATAATAGGTTTACCAAGGACAAAGCGTGGACGAGATAGCATCTTTGTGGTTGTGGATCGATTTTCTAAAATGGCTCATTTCATTCCATGCCATAAGACTGATGATGCAACCCATGTTGCCGATCTATTTTTCCGTGAAGTTGTGAGATTACATGGAATCCCAAGGACTATCGTTTTCGATAGAGATGCAAAATTTTTTAGTCACTTTTGGAAGGTGTTATGGGGTAAATTAGGTACTAAATTACTTTACTCTACTACATGCCACCCTCAAACTGATGGTCAAACCGAGGTGGTAAATCGAGTTTTGGGATCTTTGCTTAGAGCCATAATAGGTAAGAATGTTAAATCTTGGGAAGAATGGATACCCTATGTTGAGTTTGCTTATAATCGTTTCATTCATTCTTCCACAAGTTTTACTCCTTTTGAGATTGTATATGGCTTTAATCCACTTCTTGTTTTAGATTTGCTTCCTTTACCTTTGAATGAGATTGCTAATTTAGATGGTGAAAGGAAAGTTGATTTAGTGAAAGAGATCCATGAGAAGGCTCGTAAAGCCATTGAGAAAAGAATGAGTCCAATGCACATCGAGTTAATAAAGGCGAAAGCAAGTCTTGTTTGAACACGGAGATTGGGTGCAGGTGCATATGAGGAAGGAACGATTTCCTTCTAAGAGAAAGAATAAACTTGAAGCACGAGGAGATGGACCATTCCAAGTACTCGAGAAAATAAATGACAATGCTTATCGCATTGATCTTCACAGTGAGTATAGTGTTAGTGCTACTTTCAATGTTTCTGATCTTTCTCCTTTTAAATTTGATGTAGGTTCAGATTCGAGGACGAATCTTCTTGAAGAGGGGGAGAATGATATGAGCCAAGGAGGTGACACTCAAAGGGTTGTCTTTCCTAGTGGTCCAATCACTCAAGCAAGGCACGACAATTAAAATCAAAGATGAATGCTTTTGTCCAAGACTTTGTTGCGACAAATTTAATTCATCATGTTCGTGACATTGATAAATACGGAATGCAATTCATTGGACCAATCTTGGAATAGTAAAAGCCCATAAATTGGTGGATTAATTTTTATGTATCTTATTATTATTATTATTTACTTAATTCTCATTGGTTGGGACACATCATTTATGAGTTAAGTAATTTTATTGGTTAGGTTATTATTTATTTATTTTCTTAGATAATTTTAAAGAGTTTTATTAGGATTCAATTACTCTTTAAAGAGTTTTTATTAGGATTCAATTACTCTTGAAAGAGTTTTATTAGGATTCAATTACTCTTGTAATTTGCCTATAAATAGGCTTGTTTTCTACACATTGAAGGAGGAAAAAGAAGAGTATTTGTTTTCTTTCAAATTTGTGTGAGGCAAATTTTTTTAGAGTAGAGTGATTCTTCTCTTGCTATTTAGTTTGGAGTTTGTTACTTTTCGAGGGTATTTCGGAGTTGCAAATATTCAAATTTCTTTCCCGTTCATCGGTGTTTCTAGAGGTTCTTCTTCTAGGGGTTTCGTAGGGAGCCGCTCAATCATTGGCGTTTTTGGTTACAAGTTAACCAAGGGTTCCATAGGGCAAATCTATCCTTTTTATTTATTTATTTATTTATTATTTAACTAATTTTATTTATTCTCGTTTTATTTCTAATTTGTGTTTCTCTTGTGTCTAGATCCGGGTTTCCGCATCAATTAGCGGCGCTATTCAAAAAAAGCCACTAATGTCACCGAAGTGTCTCCAGACAACGTCGTCTGGGTTTTAGTTTTTGCGGCGTTTTTATAAAAAACGCCACTAATACTCATATTATTAGTGGCACTACTCGAAAAACGCCACTAATGTCACCGAAGTGTCTCCAAACGAAGTCGTTTGGGTTTTAGTTTTTCTGGCGTTTTTGTAGAAACGCCGCTAATACTCATATTATTAGCGGCGCTATTAGAAAAACGCCACTAAAGTCACCGAAGTGTCTCCAAACGACGTCGTCTGGGGTTTAGTTTTTGCGGCATTTTTATAGAAACGTCGCTAATACTCATATTATTAGCGGTGCTATTCAAAAAACGCCACTAATGTCACCGAAGTGTCTCCAAACGACGTCGTCTGGGTTTTAGTTTTTGCGGCATTTTTACAGAAACGCCGCTAATACTCATATTATTAGCGGCGCTATTCGAAAAACGCCACTAATGTCACCGAAGTTTCTCCAAACGACGTCGTCTGGGTTTAGTTTTTTGCGGCGTTTTTATAGAAACGCCGCTAATACTCAATCGGTTGCGGCGTTTTCAGTAAAGCGCCGCTAATGTACGATTTGTTACGGCATTTTTTTGTATAAACGCCACTAAAAGTGCCGCTAAAAGCCTATTTTGGTGTAGTGGTGCCATCATCAACGACAACAAGTTATTGTAAAACACAAACCACTAAGTATTCAACACAATGATGAACAAAGACACGAATATTAGCTTTTTCGGGTACGATTACTTTCTAAAGGTCGTATTGGCGACGAAGACCAAAAGGGGTGATAAAGATCGAAAGATGTCTTGACATTGGCGTGGCGTAGGAGAAAGTTCTTATTTTATTGCATTTGACCTAGTTTTTTCTTTGCATTTTAATCTTCGATGGAGGGCCTGGCTCGTATTGTTTGCACCTATTTTTGATGATTTTGGGTAGTGTTTGTATGATGTTTTTCATTGAGCTTTGGGCTTTTTTTTTTGTAAAGTACGGGAAAGAGTATGAGGGTGGTTGAGATATTTAAGAGTTGTCTGTTGGTGACTCTTTTATCAGAGAGCAACGTTGGAAAAGGGAAATGGAGTGCAATAAGGATGAGGCCACTAGAGCTAAAGAACTTAATGAGAAGAAGTTCATAGCAAAGGATATTAATGGAGCAAAGAAATTTGCTTTGAAAGTCTAAAATTTGTATCCTAGTCTTGATGGCATTCTCCAAATGATAGCAACACTCAATGTTTATATTTTTGCGAAAAACAAAATCAATGGAGAAGCAGATTAGTATCTTGTGGCTCACCAGAAAGCTCACTAGAGGAGGCCGAACGATGGCCTAGCAATGGTGTAGAAGCAGTGCAGAAAAAGAGGGAATTTAAAAAAGGAAGTAAAACGAAAAGGAGGTACAAATAGAACACCACGTGACATCGCGTGATTGGCCAATGTTACGACGTCATAAAAAATTAACGGTGTTAGGCACAGATACCAATATAGTGAACGGAAAAAAAATTTGAATACCAATCTAGGACAAAAAAACTTTAAGTATCAATCTAAGAAAAGTAGACAAATTCGAGTACTAATTTTATATTTAACCAATTATCGTTATGTAAAAAATAATTACCTCGTCAAAAACTATTTTTTATATGCAAAAATTGGAGCAGGAGTTGGGAGTAAGTAGTTGAAAGTTCTCCTTATAAGTTAAGATTGGTCCAAGCTTCTTGTGTTTTTAACTTTTAAAGGAATAAGTGTTAAAATGAAAACAAACCATTGTTTCAACAGATTTAATTATTGTATGATTGGATTCATCAAAATCGCTTTAAATAGATAAAAAACCGATTTTTTTTTTTGAAATGTTTATGGTAATTTGATTTTTACCCATATTCATTGCTTTTGACTTTGTTCTTTTATATATATATATATATATATATATTCTAATTTTGGGTTTTTAATTTAATTTCCATTCCTTGAAGCATTTAGGCATTAGGAAAATTTTGATTTCATGGCTTGATTTCAATAAAAATGATTTTGATTCGTTTAATTGTTTGGGATAAAATTGACTATCATGTGATGTTGATTTTTGCTAAATAGATTGAAACACCTTTTTGCATGAATATTTTACCATAACTATTTTTTTTGTTTCATTTCGTTTTAAAAATAAAAAATAAAGATATATAATTTTTGTGAAGTAATTTTCGTAAGAAGGAACTCGATACTTTAGTGGAATGATTTTGTGATTAAATAATGTTATGATTAATAGACGAAAAAGCTGAAACTTAAATATAAATTATTTGAGCCCTAATTATATATGTCCAATTGTCTCTTCCTCTAACTCAAGATAACTTGAAATGAACTGCATGTAAAACCAATAAATAGAAATGAATGGAAACAATGAAGTAAGAGAAATAGATTGCATTTATTACTATCAACAGTAATGCATATTCTTCCTAAGTGTAGAAATGACTTGAGAATTAATTTAAATTTTTCAAATTATAATTGAAGTTTAAAAATAAAATAAAATAAATCATCATTATGAGATTTGTTGAATAAGGAAATTAAATATTTTTTCTCATAGATTTTATTATGGTAAAATTGTTAATTAAAATTGAGTTGAGAAGTTTATTTAATTAAGAAATTAATTTAGTTTATTTAATTAAATAAATTAATTGATTAAATAAGATTTATTTTTGGAAATAAAAAATAAATATAAGGTTAAATTAAATTATAAATACTAAGTTAAAAATTCAGAAAACACATATAATTAGATCTAATATATAAGAGACCCAATTAGCCCTCATATAGCATGGGGGGCGACAAAACTAGTAGAAGATACAAACGTGTGCTGCCTCGTACTCTAGTTAGAGTAGGAATGTATTTTCTATTTAAATAAGATTATTTAGTCAGTACTTATTTAACCAGAACTATTGTGCTTCTTCTGATAAATAAAGAGCACCGGTTGAACTATTGACACACAACAATTCATACATCGTTATTTTATCAGGAAGTAGTTATAATTTATTTATAGATAATAAATTCTATTTCTAGAAATTATGAGTTTTATTAATTTATAGAGAGAACTTACTTTCCTACTAAAAGTAAGTAAATCGTTTATTTCCTGTGATTTGGTTCGGGTTGTTGGACTCACACTCGACGCAGTTCATGGTATAAGAATAGCAGAAAAAACTATTCGGTTGAAAGTCAAGATCAACTTGAGTTCACCTTGCAAAAAACACATCTATAAGTTTGATTTAGATTAATTGCTATAAATAACACGACGACTCGATTTTAAATTTTTTTAAAACTTTCGCTATAACTAAATAATAATTTTTTTAACCACATTTTTCGCGGCAACTAAATAATAAAGGTCAGTGTCTTTAGCGGCGTTTGTAGGAAAAGCGTCGCTAAAGGTCATGGTCTTTAGCGACGCATTTTCAAAAATGCCGCTAAAGACCATGACCTTTAGCGGCGTTTATTTCAAAAAACGCCGCTAAAGTTAGCGACGCTGTCATTAGCGGCGTTTTTTGTGGTGCTTCTGAAAGCACTGCAAATGCTTTTAGCGGCGCTAAAGGCCTAAAAAAGCACCGCTAAAAGCCTGTTTTGGTGTAGTGACAGGATTTAACAATGGTAAGTTAGGTAAATATTAACAATTCAATATACTTATCTAACATTTCTAGCTAAAAATGTAATTAAAATTTGAAGAGAAAACTCGTGAATTCTCTAGTCTAGGTCACGTCATGCAAGAATGGATTTCTTTCCCTTGAACATATGGTGGAAGAAGAAGATTATGAAACTTAAAATCCAATGGTTGTGGTTTAACATGATAATTGATAATTGTACTAAATGGTAGTGATCATGCGTGTCCACTAACAATATTTTATAATTATTCTATTAATCTTAAGTCCTTGGTAAATTTGTAAATTAAGACATTAATTTTTCCTTAATCCAATCTCACAAATTTAACCACTTTGCGTCCTTTACTATTTTCACCAGTTATTCGAGTAAATCATTTTATATTTTCTAATTGCTGATTCCTTAATCAACTCATGAGCTTCTCGATCGATTTAGTACTCAAGACTATCTCTATTAAAGAAAATTAGTACTCCAAATCGAATTTTTCGACATCAACAAAATTACCTCGTTATAAAATGAATATTTAGTGATTATCTTTTTCATCATAGAAGATGCAACAGTTACCATGAAATAAAATATGATTATATTGGCTTAACAGTTTTAACCTAAAGAAATTAAAGATATCCTGTAAGGGTAACACACTTATGATAAGATCATTGAATAAGTTGCTTTTGTAATTCTAAGTGGCAGAGTCAGAATTTTTTGGGGGGGCCAAAATTAAATTGTATATTTTTATGATAATAAAAATGCGATTTCATCATTTTAATAGTCTATATAATTATAATTTTTAAAGTGTTAAATCAAATTTTTATCATTTTTGGGGCCAAAATATAATTTTACCATAACTAATTTAAATTTTTATAAATTATAAAAAGCCTAAATTGAAAATTTACCATGTCCCCTAGGTCTCTTAGTGGCTCCACCATCGATACTACTATACAATAGGAAGTTTTCTATCATGGCACTTTTAATAGAATGACTTCAAGACTAGAAATGTTGTAAGTAATAGAAGATCAGTAGAAACTTAATTACAAATAAATTAAACCCTAATTATATATGTCCGGTTGGTCCCTTCATTAACTTAACACAACCCGTAACAAATTGAAATTTGAATTGCTGCGAATGAGTGAATGAAAATGACAGAAGAGAAATAAATTGCTTGAATTACTATGCACAATAAATGTATTTTTTTTCTAATGGAACAAGAGAAAACTTTGAAAATAATTTAGTCTATTTGAATTATTATTTAATTTATTGTAATTAAATAAGTGAGTTCAAAGTAAAAATTAAATTAATTAGACATTGTAGTTTTATAAGAAAAAAAAATATTTTGAAAATAGAAAACTGGTTATTAGGTTGGATAAATCATATGAGTCCATTTTAAAGTCTAGAGAACATATATAATTGTACCAAATACAAAGAAATGCTCAAGGAGACCACTTGGACATGGGGTAGGTGGCACATCGGGTATTCCTAGTGTGTGTGCCGCCTACTATCTCAGAAAGGGCTTTGCGTTTTTTATTAAAATATTATTATTTTATTTTTCTAATTAACTCTGTGTTTTTTTCTATAAATAGAGACAACGGGTTAAGCCAAAATATACACATCATTTAGTGTAGTTACTCTGTTGAAATTTAGTGATTTATTTTTCCAAAATACATAAGTTCTATTTTTCGTGAGCACTAGAGTTATTGATTTTGGTTTCACTTTACTCATAGAGACAATTAGCTTTCATTATCGGAAAGTTAACATTTTCATTGTGTGATCGGTTCAGGATTAAAATCCTACTCTCTTAGCAACCGAAGGTTCGAAAATAATAAAAATAAATTGTTTTGATTGAAAGCCAGGAATTGACAGATCCCACTAAAAAAATAACATAAGTACTAAATTTGATAAAATTTATTATCATAGATAACTTAACAAAGACTTGTTTTTACAAAAAAAAAAAAAAGATTTCACTGTACAAATAAAACCATTTTTGAAATCGATTTTTCCATCACTATTGCCGAATGAATTTCTTTTATGATACCTTTGAAGACACACACAGAAAAAACCTCGAAATGGTGACCGGAAATGCACAATGATCTAAAACATTATAAAATTACTAAATGCAAGTAATTAATTTTAAAAGAATAGTAAATCATATAAGTAACCATTAAAACAACAACCAACTTTTTGATTTCTTACATATGAAAATTTGCAGATTTCAAATATTTTTAATAAACAAGTTTATATTAAATAACTCATGAATATCCAATTAAATTCTTAATTAGAATAAATGTAGGTAGCACATAGCACAATTCAATCACTACACCAAAACAGGCTTTTAGCGGCGCTTTTAAACGCCGCTAAAAGTATTTGCGGCGCATTGAGAAGCGCCGGAAAAAACGCAGCTAAAGATGGCGTCGCTAACTTTAGCGGCGTTTATAGAAAAAAACGCCGCTAAAGAGCAAGACCTTTAGCGGCGCTTCTCCCACAAACGCCGCTAAAGACCAAGACCTTTAGCGGCGCTTCTCTCACAAACGCCGCTAAAGACCAAGACCTTTAGCGGCCCTTCTCTCACAAACGCCGCTAAAGACCAAGACCTTTAGCGGCGCTTTTCTTACAAACGCCGTTAAAAACTAGGACCTTTAGCGGCGTTTCTATTACAAACGCCGCTATAAGATTGACTTTTAGTGACGCTTTTTCACAAATGCCGCTAAAAGCATAACTTTTAAAAAAAATTTAATTAAATAATATTTATTTCTATAATAAATATTATATTATGTTTTATTTTTGAAATTTTAACTTTAAACTATATAATTTTAAGGATAAAAAAAGTAATTAAATTAAATTTTCTATTAAAATTTTAACTTTAAAGGTAAATATAAAAATTAATGAATTTAAATTTAGAATTAAAATATTATGTTTAAATAAATGAGAAATCTACCTCACAACTCATCTGATCTATATTAAATCGACCAAATATAAAAGAAGCTACAAAACACGTAATAATTAACAATCATGATTAAAGAAGCTAGTACACAAGGTAGCTACAAAACCCTGTTTCAATAACACCTAATTCAAGTTCCGACTAAGATAAACGACCATGGAATGCAACATTAAATAACACTCTACTTGAAGAAGTGCTTAGCCTTGGCTTTTCCAGCTTGAAAAGATTGAATCCTCCACTACACCTTCAATATCTAAAGAATGCAAAACCAAATGATCAGATAAACCAACAAACTTGGTAAACAACAGAGATGTTAAAAATAAAAAATATATATAACCATTAAGGCTCAAAAAATAAATATAACAAACAATTATGTGCAGCTTTAGTAGCAGGTTGAACCATACTAACAAACAATCTCAATCATAGCTTTTCCATGTGTCACAAATAGGCATTCTTTCTAATAACTGTCTAAACTATTCAAATTTTTAATAAGGAACAATAGTATTAATTTGCAAAAGCGTAACGAAACATCTTTGCTCATTTGTTGTTTAACGTTATATAGAAATGTCTTATATAGCATAAAAGAGAACTAAGGCACAGAAAAAAGAACACCATAATAATTAAATTGATCATTGATATATCAATTTTCCAATACAGGTATATTCAATTTTTCCAATTTTTTCCATGAATCTGAAGGGTCATAACTCTATAGCCATCACGTCCAAACATGATTCAAACATTGGTGCCAGACTCAGGTATTTCAAGAAAAATAAAAAATCGTAGCAACATTGGCCAACAGAAGGGATAACATATACCTTGGTCAAGCAGTATATCGCCACTCGTCTTGTCAGCCGACATAGCAAGTGGAGCCTGTGTGTTGCCTTCCTCATCAAAGACAACCCTTGTCCCACGTGCCTATGAACATTGATCTTCAACTTTTTTTCTTCAAGATCCGTGTTGTTGACACGAAAATAAGAAAACCAACTCAAAACGATTTCAAGTAATGGACTACAAATAAAACAAATCATTAAGGTAAAACTACCCGGGGCATACATAATTGACTAATGTAGAACGATCTACCTATTCCCGAAAAAGAAAAACTAGAATCGTGCAAGTTAACACATAACCGGGTAAGCTTACGAGCCAAAGCACTATATAAAAGAATTTACCATTTAACCTACTAGTACATAAATGAAATTATTTTTCATTATTGCAACTAATATAATCATAAATAATTTAAGAAAACAACTAAAAACAACTCTTATCTACCTAAAGCATAAGAATTCAAAATCTTTTAGATTATTTGATAAATAAAAATTAATTAAGAAGATGAAAAGAGATAGACCTTAAAGAGTTTTTGCAAGCAAATTGATTAAACTTCTTCTAAGTTCGAATTTTTGATATTCGATTCTTGTTTTTATTTTATTTTATTTTATTGGTAAAATATTTTATTTTCATATGGCATATTATTATTTGAAGTACAAAATGTTTTCAGGCAGTACAGAGAAACCCTTATCTACCAAAAGCATAAGAATTCAAACAAAGGAACTGAGCTTCACTGATTATGTATAATTTTTTCATAAATCAAAATAAGGAGTTAAGAATCTGGCCAAACATAAAATAATAAACTGGCATGAGTCCCAGGCAGTAGAGATCATAGAAAGACTTCATTTACCTGAAAAATGTAGCTGTTGATGTACTTCATCCAACAGGGGACCCCGCACAACAGTTAAAGGAGTTTGCAACAAACAAATCTCCATTTTCCTTCAGATCCTCATTTTTGAAAAATATAATAAATGAATTGTAAAGGGTCATTACTGATAGACATGAAATTTGTTCAAAGAAAAATAGATTCCTGGTTTTCAGATTTTATGGAGAATGTACCATTTGGACGAAAAACATATATGCCCCAGAAGCCTTTATAAAACATAAGTATTTTGCAATTAGTATATTATAATATAATACCTTTTCTCCAACCACAAGCTCAATGAAAGAACAAAATACCTGAGGATCTTTATCAGTTCCATCATTTCCCGAGTAATAACCATAGGATTGCTCAGCAAAGGCCGTAACCTTCAGCAATGAAATTAGATTACATACTAACTGCTTTAAATAAAATTATTTTATAACACAAGAAAAAAAAATTACAAAGAATAAAGAGAATCCAAATAAAATATGAAATACTGAAAGAAATTTAAAAGACAAATAAACGAAAAAAATCCAATAGTTATAATTAGAGAGACACAACCAAACTGAAGATTAGACAGAATAGTTTATTGAATTTCTGGTATTAACATAACGAGTAAGTTTTCCTTCATCTGCTGAGTAAAGAAGCTTTAAACTTCCTTGGTCAACTTCAATGGTATTGTTTTCACTTGCTTCACAGGTATTCATGGTTGAGATGGTAGGGCTACGGCCTTCTGAAAATTTAATAACAGTTCATTCTGTTAATAACTTAGAAGCATAAGTCAAAATCTTCCACTTTATTGACACATTAAAAAAAAATGAAGCAATAATGCCAACCTGTCTCTTTAGTAGTTGCTACAATATAAGTGCTGAAACCTAGAGGAGGTACTAAAACTGAAAAAGCAACCCAATATTTAGCTATTTCTCTAGGCTTTTTTCCCAAATATGCTTTGATGTATTGACTTCTTATGCATAAAGTGGAATTTGAAAGAGGGATAAGTTGTGATTCAATTTCTCTCCCTTCAGAATCCTTGACAACAACCCTTTCGGAGGAGACCTATCACAGGTTAAATCTCACTGAAAAACAAACAAATTTCATGCTCTAAATGATTACAGTTAGATTTTATCAGTTTTTGTAGATAAATTGCAATTCCTCATTGTGTGTCGTTGTCTCTGGTTGGATATAGATTGCAAGCTTGCAGGTTGCATCATTTATTCACTCTATTGTTATTGAAGTACCATCACAGATGCAATTATAATATGAGACACGTAAATGTAAAGTCATTGTAACAGGAGTCAATAACAATAGAAACTCAGCAAATCAAAATACAAAGATGCGACACAAGAAATACATAAATGATAAAAGAGCACGCTATATAAACAAGAGATTCGTCATCATTCAGCAAAGGCAAACCTTTCCAAACAGTTTTCTTGCTAAAAGCCACATTAACATAAACCTGTAAAATGCAGCCTTCTTGTTGGCCATCATTGTCGCTTTCTACATCCCAAAGCCCCTGGAATACATAACTTCAAGCACATATTAGGAACATTTCGACTGAGCTAAAAGTGTAAAAAAGAAATAGATTATGCACAAAACAAGGAATATTTTAGAACAACTAAAACAAAGCTGTTTTTCATGAACAACTTTAGTCATCCTTCATATGTATGAGTCAATCGATAAGTGGTTCTATTAAATATACGTGGTTGACGAATGTATTAAAAAGTAATACACAAAAAATAAGGGGAGAGAGCCTAATATACAAGTATTGTAGGAATCAACATGAAGAAAATAGCACATTGAAAAAAAAAACGTAAACAACTACACATTTTGAAGTACCTAAAAACAGAGATTCATAAGAAGAAACTTCCAATTCTACCTTCAAACAATAAATTCTTTAAGCAGAGTACATTTCTTCAGTAATCACCTGATTTTCTAACATTATTATCAATTCAGCATCTAATAAAAGAAAAAGAGGAAAACCAATAATTAGACTACCAAAAGCAAGAACAGGAACACAAGAAAAAAGAAAGAGAGAAAGGAAAAAACTAACAATATAATCCATATGGCCATGAGAAATAAAAAGGAAATCTTGAGAAAGGGCACGTTGTGGGCATCGACTGATATCAAATGCTAGTTTAAGAGTGGGAAAAATAATGCAAGTTTCATGCCCTCTTATTGACAACCCTTCCACTCAGTACCCTTCAATTTCCAATCCCTTTTTGCTCTTTTTCTCATCGTTTCCTGGTTCTGGGTTCTTTGATTTTTATCCATTTGAGGGTTTTAAGACGAAGAACGAAAAGAACTGGCTTGGCTTCAGTTGGGAAGAAACACACAGAGTTGAATAAGCTTTTGGGTTTTTTTGTGGGATGTGGGAAATTAGGGATTTTAGGGGGGAAAGTTGGGGATTTCGGGGGGAGGGGATTTTTTAAAATGGCGCGTGAAATTTTTATTTGTGGCTTTTTTATAAAAACGCCGCTATTGCTTATCTATTGCGGCGTTTTTACAAAAAACGCCGTAAAAAAATTATTTTGTTTGGAATAAAACGACACTGTGTTGTTATATAAAATGTCGTTATTTTTTTAAAGTAAAATTATTTTTGTGGCGTTTTTTTATAAAAACGCTGCTATTGCTTACCTTTTGTGGCGTTTTTCACAAAAACGCCGCAAAAAAATATTTCATTTGGAATAAAACGACACTGTTTTGCTATGCTAAAAATCTTTTATTTTGTCTGTTAAAAATTGTTAGTTAAGTGATTTTATAAAACATTTATTATTATTTTTATAAATTTAATTTTTATAAAAAATCAAGTACTCTCAAAATAAATATCGTATATTTTAATAACAAAAAAGATTAAATGACTGTAATTAATTATTAAGTTAGAATTATCCAATGTAAGCAATTAATCTCTCACATATCAAATATCTATTAAAGATTGAGATGTTAATCATGATTTTATATTATTTATTTCGATCTAATCTCCATTTTATTAGAGATATTTCTTCCTAACTAAAATATAATTATTTTGCTAGATGTTCGATGTGGAATGATTTTAGTTTTTGTATTTTATTTTTATTTGTTATAATTTGGTCCTATATATCCAAAATAGATAGTTACCTATCCGTATCAATTTGTTACTTTTTTTATTACTTTTTTAAATCTAATATTTAAATATATCAAATGGTTTAGATTAAATATTTTTAGTCATAAACACCGCTAATGTTACCTTTTCCAAATTTATGTAAGAAACGCCACTAATAAATTAAATTCTTGTAATGAAACGACACCGTTTTGAAAAATTCTAATACATATTAGCGACGTTTTTGCTATAAACGCTGCCAAAGCTCGCATATTTTATAATTTTTTATATTCAATTATTGTATATCGCATATCAATTTTAAATTAATAATCTTTACAATTTATTATTATCTCTTTTATAATTATATAAGAACTTATTCAATATATAAATTAAAAAATACTAATTAATTTAAAGCTTAAACCCTAACCCGAACCCGAATCTTTAAACCATAAATCACCAACTCTTAACCCCAAACCCCAAACCACTAACCCCTAAACCTTATTTAATATATAAATTAAAAAATACTAATTAATCTAAATCCTAAACCCTAAACCCTAACCCTAACCCTAACCCTAACCCGACCCCGAATCCCTAACCCCTAACCCCTAAACGTTATTTAATATATAAATTAAGACACACTAATTAATCTAAACCCTAAACCCTAACCTGACACTAGATCCATGAACCTTAAATCTCTAACCCTTAACCCCTAACCCATAAACCTTAAATCACAACCCTTAAATCAGAATCCCTACTCCATAATCCCTAATTCCATAATCTATAAACCTTAAATTTGTAACTCTTAAACCGACCCTAAATCCTAAATTAACCATATATATACCCTAAACCATATATATTAAACCCTAAACTATAATGATAATTAAATTAAATATTTTAAAATTAATACTATTGTATCTTTTACAATTATATTTGAAATTATTTAATATATACATTAAAATCAATCAATTATGTAGCCAAAAATTTTAAAATTATTTTAAATAATAGTATTTTAATTTCTCCATTTTTAACAAATATTTTCTAAGTTTTTTATTTCAAATTATTTCTACGTGTCATTATTTCAAATTTATCCATTTTTAACAAATATTCAATTAAAAATAAATTAAATTTTAATTAATATAAATAAAAAAATTAAATAGTAAATAGACAGATAAAATGTTTTTGCGGCGCTTTTCCAAAAACGCCGCTAAAGATCTGAGCATTAGCGGCGCTGTTTTAAAAAAGCGCCGCTATAGCCCCGAAAGATATAAAATGATGCCGTTGTGCTTAGGGTTTTTTGAGGTGTTTTTCCAAAAAACGCTGCTAATGCTCATTTTTAGCGGCGTTTTTGAAAATGCGCCGCTAATGCTCGATCTTTACCAGCGTTTTACGTAAAGCGCTGGTAATGCTCAATTTTTGGCGGCGTTTTTTTCCAAACGCCGCTAAAAGCCTGTTTTGCTGTAGTGAATAGTAATCTTTGGTGTGCAATAAATGTGATTTAGTCAACCAAATATCAAATATACAAAACACAACAATAACAATACTTCCAGGATTTATATACTTTATGATGCAGATTATATCTAAAAGATTTTCAACATATTTCAAATACTAAACAATTAAATTAATTACAACAATTCCAAAATGGTACGCCCTTTTTCCCTTAAGCGTTAGGCGATTTAGCAACATTCCTTGCTTTATAATGATTTCTAGAATTCTTAAAATAATTTCTAACTTCAAGAATTATTTTCTAGTATTAAATTAATTTTGTAACAAGCTAATTCTTGATAAATCTCATCGTGTTTTATCGAAATTTTACGAAATCTATCATAAAAGGTTTTGGATTGTTACTCATATACTTTGCAACTTAGCTGATGTCATAGTCCCACCTAACAAAGATTTTAAAATAGGCCAACTAGCCAATCCAGGGTTGTTACATGTCCCTCAAGATCAACCTATTTAAGTCCTTTCTTACCTTAAGAAGAGTCATGCTCACCTATTATTAGGGGTAAAAGTTATATAAACTAATGCATAATATTTTTTTCTTGTTGTTCTTCCTCTACTTCACTAGTATACTTTCTTTTAAAATATTTTCATTCTTATTGTTCTTCCTCTAAAAAATATTACTCAATAACGATATTAGGATTCTCATACAAAATCAATATCCTAAAATCATTCAATAAATAAAAATAAATATTACATAAATATCTGATCTATCACATGTAACACCCCTTACCCGTCTCCGCCACTAGAATAGGGTTACGAGATGGTATAACAAATAACAGATCAGGAAAATGCTATTTCAATTCAAAATTTCTTTAAAAAAATAATTAAATACCAATAATTCAATTAAAACATGTTATACATACGAGATCGAGCTTAAATCGAGCTTATGAAAGCTCTAAAAATAGTTTAGAACTAAACATGGGCTAATTTGAAACTTTACATAAAAGTGAGGTAAAAACACTAAACAGGGGTCACACCGCCGTGTGACAGGCTAAGGCTGTGTGGTGCTGAATCACATAGCCATGTACTCCAACCGTGCTAAAGACTGAAGCCGTGTAAAACTGAGTCACATGGCCGTGTAACAAATTAATACTGTGCCAATAATCATGCATTTAGATTACTTGTGGCACACGATCGTGTGGCAAACCATGTGACATCAAAATGACCATTTTTCCAATTCATCCAACCTAAACACTTAAGCATTCTAAACACACACCTAAATATTTCAAAATTTCTTGCCTAAAACACATTAAGTGATCAAGCCAAATCATGGTACAAAACAATTTAAAGTGCCTAACCAATATGCCATTTTGGCACTATCACATACAAGTTATAAATCATTACCAAAACATCCAACAATTTATAACACCAACATGATTCTTTCCAATGATTCATTCAAGCATTGTATCTCACAATGAAATGGTACAATTTTTCCAAAATAAACCAACCAAACCTTACCTTTTAACAAACCTAAAATATGCCTTAACACATACCAATGTTGACCATATAGGTTTCAAGCAAACAACTAACCTTATAACATATATCTAATAATCAACCATTCATCAATCATTACCAAATCATAGTCTTCCATGTTTCAAGGATAAGCGCACATCAACTATGTAATACCCCCTACCCGTATTCGTTGCTGGAATAGGGTACCAGGCATTACCAGATTTTACCGAATAAATTTTTTGTTATTAAGAGTTAAATACTATTCATTTATCGAAACATGTCATGACATCCCTTGGATGGACCTCCGAAGCCCAAAACATACATTGGGGCCAAAACGGGATTAAATCAAAACCATAAGAATTTTTTCGCAAAATCCCAAAGTTTTTTTTTGAACTCAATATAACCCCTTTATAAATATCTAATCTTCCCTGCAATTTTAAACTGAGACCAATCTAACACAACAATCCATTTCAACATATTTTCAAGATAGATTTAACATATTCATAAGATAACCTCATCACATACCAAAACCAAAATTTGTTAGCCATAGAAATGGCTAACCATACATTCATTTCACATTAACATTTACTTTACTAACTTATACATGCCATTGATTTCCAAAATAAAGTTTCTTTATATACCGAGATCTTGAGGTTGATAGTGTGATGCGTCTCTGACCAAATCCGACCTCTGAGCTCTTAACACTACAAAACAGGGGAAAAGGAAACAGGGTAAGCACTTTGTGCTTAGTAAGCTCATGTAACAAGAAATATACTTACCTAATATTTTCAATACAATGCAATAAACATTCATACATCCATTCAATACATTATTCCCCTAACATGCACAAACTCAACATTTAAGTTAGTTCAATAATTCCATGTATCAATAATATATATATCACGATTGATGAGCTCATCAATACCATGATTTTCACTCCCTTGTTATTTTTCCATATTTATCCCGTTGAACTTCTTGAAATTTCGATGGATTTTTAGGGGTACACTTTAGTGTACAAATCCGGGTCCGTCAATTCATATTCATGTGTGCACATTTCCATTTCAGAGAGCACACTCCCGCGAACCTCATCCTTACAGTAGGATTACCTGTCCAGGCTAAATCCCCTATAATATAAACTCATAGAGTATTGTCGGGATTACCAGTCCAGGCTAAATCCCCTGCAACGACAATTACTCTAATGAGCTTGGATCTGAATTACTAGTCCAGGCTAAATTCAGACCCTAATTCGGATTACCCGTTCGGGCTAAATCTATTTTCCACATATTCTTCGGGATGGCTATATCAGGATAGGATCACCGATCCGAGCTAGATCCTTTTTATCGTCAATTCCTTTTCAGAGATCCATCGAATTTTCCTTCCATTCAATCGGGATTTCTTCCCCTTCTATCAAATATATCAATGTTTCATCAATTTTCATACAATAAACATTCAAATCATGTTCACATCAATAACAAAAATTTCAAGCATTTAAGAATATAATTCAAGTTACACGAACTTACCTCGATACTTGTTTGTAAACAAAAATCTACTAATCCTGAACTTTTTCTTTTCCTCGATCTAGCTTTGTATTTGAATTTTCTGGATTTGGTGCAAAAATTATGAAAAACCAGCTTGAATAAATCCCTAGGACGTTTTTTGGCTGATGATAATGAAGAAAATATAAACAGAATTCTAGATATTCCAATTTGGTCCCATTTTTATGTTAGTAAAATTTGTTATTTTCCTATTTTACCCTCATTTCACTAATTCTCCTGATTTTTCTCAGCTTATGCCGCCCAAAATATCACCTTTTGGGCTTATTTGCAATTTATGTCCCTCCTCATTTAACAATTGAGCTATTTAATCCTTCTAGTAACTTTTACTCCTTTTTCAATTTAGTCATTTTCACTTAATTGACTACCCAAACATTAAAATTTTCTAACGAATTTTAATACCATATTACTAATATTTCATAAATATTTATAAAAATATTTTTGACTCAGTTTTACAAGATCGAGGTCTCGATACCTTATTTTTACCTAATTTCTTCAATAATTTCTTTTTCTAACTAACCACTAAATCGGTAAAATTTTTCTATCGGTATTTTCATATGATTTTCCTATCATATCAATATTCATGCAAAAATATTAAAATAAATTTCTCTTTAAATCAGATTTGTGGCTACGAAACCACTGTTTCGATAACCTTGAAGTTAGGCCATTACAAACTAAACATGCTTAACAACCATATTCAAAACCACCATTTCAAACCATGGCCAAACATATCAAAAGGTTATCTAACACACATACTATATACATCACAAATTACGCTTTGCTTTTACAAACATTTATATACAATTTAACCCTTATTACATGCCACATAACCCGAATAAACAATTAAAAGTCTACCAAAATTGAGGTTGGATAGTGTGATCTTCAAGTTGATCTAATTGCTAAGTTTCACAAAACAATAACTACAAGAAATAGGAAAACGAAGTAGAGTAAGCTTCAGTTGAGCTTAGTAAGTTTATATGAAAATATACTTAACATACCTTATCATTATAACAATTTAAGTATTTGAACTCAAAAACACGAAATGACATATTCTTGACATCCTTACTCATTCGTATACAACTCCACAAAACAACAAAAAAGTTAGTATTTCACATAACAAGGTCATAACATTTAAATACATATACATGTATAACCAAACTATTTTAGTCATACTATTCAACCTTGTTTGGTGTGTAAACATATCAATGGAATCCACTTGCGAGTCATGTTCATGTTGTAATGTGAGAATGAAATTCATGTTCAATCGTTACAATCATTTTGTTTCTATTAATTTAACATTTTCATCCGAAGAACTATAGTAATTAAACTTCAGATATACAAAATTACTTTGCTTCCATGAGCTATAGAGTTGATTTATTTAAGCAAGCTTTATTCGATGCTGCTTACTCAAGTTGTCGAGTATCTGCAACACATGCAAATTCTCAACCATCGATAAAGTATAATGTGATGCTTCTCACTCAAGCTATCGAAAATCCGCAATTTATGTTGGATCTCAACCATCACAAATCACTGTATAATAATTCAATGTTGCTCACCTACGCTGTCGAGAATCTACAATTTATGCTGGATATTAGCCATCGAATAAATCTCTAATCACAATTCCTTTTTTTTTTCCTTTTTTGAACCCTAATGACTTTCCTTTCGTGTCTAAACCATTTATTAAATTCATACAGGTTCTTTTACTAATTCCATATCATTTCAAAACCTTGTAGCCATATACACATTTCTCATTTTGAATAATAATCCTTTATACATTTTAAACTTGAAACATCATCATATACATGTTATCCAATCACATACCATTCCCACATCCATTCAATGTCATGAATCTTTTCATATTTATCAAATATTTCATATTTTACGATTTAATCTACTTGATGTCAAAAGTCATTAAATCTAAAATTATATACATATAATTAATATATATACAACTCACAATTCAAGTATAATAAGAAAATACAGTAAGTCCCATACAAACTTACGAAAAACAACAACCACAAAGTGTTAGGGATTAATATGCAATTTCTCCTATTTCTTGATTAACTTCCGTTTGATTTAATTCCAAATCTATAATAATTCATTACAATTTATCAAATCCAAAAGCCTTATAACATCTTAGTATATGCATATAACAATTTAATTTTCTTTTACGCAATTTCCTTAAAGTTTTACATTTTATTCATTTTAGTCCCTAAAATCGAAACTATTATATATTTCAAATTACAACTTTAATTTTCAATCCAATTACAATTTCATCATTGTACAACCACCTAAAAGCATAATTTGCGAAATTTCGTGAAAAATTTTACATTATTACAATTTGGTCATTGTACACAAAACTAACAAAATTTACTTAACAAATTAGTCTTTAAACATATCTAAGCTTATAATCAAACTATTAAACATCAAAATTTTCAATTTTTATCAAAGGAAACTTTAGAAATCTTTAACAATTTTGAAAACAAAAATACAGGTTAGCTGGATCTATTTGCAATGATATCAAAAACATAAAAATTACAAGAAACGAGCTCGATTTTGTCTTACATGCAAGAGACATAATCTTGATCGATTTTCCGTTAAGAAAAAAAATGGTTTTTCGGTCAAAAAATGTAATGAAGAAGATGATGGCCTTTTGTTTCTTTTGATTATGTTTAATTATTATTTAATTCCTAAATTACCCTTTTAATTAACACACTATTTCACAATAATTCATATGCTTGACCTTTCATGCTCACCTATTATTTGCATTTTAAAACCTCAACAAATCATTAATCATACATTTTAGCAAATAAAAATCAATACCGATTAACCTTTGCAACTTTTACGATTTAATCATTTCTCCTTAATTAACCATCCAAACAGTAAAATTTTGGGCCAAACTTCAATTCACCAATATTAAAAATTAGTAAATATTCAATAAAAATATTTATAGGCTCGATTTATGGAAACGAGGTCCTGATACCTTATTTTCTAAAACTACTGACTTTAGGGTCATCTCGCCTGTACTTTAATTAATCGTCCAATTAGCAAAATTTATCAAATAAAAAATTCACTATAACACTGTACTTAACTCTTAACTATTAAATAATAATATTTACAAACTCACTTATTGGAATTGTGGTCCCAAAACTACTATTTCTGACATCACTAAAAAATGGGCTGTCACATCATAAGAAAAGCTACTATCTTAATCTTCTAGAGATTAATTATTAAACCTTGAAAAGAAAAGAAGAGATGTTACCAAAATAGGGAGACCTACTTGAAAGTGTCAAAAGATTGAACACCTATATTATAAAAATTCTAGAGAGAAAGACTCTTTAAGAATTATTATGACATTGGTGGCTCATTATGATTTAGAGTTATACCAAATAGATGCAAAAACAACCTTTCTAAATGGAGATCTTGAAGAAGAAGTTTATATGCACAAACCTGAAGGTTTTAAATTTGAAGGAAAATGTCATATAGCGCGTAAACTTAAGAAGTCAATTATATGGACTTAAACAAGCTTCATGGAAATGGTACATCAAGTTTAATGATACCATAAAGTCTTTTGGTTTTCATGAAAACATCGTTGGTATGTGTATATATCAAAAGATCAGTAGGAGCAAGTTTACTTTCTTAGTTTTATATGTTGACAATACTTTGCTTGCTGCAAATGGTTTTGATATATTGTGTGAGACAAAAGTTTTTCTCTTGAATAACTTTGCAATGAAAGATATGAAAGAGACATTCTATGTGATAGGAATTGAAATATTTCATGATAGATCACAATGATTGTTAGGATTGTCTCAGAAAAACTATATAGAAAGAGTTTTAGAGAGATTTAATATGCATAATTGTTCAACATGAATTGTTCCCATGCAAAAAGCGGGAAAATTTAGTCCCATGTAGTGTCCAAAGAATCAGTGGCAGAGCTAGAAAATTTTTTTTGGGAGAGAAATTAAATTGTATATTTTTATGATAGTAAAAATGCAATTTCACTATTTTAATAGTTTATATCTTTATCATTTTTAAAAGATTAAATCAAAATTTTATCATTTTTGGAGGGTCAAAGTGAAATTTTACCATTACTAATTTAAGATTTTATAAATTATAAAGGGCCTAAATGAAAATTTTCTATTTTAGGGGGCTAGGGCCACTACCAACTCCCCTGGCTCTGCCATTGCAAAAAGTGATGGGGAATGAAATCAATTCCTTGCGCTTCAGTTGTGGGCAAGTTAATGTATGTTTAGACCTGCACAAGACTTGACATTAGCTTTGCAGTTAGGATGCTTGGAAGATATCAAAGTATTCTTGGAATTGATCATTGGAAGACTGCAAAAAAAGTTTTACGGTACCAACAAGGAACAAAGAATTGCATGTCCATGTATAGGAGATCTAATCAATTGTAAGTGATTGGATACCTAGATTCAGATTTTGTTGGATGTCTTGGCAGTAGAAAGTCCACTTTTAGTTATTTATTTTTACTTGTTGAAGGAGCCGTATCATGAAAAAGTGTTAAACAATCTGTCATTTCATCATCTATGAGGGAAGCGAAATTTGTAGCATATTTTGAGGCTACTATTCATGCATTATGGTTGTGAAACTTTATTTCAGAACATGTACATAAAATTAGTCTTGGTTGTATTGATGAATGAAACATTATGATATTGTGACCCTTTGAACTCAATTATAGAGTTTCTAAAATAAAATGAACTTATTTCTTGTTTATTATGATTGTGTGCACGTAAATTTTGAAATTATTTAAAACATGAAAATCTTTATAGTTACTTAAAGACATATTGTATTGAGTTGTAATGTTGTAGTATATGGAAGGAAGTATGTGACTTAAATTATGTACGATTGCCATAACTCACATTTACAATTCACTATAATGTGATAATTATGATGAGTGTTATTTTTATGCGTGCCCAACATTTGTTCTAAAGTTTATGTTTTAACTCAAGCTGAGTGGGAGAATGTAAGATTTTTAGCCTATTATTATGTGGACCCAATTAAGACTAAATAAATGTGGTCCAATTTAAAAGGAATATGATTTTTACTTTTAATAGAAGTTAAATTCTATCCATTCATTTGGTTACTTGATGGACGTACTGGATTAAAAGTTTATATAAATTGATCCTCCCACTACCTATTAGGGTTACACGCACAAAATTACTAATAAGGATTATAGCTTCCATAGCTTAGGGTTTGTATAATTAAAAGAAAAAGGTCAAAAGGGAGAAATCAAATTTTTGTGTGTTTTTCGTTAAGTCTAGTGGTTAACTTAAATTCCGCATTAGGTATTTCTTAAACATGTGGAAATCATATTATTTTAAAAATCCTAAAATTGTTGTTTATATAGTATTAGAGATTTGATTTACATAATATTTGATCTTAATTAATTTACATAAATTACTTATTTAGTCTACTAAATAACATCAAGTTGGGTTCTATATTCACTTGATTATCATCAATAAGGAAACCTAATAATGATCAACATCACCAAAATAAAAATTCCATTTTAACTGGCCTAAAGCTCAAGATCTGAGGGAAAAAAATTAAAATATCTATGGGCACCATTCTTTAATATTATTTGAATTGGATCGGATTGATCAGTTAAATCAATTAGATTGAAAATTGATTAGAGTGTCTATTCAGAGAGAAAATTTAAACCAATTGAGAGTTAATAAAATTTAATAGGTATGGTTCAAATAATAATTTACCCTTACTATCGAAACCATTTTTTGTATGTAAAACAAAGCTATGCTGAGTCAACGAGAAAGGCATTGCCCCGGTAAAGGATTGCATCGTCCATACTGCAAATTTCTGACATCGCGTTGTTGTGCAGATTATCAGCTGTTAACTCAGCATATCCTAGTATGATCATACAAATACATCTTTGAACTCTAGAGGTCACTCAACTAGGTGTTGCTTCGTCTTTGCGGTCAGGTCAATTCTAATCTTCACCAAGCCCACAATTCCTAATGATTCCTTGTGAGATAGGATCTGTCTATCCTCTCGTGCTACCATCCTCAATAAGTCTGGAGATAGGCTACAATCCATGTCATTTTCAAAGTCATGTGATCCCTCTAAAACATATCTCGCTCCAAAGGAGATTCTAAGTCTGCAGCAGTGTCACTCATGTCATTGATATTTGGGGACCCATAGCAAGTACCAAAGAATATACAAAAGAATGCGTGAATTTATGAATAATTATTTGTACAATATAATTATGAATGAAAGAATGATGTGGAAGACAAATTAAAAGAATAAATGAACAATTATTCAAAAGAATGAAAGAATATTGGCTCAAAGATGAATGCAAATATGTATTTCATTAGAATAATGACGTTCAGACATGAGCCTCTTTCATAAAAGAATTTCTATCATTTCTAGGCTAAAAACAACAAAATGTTCTGAACATTACTCTAAATAAGCTCTAAAAACTATAGGGATTTCTTCCGCAGTCTAATTTCTTAGAACACTCCAGATTTATAAGGGCAGAAATCTAACAATGTCCCTTTTCATTTGTGTCTTCATATATGTCATTTATGTGAACGTTTCCCAACACCTCTTCATACATTGTATTCACTCCATCATTAATCATGATTGGGTAGCGGGCTTTCTGCACTAGATGAGCGATCAAGCTTGACAATACCCATGTTGATGAGTCTTTCAACTTGCTTTTTGAAGGCAGTGTAAT
Organism: Gossypium raimondii; assembly: GCF_025698545.1. NCBI lineage: Eukaryota > Viridiplantae > Streptophyta > Magnoliopsida > Malvales > Malvaceae > Gossypium > Gossypium raimondii. Next base: position 17,251,400 of record NC_068575.1, on the reverse strand, counting down.
TCTCTATTGAGTGCCCCGTAATTCCCGCATGATAATCACACTGTGCATTCGCATCATACCATTTAGGGTACAGAGGTTACAGGGGCTTTGACTAGAAAGGGGCAACAATGTGCGCATCAAATAAGTGTTGATACAGCTCTTTATACGACATCGGAATTGGTGTGAACTGGAGCTTCTCAGTACTTGGTTTCACTCCAGATTCTTGTCTCAATGAACCTTGTTGATTAGCGATCCCTTTACCTAGATGACTTACTGACCTTGATTAACCTATGTTATTCATCTCATCTTCTTTTCTCCTTGAGACTGATTTTTTGTTACTCTCTTCACCCTCTATTCTTCCATTTCTGATGGCATTTTCAATCATTTCACCATTCATGATTATATCTGAGAAACTCTTTGAAGCACTTCCCAACATGTGCGTGATGAACGAGACTTTCAGTTTGTTGATGAAGAGCATCGTCATTTCCTTCTCCAAGAGTGGCAGCTGGACTTGGACTGCAACCTTTCTCCACCTCTGTGCATACTGTCTAAAGCTTTCATTCGATTTCTTTTCCAAATTTTGTAAAGTGATTCTATCGGGAACCATATTTGTCACATAACTGTATTGTTTCATGAATGCTTGTGCTAGGTCCCTCCATGAACCAATCTCGGTACGGCTCAACTGATTGTACCATTTCGACACTGCTCCAATGAGGCTATCCTGAAAACAATGTATTAATAGCTGATCATTGTTAATATACCCAGTCATTCTCCTACAGAACATGGTGATATGGGCTTCAGGGCAACTAGTCCCATTATACTTCTCAAATTCAGGCATCTTGAACTTGTGAGGGAGTAATAAGTCTAGAACGAAGCTCAGATCTTTTGCATCGATTCCATAGTGATTATCGGCGCTTTCCAGGGCTTTAAACTTTTCCTCCAACCATTTGTACCTATCTTCCCACTGTTTTGACAATACCGCGTTTGTTTTTCCTTCTTCAGCTGTTTCATCAAAATTCGAGATGGCAAGATTAACTGTATTATCACCAGGGTTAGGACCTAATCCGGCCAGAAAGTTCATCGGTATTGAAACATTGGTTTGAAACCGCTGAGTCTGAACCTCAGTCTGAACCTGCGCATGCAGAGGCGTAAAGCCTGGAGGATAGGTAGGTCTATCATTGTCTTCATCTTCATCATTTACCATAGGCCCTTTCCCCTTATTTACTCCTTTAGTCAGCAGATGGGTCAATTTAGCCATCGCATCTTTTTGAGCCTTGATCAATTTTTCTATCATGTCTTCTTGGATTTTATCTAGCCGCTCTTGCATTTGTACTTGTAACTGTTCTTGCTTATCCTTTTGCATTTGCTCCAATTTCTCCAATCTTTGATCCATTTCCTTAGTTTTGCGATGAGTACCGTAAGGATGTTTGGTTGGTTGGTTTTCCAGATTAGCTGAAACAAATTTACTCAATTAGACTCTTTCAATGGACTTTAATGCATGTAATGCAATTCAGATGCATGAAGTGAATGCCTAAAGAGATGTTAATTCTGATTCAATTACATTTAGAAAACTTTATTAGAAAGCAAATTCCTTTACATAAAGCAGAGGCATGTACGGCTTCACCCTTATATTCCAAGAGACAACATCGATCTTTTTCTTCGTCCGCATGTTTGAGATAATCTTACCAATTTCCAATAGATGCCACTGCTAGCTCCTTTTCTTGATCCTGGTCGCGATCCATCATCTTCCAATCTTCATAAGGCTCGCCAGCTTCTTTAAGGGAGCTGGAACATCAAAGGCTCTTAAACAATCGCCTTGAATCCTCAGGCCACGAAGCAAGGTCACAAACTCTTCCATCGCTCTTCTTGTGTTTCTCAGAATATATTCAGGCAACCGTATTGTTTTCCACTTTATCAAGGAATCCATATTCCATGACAAGCTTTCTAAGTTAGTAATAAAACTTGAATCAATATCTCCTTCTTAAGATGAAAATGCAATGCAATCACAATCAAAATACAACAAGAGGGGTTAGTACCAAACAGAAGTAAACCAGGAAAACAAAAGTACATAATCAGGTGACCACTAATGGTTTGGTGTAGCTCTACCTAGGATGGGTTCCTAAGGTCTTCTACATGCAGTTTGGGTCTAAAGTCGAGGTACCCGAACCAGCAGATTGCTCTATCTTCCCCCATTATAGGCTCATACAGACCAAGTTCGGTTCAGGGGAATACATTTCCCTATGGTTGCACGGAGATGAAAATCTCACGAAGACATAGGTACGGATGTATTCTGAAAGTGATCCACTATCCTGCACGGAGGTGAAAACCTCACGAAGGAGTAGCTTCTCACTCCCACTTAAAAGGGTAAGAGTAAACAGTCTTTATGCAATATGATGCCAAGGTATAAAACTCAATCCATAATATACAAACAAATGCGACAAAAGGATCGTAATTTTTCAAATCAAATTTTCAAGTTTCGATAAAAAGACAGAGAACAATCAATTTTACGGCTTGACTCTCTAAATGTCCCTAGTGGAGTCGCCAAGCTGTCGAAAGCATTTAGGGTACGGAGGTTGTAGGGGCTTTGAGTAGAAAGGGGCAACAATGTGCACATCAAATAAGTGTTGATACAACTCTTTATACGACATCGGAATTGGTGTGAACTGGAGCTTCTCAGTACTTGGTTTCACTCCAGATTCTTGTCTCAATGAACCTTGTTGACTAGCGACCCCTTTATATGGATGACTTACTGACCTTGAGTAACATATGTTATTTAGCTCATCTTCTTTTCTCCTTGAGACTGATTTTTTTTTACTCTCTGCACCATATATTCTTCCATTTATGATGGCATTTTCAATCATTTCACCATTCATGATTATATCTGAGAAACTCTTTGAAGCACTTCCCAACATGTGCGTGATGAACGGGACTTTCAGTGTGTTGATGAAGAGCATTGTCATTTCCTTCTCCAGGAGTGGCAGCTGGACTTGGATTGTAACCTCTCTCCACCTCTGTGCATACTGTCTAAAGCTTTCATTCGATTTCTTTTCCAAATTTTGTAGAGTGATTCTATCGGGAACCATATCTGTCACATGACTGTTTTGTTTCATGAATGCCTGTGCTAGGTCCCTCCATGAACCAATCTCGGTACGGCTCAACTGATTGTACCATTTCGACGCTGCTCCGATGAGGCTATCCTGAAAACAATGTATTAATAGCTTATCATTGTTAATATACCCAGTCATTCTCCTACAGAACATGGTGATATGGGCTTTAGGGCAACTGGTCCCACTATACTTCTCAAATTCAGGCATCTTGAACTTGTGAGGGAGTAATAAGTCTAGAACCAAGCTCAAATCTTTTGCATCGATTCCATAGTGATTATCGGCGCTTTCCAGGGCTTTAAACTTTTCCTCTAATCATTTTCACCTATCTTCCCACTGTTTTGGTAATTCCGCGTTCGTCTTTCCTTCTTCAGCTGTTTCATCAAAATTCGAGACGGCAAGATTAACCGTATTATCACCAGGTTTAGGACCTAATCCGGCCAGAAAGTTCATCGGTATTGAAACATTGGTTTGAAACCGCTGAGTCCCAATTGAAACAGAGGCTCTGTACGGAGGTACCTCAGTCTGAACCTGCGCATGCAGAGGCGTAAAGCCTGGAGGATAGGTAGGTCTATCCTTGTCTTCTTCTTCATCATTTACCATAGGACCTTTCCCCTTACTTACTCCTTTAGTCAGCAGATGGGTCAATTCAGCCATCGCATCTTTTTGAGCCTTGATCAATTTTTCTATCATGTCTTCTTGGATTTTATCTAGCCGCTCTTGCATTTGTACTTGTAACTGTTCTTGCATATCCTTTTTCATTTGCTCCAATTTCTCCAATCTTTGATCCATTTCCTTAGTTTTTCGATGAGTACCGTAAGGATGTTTGGTTGGTTGGTTTTCCAGATTAGCTGAAACAAATTTACTTAATTAGACTCTTTCAATGGACTTTAATGCATGTAATGCAATGCAGATGCATGAAGTGAATGCCTAAAGAGATGTTAATTCTGATTCAATTACATTTAGAAAACTTTATTAGAAAGAAAATTCCTTTACATAAAGTAGAGGCATGTACGGCTTCGCCCTTATATTCCAAGAGACAACATTGATCTTTTTCTTCGTCCGCATGTTTGAGATAATCTTGCCAATTTCCAATAGATGCCACTGCTAGCTCATTTTCTTGATCTTGGTCGCGATCCATCATCTGCCAATCTTCATAAGGCTCGTCAGCTTCTTTAAAGGAGTTGGAACATCGAAGGCTCTTAAACAATCGCCTTGAATCCTCAGGCCACGAAGCAAGGTAACAAACTCTTCCATCGCTCTTATTGTGTTTCTCAGAATATATTCAGGCAACCGTATTGTTTTCCACTTTATCAAGGAATCCGTAGTCCATGACAAGCTTTCTAAGTTAGTAATCAAACTTGAATCAATATCTCCTTCTTAAGATGCAAATGCAATGCAATCACAATCAAAACACAACAAGAGGGGTTAGTACGAAACAGAAGTAAACTAGGAAAACAAAAGTACATAATCAGGTGACCACTAGGGGTTTGGTGTAGCTCTACCTAGGATGGGTTCCTAAGGTCTTCTATATGCGGTTTGGCTCTAAAGTCGAGGTACCCGAACCAGCAGATTCCTCGATCTTCCCCCATTATAGGCTCATACAGACCAAGTTCGGTTCAGGGGAATACATTTCCCTATGGTTGCACGGAGATGAAAATCTCACGAAGACATAGGTACGGATGTATTCCGAAAGTGATCCACTATCCTGCACGGAGGTGAAAACCTCACGAAGGAGTAGCTTCTCACTCCCACTTAAAAGGGTAAGAGTAAATAGTCTTTATGCAATATGATGCCAAGGTATAAAACTCAATCCATAATATACAAACAAATGCGACAAAAGGATCGTAATTTTTCAAATCAAATTTTCAAGTTTCGATAAAAAGACAGAGAACAATCAATTTTACTGCTTGACTCTTTAAATGTCCCCAGTGGAGTCGCCAAGCTGTCGAAACCATTTTTTGTATGTAAAATAAAAATTTGGCAGTCGACTTAAGAATGAAATGAAAATTGGAGTCGCCACCGATCTTTTATTGAGTTGTGATCGGTTCACCTTGAAAATGATTTTGGTCTGCGAAATTTGTGAAAACAAGTTCAAGAGTCGGTTATGCACGAGGAAGGGTTAACACCCTCGTAACGCCCAAAATTGGTACCAAATTGATTGTCCAACGTCTTAGTGTCGAAATTTTGAAAAGATTTTAAGATACGATCCTTTGGTGAGAAAACTTTAATGATAAGACACACTCATTTTGAAGAGATAAATTGTCACATGAGTTAGGGTGCGAACATTCAATCTTTGAAATTAGATTTGTTCCTTTTTAGAAAATCATGTGCTTTTAGAAGGATACTTGACTATTTAAGTCAATCGAGAAATCTGAATCCAGTAAGTTAAGGTTCACTTTCTCGAAATTCTTAAACGTCAAACATTGCCTTTATTTTAAAAACAAGATAACAAAATGTTGTATCCAGTGAGTTAGGATCTAACATTTTGAAATCCTAAATGCTTAGTTTTAAAATTGCATGGTTTTAATAAAATAAGCACATAGCTATTTAAATTCATCGAGAAAAATTGTAACCCAGTAAGTTAGGGCACAATTCTCTCGAGAATTATGACTGCTAGGCCTTTTTAATGTAAAATTGAATAGTAAAAATGAAAAATTTTAAAAGAAATATATATAATGTACATGATACATGATAATTCAAACTTAGACTACAAAAATAGCCAATTAAGCAAGAAACAAATATAAATAAAGTAGCAACAATAACTTTTCTCACATGATACATGAACTTAAAATAAACTCGACATGGAACAACAACAACATTATAAAACAATATTTTGAAATAAATTTATAGCAAATAATATACATTTATTTATTTCACATAAATAATATGCCATAGAAATATAATATATGTAAAAATGTAAATATTATGCGTATACTAAAAAAACTACATGATAATAAAATAAATTTAAAATACACATGAAAATTCATTGAAAGGGTTTGAAGACATTAACTTATTTTCCTTTTAAAAGAATATTTGGTAACCTATACATGTAAGAAAAATAGCATTATATAAAAAGTACTATCACATAAATATTTGATATGCAAAAGATTAAAAGGTAAATACAAAAACATTAAAATATATAAGTTATATCCAATCTACAAAAATATGTATTGATAAATGATAAATTAAATACTAATATACTAAAATTGAAAGAACGCATAGTGAATAAAAAGCTAATGTATGATAACTTTAAATAATATAATTAATAATTTAAATAATAATACTATATTTTAAATTATACTAATAATAAACTTAAAACAATATTAAATTAAAATATTAAAATAAGGTTAAAAATAACTATGTCAAAATAATAATTAAATATATCTAACAATTAATATGTATAAAAAATAAATTTCAACTAGAATAAAAAACGAACTAAATCATTAATCGATTCAAATTTAAGGGACCAAAACGGTAATTAAACGTAAAAATAAATAATCAAAACCAAACACAGGAAATGGCAGCGCGTAACCGTGGATCAAATTGAAAACAAAATCAAATATGCGATTCAAATAAAAAAGATTGAAGAAAATCAAATCGAAACACCACAAAACAAGAGGGGCTCGTCGCGCAAATAGACCAATCGAAGCGCCATGGATCCTCGCCTCGGTCGGGTCATCAGCATGGGTCTAAGGCCGCTAAACGGTGTCGTATTGCGTCATTATTAAAACAAAACATTTCTAAAAAACGTAAGTAGCATTCATTTTGCTAAAAAGAAAGTGCTGCCCTTTCCTCTGCTAGGGTTTTGCCCTAACTTCTGCCGTCGCTCGAACATGCCACCGTTCGGAAACTCACGATCCCCGTCCAAACTCTGATCGTGACGAAGCGGACAGGAATCCGACGGTCGACCTAAAGGTGAATCTTTACTTCTCTGTTCTCTTTTTATTATTTTTGCATAAAACGAAACGAAGAAGAAAATAAAAAAACTGAGAATCACCTTCCAAAATGCTGGTATTTGATTTCTTCTTTTGTTTTTGTATTTCAATATGTGTGTAACGAAAAAAAAGAATCCTTTTACAGATTTCGTTGGCCTTTTTTTATAGCCGAAAAAAAAATCCAAAAATAACAGAAATACAATGTTTTTCTTTGTCTCTGCTGCGTTGTTTGCTCTGTTTGCAGGTACGTTCGTACGGTGACGTGGCGCGACGCGTACGGAGGTAGAGGCTGGCGTGGAGTGGCTCGGAGGCGTAGTTGCGGCGCTAGAGGCTGAATGCTGCTAGGGTTTGCTACTGTGCATTCTGGTGTTGGGCCATTTGGGCTGAGTTGGTTTGCTGGGCTTAGAATCAGGTTTAGGTTTCGGTTAGAGTCTAGGCAAATTGGGTTTGGTGAAATTGTTTGTAATTTGGACTGTTATTTTATTATTTATTTTAATAGCGGGCCGGGCAAATTGGACCTATTACACTTACATCATTCATATAAATTTGAAACCATACTCTTCCATTTTCCCCCTGAAAGTAAAATAAAAAATCTATGAAATAATGAAGCAATAGTCTATATTAATGACCACAACTGCTTCCATCTTGATGACTTAATGGATTCAATAACATGATGAAATAGGTATGTTAAATTTAGATACTACTGATGCCTTAGGTTTAATTGTTAATCAACAACATAATTTAACATAAGTATACTTATTATCCGGATGTAACCTACAATTTTAAATTTAAAACTATAGCCACAACTCAAAATGAAAATACATATGCAACAATCCTTTCATGTACTTTGTTGTAAATGTTTTCCATTTTATATATTAAACTATCGTTTCTTAAATGAGCCTAAAATGGATGTTATCTTGACAAAATAGTTTTTTAAAAAACTATATTTTACCTCACAACAACAAAAAAAAGAAATAGGGTAAAATAAGGATTTTATGAAATATCCAAGAATAGATGGGTGAGGATTTTTTGAATTACCTTTCAAATTCAAATTTAATTTTTTTCTATTTAAACTCCAAATTTAACGTTTCACAGTTACTTTTACATCAAAGTCATTTTCAATATATATTTTTATACAATCACCTAGAATTACCCATAACTCCTCCCCAACCCTTAAATAGGAGGATAATGCTCTTTAGCACACTCGAACCCACGTCCTCTTGTACTGGCAATAAGGCCCATGCCAATCAAGATAAGAGTCAATCAACAAGTCAATTTCAGTATTCAGTTGCTAACAAATAACATGATTTAATTCAATGATACTTTGCCACATCCCAAAAATCGGGTTAGTAGAAATTGGGGTAAGTAAACCAAGAGTGGTCATTCCCTGTTTTTAAAATAAGGTTGTAGAAATTGTGTTAAGTAATTAATCTTGTTTAATGGTTAAATGTTCTAGATGTGTGTTTAAGGTCTTATGTTCAAATCCTTTCTTAAATTTGTGTTATCTTTGTTCCAACCTTTGATTTTGAATATTTAGCTTATTAGTTATTTTTGCTCAAATATTAACAAAAATGAGCTTGCTGGTTTAGTGGTAAGACTTTAGCTTACTTAGAGGTCTCATGTTTGAATCTTGTGAGTGCAAAGTGAAAATATTTTTGCAATTTCCTGCATGTGGTGGAAGCTGGGTTGAATTCAAACTCTAGGAAAAATTTGATAGGATAAATAATCAGATTTAGTTGGGATATAGGTAGTTACTTCTCCAAATATTTGTTGTCCTTCTCTCCCATTCTTTTTCTCACATTCTACTTTTGTTTCCCTTGTTCTTTTTTTTCCATCATCTTTACTACAGTAAAATTGTTCTTGTTATTTTCTTGTTAAATTGTTCCCCTCTTTGTTATTGATCTTATTCTTCACATTTCTAATTCCCCAACATTCTACTTATTGATTTGTTCATATTTTCGATTTCTATACTTCCCTGCTCTTTTGTTGCTGAATTGCTTTGCGTCAATATTTGTTAAGGGTTTCGTTGTTTAACCATGTGTGGTAAGGTTGTCGATTTAAGTTTTGTATCTTGTTATAGGGGATTTTCACGTTTTTGGGTAACAATATTTGGTAAGGTTGTCGATTTAAGCAGCTCCTGTTATGTGACAATAGTTTTAACCATGTGAAATCTTTGGTTTAGGTGAGAATTTTGTAACAAGTAATCCACCGACATTCTAGGTGTTGTTAGGAGTTGCTGTTCTAATTGGGTAAGTGATCAAACGTTGTGTCTAGTGGCTAAATAGTGTTGTTAAGGTCGAATGTTTAACACTTGCGGCCGAATTAGTGATTTGGAATTGAGTTTATAACTGATAATTCACACATCTTAAATGTCATTTTAGGTTTTGGAATTCTCGCTATGGTGTTAGCATCGAAAAGCGATCAGGTGTGTACCTTTTGTTTAGAAAAACAATGAATGGCATGAAGCCAAAAAATTCACTGTCGACACCACACGGCCGTGTGCCAAAATGAGTGAGCCACACGGCCATGTGCCAGACCGTGTATCAGACCGTGTGGGCCCATTTTCTATAAATTTTAGTTAAGGCAGTGTCTTGAGGTGAATTTTGAGGACAATGATTTTATAGGTCTTGATAAACGATATGTATGATGTCTGTTAAATGAAAATTGTTGTTCTGATATGATTGCATAGGTTCTAGAGGTTTATGGCCTTATAAATTGTGGTTCTGATATGTAAATCTATGAGCATCGTTAGCCTGTTTTTGATTAGCTAAGTATATACGATTATTGATTAGTTATGTTCTGTTCCAATTCACATGGCATGTGACCTTGTGGCTATTTTGAGTAAATTGATTTATTATTATTGAAATTGGATATATCTATTCTACAAAGCATGAAATTTCATGCCTACTGATTTCTGTTAAATATACAATTGCATGTTCAACATGCTTACCATTTTGATTCTGAATTTGCACGCCATGTCACATTGTACGGGGTTGAGATAATATTGTAAGGAGGAAGTTCTGACAGTTTAATGATCTGCACTATCTGGTGGTTTAACCACATATCTGTTCTGATAGCTTGACTGCAAATATAATGGCTCGACTACATATATCTGATCTGGCAGTTTAACTGCAAGTGGCTTTTTCCACAATTATCTGTTAGTGTGTTTTAGGCTGGACGAGTTCTGGGGAATTCTAATTGGTGTGTAACGGAGTTGGGTAGGAAGTTTTCTTGAAAAAAAATCTGCATTATGTTTTCCGAAAATACTGTATTGGCTTAATCATGTGTGCACAATTTTGCTCATTTGAACTTGATGAATTCTCTACATTATTCCGAGTTGTTTGATCTGTTATCTATGCTTCTGATTGAGTTAAGTTACACACTAAGCTTTATAGCTCACCCCTTTCATTTCACCATTTCAGGTAATCGACAGAATTAGGAGTGGTAGGTGTTTGGGAACTCAGATCGATTTCCTCGCATATGATGGTTTGAATTGTTAATAATTAAATTTTTGGACTTTTGATTTTTGGATTAAATTTTGGTTTCGGGTTTTTGTTGCTTAGTTAAAGATTTTTGCATGATTTCTGTCAATTAAAATAAATGCTTGGTTTTCAAAATTAAACAAGCTAAGGATTTTTCCGTTGCAAATTTGAAATGAGTTTACAAAAGATAATAACAAAAGTTTCAGAATATGTTCAATCGGCAAAATTGTACGTTTTCACTTATGGAAATCACGGTTTTCAAATTATCAACTTCGAAATTTCTGCTGCAAAAACTAAGCATCATATTAAGTGTTTTTCCGTAAAATAAATGAGATTTGCACGTGATTTTCGTAAAAGAAAAAACATGTAAGAGTATTGCCAAAAATAATATTTCCAGATCACATGGTTTCCAAAACTAGATTTTAGTTTGAGTTTTCAAACGGGAAGTATAATACCTTAGGATCTGACCATAACGTTTAGGCTGGATTTGGTGTGTTACATACTTATTATCTATTTATTATGAATGTAACCTATAATTTTAAAACCCCAAAGATTTTCATCCTTTTAAAACTCATTCTTTATCTCAAAAAATAAAATCATATTATCTACAGGTAAAGGACTAAATGGATGAGCTATTTCTAGAGGGTTGTGGTACTTATCATTAGTAAGGTGTTTTATTTCTGTTTCTATTGGTGTTACACATAAACTCTTCCTTGAGATACAGATTATGTTTTCCATCTCCTTTGGTTTAGATTGTATCTTTCTATACAGAATTTGAGTTATTGGCTAGAAGAAGGGTTCAAGTACCCGAACGCCCAAATGATAAGCCTTGGCATTACTTGAGCAGTCATTTGAGGTGACGCGTACATTTACAATCATTTCTTCTTCTTCTTTTACTACAATTAATTTAACACTTCTTTTAAGTTGATGGAATATCTGAACATACTTTTGTTTTTATTTTCTTTCAGGTGTTTAAACAAAGTTTTTGCATATATATTAATGGTTTTTATTTTAAAATAAATATTATTTAAATAATCAAAGTAAAGGCACTTTAACTAAAATTTTTAATCATATTGTTTCAATCCTTCTCCTCCAAATTCATGCATCTTTTATGTCATGATGGTGTTAATATTTTGCCTTTAGACAAAAGATTTGGTGATTACCTGGCATGTAAGGGTGAATTAATTTTTAACTATAATGTTAGTCTAAAAAATTTATTAAAGTTTTTAAAATATTATTTTTTGATATTTTTATTACAAATTTTAAATTTTCTTAGATGGTTATATATTAATATACAAGTTTAGGTTAGCATACGATCACAACTTAAAAAGTTTTATTTAAATTTAATTATAAAATTTAACACCATTGTCCATTTTTTCAAATTATTTAAAAGAATGTTTATTATATTCATTAGTATTGCAAAATTAAGATAGTAACGAGTAACAACTAAATTTTTATATAAAATAAACAAATTGTCTCGTATTTTAATTTTCTTTTTTTGATAAAATAAAATTGAAATATTTATGTAACGCCCCAAATTTTGAACTCTTGGTTTATTAAATTCTATCATAAATTAAGTATCTATTTTAGTAGTTTAGAGCTTTAATTGTGTGCTTGAGATTTGAGATTCAAGTCCCATTTTTGAAAAATTTTGCTATTTGTTTTGTCTAAACCTTTATCCAATAAGGAAATATATTTTTATACTACTCCGTAAAATTAGTTTATTTAAATTATTTAAATGTTTTTCTTTTTCCCTCTTCCTTTTACAATTTTTTCTTCTTTTATCTTTCTTCTTATCGTTTCTTTTTCTTCTTTGTTTACCTTTTTCTTTTATTTCCTACCGCTAATTTTTGCTGTTGTTCTGTCAGGGGAATTGCGTATTTCATTGTTTTCAGCTAAAAGGTTAACCGCATAAGTTCTGTTGTTGAATTTCTATTAACGCTCGCTCTTGTTTGTTATTTTTCAAAATTGGTTTTTTTTGTTGGTTTTGTTCGATTTATCTGTTTAAGTGTTCGTTTGACTTTCTTTAGGCAAAGATCTTGAGGATAACGTTCCTGCAACGAATTAGATCTGTGTATTATTGTTATGTACAAGGGTGAGTGTCTGATTTTCAAGTTGGGGTTTTGTGTCAAAGTTATTCAATGTAGTTCGGTGTTAGATGCGAATTTAACGTTTTGGTTGTGAATAAATCATTTGATTGGACAATTGGTTGTCATTTTTAGGTTCCAGAATCGTCAGTGTTTCTCTTACATTAAAATCGTATCAGGTGTGTAACGAAAATTAGAGAAATCAATGATCGGTGAAAGCCGAAATTGGGGTTGTTGACACTACACGGCCTTGTGACAGGCTGTGTGTCAAACCGTGTAACTCTTTGTCTTGAGTCACATGGGTGCGTGCTAAGCCGTGTCCCAAGCAGTGTAACTCTCTGACTTGAGTCACACGGGCGTGTGTCAGGCCATGTGTCTGACCATGTAACTCTTTGACTTGAGTCACACGGTCGTGTGCTAGGCCATATGACAAACCGTGTACGGCATTGACATGAGCCACACAGTCATGTTCTAGGCCATGTGAGCCGCATGGGCCAACCTAGTAGGTCGTGTGAATCCACACGGGCATGTGGGCCAAATTTCTAAAATAAAGCCCTAGAGCCGTAAATATTGTTCGGATCAAAGGTAGGCCTTTCGTAGGGTCCGTATGATTTGAATTAAGCTATAAAACTTGATATACGATGATTTGTTATTGTATAATATGTTATCTATACATATGTCTGATACAATATCTGTTGAGTAAAATATGGTCTGTATTGTTTGGATATAATTTGAATTTGTATCACTGCATATACGACTCTGATATTTGTTAGTTCTACATTTGCATTGGGGTGGGATTTGTGTTAAAAGGAGGAAGTGTGAACAGTTAATCATCTACCGATTTTGGTGGCTAAGCCACATATATATATGATTCTGGTGACTTATCGCACTTTGAACTGGCAGCTAGTATACAATTATTCTGAAATGTGATTTACAGTCACTACGCGGTGTGTAGGGATAGAAGGGTACTTGATACCCTATCTGGTGTGAATGAGTGGACGGAGATGGTGTGTAGCGGTTGAGGGTAGGACTTTGAATCTGTATCTGATATGCTCTGCATCTGAATCTGTATCTGATATACTTTGCTTCCGTTTCTGATTATGAAAACTGTTTGAATATAGAAAATCAGAAAGTATATCTGATATTGCTCCGAATAATTGATTATATATGTTACACACTAAGCTTATTGCTCATTTTTTCTGCTTGTTTGAATTTCAAGTAACTCTTAAACTTAGGTGGGTCGGCATAGTAGGAGCTCAGTCATTTTCAGCTTGGTTATTTTACTAGTTTATCTGGACTTATATTAGTACTAACTTTTTGGATTGTTGTTCTAAAGATTGGATTTACGTGGTTTGTTTTTATTCGTTTTAGTGACTTTTAAACTATTTGAATTTTAAGTAATACAAGTCGAACTTTTCAAAAATGGTTATTGTAACTCTCCAAATTTGGCCATAACATCTAGGCCAGGTTTGAGGTGTTACAATTTAGAATATTATGTTAATGTAAAATTTCTTTACATTGCTTTAGGCCAAAAAATAAATAGGAGACAAAAATAAACTATATTGAAGTACGATGGAAAATTCCAACTCAATAGCACATTAATATGTATACTATTTCAATTTTATTTTGGTAGTAAATTTTAAATAATTAGTTTTTTTGTAAATTTGAAAATATTATAACACTCCAAACCCGATCTAGATGTTATGACCGGATCTTGAAGGTCACATTAATTTCCCAAAATTTTGATCATTTGCTTTCTAAACATATCTTATTCTTATATCGTAATTTCAAAAAAATTGTCTAACTTTATTTTTAAGAAAACGTAATGATTGTTAAAGAGTGTGTCTTCCAAAACGTTTTAATATATTCTCAAGTTTAGGAAAAGAATCATGTTATCAAATTTATTTATTTCTTTAATAAAACTTGATTTCTCAATTAAACATTTTCAGCGGAAAAATCCTTAACTCGTTTAATTTGAAAAAAAATGGACATTCAGATTTAGTTTACGAAGATCATCTAGAATATAATTTTAGTTTAATAAAACCAATCAAAAACCCAAAGCGTTAATAATGTCCAAAATTGATAAAACGTCCCAAATAAAAAGTCCATCAAGTTTAATTAAAAATAAATTAAACCGACTTATGAGAGAATGATCAATCCAAGCCCCCGAATGCTGCTTAATCCTAAGTCCGTGGATTATTTGAGAAAATAATATAATTGGGTGAGCTAGAAAGCTCAATGTGTACCTTGGCCCACAACCAAAAAATTATTTATGGAATCATGCACATATGCACATATTAGAACAAACAAGTCATATATTATAATATGGTTAACATAGAAATATCATATAGAACAATCTTACCCCCATCCGCTACACACCAACTCCGTCCATCCAGTTACACCAATTAGGGTTACAAGAACCCATCCATCCAACACACCAAACAGTTGTCATAAGCCACTCAAATGTTATGCAGTTGTGTTGCTAGATATATTGCGAATATACAACCAGATTTAATTATTGCAGTTTAAATGCCAGTATCAAACTTCCTCCATAACACAACCATATCGCACCTTAATGCATAAGCAAAGTCATACTATGTGATCATGCAAAATAATCTTAACATGACACATATACTCATAAAAAATAAAAATATGCCATTCATATGTAAGAGATAACAGAATAGAAGCATACTAATTAGCTTACTCAGAGTTTTACTAATCAGAAACATACTTATGCTGATATATGTACGTACAGATCTTCGGGTTTACATGATCTAGCATGCTTACAGAATACTTACATATAATGTTATTTAAGTATCAGAATCCAAAATTTTTACATTCGACCCGAGCATGACCAATTAACCGTTCAACATAGGCCCACATGCCCTACCTAACTAAACCATGGGGCCTATACACCCTACATGTCCAAATCGTGTAGCTCACACGACCGTGTGGCGTTGACTGCCATCTTCGATTTTTCATGCATTTTTCAGATTTCTAAGGATTTTCTCAAAGTTTTTCTAGGTTAGAACACACACCTGAATGCTTCAAAGATGCCGTTACTACCACAGTGAGCCGAAACCTACACACGACATCCACTTTACCAATTAAACAATCAGATTCCAAAACCAAACATGCATTTGGCCCTTACTCTGTAATGCCCTAAAATTTTTATTTCTGTTTTTACAAAGGTGTGACACAACTGTGTATCTGCTTCAGTGGTTAAGTGTTCTGAGTGTGTGAAAGGTCCCAAGTTCAAGTTAGGACTTGGGTAAATTTTGGTATTTTTTATGAATAAGCCCTATCTTTGGTCAATAGGCTTTTAAGTAAAAGTTGGCAAATAATTAACAGAATGAGCCTGCTGGTCTGGTGGATAAGTGGAATGTTGGTGTGAGGGAGGTCTTGTGTTCAATTCTCTGTGATGGTATGGAGACAGTATTTTTGCTCCAATTTCAGCTAAGAGTTTTGTTGGGGTAAAATTCTGAGTAGTTGTGTTTTAGTGGGTTAATAGGGAGTGATTTTAGGAGATAACAGGGGAGAGCTTATCAAAAAATAATCTGATTATCTTTTTGTTGTAAAAAAAAGTAGAGTTTCGGTTTTCTCTCCAATTACCCAAACTTTTTTTGACGTTTTCTTCTTCTTATTTTTTCCCTCCTCTGCCGATTCTTTCCCCTTGTTGCTACCGAAATTTCAATTATTTATCCCCTTCATTTTCTTTCTTTATTTTTCAATTGATTTGGTTGTTCATCGTTGGTTGCGTGTGTTCGGTAAGTAATGTTTTTGTTTATTATTAATCGTTCTTGGTTAATCTCTGAAAGGGGGATTCCTTTTTGGTGTTTAGGAGTTAATCAAGGGGCTGGTGGTTTTGAATCGATGCTGTGATTGTGCGAAGTCATGGTTACTTAAGCGATGTAAGGGTTTTGTTAGGTTTTTAGTCGAGTTCCTTCCAAAATTGGTTGATTAGAAACGAATTAAGTGATTAATCTAGAGGTTTGTTGGTCGATTTTTAGGTTCTAGAGGATTAGGAGTGCTTACGCATCAGAAACGATACTAGGTGTGTACTCGAAATGCAGAAAACGGGATTCAGTGAAAAGCTAAAATTTCTTGCTATCGATTAATAAGAGAAATAAGAGAAAATGATGTGAATAAAATTGTAGAGAAAGGAAATAAATGTGTTATAAACTTGAAAATCAACATTTTGCACTAAAATAGTTTTGGACAGCAACAGTAGTCTAAATTTGAAAAATCATCAAAAATAGTGGAAATTGAGTTAGAGTTTAAATAAAATATGAAATTAAATTTTATTGAGTCTAGTTTTTCATGGAAGAAATAGTGTAAGCAATGAAATTTTAAATTATGAGATATAATAAAGTTTGTGAGACATGGTCAGAATGATTTCGGGTTCCCTATTCGACTTTGGAAAATCATCAAAATTGTAAAAAATTAATTAGGAGCTTAAATTTATATGTTTAAATCTTTAATGAGTTTATTTTCAATAGAAACAAATGGAAACATCATCCAAATTTTGTACTAAGAGATAAATGATTTTAGTAAGGAAAGGTTGAAGCTGTCAAACTGTAGAATAGGGATAACTTTGAAGATTTTACTGTACTTATTTGATAAGCTATAAATTTTGAAAATTTTATGGTAGAAAGTTATTTGAGTTTAGTTTCAAAAACATCAAGTGGATCTTAATTTGGAATTCTGTATCTTAATATATAAAAAATTTAGTGACAATGACTCAAGTAGACAGCTTTGAATGAACATATAAGTAAATAGTGAAAACATATATAAATATTTAGCTAGCATGGGTTACATTAAAAATGGATCACATGGCCAAGGTCAATTTGGGATGAGTGGGCCACACGGGCGTACGGGCCCACACGAGCCCACACGGGCGTATGGACCCATTTTTACCGAAATGGTTCTAAGGTTGCACAGGTCACCCAAGTTGATTGTGAACCTACTGTAAGGTCGGTAAGCGCTACTTGGACCCCTAAATATGTGAAATTGACTGAATGATATCTTTACCGAGCATGTTAATATCTAAACTGAATATATGTATTGAAATTGCATAATAGCTTATCATCCATGGTATGCTGAATTTCATTGGGTTGGGGGTTGTTATTCGGAGGAAGTGTACTGAAAGGCTTTAAGCCTAATTTACTGGCAGCTCAGCTGCAAACTACTGTTTTGTTCTGCATTCGGTACTATTTGGAGTGTAGGGATAGGTGGGTTAATTATATCCCCACATGGAATGTAGGGTTGGACAGAGATGGTGTGTAGAGGCTGGATGGGTAGGATTTTGCTACTGCATAACTGTTACTACTATTGGTATTGTGATGGGCCAAGGCCCTACTGCATTTTTGACACTGTACTGAGATAGGCTAAGGCCCAAACTGTCATTGATACTGAAAAGGGCTTAGGCCCAATACTATTCAATTGTGCACTGTGAATACTGATTGTTTGTTTCTGCAGGATTACACACTGAGTTTACGTAAACTCACCATTTTTGTTTAATGTGCACAGGTAATCCCCAAACTTAGACGGATCAGTGCGACGGAGGACTCAGCGGTGACCACAGAAATTTTTAGACTTCATGGTTTTCAATTTACGTTTTATGATTTAATTATTATTGATTATTTGGGTTGTAATTTAAGGACCCTCTAGGACTTTGGTTTTAAATTTTGGGTTTTTATTTATTTATTTTACTTTATGGATTTATACCTACTGGTCGTAGGAAATTCGATTTTCAAAAAGTTAAAGTAGATTCTAAACGCATGATCACTTAGACTGTTTTATTAAAGCTTCCGCAACGTGGGATGTTTCAAAACAAATGTTTTAAATGAATAAAGACGACTTTCGAAGTTCTAACAAAGGTTTACTAAAGATAATAACATGGAATGTTTTCAACGTAATAACGAGGTTTCAAAAACACTATCGTGTGGCATTACCAGTTACGACCATAACGCCTAGGCTAAGTTTGGGGTTTTACATATTCAATTAGAAAATTTGGCCAAAATGCAGTTAAGTCATTCGGCCCTTACAAATCCTACACAAATCAGCCTCCAATCTAGGGTATTTGGCCACTTACCCAAAGAAAAGAGTGATTCCTGATACACTTAACTCGCCGAAGGGGTAATCGTCGCAAAATCTTCACCTAAAAGAACCTAAAAACAACAAAAAGTGAAGACTATTGATCAATCTAAAACCTCCTACCTTTCAAGTGAAAAAAGATATAATTTACCTTACTACAGGGGAAAAGGTACATACAATACTTACATAGAGACAAAGATACTAACTACTTGTTCCAAGATATGACACAAAAGATAGCACAATAGAAATGACGACGCAATAGAGATAAGGGCAACAATAAAATAGTAGCAAAGGAACGACAACAAAGGAAGGATCAAAGAAAGAAAAATCACCAAGGTTTATTAATGGAGAAATATGACAAAATGAAAGAGAAAGGGAAAAGGCAACAGGAAAAGCGTCAAAGAGAAAAACTTAACAAACAAAAAATGAAGAATGAGGGGAAGAGGGGGAAATGGGCACAACGAGATTTAAACTTGGGAACAAAATGGATGCTAGGTCTTAACCATTGAACCAACAAGCTCATTCTTGCCAACAACCTATCGAAAATTAAAGATAACACACATGTGACCAACTAAATGTAGAGATAAAAGTACTCAAAAATTTCAAAAGACTAGAATCAAACACAGAACCTCAATCACACAACCATAACACTTAACCATTGAAACAAATCAAATTACATGACACAAATAATTACCCAAAAATTAAAGAATTTGGGGGCGTTATAAATATTATGAAATTTTAAATAATTGACTTTTTGTATATTGGGGAAAACTTAAGAATATTTTTACTTTTCGAATTTAATATATTTTAAATGATTTAGTTCAAATAAATAATATCTTGTTATCAACAAGTGTTGTTCAAATTTAAATCTTGGAAATGACATTATTAGGAGGGCAACCAAAAACCCTAAAATGACTAGTCTTCATGAATCATAAAACAGATATGGAGGATACCTTAGTTACACACACACAAAAAAACTTACATTTTGAAGCATAAAAATTGTATAATATATATTTTTAATTTTTAGTAAATGCTAACTAGCTTAATTGTTATAAATTATCTTATGAGCTTAGAAACAAATTCAAAAGACTAAAATTTCATAGTTACTTCCATTAACCATTTAACAATATCCAAATTGTCAATTTGATTTTAAAGAATTTTTATTAGAAATGATACTTAAATTACCAATTTCTGAACTTATTTAAAGAATAATATTAAGCAATAAAAACGTAACACACATGGCATTATTATTAAATGTAACTTTTTGAAAAAATAAACAAAATTAATAGTTTAAACATCATTTCTAATGAAAAAACTTTAAATACTAATTTAAAAATTAAGATATATTTTAGAGACCAATTTGAAATAAACCAAATTTTATTACTAAATTTCATCTTAAATTAATCTAAAATTTTATTACTAAAATTTACTATAAAATATTTCTATGAAAATTAAATAATTAAAAATTACATTTACTTATAATTTTTTACAAATAAACTAAATAGAATTGATATTCTCATGTATTATTAAAGAACCGTAATTGACGTAGGTATTTGAATTTTGAGTGTCCAAATCTAAATTCCATTATGTATAAATCCTATATCAAACCTCCTCTACATTTATTTAGTTAATTAATTTGAATTAAATATTTGATAATATTCTTAGTTTATTAAATTTCAACCTCAATTAAAAACGTTTAAAGCAAATTAAATTGTGCCACCTCCTTTCTATTGGGTAGTTCGAAGAGCATCCAATTAGTGGGAACTAATTGTGGGGCATATAATATCACTGTCTATTACGCGTTACAGCTAATAAGGCGTATTAAAATAATTATATTGTCATTATCAAAGTGTTTGAGCGGTACAGGTAATGTATAAAATAATTTTATTATATAAAATAAAAATAATTAAAACCTAGCAAAGAATATAATATGTGTTGAGTATTTTTATGGGTATATTTTTAAGGGAGACAAATTTTCCTATTTATATAATACGATTTCTAGATGTGATGTTCTAGGTAGATCCTTATGAATGCCAACACGTATCCTATTCTAAGATTAACAAGTGTATTCTCAATGTGAGTTCGCTTGTATAGTGATGTGAACTCATGGTGACAATGCAAATCTATGATGTGTGAACCCATGTAAGTGAACTATGGAGGACATTCTTATCGGATCGAGTTGGTCCCAGTCAAGTAATCGGTTAACGGGTCGTAATGACGAACACCATAACAATTTGTCCCCCACCTAGTTCGAGGAAGAGTTATAAAGTGACTCTTCTAAGAACTTGGTTAAGCAAAGTGGAGGATTTTTTTAGAGTGAAACTTGCTGTATACAACTTTCAAAATTGATGTATACATTTTACCAAGTGTTAAGGGGAGGTACAACTGTATGGAGCAGATCGAGCTTTTGTTCCTAAACATACTAATCGTCAGACTTTGAATTTCTTTAAAAGGACATGGTTTTAATCCTAAATCATGAACTGTTTGGATTTGAAATTTTCGAGGAAGAGATGCCATTAAAAACAATTGTGATTCAGGGGTAAACTTCTTAAAATTTTCAAATACTCATTCTAGTCATTCTAGGTTTAGTTGGGTATAATGGTGACGATAAGAGGAGGTGGTTGTAGTGGTTAGGGTAATCACGGTAGTTCAAGGGGTGAGCACTCACAGCACCGGGAAGCTGGTGTCCCAGTAGAGGCGAAACCTTATGCCTATACGAAAAAGCTCGAAGAAATGAGTTGTCATTTGGCGATTCGAGGTATTCAACTGCTGAATTTTGCACATGGCTTCTCAAGGTTGAGGCAATTGGGCGATACCAAAGGGGGCTTCTTACTTCCATTGCACATGCTAGAAGTAGGTTTTCACCTTTCTCTACACCCTTTTTTCTGCCATCTTCTTGATGAGTATGGGATAGCTCTGGGGTAGTTATCTGGGTTCTCATGGTGGGTCGCAGTCGCCTATTTCATTGAGTTTAGTCGTCGAGAAAAGGCGTCGTTGCTTTCTATTTTCTAGAATTTGTACCAACTCAAATCTTGTAATCGATGAGGTTCTTTGGGTTTGTTTTATTTTACTCCTCACGAAGGATGCGAGTCTATTGTTTCCAACTAGTCTTTGAACCTTCGACTGAATCATTGTAAGTACATAGGAGTGAGGAATAAATTTGGAGCTGGTTTTGATTTTTCAATTGAGTGGTCCATACCTAGCAAGAGTGTGTGCTTGTGAAAGCGAGATACCACATCCGAAGTAGGCTGGGCCAGTTTGAGGAGGTGTTAATTGCTAGAAATGTTTTTCATCATAGCCTTATAGATCTGAGCCCTAATGGGTGGCAGCCAGTTGATGACAAGAATGGTATAGATACTGTGTTAGTTTTTACCACGCAGTTCGCATGGCCACATAGAGCTATTGATAAACTTGGGGCTTATTCTTTTAAGAAAAATGAGCCCAAGAATTATTTTTATATTTTATGTAAATTAAAACCTCGCCTCACTTTTCTGATAAAGCTAATAAGAAATTACATGAAGAGGCTGGAGGCATGCGAGCTGATAAGATTGTTTTGGAAGAGATCATCAAAGCCATGAGTGAGAAACATAAAATTTCTATGGCTAATTTGGAGAAAAATCATGAAGAAGCCTTGGAAAAATATAAGGCGAATACACTGCAGAATTTTCAAGATTATCTGCCAGAATTAAAATCAAATATTCTACTGCATGCTCAAGTGATTGGTGGTCCCTTTGATGCTTGCAGGGTGAACTTTGATGCTTTAAGTCATCTAACAGATGCCCATCAAAACTTTGATATTTGTCCTTTTAGAGCTACTTGGGAGGAGTTTGTTGAAGAGTGGAAAAATTCCAGCAGACTTTATTTTGCTGATACTCTTGTTGAAACCAGTGCTGCTCCCATTACTGGATGTGAAGGAAATGATAACAGAGAAGTGGAAGAAGAAGAAGAAGAAGAAAAAGAAGAAGAAGAAAAGAACCTCACTAATCTTGATGGTACCAGTGCCAACTCTTGATTTTTTTTTGTTTGTTGTAGCCATTGGATTATGTTTTTAAATGAAAGAACTATCTTTTTCTTAATGTTTAAACGTTTTGGTAATTGGATTGTGACTTTGTCTAAATAAATTGCCTAACTAAGTTATCATCATAAATGACTTAGGCAAGTATAAATCTAACAATAGTTGGGAGGGATCACATTGTTCAACTTAACTGTGACAAATTGTTTGAATTTAAGAAGAAATTGTTCATGATCATAAATCAATGAACTTAGGCTATGATCGTAAATCAACGAACCTTAATAATAGCACTCATGATCGTAAATTAACAAGCTGGTTGGAGTTGCGATCGTAAATCAACTAACTTAGAAGAAAATGTTCATGATCGTAAATCAATGAACATAGGTTGTGATCCTAAATAGCGAGCCTTGATAATATCAATCATGATTGTAAACCAATGAGTTGTTTGAAGTTGTGATCGTAAATAAGCTAACTCAGAAGAAAATGTTCATGATCATTAATAAGCTTAGTAGCCTATTTTTTCAACAATTTTATAAAGCCCTTCCCAATTGGGAGCCATTTTTCTTTGTTGTGATACTGGCAAACTAGCTTCAGTATTTCTCGAGACTAGATTGACCACTTGAAATTGTTTGTTTTTACTTTAGTGTCTTAGCATCGAGCAACTTCTTGAGCTCGCGTAACATTCCTAATTTCTACTATCTCCTTGATTTCATCAATAAGATCTAAATTGAGTTTGATGGCTTCCTTGTTGGCATTTTCATCAAAATGAGATGTCCTATGGGATTGTAGGCCTATCTCAGCTGGGATTACTACTTCTGCAGTATATACCAATGAGAATGTTGTTTCCCTGGTTGCTCTGTGGGGAGATGTGTTGGAAAAAACCCGGTTTGAAAACGATTTTTTTGCACAATAGAAAATTAAAATTTTGAAAATCGACCTGATTTTTTTATATTTATAGCAATAAACCTTAACTAAATATGTACTTGTGTTTTCTGATAAGTGGATCCTTGATGTTTTCCTACTTTCAACCAAACAATCTTCTTCGTTATTCTTATACCATGAACTGCTTCGAGTGTGGGCTCAAACCAATTGAATCAAAATACGAAAGTACAAAAAGTTTTCTTTTTGGGGTGAAAATGAAAATTCTCTTTTCTTTATTAGAAACTGGTAAAATTGTTATTTTATAAACATATATTTAAAAGTTGAGAATAAATTTTCTCTGTTTTTTGACATAATAACAATCTCTCAAAAGTTGTGTTAATAACTCTATCGGTTCCATCTATTTATAGGAAGAGAATGTAAAACCCTTGGAGAGTTGTAGATGTTTATTTTTTAAATAGAAAAATAACATCCTACTTAGAGTAGGAGAGGGGTGAACGACTCACTCTTGTATTTGTACTAGGGTTGCCACCCCTTTCATGTTATATAAGGGGTTTTGGGCCTCTCTCACATTGGGTGTAATTACAAGTAGTTCTTGAGCCTTTTTGACCTAGTACTCAGTATTATGATCCAACCTGATTTAGTTGTTCTATTTCTAAAATAAAATTTGATATTTATATATTAAATAATTTTCTCATCCCAATTTTACGCCAGTAAAATTTTTGATAATTTTACCCCCGGTAAAATTTCGAGAAAATTCATTCAATATGTCACAACTTAAAATGTTCACTATGATCAATGATTTATTTTCATTTTCAGGCTTCAAAACAGTCCAAAAACATAAACCCACTCTTCCATTATTTTTAAGTAATCCTATATAGGATTGCAAATTTTTATTTTCATTTCCAAATGATTCCATTTCTCTATTTCAGAGAAAACCACAATAATTCTTAAATATTTCCTATTTCTTTTTTACTATTCATTCTGTTGATTTGTATTCAAACACATAATTCATTTTTGGTTTCAACAAGCTAGTAGAAGGACTGATTGGACATATGTAGTTGAGACTCAAATGATTTATAATTAAGTTCTGGTTTTTCGCCTATTGATTATAAACTGATTTAGTCATGAATTCATTCTACTATAGTATCATGACTGAGCTCTCCTCAACAACATACGATCACGAAAGAATCTACTTAGTGCTCGTCCAATAACCTTGTCATAAGTGTGTTATCCTCATAGGATATCTTTGATCTCTTTGGGATAATATTTGTTCTCCCAATATGATCCTGTTTTTTCACATGGTAACAATTACATCTTCCTTCATGAAAACTCAATCACTATCAAATAGTGATTAAGTCATCCATCACAAAGACGGAAGGCCCGTGACCAAATTTACTTTTCATCAACCATGTAATACCAATGAGAGGATATCATTTACCTATGTTTTGGGCTATGGATTCCACTATTGTGAATGACGCTGCATACTATAGAAGTCATACACCCAATGCACCAGCTTTTGGTTCCTTATCTATTTAAACTCAGGCATTTACTTACACCAAAGTGTACGAGTCACGCATACATAGTCTGTAACACCCCTAACCCATATCCGTCGCTGAATTATGGTTAAAAGGCATTACTAATCAAAATACAACTCAAAACAGACATTCATTAAAGTTCAATAATTATAGTAGTTACACCAGATAAGCTAGGTTTAATATTAAACATGCGAAATTTTAAGCTTTTCTTTTAGTCATTTAAAACAAAACGAAAACATTACAATCCAACTAGACTATAAGGAAATAAGCCATTTTCGTTGGCTATGAAACTCATTTACAAAACATTAAAGTACGCTCTTGTAACATTATCTAGCCAGTACATGCCCTAAGTTAAAATTCAAACATTTTAATACTGAGACAGTAGATAGAATGATGATCTTTGCTGACAATCCCCGAGCTTGAAGCTTGATCTTTAAATTTATAAAACAGAGAGATGTAAAAGAACAAGGTAAGCTTATTTAGCTTAGTAAGTCTATGGCATAACTAAAACAACACATAAATAAAACACATAAATATCATATAAATTCCTGATTACATTTATAGATGTCACAAATACCACATATTTTACTAACTGAATATTTAAAATGCATAGTCATCTTATTTATATAAAATATATGTAATCGTAGAATGCTTACCAATGACTATATATATATATATATATACTCTATATACATACAACCAATTTTATGTTTAAATACTCATCAGAACTTACAACCAAATACATGAACTTATCACTTACTTAAAATCAATTACATACATTACTATCAATACTTAGAGTGAATACACCTACACTTCAAATGTGTATAATCGAACGCATATTTATACATATATACTCAACAATTATTATAACCGAATATACATATAAATATGTACATCAAACTAATATAACAGAGCACATTTTACTTACCCAAAATGCATATCACCAAACACAGAGATGCTTAATAAAAGCATATACATAATGCAAATATAAATTTATCACATGCATATATGTGAATGTGCATATATCTATCAAGTGCTTAAAACTGTATATACATATATACATACTCATCAAATACGTATAAACGGATGTTTGTATGTTCATCAAATATGAAGACCGAATATGTAATCATATTCTTCAATTTCATACCACCAAATCCATATACACATTCAGTACATGTCTATACAATAATATAAACAATATCACCGGCACTTAGCCTGCTAGGCTTAAAGCCTGTTTTAGTACACCGGCACTTAGCCTTCTAGACATAAAGTCTGATATGTTTCACCGGCATCAAGCCTGCTAGACGTAAAGTTTGGTATGTTTCACCGGCATCAAGCCTACTAGACGTAATGACTGGTATGTTTCATCGGCATCAAGCCTGCTAGACGTAATGTCTAGATTACTTTACTGTCAATAAACCTATTAGGCTCGGAGCCTAAATTTTCAATTTCACATATACAAATAATTCCTCATATAATTCATAATAACAATCACATGTTCATTATATACCATATTCAAATCGTAACAGAGGTTACCAATCATACCTTCAATTCAACTCAAGTGCTTATAAATTCATAAACATATATATATATATACGTATATATATATAAAGTCGAACCTCAATTATAAAAAGAGATAGATTTTATACCTTTAATTCTATCCAAGAACCAATATATAAATATACATATATATATTGAATCCCATGAATATATTTAACATTTATACCATTAACTAAAATCAACATCCCATACATGTATATACATTTATATTCGAACATAAATGTATCTATTTACACAATTTTTACCTTTAACTAGGTTCAAAACTTATTCATATATATATATATATATATAATTGAATCTATCGCATACATATATATAATTGCATACATAAGTTCAATATAAAACATATACATATATATAATCTCATACATATTTAAAATTACATATGAATATATATTCAAACTACTTAAACAATTATAAAAGACATACCTTTATTCAACCCAAAAGCTTATACATGTATATTCTTATGTATATATATTCGAATCTTATATATATATATATATATATATATATATATCTATAATATACATATATTTGATTAAACCTAGAATATATACATATATATACTCATATTTGTTCGAACCTTGTGCACACATATAACTCTCATACATTCAATTAAATTCATCACAAATATATATATAGATTCATATATAAATATTCAAACATTGTATATATATACCTATATACCCTTTCTTACTTTAACTAAATTCAAAGATCTATATAAGTATATACCTATATATTCGAATATTGTATATACACATATATACCATTTATATTTCAAATTTATTCAATCGAATTACTTTTAATTATAGCTCAACAAAAATAAAATAGATATACATACATATATACTGATATAATAAAATTAAATAACTAATAGACTTACATCGGACAGTGAAAAATGGAACCGGATGATTAGTCGACGACTTTAGCTTTTCTCCAATCCAACTCTGATTTCTTTGGTTCTTGATCTAAATATATTCAAAATGAACTATTTTAAATATTATTTCATTCAATTTAGTCCAAAAACACATAAATGGGTAAATTACTATTTTGCCCCTAACATTTACACTTTTTTCAATTTAGTCACTATTGCATAAAACACAAAATACACAAAATTTGCCCAAACTATAGAAGGGCCGAATATCCCTAGTGCTCATACAAGTTCACATATTTCATTTATTTCACATTTTAGTTCTTCAAAAATTTAATTTCACAATTTAGCCCTAATTACTCAATTTCACCAAAAATTCAAATACAAAACATGTTAATCTTTCACATATCTTTCATATTTCATCATTAACTAACAAAAAGCTCAAGCATTCATCAATGACATATCACAAAATTAACACCAAATTCTAAAATTAAGGTACGGGTCTTGTAGTACACAAAGCAACGATCTCAAAAACATAAAAATTTTCAAAAACCAAGCAAAAACGAACCTTTAATTATGCAAAGACATGGCCGAACCTTCTTCAAGATTTAATGGCTTTTCTTTCATCTAAGTTTCGGCTTGGAAGATGATATATGCTATAAAATTATGTTTTTAACTATTATGTATTATAATAATTAATAATTTACTAATTTAACCTTATTAAAATAATTATAACATATATATATTAAGGTTAGTTTTGACCTTAGCCACCCACTATCTAAATAGTGGTCAAATTGTAGCTTTAAACCTCCTAATTTAAAAGACAACAACAATTAGATGCTTTTAAATTAAATCCCTAAGTTTTGATTTTACGCAATTAAGCCTTTTTTATCAAGTTGAGCACTTAAACGATCAAATTTTTATACGAAATTTTCACACATATTAATTCACATACTGAAAATACCAAAAATAATATTAAAATATTTTTCTGACTTGGATTTGTGGTCCCGAAATCACTTTGTCTGATTAGAGTCAAAACTGGCCTGTTACATAGTCTGCCATCCACTCAGGATTTAGGCATGCACACTATGAACGTCATAAGTGAATAAACCCATAAATGGATTCAAAATCTATTCCCAAGACAAGACATCTCTCTAATTGGACTTGATAGACGACATATTAATTTTTAAATTGGTTTGCTCATTTCCAATTAGGCTAATGACTTGTTTAGGTTTGTCTACTAATATAAGTTGTCTTTCCGTACTACGACCCGACCATGTAATATCGCTTAGATTTGTTAAACATTTAAAACACCAATGAGCAACATTTGCTTCCATTTTGCTTTACATGCAAAAACCATGTAAGGAAAATTTATACAAAGTATATTAATTTAATAAATGAATTTATTTGATTATTCAAACTGTTCGAAAAAAATACAAGTGTATATTGATGAAAATACTACACTTAGGGCACCAGATCCAACAAGATGTTCACAGAGCCCATATAATTCCTGGTAGTTCTTTTAGCCAGACACCCTTGGCATCATCAACTTTCTTTTTTAAAGTTGCTAAAATTTTCTTATTCATTGCCTCAACTTGACCGTTTGTTTGAGACGTTTTTACAGAGCTTTAGGCAAGTGATATTTGTAGGTCTGTGCAAAAGCTTTTAAATTTTCCCTGGAATTAAATTCCATTCCTCGTTATGATCAAAGGTGGGATGTCGAACCTGCAAACAATGGACTTCTAGACAAATGATTCTATTTGTCTCTCTGTTTTTGTAGCTAAGGCCTCAACTTCTATCCATTTGGTAAAATAATCCATAGCGACAACTATGAACTTCTTCTGAGCTGTTGCAATTGGAAATGGACCAAAGATATCTATCCCTCATGTTGCAAATGACCAAGGGTTAGACACCATTTGTAGGGTTAAGTTGGTAATTTTTGTACTAGAGTATGTTTCTGTCTGGACTCACAAGTGCGAACCACATTGTGAGTATATTTTTGTATGGTTGGCCAATAATATCCCTACTTGATAACCTTCTATGCCAACAGTCTTCTCCCAAGGTGATCGCCACATGTTTCCTCATTTATGTCCCTCCTAACATACTTAGCTTCAGTGAGAGTGAGACATTGATTAGCCACAAATTGATGTGGGAAATTAAGCTTTTCTGACATAAGTAAGGAGCTTATTTTCAAGCAAAATAGCGTCTTATGCATAGCTTTTTTTGTAATTTTTCTATTTTAGTTAATAAGTGAAATCGTCTCGTTTTTGCTCATTTTGTAACCCAATTTGGACAATAAGGCCACTGGGAGGCCTAACGTGTGGTTGAGTAGTGTAGAGACATGTTGGAGGTTGAAAACGAGTGAGACCAGCACCAAAGGAAAAGGTATCATGATATCTGCACCTTGAAATCATGATACCTCAATAGTATTACAGATTAGAGACACCTTTCAATGGTATCGCGATATCCACCCTTCCAAGGAGACCCGAAGGCTGAACACTGCATGAGGTATTGCGATATCCTCTTTCGGGTATCGCGACATCAACATCGTAAGGGAGACAAGAAAAAGGACAAAAAGGGTAGTCTTTGTCCACCTGGTCCACCAATTACCCAATGTAACCTCCCCAACCCGGCCTAGACATTAGACCCAAATTCGAAAGATTGCATCGACCATTGAGACGACCTAGTACGATCGAATTTTATGAAATGGTCATTTTAAAACATTTATTTATTTTAGAAGAGAATTTAGTCTATTTTTAGAAAAACATATGAGTTAACAAAAACAAAATAAAATTTCACATTTTTCTTGTAACGGTGACCATTTTTTTTGAAAACTTAGCTAATTTATTTATTCTACCAAAACTTATTTTCAAACTTAGCAAGAGAAAAGTAATATTAACGTAATTTGAATAAAATCCATGTTTCAATGCCTAGTAAATTAAAAATTCATATTTTAATAGTCTAAATGAATTAAATGTCATGTATGCTAAGTAAAATCCAAAAACTAAGTCCTATGCCATAATAAAATGATAAATTTTCAAATGAAAAAAAATTTGTAAATACTAAGTCTAAGATACTTTTATATAAAATTAATAATCCGAGCCAAGCCCTTCGAATGCCGAGCTCGTGTCCTTACCTTGTAGGTTATTTGTAGAGAAAGAAAAATAAAGGGGGTGAGCTATGAAAGCTCAATGTGAGTTTATTTGTAAAAAACCAATGCAAAATAGTTGTTTGGATACATCAAATAACATTGCACATAATTATCATAGATAGCAATTCAATTCAAAGTACTATTTTTCTATGCAACCATCACTTAAGCATTAGAACTTACAATTACGGATTTTGAAATAATCAATTTTTCATATTTGCCCACTATGACCATATAAGATATGCACACATTTATATAAGTGTATCCACTCATAAGCACATAAAACTCATATAATGAGTTTTAGACATGTATGCACATGATAACAAAAATGCCATACAATTTCAGTTTTAAACAGGATTTATCCTACTCCACCGCTACATACCATAATGGGAGTTCCCCAAAACTCCTTTCTACAACACACCGAGATGTGGATATACCACTATTAGTTTGTAGTTTTTGTTGTCAATGGTTGTGGACACACAACAAACTGACGCAGTTGGAATCTGCTCTGACTATGGGTACACAACAAAATATTGCAGATAAAACTTGTCAATGGCCATGGAAGCACAACATACTCACAAATAAAAGCTATCAGAGAGTTGTGAATGCATGATAAAACAGACACAAATGGAATCTACTTTGGCTGTAAGTACACAATAAACATTTAAATACATATATACTTTCATTACTTCCTCTGATCATATCGTCCCAACCCATGCAATGCAATATAGCAATTTAATGCAAATCACATATGGTAACATTTAATGTACTAACACATGGCGAATCAGTAGCAAAATCATGTTTTTCATGTATTTAGATTAAAAGTAATATAGGACATATCGTTCATATAGTCTCAACTATATAGATAGTAACATATATTGCACATAACTCATGCAAATATATATAAAGAAAATAATCACCGATTAATTCGATCAATGAGGGAATCTAGCATATTTCATTTAATCATGAACCTAATTGCATAATTTAATTCACTAAAACTAGTACGGAACTTATTCAGGGACTAATCTATTCAAATTATAAAATTCTGGGTGAAAACAGTAACATTTGTAAAATAAGATAAAACTATAAAATCTAAAAAATAGTGTCAAAACTGTAAAATCTAAAAACCAGTGGCAAAACTGTAAAATCTAAAAAATAATGGCAAAATTGTAAAATTTGAAAAAAAGTGGCAAAACTATAAAATCTGAAAAGTAGTGGACACACGGTTGTGTGGTTAAAAAATCCAAGGGTTTCAAGGGAACATGGTCGTGTTAGGGATCATATGGTCTTATCCTAGACACGGTTTTGCCTTGATTCACTTGTAAATGAACATGCACCTGACTCTAGGATCTCGAATGTCATTCCTTGTGCTTAGATCTGGGGTACCTAAATTGAGTCCTTCAAACGACATTACTGCAAGAATTAATAACAATTTTCAAGATTCATCAACATTATCGAAAGATTTGATGAAAAATTAAAAAATATTGTTTAATTGGTTGCAAGATTATCATTAGATAGAAAATCTATAAAGATTCAAGATCAAACTTCGAGTTTTGAGGCATAGTTACCGCTTCTTGTTAAGAATTAAGAATGTTTCTAGTAGTGAATAGGAATCCGGTTGAAAAACAAATTGAATAAGGAATAGGTTTTGATTCGGGGAGCAAAAATAATTTTCAACAATGGAATAAAATTATGATGTAAAGAAAGGGAAAGAAAATAAATAGAGAATAAATAGAAAGATGGAGAGTAAATAAGGTAGGCGAGAGAATCTTTCGGAGAAAGATGGAGATCAAAATTAAGCTAAAAATGAGAATCTTTCAGTTCACATTTATAAATTTTGCACGTATTAATCCCGCGTAATACATTTTAACATTTTAGAGAAATAAAGTAGGTGGGAGAAGGAGAAATAAGGAAGTGAGCTAATAAATGAATTGGGGATGGGTAGGGAATAATTTCATGTGCTTAATCATTTCTACTGCTTAAACTTGTTTTGAGTGCCTGTTGTTTGAATTTTGAACGTCCTAAGCCTTAGAACCTTACAAACCTAGAATACCTTTGAGACCCGATTAAGTCACCAGCACATTAATTTGTAAATAGCTTGCATTTGTTTGAACGAACATGACCAATTCTTTTTAAATATTTATTACCAATTCGTATAATTTATTTTGAAGCATAATACTTGTACATATATTCATTTACATTGCCTCTACATCTATTGATATTTTAACTTAGTGAACTAATTATGTTTGCATTAGGAATAAATAAGTTAGCTAGATATCACTCTTAAGTTGCATGTGAGGTAGTTCTTGTATGAGTTTGATGTTTTACCGCTATGTAACTTAATTGTCCGATTTAGTCCAAAAGTCATCTTTTCTTTTGCATGTTTGGTGTGTTTGATTAAGGACAAATAAAGAGTTAAGGACAAAACCAAAGAACAATATTTTACCTATTATGCTTAAAGCATTCAAATCCATAGATGTCCAAAACTCCAATTTGCACATGGGAATTTGGATCTTGCCCCACGGATATATTAATCTTATCAACAAGCCTTACAAAATAGATAGAAAATTTTCAGAACAGAAACAATTTAATCTTGACCCCATGCAGGCAAGGCAAGTAATACAAAATATGAGAATATGATAAATAAATGCCTCCAAACATGAATTAACATAAGCATACCAATCAAACAATCGAGCATAAACTGTCTTTGCCAATGCATCTCGACTAGCCACAGCAGCATTAAAATCAAGAGCTTTAACTATACTTCCTTCACGGGTTTGAATGGTACGAGTACATGATGTCGCCAACAAGAGGTTCACATCACACCTGCCAAATGAGCAATTTTTTAACATACCTAACAAGAGAATGAAAATCTATAAATTGCATAGATCAACAAGCCGCTGGCTTGAACTACCCATCAACCTACTATGT
The DNA here is from genome assembly GCF_025698545.1 of Gossypium raimondii. Taxonomy (NCBI): domain Eukaryota; kingdom Viridiplantae; phylum Streptophyta; class Magnoliopsida; order Malvales; family Malvaceae; genus Gossypium; species Gossypium raimondii. Next base: position 17,217,775 of record NC_068575.1, on the reverse strand, counting down.
CATTGCCAATGTGCAAGTCACAGGGTATATAATAAACTCAAAACATCCATGCAAAAACCATTAGGTGTTTAAAGTAGATACTTTTACTAATGAAATTTGAACTAATTATACTACAAAAGTAGCTAGAAAATTTGTTTCATAATTCAATAACAAAAAAGAAACCACAAGTGTAGTGACCATTTTTGTAGTTGACCCTGTTTCTGACCATAATCCCAATCAAATATAAGCTTTTCATATCATGCTAAACAAAGTCTACATCTATATAAATCAATACTATTACATTCCATCCATGCAATGGACCTGAATCCCTTCTCGAATTCACAATACCTCTTTGATTTCTGAGATTTTAGTAAAGCATCCTTCGACTTATCTATATCTGTCTTGACAAGAGAGATTATTGATTTCAATAGAAAAAAAACCATAATTATACATGTTTATTTTATATATTCATAGCTTAATTGTCAATCAGGATCTATCATACATTCTGAACCTGCAAATCTCGGAAGTCCAAAGACCTGCTTACGACTTGGTAAAAAACTCAGTAAGTGTATAAGCAAATTTTGACCGAAAATATTGTGTTTTGGACTATTTTTAAATTGAAATATATAAATACTATTAAATTTTTACCTTTTTAAGTACAAAACTAAATCTCAAACTTTACCAAAGAACAAGGAAGCATATTGAGTCAACCATGTTTGAATACTGAACCTGTGGGCATAAAAGAATGTATTGCTGCAAGGCCAAGCTGTTGAAAAGAGGTTCCACATTTGCATGCCCCTTGCTATGATTATGAGGTATTGTGTTGATCTGCAAACAAGAAAACAAAAAGAAAAATTAAAATACAACTCTCATGAATTATAGAAAGAAAGAAAAAAAGAAAACAGAATTGAATCAGGGACTGCTAATTATTTTGGATTGCTACAAATGCTGATTATTTGGAATAAAACATTTCAAAAATAAAGCTAAAGAAAATTGAAAGATAAGCATATAATATATAAAGAGATAAGCAAGGAAACTTACAGGTTTCGGTCATCGTCGATTTCTAGCTTCTTCGGCATCCGTCATCGAGGTTGGCGATATTGAACGCAAAGAGAAAAAACAATAATAAAAAGAAAGGAGCACGGTTAAATTTTAAACTTCAGTAAAGCTTATTTTTTGTGTAAGCAAGATACATTCATGGTTGAGAGATAGAACCTTCATGGTGGCGGCGGAGGAGGCGGTGGCACACCTCACTTGATTTCTTCCTTCGCTTAGGGTTTTCAAAATGAGTTCCCTCTTTGGAAGATGATCAAAATTATAATTAAAATCTATATGGAATAAATAACACCCAAAATTAGAAAATAAAGAGGAAAAATGGAACAGAAATAAAAGCGATAGGGACCTGAGTAATGAGCACAACAAGATGAAACACACACACAAATAAACAAACAAAATAATAATATTAGGTCTCATATATTTTCCAGGGAAACAAACGGTAGTAGGAATTGCTGACTTGTAAATAGATTGGAGAGGTTTTCTGCTGAATCGTCTTTGGTGCCTCCATTTTCCTCTTCTTTTTTTCATTTTGTTTGCAAAGTTGGGGGTTTTAGGGGGGAAATTTGGGAAAAATCAGTGCGAAATTTTTTTAAGTAAAATGAATTTTTTCTCGTTTTTTTATAAAAACACCGTTATTGCTTACCTTTTGCGCAAAAAATAATTTTATTTTGAACAAAACGACGTCGTTTTGCTCTGTTAAAAATTTTTCAAAACCCGAGCATTAGCGGCGCTTTTTCAAAAATGCCGCGAAAGACCTGAGCGCCGCTAAAGACCCGAGCATTAGTGGCGCTTTTTCAAAAACGCTGCTAAAGCCCCGAAAGTCAAAAAACGATGTCGTTGGGCTTAGGTTTTTTGCGGCGTTTTTCCAAAAAACGCCGCTAATGCTCATTTTTCTCGGCGCTTTCCTGGAAGCGCCGCTAATGCTCGATCTTTAGCAGCGTTTTACGTAAAGCGCCGCTAATGCTCGATTTTTAGCGGCATTTTTTATCCAAACGCCGCTAAAAGTCTGTTTTGGTGTAGTGGAACTCATCATGCGCGAACCCATACAAGCGAACTATGGAAGCCATTGTTATTAGATCGAGTCGGTCCCAGTCAAGTAACCAGGTATCAGTTTGATAACGGCGAACACCATAAGAATAAGGTATAAAATATTATATAAACATAATATAAGAAAATGAATATATATATATATATATATAAGTTTAGTAATGGTTTTTAGAATTATTATGAAATTTAGTAGGTGGAATAGTAGTACTATAAATTTTAAATTTTCTAGAAACCTAATTTGACACGTAAGCTATAAATTTTAAAATTTTAAAATTTTCTATAAATTTTAGCCATGAGAGTATTAATTTGACCCGTAAGCTAGGAAGTAAATGCCTTGGGGTGTTTCTTAATCTAGAAAGTAAATGGCAGACATACTTTTTGTCCAGAACATTACTGTCTGTATATTGCGTCTTGCAGCTTGAAAGGAGGACTTATACAATTAATGTGCCATTATCGTAGCCTACGGTAAGATTTGGTCTAGATTATATCCTTAGAAATATAAATATAAAAAATAATAAAGTATTAAAAAATATCTCAAACTTCAGCCAGGACAATGAAAAATGATCAATAATATTAAAGTTTTTTTTATACACCTTCTAATATTATAAAAAATATAAATATAATATAAATAAGTGAATATATAAAAAATAATTTAGAGATAACTTTAAATTATACATGAATTTTTGCTTGCTTGTATATATAGTTTTGATTTTATAAATAATTTTAGAGATAATTTTATCACCGTCCTCTCTAATTTGATGAGTGCTTAGTTTTCATGTTAATTTTTGTTAGCTTTAATTTTTTATCGTATTAAATACTTGCAATCATTCCAGATATATCATGCTTGAGTTATGACAGAATAAATTGTCAACGAACCATAATATTCTATTGATGTTGGGGTTGAAGCCTTTTGTTATATTGATAGAGCTTATCATTCACCACCTACGACGACAAGTGTTTATTGTTTTTTTCCCTAAATTATTTTATCCCATTCATGAAATAAATTAATAAATTTCTGTTTAAAAATTCCACATCAATTTAATTTTTTTTAGTACATATACATAAATTTCAGTATGTTAAATATTATTACCATTATAATTTTAAATGAATAAATCTAGTATAAATTATCTAGAAAACTAGTTTTGGGTGTGCTAGTTTCACAATGGATACTGCAGAAATCTCCAAAGCCAGAATGGTTTCAAAATCACATGATGTGGAGTCCTCTTGGGATGATGAATTCAAAAAACTGGTGCAAAACTTCCCCAAAGAGAGAAGCTGGGCAGGATCCAATCTTTATTTCTATCAAGGTTTTTGGTGCCCCTCTCTTGTTCTAAAAGCTTTTATTTCTTTCCAGAAACATTTTCAAGCATTTAATTCTGATGTCATCGTTGCTACTTTTCCAAAATGTGGTACTACTTGGCTCAAGGCCTTGACTTTCTCCACTTTGTATCGCAATCAGTTCCCATGGGATGAAAATCCATTGCTCACCTTTGGCCCTCACCAACTTGTTCGTTTCTTCGAGTATGATCTTTACTTGAACAACCCTTTTCCTGATCTTCGAAATGTTTGTGCTTATCAGCCAAGGCTTTTTTCCACCCACGCCCCTTATGCTACTTTGCCAACTTCCATTAAGGATTCCGGCTGTAAGATTGTTTACATATGTAGAAACCCCATGGATATGTTCATTTCTCTTTGGCTTTTCGCTGCCAAGCTCCGAGACAAAAACCGAGAGTCACTATCACTAGATGAAGCTTTTGACAAGTTCTACCATGGAATCTCTGCGCATGGACCATTTTTTGATCATGTATTGGGATATTGGAAGGCAAGCCAAGAAAACCCCAACAAAATATTGTTTTTGAACTTTGAAGATCTCAAGGAAGATATGGATTCCCATTTGAAAAATTTAGCCATGTTCTTAGGAGTTCCTTTCACAGATGATGAAGAGAAACAAGGAGTTGTTGAAAAAATAGCGAAAATTTGTAGCTTTGAGAACTTGAAAGAATTGGAAGTGAACAAGAAGGGCGTACATACTACTGGAATTCCACACACACATTTTTTTAGGAAAGGAGAAGTGGGAGATTGGAGCAATTATCTCAAACCCTTCATGATTGAATGTTTGGAGAAGCTTATTCAAGAGAAATTGAATGGCTCGGGTTTAACATTTAAACTGTCCTCCAAAACTTCAAACAATATTGCTTCCCCATGATCGTGGGGATGTCTATTCTAGGTTTTTTGGGAGTGAAATCTCTTTTATTCCCATTTTCTTTATAAATAATCCGTACTAATCATGATCAGAATAAATTGTTTTGGGGTATGCTTTTGTGGATTTTATGTGAAAATAAATAAAAAATTGCATTAAACATAAATTTATTTTATATTTTACTGGGTTCATAAAAAGAATTGAGAAAGATTAAGTTTAGTAAATATATTCGTTATATTTAATATAAAAATAATAGAAATAATTAAACTCTAGGGACAATAATATTAAGTGAAACACTCATAAATCTTAAAAGATGATTATAAAAACAATTAATTTTAATTTAAACTCTTAGCCAAATATGATTATCCAAAAGAATGATAAAATAAGAATGTTCAAACTTCCATTCCAAATTGTGTTTGCACAACGTTTTCAAAGGAAATAATTCTCCAGCGTTATCTTTGCAGATATAAAGGTTTAATATAAAAATTTGCCTTTAAATTATACCCGTTTTCATTCTCTTGTTTTCTCTAATATCATCATCTTCTTCTTCTTCTTCTTCTTCTTCTTCTTCTTCTTCTTCTTCTTCTGTTGTTAAACAACATGGAATCTGATTCATCACCCAATCCCTGTACAAATATGTTTCATCACCATCATCTACCCAAACAACCCAAAACTTCAAATTTAAAGTTTTCTTAAAATATTCAATCAAAACCCCAAAATTAGAGAATTGCTTTATTGAACATTGAGGCAAATTTTCTACTTGGAAGAAAATTTTTCTTTGTAAAACACTTGGTCAAATTTGTAAAATTTGGAGCTTTAGTTAAAAATTTTCCTTTGTTAGAAACTAACCTAAATCTGTAAAATAAAATTTTTTTCTTTGTTGAACACTCATACATTCCACACCGATGCTCAACCCCATGGGTTCACCACCTGATATGGGACAGAACACTCCAACATTTCAACGAGCTAGTTCTTTTAAATTACTGTTATTTCTGTTAATGACGTCATTAATGTTTCTGTTTAATTTTCCTTTAAACTCTGCGTTTTATGTTTAGTTAAACGGTGCGTAAGAGGCGGGGCTTAAACGCCACGTTTAGGGTCCATATCCTTTAAGTTATACGGTGCATACTAGGATAACAGAATTGACAGCTGTTATTTTGTCAAGTTGTGTACCCGACAATTCATCAGTATTTGAGCACCTATCATGCTAAGGGACAGTTAGGAATGAAATTGATGAAATTCTAATCCTCTCTTATTCTTCTTCTTCCTCAAAACTTCTTCTGCTTCTGTCTCCATTTCTTCTTCTTTCTGTCTTCTGTTCTTACTCCGTATCACCACCATACTCCCAATCCTCCATCGGCAGTCCAAGAAAGGAAGAAGGGAAAAGCCCTCCAAAATAATGCCTAAAAGTCTCCTTGTACAGTTCTGGCCTCTCTCTAACTTGCCTTAACAAGTTAATCCTTTTCAAATTTTCTCCAATTTATCTGCGCTTCTAGTATGAATGAAAGTTTGAGAATGGCAAGAGTGGGGGTTGATGTCAACAGCGATGGTGACAATGGGGCTTCTGAGTGAAGAAGAAAGAAAGAAGAAAGATTATAAAAAGAGAGAGAGGGGAAAGAGAAGAGGGAAAGGAAATAAAGGGAGGGATCCGTGTTCAATCATTAATCATTAACCACAGAAACTTCAAGACATTACCACTTAAACACAACTTGTTCTCGAAGGCATTTAACTATCTACTTAACACACATGCCACATTATGTCAATAAATCAAAATTTATACTTTACCATCTCACCTTGTTCACGAGATATGATTCGGTAATCCACCCACAAACACTACCCATAAGATCACTTGTTGCACACTACTCGTTTGAAAACAATGCGCAAGTGATCACATGAATTCTACTTATCTAGCTATTTAACCTTAATTTAACATAATATCATTAAGTTACATTAGTTCATTTTTTTGAACGATATATCAATTATTTAATACATGTAACATGTCTTATAAATAACCTTATCACTTACCACATATGTCACTTATCACTTTCATTACTCATGACTTATTCGATTGCCATTTTCTTCACTTAACCCTTAGTAAACCATGAAAAACCGAGAAGGATACACAAAATAAACATGTAACAACCCATTTTTCAATGGTGTTGGAAACAGTAGTTTCGAGTCCACAACTCCGATGTGTTAGTTCGTAAATATTAATTATTTAATATTTACGAGGTCAATAGTGTCGTATTAAAATTTGGTTAGAAAATTTTATCTTTAGTTAATTAAGTAAAAAAGACTAAATCGTAAAAGCTATAAAAGTTAACTTCTATTAATTAAGGGTGTAAATTATAAAAAGAAAAGTTAATTAAAGGACTTGATTAGTAATTAAGCCATCTCTACTTATAGTGGACGGTAATGGACCTCAAGTTGTGAACGGTAAATGTTTATTAAAAGGGCAAACATGCAAATAGGTAAATAGGTAATATAAACAAAAGAAACATGTTAAAAATTCATATCATCTTCTTCCTTTCAACATTAGAATCGAAACCCTAAGGGAAGCTTGGGGAACATTCGGTCAAGCTTAGGTCTCTCAATAGATCAAGAAGGAGTGGAAAACTGAGGAAAAGAGAAAATTACAGAATAGTCCCTGTACTTTTGTCGTCGCTACAGATTACTTTGTTAAGTTCGTACGGTTTGATTTCAATACAATTTAAATGCTTGTTATACGAACTAAGTTATTGGATGTTGGTTAATGAATTAATGTTTATACATGAAAATTAAATTAATGAGTTATTATCGCAATGATGACTGATGAAATGTCTTGAGTCAGATGAACGTAGGATAGAGTATGACAGGAATGCCAATAGGTTATTTGCATGTGGTATAGGATTGGTATGAGATGTGATGATGATTTTTGTATATCCTCTATTCACTGAATATGCTGAGGTCATGCATTTGTTGCGGACTATCGTGTTATACTACAATATTTTCTAGTGTGTTACAGGGGTGGATGTTAGCCTTCGGGCTAGGCACTTAGTGCCAAGGTGTATTCTCGGTTGGACTAGCTTGTATAAGTGTTTGGTGTGTTCTGGATGGTTAACTGTGTACTCGTATCCGTATATCGTTCATCAGGAATTGTTTTATTGATCATTGAATGTTATTGAAATGTCGATAATTAATTTGTACGATTGTTTAAGCATTACTCACCTGTTGTGAGCTGTGATTGATAGGAACTCTATTAATTAATCTTGTTATTTTAATTATTATGTTTAATTTAGTAAGCTTTATCGTTTAATTGACGAACTTACTAAGCTTTATGTGAGCTTACTTGTGTCTTTGTCTTTCCTTTGTAGATTGTATTTTGTGGAAATCGAGAGATCGGATCAACTAAAAGAATCACACTATCTGAGGAGGACTTTTTAGTAGATTTTGAATTTAACTTGGCTTATATGGCATTTAATAGGACCATTTGGTCATGATTGTATTGGTTCATAAGTATTTTGTAATGTGTATGTGTTGTGTTTTTGATATTGTGGAATGAGTAACTAATGTGGTATGCACGTTAAGTTCCAAGTTTAAGCATGTGGTGTCATTGATGACATATTGGTTAGGCCTTAGGTTGATTATTCGACATGCTTTGGTTGTCATTGAAATACATTTGGAAGTCTTATAATTATGTGTTGAGAATTGTTTTAGGTACTTAAGAATTTGGACATGAAATGAGTACATTTTCGGTCATTTTTGGGTACACACGGCCGAGGACACAAGCTATCACAATGTCGTGTGTCACACACGAGCAACCCAAATAGGCTTGTGCCCCGAGTGTATTAGGTGCATGGTTCATACGGGCTGGTACACGTCTTATGACATGGTCGTGTGGCCCAAGTTAGTGAGTTACATGGGCGAGTACATGGATGTGTGGAGTAGTGACACAACATGTGGAATAGCCACATAGCCATGTCTAGAGCCACATGGTCTAGGCTCTATCATATGGCCTGGACACACAGATGTGTGACCCCTACTTTGAAATTTTTTAATTTTTCCCTGAATGTTTTGATTTGCTTGGAATTGGTCCCTAATTATTCTGAAACTATTTTAAGGCCTCGTAGGCTCAATTTAAGGTCCATAACTGTATGTTTTTACTCAAATCTGATTAATTATGAATTTTTTAATTAAATTTGTTAAACTTAATGCTATTTGTTATTATTTGTTCTAAGTTGTACTGTAATACTTTGTAACCCTAATCTGACGACGAGTATGGGTTATGAATGTTACATTTAGTAGTATCAGAGCCAAGTTTAGTCAGTTCTCAAATTGAATGTAGTCTAAATTGTACAGTAATACTTTGTAACCCTAGCCTGTGATAGTGTGATATTGATTAATCCAATCTAACCCCTGTTTTCTTGTAGATATTAAAGATGTTATTTGATTTTGATTGTGATGATACTAATGAAGTAACCATTAATATTTTGGCTATTGATTCTGGTGCAAGTCATAGTATACTGATTCCACGATTGTCTAAAAATAAGGTTAAAAATAAGTTCTTCAGTTTAATGGGTCAATGGTTCACTAAGTTTATTAGAAATAATCCAGTGGCTCAGCAACCTCCACCCCCTATTGTACCCCTTGTTGTACCTCCTATGATAACTCCACCCCGTCCGACCGTTGAAATGAGTTGATGGGTCCTAGTTGAAAAAGTTAGAAAATTTAGTGTCGACGAATTTTGGGGTAGAACTAAAGATGACTAGACTAACGTTGAGTATTGGCTGAAAAATAGTCAACTGGTTTTTGATGAAATGGCCTATTCTCGTGATGATTACGTCAGATGTGTCGTATCACTGTTGAAAGATAAAGTTTATAGTTAATGGTTAATGTTAAAGTGGTAGTACTGAGAGATAACATCAACTTAGAATTTTTCAAAACAGAATTTAAAAAGAAATATGTCAATAAAAGGTACTTGGACTGAAAAAGAAGGAATTTGTAGAATTAAAGCAGAGACACAAATCAGTAGTTGAATATGAAAGAGAGTTTATGCATTTCAGTAAGTATGCTAATGAAATCGTATCGAATGAGGAAGAGATGTGTATCCATTTTGAAGACGGGTTAAATGATGAAATCAATATGATGATTTGAGAAACTAAAATATGATAATTTGTGGTTTTATCTAATCGGGCATAGAAAATAGAAGAAATTTATAATCATAAGAGGCATAGAGAAAAGAAGGCCTAAGAATTTAGCAAAAGAAATTTTCCTAGGTCTGCACCACCATTGAAGAAAGAAAAAGAAGATGATAATCATGTCACAACATCATCTGGGTTTCAAAACAAAAGTAAATCGAGACAGTATGATTCCAAGTTCCAGAATAAACCTGCTGACAATGTGGCCAGTGTCCATAATGCTTCAAGACTGGGGTATGAACACTGTGGTAAACCACATATTGATGAATGTAGAGCCAAAATGTGTGCATGTTTTAGATGTGGGTCAACTGATCATTTTTTATGCAACTGTTCGAAAATGGTTGGAAAAAATGAAGACCAGAGTAAGAAACTTGTGACTACACCGTAGAAAAGCAAACGTCCTGGTCAGAGTAGCAATACAGGGGTGAACCACTGCCGTACTAAAGATACAACTACAAGATCTGAGGTCAGAGCACCTACACAGAACTATCTTATTCGAGCTAGAGAAGAAGCTGCCATGCCTGATGTCGTTATTAGTATATTCTATCTCTTTGATGTTACTGTATATGCTTCGATTGACCCTAGGTTGAGACATTCGTATATTTTCACTTTATTGGCTATGACTAAAAATTTACCTGTTGAGTCAACTAAATTTGATGTTTAAGTTACAAACTCACTAGGTCAAAGTGTAATAGTTAATTTAATATGTTGTAAGTGTCCACTGAGAGTTCATGGTTGTGAGTTTTCTGCTGATCTAATGTTATTACCCTTTCACAAATTTGATATAATTTTGGGAATGGACTGATTATCGCTACATAATGCTGTCATAAACTGTAGACAGAAACGGATTGATTTGAGACATTTGACAGGTGAATTGATTACAATTGAGCCTGACAGATTAAACGATGTTACCAGAGTTGTTTCAGCTATTCCTGCACAGAAAATTATTCGTATGGGCTGTGAGGCATTTTTGGCTTACATACTGGATACTTAGGATTCTAGGTTGAAACTGGATCAGGTGCCCGTTGTTAAAGAATTTACAGATGTGTTCCTTGAAGAATTACTGGGATTGCCGCCAGAATTTAAGGGTTGAATTTGTTATCGATCTGGTACCTGAAACTGTACCAATATCTATTCCACCGTATAGGATGTCACCGACTGAGTTGAAATAACTGAAAACATAGTTGCAATAATTATTAGACAGAGGTTTCATCAGACCTAGTGTATCTTGAGGTGCACCAGTGTTTTTTGTGGAAAAGAAAGATGGTTCATTGAGATTATGCATTGATTATAGACAATTGAATAAAGTGATGAGAAATAATAAATATCATTTGCCTTATATTGATGAGTTGTTTGATCAGTTGAAAGGTGCAATTGTGTTTTCTAAGATAGATCTTACATCAGGATATTAGCAGATGCGAGTAAAAGACTGTGATGTGCCGAAAATAGCTTTTCGAATGCGATACAGTCATTATGAATTTTTAGTGATGCCTTTCGGAGTAACTAATGCTCCTGCTACTTTCATGGATTTGATGAATCGAGGTTTTTAGCCTAAGTTGGATAAATTTGTTGTTGTATTTATTGATGATATATTGATCTACTCAAAAATAGAATCTGAGCATGCTCAACATTTGAGAATTGTGTTACAAATTATGCGCGAAAAATTATTGTATGCAAAATTCAGCAAATGTGAGTTATGACTTTGAGAGGTTGGATTTCTTGGACACGTGGTTTCTGTTGATGGGATACATGTTGATCTGAGTAATATCTCAGCCATTGCAAACTGGAATGCTCTGAAAAATGTGTAATACCCGATTTTGGCCCTGGTAAAAGGCCCAAATTACAAACGGGCCACAAGGCCCAAACTGAAATAAACAGAGGCCTAAAATTAGACCCAGGCCCGAAGCAATTTCAGAAACCCTAGGGTTTCTGAGGGAGCCTCCCGCCGCAAGCCAAACGCCGGATCTCCGTGGTCTTCACCTGCAAAGGAAACAAACAATACAAGGAAAGAAATAAACAGCAAAGAAAATCAAAGATTCGTAATTCAAATCAAATGAGATTTGTTTCTTTATTTTTCATTCGGCTATAAAATAGCCATTGTAATACTGTAAAAGGGGGATCCCAAATTGGAAATCAATAAAAAGAAAGTGAATATTCTCACAGTAGAGACAGAGAGCAAAATCGACCGGAAAGGTTGACATTGTGCAATTTTTACTTGTTATATTTATTATTTTCATTCTTTCCTACATACAAATAAAATAAAAAGAAGTAAATGAGAAAGAAACGACCCGAGTGGTGCCCAGAATCGCCGTGAACGGCCAGAAACCGAAAGGTCTCTCGGAGATTTGATGTTCTTCCGGTGACATTTTGAGGGTTTTGGGGCCAAAAATGGGCTTAGGGGCTTCGGAGGAGCCAGATCTGAAGTTTTCCGTTTTGCCATGAGCAGTGGCGTCGTAGCCGGAGATCGTGCGTCTTGATGGTGGGTGTGACCGCCGATGATCGACACCGATGGGAAGGGGAGAGTTTTTTGAGGTTTTGAAGGTTTTTTTTTTAAAAAAAAGATGGAAAATGAAATTTTTGAATAGATTTTTGGCTTAAATAGCCTAGTGAAACGACGTCGTTTTGGGGAGGCCGACCCGACTCCGACCCGACCCGGCCTAGGATCCGCGCGTTTTTATGCGGAGGAGAAATTTGCGCTTTTAGCCCCTCCGCCTTTTTAATATTTCACAATTAAGTTTTTTATATTTTTAAATTTGCCCTTTAATTTATTTTTAATTTCAATTTTAACCCTACCTGAACGACGCCGTTTTAGAGGAGAAGGGAAAATTTCTCTTCCAGCCCCTCTATGTAATTCGCGTGTTCAATTTAATCCTTTGGGTTTTATTTATTTGCAGATTTGCCCCCAGATTTTTCCTATTCAGTTTAATTTAGTTTTTGTTTTCATTTTTTTAAATTAATTAACTTCCATAATGTAATTATTCCTTTTTTTCTGTAATTATTTTTTATTTATATTTTTGTTTTCATTTATTTATTTATATTTTTTAAAACAAATATTTTTATATGTATGTATATCTATTTTAATATTGTAATTATTATTTAATATTTTATATTTATATACTTTTTATGTATCCATTTATTTTCCTATATATATGTATATTTTCTATAATATAATTATTATTATTATTTTTGGACATATATTTTAACAAATGCTTTATTTATATCCATATGGATATTTATTCTTTTTTAAAAAGGGTTCAAATATATATAATTTTAAACGCCTATTTTATAATCTATATATGTTCATCTATTTTTCTTTATATTCACAAATATTATGTATTGCATATATATATAAGTTCCATAACCCAAAAATTTATTTGTAAATCATGTGTATATTTTAATCTTCATAATTTCTATGTTCATATTATATATATTCTTTACTTCACTTATTTGGTTTGCTTTCCTCATTCGTTATAATTGTGTTTACATTTAATATTTTGCATGTCATGGATTATTGTTATCAATTTTGTTTATTCATTTGTTCATATTATTTCTATGCCATCGTAATATTTATTATTGCATTGTATATTTAATGTAGCATCACATCATTTTTACAAAATTTTCAAAATTGAGATAATGCTTGTATTTAGGATTTTCAAGGAAATTGAGCCCTAACGTATTGGGTTCCAATTTTCTTTGTTAAATCTAACAATCGAGCATTTCTCTTTAATCAAAAAATAAGAACTCATTATTGGGAATTCAACATGTTGTGTCCTAATATATTGGATGTGACACATTGATTTCTCGAAATGAAGATTTAAAAAAAAAAGAAATAATAAAGGAAATATTCCGAGTTTGAGATTTTAAAGGAATTGTGCCCTAACGTATTGGGCCGCGATTTCTTAAATCTTGGATAAATGGATATTCTTTTAAATTTTTTTCTTTTTCATACGAGTATTCTGACCTAATTCATTTTGGAGGAAATTAGAATGTTGTGCCCTAACGCATTGGGTGTGGCATTTTTCTTCTCTGAAATGAGAAGGGTCTTAATACGTAATGTTTTAAGTTTTTTAAAGATTATATTTTTTAAAATTTTCGACCTTAAGACACTAATTAATTAATTAGGTACCAATTTTGGGCGTTACGAGGGTGCTAATCCTTCCTAAACGTAATCGACTCCGGACCGTTTTTCTAAAATTAAGTGAGACCAAAATCGTTTTAGGTGACCCAATCACACCTTAATAAAAGATTTGTGGCGACTCTCAATTTTTGCTTTTTAAAAGTCGACAACCTAAAACTTTTATTTTTCAAAAAAATGGTTTCGACAAAATGTTTTAGAGGTACGAAGTTTTCTAGTATTAGTAGGTTATTATTGTCTCTTTGTTAAAAACTTCTCTATAATAGCCTCACTGATGACTAAGTTGCTACAGAACAGTGTTCGATTTGTCTAGTCAGATGAGTGCCAACAAAGTTTTGGTCAGTTAAAAAGAATGTGAATAAAAGCTCTAGTATTGATACAGACTGAATCTGGGAAAGAATTTGTTGTTTACAGTGATGCGCCACTTAGTGGACTGGGTTGTATATTAATGGAAGCTGAGAAAGTAATAACATATTCTTCTCATTAGTTAAAGCCACATGAGAGGAACTATCCGACTCACGACTTAGAGTTAGCCGCTATTGTTTTTGCTTTGAAGATTTGGCTTCACTATCTCTATGGTGAAAAATGTCATATATTTATAGACCATAAAAATTTGAAGTACTTGATGACTCAAAATAAGATGAGTTTGAGACATCGACGGTGGCTAAAGCTACTAAAAGATTATGAGCTTGTGATTGACTATCATCCCGAGAAAGCTAATGTTGTTGTAGATGTATTAAGTCAAAAATCGTTATTTGCCTTGAGAGCATTGAATGCTCATTTGTCATTGGAGGGTGATGGTTCTATTTTAGTGGAATTGAGGGCTAGACTATTATTTATTCAATAGGCTTTGGAGTTGCAAGATGACGACCTGAAGTTGTTAGCTAAACATGAGCAAATCTAAAATGATCCGTCTATAGGATTTACTGCAGATGCTGATGGTATAATGTATTTCCATAACAGGTTGTGTGTTCCAAATAATCCAGAGCTAAAGCAAGACATTTTATTAGAGGCACACAGTAGTACATACTCTATTCATCCGGGTAGTATTAATATGTTTAATGACCTTAAGTGGATGTATTGATGGCCAGGTATGAAACGTGAGATTTCTGAGTTTGTAAATAAATGTTTGGTTTGCCAGAAAGTAAAATTCGAACATCAGGCACAATCAAGATTACTACAGCCTGTCACTATCCTTGAGTGGAAATGGGAGCGAGTTATGATGGATTTTGTATCGGGATTACCTGTGGCACCGAGGAAGAAAGACTCGATCTGGGTTATTGTTGACAAATTAACAAAGTCAGCTCATTTCATTCTAATCAGAACTGATTATTCACTCGAGAAGTTAGCAGAGTTATATTTATCAGAGATTGTCAGATTGTATTATCTATTATTTCTAATAGAGATCCTAGATTTACCTCGAGATTTTGGGGTAAACTTTACGAGGCTCTAGGTATTAAACTTAATTTCAGCACAACATATCATCCATAGACAGACGAACAATCAGAATGGGTAATACAGATTTTTGAGAATATGTAACGATGCTACATTCTAGAGTTTGAAGGTAGATGGGAAAAGTATTTACCATTGGTAGAATTTACGTATAAAAACAACTATTAATCCAACATTAAAATGGCATCGTTTGAGGCTTTATACGGGAGGAAATGTTGAACACCATTATACTAGTCAGAGTTGAGTGAATCCAAGTTAGTTGGTTCTAACTTGATTCGTGAGACTGAAGACAAGGTCCGAATAATTCATGATTGTTTGAATGCAGCATTAGGTTATTAGAAATCATATGTTGATTTGAAAAGAAAGGATATAGAATTTGCTGTTGGCGATTGAGTGTTCCTGAAAGTCTCACTGTGGAAGAAAGTGCTTTGGTTCAGCAGAAAGGAAAAGTCGAGTTCAAGGTTTATCGATTCGTATGAGATTATAGAAAGAATCAAGGTTGTAGCTTATAAATTAGCTTTACCTCTGGAACTTGAAAAGATTCATAATGTTTTTCATGTTTTGATGCTGAGACGGTACAAGTCAGATCCTTCACATGCAATTACTCCCTATGAGGTTGAGATATAGCCAGATTTGTCGTATTCTGAAGAATCGATCAGAATCTTAGCTCGAGAAGTAAATGAACTTTGGAATAAAAGTGTACCATTAGTAAAAGTATTATGGAATCGATATGGAGTTGAAAAAGCTGTATGAGAAACTAAATACTCGATGAAATCACAATACCTGAACTGTTCACTAGTAAAAAAATTCGAGGATAAAATTTCCTAAGGGGAGAGAGTTGTAAGAGCCTATTTTTTAGTGGTGTCAGAAACAGTAATTCCGGGACCACAACTCTAACCTGTCAGTCCATAAATATTAATTATTTAGTGGTCAATAGTGTCGTATTAAATTTTAGTTAGGAAATTTTATCATTTAGATAGTTAATTAAGTAGAAACGACTAAATCGTAAAAGCTATAAAAGTTAGCTTCTATTAATTTAGGGTGTAAATTAGCATGAGAAAGGTTAATTAAAGGACTTGATTAGTAATTAAGCCATCTCTACTTGTTTATAATTTGTTATTTTGTGTTAGATGAAGCATGATTTAGGCTTGTATGTTTAAGATTAAATGTTTAAGCATGTTTGTTGGGTGTGATGGTTGGTTTTATGGTGTGTTTGGATGATCGGTAAGGAAAGTCATGTAAGTGGCTAATGTGACATTCCAGATTCGGGTCGGTTTGCTCCTGTTGGGTTTGGGGCGCTACAACTTGTCTCCCACTATAAAAAAGCCATGCGAACAACTCATACTGTAACACCCTTATACCCGTCCTGACTATCAAGTCAAGATATAGAAATGCTACATTTGTTTCCAGAACAACCATGGCTATATTCTAATAAATTGGGTTTCTCACAGCAAATATTTTAGTATTATCAACATAATACTCTCATATTAAGTCGATCTTAAATAAAGTCTTATAAATTTATTGGGTAAAATTTATTTCAGCATTTTTCCATAGAAAGCAGGGCTCAGGTATTGATACCCCTATCCTAATATCGATACTAATTTGAGCTTTGAAGTTTAAAAAATTTAAACAAAATTCAACATGTATCGATACCTATATTGAAGTATCGATACCTTGACTATAATATTGATACTTTGATTGAAGTATCGATACCTTTCTTGAGGTATAAATATTTTACTCTTGGTATCAATACCAAATCTTGATTCGATGTTTGGAAATAAGAGAAATTCATTATGAAACAATTTACACATTCATTCCTTAACTTCTAAGTTATTTCAAATTAGCCCAATATGTTCAAAATATGCGATTTATAATCCAAGATCATTATCCAACAACTCACTTCTTAAATATATATATGATATTTTCTTAATTGATGAATTTTATGTGTGTACCTTTTGTACCAACATTTATTGAGTTAACACAATTATCAAAGTTTTACAAATAAGTCCTTTAGAGGACTTGTATCGACAAAATAGTTTCCTTTTTCCACATACCATTACTATTGCCAACATTTATCAGTCAATTCATCAATTAAGCCTTCCTTAATTCTTTTTAAAACATTCACTCACTTGATACTTCAACAAGAAATTTAAAGTTCTTCTATGTGTTAGCAAATCTATCATTTACAACAATTTCTTAACATTATAACTCTCCTATTATTTTGCTTCCTCCTCCTCTCCATTCCACATCATTTATGTATATACATAGAAAATTTAGCTTTGATTATGAAATGCTTATATGTAACATTAACTATAATTTCACTATTTACTTATGTGTTCATATCAAAGTTGTCCACTTGTGTCATAGTCACTAAATTATTTGCATCTTAAGCTAAATAATTTGAAATTAAGATCAACTTGATATTTTTGAAACTAAACTCAAATATATTTGCTCTGTTCTCTTGCTTGACAACTTCAACATTTCTTTACTAAAATTAATTATGTCTTAGTACGGGGTTCATATGATGTTTCTATTTGATTCTCTTGAAAATATACTCATTAACCATTTTAAAATATAAATTTCATCCCCTAATACATGTTTTAAATATTTTCTATTTCTAGTATTTAGATTAAAATACATGTTTCATACATCTCATTCACAACATATTTAACTTAATATATTGAAATACAAGTAGAGTTAGTATGTAACTTACCCCCTTTGTCAAGAATTTCTTCCTTTCTTCTTTCTTTCCCTTCCTTCCTCATCTTCACCACTTTTCTTCCCTTTTCTTCTCATTTTCTTAACTTATATCTGCTATTTTCTTGCTTCTAAATTGATGAACATATTCTCTAGAATCTCTACTTCATCTTTTCTCTTTAGTGTCCAAGGAAATTTTCAAGAATTTTTGGTGAAAAGATGGGTTTTCATCGCAAAGGCCTAAATTGTAAGAAGAATAAAATTTTCTCTAGTTATTTCTCACTTTGGAATGTGAAAAGATGATTTCTCTTTTATCTTTCCTCTCTTTTTACACCAATCATTTTCATAATAAAATATATACAAAAATCTAATTAAAATATTAATATTATAACATTTATCTAATTATTTAATTTAAAATATCATTAGAATATCTCTCATGCCATCATGACACTCTAGAATTCTCTCTCATACTAATTGACCATATTTCCTTTATAATCTTTAAAATTTCATCCTTGAATCATCAGTTAATTTAGAAAATTGTGATTTAGTCCTCATAAATTTTCATTTATTCAATTTAGTCTTTATTCATCCACTTTTCTTATTTTCTAGGCTCTTTCACCCTTAAGATATTTGCACTATTGGCCCTTCAAATTTTCCATATTTATAATTTAACCCTTTACATTTTAAATATTTACACTTGGAGTACAAGACTCTTCATATCTTTGTGCTTTAGTCCTTGGCTCAAATTAATATTTCACAACATACTTCTCATTTCATTTTTATCTAACATCTCTTATCATTTACTTTCATTATATCTTATTCCACTAAGAACCTATCTCATATTATTTTCTACCAAGAGGGTTTTGAGGATGTTACACATACACTCAGGGGCGTAGCTAGGGGATTGGCAGAGGCCCCAATCACTCGAAATGAAAAAAATTCTCATTCAAGCCCTTTAAAATTTGAAATTAGTAAAGGTAAAATTGTACTTTGACCCCCTAAAAATGATAAAAATATGATTTAATCCTTTAAAAATCATAAATATATAGACTATTCAAATAGTGACATTACATTCTTACTATCATAAAAATTACAATTTAATTTCGACCCCTAAAATTTTTGTTTCGATTCGTCCCTACATACACTCTCACATACTCATTCCTTCTTCCTAAACCTAAAAGGTCTATCACCAAATAACTCCTCTCTTTAAATCCAAATCATCCACCATTTAACCCACCACCTTCGTCCACTATTACTCCTACTGGCTAACAAGTCCTTAATCATTCTCAATTCTTTTTCTAAACACTTTTAATACAAAATAAATTTATATTTGATGCATTTCTTTTATTTTCACATATAAATCTAAAAAACATAACACGGAACAATTCTTTTTCTAAACACTTTTAGTGCAAAATAAATTTATATTTGATGATTTTTTATTTTATTTTCACATATAAATTCACAAAACATAACCCAAAGCAATTTATCTGGATGACAATAAGAGAATTCTAGTATTTATTATAACAAAAAAAGATAGACAAATGGGAGTAAAAGAGATTTTACTCGCAAAGACTAATGGACTCCAACATGCAAATATATATATCATGCAGAAACATTATCCTTTGAAATAAAAAATATATCTCCATGATCATGCAGAAGTGATATCTTTTGAAGTTTTGGAGGACAAATTAAATGTTAAACCCGAGCTATCCATTTTTTCTTGAGTAAACTTCTCTAAACGTTCAACCATGAACGGTGTGAGATAATTGCTCCAATCTCTTACTTTTCCTTTCCTAAAAAAACTTGTGTGTGCAATTCCAGAAATATGTACCCCTTTCTTGTTCACTTCCACTTCTCTCAATTTTTCAAAGCTACAAATTTTCTCTATTTCTTCCACAACTCCTTGGTTCTCTTCATCATCCGTGAAAGGAACTCCTAAGAACATGGCCAAGTTTTTCAAGTGGGAGTTGATGTCTTCCTTAAGATCTTCATATTTCAAAAACAATATTTTGTTGGGGTTTTCTTGGCTTGCCTTCCAATACCCCAGTACATAATCAAAAAATGGTCCATACGCATAGATTCCATGGTAGAACTTGTCAAATGCTTCGTCTAGCGAAAGTGGCTCTAAGCTTTCGTCTCCAAGCTTGTAGAGGAAAGACCAAAGATGTTGAATTGATCACTCTCATTCATCCTTCAATACTGATAGTATGTTTACATTTATAGAATTTTGTTTAACAAACTAACTAACTTGCATATACCTAACTCTGCTCACTACTAACTGTCTTAACTTCTCAACACTCCCCCTAAAGTTGCTCAGTTGTTCCAATATGCTGCATCTGAATCGTTCCATCATTGATTTTATCTCGTACAAAATGACAATCAATTTCTATATGTTTCGTACGTTCATGAAAAACAAGATTAGCAGTAATTTGAAGCGCTGCCTTACTATCTGAAAAAACCAAGGATTTATCAAATTGACTAGGACTAACTTCCCTCAATAAGCTATTCAACCATATAACCTCTGCTACAACCACTGCCATACTTCTATATTCAGCTTCTGCTGATGATCGAGATACTGTGGTTTGTTTTTTTGACTTCCATGAAACAATGGATTCTCTAATTTTAACACAGAAACTGGTCACCGACCTCCTAGACATGGGACATGAAGCCCAATCAGAATCACAAAAGGCAATCAATTGTGATTTGCTTGCTGCAGATAGTAAAATGCCTTGGCTAGGGTTTTTCCTTATGTATCTACCATCCAAATGTGATTTTTTTGGTCTGTGCATGAACTGACTCAAATGTTGAATCGCATACATTATGTCCGGTCATGTATTTGTCTAATATAGCAATCTTCCCAACAGCCTTTGATACATTGTAACATCCGTGATTAAATCATCTCTATCAACCTTTGTTTGTATCAACTCATCATACTCCATTGGCGTAAGCTTCCGATTCTGCTCAAGCGGTGTACATGCTGACTTTGCTTCCTCTAATCCCAAATCAACTATCAACTCCAAAGCATATTTTCGCTGATTCAATATAATCCCTTTGTTCGACCTCATCACTTCTATTCTAAGAAAATACTTCAACAGACCTAAATATTTCATCTTAAAATTCTGATGCAGAAGTTATTTCAACTCATTTATCATGCTAACACTACTGCCTGTAATTAATAGATCATCTACATAGATGAGTAAAACAACCATGTTACCTCCATCCCTTTTTGTGAACAAGGAATAATCATACTTGCTTTGTACATATCCTCCTCGTATTGAGGCCTCGGTAAGCTTCAAATTCCACTGTCGAGAAGCTTGCTTCAGACCATAAAATGACTTATGCAGGCGACATACACGAGACTCACCCTGGCTGCGAAAACCAACCGGAAGTTCCATATAAACTTCTTCATGTAAGTCTCCTTGAAGAAAAGCATTGTAAACGTCCATCTGAAAAATAGGTCAATCATGAATGGTTGTCATGCTGATCACAATCCGAACCGTGACATGCTTAACGACCGAAAAAAAAGTATCATGAAAGTTAATACCAGCCTTTTGACTATAACCTTTACCAACAAGACGTGCTTTAAAATGTTCCACCGAACCATCAGAAGTGTATTTAATTTTGTACACTCACTTGCATCCAATGGGAACAATACCAGCAGGTAAAGGAACAACCTCCCATGTACCATTAGCCTCCAAAGCTTGAATCTCTTGTTGCATAGCATCAACCCACCGTGGATCCAAGATGGCCTCATAATAAGTTTTGGGTTCAATTAAAGAAGAAACATAGGCAGCAAACAATTGAGTATGAATAGACAAATGAGAAGAAGAATAAACACTAGCAATAGGAAACAAACCTGTGGCACAAGAAGTGAACGACTGGTTCCAGCAGACGTAATCCTTCATTCAAGTAGGCGGCTTAACACACCTTGTAGTACGACGTAAAGGGATATCAGTAGGCACAGAAGACAGAGAAGGGGTAGAATAAGATACGGGCACATAAGGTGAAGAAGAGGGAATAGATATAGAAGAAGGTTCAAGTTGAAGAAAAACAGAAGTATCAACATCAGGAAAAAACAAAAAAGGTTTGGTAGGAAACGTAAAAGGAAATACCGTTTCATGAAAGACAACATCTCGGTTAACAAAAAAAGTTTTGGTTTCAAGACTAAACAATAAGTATCCTTTTTGCACAAGAGAATAACCCATGAACATAGACGGAATAGCCTTAGGAGAAAATTTATCATGGTAGCTAAGAGTAGTAGCATAGGCGAGACAACCAAAGACCTTCAGTCGAAAAAAATCATGAGACTTATGATACAAAAGTTCAAAAGGACATTTCCAGTTCAAGATAGGAGTAGGGAGACGATTAATCAAAAAATAGGCGGTTAAAACACATTCACCCCAAAATTTACTAGGTATGTGAGACTAAAACTTTAATGACTGAGCTACTGCAAGTAAATGTCAGTGTTTCCGTTCAGCAACTCCATTTTGCTGAGGAGTGTGAACACACGAACTCTGATGGACAATTCCAAACATATTAAAAAACTCAGTACATTCATTCTTAAAGAACTCATACCCATTATCACTACGAACAGTTTTAATCGTAGTAGAGAATTGATTTTTAACCAAAACAAAAAATTGTTTGAGATATATAAGAGCATCATTTTTATATCGCAACAAATATACCCAAGTCATTCGTGTGTAATCATCAATAATTTTTTTAAAAAACCTATGACCACTATGAGTAGAAACTCGATAAGGTCCCCACAAATCTATGTGAATAAGGGAAAAAACAACATCAACATGAGATTTATGAATGGGTAATGGAAGCCTAGTTTGTTTAGCCATTGTACAAACAAAACATTTATGAATACTGTCAACATCGGACATTGTACAAGAAAAATTAGGAACCTTATTAAGTCTTGAAACCGACGCATGACCAAGTCTATTGTGCCAAAGAATAGATGAGTCTATAGAAGCAACAGCAACAACGGAAGAAGGTGAAACCACAGAAGTCTGTTGAGACGGATCCAGGATGTAAAGACCACCTCATGCTTTACCAATCCCCCTCATCTTTCCACTGGAGAGATCCTGTATGAGACAAAAATGAGGATAAAAGGAAACCATACAATGAAGATTAGTGGTAAGTTTGGAAACAGAAAGTAAATTATAACAAAAATTTGGAACATATAGAACTCTTGTTAATGAAAGGTTAGGCAAAATTGTGCAAGTTCCAATATGAGTGACTGAGACTGAGGAACCATTTGGAAGGCAAACACTTGGTGATCCTAATGCACATGCAAAAAGAGATTCCAAGAAATGAAGATCCGACAATATATGGTCAGTAGCCCCAGTATCTATGATCCATTTGTTACCAATATCCACCATACCTGCTATACTGGTAGCAGCTTCAATTGGAGCAGGTTCTTTGTTCAACAAATGCATGATCTGATTATACTGTTCCTGTGTAAATACTGGCGATTGTGAATGAGACCCACTGGAATCCATTACTTCACTACTACAAGCAGAATTAGGAGCAGAAACATTATTTACTGCAGAAGTAGAGTTATTGTTCACCTTCTTTTTTGTAAACTTAAAATCTACAGGATAACCAATTAACTTGTAACAGGTCTCTCTTTTATGTACTTTAACCTTGCAGTGATCACAAATGCCAGTAAATCGTTTTTTCTGTACCATTTGAACTGAAGAGAAAGGAACCAAATCATCCCCAATATTACTAGAACTATGCTTTCTTTGTGACTCCTCTTGCATAATCATTGAATACGCTTGATTAACAGACGGTAACAGGCTCATCAATAAAATTTGACTACGCACAACACTATATGATTCATTTAATCCCATAAGAAACTGAAACAAATGCTGCTGTGCAACATGAGTATTGTTCTGCCTAGATTGAACACATTCACAAGAAGATGGAGGTACAAGGGCATCATACTCATCCCAAAGTAACCTCAACTTGGTAAAATAGGAAGATATAGAAACTGTACCTTGAGAATATGTAGTAATCTCATAATGCAAGAAATAAATTCTTGAACCATCGATTTTGTGGAACCACTCACTAAGATCATTCCATACTGCCGCTGCACTGGACGCAAAAATAATCCCTGCGGAAAGCTCTTTACTAACAGTATTCAAAATCCAAAAGAGAACAATCGCATTACATCGCTCCCACTGATGACCCATTTCCTCCGGTACCACATCTTTAGAGAACGTGCCATCCATAAACCTCAATTTATTCTTCGCCAGCAACGCAATTCTCATCGTCCGACTCCAGACATTGTAATTCTCAACACCAAGCAACTGATGGGCCACTGACAAAGTGCCCGGAGTATCCAAAGGATGAAGATAACATGGATGATTGAAGTCAATAACAGAGTCGGAAAGATTCATCACCTCTGATGCTGAAAGAACAAAAAACTAAGAGACCGACAAAAAAATAGTTGAATACACAAAAAAATTGAAACAAAAGAACGCCCTAGATTGCCAGCCCAATTCTATCGAATCAACCGAATTTGGGCTACGAACACCAGCCCAATTAACCATTTTATGAAACTTAAAAAAGCCAATATGTAAAAGAAAGCCACTGTCAAACCATACCGGCAAAACGAAGAAGAAAACCAACAAGAACAACAACCAACTAGCAAGAAATTATCGAAAGAAATCATCTGATACCATGTTGAAATGACCACTCTCATTCATCCTTCAATACTAATAGTATGTTTACATTTATAGAATTTTGTTTAACAAACTAGCTAACTTGCATATACCTAACTCTGCTAACTACTAACTATCTTAACTTCTCAACAAAAGAGATATAAACATGTCCAACGGGTTTCTACATATGAAAACAATCTTACAGTTGGAATCTTTAATGGAAGTTGGCAATGAAGCGTAAGGAAGGTGGGTAGAAAGAAGCCTTGGTTGATAAACACAAACATTTTGAAGATCCGGAAAAGGGTTGTTCAAATAAAGATCATACTCCAAGAAACGAACAAGTTGGTGAGGGCTAAAGGTGAGCAAAGAATTTTCATCCCATGCAAACTGATTGCGGTACAAACTGGAGAAAGTCAATGCTTTAAGCCATGTAGTGCCACATTTTGGGAAGGTAGAGACGATAATATCAGAATCACATGCTTGGAAATGTTTCTGAGAAGAAATCACAGCTCTTAAAACAATTGATGGGGACCAAAAACCTTAATAGAAATAAAAATTGGATCCTGTCCAACTTTTTTCTTTAGGGAAGGCTTGCACCAGTCTTTTGGATTCATCATCCCAGGACTCATCATGAAACTTTGAAACCACTTCAACTTTACAGATTTTTGTTGTATCCATTGTGAAATTAGCAACGCAACAGAGAAAGGGATAGCGAAAAACTCTCAAAACTAGTTTTCCAGAAAATTTATATTAGATTTATTCAGTTAAATATTATAGTATTAAATAATAATTCTAAAACTTATATCTAAAGTTTTATATATTCATTTACTTATCTTATGTTGATATTAATTTTATATCATATTATATTCTTTATTTTATTTTATATAATACAAATATTTTTTTTCTACTAATATCGTTTAAACTAGGGGTGAGCATTCGATCGAATCAAATCAAAAATTTTTCAGTTAATCGAGTTTTCGAATCTGATTTTATCATCCTAACTTTATTTGAAGTTTTCTCCAATCGAGTCGAGTGAGATGAAATTCGAATCGAATCGAATCGAATCAAATATATTTGTTCGAGTTAAATTTTAAAAAATAATTTTGGGTCCTTGTAACCACTGTCACCCATCGTAATAAAATTTGTCCACCTTAATCAAATTTTTATTAACTTTCATCACCTAATAATTTATTTATTAATTTTTTATATCTTGGTTAGCCTCTTTGCTTTCTTAGTTGTTTCAATTATCTTCAGATTCTTGTCACTATGTATTTTGGAATTAAAAATATATTAAATGTAAAAATATAATTTTTTAATAAAAGTTATTTTAAAAATAAAATGTGAAATTGATACCAATATAAAATTTTAACAACAATATTTTATGGCATAATTAATAATTCAATTTTAATATAAATATTCAGTTTTGGGGGGAAAGTGGGAAGGAGTGAAAGTTTTGAGGGAAAAGTAAAAAGGTTTGGGAGTTTGGGGTAAACCTGTAAAATATTATAGTTTGATATTCGAATTTGAAAACTCAACTCGATTCTAACTCGAAATTTGAAAAAAAATTCGAATTAATTCGAATAACTGGATTAACTCGATTCGTTTAACTCGAAATTCAAATTTTTTTCGATTTTTTCGAGTCGAATCGAGTTTCGTTCACCACTAGTTATAACACTTCGATTATCATAATGTAATTATTTTAATCCTCCTTGTTAGCTGGAAGGTGTAATTAGACAGTGACGTCCACAATTACTGTCTACTAATTGGATGCTCTTCGAACCATCCAACAGAAAAGAGGAGACAACAATTTAATTGTCTGGAGTTGTTTTTAATTGAGGAAGAAATTTAAGAAATGACACACACACACACACACGTATTGATTTGAAACTAATACAAAACTTAATTAACAAATCCTGAGTTTTTTTGATAGGGGGTTGCGCGTGGACCAAGATCGAGTTGTCAAGACACGGGACACTCCTACGAAAACTCTAACTGCTTGGATCTGAAACGAAACAGAGAATTTGGCTTAGAATCAATTAGATCTAAAATGGAAATACCCAAATCAATAAAAGATCAGCCAAGAATTAAAAACACTTATGAATAGCTAATCTTGGAAGCCAAGAACACGGAATTAAATTCAAGATAGGTTCCAAACAGCCGAATCTGAAAAGAAGAACACAAAACAGCAAGTTAAATTAAAAAAAAAACTCAGCAGATCACGAAATCAACTAGATCTAAGGTTTGGACGGCAATAAAGAGGGGTTTTATGAAATCAAAATGTTTCTTGTTGTCCAAGGTTGATGCCGAACAGATTCTTGAAGGTTCAACGGGGCTGAAGACGCAACAAGAGAGTTTAAACAAGTTAGATAATGAAATCGACATAAGCAAAAAATTAAAAAGATTGACCAGCAAGAAAAATAAAGATAAAGTCCTAAGAAGCCTTGAAATCGAGAAAAATTTCACAACTCCCTTCAAACGGCTCTAATCTCCCCTCCAATGAAGAACAATGGCAAGAAGAAGGCTGAAGATGGCTCCCACAATCAAAAAGATTGTTAAAACTCCTTCTAAAGAAAACTCAAGAGAAAATTCTTGGAGAACTCAAAGAGAATTTTCACTCAACAAAACAAATTTGATTTCAATGTATTCTTCAAGTGTAATGTGTATAAGGGTGGCTGGCCAAGCCATACATATAGGCCTTCTAACTATTTTCCTAGTCCTAATAGGAAAACTAAAAAAAAAAACCTATTTTTTTTTACTTCCAAGGGGAAATTCGGCCAAGGACTTTAAATGGGCCTCTTGGACTGAATTTTTACATAGAAATTTATTCATAAAGTCTAAAAATTAAAACTAAGTATTTAAAGAATTAAAACTTAACAAATTGGGACTCTTCGACAATTTGGCCTAATTTTCAACTAAGTCTAATTCAAATTTCTTGATTGGGCTTGGAACATCTTATTGGGCCATTTCTTCAAGCATTTTGGCTTGTAATCCGTTCTCTCCCGAAATTGGTTTGTTGATGCTCGTAACTGAGATCCAATGCGCCTTAGCTGCAAGATTCGGTTTCTTAGACCGAGATTTCTAAGATTTGAAATCTTGATTTTCTTGATTCTTGAAATCGCTCAAAACAGCAAAATTGGACCAAGATTCGGTTTCTTGATTTTCTTGAAAACAAGAAAGTGAATCTTGATTTTCTTTTTCCTTCGTGTACACATCTAAGGCCTTGCTAATAAATTCTTGAATGATTCCATTTAGTTTTGAACGCATTTGTCTGGCCTTTGACCTCGTTATTGGGCCTTGTGGTAATTTGGGCCTATCACGTCCTTGAGCTTGAATTGGACCTTTGTGACTCGTATCATTCCCCCCTTCCTCAAAAAGATTCGTCCTCGAATCTAAAAATTCAAATGGACTCGACTTTCCTCGATCGAACGGGACTAATGGCAATTGAGTCCACTGAAAAGAATAGCCATGAGTTAGTAAATAGCAATGCTAACAAACTTGTAGTCCAATCATAAGCATAACAAAATAAGTATAACGCATGTGAATGGATAGATTCAGATAACCATGCAAATAAGCTAATTTACTCGCCAATGCCTCGTCAAATATTTGAAACAAAGATGGACATGTTTTAAGGCATTCCATCATTTCAACTTGTTTCCACAAACCATGAATAAATCGCGAGTAATAAATCAAATGGTAAACGTAATCGTCAAAAGTAGGTATTTGAAAAGGTTCACACGGTTCACAGAGTTGCACAATCATACCATGCATTAATTAACGGACTATAGATTCACTCAAACATGCATCATAAAAATTATCAAAAACAATAATCTTTTTATCAACCATCAAAACAGATAGATCATCAATAAATAAAATATGACAGTCAAGCACGTTTCGATCTAAGTGTTTTACAAAAATTAAATCATCAACTCGATCTTTGTAAATATCTGAGGAGTACAAAGGTGTTTCAAAAGTTTCAAGCATCTTACCTTTATAAGCAGAAGAATAAGGGTCGATTTTACCTTTTCCATTTAATACAAACCTTCGCTCATCGGGGGCATAGTGTAGTCGAAGCTCCGTTGTTGAGTTAACCTTTATCAAATGGAACTCAAACTTCATGTATAACCACAGAAACTATTTAAGGCACGAATATAAATTGAAAACAAATTTGTCAAATTTCATTACCTTATTCAAAAACCAAGTATCAAAACAATAGAAAATATTTGCACACAATAGATGATGCTTGATTTTCCAACAAAATATACCAAAACAGATTCTGGGTTTAAAAACTTGATTTTGATTAGTCATGCCGAAGTGTAACAAAGATTTCATTAAACCAATCAAGTTAAACTATGAGGATTTCCGCATACATACCAACATACATTCAAAACTTTTTTTATTCACCAAAACAGATTTGCACAATTTAGCGGATTTACACAAGGCAAATCAAGAGAATAAAAACTCACGCTTCCTTTCGTAATGACTTTATCAACCACAATCGAAGAATAACAATTAATTAGATCAAAATAAGGGGATATTTTAAGAACTAAGTCACCAAAAGTTTTATCAATAATTTTCAAATTTGCACGGGACTCGGTTGCTAAAATTTCCTTACTTGGCTTACCTTCGGGATCATGTAGTGTGATTTCATCTTTGCCTATGTTGATCGTATGAAAGCGTCTTTCATCAGAAAGGTATTGAAGTTGAAAGTTATCTTTCGGTCTTTCGGGAACCTTTTCGACATCCGTCTTCATATGTTGCCAATGGAAGTGTTCTATCCCACGTAAAGGTGGTAAACCTTTAAGGGCCTCACTATAAACATCCTCATAATCCTGCAAAAGACATTGGAACACACTAGGCAAATTTTCATTAATGTTAGATAGAGATAAATAGTTTTGCCTAAACCTCACAAGGATACAAGGCTGTTTATTGAGTAAGGCTCTCCACACATCTTTTTTTGTTGCAATTAATTTTTTTCCTCTAGTTTTACTACTTGCGGATTCACTCACCTTTGGGCCATTTAAATTTTGACTTTTTTCACTACTAGCCTCTTTTCTCTCTGTCTTTTTTATTTGTCCTTTCTCTTTCACCCCCTCGCAAAATTTCATCATTTTTAATTGATCTTTATATACATCATTGGCATTTAAAGGAGCAAAAGTGAATTTTTGGCCTTTAAACACAAGAAAGTATCTATTGAGCTTGCCTTGGTGTGTAACATCACGATCAAATTGCCAAGGCAGTCCAAGGAGCAAGTGTGTCGTATGCATTGGGACCACATCACACCATACCTCATCCTCGTAATTCCTGAGCTTAAAAGTGATCAAGGCCTGTTTTGTAACTTTAACTTCCGAGCATTCATTAAGCCACTGAAGGTGATATGGCTTAGGGTGCTCGGTACAAGGTAACTTTAAAGAATC
The DNA here is from genome assembly GCF_025698545.1 of Gossypium raimondii. NCBI lineage: Eukaryota > Viridiplantae > Streptophyta > Magnoliopsida > Malvales > Malvaceae > Gossypium > Gossypium raimondii. The sequence continues at coordinate 17,187,944 of NC_068575.1, read as the reverse complement.
CACCAAATAACTGCTCACTATATTCGAACAACTCCCACTATCAATAATAAGTGAACATAAGTTACCTTTTATAAAACACCTAGAATGGAAAATATTGGTCCTTTGATTATCAACATCGGCTCTCATTTGGATGTTAAGGGTGCGGCGGACTACAAGGACCTCATTATGGTCATTATTCTCATCTCGTCTTGACCAATTCTAGACATCTTATTTTAAAACCTGCAAAATAAACACTCAACACTCAAAAAAAATTAACAAACCTCACCGTTAATTACACAAAAGGAAAATCAAATTCTCAAAGAGGTAGAATTCAGTCTTGTGAGTTCTTTAGTAGAGTATATATCAATCAATTTGGAAAGTGTATGAACCGTAACTACCAAAGAATCCTAATTGCACTATGAGTCCAAAAAGTGACGAGACACCAACTGATTTGTGTCGCATCGAGGAAGAATTGTGCACACTTTTAAATCCTACTAACACAAGAAAAAAGAAGATGTTAGATAGTATAAAGGAAGAATAAAAGCAAAACAAATGAAAATCTACAGCTAAGAATCAATAAAAATTGTTGATACCCGAAAACTCGAAAAAACTGCGGAGTAACTTGACAACTTCGTTCAGGTGTTCCCGATCTCCAAAAATCACAAAATTTAAACTGAAATGTACTTAAATATTTTATATTTGATCTGGAAAGTTTCGGCACTAAACTCAACCCGCTGAATATTTTTTTTAATTTTTTTTTTGATTTCTTATTTTTCAATTTTTTGACTTTTTCTACTGTTTTTTTTGCGGGAAATATTTTTTAATATTCTATAACACTACCAAAAATATGCATATAAAATTTCAGACCAATTGGAAAATGTTTACCCACTCAAATGAACTTTTTTCCCAAAATTTTTCTGGGTAAAAACTGTTGTTTAATGTTTTTAAAAGGAGATTAGTTTAGAAATCACCCAAGAACACCCAAAATGCCCAAAATATGATACCAAAAGATTGGGGGTTGCGCGCAGACCAAGATCGAGTTGTCAAGTCACGGGAAACTTCTACGAAAACTGTAAACGCTTGGATCTGAAACGAAACAGAGAATTCGGCTTAGAATCAATTAGATCTGAAAAGGAAATACCCAAACCAATAAAATATCAGCCAAAAATTAAAAACACTTATGAATAGCTAATCTTGGAAGCCAAGAACACGGAATTAAATTCAAGATAGGTTCCAAACAGCCGAATCTGAAAAGAAGAACACAAAACAGCAAGTTAATTTAAAAAAAAAACTCAGCAGATCACGAAATCAACTAGATCTAGGGTTTGGACGGCAATAAAGAGGGGTTTTATGAAATCAAAATGTTTCTTGTTGTCCAAGGTTGATGCCGAACAGATTCTTGAAGGTTGAACGGGGTTGGAGACGCAACAAGAGAGTTTAAACAAGTTAGATAATAAAATCGACAGAAGCAGAAAATTAAAAAGATTGAACAGCAAAAAAATTAAAGATAAAGTCCTAAGAAGCCTTGAAATCGAGAAAGATTTCACAACTCCCTTCAAACGGCTCTAATCTCCCCTCCAATGAAGAATAATGGCAAGAAGAAGGCTGAAGATGGCTCCCACAATCAAAAAGATTGTTAAAACTCCTTCTAAAGAAAACTCAAGAGAAAATTCTTGGAGAACTCAAAGAGAATTTTCACTCAACAAAACAAATCTTATTTCAATGTATTCTTCAAGTGTAATGTATATAAGGGTGGCTGGTCAAGCCATACATATAGGCCTTCTAACTATTTTCCTAGTCCTAATAGGAAAACAAAAAAAAAACCTAATTTGTTTTTACTTTCAAGGGGAAATTCGACCAAGGACTTTAAATGGGCCTCTTGGACTGAATTTTTACATAGAAATTTATTCATAAAGTCTAAAAATTAAAACTAAGTATTTAAAGAATTAAAACCTAACAAATTGGGCCACTTTGACAATTTTGTCTGATTTTCAACTAAGCCTAATTTAAATTTCTTGATTGGGCTTGGAACATCTTATTGGGTCGTTTCTTCAAGCATTTTGGCTTGTAATCCATTCTCTCCCGAAATTGGTTCGTTGATGCTCGTAACTGAGATCCAATACGCCTTAGCTGCAAGATTCGGTTTCTTGGACCAAGATTTCCAAGATTTGAAATCTTGATTTTCTTGATTCTTGAAATCGCTCAAAACAATAAAATTGGACCAAGATTCAGTTTCTTAATTTTCTTGAAAACAAGAAAGTGAATCTTGATTTTTTTTTCCTTCGTGTACGCAGCTAAGGCCTTACTAATAAATTCTTGAATGGTTCCATTTAGTTTTGAACGCATTTGTCTGGCATTTGACCTCGTTATTTGACATTGTGGTAATTTGGGCCCATCACGTCCTTGAGCTTGAATTGGGCCTTTGTGACTTGTATCTTTTTTTTTTTATCTAAATATTTTGGTACTTGCTATTCATTGAATGTAGCCTGTTGTTCTTATATTGATCGATGTTTTACCAAGTATAAATAATTATTAATTAATAATAAATTTTATATATTTTAGTATAAATAATTTATAATATATACCATATAGTTTAGTTAATTAACTAGTAGATTATATAAGATTATCGTCAATAATTTTTTTGATTATTTAAACTATATTAGTAAAATAACATATAATTATATTTTTAAAAATAAAATATATATTCTAAAAGTAAATTTTATTTTATTTTTTTAAAACTTAAATAATACAGTGCATGTTTAAAAGTCATATAATAATTTCATTTGAGTGTAATGGTTTGTAATTATTACGTGTTATTACAATTCTCACCCTCCACTTTAAGAACTGAAAAATATAATTGGGATGCCCAAATTACACTCAATTTCATATGATCACTAATTATAGTGAATGCCCAAACATGCTACAAATATGTAATTATAAACAATTACATGAAACCAAATATTAAATTGCTTTTTAACTCGTTCTTAGTTTTTTTTTTAGAAATCAAAAGAATTTACATTACCTAGTTATAAGTATTTTGTATGAGATTTATTAATTTGGGTGAATTTGATAATTTACTTAAAGCTTTACAATGTTGTAAGAAATTTAACAATCTTATAAGAAGTTTAATAATTTTATAAGATATCCAAAGTCGTAAGAAATTAGGTAAAAATAATAAAGTCAGTAAGAAATTTTGTAATTTTGTAAGAGATTTAATAATTTTGTCAAAATTTTAGTAATTTTTGTTGTAATGTTATTAAAAATTATAATTTTGTAACAAATTTAATAATTTTATAAGAGATTCAGTAATTGACATTGTAAGAAATTTTATTATTTACTAAAAACATCAAAAATCATAAGAAATTCAATAATTTTGTAAGAAAATTTACAAGGTTGTAAGAGATTATGTAATTTATTGAAATTATTACAATTACAATTGTTTAAGAGGTTTTGTAAAGTCTAAGAGATTCAATGATCTTGTAATGATTCAATAATAGTTTAAGAGATTTAGCACTTCGTAAGAAATTAAGTATTTGTAGGTGTTTCAATAATTTGTTAATAGATTCAATAATTTTATAAGGATTTCAGAATTCACATAGTAAGAAATTCAAGAATTATTTGAAAATTTTACAATGTTGTAAGGAATTTAGTCATTTTGTAAGAGTTTTAGTAATGTGTTAAGAAATTCATTAAATTTTAAAGGAAATTAGATAATATTTTACGAGATTCAATAAAGTTTAAGAAATTTAAGATTTTGTGAAGTCCAAACTCCCAAATTTTCTCCCCAAAATTTTGTCTAAAGAAATGTCTTTTGATAACATCCCTTCAATTGAAGGGGGGACACTTGTTATATATCTCCTCTTTACCTAAGAAACCTCGTTAAGTCAATCATCAGTCAAGGCTTAACTCTTTAATCTTTGATCCCTCATCAAATTAAGATACCTCACCTAGTGTAGCTCTCGCTATTTGCTACTTGTATGTTCAATATGTGGAACTTAAACTTTCCTATCTAGTTAAATCAAGGAGTCATATCTATCTCTTGCATAAAAGAAACAAAAATCTCTATCAAGTCCAATCACTGCTTAGTTAAGGGACTATCTCCACCCCCAATGTCACCTATAAGGAAAATACTTCCTTGACACATGTAGAGGACTCCATATGGTCAAGCACTCACTTGAAGGTTATAAATTCCTTCGTCCCTTAGTGAAAAGGATAAGGTGTGGGACCTCATACAAAAGACTTCCCAAAATCTTCCAAGAACCATCCAATCACCTATTTTCCTCATATGGCTCTTCACATAGCCACCGTGAAAACCATCACACCTCCTCCAACCGTTATCTATTGTATTGTCACATCCCAAAAATTGAGTTAGAAGAATCAGGCTTGTGAAAATCGAGAGTGGTCATGCCTCGATTTATAAGGTTATCTTTGTCAATTGTAAATAAATCGAGGGTTTGAAACAGATATCAAAATTGAGGTCATAAACAATTAATTAAAGTATTAAAATAATATAATAAGATATTATTCTATTAATTAATCTAAAGCGAAACTTGATTACGAGGTTTAATTTGAAAATAATGTGTTTTAATTGAGTTAGGACCTAATTGCAAAAATTAGTAAAGTGAATTAAAATATTAATAATGAAACTTGACTATGAGTATTAATTATTGTATATAAACTAAAGTGGAATGTGTTAAAAACTATAAAGTTAAATAAGTTAATAAGAAAAATTGAGTAAATGTGTAAGCTAATAAAGAATATGTAGGTCCATTAACTCCTATCTCCGTTTTCAAAATTGTTAAAGTTTAAAATGTTGCCATTGATAAAATTGAAGCTTTTGATGTTTAATGGTATGTTTGTGAGCTTAGTTGTGAATAGGGACTAATTTCTTAAGTAAATTTGGTTAGTTTTGTATATAAGGACCACATTATAATAATGTAAAATTTGTCATGAAATTTCTAAAATTATGTTCTTAGAGAGCTGTACAATGATGAATTTGTAATTAGATTGAAAACCAAAGCTTGAATTTAAAAAATATAATAGTTTTGGCTTTAGGGACTAAATTGAATAAAATGCAAAAATTGAGAAATTGTGAAAAATAAATAAAATATATTATATTATTTAATTTTTATGGTTAAGGTGTTAAAATTTGATAATGTGAAACAAATTATTATATAGATCAAGGACTAAATAAATACGGAAGAAAATCGAGAAAAAAAAAGAAAAGTGCAAAATAGTACCTACAAATCAACTTGTTATCCAAATACATTAGCTAAGTTCATAATGTATTGAAATGTGTATATATATTGTTGCTATTGAATTTTAATACATATTATTATTGTGAATTGGAATTGAAATGTTATAAACTAATGTTAAGGTGAGTAAGGACTTAATTGAGAAATGTTGAATACTGGTGAAACATGATTCATGTGGATTCAGAGTGAATGTGACTTGTTTACAGCATGTGCACTGAGAACATGGAAGTGCCATTGATTTATAAATATTATGAATCATGTTTAAATGCCCATTTGAACACAATAAACAATTAGAATATGATTGACATGCCAATATGGTTATATCGTGCACTGTACGAGTTTTGATATGAGATGAGATGATGACAAATGATATGTTTAATGCTCACTGAATGTTCCGGTATCCAACATTTGTTGCAGATTACGGAGTTGTATTTATAGTAATGCAAGCATGTTTTTGGGGGAGGATGCGTAGCCTTCGGGCTTGGCACTTAGTGCCCACGCGTGTTTTTGGAAGGATGTTAGTCTTCGGGCGTGGCACTCAGTGCCGGGGCGTGTTCCTAGTTGGTTTAGCTCATTTGAGCATTTTGGAGTGTTTTGGGTGGAACCGAGTATTCAAATTATTTTGCTATAGTTCATCAGACTACTTGTTAAAAGAAAGTATTGATTGATTTCATGAGTTGCTTAGAAGTGATATGTTTTTACAACTATTGAAATCTTAGCTGATGAAATTAAATGAACTATAAGTGTGTGTTTAAAAGTTGTTTGGATACAATATCAAAATGACTAGAAAGTTTATAGTTTACAAGTATGAAACGCTCACTTTGTAATTGTGGCATGTGGTGAGAGTACTATATGTTTAAAAGAAAAAGATATTTTATTGTGTATGTAACAAGTTGAAAAGAATGTGTTTAAGAATGGATTTGATCAATTGATTAACTTTATAACAACCCGGAAGTTAAAGGTGTTCGAAAGTGTGGTTTTAGGACCTCGTTTTTGTAAACAGGAGTTGTAAATATTTTTATTAAATATTTATGGAATTATATTTGAAGCGAATTAAATTTCGGTTAGGTAATTTCATTGAATTAGTGCTTAATTTAAATACATGGACTAAATCGCGTAAGTGATAAAAGTGAATTTTAAGGATTTTAACTAGAACATATTATAAAGGACTTATAGAGAAAATATACCGTAATTATAAGTATAGTGGATGTTAAGAGAAATTAAAATATGTAACTTGGTGTTATATAACATTAATTAAATTGTTAAACAAAATAAAAAGAAAAAAATATAAACAATTACAAAGTAAATAGCAAAGTGTGGTGAAAGAAAAAAAAACCCTTTCATTTTTATTTGCATGCCGGAGTTGGGAAGAAGAGGGAGCATTTAGCCTTTGAGCTTTAAGCTTTGCAGCTCAATTTACTAACATCGACCCGAATTCCTCAAAAAAGAAAGGAATATACAAAGTCGTCAAAGAATAGCTCGGAGCTTATGGTTTGTGTTTCTATAATCTAAACTAATGTATAAGTTGTTGCATATTGATTTGTTTATTCATGGTAAGAATATGACATGAGTATTCTTGTTCACTTGGGATGATTTGAACTGAATGACGATTATAAGGATTAAATTGATTATGTTTGATAAATGTGTGTATGCTTAGTAATTATGAAAATTGAGTATGAATTGGGATAATTATGGTGGTTATATATGTTGAATAAATGTTTACTTATTGGAAATAAATGTGAATTGAGACATTGGCTGGTATTTGAATTTATGAAATGTAAGCCTTATTAAATGTTCGAGTAGGGTTGAATATAGTTGGCATACCATAGGATAGGAAGAGCTTAGGGATACTTCGACTACGAGTTGATAAGGCATTGGGTGCCAATTTTCTTCTATTTAACTGATAAGACACTGGTTGTCAATTTCTTTATAGCGCTGGGCACAATAATTTGCTTCAAATTTATCCGATGAGGCACTAGTTGCTAAACTGGTGTGTTGATTGGATCTGCATATCCATCTGAGTTTGAGTCATGTTAATAGGGTATAATTGATAAAATGAGTTATATGATTTCGATATGGCAAAAGAATGATAAATGAAATTGAAATGGGAAATAAAATGTGAAATTGTGGAATGGTTTGTGAACCTTGAAATATCATGTTCCATGAAAACAAGAGATTGGAAATTGAAATGAAGCTCATTATAAGGAATGTGTTATAAAATGACTTGTGAAATTTGATAGTCATGTTCTAATATGGTGGAAATGAATTGGTTTTGAATCTATGAATACGTGATTTGGTATTTTGAATTTGTTTTCCTTATATGTTCGGATTATAGAAACGTCACTTAGTTATACTCAGTGTAGGGTTTTGTTTTCCCGAACGCAGGTAAAGTACTATTTGGTTCGTACGTCGACTCAACATTCAACAATAATCTCGAACTTAAACGTTGGTGATATGATCTTTTTGGCCTTGGCATGTACCTAGCTGGTCTTGTGGTTAATATGATTATTTTGTATCTTAACGATATTTTGAATACTATGTGTGTGTGTGTGTGTGTGTGTGTGTGTGTGTGTGTGTGTGTGTGTGTGTGTATTTGTATGTGATGGTATTAGTTATGTGGTTGATATTTTGGATAGGTTGCTTGAGTTATATACATGATAATGAAATGGTTGAGATGATATTATGCCTTGTGTTGTGTTTTAGTTGATGCTTGGGAATGTTATGTTTAGGCTTGGCCTTAGAAATGTTTTGATATGTGTGATATCTATGTCTATGATTTACTTGGATGTTTTGATTTTTTTTGTATCTAGGTCATTAAGCTAATAAGAAAATCAATTATGAAATGTTTGAATGGTTTTTCTTATATATGTTTAATTAGGTTTGAATTAATAAATTGAGGTGTCATTTTGGGCATACTGGTTAGGCACATAGATTGAATGGTATATGGCATGTTTTTATCATGTTTTGGTGTGTTTTGAAATGGGTATTTATATATTCAAATGGTGTGGCTTGGTACTTAAGCAATGATAGGTGAAATGGCTTGATTTTGAAGATATTTTAGGTGCACACGGTCCACCACACAGCTATGTGTCCCACACGGTCACCCCACAGGGCCATGTGGCCTATTTAATTTTGGTGCAAGTTTGTCCACATGGCCACAGGGAGTTACACGGCCTAACAACACGACCATGTGACCTTATATTTGAATTGTACACAGTCTGAGAACACGAGCATATGGAGTAGCCACACGACCATGCTTGGGGCCACACGAGCTATTCTCCTTCACATGGCCTAGCCACATGGCCGTGTGACCCCTGTTTCCAGATTTTTCCTATCTTTTTAATTTTTTTAAAAATTGATCCAAAATGATTGTCTACTTAGTTTTAACCTTTGGTAAGCTCGATATTAACCCATAATTGATTGAATCACGTGTTAATTTAATTAATCATGATTTGTTTGATATTTAATTGAAATTTTAAAATTATAATTTGTTTGTAATCATTTTGTATTAAGTTGTAGCATATTATTGCCCGGGTCCGGCAACCGGATCGGGTGAGGGGTGTTACAAACTTGATGCATAGGTTTTATAGTTTGGCTGAATGATACTTTTATGTATCATATTGAATGGATTTTGGGAAGATTATATGATTTGATTTGTGATATACTCACCTCACTGTTGTAAAATGTTTTGATAGGAAAGTGACCTAAACTAGTTAAATTCTATTCATTTAAATGAGAATCTATGGTAAGACTATTGTTTATGTACCTATGAACTTAATAGGCATTTCAATGCTTACCCCATTTTATTTTTCCTATCTTTTGTAGTTGCATCTTTGCGGAACATGGCTATCAAATCATTTCCAAAGCTTACACTATCCAACGTCTCTGTTGGTAATCTTTGGTTAATCTTGGTTCGATTGTACATGGCATGTAATAGGTGTGATTTATATATGTACTTGGTGTTCAAATTTTATGAACTTGTCCATTTTGGTATGTTTATTTAGGTATTGTATTGAAGCAAGTTTATGGGATTGTTTTGGTAAGTTGAACTATACTTATGCTCGTATGATATGAATATGTGTATGACTAGCTCAAATGTGTGCTAGGTAATTTAGAATGTGTGTGGCACCCCAAACCCGACTGAGATGGTCCGACAAGAATTTTGAATGTCACATTAACCATCGAAGTGACTATCCATTAAAACCCCCCACAAAGCACACCAACAACCAAACACACCTCATACAATTATTCATGGAATATTTGATAACCTAAAGTCAAGCTTCCATTGCGCTACTTTGATCATCAAGTCATCAGCATAATTTGTAAATTGAATTTTTAACAAGAAAATATTCTAAAAGCTTCAATTGAACATTTATGCTGGTGATAGGATATCTAAAATGTTATATTTGAAAGGATTTTAGAAACTGCTTGATTTAAAACAAATGATTAAATCTAATGTAGTAAAATGTTGGAAAACACCATTTCATAAGGTTGAAAGTAGTATAGTAGAGTAATATGTATAAATTTTGTTTAGGAAGATTCATTAAAACATCATGCATCTCTTCATAAAATCATCATCATTTAATTATTTCATAGGCCACCTACTATTTACGTAATTTGTCATAACTAGTGACTCTTCAACCTACACTTACAAGTTAGTTGAACAATTACTCATACCATTCATAAAGCATTCATAATCTACCATTCAATCATCTACTGAAGTAGTAATAAAAGCTCCAAATCAAACCAATTAAAGAGTCCACAATGTCTAATTACAAACAATTAATAGTTCAAAGTCTAAAACCCTGTATATTAGCCCCACATTGCCTTCCTTGTTAAGTTGGAAACACATCAAACATATTCAAGGTAAATTGCCTTGATTTAGATCACTTGGTAGTTCACTTCTCCTCCTCATTATAGCTTTATCTTTGCATTGTTAAACATAAAAGAGTGTGACTTTTTCAAGCTTAGTGAGTGCTCAAAGGTTGCCACAAGTAGTCACAATATCCAAACTTAAAAGAAAGCGTACTATCACAATTAATCATGGTAAGCAATCAAGCATAACTCATAGTGCTCTCATTGATATGTTGGTACAATGTGATCATAAAGCATATATACAAAATATACTACAATGGATAACCAAATTTCAAAATGTGACCAATATAGTGTGTAATATAAAGCTATCACCCACCAAACATAGCCTCCAAACACAACCAATTTACCCACCAAATACAGCCATATGTACCCTTCGAACACAACCAAATATACCCTTCAAACACAACCATATATATAACCTCCGAACACAACCAAGTATACTAAGCCAATTGGCATCCCAAAATTATCCCTATGGCTGATCCAATCAGGTGATTTTTCTACTTGCAAAATAGTCTTTGAGTTTCTCCTAAATGTTATTCAACCCCCTCCACTTTTTTTGCCTTTATCTTTTTGCCTTAAGCTAAATATAGCAAAGTTGAAACATTCAAACTTTGCACCATGTGTGGCCAGACAAGGGAGATTCATACCTTCAATACCCCCCTTCCCTTCTCATTCAACACACAATTCATTCCCACACATTTCTCTCTTTTTCACTCATTTTCTCTCTTACTTTCCCTTCATTGTTTTCCCTATTTTTCTTATTCATTCCCTCACTAATTTCCCTTTTGAAAAAGAGCTTTCTTCCACCTTGGAATAATAGCATTTAATTGTTCGTGGAGGCCTCAATTCAACAGAACGAGCATGATGCGGTCGTTGAAAGCACCAAAAATATCCTATCCCTAATAAATAATGAAAAAGAATAGTAAAAGGGAAGTAGGGTCAAATCATCAAGGACTGGATTTGCATAATATCTTATTCTGTGAAATCCCAGGCAGAATCTTGCCCAAGAAAACCTGCGTTCCTGGAAAATAAGAAAATAATAGAATTAAAGGTTTGGATTTGGAAACAAAAAATAAAATAAAAACAAAATTAAGAATATTGAATTGAAAATTCGAGAAATTAAAATTAGAGTTGAGAGAAAAGAAATTCTTATGGGAGATTTCAGCCTCCAGTTGTCTCGCACTGCCTTGGGTTCAAACCTCGGCTTTTAGATGATCCTTCCCAAACCGAATAAGCTATTTATAGTGGAAGAGGACGCCTACGACCACCAGCTCCAAGGATTTAGACTTACAATTTGGTGGAACCTGACTCTAGACAACAATCGCTTCTGTGGGATTGTCTTATGCTAGATCAATGCTTCTCAATGGCGAATCCCACGCCATTTTGTCTCTTGGGCTCGCCAACCTCTGACGCAGTAAGCTAACGAACCGACTGTGCAACCTTCCCAAAACATACAAAGCGCCTTTGCATACGTTGAAAAGCTTACTTCTTAAGGGACATGGACGGAAGCGTCAGCCCCGTAGTGCGGAGAAATGATGAATACTCGTTGAGAAGGCTAAGTATGGATTCTAAGCCTCATGAACCCTTTTGGGGATTTTCAACAACCTTTGGCTAGATGGGTTTAGTGGCTCATGGTTGTGGTAGAAAAGAAAATAAATAAAATAAAAATAGAGATTTTATTGAAAGGAAATATGAGAAGAACAAAAGCCTAGACTTTTGGGGAGAGAGTGTTTACAGAAAAAGATGGGATCCTCTTTTGAGTCACCTCACCCCCTATTTATAGTGCTAGGGGAGATAGTCTAATCCTACTTAAATTCCTAAAAGATAAATATATTTAATTGAAGATAAATAAAGATAAAATAAAATCCTAAAAATAATCCTTAATAATTATCTTAATATTAATTATCCTAATATAATTAAAATAGAGTTTAATAGAATAAAATATCTTCTTTTTGTATTTCAATCATTGTGTCCTCCATGCTTGCACTTTTGCCATCAACTTTTCCTTGTGTCGCACATTGACCCATTTTATCTCTAAATTCATGCTTTTGGCCCTTAATTTTGCTTTTTCCTCAAATTTAGTCCCTATGAGATAAAAGATCATAAATAGCTCAAATTAGCAGGATCATACTCAGAATAAATACATAATTAATACATAAAAATACGTTATTCTAGAGTGTTATCAGAGCAAAGAAGAAGAGGAGCGCACTAGTCTGGCTTTAGAAAAATACTGGATTTGCTTCTTAGTTCCCTTATCTTTAATTTTCTTGTTTATGTTATGATTATGAACATTAATAATTGTTGTGTTTTTTTTTCTTGTTCTAATTAAAATGACTTAAATTTAATTCGTGTTAGATTGATTACATTCATCCACTTAAATTATTAAAATCATGTTTATGTTGTTATAGGTCTTGGTAAGTTGTTCAATTAAATAAAATCATGCTTATGTTATACTTGTATTATAAAATGGAAGGTAATGAATAAATTAATTATTAAATGTATTGAACTGTAATTAATTGAAAAGAATTTAATTGGTGCATGTTTAATCTTCTAAGGCGACTAAAGGTTAAATTAGGGATGGTATTAAGCAATACATTAACCTTGCATAACTTGCAAGATTATTGTGATTAAACTATTTCAATATAGAAATATATTTTTACATCACTTAATCTTATATGTGCTTAAGAAGATTGATTAATTGTTTGAATTGGCATTGAGAAATGTTCAAGAGATTGGTTAATTTAGTAAGTACATATGTCCAGTAGCTAACAAATTACCAAGTTGCCTTGAAAATATTCGTAACAATATAAACATGGGTTTAGTAATTCTAAGTTAAGGAATGTGTTGTGCAGAAGTGTGTAAAAGAGAAAAATTATTGTACTAAAAAATCACACTAAGTTTAATTCCCAGGAAAGAGAGGTGGATCACAAGGATCGCTTAAGTACCAAGTCTTTCCTAGCCAGAATATTCCTCAATCGTAATTTAATAGCACAATAAATCACTACAATCACACTCACAATTCATGCAGAATATTACAATAAAGAACACAAGAATTTAACGAGGTTCAGCAAATTTTGCCTACGTCCTCGGGCACTACCAAATATATTTCACTCCAAAATACAAGTGAGAATTTACAAAGAGAGAGAGAGAGAGAACAATGCCTTAAGTAGAGAATGGCAAATATGAGATACAGAATGAGAGATGGTTATGCCTATTTATAGTTGAGGTTCAGGGATCAACTTGCAAAGTCACTTTGCAATTAGGGACCAAATATTGAAAATATCTTAGATTTCTTATGCCAATATCTTGATACCCATATCTTTGATTTTCCAATATTTGATACCCATATCTTTGACTTTCCATTATTTGACAACCATATATTTGACTTTCCATTATTTGACAACCATATATTTGACTTTCCATAAATACGGATGATTGCCAATAATCTCCACCTTGAAGATTTGATTCGAATAATCTTATCTTCACACAATTCTCTCTGCCTTTGTCAACAACACTTGATAATGCCTTCTTCAACTGTTAAACATGCAAAATATTGATCACGTTCAAACAATGTTCGAACTTGATTGTTGTTACCACCTTGGTCATCATATCTACGAGATTATCTGCAGTCTTAATCTTCTGAAGGTGAATTTTCCCCTCATCAATAATTTCCCGCACAAAATGGAAACGTACGTCGATATGCTTTGTACGTGCATGATAGAATTGATTCTTTGCTAAATGAATAGCACTTTGACTATCACAATATACGTTAATATGCTCCTGAACCAATCCCAAGGTTTTAACCATACCTTGTAACAAAATAGCTTCCTTTACAGCCTCTGTTACAACCATGTATTCAACACGTGGTTGACAACGCAATCAGAGACTGCAGCATGTAGACTTCAACTTATTGGTCCTCCAGCAAGTGTAAACACATAACCAGTGGTTGATCTTCGTTTGTCCAAATCACCGGCATAATCAGAATCAACGTACCCAATAACACCTTTACCAAGTGTAGTATCCTGCTTGAACAGTAATCCAATATCCATGGCATTCTGAATATACCGTAGAATCCATTTCACAGCTTGCCAATGTCCTTTTCCAGGATTATGCATATACCTGCTCACTATACTAACTGTCTGTGAAATGTCGGGTCTTGTACACACCATTGCATACATCAAGCTACCTACTGCATTAGAATACGAAACTTGTAACATGTATTCTTGTTTCGTATTCGTCAAAGGAGATAGTTGTGTAGAAAGCTTGAAATGAGAAGCCAACGGGGTACTTACAGCTTTTGTCTACTAGTTCATGCCAAACTTTTGTAGTACCTTCTTCAAATATTGCTTCTGAGACAAACTAACTCTGCCATGAGCTCTATCCCTACATATTTCCATGCCAAGAATCTTCTTAGCTTCACCTAGGTATTTCATCTCAAACTTAAGGTTGAGTTGAGTCTTCAATCTCTCAATTTCAACTTTACTCTTAGATGCTATCAACATATCATCAACATATAAGAGAAAGTATACGAAAAATCCTTCTTGTAGCTTCTGAATATACACGCAATGATCAAATTTACTTCTTGTGTACCTTTGCCCTTTCATGAACTGATCAAATCGCTTGTACCACTGCCTCGGAGATTGTTTCAATCCATAAAGCGACTTTTTCAGTTTGCAAACCCAATTTTCTTTATCAGCAACCTTGAATCCATCTGGCTGAGTCATATAGATTTCCTCTTCCAAATCACCGTGTAAAAATACGGTCTTCACAGCTAAACTAGTTCAAGATCATATTGCGCAACCAAGGCTAGCAAAATCCGAATAGACGAATGCTTCACAACTGGAGAAAACACTTCATTGTAGTCTATTCCTTCTTTTTGAGCATAACCCTTTGCTACCAATCTAGCCTTGTATCGAACTTCATTTTTACCAGGAAGCCTTCCTTTTTTGCATATACCCATTTGCATCCAATTGCCTTCTTTCCTTTGGGTAGTGTCACCAACTCCCAAGTCCTATTTTTATGAAGAGACTGCATTTCTTCATTCATAACTTGCTTCCACTTTACACCATCAGGGTTACTTCTTGCTTCTGTGTAAGTAGAAGGAACATCATCATCTGCAATTGGAAGTGCATAGGCCACCATAACATCAAAGCGAGCAGGCATACGAATCTCTCTTATTGGCCTCCTATATGCAATTGAATCATGTTGCTGTAGAAGATCTTGGACCGAAACTTCTTCATCATTTGTTCCTTCAATATTAGTTGGATCATCATTAACCTTTTCAAGCTCCACCTATTGCAAAGTGCCACTGGTTTTGTTATCCTTTTGTGAATCATTGTTCTTCATCATGGTTGATTCATCAAAAGTCACATCTCTACTGAAAACAATCTTCCTTGTATCAGGACACCAGGGACGATATCCTTTTACTCCACCAGTTATACCCATGAATAATACTTTCTTTGCTCTTGGGTCTAACTTAGATTTTTTTACATGATAATATGCAGTGGAACCAAAAACATGTAAAGAATCATAATCAGTAGCAAGTTTACCAGCCCACCTCTCCATAGGAGTTTTTCCATTTATTGCAGCTGATGGCAACCGGTTAATTAGATGGCACGCATATGTAACCGCCTCAGCCCAAAATTCCTTGCCCAATCTAGCATTGGACAACATACATCGAACTTTCTCCAGTATAGTCCGATTTATACGTTCTGCCACCCCATTCTGTTGTGGTGTATCTCGAACAGTGAAGTGTCGCACAATGCCCTCATCTTGACATACTTGTAGAAATGGATCATTCTTGTACTCAGTACCATTGCCTGATCGAAGTCGTTTTACCTTTCGACCAGTCTGGGTCTCCACCATCTTCTTCCATTTCAGAAATGCATCCAAAACTTCTTTTTTTTTCTTTTCATTAGATACACCCATACTTTTCTTGAATAATTATCATCAAAAGTAACAAAATAGTGCATACCTCCCAAATAAGCCACTTTAGTAGGTCCTCATACATCACTGTGAACGTAGTCCAGAATTCCTTTTGTATTGTGAATTGCTGAACCAAATTTTATCCTCGTCTGCTTGCCCAGAACACAATGTTAACAGAATTCCAATTTACAAGAATTTGCACCTTTCAACAAGCCTTGCTTTGCCAAACTCTGCAAAGCTTTTTCACCAGCATGTCCCAATCGCATATGTCATAACCTGGTAGCCTCTGAATCTGCATCTTTCGCAGAAGCTATTGATGTTGATCCAATAATTATACTTCCATTTAAATAGTACAGATTATTCCTTCTTGTGCCTTTCATCACCATCAATAGCCCAGCTACTACTTTTAGTAATCCATCTCTCAAAGTGATTGTGAGCCCTTTAGATTCTAGGACCCCTAATGAGATGAGATTTTTCTTCAAGCTAGGTATGTAACGAACATCTGTCAAGACTTGAATTGAGCCGTTGTGATTTTTCAATTGTATTGTACCTACTCCCATTGTCTTACAAGCGCTGTCATTGCCCATAAAAACAACTCCACCTTCTAGTTCTTTAAGACTAGAAAACTAGTCCTTATTAGGACACATATGATAAGTACATCCCAAAACCAAAATCCACTCATCTGTATGACATGCCATTGCCATGCCAACCAAGCTAAAGTCTGACTCCTCATCATGCTCTGCTACACATACATCAGAAATAGCCTTGCCCTTTTGTAACTTAGGACAATTCTTTTTCCAATGCCCTTTCTCATGACAAAAAGCACATTCATCTTTGGCAGGTCTCCCTTTGGACTTACTCCTTCTCCTAGATTTGTTGTTGTGCGAACGACCTCTTACTATTAAGACTTCTGTAGTTGTATCTCTGTGATCTTTTTTATCTTTCTTTTGAGTCTCAGATCTATACAACGCACTACAGACTGCATCAAATGTGATCGTATCCTTCCTATGAAGCAATGTGGTGGTAAGATGATCATATTCATCAGGAAGAGAATTCAACAACAGTAATGCCTTGTCTTCATCTTCAAATTTCTCATCCAAATTTAGCAAGTCTGCTAAAATTTTATTGAATGAATTCACATGGTCATTCATCGGCATACCAGGTGCACACGTGAATCAATAAAGTTTCTTTTTCATATAAAGCCAATTTTCAAGACTTTTTGTTAGAAATTTTTCTTCCAGTGTATCCCACAACTTCTTCGCTGATGTCTCCCTCATGACAGAGTACTTCTGCTCTTTGGCCAAACATAGGCGAATTGTTCCACATGCCTGTCTCTTGATCTTAGCCCACTCCTTGTCATCCATCTTGTCAGGTTTTTCTTCAAGGGCTATATCCAGCTCTTGCTAACATAAGACATCTAGGATCTCACATTGCCACATACCAAAATTATTGGTACCATCAAATTTCTCTACTTCAAATTTTGCATTGGTCACAGTAGTCTTTGCTGATGATGATACCTTTTCCATTTTTCCCCTCAATCCCAACTACTATACGTGAACAGTGTCGTGAACGATTGTATTCCCCAAGTACGAATCTAGGTCTGATACCAATTATTGTGCGGAAGCGTGTAAAAGAGTAAAATTATTGTACTAAAAAATCACACTAAGTTCAATTCCCAGGAAAGAGAGGTGGATCACAAGGATCACTTAAGTATCAAGTCTTTCCTAGCCAGAATATTCCTCAATCGTAATTTAATAGCACAATAAATCACTACAATCACACTCACAATTCATGCAGAATATTACAATAAAGAACACAAGAATTTAACGAGGTTCAGCAAATTTTGCCTACGTCCTCGGGCACTACCAAATATATTTCACTCCAAAATACAAGTGAGAGTTTACAAAGAGAGAGAGCGAGAGAGAGAGAACAATGCCTTAAGTAGAGAATGGGAAATATGAGATACAGAATGAGATATGGTTATGCCTATTTATAGTTGAGGTTCAAGGATCAACTTGTAAAGTCACTTTGCAATTAGGGACCAAATATTGAAAATATATCAGATTTCTTATGCCAATATCTCGATACCCATATCTTTGATTTTCCAATATTTGATACCCATATCTTTGACTTTCCATTATTTGATAACCATATATTTGACTTTCCATAAATACGGATGATTGCCAATAGAATGTAATTAATCTAACACAATTATATCATATTGATTAAAACTCATCGTTTTGAAATTGTGTGTGTTGGAAATTGTTTACTTTTTATTTTTATTACTTAGTTAATTTTTAGTTTTTAAATCACTTCTTCAAAACAACATATTTTTCCCATCACCAAAGTGCTTGATTTACATTTCATAAACATTTTTCTTTCACAGTCCCTGTGGGTATGATAACTCGACATTTAATTATAACTTTATTACTTTTTGTGATTGTGTACACTTGCACATTACAATCGTTCCAAGTTTTTGGCAATGTTGTTGAGGACTGTTTTAAAAGACACTATTTGTGAAATTTTTAATTTTGCATTTTGGTTTATTTTTCTGTTTAATTTTAATTTCGTTTTTTTTTGAGATTATTTCAGGTGTTTATGAGTATTGATTGAATTATCGACTTACTCCCGTACACCTTGAGATTGAAAAAACTTTTCGACAAGGAAGAAGACAAGCAATTTAGAGAAGAACCAAAGAGATGAACTTTGAAAATCAAAATCAAGGAAACGGAGCAAATCATGCTCAAAATCCTATCCTTATTGCTGATGATAGGGATAGAGCTCTAAGATAGTATGACGTGTCAGTGTTTCATGAGCTTAATCTGGGTATTAAGAGACCTGAAGTTATAGCAAACCAATTCGAGCTGAAGCTAGTCATGGTCCAAATGCTTTAGACAATGGGCCAATTTAGTGGAATGCCAATCAAATATCCTCATCTTCACTTAAAATTGTTTATGGATGTAAGCGATTCTTTTATATTAGCCGAAGTACCCAAAGATGCACTATGATTAAAAATGTTCCCATATTCACTAAGGGACAGAGCTCGAGCCTGGTTGAACTCATTACAACCAAATTCCATTACTCGATGGCAAGAGTTAGCAGAGTAATTCCTTATGAAGTAGTTCCCACCTAGCAAGAATGATAAGTTGAGGGACGAAATCACTACCTTCCAACAGATGGATAACAAGTCCTTGTATGAGGCATGGGAAAGATTTAAAGAACTATTACGAAGATGCCCTCATCACAGAATCCCTCATTGCATCCAATTAGAGATGTTCTATAATGGTTTCAATGCTCACACGAGGATGGTAGTAAACAGTTCTGCTAACGGTGCTCTCCTTTCTAAGTCTTATAGCGAGGCCTATGAAATCATCAAGAGGATTGCCAACAACAATTATCAATGGTCAACCAATCGAGTAGCATCAAGAAGATAAGTTACTGGAGTACATGAAGTAGATGCAATTACTTCACTTGCATCTCAAGTATCCTCGATATTGTAATGCTTAAAAACTTTTCTACTAATGTGTTTAATAATTTTGCAGCTCAACCATTGAATCAGTTTCAGCCATTGTATCTACCCAACAAGTTCAGAAACAACCTCAAGTTAAACCTTCTAATGGCTTAGAAAACCTGTTGAAGGCATACATAGCGAAAAATGATGCCTTAATCCAAAGCCAAGTAGCCACATTGAAAAACCTAGAAAACCAAATGGGCCAGCTTACAATTGAGCTTAGGAACCGACCACAAGGTGCTTTGCCTAGTGATACAGAGAGCTCGAGAAATCTGGAGAAAGAGCATTGTAAAGCATTGACACTAAAGAGCGAAAAAAAGATAGAGCCCAACATCGTCGAAGTTGAAGAAGAGCAAGTTGATGTTTGAGATAAAGAGGAAGTTCAACTAAGTGTTGAAATTCTAGCTTTACCAAAACCAGAATCTGCAAAACGTGATAAGGTAACTTCTGAGCCAGATAATTATGATAAACTAATAATTTCGTTAGATGCAGAATTGCCACAAAAGACAAATCAGCTAGTTCAAGTTAAAAATCCTCTACCACCCTACCTTCAAAGACTTTAGAAGCAGAAGTAGGAAGTCCAGTTCAAGAAATCCCTAGGCGTACTTAAGCAACTTCATATCAACATTCCATTGGTAAAAACTCTTAAGTAGACACCAAACTACGTCAAATTCATGAAGGATATCTTGTCTAAGAAACGAAGACTTGGAGAATTTGAGACGCTAGCCCTAACGAATGAATGCAGTGCATACCTTCAAAATAAACTACCCGCAAAGATGAAGGACCCTGGATGTTTTACCTATTGTGGTAAGCCATTATGTGATTTGGGTGCAAACATAAACTTGATGCCAATGTCTATATTTAGAAAGTTGGGGATAGATGAAGTTAAACCTACTACGGTCATACTTCAGTTAGTACATCGATCCTTAGCTCATCTAGAAGGAAAAATCAAGGACGTATTGGTACGTGCAGACAAATTTATTTCTTCTACTGACTTTGTTATTTTAGAGTTTGAAACAGATAAACAGGTGCCAATAATCCTAGGAAGGCCTTTCCTAACCACTGGAATGACCTTTATTGATGTGTAGAAGGGCGAGCTTACTATGCATGTTTAGGATGATCAAGTAACATTCAATGTTTTTAAATCTATACGATTTCCTAATATAGTTGGTGATTGTTCTATAGTATTTGAGTTAGAGGACTTAGTCGTAGAATGGGAGCTCAACTCTGTTGAAGACCCATTGGAAAAAGTTTTGATGTCAGACCCTCCAAGTGGTGAAGAGGGGGAGGAAAATTTAGCTTTGATAGAAGCTAACCAGAATGTTAGAGTATGCCCAAAGATCAATCATGAGATGGTTGTAATAACATACTTGATTTATCATGTTTATTAATATAAGGCGTTACCATTATTATTTCAGTTTCTTTTCTGTGTATATATAAATAAACTGTTTTATAATAATGTCCTGAGAATAATATGATTATTCTTAAAAGTTCCTTAGTCAAGTATTATTGTTCGATAGGACAACGATAATGCATTAAGACTAACGTGTAGTTGATTAATGATAAAGAGTTGTCATTGATATGGAATGTCAGAATCATTACATGAATATGTGTGTTAGAGAACAACATATTGGACTGACCTGTTATGAGTATGTTTCTTGGATTATTATGTAATTGTCACGACATTACTCATAATGATTAATATTTATATGATCCTCGGACTTGAGATCATCATAATCCCAACATCGTGAGTTGTATATTTTGATACGATCAAACGCATAATCAGAATCGGTTGTTCTATAAAGACCGATGTTGGATATACCACAATCTATGTAGAGGATATGGTTAGTCGATATAGGATAAGTCCTCCTCTGAGAATGGGAGTAATATCTTAGGCCACTTGATTAAGTGAGACTAGAAATGCATGGCCATGCTCAAATAAGTTGATATTAGATGTCATACTTATTTGTATATCATAGTCTGCTTAAGATATCAAGGAACATGGAATGGACAATGCAAGTGTGACTATTCAATGACTTGTGTCCAATCCAGAGATAAAGGACTTAAGGATTATTGCATAAAAGGTGAATCATAAAAAGGTTATGTCAAATCATGATCTCTTGTGACTTAGGTAGCAATGATGCATTGCTAGATGCCACTCATTATTCGTAGCATTAGAATCATTCTAGTGTTACTGCTAACGTTACAAGAACCTACAGGGTCACACCCTATAGTTGAAATGAATGGGATAAACCATAGTTGGTATTGTTTTTGGGGTCGCTTGAATTAAATTAATTATAGAATTAATTTAATTCGGTAATCAAATTTCCAACACATTATGTACAAGGTTGTTGTACGTATAGTGAGGACATGAATTTGGTTAGCATAAGAATTCAAATAAATATATGGTTTACCGAACTTATATTATAATTAATGTAATTATAATTTTCGGATTAAAATATTATTATATTTATTTAATTCTTAAAAAACAAAAACCCTAAAACAAAAGGATATATATAATCCCGTTTTTCTTTGTTTGAGTCTAGCAGCCTTCAAAGAAAAATAACTTTCAAAACTATTTTGGGGATTCCTTCCGTTCGTAGTCAACTAGGTGGATTACGTAGAGGCCAGAATCACGATAGATTGTGGTTTGGTTCGACAGCAGATCAGACTACTCGTTGTTGAGGTGTTGCTGTCTACTCTGAATAAACATTAGCTAATTTCGCAACCTCTTTCACCCCGATTCGTTCCTCACACATGGATCCCTGGTTAAGATCGCCGGATTTTTATTTTTCGCTGCGCCATAGGGGTGCCGGCGATCCAACAGTGGTGTCAGAGCCACTTGTGTGATACAGACTCGGGTTTAAATACTTGGGTGATGCAATTGTATGAGATGCATGCTTTAATTTTAGTAAATTTCGACTGTTTAAATCGTTTAATAGTAACCTGATAACCATTCCTTTTGACAATGGATTAAATGTTAATCATGATGTTATGGCCTATTTGGTTTTATGTTATTACAGTTAAATGTTAACAGATCTATAATGGTGCGACGGTGGTGTTGCGGTTCAAAGTAAAAGTTAACTGGTTAGTGGAACAAGGGTTGTTCCAAGATGAAACCTCAGGGATTAAAATCCCGAAAACACGATTATGTTGATAAAAGTTATCAAATCGTGAGGTTTTACTTGAATGGGGTATGGGGTTAAATCAGTGGGGCTCGCCGCGCACCTGTCCCATCACATGGGGCTCGCCCGCTCCCGGCTTCTGTCGTATTTTTGGGGATGGGCATCCAAGGACGATTTTGGTCGCGGGCCTTCGGCCCGCTCCCTTCACCGCCTCAGCCCCCATCTTCTTAAAGTATTTTTTTATATATAATAAATAAAACTTTGTGGGCCATAAAGTTGAAAGGATATGTTTTAATACACCTTAACAAAAGTGTTTATTTGTATATGCTATTTTCGACATGCACGGTGTTTGAAATGCATAGTTATAGCCCAACAGCCCATTTGATACAAAAAAAAGGTTGTAATTTTATAAATACGGCCTGCGTGTCGTGCCTTGCTACTATTCTCTTGTATTTCTCTTCTCATCTTACTCCCTCGTATGTAAAACGAGTTTCTACATATTGTAATTTGCAAGAGTTGCTGTGGGCTAGCCGAGATGGAAGATGGGCCAACCAGTGTGGACTGATAGCTTGAAAACCGGCTTACACCTTTAGGTTTCCTTTTGGTTCTCCCATTGGCTTGGGTTGCGCCACCTTAGTTTATGGGTTATAACTATTGCATTTATTTATTGCTTTATTCATGTATGCCATGTTATGTACCCGTCCAGATGTCTCATATGCCTTAAGCATGACGAGCAGATACCAAGTAGATCCCGGTGAAGGTCACTGGACCACAGTCAAGAATATCCTTAAGTACTTGAGAAGAACTAAGGATGTTTTCCTACTATATGGAGGTGAGGAAGAGTTAAGTGTAAAAGGTTACACTGATGCTAGCTTCCAAACCGATAAGGACGATTCTCGATCACAATCAGGTTTTGTGTTTTGCCTTAATGGTGGTGCTGTGAGCTGGAAGAGTTCAAAGAAAAGTACAGTAGCCGATTCTACAACAGAGGCTGAGTATATTGCAGCCAGTGAGGCAGCAAAAGAAGCGGTTTGGATCAAAAAGTTCATTACTGAACTAGGGGTTGTGCCTAGCATATCAGATGCTATAAAACTCCGATGTGATAATAATAGAGCCATTGCACAAGCTAAAGAACCTAGATCTCAGCAGCGATCCAAACATATACTTAGGCGCTACCATCTTATTCGAGAGATTATCGATCAAGGGGATGTAGAGATATGCAGAGTACCTACAGATGATAACATTGCTGATCCCTTGACCAAGCCTCTGACACAGCAGAAGCATGATCATCACACTAAGTCACTTGGTATTAGATAAATGAGTGATTGGTCTTAGTGCTAGTGGGAGATTGTTAGAGTATGCCCAAAGATCAATCATGAGATGGTTGTAATAACATACTTGATTTATCATGTTTATTAATACAAGGCGTTACCATTATTATTTCAGTTTCTTTTCTGTGTATATATAAATAAACTGTTTTATAATAATGTCCTGAGAATAATATGATTATTCTTAAAAGTTCCTTAGCCAAGTATTATTGTTGGATAGGACAACGACAATGCATTAAGACTAACGTGTAGTTGATTGATGATAAAGAGTTGTCATTGATATGGAATGTCAAAATCATTACATGAATATGTGTGTTAGAGAACAACATATTGGACTGACCCGTTATGAGTATGTTTCTTGGATTACTATGTAATTGTCACGACATTACTCATAATGATTAATATTTATATGATCCTCAGACTTGAGATCATCATAATCCCAACATCGTGAGTTGTATATTTTGATACGATCAAACGCATAATCAGAATCGGTTGTTCTATAAAGACTGATGTTGGATATACCACAATCTATGTAGAGGGATATGGTTGGTCGATATAGGATAAGTCCCTCCTACATAATGGGAGTAATATCTTAGGCCACTTGATTAAGTGAGACTAGAAATGCATGACCATGCTCAAATAAGTTGATATTAGATGTCATACTTATTTGTATATCGTAGTCTGCTTAAGATATCAAGGAACATGGAATGGACAATGCAAGTGTGACTATTCCATGACTTGTGTCCAATCCAGAGATAAAGGACTTAAGGATTATTGCATAAAAGGTTAATCATAAAAAGGTTATGTCGAATCATGATCTCTTGTGACTTAGGTAGCAATGATGCATTGCTAGATGCCACTCATTGTTCGTAGCATTAGAATCGTTCTAGTGTTACTGCTAACGTTACAAGAACCTATAGGGTCACACCCTATAGTTGAAATGAACGGAATAAACCATAGTTGGTATTGTTTTTGGGGTCGCTTGAATTAAATTAATTATAGAATTAATTTAATTCGGTAATCAAATTTCCAACACATTATGTACAAGGTTGTTGTACGTATAGTGAGGACATGAATTTGGTTAGCATAAGAATTCAAATAAATATATGGTTTACCGAACTTATATTATAATTAATGTAATTATAATTTTCGGATTAAAATATTATTATATTCATTTAATTCTTAAAAACAAAACCCTAAAACAAAAGGATATATATAATCCCGTTTTTCTTTGTTTGAGTCTAGCGACCTTCAAAGAAAAATAACTCTCAAAAGCTGTTTTGGGATTCCTTCCGTTCGTAGTCAACTAGGTGGATTACGAGAGGCCGGAATCACGATAGATTGCGGTTTGGTTCGACAACAGATCGACTACTCGTTGTTGAGGTGTTGCTGTCTACTCTGAATAAACATTAGCTAATTTCGCAACCTCTTTCACCCCGATTCGTTCCTCACACATGGATCCCTGGTTAGGATCGCCGGATTTTTATTTTTCGCTACGCCATAGGGGTGCCGGCGATCCAACACAGAATGGATTTAATCTGCAATCGCATTTTGAATCTTTGGAATTAGAAAGCAGAGATTATGTTCAACCAAAAGTGTCAGTTGAAGAGCCGCCTAAATTAGAACTTAAAGTACTTCCTTCACACTTAAAATATGTTTATTTAGGTAAAAATTCGACTTTGCATGTGATTATTTCAGCAGAGTTAACTGAAAAACAGGAAGAGAAACTTATCTTAGTGCTAAGACAATTCAAGAAGGTTACCGGATGGACCATAGCCGATATCTATGGTATTAGTCTATCCTTGTGCATGCATAAAATCATCCTAGAAGATGGCGAGAAAGGGATGATTGATTGAAAACAGAGATTGAACCCCATTATAAAGGACGTGGTAAAGAAAGAAATCATCAAGTGGTTAGATGCGGGTATAATTTATCCCATCTCAGATAGTTCATGGGTAAGTCCAGTCAAATGCGTTTCAAAGAAAGGAGGTATTATGGTCGTTGGGAATGAAAATAATGAGTTAATACCGACAAGAATAGTTACAGGATGGAGAATTTGCATAGATTACTGAAAGTTGAAAAGGGCGACTAGAAAAGTCATTTCCCTTTGTCGTTTTTGGACCAGATGCTAGATAAACTCGCAGGGGGAGACTATTATTATTTTCTCGATGGGCACTCAGGGTACAATTAGATCACAGTAGCATTGGAGGATCAACACAAAACAACATTCACATGCCCGTACGATACATTTGCATTTAGACGTATTTCATTTGGTTTATGTAATGCACCTGCTACATTTCAAAGAAGTATGATGGCTATTTTCACTGACATTGTTGAGAAGTATTTGGAAGTTTTTGTGGATGATTTTTCAGTGTTTGGAGACACTTATGATGATTGCTTAGCTAATCTAGCTAAGGTACTAAGACGGTGCAAAGAAACAAACCTTGTACTCAACTAGGAAAAGTGTCATTTCATGGTACGAGAAGGATTATTTTGGGGCACCGAATAATGAGATATGGAATCGAGGTAGATAAAGAAAAGGTATAACTTATTGAGAAACTTCCACCTCCAACATCTATAAAGGGTGTTAGGAGCTTTTTGGGACATGTCAGTTTCTATCGAAGATTCATCAAGGATTTCTCCAAAATTGTTAAACCCTTATGCAAATTATTATATAAGGACATAATACTCAAATTTGATGAAGAATGCTTAAAAGTATTTAATTTTCTAAAGAATCGATTAGTTTTGACACCCATTATCATCACACAGATTGAGATTTTCCATTTGAGTTAATCTATGATGCAAGTGACTTCACAATAAAAGCTGTGATGGGCCAGCAAAGGAACAAAGGTTTTCATCCTATTTACTATGCAAGTCAGACTCTGACGGGAGCTCAACTGAATTATATGGTAATAGAGAAAGAGACATTTGCTATTGTTTTCACTTTTGACAATTTCTGATCCTATCTTATAGGTACCAAACTGACTGTCTATACGGATCATTCGATAATTAAATATTTACTTGCTAAGAAAGATGTAAAGCCGAGATTGATCCGATGGGTACTTCTAAACCAAGAATTTGATCTAGAAATTCAAGATCGAAAAGGGGTAGAAAACCAGGTAGCAGATCACTTATCCAGATTAGAGCCACGAGAAGGAACTTCTTCTCTTGTACCCATCCAGGAGACATTTTCGAATGAGCACATACTTAAGGTAAATAATGTCCATAACACTATTTGGTTTGTTGATTTTGCTAACTATTTATCTTGTGGTTTGATGTCGATTGATAAGACATATCAACAAAAGAAAAAGTTTCTTTACGATGTGAAGTACTATTTCTAGGAAGAGCCATATTTTTTCAAAAAGTGCGCAGATCAAATGATCAGGAGATGCGTGGTAGAAAACGAGGTACATAAGATTTTATATCATTATCACATAGCTCCAAGTGAGGGACACTTCGGAGGTACATGCACTACGACCAAAGTATTGCAAGTTAGATTCTTTTGGCCAATGCTAGTCAAAGATGCGTATGCTTATGTAAAGAGTTATGATCAATGCCAGAAGGTTGGAAACATCACCAATAGAAATGAGATGCCCCAAATAGACATCATTAAGGTAGAATTATTCGATGTTTGGGGTATTAACTTTCTTGGTTCATTCCCTCATTCTTTTGTTCAAAAGTATCTATTGGTAGCAGTAAACTATGTGTCTAAGTGGATTAAGGCCAAGACATATTTGACGAATGATGCCATGGTTGTGATGAAGTTTTTGCAGAAATATGTGTTCACAAGGTTTGGAACTCCTAGGGCTATCATCAGTGATGAGGGGTCCCATTTTGTGAACAAATGGTTAAATTAGTAGTTCGATAGACATGGAGTGAAGCATAAGGTTGCCACATCTTACCATCCGTAGACGAATAAACAAGCTAAATTGGTGAATAACGAGATAAAAGATATACTTGAGAAGGTAGTTTGTCCAAACCGACAAGATTGGTCTAAAAGACTGGATGACGCTTTATCGGCCTACAGAAAAGCATACAAGATACCTTTAGGGATGTCTCCCTATTAGTTGGTCTTTGGGAAAACCTGTCATTTACCCTTGGAGTTAGAACAAAAAAGTTACTCGGCTCTCCAATAGCTCAACATAGATCTCAAGCTTGCTAAAGAGAAATTGATGCTTCAACTTAATGAGTTAGAAGAGTTCTGAATGTTCTCATATGAAAATGCCAAACTATTCAATGAGAGACTAAAAGATAACATGACAAGCACATTCGAGTTCGAGAATTTGAAGCAGATCAGTAAGTCTTGTTGTTCAGTTCGAGATTAAAGTTCTTTCCAAGTAAGTTAAAATCACGTTGGTCCTGTCCATTAACTATTCATCAAGTCTTCACATACGTGGTTGTTGAACTTCATAGTAAGGGAGGTAATTACAGAGTTAACGCTAAGTGCTTGAAACATTACCGAGGGGATAAAATTGAGCGGGATAAAACCTTGTTCATTTTTGAGGACACCTAAATTTTTATTTTTCTTTTAAATAAATGTATGTCAAAATAAATTATGTCTAGGAGATTGAAACTTAAGCGAGACTGCTTATGACCCCTCCAAACTTTCCTGGGAATTAATTTTAACATAATCTTCCGAGAAAATATTTCCTAAGTGACAAAATAAGTTTTTTATTTTTCAAATAAAGTGGTCAATTTTTATCCAAGTTTTAGTTTGCAACTCAAATTTCAAATTTTCTCTAAGTCCAGGGACTTAATTGAATTATTTACAAAAATTGACTGTTCATTTTGGAAATATTAAAATTAGGTATCTTTTTCTATAACTATTTTAAAAATAGCTAAAATAAAGATTTTAATTTCTAAGATGATAATAACTAATATATAATTATATTTTATATAATATATATTAATTGTTATCAATTTTGTATAAATTAGAATTATTTAATATTTTTTAAGACCTTTTAATTTTTAAAAAATAAAGTAATAGCAAATAATATATTAATATACATTATATTATATATAAATTGTTATTTACTTTATATGACATTAGGACTTAGAATATTTTACTATTAATTTATTCTAAGAATTTGAGTTGAACTCCCCCCATACTCACACTTTAAATATCACATTCACCTTTTCTTCCATCAATCCTAGCACCCTCCACCCTCCAAACAACCTAGCACCACACGTCCCAAGTTGCTAGTAGCAGCAATTGCTACCTCCAATCGCACCCATCAGCAGCTGAGCACGACCAGTAGCCACCACTACCTAGGGCACACCATCGCTTACAACTACTTCATGGCGCACTTGCTCGCGCAATTCTATCCCTCATCAGCTAGTGCGCCCTACTACCCATGCACCAATTTACGCCTACCCTTGGTTATGCCTTACTGCTCGTGTATCTTGGCCCTCGCACGCTACTGTTGCTACCTCAAGTTGTTGTTGCTTCCTGTCCCTAGTCGATGCACACTACTACTGATACTCCAACCCTCGTAAGCTGCTACTATCCCCTAGCCATCGCACGTTGCTCCTTGCCTTAACCCGTGTGCACCCTTGCACCATACCATCATCATAAGTTGCCACAACCTCAAGCCATAATCCATCAACATTACACCTTCGAGATTCACTAACCAATTACCCTCCAACCAACCCTAAATTGACATATTTAGCTTTGCATTTTATTTATTTTATTGAGTTCTTATTTTTTATACAAATGTGGTAAGGAAATTTTCTCTTAAATATTAAATTTGATTTAATTACTTGATTTTTCAATTTATTGAATTTTTTATGCAAATTCAATTTTTGAGAAAATATTAGTTTCCATCTTCTGTCCAGGTTAATCATGCCTTGTAAAAGAACCTGTGCCTCTGTCCAAGTTTAAGAATCACAAAACAATTTTCACTATGAATAAGCCAAAGCGAGATACGACAACATTTTCAAACTTTAAATTGGGCGAGTATTCGACAAGTTCTTAAAACATTAAATTGGGAGGTATTTTGTGAGTTCTATGCGAATTTGACCTCAAGTGAATTAACAGAAATCTCTGTCTAAGGGATCAAGGTACAAATAAATTCAAGCACTATTAATGAATTCTTTGATTTACCTAATTTTGAAGACGACAAATATTCTTCCATAATGGAAAATATTGAGGCCAAAAAATTATAAGAAATTCTCGAGGAACTTATAGTTCCGGGATCTAAGTGGACCATGTCAAAGCACGGAACTTAAACTTGTCATAGAGAATATTTGACACCATTAGCGAATGTATGGTTTTATTTTGTTCAGTTAAGCCTTATGCCCATTTTACATTGGATTACAATTCTAATAGAACAAATGGTCTTGTTATACTCAATTATGACTACAAAGACCATAGATGTGGGAAAAATCATTCTGAAAGAAATTTGAAATTGTGTCCAGCATACTTTCCCTTTACGATAACAATTTTGTGCTTGAAAGCTAAAATTATTGCAAACGCAAAGAAGACAGGTTATAGCCAATGCATAATCATAAATTGGGACCTCTACCAAGTAGTCAGAGATTCTGTTTTGCAGCAATGAGTTGAATCAAGTGAGGATCTCGAAGAAGAAGAAGAAGAAGATCCTATAGAGATTGAACCAATGCAGTCAGCTGAAATCCCTGGTAAGGCAGAACCAACTGAACCAATGACTAAACCTGACATGACGACCTCAACATTCAAAAATCATTCGCCTCGCCTAGATCTTTGTGATGAGCTGTCAAAGTTGATGAACCTAATGCAATATATGCAGTGGCAGCAACAAGCTTACTAAAAAATATTCAAAAACACGAGATGACTTAATGAAAGCACTTTTACGAAAATATTCCATGACCCCTTTTTTTGTGCTTGAGTTTCCAAATTTTATATTTGAACCATGGAGTCCAATATTGAAGAAGGAACAAAGTGATTCAAGCAAAAACAAGGACGATGGAGCAAAAGATGAGTCAGATTTTGAGGGATCTACAAATAAATGAAAGGGGGGATCTTTACTTTATTTTCTTTCTTAGGATATTTTAAGTTTTTAGGATTAGGTTCTTTTAGGATTTTATTTCTCACATAATAAAATAAGAGGTGCAAATCATTAATAAAATGAAACAATTTGCAAAATAAGAAGTGTGGCAATAGACATGTACATGTCTAGGATTGGATTTGTCTTGGAAAAGCTTGGTATTTAAGCAATCAAATTTGACTCACCTCATTTTCCTAAGCTCCTAATTGGTGTACAGTATTTATTCACTTCTATATTTTCATTCTCTCTATTGTTTTTAACAATGGGGACATTGTTATTCTTAAGTAGGGGGACCAAAAATTGATTTTTTTCAAAAATACATTATTCTTATAATTATGATTAAGTTATATTTTATTCAAAACTTTGAATTTTTGTTAATTATGCTAACTTCTAGTATAAATAAAGTTTTATTATCTCAATAACTGGTATGTTAGCTAAACAATGACATAATGTTACTCTTAATAAAGTTTGTAAATCATACCATAAAACTTTTAATTCTTTAGGAGAGCTAGACTTCTATGAAAGTTTAAGTCTCTAGAATTGACTTAGTAATTTCTTGAGGCGAAATCCTAGAAAGCATAGAATTCTGAAAATGAATTGGGAAAACTTTTGTTTGGATCGTTTGAGCCTTTCAAGCCAACCTTAATGAACATTTATCCCTTGAAACCCAACTTTGAGACTTTATGACCTAATTTTATTAGAACCATTGCAATATTAAGGCATCACTTCTCTCATAATTATCTCTAAATTGTCTCAAACACTAGACTTAGCTTATCCAGAATATTCTCTGAAAATAAATTTGGAGGAGTTGAAAAGAAGTATCAAATGCTCAAAAAATTGTAGTACATATATGCTCGGAAAAAAAAGAATAAGAAGAAGAAAGAGCGAGCATATGTACTCAAAAGAAATAGATGTACAAAAGAGCATGTGAAAGCAAAATGAGTTGGTGTATTAAAGGTAATTATTCTGAAGGTCTGATGCAAGCTAAGTCTAGGGTTTTTAGCTTAAATTTATTTATCTTTTACCTACCCCTAGCCCATCCACGTTACAACCTATTAAAAGACCTTTTGATTTAGATTTATGTGCTGCCAACATTAGTGGAGAGAAATTGTTAAGTTCAACATATGAAGACATAAGTTAAACTTAATGATTGTAGTTTAGTCTTAAATAAGGGAATAAAAATTAAGTGGTAAGAATTAGCATATCTTTATTGAGAAAACAGTTAGTCTATTCTTGCTAGCATGATAACAATTGAGAATAATTCAAACAATATGTATACTTGAATTGCATAATTCAATTTCTTGTGCCTAATTACACTAAACTCATAATTGTAGGGGAAACTTATTCTATAGACATTTTTCAATGGTGATTTCAAGCACTTTCTCTTTTCAATTGTGCATTAATTGGACGAGCAATGAATTAAGTTTAGGGGTGTGAAATCACAAAAATATATATACTTTTTCAGCACCTTTTGAGCTCTAATTCATGCAGTTTCGTAGTAAATTTTGTTGAAATTCATACTTTAATTATAAAATAATTAATTTTCACTAAAATTATTAACATATTTAATTTTAATTATTTTTATAATAAATTTTCACAAATTTGGGTTATTTTCGATAGTTTTGCACAAAAGGTGAAAATTGGCTCAGCAGACACCTCGAAAGGCTCGAACCGTTGGGGTAATTTTTTCTTATGTTATACTTGCATTATAAAATATAAGGTAACAAATGGATTAATTATTAAACGTATTGAAATTTTAATTAATTGACAAAATATTTAATTAGTGCATGTTTAATCTTCTCAGGTAGCTGAGACTTAAATTAGCGAGGGTATTAAACAATACAATAGCCTTACATAACCTGCAAGATTATTGTGATTAAATTGTTTCAATATAGAAATATATTGTTACCTCACTTAGTCTTATATGTGCTTGTTTGAATTGACATACAAATGTTCAAGAGATTGGTTAATTTAGTAAGTATGTATGTGCAGTAGTTAACAAATTACCAAGTTGCCGTGAAAATATTTGTAACAACGTGAACATGGGTTTAGTAATTCTAAGTTAATGAATGTAATTGATCTAACACAATTATGTCATATTAATTAAAACTCATCTTTTTGAAATCGTGCATTGGAAATTTTTTACTTTTTATTTTTATTACTTAGTTAATTTTTAGTTTTTAAATCACTTCTTCAAAACAACATATTTTTCCCATCACCAAAGTGTTTGATTTACATTTCATAAATATTTTTCTTTCACAATCCCTGTGGGTACGTTAACTCGACACTTACTTGTTACTTTATTACTTGTTGCGATTGCGTATACATTTTCGTCGTTCCAATATACCCTCCAAACATATCCACTAAACATGTATACTTACTGTTTTATGCACACTTTCGCATATCACACAACTCATGTTCATATCATATTTTCTAGTCTCTTATCATGCACTTACAAGAGCTCACATTATGCTCAAATAGCCGCAAAATATAGATCTCATATAGTGTACATAAAATCAATAGTACTCATATCATATTCAATCATAATCACATAACATATCACATTTAAGCATCACTTGCAAATCACAATTAGTTTAAGTAGAAACACTTAATCATGGAACTTAGTATAGGTGATCAGGATACCTAAGCTCCCCTTTAACACTTTGATTTGTGCATAATTGTAGCACATCAAACCACTGACTGTAACAGCCCAGTTTTTAGTGGTGTCAAAAATAGTAGTTTCGGAGCCACAAATCTGATGAGTGAGTTCGTAAATATTAAATAATAATATTTACAAACCAAATACGGTATCAAAATAAATGTTGAATTGGTAATTTATGCTATTTAAGAGAACAATGAAGTATTGGGATCTCATTTCTATAAACCGAGCGTAAGTATTTTATTAAATATTAATGTAGTGTTATTAAGGTTGTATTAAAGTTTGGTTAAGAAATTTTAATGTTTAGATGATTAATTAATTAAAAGAACTAAATCGTAAAGGATGTAAAACATTATCACTATTAGATTTGAAGGATTAAATGGTTTAATGAATATAAATGGATGGTTTAATTTGGAAAATTAACCATAATTGGAGATAGTGGACGACAATGTGGTTGATTGTTAAGTGATTATTTGAATTATTTTATTTTATTAATTAATATTTACAGTATTAAAATAATAAAACAAAAGTAAAAAGAAAAAGATAAGTATCATCTTACCTTGTTTATTCACCGAAAAGAGAAGGAAGAAACTCCATTGGAGAAGCTTCAAGTTTCGGCCAAATGAACTTCTATGTATGCAAGTCCGTTTTGAATCCGTTTTTCGTAATTTTTATGTTTTTGAGATCGTTGCAACTAGGTCCAGTTAGCTCGTGCCTTCGTTTTTAAAACTGTTAAAGATTTTGAATGTTGCCATTGATGAATCTTTGTGATTTTAGATGTTAAATGATGAATTGAGGTATTGGTTGTTATTTATAAGTATTTTGTTAAGTAATTTTTAATGAATTTAATGATTAGGGATTAAATTGTGAAAATAGTAAAATTCAAGGTAAATATTCTGAAGTGATGATAAAAATGGGCTGATTATGAACCCTACAAAAATCAGCTAGCATGAATTTCTAACTAAAAAAGGTAAATTTGCAAGTTTCGTGTTTAGGAACTAAATTGCATAAAAGGTAAAATATTGGGATAAATTTGTAAAATTTTTATGGAAGGACTTAATTGTATTAGACATATTATTTAAGTGATAGAATTTTATTAATTGAATGAAAAAATTATTATTTATAACTAGAAATGATTCAAACGGATCTAAACTGAGGAAAAGCTAATGTGTCAGATTAGTCGTCAGCCTCGTTTTACAACTGTAATTATCGAGGTAAGTTCGTAGGTATAGAATTGTACATACATATATATACATAATGTTACTGCTGATTTATGAATTTATATATATATGATGTTTAATGTGTGAATTGGAAATTGAAATATTATATCTGAATATAAGGTGAGAAATGATTTATTTGAAAACTATTGAATAATTATGAAATATGATATATGTGATTTTGGAATGATTATGAATTGTTACAGCATGTGTATGGAGATATATGGAAGTGCCTCTGATTCATGAAAGTTATAATTTTGTTTAAATGCCTTTTTGGACATAGTAAACTATTAGGATACGATTTGCATGCCAATAGGGTTAGAATGTGCGCTTGTATGGGATTTGCACTTCGGTGCCCCTGTATACACTTGGGTGTCCCTGTTCGCACTATGGTGCCCCTGCCTGCACTTTGATGCCTCTAGTATGGTGTAGTTACCCGAGTATCTGAGTCAATTTACTAGTTCATCGGGCTAAATGTGAATGGAATTTATAAAAAAAATTCAATGATACACCAAAATAGGCTTTTAGCGGCGTTTTTAGCGGTGATTGGACAAAAAATGCCACTAAAAATCAAGCTTTAGCGGTGCTTTTCTAAAAACGCCGCTAAAGGTCGAGCATTAGCGACGATTGTTGAAAAATGCCGCTAAAAATAAGCATTAGCGGCATTTTTTGGAAAGCGCCGCAAAAAGCCTAAACCCAACGGCACCGTTTTCTGGGTTTTTGGGGCCTTTAGCGGCGTTTTTAAAGAAGCGCCGCTAATGCTCGGGCATTTAGCGGCGTTTTTGAAAATGCGCCGCTAATGCTTGGTCCTTTAGCGGCGTTTTTATAGAAACACCACTAATGCTCGGGCCTTTAGCGGCGTTTTTGACGAAGCGCCACTAATGCTCGGGCCTTTAGCAGTGTTTTTGAAGAAGCGCCGCTAATGCTCGGGCCTTTAGCAGCGTTTTTAAAGAATCACCGTTAATGCTGGGGCCTTTAGCGGCGTTTTTGAAGAAACACCGCAAAAACATTTTATCTATCTATTTGCTATGTAATTTGTTTATTTATATTAATTAAAATCCAATTTATTTTAATTGAATATTTGTTAAAAATGGATAAATTTGAAATAATGACACGTAGAAATAATTTGAAATAAAAAAATAGAAAAATAATTGTTAAAAATGGAGAAATTAAAATACTATTATTTAAAATAATTTTAACATTTTTTGGGTACATAATTGATTGATTTTTAATTTATATATTAAATAATTTCAAATATAATTGTAAAAGATACGATAGTATTAATTTTAAAATATTTAATTTAATTATCATTATAGTTTAGGGTATATATATGGTTAATTTAGGATTTAGGGCCGGTTTAAGAGTTATAATTTTAAGGTTTAGGGATTATGGAATTAGGGATTATGGATTAGGGATTCTGATTTAAGGGTTGTGATTTAAGGTTTATTGGTTAGGGTTAGGGGTTAGAGGTTAAAAGTTAAAAGTTTAAGGTTTATTGGTTTAGGGGTTAGGTGTTAGGGATTTAGGGGTTTGGGGTTTAGGGTTTGGGATTTAGGGGTTTGGGGTTTGGTGTTTAGGGTGTCAAGGGTACTCAAGTTAGGGATGATTTCTTAGATTAATTAATTAGTTTTATTAATTTATATAACAATAAATTAATTTAATATATTTAAATTATGAGTATATATTACGTCTTATCGCCCAGTCGCGCGGTTTTATTTTTCTCCAATTTTTTGTCAGTACTCTACAAAATTTGGTTCAGCCTTCTTTATAGTAGAAAGGATCGTTCTAAAAATATTTATTGATGAACGACAGGATTTGGATGTATAGTTTATATTATTTAATTAATAGATATATATATATAGAGATAACTTTATATGACCATGTATATTGAATGGTTAAATTAGGGTTTAAGGTTTAATTGAGACTTGTTAAATGATACAATTAATTAATTAATACTTTTATATTATTTAAATGTATTATCTAGGAAAATGTAA
Organism: Gossypium raimondii; assembly: GCF_025698545.1. Classification (NCBI taxonomy): domain Eukaryota; kingdom Viridiplantae; phylum Streptophyta; class Magnoliopsida; order Malvales; family Malvaceae; genus Gossypium; species Gossypium raimondii. The sequence goes on along the minus strand of NC_068575.1, from coordinate 17,151,051 downwards.
GAATTTTGAATTCATTGATATATTCCTTGGTAATGAAATATAATACTTGATTCGTTATGTATTTGTTTAATAATAAATAAGAACTAGAAAAGCAAAAGAAAAATTATAACAATTTAGACTAAAATATTAAAATTTAATTACGTATATACAAGTAAACTTTTAGTAGTGTACAAATGTTTTAATAATTAATAAATTTTATTATTATTGTATTGAAATTGTCAAAAGAATTGATAAACTTTAATTATACTTAGTAATTAAAAGATACAATTAATAAAAGATACAATTAATTGTATTTTATATGGTTGACGATTTTAGGGTTTCAGTTTGGGGTTTGGGGCTTTGTGTTTAATCTTGGATATTTTAGAATATAAATGTAAATAATATAAATATAAATTAATATTTAAAAAATATATCAAAATGGGTTAAATCCCAAAAGCACACACGAACAATGTTTTATTGTTCAAATATTGTATACATTAACTTTTAATTAGTTTGATCCGGATAATCTTGTAAAATAGTAACATAATTATTGATATAATTAAAATGATTTTTTAATTATATTGCATACATAAATATTTATATTTATTCAATATAAAAATATATTGACGTATTTATTTTTTAAAATGTGTAATTATTAGTTAATATTTTCTCTCTAATTTAAAAGAAATTATAAATATTAGCGGTGTTTATACATAAACGCTGCAAAAGCGAGGCATTAGCGGCGTTTTCGTAAAAACGCCACAAAATTTATTGAAATGTTAGCAAAACATCTCCGTTTTGTTCTTTGCACTTAGTGGCGCTTTTTATAAACGCCGCAAAAGTGTATTATGAGTTAAGAAACTGCGTTGTTTGGCATTGTCTATAGTGGCGCTTTATTTAAAACGCCGCAAATATGTTTTAAGTTTTATATAAACGATGTCGTTTTTTCTATATTAGTTGTGGCGTTTGTTAAAAACGCCAGGAGTTTGATTTAACTGATATCGAAACGACATCGTTTGGCTATATATTTTGTGGGGTTTATGTATAAACGCCGCAACTGGGTTAAATACGAAAAAAACGACGTCGTTTGTTTTCCATCCTTTTGACCGAAACAAAACCAAAAACCCCGATTCTTTCCCCCAAACTATCATCTCCCCAAAATCCCTAAATTCCCCTAATCCCTAACAGTTCCCCAAACCCGACGTATCCCTGTAAGGCGCCGTCTGCTTTGCCGCATCACAGCCTCCGTGCGTCTCCAATGCCGCAACCATCGGTAAGTTCGGCAACTTCCTTTTTCTTCTTCATGCGTGGATGTTATCTGGAATACCGATTTTGAACAAAAAAATCCATTTCGGGTGTATGGCTAATCTTGAGTATTTGGGGCTTCCAAGCATTTTTTTTTTTCATTTTCAGAAAAAGTTATAGGTTGATTTGTTCTCATATTTAGAAATCAATGATTTGTTCTCATTTTGATTTTTGATATGCTTGAGCTTAGGTTGATTTATTTGTTAAGTTGTTAGTTCAGTGCAACTATTTACTCTCTCTTTTTTTGTTCAGTAACTATTTATTTATTCGTTATTACTTTTTCAATGTTTTAATATTTTCTAAGTATTTGATTTTTTTTGTGAAAATGACTGATATTAATATTAATAGGCTCAAAAAGAGTAGCTAAAAGGCCACCAAAACAGACAAAAAAGAAAATCACAGCTGTCCAATAAAAAGAAAAGTAAAAACTACGCCTAGAAAGTAACGAAACATCAATAAGCAGAAAACGCGTGAGCCTGCAACAAAACTTTTCAATCTCCATTATCAGCCACAGCAGGGCTCCATTTCCTTCGGTATTATCGATTAGAGACCGAGAGCCAGCAACGCTTTGAAAACAATATTAGAGATTCAATGAACCTTCTCTAACTCAAAGCGAACATATGGAACTTAGGTCCGTTGGCACCATCGTAACCAGTCTTCCTCCACCACCAGTCGCACAGTCTCCAGTATTCCATTAACCCAGGCCCCACACACTTTTCGATGCCGACCTTCCACTGCCAAAATATGGGCTGCAGCGTTAAGCGAACGGTTCACAAACTTGTAAGAGACTTCATCAAAGCCCTGGTGCAATCTATGAATATTATGAACAATTGACCTAATAATCGATCTATCTTCCTCATTTTTAATCAGTTTTTTAATGACTGTCAGGGAGTCCCCTTCCACAATCAACCGTCGAAAGCCCTTCAATTTTGTGAGGATCAACGCTCTTTCACAAGCTCGTGCTTCCGCCACGAATGCGTCATCCACACCTCCCACCAGATAAGTAACTGCTTCTATAACTTCCCCTCTGTGATTTTTGGCTAAGATTGCTATTGTCGAAAAATTATTTCCTGGAATATACAACGCATCAAAATTAATTTTAATAAAACCATAGTCAGGAGGCCTCCAGACTTCATTTCTCATAAGAGCAGTAGAAACACATAGATTCTCACGAACAAGCCATAAATCTCACTCATAGCCCCTGATAAATCCCAATAGTTGTGGCATAGAAAGCTTAATCCCCTCATGAACCAACTTATTTTTGTGAAACTAGAAACACCAAAGAGATAAAGCAATAAACCTTTTTTGTCGACCTTCTGCTTCAAGATATGTTTTAACAAAATTAGCCTTATAATCCAGGGAATCGTCCAAATGGGGAATTTGAACTTGCAACGATGTCCATATATTTCGAAGGACCCTACAAGACCCCAACAAATGCGCTGTAGTTTCTAAATCTTCCTTACACAGTGGGCATACAGCCTCCTCACACAGTGTTCGGCGTGCCAAGTTCCCATAGTGTGGCACCATGTTATTGAATAATCTCCAAACATGTATTTTAATTTTCTCTGGAATATGTAAAGCCTAGAGATCCATGTAAAAACTTTTGTATTCTTCATTTGTAGAGGACATGTGTAGATTGCTCTGTAAATAATCTGTAATAAGAACTCGGTACCCACTCCTGACAGTATACTCACCTGAGCCTTTATACTTTCATACCAACATATCCTCTGGTCGGCTTTCAGAGATGGGAATGGCAAAGATTCGATTAGCAGTGCCATCATCCACTAGATTGTGAATCAACTCTCTATTCCAGGTCCTGTCTTCTTCATTCATTAACTGATTCACTGTTGACCAAGGAGGCTTAATTTCAATAACCGGGATTATGTTATTCTCCCTTCCAGGCAACCAGGGGTCATTCCAAATGTTGATACTTACACCATTTTCCACACGCCACAAGATTCCATCACTAATCAGGTCCCGCGCACTACAAATACTCCTCCAGGTAAATGAAGGGTAAGAACCAACCTTTGCTGTTAGTATAGTAGAAAGAGGGAAATAATGGGCTTTTAAAACCTCGACTAATAAACAATAGGGCTGGGTTAAAATATGCCACACCTGCTTCGCTGAAAGGGCCTTATTAAACAAGAATAAATTTTTAAACCCCAGCCCTCCAAAACTTTTCGGTTTACACAGAACATCCCACGAACTCCAATGAATCCCCTTCGATGTTTTATTATTCGTCCACCAGAACTGATTCATTATTCCTTCCAATGTTTTACATAATGACTTTGGCAATAAAAAACACTGCATAGCATAAATTGAAGTTGTCTGCAAAACCGATTTAATGAAAACCTCCTACCCACCCCTCCACCCGTTTTCTGAATCGATCCACAAAGTTAGCAAAAGCCCACTTTTTCCTCCTACCCACCATCATAGGCAAACCGAGATACTTTTCAGGATTTGAGGCCAGACGTACCCCTAATAAATTAACAATATCCTCTTGAACACTAGAGACGACATTTGCACTGAAATAATTGAGGGATTTTTCAAAATTCACTCTCTGCCCTGAGGCCATCTCATATTCGTGGATAATAGCCCGAACCACTTCAGCTCCTTCATAGGAGGCATCACCAAAAAGAACGCAATCATCCACAAAAAATAAGTGGTTGACCGAAAACTTCTCTCTACCTATAGGTGCCCCCATCATCATCCTTTTAGTTTTAGCTTCCTGAATGAGCAGCGAAAACCCTTCAGCACAAATCAAGAATAAATAAGGACTAAGAGGGTCTCCTTTTCTGAGTCCTCTTGATGATGTGAACCAGTACCCGCTAGCTCCATTAATACTAACAGAGTACGTGACAGAGCATACACAACGCATGATAAGAACGATCCAATCCTCATGAAAACCCAGGTGCTTCATCATACCTGCCAAAAAATCCCATTCCACACGATCATACGCTTTACTCATATCTAGTTTAAGCGCAAAATTGCCTTTCTTACCTTTATTTTTCATTTTTAGGGAATGAAGTATCTCATAAGCAATCAGTACATTATCAAAGATAAGCCTACCTGGAATAAAGGCCCCTTGAGCTTCATTAATACAAAACCCCAGTGTCTCGCTCATCCTCAATACCAACGCTTTTGCTATAATTTTGTAAATGACATTACAAAGGCTGATAGGCCTAAAATGAGTCATGTTACTCGGTTTTTCAACCTTTGGAATCAGGATAATGCGCGTTTTGTTAATAACACTCAAATCCTCTTGTCCCTGTAGAACGGATAAACAAAAGTGGGTAACTTCAGGCCCAACATTGTGCCAATAACGCTGAAAGAAGAGGGCCGGAAACCCATCCAACCCAGGGGCTTTCAAAGGCGCCAAGTATTTGACTGCATAGGCAATGTCCTCCTCCGTAAATTGTCTTAAGAGCCTTTCGTTCATACTACTAGTAATTTTTTCCTCTACTAAGCTAAACAAATGCTCATCCGAACCTGACTCTGAAGCAGAGAAAAGGTTACCAAAATAGTCAGAAGCTATCTGGAGGAACACCTCAGTGGAATTAGTACTTCTCCTAGCTCCATCTTCTAGTTCAGAAACTCTACAACGAAAGTGACGTTGGACAGCTACCTTGTGAAAAAAGCTGGTATTACGATCCCCATTCTTTAACCAATTCACCCGCGCACGCTGCTCCCAAAATAATTCCTCCTTTTCAGCTTCCAAATTAAGCCCCAATTGGACCTCCATAATCTCAGCTAGAACTTCATCTGACGGATCTTGAGTGTAAAGATTCATTAATATGTCTTCTAAATGGCGCCGATTCCTCCGCTCCTTAATACTATTCACCTTGCTCCACTTTAGTATTTGAGAACCCATTTTCTCCAACTTACTCAGTACACCTCCAGATTCCTCTTCCCACCATCTCCTAATCATACCTTCAAACGAGCCCTCTAAACACCACTTAGCCTCAAATCGAAAAGACTTCTCATACTTGTTCTGACGGTTCCATACTCCCCCTAGAGTATCCAGAAGAAGAGGGCAATGGTCAGAAAACGAGTGACTCAAATGTTCCAGACGATATCCATGAAAAGTATTCATCCAGCTCAATGAAGCAACACCATGATCCAGACGTTCCCTTATATTAGTCGATGTAAATCGTCCTCGTTCCCATGTGAACCATCTGCCAACAAAGCCTAAATTATTAAGGCAACAATCTTCGAGAACCCCACGAAAATCCCTCATTTGTCTAATTGGTCTGAGGCGACTACCCTTCTTCTCAAAGGAATCTATAATTTCGTTGAAATCCCCCATCACCACCCAAGGCAGATCCTGATCTTGATCTTGATGCAACTGGCGTAGCGAATTCCACGAATCACCTCTACGTCTTCCATCTGGATGCCCATAGAAACTAGTGAACCTCCAAACATTTCCTCACTCATTATCATGTACTTCGATATCAATGTGATAGGAAGAGAAAATTTTAAGCTTGACCAACATATTTCCCTTCCAACCCAACGACAAACCCCCTTTCGTACCAACTGGACCAATATCGATGCCATTCTCAAAACCGCACTTTAATCTTACCAACTCCATTTTCTTTGAACATAATTTCGTCTCTATAAGAAACAAAATTCGGGGATTAATGGTTCTTAACTTGTTTTTGAGCCTTATAACCGTTCGTGGTCTCCCTAAACTGCGAACGCTCCAACTTAGGATTTTCATCGAGCCCGGCTGCTCTGATTTTCAGAGCTAGCCGAAACATTCATAGATCCAGATCCCACATTAGCATCCAACAGAACACGTGACCTCTCCACTATTCGCTGTCGCTTTTTCCCCTCAGACAACTCTAATGGCTCATTTTTGTCCTCCAAATCCAACTCCATTTCCCCTGAACAATCCCATTTGCAGTCAAATTATCTATACACCCATCTCGCTTCTTAACAATTCTACCACCGCCTTGAATTGGATCAGGACCTAAAGGAATTAGATTAGGATTCAAGTTCCTACCAGAATCCCTTCCATTACCATACATGACGCCTGCAAAATTTTCCTCACTATACGGAGATCCATCTATTGCCCGCAGCCACCTACTTACCACCATATTTCGACGCCTGACCACAGCACGCAGCAATAAATCCCAGCCAAAGACTATTTTTGACAGTTCAATAGTTAGTCTAACAGGGCAGTAACTTTTCCCGTGCCCCAGTTTTCCACAAATAAAGCAAAATAAACTTAATTTCTCATACTTAAATCTAGCATAAACCACCATAGATTTCCCTATCAAAACTTTCTTTTTTCGCTTCAATGGGGCAGCAACATTTAAACAGATACGAATACGCATATAATGTTAAATTCCCAAAGTCGAGATGGATGCATCATACTCAATATACTTGCCAGAAAAATCACCAAACTGTTTGGCCATCGAGACACTCATCAGTCCCGGCGGTAAGTCGTGAACTTGAATCCAAAACTCCGTGTGATTTAACTCCATCACTGCTGGGTTCTCTTCGGCAGGTTTTTTTGCAGAATAAGTAAATGATTATTAAAACACCATGGAGCCCCCGTAACAACCCTTTCAATATCGATCTCAGGAAAAAATTGGAAAAGATACCGTTTTTCTCCTATCTCCGTTATACAAATCCCTCTTATTGGGTGTCAAAGATCTGCCAAAGTGTTGCCTAATGACGGGAAATGAACAACACTGTCTGTTAGGCACCGTCCCACCAGACATAGTTGATTAACACGACCCACCGCTCCTTCATCCTCTTGAAAGGCATCCTCTTCGTCATCCGTCAAATTCAAATTCTCCATTGCTTCTTCCATCTCACCTTCTGCACGTTTTCAACCGAATAGAAAGAGACTTAATTCATAGAACGATCAGATCTGCAACTAAAGAATTGAAGAATCTCAGATGCAGAAGAAAGAAACGTGCCAATACGGCAGACAGAATCCCGTGCCAATACGGCAGACTTATATCTAAGTATTTGAATTTTTCAGTAGCTATATATGCAGTAAAGGTTTAGTGTTTTAATATTTTCTAAGTATTTGAAATTTTTTAAAATCGTTTGTGCATAGATGGCATTCTTTATTTTAACATATTTGAGATTTTAAATTCTGTAACATGCAACTTGATTTTGTATTTACATCATTGTATTGTCTTCATTAATGGATGGTAAACACCTGACTACTTTTAGTTGATCTTATGTTTACATGCAACTTGATCTTATGTTTCACTTGAATTTATCAATTGATACTTTGTTTAGTTACTTTTCTATAGTTTCGTAAACATCACCTGGATGCTTTTAGTTATGTTTTCTTTATATTTGGTTTAGGGTCACTGGTATTCATTAAGTTTTTATATTTGGTTCTCATATTGGTAAAGTTTTAAGGTGCCATTTAATGTTTCCAAGCAATATTTGGTTGTGATATCGATAAAGTTTTACATATTTGATGGCTAAACTGAAAAAATATTTGGTGCAACTTAATACATATTTGACCATTGACATCTGGTTTGCTACGTGTGTTTTGCGGAACTATTGTTTAGGCAGGTACATGTTAAAATTTGAACGTTTTTCCCCTTATTTATATACATTTTCCCAAATTGCTTAACAAAATTCATATTTCTGACTGCAGTCTTTGTTTGCTGGTGAGAGTGAAGTAGACAAAGTTGAGTTAAACATTAAGGTATGTTTTAGTTCATAACTTACATCAGTAATAGTTTTATCATGATGATTTTTGAAAAATGTTTCTTTTGGGGCTCTGCTTTTGTGTACATGTAATTGGTTTTGGCTGTTTCCCTTTACCTTATGTATACTGCTATTTAATTTGTTTTGTTTCCCTTTGGTTGTAATCACGGAAATTTAGTTCGTTTTGTTAATACTGCTATTTAATTTGAATAATGGAAAAAAATTTCAAACTTTTAATTTATTTTTAAGCTTAATTTTTGATAACTTACCAAATTTTTTTTTAAAACTTACATAAATTTAAAATATTTAATTTAATTTGAACGACGAATTCAAAGTTATTTAATTCAAAGTTATTTAGTTTACGTAATTAAATATTTTATTTAATTCAAAGTCATTTTTATTTGTTTTAAAGTTAAAATTAACATAACATACATAAATTAAAGTTAAAATTTCTTAACTTTTGTAAATGGTATAACTTGCTTAATACAAAACTTATATAATATTAAGATCAAATTTCAAGACTTGCAAAATCTTTCGATCGATTTCATAATTTATGTATTTTATGTAACTTACATAATATATAACTTACATATAGCTTAAGCAACAGTAATTTCAGATCTACATTCACAACTTACATAGCTTTTAGCAGGACACTTCATAACTTTTATAATATTAAGATAAAATTTCTAACCACACATCAATTTCTAATTACATAAAATTAAGATAACTTATATAATATTAAGATAAAATTTCTAACCACACATCAATTTCTAATTACATAAAATTAAGATAACTTATATAATATTAAGATTACTTATATAGTATTAAGACAATTTCTATTTACATAACTTATATAATTATTAAGATAACTTATATAATATTAATATAAAATTTCTAACATAACCTACATAGGTTACATTCTACACAACTTACATAACATACATAATACATAACTAGCATAACTAACATAATACATAGCTTATATAATTATTAAGATAACTTATATATAACTCACATAACTTACATAGCTTACATTCTACACAACTTACATGACATACATAATACATAATGACATAACTAACATAATACATAGCTTACATAATACACAACTTACATAGCTTACATAATAAATAACTAACATAAAATACAACTTCCATAGCTTACATAATACGTAACTTACATAATTTATATAATACATAAATTTTTAGGCTTCAAGAATTAAGAAATGGACCGGTCTTGGATGAATTTGTCAAGGGTAAGCAACGGTTATCGAAATGGAGTACAGACATTTTTAAATTTTGCATTTCAACATGCAAGCCAAGAGAACATGATTCTTTGCCCGTGTAACAAGTGTGTCAACATAAACTGGCATTATCACGAAGTTGTATACGAGTATTTAATTGTTGATGGGTTTGTTCGGGGTTATAAAAAATGGTTTTTTCATGGAGAACGCCTGCCTAGTACTTCCTCCTCAACGATGGATGTTTCTTATCCTGGTACTGCTTACCATCAGTCTGATAGAGTGGATGACATGGAAGGTATGTTGCGGGATGCATTTAATATGCACAATCATGGTGTCCAGTCGTTCCCAGCGGACTTTGTGGCTTCTGATGATTGTAATATTGGGAGAAATGCTTTTACCGAACTGGGACGTAGTGTACCTCATGAAGAGCTGAATGGAGAAGCGGCGAAGTTCTACGCGATACTTAATGACATGAACGAAGAACTGCATGAGGGATCAAAATTTTCAAAAATGTCCTTCTGTGTTCGTCTTTGTCAATTAAAATGTTTGGGAGGGTGGACCAGAAACTCGTTGACAATGCTATTAGATTTTTTGAGAGAAATGTTTCCGTTTGCAAAAATCCCTCAGTCATGCAAAGATATGAAGAAAATGATAAAATATTTAGGCCTTGGGTACAACAAAATCCATAGTTTCCCGAATGACTGCATGTTGTATTAGGGCGATCGGAGAAACCAACAGTGCTGTCATGTATGCGATGAATCTCGTTGGATAAATAGAAACACAGAAGATGGGAACGACAATGAAAATGATACACAGCCAAGAAAGAAGCCGGTTAAGATTTTACTATATTTTTTGCTGATATCAAGGCTTCAAAGGCTTTTCATGTCGTCGAAGACAGCGGAGTCAATGACGTGGCACCATGACGGACGAACCGATGATGGATTATTAAGGCATTCGGCAGATTCTTTAGCTTGGAAATCATTTGAAAATAAATTTCCAAGCTTTGCAAGCGATCCTAGGAGTGTAAGGCTTGGCCTAGCATCTGATGGATTTAATCCTTACAAGATCATGAGTACTGCGTATAGTACTTGGCCAGTAGTGCTTGTTCCTTACAATCTGCCTCCGTGGATTTGCATGAAGCAATCTTCCCTTATCTTATCTATGATTATCCCTAGAGAGAAAGGGCCTGGGAATGATATCGACATTTATTTACAGCCACTTATTGAAGAGTTAAAACAATTATGGGCTGGTGTCAAGACAAACGATGTGCTGAGAAAGGAGAACTTTAATTTACGTGCAGCTTTGATGTGGGCCATTAATGACTTCCCCGCTTATGCCAATTTATCTGGTTGGAGTACCAAGGGTCGTTATGCGTGTCCTTGTTGTGCTGCACAAATATGTTCGCAATGGTTATACAATGGGAAGAAGTTCTCTTACATGGGGCATCGTCGGTGGTTACCAAAAAATCATAGATTTAGATTTCAGAGTTCGGCATTTGACGATACTGAAGAGTTCAAAGAAGCTCATTCGCAGACAAGTGGATCTGAAATCTTGTTAATGTTGGAAGATATGAATTTCAGTTATGGAAAGATGAATCAATTGGCAAACACGCAAAGAAATAGAAGATCAAATGATGAAGCTGATGATGACTCCGATGAAGAGGATGATCCTAATGAGGCAGACTTGTGGAAAAAAAGAAGTATTTTTTTTGAGTTGCCTTATTGGGAGCATCACCTTTTACGACACAATCTTGATGTTATGCATATTGAGAAAAATGTCTGTGAGAACATTGTCGGTACAATTTTGAATGTAGACGGAAAATTAAAAGACAATCTTCAGAGTCGACTTGATTTAGTCGACATGGGAATTCGACCTGATCTTCATCCGAATCCACTTCCGAATGGGAAATATCGGTTGCCGCCTTCTATTTTCTCAATGTTGAAGACAGAGAAAGAAGTGTTCTGCATGGTGTTGAAGGATATAAAGGTTCCAGATGCGTATGCATCAAATATATCTCGATGTGTTAGTGTTAAAGATCGAAGACTATATTCGCTAAAATCACATGACTATCACATCTTGATGCAAGATTTACTGCCAGTTGCTCTACGATGTTTTATTTCGAAGAAGGTGACGTCTTGTATAATTGAACTATCTAATATAATGAAAGCCATTTGTGGCAAAGTTTTGGATGTTCAAGAACTTCAGAAGGTACAGGATCGAGCCGCTTTAACTTTATGCAACATGGAAAAAATATTCCCACCTTCCTTCTTCACTATTATGGTTCACTTGATAATCCATCTCCCGCATAAAGCAATTCTTGGTGGACCCGTTTTCTATCGATGGATGTATCCCATAGAAAGGTGTTAATTACAATTTTTAAAATTTTCCTCCATTCACCTATATGTCTTTAGTTACAAATTTTGATAATGTTGTATATCGTGTTTAGGTTCCTATCCAAATTAAAGTCTTACTACAGCAACAAGCGTTATCCAGAAGGATCGATTGCTGAAGGCTACTTGGCAGAGGAATGTATGACCTTCTGTTCAAGATATTTGGAAGATGTTGAAATAAGGTTGAACAGACCAAATAGAAGTGCTGGACTCATGGATCATAACTTTGCCGATAATTATTTGTTCCAGAGTTTTGGAGAACCAATCGGCAAAGTTGAAATTGCAGAATTAGATGATTTATCGTGGGTACAAGCACATCGATCGGTTCTGTTTCACCACGAATCAATGGAACCTTTACGCAAGTAAGTTCTAGAAATTTGATAAATATTCATCAATTAAAATTTTTTTATATTCTAACAACCTGAACATATTTTTAACATAGTGAGTACAAACAAATATTGAAATCTCGTTTGCGCTCCCGAAGAACACAACATCAAGATATCAATAAGTTGTTCACAGAATCTTTTCATGAATGGTTAAGCCAAACGGTATGCAATTGGAGCTTTCACCGAAAAATAATAATATTTACTCAAAACATTTTTAATTACTCAGTTTACTTTCTATTCAATAGGTTTGGAGTAGGAAGAACGTCACCGACGAAGTTAAATGGCTTTCCCAAGGTCCAAATCGGGTGGTTAAAAGATATAGTGCGTTCCTCATCAACGGATTCAGATTTCATACAAAATATCGCGAGAGATTGAGGAGAACGCAAAATTATGGAATAGTTGTTAATTCCTCAATTACAAGTTATGCTAGTGCTAGGGACAATAATCCTGTCGAGGGAAATGTGGAATATTTCGGACTTCTTACTGACATAATTGAGGTGGATTACTACGGCAAATGGAAAGTTGTCTTATTTCGAGGTGATTGGGCCGATGTTAATACTGCTCGTGGAATTAAGCAAGATCAATTTGGTTTCACAATGGTAAACTTCGCTCGATTGATTCACACAGGACAATAATTGATTGATGAGCCGTATGTATTTTCTTCTCAAGTCAAACAAGTGTTTTACTCAAAAGATCCAACTGATGAGGGCTGGTACGTTGTACTCCGTAACATCCCTAGAGACTTGTTTGACATGAGCAGTGGAAGTAGAGATGGCATTGACGACAGAACACAAACTTTGCCCTTTCCAGAACAAAACTTAAACGAAAACATCCCTGGTACTAGTACACAATTTCAATGGGTCCGCCAGGATACGGATGAAGATATTTACGAATTATAATGTAGTAAGCTTTTACGATTATTTAATTATATGTAATATCATAATATAAATATTGGTCTTATTATATATTTCAACTATTTTATATGTGTTATTAGCATAATAATTGTATACTAAGCTTTCAACTATTTTATTTGTTTTGCAGATAAAATGCCTAGAAGAAAAGTGCGAGAGTTAAGCATTCTTCAAAGGACTCCAAACTCGGCGGGAACAAACAGCACTAAACAACAGACTGCTATTGGATCTTTGAATGTTCCGATTACACCTGAGGAACCTACAGAAGTTGAAAGTAATTTAACATTTAATTTACATGCGTGTTGACTTATTGCTTATTTATTTTTAAAATTCTTATATTACAATATAACATTTTCCAGCTGAAAATGGTGGGACGCGGAGAGTTCGAGGACGTACGCTACTTAGGGATTTATACGAGCTAGATCCAGTCGAGCGTGTCAAAGTATCCATAATAGCTTTGGTCAGCCTGTTGGATCAGAAGCTCGCCTTTTAGTAGGATACATGGGCATTCTAGAACGGAATGCAAATATGTTGCCAATTAACTTCGAGCCATGGCATAAAATGCCCGAGAGTAACAAGAACCAAGCTCTCGATAACATTAAGGTAACAAAATGTTAATGTCATTTATAATACTTGGGTTTAAGTTTCATTTATATTTACTTTCTTAACTTGTGTTTTTTGTAGGCGAGATTTGCTCTAGAGGTCTCCGATGCTTATGTAAAGAAGGCATTGGGAAAATGATAGAGAGACCATAAAAGCACTTTAAAGAAATACTATTTTAAGACAAAAACAACACTCGACGAGAAATTACAAAATGCTCCGCCGAAAAATTCACTCACACAACTGGGTCGAAAAGTTTTGCGTGTGTAGCTCAGGCCGAGGTATTTTGAATTTTTTAATACTGACAGATATTTATTACTTTCTATCAAATAATATTTTTACTATAGTATTGTAGGAACTGTCGTCCGGTCAAAACTTTGGACGTCTTCAACTTTTTGACATTACACATAGGAAGAAATATGGAAACCCTATGACTCCTGAAGCTGCAGAAATTATGGTACGTTTGCTTAATACAATTTGACTTGTTTTAATTATTTATAGTGTTTATTTTCTAATGGTTTATTCCATTTCTTGTAATGCAAATATTGTTAAGTTATGTTGCATTTGTTTTTTTAATATATATTGCGTTCCTAACTATGTGATTTATTTTTTAGGAAAAATTAAAGGATAAAAAGGTGGAGTACAAAGCGATTACTTCCAGTGATAGTTCTGTTCATATTGATGACATTGATAACTGGATTATCACTGAAGTTTTGGGTCCTGAAAGGTATGGTCAGGTTCGATTTCAAGGATCTTTTGTTAACCCATCCCAATATTTTGGATCCAGTCACAACAATACAGGCCTTCGAGGAGTCAGGCTCAAGCTGAAGTTCAGATGTTAAGAGGCCAGATGGCTCAGGTGCAAGCGACAACAGTTGAGCAAATTACACAACTTAAAGCGGAGGCAGCATCGAGAGAAGCTGAGGTTCAAAAAAGATATAAAGAACTCCAGCTAAAACTTAAAGCAGATGCAGCAGCGAGAAAAGCTGAGGTTCAACGAAAGTATGAAGAACTCCAATTGTAGCTTAAAGCAGAGGCTGCAGCGAGGGAAGCAGAGCAGCGTAGAAAGTACGATGGACTCCAGTAGTAGCTTCAGAATATGATGACGATGTTTCGGCAGTTGCAACAGCCGCCGTCTTAGACTATAGTGTAAATATACTTCAATTTTGACTTTTAATTATCATTTTAACTTTTAACATTTTTGTAAGAATAATACGAATTTTATTTTATTTATTGATATTTATTATATATTATTCGTTTAATTTTAAATATTATATAGATTTATTGCTTTCGGTTGGTTTAGATTTGGTTTCTTCTGATTTGTTTTTACAGGAGGGCTGAAAATATAAAAAAATATTTTTTACAAATCTGCCAAAATTAGTGGCGTTTTTAAAAAAAACGCCACTAAAGGTCATGGTCTTATGCGGCGTTTGTGGGAAAAGCGCCGCTAAAGACCAGGGTCTTTAGCGGCATTTGTTTGAAAAACGCTGCTAAAGGTCATGGTCTTTAGCGGCGTTTGTCGGATAAGCGCCGCTAAAGGTCATGGTCTTCAGCGGCATTTGTCGGATAAGCGCCGCTAAAGGTCATGGTCTTTAGCGGCGTTTGTCGGGAAAGCGCCGCTAAAGGTCATGCGGCGTTTTTCGCGGCGCTTCGCAAAGTGCCGCAAATACTTTTAGTGGCGCTAAAAAGCGCCACTAAAGGCCTAAAAAAGCGCCACTAAAAGCCTGTTTTGGTGTAGTGGCTAATGTATAGTCAAGACATTAGTAAATGTTAAATTTTAAATGTTCAATGAATTACTTGATCATATGTGAGTATCATTATATTGATGATTTTTTGGTTAAAGATAGATGTTTGTACTCATATATGTATGAGATTAGATTGAATTATTATAGTACAAGAAGCATACGATGAACCATTTTCAGTACTAATCCTATAAGTGCTTTGTAAATGAATGACATGTATGATTAATTTATTTATTTAGCTTTCTCCTTGTTTAGTGAAAGTAAGTGATTTGAATGATATGCTTATAAGAAGGTTTGGAACGAAAGATGAGTTATTGAATGATTATATGTTAAAGGTGTAAGTGTTGTGGTAAAAGAAAACGTTTAAGTAAAATGATTATATGAAATGCTTATAAAGAAAAATATATACATGTATATGCAAGGCTACACCAATTATCCAGAGCATTCAAAATGTTAGATAATATACGACCACAAGTTGAGAATAGAACAAATGACACTGAAGACATTCCTCTGAATAGCACAGAAGAAATGATCACGTGGCATGGGTAGTTCATGTTAGAAACCCAAATAAAAAGAGAGGCTCTTTTATTGAAGGCAGCATCAGAGATGGAAATAGCACCATGAGAAAATTATGGTTGTTAAGATGGGTGTTAGTCGTGGTATGATTATTTGATATCCGAGATTGCAGCATAGAAATCAAATATAAACTAACTGAAAACTTGATTAGGAAGAAATCTCTAATTGTACATTGAGAGCAAAAACCAATCCTGAACGATGATTACCTGAATAAATTTAAAACCGGAATATGGGAAGAAACAGTCAAATGGGTTGAAAGGATGGCGAAGAAGAGACTAGTGTTGTAATTAATTTTAAAATTTTCTCTTTACCTTTGTTTTGTTTTCGTAGGATGTAATTGTCGGACATACAACATCACTGTCTATTATGCCTTAACACCTAATAAAGAGTACTAAAATAATTATATAGTCAGTTAACAAAGTGGTTGGATGATTGACATAAAATAAAAAGATATAATAGAGTATGATTCACATGAAACTTAATATGAATATAATATAAGTAAAAGCGAGAGAATTTCTAGAACTACTAGGAAAACTTAAAATAATATTTTAAAACTATATTAATTATATTTATTTTAATTATTTTATTGATGGTGTGTTTACCGTGTATTGACATGATATGATGATAATAATAATAAATTAAAACACGATAGCGAAACCATATAAAAGTAACATTATATTGCCAAACTTTATATAATATATATTTTAAATACAATTATGATTAAAATTTATGTGGTGATATAAATGACACAAATTTGAAAACTATTTTAACATTTTTAGTTGTGTCCGGCAAATTTTACTATATGACACAAAATGAGAAAAATATATAGAATACAACATAAAAATAAGGTAAATTTATTTAAATATGTTCAATTTTTTTTTTTGAAAAAGTAGGTTATTTTTCTAAAATCTATCAATTTATGTTGTTTTTGGAGAGAAAAAGGAAAAAGCGTCTTAAGACGCATTTTTATTGAACTGGCAGAAAAAGCGCGTCCCAAAAATTTGTGTCCTACGTGACACATTTTCTTTGCTAATTCAATGAAAACATGCCCTGTAGGATGTATTTTCTGTCCAACAGCAACTTTTCCCAACATGTAGAGATCCCAAAGGCTATGGGACCCTAACAACCATTTTTTCCCTATATAAACCTTCAAATTCTCATTTTTTTAACTCAACTCTCAATTTTCACAATTTGATTCTCAAGTTTTTTGTTCTCGATTTGTTATTCCCAATTGTCAATTCATGATTGTTTAATCCAAATTCTCAATTCCAAAGTTCTTTTTCTAAATAAACTTTTTCTTAATTCTTTGGTTTTATTTTATTAATTCTTCGATGGCATATCAGCTTATTCATTTGAATGATAAGTACATCTCCGGCTTTCAATTACAAATGGTAAGAAAATTTTATTTAATTATTTAATTTTAATCCATTAATTATTATGATGTTAAGTAAATATTATCAAATTATTAATTTTAAATAGTTAATTATTATGTTGTTCAGATTAATAATTTTATATGTTTATATACTTAGGCCAAAGATCGAATTTTTGAGACATACTTAAACAATTTAAGCAAAGGTGCACCGGAGGTCATTCATGGATACTTGCGTGATGCAGTCTTTTTATACATGGCCCTCTAGAGGACTAAATTGGATCCCCCACTCATGAATGCTTTGGTCGAGAGATGGAGACCAAAGACGCACACGTTCCATCTCCCCTGCGGCGAGTGTACAATTACACTCAAGGATGTCAGTTTACAACTCACTCTACCGGTCGATTGGGATGTCATTACAAGGTCAGTTGTTAGTGTCAATTGGAGTGCAACATGAGAACAACTGCTGAAGAAGGTGTCGAACAGGTTTAGGGACAACCCCACGAGCCACAACGATATACCGATCAAGCTTGAGGACATTCGACTTGCTTTAGATCAAGAAATTGATGAGGAGGTTAACTTATGAATTTCATATTTATCGATTTTTGATTCCAACATTTGAAATTAAATATTAGGCACTTGCTAAAATTTATAAATTCATACTGCAGTTCGTATGGATGCCATACAAGGATCCAAGGATTCAATCATATGACTCGAACGATTTTTTGGCCAACCGCGGCATTTGGCACATGAAAGTTTTATTAGTTTTTGCAACAGTCGAGATGCATGAATCCAACCGCGTGATGCAACAGTTCAAGTGTATGCAATGTATTCTATGGCAACCTTAGGAGCTCGATGACCTGCACAATATCAAAAAGGAGTTGGCAACATCTTCGGATTACATGGATTAGTTTAGGCATCAGGGAAAGTCGTATCTACTGCCAGCTTCAAAAAAGAGTAGGCAACGTCGTCGTAAAAGGCCAAGACGATGGCACATCAATCCGAGGTCGGGAGGATATCGACATCTGCTCCACATGCACACGTGGGCCCCAATTCCCGTGCAACCTCCTAGACAATATGTTTAATTTATTCTTGTCAACTAACTGATTTTATTTTACACCATAATCACAATACACACTAGTTTATTTTACACCTGCACCATAGCACGCATAATCATTCCGTGCACCAACACAATCATCACCAGTTTATTTTATACAAGCACCACAACACGCGCAACCATTTCCTGCACCAATATGAGAAAAGTTAAAACACGATATTTTATTTACTAATTTTATATATTTTATCTAATTATTATGATTTAAAATACTTGATATGATGATAATAATAAAAATTTAAAACACGATAGAAAAACAATATAAAAGTAACACTATATTGCCAAACTTTATATAATATATATTTTAAATACAATTTTGATAAAAAAATTATATGGTGATATATATGACACAAATTTGAAAACTATTTTAACATTGTTCATTGTGTCCGGCAAATTTTAGTATAGGACACAAAATAAGAAAAATAAATAGAATACGACATAAAAATAATATATAAACATAACAGAGATATATAAACATGTAAAGAAAAGTAATCAATTTCTCAAAATTTATATATATATATATAAATATATAATATATTATAAAATTACTATATAGAAACATGTCATATACTTCTTTTTTATTTTTCGACTTTATTTTCTTTTGTAAATATAATTTTTATTAACAATCTTATTATAATTTCTGAGTATATCTGCTGTTTTTGACACAATGCTTTGAATTATACATAGCCGCTCCCCAACCTATAAATAGGAGGATAATGCGTTTCACGCACTTGAACACACTTCCTCCTGCATTAGCAACAATATTCATGCCAATCGAGTTAATACCCAATCAACCTTTCCGGTTAATTTATGTATATATACTGAAAAAATTTATTTAAAAGACTAGGTTGAATTTCTTAAAATTTACCGACCTACACTGTTTTTGGATAAAGGAAGGAAAACGCGCCCCGTAGGATGTGTTTTCACTACCACATCAGTGAAAATGCGCCACATATGATGCATTTTCAGGAGAGAGAACAAAAATGAATCCTACAAGGCGAATTTTCTCTGCCACATCAATGAAACACGCCCTATAGTATGCATTTTCCTTTCAATGGTAACTATTCCAACGATAATTTCTCTAACGACTAGTAGGGGTCCAACCATAAAAATTCCTATATAAACCCCTCAAACCTTCATTCTTTTCAATCAAATACTCCATACTCATTCTTCCTTCCTAAATTCTCAATCTTCAATCCCCATTTTTCAATTTTATATTTTCAATCTTCAATCTTCAAATTTTAATTTTCAATATTTATAATTAATAATTCAAATATAAAAAATTAATTTTATAATTTTAAAAATTATTAAACATGATTTATTATGTAATACTAAAATTATAATTAATAAATTAATTTTAGATCATAATTTTATTAATAAAAATATTATCTATAACATAAAAAATAGGAAGTTGTTTAACCATTTTAATCGGTTGGGCTAAAAATATTATGTTGGTCGGGGAAGTTGAATGGTAGAATAGATTGGTTGGGGGAGTTGAATGGTAGAAGAGAATGGGAGACATACGACGTATTGGGAAAATGGAGGAAGGATTGGAAAAACTAAAAATTTGTCTTGATTTAGCCCCTAATTGAATTTTGTTCTGTTCAATCTAAATCATGTTTCTTAATTTCATTCAATTTAGTCCCTAACATAAATTTATTTTATTCAAACCAACCCATGTTAATTTATTTTATTTTATTTTATTTTATCCTATTCATTTGTCTTTGATCTATATGACTATTAAATAATCATAATTGATATCGCACGTGTTTAATTTTTAATTTTGTGTTGTTGATTTAATTATTTAATTTATATTGTTTCATGACTAGTGGTATACTTGATTATTTGTTTATTTAATTATTTAATTTTATTAACAAAATAGATTTATCTTTTGAAATTATGTTTTTCTAAGGTTTGTATTTAGAAATAAAATTAGTAAGTAAAATTTTATTGCAATTTTATATAAATATGCTGAAAAAAAATAATTTGAAAAACTATGTCATTTTTTTAAAAATTTACCGATCTATGTTGTTTTTAGAGAGATAAAGGAAAACGCACTTTCCCCAAAAAATTGTGTCCTACGTGGCACGTTTTCTTTTTCAGATAAGTGAAAATGCGCCTTGTAAGACATGTTTTCTTTTATAAAAATTGCTTTTTTTTCTTGTTTTGAAATTAAAAATTTGTAAATTTAGCTGGCGTTTGAAGCTTAGTTTGGATGGGCGGTGTGTTTAGCTCCGGTGAGGTTAAAAACAGTGGTGGCAGTGAGATTAGTTACTGTAGTGGTGAGATTGGGTACTGTAGCAGTGAGATTAGAAACAGTGGTGAAGTGTGTGTTTGGATTCAAACGCAGCTGTAGCGGTGAGGTAAAAATAGAAAATGACTTTTAAGGACATTAGATTAAAAATGATATATAATAGAAGTTTTTAAAATTATTTAACAATTACAAAATTAATAAATGATTAAAAATTATTACAATTATATTTATTTTCAATAATAAATAATTAAAATAAATTAAAACTAGAGAAAATTCAAAAATTTATTTTATTTAATATTTCAAAATTAATCATATATTTAATTATAGGAGAAAACGAATTACATGTAGTCCGGATTACATGTGTTGGTTTTTTAGCGAAAACTAAAGAGAAAAGAAAACGAATGCAAAGAAGTTTGAACAAGAAGAAAACTGAATTTGATTTCCAAAAATCAGATCTTTTTCATTGACTTGAGAAGCATTTATGTTACAATGAAATATGGCGTTAACTAATGTATAATTGCTCCCAAAGCCTAGATAGAATTACAAACAAAATGTAGTGACATACCAGCTATAACATCAAACATAAATCAACAACTACTCCCACTAACTTTAAGTATAAATTACATTGTAACTAAATCAAGTTACAAATGAACAAAATAAACAAAATGTTGTCGCTTATCCGGTTCAAACTTGGATGCTAATCTGCATCTTTGGTTTACTCTTGGTTTCTGTTGCATTGCAGGCCAAAGTTCAACAACATCCCGTGCTTTGCTTACTAACAAAGTAGTGCATATTCCTTTTAGTGCATTAAGGGAATTATGATTATGGTATGTTAGACATCGAAGAACCTATATATTCTTAAAAAGTAAAGATATGAAAAAGCAGAGTGTTGAAATGACTATTCAATGACATTGAAAATAATATATGGGTGTCTAAAATTCAGATTCAAGGGCATAAGCAAAGCAAATAACAACAACAATGTCACCATGGAAACTGTAAACTAAATGAAATATCGTACAAGGCTGATCCAGAGATAAGAAATAAAATCTTTATTTGAAGTTCAAGGTCTTTGAAATGAACATACCCAAGCAAGCAACAAGGTATCTTCCAAAGCAATACATTGCAAATTATTCATAGCAATCATGTAGTATCGAACAATCAACACTAACTGATGGATGTACCAATGATACAAACTGTTAAAATAATCCAGGTTAGTAAGACTGAAAATAACATATAATTACACCTGATGCATGGTGCAAAATTAACATGTTGCATGCTGTGCCAAAACTATACTCAAAACTTAAATAGTAACCTAAGTTGAATATAGGTCAATTTGTTTGTAACATAAATATGCTACTGCTGGTTTTTACTAATTCCTAGCACATAAGTTGCTGAACAGCTCAGTTTAACAAGAAGGTTTAACAGTGTTACTCAATTGGACTAATTTCTTAGTGTTCATAAAATATGAGGACCATTCTGACAAATCAGAGGGACTAACTTCTCAGATGCTGTAAAATAAAGGGACAAATTTCATAATTAGACTTAAAAAAAGCATACTTGAAAGAAGAAATTTCAGCCTGTGAGTTCTCCAATTGCCTCTCCAATTTTAGCTCGTTTGACCTTAATCGACGTGCCAACAGAAAGGATATTAAAAACATTTTAATCTAGCAAAAGACAAAAGTAATTTCACTCCAGTGTCAACAGCTTTATACAGAAATATATTCAATGGAATAAAGTAAGAAACTCTAAATGCTAATAATATCATATAAAACAAGCAAATAACAGGATCAAATCAAATATAAAAAAGGACTAGAGAGCCACTTAAGTTAAACTGGCACTTAAAAATGTTGCAGCTCTACTATACATCCAAGAATCACCCTTCACGTGGTATATATTACAACCATGCATATACTGAACATGGCGACTTCATCGATCTTTCAAAGATTATTATCAAGAGTGATATATGTTCAGAATGAATAGAATGAAATTGGAGAAGGAAGAAAACCTTTACCCATTAAAATTTTGTTACCTTCTCTTCCAAACCAATGACTTCAGAATCCAATATATTAGCACGTTCATCAACTGCATTACATTCCAGTCGTGCATTTGCATATTCCATTTTAAAAGACTCGAGCTCTGCCTGCAATACCAAACACCAAACATAGCAAGAATAAAAAAAAGGGATAGGGGCTGAAATAGAATGTTGTTGACTTTTTAAAAAGTATTTGTAACAAGTTCCCTAACAATTTGAACATCACTAGACAAAGAACACAAGAGAATAAAATGCGATCAAGATACATACAAAGATAGCATTTTAAAATACAAGATAAAAGCGAATTCATCCTGCACCATCCTTTGCAACAAAAGAAAACCATTCAAAACAAAGACTTATTGATCAGACTATTGAAGAGTCATAAAAGAAGTCACAGGAGTCTAAGAACAAAAATTCCCACTGCAATGATAAGAATGGTCACACATTGTCAAGTAACAAACATGACCTTCAATGATATAGCTATGAACTTAGGTTAAGGTAACACCATAATGGTATAATTCAGATGCACCGCAAATCGTCATCGAGAAAAACATACAATGTAACTTATTTCTTTCCTCAATAGACCATAAAGTATAAACCTATTTCATAATTCAAAAATATGGCATCCAAAAATAGACACCGGGACAAGGATCTTGGAATACATAAGGACCAGTCTCGACAGACATCCTTGAAGCTTCATTATGGCCTTTAGGGAGATTCTTAAACAAAGCCTTAACTTGTTGTTTGTACATTTCGGCATCTGTTAGATCCCGACCATCATCTAGTCCCTCCGCTAGAGGAAGACCATCAGTAACACAAGCAATCATTGTCGGTTTCACCATCTTTACTCCCTTTTCTCACTTTCACAAAATCCTTCAAACTAATAGAAACGCAAAATTAACACCTTAAGTAAAAATTAACAAGCCAAATTCCATACCATGATATTAAAAAAAGGCATAGCGGATTTCAATTGACTATAATTCGATAATTTCATTCTCAATCTCAATGGTACAACCACCCACCACAAAGCTGAAAATAAATACTATTTTCCACTTGAACAATTATCATTGCAAACAATTAAAATTATCAGAAAAAAAAACATAAATTGATTCCATAATTTTGATTTTCACTAAACCCTCATCATTGGTCAAAAGCAAGATCGACCCAACACTTCTTTTTCCAATCGAAAGGTCATTAATGTAATCCAAAGACAACCAATCTAGTCAATGTCATCACGATCTGACAAGGAAATATATATTTTTCAAGGATTCCAACAAAACCCAGAAATTCAGTAGAAGAAAAAAAAATCTTATATAAGAATTTCCACAACGAACGATTTTTTTCTTCAAATAATTATATGCATGCACATTTAAAAATCGATAAATAAAAGCTATTAGTTTTTAATGGAATACCTGATTAGAGCATGTAGGTCTTCGGATTTCTCCTTGATTTCAACGATCAGAAAAAGGAATGAAGAACGGAAGAAGGACAAGGAGCCTTACCTGGATGAAGGAGGAACCGGAAGAGGTCCTTGACCAAACTGATTTGCAACCCAAGGGGAAGGGGAAAGGGAAGGGGAAGGGGAAAGGGGAGAAGAAGGGTAACCATACATCAGAAAAGCCTGAAGAATGCAATTGAAGAATATATGGGTAAAAGAGGAAAAGAAAAAGCAACTGAAGTTGCTAAATTTTTACTGGACCAAAAGGCTCCAGTCTGGAATTAAGCCTCCGGTGAGGTGAAATGTATTTTCAACGTACTGAAGAATACTTTCCAAACAGCCTTGAGTTTGCTAACATTTCAGTTGCAATTTTTTTTAGCCTAAAAAAGCCAACGTACTGGAACCCAGTTGCATCTAAAGGAACCCTGAGATAAACATTGTTATAGTTTTAAGGTATGTTTTTATTAAAATTTTTTCACTATAAAAGACACACAAACCATATACAACATTAATTTACTAAATTTTCATTTAAATCCTTCAAGAATTACAATTTTTGTAACATGACCTAACATATTCAAAATTCTTAACTTAAAAACTTATGTACATGCATCCCAATTGTAGTAAACAATATATATATATATATATTAAATAAGTGTAAATTGTGAATGTAAAACAAAGTAAACAACTTCAAAAAAATAACAAATAGGCATAATCATTGATCCCTTGAATGTGTGCCACAACCGGGTACGCCTAGGGTTCTGTCGCACTATTTGGGTTGGCGTGTAACAGCCCGTTTTTAGTGAAATCAGAAAATATTTATAAATACATGTTCATAAATTAAATTATTGTATTTATTTATATTTATATTTTATTTTATTTTTAAAATTTATCATATAATTATTAAATTCAGGTTTTTGGGGTTTTGGGTCAAATCTATCTCAAACACGGATTGGTCTCAAGCTCAAATCGTTATGGGCTTGAGCATTTTTAGGCTCGAGCTTCCTCAGCTTTAATTTTTCTTAGATTCAGGTCTTTTTGAACTCGACTTTTCATGGACTCAAAATTTCTCAGACTCGGATCCACAAAGGTAAACTTTTGGGGTCAAGCCTGTTTTGCCAATCTACATGCTTAATTAGTTTTTCTTTTTTTTTTTTTTTTTGAAGTTACAACTAAATTAACAACATTTCAATCATCATAAGCACTAAACTAAATAACTTAATTCAACTCAAAAAAATAAACTAATTCAACTCAACAAACTAATCTAATTAGCCCGTACATAATTTTCATAAGGTAAGACTCAATCCTAAACACTAATGCCTCGTTCGAATACTAGTGTAATAACATAAGGGAAAAAATCTTATTTATTACATATGTATTTCAATAGTTAGACATAAATGAAAAATAGTTAATACAAGTTTAAAATTGAAACTACAAAGATTAGTAAAACTCTTGTAAAAAATAAGACCTCTTAGAATAAGCAAAGAAAATTAATTCTCTTTCCACAAAATAAGTTATATGAATAACTAAATATTACCAATTGAAATTAATTTATTGTTAATTCATATACTAAAATATGATACCAAACATAGTCATCCTTTTCTAATGCAAATTAAAGCCTCTTTGGGCACCTTATCTATTTTCCAAACATTCTGTTTTAGAGATTTAATTAAAATCATTGATGTTAATGTTATGGAGTAATGGTTTTCTTAATATTTTTTTACAATATTTCATGGCTTCTACTCTTTGTGAAGACACTGGTTCGGGGGACTATTCTATGCATGATTTGAGTCCCAAAATGGTTTGGTTTAGGGATAATAAAGATATGTTAGTAGACCAACCTGCTGCTTCAACAGTTTCATGGAAAGACAAACTAATAGGAAATCCCTCCTCTGAGTCTAGAATGGTATGGAGGAAGAGGATGACTTTGATATATTGGATAGGGATGTCAAGAAATCTGTTCTGAATGGCATTCCCTCCATAGAATTTTCTGAGAGAATCCATCAAATCCTATTAAGGATATTAACAACACAGTGATTCTCAAACTGCTTGGAAAAAACATTGGGTATTCAGTACTTCATAGCAAATTTTATAGCATTTGGAAGCCCTCATCGTTGATTCGGTTAATGAATATTGAAAATGGGTACTTTCTGCCCATGTTTCAATGTGTTGGAGTATAGGAAAGACTCTGTTAGTCTGTTAGTCTATTAGTTTGTTATACAAGCTATTGTGTAGTTGATGAAATTGTTAGCAACAGTTACTCATGCATATTTGTATAAATACTATTGATGTACTAATTCAATTCAATAATAATACTAATCGAGTTCTCAAGTGTATTCATTCTTAGTCTACTTACTAGAGATATTAACATGGTATCAGTCGCCTAATTTCTAGTGACCTGCTTTGTTGTGCTTCCATAGCTACCTCTACTTCTACTGACTCTGTTTCTGCTAATCATAGTTGTTTGTCGTTCACCGGTGCTCAGTTAGTTCAATCCTTTCCTCGCCATGACACTGTCAAGCTGGATGAAGGTAACTTTGACCAGTGGCAGCAGCATATTTGTTTGGTTGTTGAGGGATATGACTTGACTTGTTTCTTAGAAGGAACATTACCTGCTCCGTCGTGATTTTTGCAATCTCCGGAAAGCTTTATGGTTCCGAATCTAGAAGCCTCGTCGTACATCCAACAAGATAAGTTACTCACTTTTTGGTTACTTTCTATAATTAGTTCTTCTCTTTTATCTTGTTTTACAGATGCTAGAACGACATGTGATGTCTAGAGCACTGTCACTCGCCTCTTTGCCTCCATCACCGGAGCCAAGTTGTCTCACATTCGTCATGATTTACATTTGATTAAGAAAGGCACTATATCGATAAAGGAGTATATAGCAAAGATTCAGAATACTTGTGCCTTGCTCAACGCTTCTGGATCTCAGATCTCGGAGATAGAGAAAGTTGAGATTGTGCTTGTGGGCTTGCCGTCAGAGTTTGATGTCGTGCTCACCCTAGCGTCATTCTCGTCATAATCTTTACCGTTACAACGTCTTGTTGATGTGTTGTTGGAGTACGAGAGTCATCAAATTCACATGATGTAGGAGGTGCCGCTTCATGCTCATTTGGTGGAAATTGTTCCGTCGCCAATGATGCTAGATTCTGTGCGTGGAGGTCGTCCCCTGGTCGTGGAAGGGGCTTTCAATCTTGTCTCTAATGATAGATATGTGAATGGTTTGGGTATTTAGCCCAATGGTGCTATTACCATTTTAATCACGACTATGGTAGTCCAGCATCGGTGGCAAGGGCTTCACCTCTGACTAATGGTGCTAGCCAGGGTTTGAGTGCTACGGCCTTTTGTGTGCATGGTGGGACTTCGAGTGTGACGCATGCTAGTCTTTCCTTTCCATCAACAGTCTCCGGTCAGTTTGATGGTCCCTCATCGGCAGCACCATAGGTGTTTCTCCCTAGTGGTTGGTAGGGAGGTCTCACGTCTTTTGTGGCTCCTCCACATGCGTTGCACACTAGGGTTTCATCTAACCCTTTTATTGTGTATGGTGATGGGGTAAGCCTTCCTTTTGGGTCTTCTATTGGATCAAGCCAGCACTTTGGGCCTAGTGACGTTTGGGACAGTCAATCGAAACTTCTTGAGATGATGAAAAGAATTGAATTGCCCAACTATAAGAAACTCAAACTATCTCTCTCGAACTCCATGATCTTCCTTGAAAGATGAATAAATTGTGATTTTTCTATATGCGCCAAGTGAGTAGCCCAAAAAGACAGGCCTAACTAGCTCCTCCCTCGTGAATCTTACTATTATACTTCACATTATAAAGAAACAAATCCTATGTACTATTAGAAAAGAAATTCGTAAGGTGAGTACATAGGATGACCTGATTCCATATTTCCTTAGCAACTATATAGTCTCTTAGAATATGCAAAATGTCTTCCAAGTGATGACCACAAATAGGACAGGAGGGATCAACCGCTAACCCCTTCTGACTCTTTCCACATTACTGAGGAGTCTTCCCTGTAAAGCAGTCCAGATAAAAACATGAACCCTTAGGAGACCTGGAATCTTCTAAACACTCTTCCATTTCTCATATTTTGTATTCAAATCACCTTCCTTTAAAACCTTATAAGCGATTTTAACAGAAAAGGCATCAGACAAAGTGTGGCTCCAAAAGATTTTATTAGATCCTTCAGAAGGATGTGGAGGAGGGATGCCCTCAATAAGTTGAATCACATCTTTTGGAAACCAAACCCAAAATAAATCCAAGTTCCACGAACCTTCCTCAATGGCCATCTCATTAAGAAGACAGTCTAAGTCGAGATTAGCATTAGCAAGAATACGCCTAACCAGTGGCCCTACACTTGGAATCCAATTATCCTTCCAGCAACGAATTTTACTGCCATATTCTATAGACTAGAATAAATTCTCCTCAAGTAACAATAAAATTTTGGAAAGAGATTTCAAAAGAAAAGAACCCCTATCCCAAGCAACACAAACTAGTAAGTCATCCTTCATTTGGTACTTTGATCTAAGCACACGATCTCATAAAGCATCCTTATCAGATACAATATTAAACCCCGACTTCAACAAAAAGGAGATATTCCGATCATGAAGTTTTCTCAAACCAAGACTGTTATACCATTTTGGTTGACAAATGGAATCCTATCCCACTAGAGACGTCTTATTTTCCCTATCTGAAGAACCTCAAATAAACTGTTTTACCAAACTTTCAATCTCATTACTGATTTTCCTAGGTATCAATAGGAGAACTCTAAAATCAATACTCCATTAAATTACATTAGTTATCACCTTATCATTCTAGCTTATAATAAACATTCTATTATAACATAAACATTAAAAGGTATTTTAAATTTTCTATGTTTAAAAAAAATTCACGTAAATTTAATAAAATAAAAATACTTGATTAATTAATATTAAATTGAAAATAATATTTTTTATAAGTAATTTAAAATAATATGGGGTTAATCTATAATGAGCTTGAGTTAACCATTTTTAAATATGAGTGAGCTTGAGCAAAACTTGAAGATTATTGTAACACCCCAAAATATATAGGGTTAGAGGAAATATATAATTAAGAAATGACTTTGGTTTAGTGGTTAAGTAGTTAGTGTAACCCTTTATAAACCTAAGGTTCAAATTATACTCCTCCCATTTTATTTTCTTTTTTCTAACAACCTATAATCAAAACCATACTAGAATATATATTAATTAGTGTAAATCATGTTAAGTGTGGATAGCAATCCAATTGGTTAAGCATGTTTTCTTTTTTCCTTGAAACCCAAGTTTAACTCACGCCAAATCCATCCCCTTTCTCTTTTATTTTCAAAAAAAATGGGCAAATTGATATCCAGCCTCACAACTTTTGAAAATCCTAGCTATTTAATTTGAATTACAATTTCCTTTTCTAAATTGAACTTCATTTTTAATCTTTTTCCCCTATTTCTTCTCTATTTCCTTTCCTATCTTCTCCTTTACAAATATTTTCTTTACATTGCTGAAATTAATTCTTGCATCCTGAATTCGAAATCAATCTTTGTTCAATCTGTTCTTCATATTGGTTTAGCATAACATCATCGATTTCAACCCTAGTCTTGCCAAAAACCAGTAAGTTCAATTCAATCCTGGTAGTTAATCTCAAATTCTCGTAGTAACTACATCCAACGTTAATCTTTCATCTACATTAACGAATATTTTTTGAATCTTGTTGACATTCTCAAAAATCTTAATAAATCTTGAAAATAATCTCTAATTCTTGCATAAATGTTGTTTGAAGGACTCGATTTAAGTATTCTAGGCCAGAATTGAATAAGAAGGACATTGTCCAATCTCTCGATACTAGGTATGTGTTTCTTTACAAGTGAATCGAGGCAAACCATGCCTCAGGATAGGGCCAAACAGACGTGTAGGCCACCCATGTGGACCACATTGCCCCTTCACATGGTCATGTTCACCCCGAAACCCTAAGAAATTTGTTTCTCACATGACCTATGACCTTCCACACGGCTTGACACACAATCATGTCTCCTCTATAGGTGGATTTTAATAATGCCACACGGCCACAGTCTGTCACACGGCTTAGCCATACTGCCACAATCTGTCACATAACCTAGCCACACAGTCGTGTACCCCCTTCACATGGTCTAGGGCTTCCTACATGGTCTGATTACACTGCTATGTGTCCCTTCTAACTCAAATTTACCGTTTTAACCTAGAATTTAATGATTTATTTAGATTATTCCTTGATTGATTCTCGAACTATTTTTAGTGTTTAATTTATTTAATTAAGTCCTTGATAGTATGAATAATGCTTGAATCCATGATTTAATTGACTGAATTAATATTATATATTTGTGTGAATTGTGAATACTTATAGTTATTGTATATGTACTTGTGATTATTTGTATAACATGCTTTATGACATAGCTAAATTGGATCCTTGAAAAGCATATTCTTGGCTACTGTATCGAGCAGCTGAAGGCATGATTATTGTTACCATATTTGATTATTTCTAAGCATGTTATTCATTTCTGTTATGATTTGTTTAAAGCATGCATTATTTTATTGCATGGGATGGGACGATTTGAAAGGAGGAAGTTCTGACAGATTATTAACCTACAACACTAATGGTTCATCCACCCATTATTTAGTAGCTTTTATCTGCATTTATGTTGTGTATTCACAACCATCTTGCAGTGTATTAACTTGCAACTTTTATGGTTTATCCACAACTCGATGTGTAGGGATGGACGAGTTCTTGGAAACTCTTATGGTGTGTAGTGATAGGGTAAGATGTTATCTATTAAACCGAATCTATTTGTATTTTTAAAGCATAAGCTTGAAATTTTGATACCTCTAATATGTTATGATATGATATGATATGATATGATATATGTGTATTTGTTTATACATGGTTAAACGGTTTTGTTATTCCGATATACTAAATTTGCTAATGTGAATTATGCTATGTGCTGTGATTTTATATGTTAATCAGTTGCATTGGTTTTCTTGTGATGGAACTCACATTGAGCTTCATAGCTCACTCCCTTTTATTTTCAATCTTTTTAAATAACCCACCAGGTTAGGACACGGGCACGGCATTTGGAGGATCTTGGCTTTGCTTTTATTAAAATATTTTAGAGTTATTATTATTTGTCATTTTTATTATTCAAAAATTGTAATATTTTATTTCAAACTATGGCATGGAACTTAGGGTTTTTATTTCTTTTATATCACATGGCTTTTAATTAAGTTCTAGGCTATTTAATTAATAATTCGTTATGCATAAACCCGGTTTTTATTAAAAACATAAATAAATAAACGTCTTTCTCCACTGTTAAACCATAATTTAAAAGTGTTAGGAATAATAAATTGATATCTAATTAAGTTTTCTACTAAATTAAAATAAATATTTTAAGATGATTGCTTTCGAAACTCCGATAGTTCTTTGGGTCACTTTGGTGACTAATGTAATATTCCAAATTTGAGTCTAACGTCTGGGCCGAGTTGAGGAGGTTACACATATATTTCAAGTCTAGCTGGGCTTAGGCAATATCACCTATATAAATCCAACTTTACTCATGAACAATTCTATTTGGAGATAAGGGTTTAGTCATATATATACATATTATCACTAGTTTATATATAGATATGCATACATATGAAATAACTTTAAATTTTAGAGGTGATAACTAAAAATATTAAAATTTTATTTTAAATAACATTTATATCTTCTATTCGTATATGTTAAAATTGAATAAAGTTATTTTGGCCATAACTAATTGAGTCGTTATCTAGTTAATTCAGTCATAAGTTTTATATAAGTATAGAGCTTTCTTTTATCTTAGTTTCCTTTTTCATTTAATTTTAACAATTTCTTTCAAGTTTCTTTCTTTTGGGTATATCAAATTTAATTTTAGAAATAAGCCAAGATATATGTATGCATATGATCACTTATCTATAGTTACTAGAATCGAACTAGACTATCGATTGACCAAGAACCGATGGTCCAAACAATTCATCCGATACCATAAAACCAATAAAAATGATTGAACCGCTAAAAACTAATTGAACATACTAAAAACTAGTTGAATTGGGTTAAAGCTAGTTTAAATATTTAATTTTGTTGTGTAATTTATAAAAGGAATGTTCTATTATTATTTATTTGTGTCTGTTATTTTTTTTCTATCTTCTTTACTTTTCTACTTATCTTCATGAATTTTCAAGAATTTTTATTTTTTATGATTAAACTAGCGATCACTCAGTTGAAGTGAAGATCAGTAGTCTAACTAGATTAACCTCCAATTTGATTTTTATAAAATTGCATATTATCAACCATGTATTCACATTAGCGCTATGTAAATATGTATATATGAATACTAATAAATAAATAAAACAACACTCTTAATTCTAAATTTCAAACATAAAACAGAACATTAGTTATCACAATTTATACACATGGTCTTAATCATGATTTGCTAATTAGGTTCATTTATTCATTGTATAAATTGTTTCTATTTTAGTTATGGGTTAATATATACGAAAGTGTCTAAATTTAGAAATCATAATTCAAGTTGGTACTTTTTATTGGTACTTAACTAACACCATGAGATTTTAAGTGACATCATATAATGTTAACACGAGATATGAAATATTAATTTCTTTTGAAAATTAAGAATTAGGAGTTTTTTTATTTTGCATGTATAGTGAACCTAGTTTTATTGGTACCGACTAACACCATGAGATTTTAAGCTGCCATCCTATAATGTTGACACGTGATATGAAATATTAATTTTTTAGAAATTAAGAATTAGGAAATTTATTTATTTTATTTTGCATGTACAATGAACCTGGACAAATGGTTGTCCAAGTCTAAATAAATATGGACAAAAATTTGTCTAAGTTCATTTTGAAGGTTTTTCAATGATTTTATATATTTTTATAATTTCAAAATAAAATATTTTTAAAAAATAAAATATTTTATTTTATAAAATTTTCATATTTTTATGAATTTTTCTTCAATTTTAGGAATTTGTTTTTTATTTCAAGTGCATAATGAATCTAGACTCATGGTTGTCTAGATAAAATGCATCTAGAAAAGGGAATGTCCAGATTCATTCTGAACATGTATTTCTCTAGTAAATTAATATATTTTTATAATTTCAAAAAATAATATAAAAATAATTTAAGCAATGAAATTGGAATTTATTTAAAAGGTTATTCTTTGGTACAATAGTAGTGAAAATTTTTATTCAACAAGTAGGTTGAGATTTTGTTATGTGCTCTTAAGTTTAAAATAAATTCCAATTTTATTACTTAAATTATTTATAATCCATTTTCAAATCTGGAATTTATTTTAAATTGATAACTTAAGTAATATAAATTTATTTTAAAAGATTTAAAATCATTTTTTAAATCTAGAATAAAATTTAAATTTATTTTAAATTGATTTATTACTTAAGTAACAAAAATTAAATTTATTTTAAGTCTGGAATTTATTTTAAAATAATTTTTATATTATTATTTTTGAAATTATAAAAAGTATAAATTTACTAAAGTAATACATGTTTAAAAGGAACATGGACATATGGTTGTCCATATCGTTTAAATCTGGACAAGCATTTGTTCATATTTATTGTGCCAAGAAATTAAAAAAATAAAATTATAAAATTCCAGAAAAATTCTAAAAACACAAAAATATTATAAATTTTATTTTTATTTTTATTTTTATTTTTGAAATTATAAAAAATTACTAAAAAACTTTTAGAGTGACCCTAGACAAATGGTTGTCTAAATGCAAATGAATTTGGATAATCATTTATCTAGATTCATTATGCATGCAAAATAAAAATAAATTTCTTAATTTTTAACTTTTAAAAATATTTTTATTATTTTTATGACGTGAAACATTCTTTTGGCTATCAACCCAAAGTCTAATGATATTATGAAGCACTAATAAAAAGTACCAACTTGACTTTACGGTTTCTAATTTAGGTATCAATTAGGTAAAAAAAAAAAGAGTTCAGATATTATTTAGGTACAAGTTTCTAATTTCAAGCACCTCCATAAATATTAACTTTTAAAATTTGTGTAATTAGGATTGTTAACTTGGGAACCAAATTAAATTTGAATTTGATTTGTCTTAAATATTTGATATTGCTTTATTCTTAACTTAATTTTAGGTTAGCTAAGTTTTAATTTATTTTTGTTTAATTATACCCTTTATTTTACGAAAAACCAAAACTTAGTTTTTCTACTTTAATTTGTAAGAATTTCATCATCATATATTAGGATAATTGAGAAGTTAGCCTAGTTGTTAGTAAAATACATAAACTTTGATTGCTAATTTTTACTAGTTTATTGCATATTGTTGATGAGAGATATCAACAATGGAGGAGATAATGAGGAGAATGTAGTGGTACAAAGGAGGTCTGTTCACCTAAACAGGTAAAGAGTCGGAGAAGGATAAGAGGAAAAAGGTTGATGTGAAGGTTAGGAAGGTTGTATACAATGAGTAAGTTCTCAAGGTTGCTAATGGGGAAGAAAATCCCCTGTTCTTTGATCTAGAGAGTATTTATGGGGAAGTCCTCTTGTCTAATGCAAGGTGTTTATCATCATGATGTATGTGAGGAAGTACACAGTGAGACCCATTCTATTATTAATAAAAAGTTGTTATACTTAGGTGGACCCCAATGTCTCTAAAGAGAGTCTCTAAAGAGAGTGTTCGCACTTGGAGGAATGCTTACACAAAAAAGCGAGTGACCTGTCCATAGTAGCAGATAGCTTGATGAAAGGGGACGTTTCGTCTATTAGCGGGTAACCTCAAGGCGGGTGACTAATTTGTGAGGCTAAACAGTTGAGGACAAATTGGAGGAAGGAAAGTAGGGAATCGTCTTCAAGCATCCACCTGGTGCCTTCTGAAGTGCCCAATGCAGTTGAGGATTCAATCAACCAGCCAGTTGAAATTAGTAACTTATCCTGCAATACAGTGGTGGCTCATCGCTGTGTGCCAAACTTGGACCTCAACCAAACTTATCCTGATGATAGCACTGTATCATCATGAGCGATGACTTTTGGGTTGCTATAGAACTTGGACCTCAACCAAACCAGTGACTCCTATGACTAGCTTTTATTGCTAATGTGCTTGATGTAAACAGAACCAGCTGAATGGCTATATTTTTTACTGTTTACTATTTGGAAAACCTAGCATTTGGCAGTGGCTCTTTATCTTAAAAGAGCAACCGCAATACTAAAGTAGTAAAAGTTATTATGGCTAATTATTTCCTGTAATTTTTTTTCACTTCTCCATCATAAGAATTGGAGTATATAATTCGAGTGCCTGAATTTCACTAAATTACTCAAACATACTACACATTATTAAAAACAGTTACTCTTTTTAACACACAAAATTTCCAAGTCCAACCTAAGTTTCAAACTTTGCCTTGTTATTCTAAAGAATTATTACCTTTTATTTTGAACTTTTAAACAGGGTTTGGTTTTAAAAGTTGCAATTGATGTACATTATTTGAACTGATATAATATATTCAAATTGGTTTTATAAATTATTTGAAATGTATACGTATTTTGCGTAATATTTTTGAATTTTTAAAAAATTACTTTTATATAATAAAAATTTGATTAGAGTAATTATAATTTTAAAGTCATAAACAAAAGGAACTAAATGAATTATATTTAATTATTACCAAAATCGAAGTATTGAAGATGGAATTAAGGAAAGTATAATGACGTGTCATAATTATATATATGGTTTATTTTTTTACTTCTTTGAGCTTGTTGTTGAGTGAAAATAGGTGAATTCAGTGTTATTTGTGGGATTTATATGTTAGTAGTAACTAATATTTGACATTTTGAACGGCGTTTAAATGTGTTTATAGGAGAGTTAAAGTGGGAATGATGGATGACAAGTACAAGTTTTGAAGCAGAATCATCTAACTGATTGTTTCTGTCATCAGGTTAAAATAGAAGACAAAATTGCGACGTCGTGAAAGAGAAAGTCGTGACTTCACTCACTCTTTCTTGCATTGGAGTTGAAATTTTAAAAATAAATGTCGCTTAACGACTGAGGTGCTTGATGTGTTGAAGTCAACGACGTTGCGACATTATATTCTAAGATGCCGTCACATTGTCGTGATGCTGCGACATTATACTCTAAGCATGAGGGCGTGGCAGTGATCCAACTATTGGGATCTTGACGGTTACAAAAGGAATTTGGCGGAATTTTGGCACAAAAGCGTGACTAATGACAGAACAGTGCATTATAACTAACTTAAACTCTTTTAATATATATATATATATATATATATATCTCAATTATGTATCAGTTTTTTTAGAAGAAGAAAGAAGAGAGGAAAAGCAGAATTTGTTGCTTTTGAGTTCCTTTTAGAAAAGCTCTGAAGTTGATAATGCAAGTGTAAAAGATTCATAGAACCCTCCTTTGTACAGAAATTTCTAAATTATGTTCTCAATTTTCTGTATCTTATTGATATAATGTTAATGCTTTGCTTGTAAATTCTATAATGAACTAAATAGTTTGATGGTTGATTGTAAATTGAAAAGTGTTGTGACTTACCGAGATAAATGAGATTGAACAGAGATTTTACCGAGTAAATCTAAATTCGATTTTGCGGAATTCATTAACTAGGTGTAATCTTTAGGTTAGAAAACTTTTACTTGATAATTTATTTAAGCATCAAGCTCATGTTCTACTAGCCAAACAATCAACCGTTAGATTCTTCAGATAGAAAGAGGATCATTTAGTTCAATTTTATGATAATGCATGATTTGATTGTAATAATAATCCTAGATTCTAATAGACTGGTATTTGTTTAGCTAGTAAGATCGTAATTGCAATGTAAGAACAATCTTAGAAACACTTTCCCAGTATTTCATTACAAAAATTTCTATCTGATTCCATGATGCTTCTGGATTACTCGTGCTTTAATTGATTTTTATACATTTTGAATTACAAGTAGAACACAAGGCAAGTTTTTCATAAATTGTTAAAATGGTAGGGAAAAAAATAAAGATTATACACCTCATCCAAATGCTGAGTTCCCCTAAACCCTGCAAAATCTGGTCAAATTTTTCTCTAAAAACTTGGACATTGCGATTCAAAACTAAAACTCAAAAATCAATGCTCACATTAAAACTCCCTCGGTGTTATTAAGGGCTTTCTTTGCAAGCTTAAATTTATCATTTACTTTCTTGTTAGTTTTCACGACATACTCCTTGATGAAGAACTCCATACCTTGTCGAAGAGTTTCAAGCTCGGGGGTTACAGCTATACGGGTGAACATGTTCCATATAACCTTATCAGGATACTCAAATATGGCCTCGAAAAGCATTCGGAAATGCATGATCTTTTTTGGGCTTAGCATCTGGGGATCACTCCACTCCACTGTTTTCAACACGGCAAGGGAAAGAGTAAAAGACGCAACCATTTCAGCCATGAATTTCGCTAGGTGCATCGACCTTAAAAGTGGCATTGAATCCAACTCTTTGAAGTGATCCCAGAGACAATACTGTGGGACATGTCAAAATTAAAAGGTCAGATACTAGCATCGCAAAAAAGTTCATTTCGCATGCACACTACACAAGAAAAACAATAGGCATTCCTAATATCTTCACTAGGTTGATCTTGTGCATTCCTTACATTTAATCCACAATTGGATAAGAGAAGACTACCTGTAAGGTAAACTTGTGGTTTTTTTCATGCTCACACAACTTAGCAGCGAGAACAGTGTAGTACTTGTTAAAAACCTTCTCTTGCAAGCAACATTCCACGAGAACCCGCATAATATCTCGGTCCTGTAAGCAGATATTTGAGTTAACTATTGAATAGACAAAAAAATAGGCATTTCTTCTCAATCTGAAGAACAGCAGCCTACCTGCTTTCCAGGCAAATCCAACCGTAAAAGCTTTTCAAATGCATCGATGTAGTCTTCCCCACTCATTATTACACAAAAGATTGCCCTCCGAGCATCTGTATTCATCCTCTGTGCAGCAGCAAGCTCCAGCATTTTCTGAGCTTCAAGAGCCTCTTTGTCAATGCTGTTGGCAACCTCTTCGACATTATCTGTAGCAGAGGCAATATCCCCGGGTAACCACCATTGGCCCTTTTTGTCAGGATCAAGCAGCTTGCTCCATTTAAGCCCTCTAATTAAAATATCCTCAACCCTTAACTGAAAATATCAAGGACGATGGAAAAATACGTGAACAAAAAAGGGAGATAAAGAAATATAAGATCCTATATATTATCATTGTTTATAGCCGACAATAACTAAAGAAATATAAGATCCTATATATTATCATTGTCAGAAGTGCGCAAATGAAACCTATTAACAACTTAAGAACCATCTTGAGAACGGAGATAAAGAAATATAAGATCCTATATATTATCATTCTTTATAGTCGACAATAACTAAACTAAACGTCTGATTGAAGAGACACTTGAAGCAAGTCTAATTCGAAGTCCAAATAAAAGAAGCAATACCTTCTGTAGCCATTTCTTTATCCGAGTGTGTTGCACCGTATCCTCCTTGGGCTTTTTCTTGTTATTTTTTATATCACATATCGTTTCAAGCATGAATTCCATCTGCAAAAGTAACAATATAATAAGATTTTGCAAAATAGAAAGAAAAAGTAGCATACTAGATCTAAAAGAAAATTAAAAAAATCTTACTCTCTTGCCGTTTATTTTAGCCTCGCCACCTCCGGACAAAGCCTTTAACTCATTCACCCTATTTTGAACACAAAGAATAAAGTTTTTCATGGCAACTGGATCATCACCCCTTATTTTCATCCCACAGCCTATCATTTAATGAAAATTAATGTTAGCAAAAGCTTGCTTGTCCAGCATTTGGGCAATTTCTATCTACACAAGCATCAACATTATGCTATCATCAAATACCATAAAAGGATTGCTTTATGCACCCTAAAACTTGCAAAAGAATGAAATGAAAAGGATAATCCATGTCAACAAATAAACAGGAAAACTAATGGGTATGCCATGTTTAAAGCTTAAGCATTCTGATCTCGATAAATACTTCTTAACAATCAAGTTTTATAATTAAAGAAAGAATAAAAGAAAAGGGACTTGCAAAGCCTTACATTGCAAAACTGTCAGGATGGTAGAAACATCAATCTCTGTCAACCGCTTGCTCAACATGATCAGAAAATCGTATATTAAGTCACTGGGAAGCAATCATCAGAAATACTGCTGTGAGAATAGTGTTTTTAATACATCAAA
Source organism: Gossypium raimondii (assembly GCF_025698545.1). Taxonomy (NCBI): domain Eukaryota; kingdom Viridiplantae; phylum Streptophyta; class Magnoliopsida; order Malvales; family Malvaceae; genus Gossypium; species Gossypium raimondii. The sequence goes on along the minus strand of NC_068575.1, from coordinate 17,111,745 downwards.
AGGCATACTTGAACGTATGCTAAGTTAGATTACTGCAGCCAACTCTAGAACAAAAATGTAATGACCATGAAGCAGCTAGTATAAAAGATGATAGAAATGCGAATTGGGTGAAGAATCACTTATATTGCCATGACAGAGCATTCATAAAATGTATGAAAATATTGTAGGTAATTTCATGAATCAGAAAATTGTGAAGCATGATAACAATGTCCAATATCCTTCTACATAGGACTATAATAATGCTTTCTGCTGGCCATGATGGCCTGCATCCTATGCATCTGACCACATTGGCATCATGATAGAGAATAGAGCATTAAAGAAATGCTCTTAACCATGAACCTATTCACTTCTTGCCTTGGAAATGCTTTCATTAAGAGCATACTAATGAAAAAAAAAAAAAGATTTGCTGAGAGCACCTACCATGAGCAAACTCCAAAAATGCAGAGATAAGATAGCAAAAGAGTGAGATTTCTCAACGAAAGATTGTCTTCTTTGAGATACTCTTCCTGAAAAGGAAAAACAAGCTAAGCATTTAAAAATGCAGCAGTGCAACCAGGATAGTGATGTAGAACACAAATATGCTAACCGTGGGATTATAGCTTACTTATGATTTCATTTTGTCACTCTGCCTGTGTTTATAGGCAAATTGTAGTATCTTATAGGTCTAGGGTTATGTTTGGAATTTTCCAATTATATTAGTCTAGCATCTTAGTGTGATTTTATTTATCCTATTAGGTTTGGTTTTTTAAGTCAAGTTTATCAGCATTCTAATGAAGTGTTAGTATTTCAAAGAAAATACTTGAGACCCTTAAAAGAACATTGCTAAACTAGACTTCAAAACAAAACCTACTAGCATAAAGGAACCACTCGAAGATACTAACCCTAATATGAAAGTATAAAACCAAACATAACCCTAGATTTATAAGATACTAGATAGATTGGCCCCACAAATACAACAGTAACAAAATAAAGTCTTAAGTACCTTAATCCTATAATTAACTTATTTCTGTTCAATATCAAATACTCTGGAAGGTCCAAAGTACCAATCATATATATTATACATACATAGTAATGCTTGATAAACAAGTATAAATAACAATGAAAGTACATTAAACAAAATTACTATTTAATGTGGAAGTACTTACCTCAAAAATCTTGGCAAGTAAAGCCATAAGTTTTGCGCTGAAATCCACGCCAACTAAAGAAGCCATGCCAGCAATGAAAGCTGCAAAAACTGCAGCATGCCTTTACAAAGAAACATACAACATTAACTACATATACAACTGCTGCAAGGAGAAAAAAAAAATGAAAACAAGTACGACAACAAAATCCTAGCTAACCCGGGTAATGGTAGTATGCAACAAGCATGATAGTGTGCTAATGTACTCTAATAAGGATCACAAGTATTGCATCTAGAAGGTAAATCACTTGTGCTTGATGAGGAATACAGTTATTACCACATGAAGAATGTATTGTTGGAATGAGAAAGTGGAGTTTCAAATCAAAATATAAATATGCTTTCCACAGCTGTGTAGCTACTATTTTGGCTATATATATTGTGGAAAGATAGCAACAATAATTATTATTCATCTGACTTCCATTATAGCTATTCTAACCAAAAATAAAGACAAATTAAAAATAAACAATAGTAATTTACCTTCCATTATTAATATTTCAACTGTTCCTTCCTCTGATTAACATATATCAGATTGAAAATTAGAATAACAATTACATCATGTTTAGTAAGCAAAATTTCATAAGAATTAAAATTTACTTTACTTGTCATAGTAAAATGTCAAGTGCAAATTAAAAATCAATGACAATAAGTATAGGCACATTAAACAAAATTCCCATACATAGCATACATATAAACTGAAAAATTAGGAACTTTAAAGGAAAGATGACAGAATTAAAGAGGAAGGAACCCTTTTAGGAGAAAAAAAAAAAAGAAACGAGTTTTTCTACTTATAATGGAGAATTATACAAACAAAGAGAGAGGCAAGGTTGCTCTTAACTGTTCATTGCCACGTGGACCATTATAACAAGATGCCAAGACCTCCTCACTGATAATCTGGGAGCTAACACTGCGACTAACAGACTGTAGAAGAGTAGAATTATATAGTTAACATTATACGTTTTAATTTCCAAATGTAAAAGCAGAGGATACTGCATAGGCAACCGCATGCTAATTTCTTTGAAAACCTATCACAAAAATGGAAGTTGTTTTGGTATTATATTAACTTCCTTAAATTAACCAACAAACTCGTAAATGCAGTTTCGGTAAAACCACAGCCCCTGCATTAACCTAGTCGGAAATAACTGTACCAGTTGTATGCACTTATGCTAGAAAAGATTAATATAACAACCAATTATATTTACTCAGAGTGAGCGTGCATATATAGCTTAAATCAATTGCAGTAAAATTCAGAAGGCTTGATATGAAGTCTATTGAAACAAAAAGCTATAGACAGCATAGCAGCATACACGAAAAATTGTGGCCATTTCTCCTGTAATTGATTCCACGTTAGATTCAGAAAGCCTATTAAGAAGACCTGGAACATAGAGAAAAATAAGTGGCGTGTCAAATTCCAAAAACGAGAAGTGAACTTACTAAAGTTAATTAAAAGTGAATATTCATACCTCGTACACGTCTGCGCATTCGAGTCTGCTCCTCTGATTCATTCTTTGTCTGGGATCTCAAGTGAGGAGCAACATATTTCCCGCTGCTCTCCATTCCAAGAGCCTTAGTTGAAATTTGACCTGACGCTACCTCTGCATTGTGGCACTCAGAATGCGGGGTAACAGAAAGGGCAGTTTCACCCACCATGTCACTTTCTTGTCCTTGCAGCAAAGACTTCCTCTTCTTACGCCTCTTTTGTGAAGGTGCCTTCACAGGAATTTCTACCACTGTTGTCTCTGAATACTCCTCCCCTTCGGAAGCTTCAATAGTTGAGTCATCTCCAATATCATCTTTGATAGCCTGCTGCACTGACTTTTTCTTTTTTCGTTTCTTACTTAAAGAATGGTTCACAGCTTCCTCATCAGAAAATCCTTCAAATAAAATATTAAGTCCATCATCATCTCCCCTTAATTTACCGCCCTTCACCTTGAGTTTCTTAGCAAGTTTCTTCTCCAATTCCAAGTCCTCTTGTGCAAGCATGTCCGAATTTGGCATCTCCATTTCAAGATACTCCTCGAACTTGGTTTTCGATGTTCTTTTCAAATCCTTCTTCGCTTTAGCTATCTTAGATTCATTAGCATCATGATCTTCCTCAGACTTCAATTCACTAACTCGTTGCACAATATCATTTTCTTTAACAAGCTGCATTCGTGAATTCTTTATTTTGTTCCCCTTTTTCGACTTTAAATCCCCTGCTTTTCTCTTCATCCTCAATGATTTCTGTAATCATAGAATTAACATCATATAACAGAGAGTGACTTTAGTTGTCCTACAATTTTTTCCTAATTGTTCTCACCTTCGTTACCAGGACTCGGCAATCTGGGGTGCAGTACCTGTGTCGACACGATTCGACACGGGATACGGGTCAGATCCAGCATAAACCAGCAGACACGGCGGTGAATGCAAACTGAGATGAGAAGAGAAGAAAAACAAAACTGATTTACGGAGACGAGAGAGAGAAGAGGGACGATGGTAGGAGGAAGATGATAGAAGAAAGAGGAAAGACGGTTCAAAATAAATGAACAAAAATTTAGGGTTACTAAACGCTGTACTCTGGTGGTAAAAAAAAAACGTTGTACCCTATATTATATTTAGGTTAAACTACAAAAATAATCCTATATCTTTGTTTAAGTTTACGTTTTGGTCATCAATGTTTCAATTCTAACAATTAGGTCACAGGCGTTATCAATTGATAACAATTTGGTCACTTTCCATTAGCAGTCATTAAGTGTTGGACAAAATCATAGCCGACCCATCAAATGGTGACGTGGCTTCCATGTCATTATCACATAATTTAAATATATATTTTTAATTTTTTCTTATTATTTTCCTTTCTTTCCTCTCCTCTCTCTTTATCTCTTCTTCTTTCTTTTCTCTCTTCTCCTCTTTTTATAACTCTATCCGCCATTGTCGAGAGCTTTTATCAAAAGCCATCAAAATAAAGATCATCATTCTTCAAAAGTCTTCACCCTCATCAAAGTTCATTAAAAAAACACAAAGTTTTTGTTATTTAAGCAACCTGAAGGTTAATTATTGAAGACTTGTCAGTATCCAGTTTTGAGATATCAATTACTTCATTTGAATCAAGTTCATGTCGAACTAGTTACAATAACAATCAACAAAACACATATATCAATAGAATCAAAAGCATTGTAATTTTGAAATTATTATTACCATGGGAGCTTGATCATTCTATGTTGGTTGATCCTTGATGAATTATTTATCATCCATGTCTTTGCCTCTGTTTACTTCTAGGATCCTACAGATATCCTAATGTCCATAAAGTCTTGCATCTATTAATGGCTTCACAAATAAAAACCAAAGAAATTAAACCCTAAATTTGTAGTTTTCACTAACTAATTGAATTGTAAACATTAATGCAAAAAATGGCGATGAAGTTGGGTGCATACACTACGGTTCCATTGGTCAATGAGGTTAATATTGGCCTTATAAAGGAGAAGAAACTCAACAATAGAGGCATGACCCTCACTAGTTGTGAGATGCAAGGTAGTTCTCTGGTCATAATCTTAAACGTCTATAATGCGCCAAAATTTGAGTTTTGTTATTAAGTTGTGTCGATGAATATGTGTATGCTTTTGTGGTTGTGTGTTCTATTTGCTCACTTGAGATCTGAGGTTCAAGTCTCATAAATTTTAGAATTTTTTAGTTTCTTTATTTGAACCTTTAACTTAGGATTTCTTGTTTAAGTTGAATTCGGTGCCTTTTTATGTCAAGAATGAGCCTGCTGGTTCACTAATTAAGCATATGCCTATTACCTAGTTTCGTGCTCGAGTCTTTGCGTACGCAACAAGGATTACATTTTTGCACTTTTTTTGTAAAAACTGAAATTTTAAATGCTCATTCCCTCTACCGTTACTTAGACATTTTTTTATTTCTTTATCCTTATTCTTTCCAAAATTGTTTTATTTTATTTAGTACGTTATTCTTAAAAAATTTCTTTTTGTTCTGTTCACCTTGTGTAATTGTTGCGTCCGGTTATGGTATTACTTATTCCAGTGTGCTTTAAGGTATAAGTTGAGTCGATTATCTTCGTTATATTGCGTTGTTGTGCAATTTAGGGATTTTTTTCTAAAATCTTGAAGTTGATAGTCTTGTTGTGCCTTGTGTTTCGATGCACTAGGAGAGATTCAAGGGACATTTAACACCTCCCATTTTACTTAGGAACGGAACATGTATTGCAAATTTACGGTAAGTAGACTTTCACCCGTTTCATGTAGTGAGCCGAAAGTTTTGACGAAACTTAATTGTCGATACTTGCATGTTTTGCGAATGCGATGTTGAATTGAGTGTTTGGAACTTGTTTTAGGCTTGGAATATGCAGTTGGCTGCTTCTACAGCGTCGGGTAACAAGTGGGTATCGAAACCCCTTCTTTTTCTGCGTTTCTTTTTTGCCAAAACGGGACTGTCGACGACACATGGGTTGCCACATGGCTATGTGAGAGGCCGTATGATGAACCGTGTAACTCCCTAACTCTAGATTTGTAGTCACACAGGCAAACCGCACAAGCGTGTAAGAGGCCGTGTGTGGAAAATGAGGTGTAGAGATCATAGGGGTGAAACACATGGGCATGTGTCTAGGCCGTGTAACTCACTGACTTCGTATTAGAGTCACATAGGCATGACACACGGGCATGTTTCCAGGCCGTGTAACTCATTGGCTTCGTATTATAGTCACACGAGCAAGACACACGAGCGTATGTCCAAGCCATATAACTCACTGATTTTAGATTTGAGACACACATGCATGGCACACGGGCGTGTGCTAGGCCATGTGAAGCTACATTGGCGTGTGAGCTTAGATGCTGAAACTCTGTTAGTGTGGTAGTTGATGTGCAGGGCAGGAGTAAACTACCTATAAGATGAGTATGAATTAAATTGTACTGTATGAGCTAGTCTATCATGGATATTAGTTGATTTTGGCTATTGGTATGAATTAGATCTTAATGATATTGACACCGTGTTATACTAGAAATGTATAATCATATCTACAACTACATTATACATACATGTCTGTTATCCGTTCTGCAACTATTTAGGGTGGAATTTATGAATTGAAGGAAGTGTTCTGTATTGAATTGGTGGTTAAATCGCCCGACCTGGCAGTGAGACTGTAAATACTACAACTTGTCATACTAACACTATGAGGTGTGTAGGGATGAATGGGTATTATATACCTATTAGTGTGTAGGGTGGATAGAGATGTTATGTAGTAGATGAAATAGAGAATTGCATCTATATATGTGCTCGTATGACATTTATATTTACCATCGCATTTGTGTTATTCATGTATTTGTAACTGATCTGCTACAGATCAAGACTGTTGAATGCCTGAAACCATTTTAGGTTGTTAATATGACTGATGAGATCGAATTATTATCTGAACACTCTATAACATCTGAACTCTTATTCATAGGCTAATCTATTATGTTAAATTCGACACTATAACACACTAAGAAATTGACTGAATTTCAGGGAACTCATAGGACTAAGCGGTTGGTAGACGTGGGACTCGGTTATCTATCAGACTTATTATATATGTATTTACGTGTGTGAACCTATGTCTTTAATTTTGTATTTAAGCTTCAAATATTTAACTATGTTTTCAGACAACAAATGATTTTATGGCTTAATTATGGATTGTAAAACTCGCCTTAAGTATGTCTATTTTTCGATAATTTAACGTGACGTTCTAGATTTGACCTTTCCATCTAGGCTGGGTTTAAGGTGTTATATTTAGTGGTATTAGAGTCAGGTTTACAACACTCGGGCTGTGTAATTGGGCCTCTATTTTGGTAAATGGTGTTTTAAATAAAGTATTTTATATCGTGAACTTTGTAATTAGTTTGGTAAAGGACCTAGTCTCTAACGTCGCGTCTGTAAGTATTCCTTCTGATATGATATGTGTAAATTGTACAGTAATAATTGAATTTTTTTTGCTGGTTAATTCTATAACTTGAAATAAATTGATATGTGAATATTGGATTGATTTGTGCACTTTTGATATTGTAGACACTGAAAGGTATGAGTTCGCGAGGAAGTCGTGGACGAGGGTCACATGGGTGTCGGAGGCGTCATGGGAGAGCTTGAGTTGAGTCATCTTCTATGGGTAACATACCCGTTGTGAAGACCAGTGATACGTTGGTACTCTTATTGCTGAGATAGAGTCTCAAACTATGCCAACCGAGGATGATCCTGTGTCTTAAGCGATGTTACAAGTATTGGAAAGGGTCGTAGGGACTCGTACTATGTCTGGAGTTCGAGGGTCAGATAAAAAATGACTCTGATCAAATGACGTTGAACTATTTAGAGTTGTTATTAGAGTCGTTCCTACGATGACTAAGTACTGGCTCGAGGCTATCGAGTGCATCATGAATGACATCGACTGTACACCTGCACAAAAACTGAGAGGTGCGATATCTCTTCTCCTAGACGAGGCTTACCAGTGGTGGTTGACAGTTGAATAGGGAACCCAATCCGAACTGATTACTTAAGACTACTTCAAAAGCGCCTTTCAAGGTAAATACGTGGGGGCTAGCTACATGAGGCTTGCAGACGCAAGTTTATGAATCTAGTTCAGGGGGAGAGGTCTGTAGCTGAGTACGAGATCGAGTTTATTAGATTAAGCAGGTATACTCGAGCTAGTTACGACTGAAGAGGATAAGTGTGTATGGTTTGAGGACAGACCGTGTTATGACCTGTGTGTTCTAATAGCTCATCAGAGGGAGCGAATGTTTGTTTTCTTAGTTGATAAGGCCAAAATAGTGGAGAAAGTCAAGCGCACTGAACGTGAAAGTTAAAATCGAGAGAGAGCACAGAGTAAGGTGAGGAAAGATTCAACTCCTTCTAGTTTTGTTCAACGTCCTAAAAAACGGGCTAAAGTCAACAGACCTACTAGGAACGAGGCGCCAGTCGCCTCTAATGTGATTTCGCATTTTGCTAATTGTAGAAGATGCCATCTGGGTGAGTGCTAGAGGAAGTTTAAGGCTTGTCCCCGTTGTGGGTCGATAGAGCACTATGTTTGGGACTGCCCTCACCGACTTGATCATGTGCTAGTTTCGGTACCAGTTATGGCTACAAGTATTTTTCAACCTCCGAGAGGAACTCTACAACCACCTAGAGACAACTTGCACTTGTCTAAGTGGTTAGACACCGTGAGGACAGGGACAATGCCGATGTAATCGCGTATACATTCTTTATTTACTATGTACCCTATTTTACTTTAATTGATATAGGTTTTACACATTCCTACATAGCTAGTACTGTATCTGTGAAATTTAATATATATGTTTAGTATACTGTTAGTAAGGTTTCTATGGTTAGTCCTCTAGGTCAGTCTGTCTAGGTTGACAAGGTTTACCGACGAGTACCGTTACAAATTTAGGGAGTTGTGTTTCTGGCTAATTTGATGGAACTACCTTTTGGGGAGTTTGATTTGATTTTGGGCATGGATTGGCTCGTTGAACAACGAGTCAGCCTCAACTGTGCTTCCAAGAGAGTCACTTTGAGAACAGAAGAGAACCTTGAGGTAGTTATGATAGGGGAATGACGAGATTACCTTGCCAACGTAATTTTCGCACTTGTAGCTAAGAAATTAGTCTGAAAAGAGTGCAAGGCTTATCTTACCTTTATCTCCGACTCTGATTTCGCTATGGCATTTGTTTATGACATTTGGACGGTCTGAGATTTTTCAGATATATTTTTCGATGAGTTATAGGACATACCACCGAACTGTGAGGTTGAGTTCGGTATTGATCTAATACCTTGGACAGCTCCGGTGTTGATTGCACCCTATCGCATGGCATTGAAAGAGCTTACTGAGCTGAAAGCTCAAGTTCAGAAGCTTCTCGACCGGGGATTTATTAGACCAAGTGTTTCTTCGTGGGGGCACCGGTGTTGTTTGTCCAAAAGGATGGTACGATGAGAATGTGCATTGATTATCGCCAATTGAATAAGTTAACAATAAAAAATAAGTATCCGCTTCTGAGAATCAATTTATTTGATTAGTTTCGTAGAGCTTCTATGTTTTCCAAAATCAATCTCCGTCCAGGTTATCATCAACTCAAAGTTAAAGAGGTAGATGTGTTCAAGACCACTTTCAGAATTCGTTACGGATATTACGAGTTCCTGGTTACGCCTTTCGGGTTGACTAATGCTCTGACTGTATTTATGGATTCAATGAATTGGGTATTTCAGTCATATCTAGATTAGTTTGTAGTCATTTTCATCAATGATATTCTTATATACTCAAAGATTGAAGCTAAACATAACGAACATCTTCTTGTCGTACTACAGACCCTCCGTAAAAAATAGCTTTATGCTAAGTTTAGTAAGTGCGAGTTTTGGTTGTCTGAGGTTTCCTTTCTAGGGAATGTTATGACTGCTGGTGGAATTCGAGTAGATGCCAAGAAGATTGAGGCTGTGGTTAAGTGGAAAGAACTGAAGAATATATTTGAACTTTGAAGTTTCTTTAGTTTAGCGGGTTATTACCAAAAGTTTGTCGAGAGGTTCTCTCTAATTTCATCTCTCTTGACTATGCTACTATGTAGAATACTTCGTTTAAGTGGTCTGAGGAGCATCAGTCGAGCTTTAAAAAGCTTAAGTTTGTTTTGACATAAGCTTTTATTTTAATTCAGTCTGAGTCGAGTAAAGGGTTTGTGGTTTACAATAATGCATCGTACGTCGGCTTAAGATGTGTTCTGATGCAAGGCAGTAAGGTAATAACTTATGCATCCCGCCAACTTAAGAAGCATGAGGGTAACTATCTTGCTCACAATCTCGAGCAAGACGCAGTCGTGTTTGCTTTGAATATTTGGAGACATTATTTATAAGGTGAGAGGTGTGTCATCTACACCGATCACAAGAGTTTCAAGTACCTGTTAGCTCAGAAGAAGTTAAACCTTAAACAACGTAGGTGGGTAGAACTGCTTAAAGACTACGATTGTACCATAGAGTATCATCTTGGTAAAGCTATTGGCTGACATTTTTAGTCATCGAGCGATATCTAACTTGCGAACGATGTTCGTTCGATGAGTTTATTTGATAACGGGAGTCTGTTAGCCGAGTTACAAGCTAAACCAATTTGGGTTGAGCATATCAGAACTAAACAATTAGATGATAATTCTTTAATTCAGCATTTACATCAGGTTGAGTCTAGTGAAGTTTCTGAATTTGGTTTGAACAGTGACGGGGTTCTGTGCTTCAGAAGTCAGGTTTGTGTGCTTAAGGACCGTGAATTATGACATCCAATCCTGCAGCAAGCGCATAGTAGCCCTTACGCTATGCATCCTGGTGGGAATAAGATGTACCGTGATATTCGAGAACTGTATTGGTGGCTTGGGTTGAAATGGGAAATGACTACTTTCGTTTCTCATTATCTGACGTGTCAAAAAGTTAAGGCTGAACATCAGTTACCTTCAGGGTTGCTTTAACCGATTAAGATTCCCTAGTGGAAGTGGGAGCATGTGACAATGGATTTCGTTAGCAGTTTACCTTTGACACCCACTAAGAAGGATTTAGTGTGGGTCATTGTTGATCGATTGACCAAGTCTGCTCATTTCCGACCAATCAGAACTAATTATTCGCTACAGAAATTAGTTAAATTGTACGTGTCTGAGATTGTGAGGTTACATGGGGTTCCAGTTTCGATCCTTTTGGATAGGGATCCGCGTTTCACCTCCAGGTTCTGGAAGAAGTTGCACGAGGCTTTAGGTACACAATTGGATTTTAGTACTGCATATCATCCTCAGTCTAACGGACAATCTGAGTGAATGATTTAGATTTTAAAGGATATGCTTATGAGCTGTGTGATTGACCATAGGGGAAGTTGGGAGGATCAATTGTCGTTAGCCGAATTTGCGTATAACAATAGTTACCAGTCTAGCATTCAGATGGCACACTACAAGGCTTTTTATGGCCGTAGGTGTCATACCCCTCTGTGTTGGACAGAGTTAGGTGAACAATGGGTGTTTTGTCCTAAATTAGCGTCTGAAACTGAGAACACGGTTAGACTGATCTGGGATCGTTTAAAAACTACTTTGGACCGATTGAAGTCATATGTTGACTTAAAAAGAAAATATATTGAGTATTTTGTAGGCGATCAGGTGTTTCTGAAAGTGTCACTATGGAAAAAAGTTCTCTGATTCGAATGGAAGGGAAAGTTAAACCCGAGATTCATCAGACCTTACAATATTCTGAAATTGCTAGGGCCGGTTACATATTAGCTTGAGTTGTCACCTGAACTTGATCGAATCCATGACGTGTTTCATGTCTCGATGTTACAAAAGTATCGATTTAACCCTTCCCATATAGTGCCTGTAGAGGAAATCAAGGTGAGAACTAATTTGACCTTCAAAGAAGAATCGGTTTAGATTTAAGAGTGGGATGTTAAAGTTTTACGAAAGAAGACTATACTCCTAGTTATGGTTTTTTGGTGAAATCACAGTTCTGAGGAAGCCATCTGGGAACCTGAAGATTCGATACACCAGCAATACCCGTATTTGTTTGAAATAAGTAAAATTTCAAGGCTGAAATTTTTTTTAGGGGGAGAGAGTTGTAAAGCCTAAAAATTAGAGTTTTGTTATTAAGTTGTGTTGATGAATATGTGTCTACTTTTATGGTTGTGTGGTCTGTTTGCTCACTTGATATCTGAGGTTCAAGTCACATAAATTTGGAATTTGTTAGTTGTTTTATTTGAACCTTTAACTTAGGATTCCTTGTTTAAGTTGAATTCAGTGCCTTTTTATGTTAAGAATGAGCCTACTGGTTCATTGATTAAGCATCTGTTCATTCCTTGTTTCCGTGTTTGAGTCTCTGCGTACGCAACAAGGATTACATTTTTGCACTTTTCTGTAAAAACTGAAATTTTAAATGTTATTCTTCCCTCTACTGTTACTTAGATGTTTTTATTTATTTATTTATCCTTATTCTTTCCAAAATTGTTTTATTTTGTTTAGTACATTCTTCTTAAAATTTTTCTTTTTGTTTTGTTCGTCCTGTGCAATTGTTGAGTTGGGTTGTGTTATTACTTATTCCGGTGTGCTTTAAGGTAAATTGAGTCGATTATCTTCGTTGTATTGTATTGTTTTACGATTTGGGGATCTTTCTAAAATCTTGAGGTTGATAATCTTGTTGTGTGTTATGTTTCAATGCACTAGGGTAGATTCAAGAGACGTTTAACACCTCTCGTTTTACTTAGGAATGGAACATGTATTGAGAATTCGAGGTAAATAGACTTTCACCTGTTTCGTATAGTGAGTCGAAAGTTTTGACAAAACTTAATTGTCGATACGTGCGTGTTTTGTGAATGTGATGTTGAATTGAATGTCTGGAACATGTTTTAGGCTTGGAATTTACAGTTGGGTGCTTCTACAGTGTCGGGTAATAGGTGGGTACCAAAACCCCTTCTTTTTTTGAGTTTCTTCTTCGCCAAAACGGATTATTGCCAGCACACGGGCTACGACATGGACGTGTGTGTGGGAAGCCATATGGTGGATTGTGTAACTCCCTGACTGTGGATTTGTAGTCACACTTGTAAGCCACATGGGCGTATGAGAGGCCGTGTATGGAAAATGAGGTGCAGGGGTCATATGGGTGAAATACACGGATGTGTGTCCAGACCGTGTTACTCATTGACTTTGTATTAGAGTCGCACAAGCATGACACATGGGCGTGTGTCTAAGCCATGTAACTCACTGACTTCGTATTAGAGTCACACAAGCAAGAGACACGGGTGTGTGTCCAAGCCGTGTAACTCACTGATTTTAGATTTGAGACACACATGCATGGCACATGGGCATGTGCTAGGCCATGTAAAGCTACATTGGCGTGTGAGCCTGGATGTTGAAACTCTGTTAGTGTGGTAGTTGATGTGCGGGGCAGGAATAAACTGTCTATAAGATGAGTATGAATTAAAGTGTACTGTATGAGCTAGTCTATCATGGGTATTAGTTAATTTTGGCTATTGATATGAATTAGATCTTAATGATATCGACACCGTGCTATACTAGAAATGTGTAGTCATATCTGTAACTGCATTATATATACATGTCTATTATCTGTTTTGCAACTGTTTAGGGTGGAATTTATGAATTGAAGGAAGTGTTCTATATTGAATTGGTGGTTAAATCGCCTGTAATTATGTATGACCTGGTAGTGAGACTATAAACACTGCAACATGTCATACCGACACTATGAGGTGTGTAGGGATGGATGGGTATTATATACCTATTGGTGTGTAGGGTGGATGAAGATGGTGTGTAATGAACGCAATAGGGAATTGCATCTATATCTGTGCTGTATGATATCTGTATTTGCTATCATATTTGTACTATTCGTGTACCTATAATTGATCTGCTACACATTAAGACTGTTTAATGTCCAAAACCATTTTAGGTTGTTAATATGACTAATGAGATCAAATTTTTATATGAGCACTCCATAATATCTGAACTCTTATTTATAGGATAATCTATTATGTTAAATTCTATTCTGCAACACACTAACAAATTGATTGAATTTCAAGGAACTCACAGGACTAAGCGGAAGGCAGACGTGAGACTTAGTCATCTATCAGACTTATTATATATGTATTTTTGTGTGTGAACCTGTCTTTGATTTTGTATTTAAGCTTTAAAGATTTAACTATGTTTTTAGACAACAAATAATTTTATGGCTTAATTATGGATTGTAAAGCTCACCTTAAGTATGTTTGTTTTCGGTAATTTAAGGCGACGTTCTAGATTTGACCTTTTCATCTAGGTTGGGTTTAGGGTGTTACAACTTCTGACAAATTTCCATCCCTCAGCATCTAGTTCAGCTTAACCTTATCTCCCCTGGATGCAAAGCTCAAAAAATTCCTGATCAATTGCATATTAAATTCTCTTGAGATGTAGTAATCATGATTTTTCTATTTATTTTGTGAACTTTTTGAGACATTTTTGAAAACTACAAACCAAAAGAGGGTAGAGAAAACATAGATCTTCATTTTGGTGGCCTTTGATCGGAGCTCTGGCAAGGGCAAAACTAGGAAGGCTGGCAGGGGCCCCAACCTCCCTAAAATGGAAAACTTTCCATTTAGGCCCTTTAATTTTTTTTAAATTTTAAATTAGTAAAGGTAAAATTGCACTTTACCCCCTAGAAATATAAAAATTTGATTTAATCCTTTACATGTTATAAATATATAGGCTATTAAAATGGTGAAATTGCATTTTTGCTAACATAAAAATTACAATTTAATTTCAGCCCCCTTAAACCATTTTCTGATTTTGCCTCTGAGCTCGAGTGGCAAACTTGACGACAGTGAATAGAGTTGTGAAGGGAGTAGAAGAGAAAAGAAAGAAGAAAAGAGAAACCAAAGAGGAACAAATGATAGAGGAGAGGAGAGGAGAGGAAAGAAAGGAAAAGAATAAGAAAAAAAATTTAAAATATATATTTAAATTATGAGGCAATGATACGAAAGTCACGTCACCATTTAACGAGTCAGTTGTAATTTCCGTCCAACGCTTAGAGACTGCTAACCGAAAGTGACCAAATTGTTATCAATGATCATGTTCGTGACCTAATTGTTAGAATTGAAAGATTGGTGACCAATATGTAAATTTAAACAAAGATATGGGACTATTTTGTAGTTTATCCTTATATTTACATGGATAGTTTTAGGGAGGAAAGAATGATATTTATTGGGTAAATTACAAAAATGTCACTAAAATTTGGTAAAAATTCTTTTTTTTTCCCACTAAACTATGAAAAGTTATATCTTTATCACTAAAGTTATCGACTTATAACATTTCGATCAATCGTCCGTTAGTGGCAATTATAACCTTAACGAAAAAGTGAGATGACACATTAAAGCAAAAGTTAATATCCAATTTGATCCTTGAACTATAATTAAAACATTCAATTTGGCACTTTTACAACATTTTTAACAATAATTCTAAAAGAATTATTAAAATTTCTAACAATATACAAAATCTTAAAAATTCATTATTTATTTTTTAAAGTTATAAAAATGCTTTTTAAAATTATAATTATGTAGAAAATTTAAAATTCATTTTATAATGACCAAAAGGCGTATTTACAAAATAAAAAAATTCATCCCTACCTTATCCCACCTATAAAACCAAGCCAGTAAAGAATATGTGTGTGGATAAACGAATAGAGAACGTCCATAAGAAGAAAAAGTAGGAAGTACAAGAGAGGAGAATATGATAGTCTACTTAGGGTGGGTTTAGATCAGCGATGGGGTAGAATGCGTTTAACTTACTTTTTATCTCACGCTACAATATTTAATATTATCACCACCACTGTTTTTACGCTAACAGTAGGTAAACACACCGCCCATCCAAATCCATCCTTAATAACCAGCTCATGTGGTAAATCAATCCGTAGAAGTAAAAATTCAGACGCAAGAGAGGAATTAAAAGGAATAACTTTCTCTTGTATAGCAAGAACCACTAAAACCACAAATTCAACAACCTAATAACTATATCCCACGGTGATATAAGTAGAACATATGTACAATATTTTACTGGGTTGGTTTTATAGGTGGGATAAAGCAGTGATGAATTTTTTAATTTGTAAATACGTGTTTTGTTTATTATATAATTTTTAAAATTTTTATGATTTTTATTTTATATAATTATAATTTTAAAAATAAATAATCATTTTCGAAAATTTTAAGATTTTTAAATTTCTTTTAGAATTTACCGTTAAAAATGTTGTAAAAGTACTAAATTGAATGTTTTAGCTATAGTTCAAGGATCAAATTTGATATTAACCCTTGAATTAATGTGCCACCTCACTTTTTCTTAAGGTTGTAATGAACATTAATGCATGAGTGACCATAATGTTATAAGTTGATAACTTCAAAGACCAAAATGTAACTTTTAGCGACAAAAGAAATTTCACCAAAGTTTGTGCCCATTTTTGTAGTTTACTCATATTTATTAGGTTTAGATACAACAAAGTTACTTATACTTTTCTCAAATTTAAAAGGGTAAACTATATTGGTAGTCACCTAATTATTAGAAAATTTCTTTTTTGGTCATCTAACTATGAAAAGTTACAAAATGGTCATCCAACTATTCAACTTTTTCCTTTTGGTCACCCAACTATTCATATTTTTTTTTGGTCATCAACCATTACATTAGTAACGGAAAGATAACTTGGCAGCTTTTAAAATTGGCATAATAATAAATTTAACCTTCAACATCTATATACTGTATCAATTTAGTCTTGATTCCAAAAAAAATTAGCCCTTAACATTTACGCATTATGTAATTTGATCTTTTTTGCGACTTTGCTTTTATTTGTGACTTGAGGGTTAATTTTAAAAGAATGAGGAAAGATAAAAAATATTATATTGGAATTTTGGTGTTTTTATTTTTGGTATATTTTAATCAAATTTAGTTGATAAATTTGCTTCTTCTTCTTTTAGCTTTTTAGGTGGAAGGGTCATAAAAAATGAAAAAATGAGACCAAAATACATAATGTGTAAATGTTGAGAGTTAAATTTTTGGAATCAAAACTAAATTGAAAAAATGTATAAATATTGAGAGTTAAATTTACAATTATGCCAATTTTAAAATTTGTCACATCATCTTTCTATCAATCATTTAATGGCGGTGGCAAAAAAAGAAAATTTTGAATAGTCGGTGGCCAATTTATAACTTTTTTATAGTTAAGTGACTAAAAAGAAACTTACTAATAGTTGGGTGACTATAAGTGTAATTTGCCCAATTTAAATTTTAATCTCTTTCTTTTTATTTAAAAATTTTGATCATTTTACCTTTAAAAATGTTGATGTGACTATTATAAAATGGTTCCTATACAATTTTTTTTGTTAATTTGACCTCTTTAAAAGTACCTAAACAATTAAAAATATTTTAAAATTAAAAATCAATTTTAAATAAAAATATTTTTGAAATATTAAAACTCTTTAAAATTAAAAAATAAATAATTTAAAATTATGAAAATATAAAATTTTCAAACTTTTAAAAATGTGTTATTTACTCCATGAAGGGTAATAAAGTCTCTTCAAAGTTTAAGCTATTCATTCGATCCATATTAAATCAAAAGGTAAAACATTGCAGTTATTCTAAAATAGTGTCGTTCTTATTTTGGTCATTCTAATATTTTTTGTCAATTTAGCCACTCTAACTAATATAATTGCTCAAAATAGTCATCACCATTAAAAATTCTATTAATCCACTAACGAATTGCTAATGTGACATTTTTTCTTACTCTTGACTAAAGCTAGGGACCTCTTTATAATTAACCTAAAAATATATTTTTGATTTATTTACAATAAAAGACTAAAGCTTATAAGTTTAGGGCTGCCTTTTTCTTGTTGTTTGTTTCATGAAAAAACAATAAAGGAAATTAAGAATAATTTTGACTTATCTGAGAAACCACCCATTACTTGTTTATGAAATGAGTTTTCTTAATTTATGTGTGTATAAGTATAGTGTTAAGTAAAAATCTTAAAAATTACCTCATAAATAATAAAAGAAAATTTGAAAAACTTCAATATTAATAAAAAATAAACTTAATTTTGTTTGAGAATAAAAACCATTAATTAAAGATAAATTTTAAAACAATATAACGCAAATAAAATACTGTTCTTTGATTGGAGAATACTAATGTTTTAGTGTTTGTGTGGATTGGAGTTTGCCATTTAACTTAAACCATATATTCACATTTCTACAAAATAGACTACAAAATCACCATCAACAAACATGGTCTCCAACCTCATGCTATAAACATTAAAATACTTAACTTTTAACTTGAAAATCCACCTTCCCACATCAACATCCTTCACATTCAAAACACTAAAAAACACTTTAAAATCACAAATTATGAAAAACTCATGTCATAGAATCATGGAAACAAATGAGTAATGGTGATTTTTACTTTCTCTAGGAAATAAACAAGAAAAGAGAGAGAAAAAAGAAGAAAACTTACAATCTTTAACCTTATGTTACAAATTAAAAAAAAGTGTTTTGGACTAATTATAGAGAGGTCCTTAACTTTAGTTAAAAGTAAAAAAAGTTACATAAACAATCGCTAGTGGATTAATAGAATTATTAATGGTTGTGACCAATTCAAACAATTATCTTAATAAGAGAGACTAAATTGACAAAAAAATAAATTAGACGCTATTTTAGAGTAACTTGAAGTGTAGTTCACCTTAAATCAAATTTGAGTTTTTTAAATCAGATTAATTATGTATCGAACATATTTTTATGTAAATCTAATTATAAAGAATCGGACGACAATTCAAAATAGTAGTTCACCTTCTAACAATTTGTAAAATATATTAAGAAAAGATGTATATTAATAAATATTAAAATTAATTTAAAGTAGATTAATATTAAAAATGAATGTTGTAAAATAGAGTTGGTTAAAGAAAATAATGTTTAAGGGAGAATAGAGATTGAAAAATAGCTTAGGAACAAACCTAAAAGTCAAAAACCTTTGCTTTTCTTATTATGTTGTGCTATTAATTTTGCATTTGCATGCAGGGAAACTATCCTATTTATAGGTAGGACAAAAGTAATAATCAACGGTGTTAAAAAGGGGTGCCTACTCCTTCATCATTGGAATTATTTTAGATAGTTTTCAAATTTGAAATGTTGGTAATTTATTGTATAGTATTATAAGCTATGCTGAGCATAAAAATGAAATTTTGCTCATCAAAACATATTTAGAGAATTGGATTGGATCATTCTTATCTAATCCCTTAAATCTAGGAACTTAGATTGGATTGAATCATTGAAGCTTTAGTTGTCAAGATTTATTGTTTACCTTGTTTTTATTATTATAATATTGTATTCAACTTATTTAGTTTGGAGTATTCAAACATTTAGTTCAATTAATACCTAAACTAAACTACCATTAACTGAATTAATCGAAACTATAAAAGTTTTAATCATTACTCGAACCGAAATTTTTTCAAAATCTTTTAAGCGACGAAATAATTTCAGTTAATTTGAGTGGTTAACTAAATTAACCGAAATTTTATATGTTCTTTTTATTTTATTTTGTTAAACATGAAAAATACTATTGCAATTTTATTTTCTTTTCTTTTAATTAAAAAAGAAAAAATAACAAATAACACAATAATAACATTAATTTAAAATCATCATAACAAACACTACATTAAAAATAAGAAAGTTTGAGACTTGAGTATGAAATGAAAAAAAACAAAGGTTTGAAAATGAAGAAAAGAATCAAAGAAGACAAGGAGAATAGAAGATGGTCTGGTGTCAGACGATGCCCACCCAGGCTTTGTTTAGAGTTTGACGATGGAAAGAAAAAAAATTAGGGCTTCTTACTTTTATTATTATTTTTTAAACTTTTTTTTGTTTAATTTTTAGTTTAAAAGTATATAAATCCATCATGATTTTAAGCCCACTATAATCATTTGTATAAATTCAATTAATTTTAAGCTCATTCTTTAATTTTTATATTTTGGGTTTACATAATATATTCAACCTATCTAATATATTGGGACTATAATATTTTATTATTAATAATTTTAGTTAATCAGTTAATTTAGTTAATTACCCAATTTTAAATCAAATTAATCGTTAACCAAAATTTCAAAAAACCCTTAATCGATTGCTGATCGAATTAGACTCGATGACTGATCGATTAATTGAAACAATTCGATTTAGTCGATTAGTTCAATTAAAATTGAATTATGCACACCCCTATATATAATAGTTGTTTTATAGGGATTGTGATAGATCTTTTTTTTATGTTAGCAAGTCTCGAACAACTCTATATACTTGAGAGGCTTCTATAGATTTATGTACCTAGAATTGAGAGCACTAAGGGTGAGTTTGGATAGACGGTGCGTTTACCTGCGGTTAGTGTAAAAACAACAGTGGCGGTGAGATTAGATACTGTAGTGATACTGTAGCGTGAGATAAAAAGTAAACTAAACGCACCGCACCGCACCCAATCGCCCATCCAAACCTACCCTAAGGCTTAGTTTGGATGGTGAGGTTAAAAACAGCGGTGGCGGTGAGATTGGATACTGTAGCGGTGAGATTAGAAACAATGGTGGAGTGTGTGTTTGGATTCAATCGCAGCTGTAGCGGTGAGGTGAGAATAAAAAATGACTATTAAGGACATTAGATTAAATTTTTTTATTTTTAAAATACACTACATATATTTTTTATTTTTAAAATACACTACATATTTTTTTATTTTTAAAATACACTACATATATTTTTTATTTTTAAAATACACTACATATATATTTTTTTATTTTTAAAATACACTACATATATTTTTTTATTGAAGCAAAATAAAGCCAAATGAGTTAAATCCAAGAGATGCAGCTTCGATCTTATCCATTTCTCAAAATCCATCATCAAAATTAGGGTTTGTGTAAAGTCAAAAAAAAATTGAAATCAAAATCATTTTGAAATCTTAGGGAATGCGGCCGAATTGTTGTCATGTTTCATTTGCTTTTGTTCTGAAGTTCTTGAATTTTCTCCAAGCTTTCCTTGGAGTGTCGATTTTACTCTACTCATTATGGATGTTGGATCAATGGAATCATTATGTCCCCATTTCTCCTCCGCCATCAGCTCTGTCGCCGGATTCTTCTCTCTCAGTTCTCTTCATTTCGAGACCGGAGGTTGGAGGACCTCGAGCAGCTAAGGTTTTCGATGATTTACCTGCCGCCAGCTAAGCTTTTCTTTTCTTGACTGCCATTTTTTGTATTTGTTATAGAATTGATGAATGAAGGAGGGAAAAAACTAGGAGAAGGTACTCTTTCTACTAAGGTGATATTGTGATGGGTATTTTTGTCTTCTAAAATTGCCTACTGCCCTAGCTCTAGCTGACTGGAGTTTTTAGCACCAATGGAGATAAGGCTGTCCAGTGCAGTAGAAACATCTCACTGTGCTGGAAGCCAACACATCCAAACAGCCAAGCAATTCACTGTGGTGCAGTGAGATTGAAATTCAAGGGAAAAAAATTTAACGCACTGTAGTGCGTTGGCATCCAAAGGAAGACTAAATCTATTCAAGTGAGAAATTATATTTTGTGAGTGCTTATTGATAGTAAAATATTTGTGTTGTGATTTTACTTGCTAAATTTACAGGGGCAAATTTAACGGTAAAGGTTTTGGTATTCAAAGATACAAATAAAGAAATTGTCACGCATACGATAGATTTAGGATCACCATGAGTTAAAACACGGTGACCACTATTTCTAACCTCTAGTATTATATCAAAAATAGTTCTCTCCACTAATAGAGTCTATTTAGAATATTTACTAGCATTTGCTGTCGATTACTTATATTTTATGAAATTAATTATGCGAGAAACCATTGCATAAGCATGCACCTACTATTTTTATTGTAAAAAGTGGTTAAAAGGCAGATCAAAATACAAATAAAACATAACCTTTGAAAAGAAATATCAATGGAATGAAATATCAATACCATTGTTAGACAAACTTAAGGTGAGTTTGAATAGGCGGTTGGGTGTGGTACGGTCCTTATTTTTTATCTCATGCTACAATATCGCTACAGTATCTAATCTCACCATCACCGCTATTTTTACACTAACCGCAGGTAAATACACTGTCCATCCAAACTCACCCTTAAGCGTCAAACACAAATTTAACTTAATATCAATGGTAATATATTTTTTTCCTACATTTAATTTTTGCATTGAAAATCGAATATAAGTTTTAAAAACTAAAAATTTTAAATTTTCTTCAAAACCTTGTTATAGTATATATAATAGTTTGTTATCATGTGAATATATATTAATTAAAATATATGTGATATATTTGTTAAAAAATTGTAACCTTTTAGAAATGTTATGATTGAGAATTTAAAAATATAATAATATAAATGTATAATTTGTTACCCTTGAAGGCCTTGGGAATTGATGGATTCCTTGCTAAATTCTATGATTAGGCAAATCTTGGGAGGTGAGCATGTTGATCCTATGATTAGTAGAACGTTGCTTGTTTTATTGTCAAAGGTCCAAGGTCTAGAGAGGATTTCGCAATTTAGGCAAATTAGCCTATGTACGGTGGTTTATAAGATTTTAACGAAAACGATAGTTAATAGGCTGAGGCCTTTGATGATGAAGTTCACTAATCAGAACCAAGCTAGCTCTGTTGTAGGAAGATATATTACTGATAATATTGTAGTTGCTTAGGAGGTTGTTCACTCTATGATATGTTTCAAAGGTCGAAAATATTGGATGGCTTTAAAGATCGATTTGGAGAATGCTTATGATAGGGTCAAGTGGGATTTTTTGGAAGACACGCTTTTGGAGGTGGGTCTACCTATATTTTTGGTGTCTTCGATTATGAACTGTGTTTCTTCTGCATCTCTCCAGATACTATGGAATGGTAGTATCACAAAGAGTTTTTTTTGTCGCGCAGTTTGAGACAAGGAGACTGATACGGAATGAAGTGGAAGAAGGATCAAATTAAAGTTGTTTGACTCGAAAAGGAAATATTTGGGTTTGATATGAAAAGAAGAAATAAAAAATTTAGTAATAAAGAAGTCAAAAACAGTAAAAGAAGAAATTTGAGAACAAAGAAAAAATAAAAATAATAAAAATAAATAAATAAATAAATAGACGAAATTTAAAAGTGGAAGATGAATTGAATAAACTGATGGCTATGATAGATAGAAGGATAAATGTCCAATTGAACCCTTTGAGATATAAATCCCAACAAACTCAATTAATGGCTCTAATTAACCCTCAAAGAAATAATTCTTGGCAAATTGAAGTGTGAATAATGAATTCCCACGACTCCTTGAAGAAAATCGAGAAGAAAACTGCTTCTAAAAATCACAAGAAAGAAATCTTTCACAAAGAATAAACTCCCAGAGTTGAAAACTTTATTAATGAAAACAATTATGTTCTTAATGAACAATGAAGAAGCCTTTATATAGGCTAGCTATGTACATCCAAATAAAACTCTAAAGTATACTAAAACTCTAATTAATCTAAACAAGAAGTAGTTTTAAACAAAACTTTCTTGTTAACATAAAACTCCTAAATAACTTAAAATACTTAATAATTATAAAAAATTCGTAATAAAAAATAAAAGATAATAAATACAATATTGGGCTCATGTATAATAAAAATTAAGCCTAGGACTGAAACCCAATATGAAACGCCTAAGCTTGTGGGATTGATTAGGGTCTTTGAAATAAACGCTTAAACTTGTTAACATTCTTCACATGGGCTTATCATAATAGATTGAGAGTTTAGACCCACAAACAAAATCAATCCCTTCTAATTCATCATCACTCCAAAATCTCTCGTCTTTAAACTTCAACTCTTATTCTCGAATTTTTTTGGTGATAAAGTCTTAAACGAATAAGTTGAGGATTGACTTTAGCTGCTTGGATTTGGATCTCGTGATTGAGACTTGAGGGAAGTTAATCCCATCTCTATTATGACCTTTAAATTGGACCGAGCTGCTCATATAAGAGACCCACTATCTTCTTACTTGTTTGTACTTTGCATTGGAAAGACTGGGGCACTTAATTGATGAGGTTGTAAGATATGGAAGTTGGTCTCCGATCTTTCTTTCAAGAAGGGGTCCGACACTTTCTCACTTATTTTTCATTGATAATCTCATACTCTTTTATGAAGCCAACTTGGTTCCAGCAAGTCAATGAACGATATCCTCTATACATTCTGTCATTTTTTGGGCCAAATAGTGAATAGAGGAAAGTCACAGGTTTTTTTCTCACCGAATATTTTGAGTGATGTTGCTATTGGTGTAACACCCTATACCCGACCCGATCACCGAGCCCGAATACTAGGACACTACACCTCCATATCATTTTGTATTCATCACAAACCGTCATATAATTACACATGTATATATATTTTTTAAAATTATTAGCATTCAAATGAAATGTAGGTCATACATGCTCTTAGGAGGTTGAACTAAGTTAAACATTCATTGATTAATCATAAAATAAGTACTAATCATGCATTAAAACCATTTAGCAAAATTTCCCAAAACTGTTACATAGGTACCGATGCTGGAAGAGTGGTATGATAATTCTCTCAAGTGGTATCGATACTGCTTGGAAAATTGATACCAATTTAGGTTATTGTTCTTGTATTAAAAACTCAATTTTCAAAAAATATCGATAGCACTGAAAAGGTATCCATAATTCCACCTCGAGTATCGATACTCAAGATAAAATATCGATACCAACTAGCAAAATTGACTTCCTACACTTTAAAAATTTCAGAGGTATCATTTTTAAATTCCAAATATCGATACCTCTGTTCCAGACCATAAAAACATAGCATATATCATCACATAGATAATTCCAAATAGGTTCTAAACATCATGCATCAATTGTCTCATAAAATAAACACCAGAGTGTCTCAAATAATAGTCCCAAACACCATATTTAAAGTCCACAAGTTAACAAGAATAATAGGCATGCAAATAATCAAGAATCATAGAAAAACCAACTTAAAATCTACCACATTTCCTTTTATTCCCAAAAACACAAATAACTAAAAGAACACCTACTAACAACAACTAAAACTCTGGCTTGATCACCTCTCGAGACCACACCACTCACACCGGCACTACTTATCTACAATGGTTAAAAAGGAGTGGGTGAGCTTAGCAAGCTCAGTGAATGCTCAGAAAAACCACTACGCAAACAAGTCACCATGCATAAACTAAACATACATGTAACATATTCATATCATATTTAACTGTAGTATCATAATTCACACATTTAATCATCTTCTCTTTATACTATTTACACATTTATCGCTTTAACTACATGATTATTTGAACATATATCATAGCACATATAAACCATATTTAATCACATTCAATCACATTGATGTCAGGTATTATTTTGTAGGAAAGATTCTGGAAGAAGGTGGAGTAAAGATTCAAAAAAATTCAACCACTAAGAATCTTGTCGATATGATGACTAAGGTTGTGACTATGGTCAAGTTCCAACTATATTTTGACTTGATCAATGTTAAAACTTGAAGGTTGAAATTTGAAGACACTATTAAATGTTGTTTTGCAAGGTGATTAAAGATATGAAAATTTGCTAAGGTAGAGATTTGTTGAAATAGCATAATCCCACATCTAAAAAAATATAAAGTTGTGGAAATTTTATACTACTATAGATATGGGTTGTGTCGTATTCTTCATGAGGCAAATTTCTCTCTCTCATTATTTGTAAAGAGAAATGATTGTATAGAACTATGATTCCACATCATTTTTATCTTTTTCCAACAAGAGAATGATAGATCAGATTGTAAGTGCGATCGTTTGTAAGGTTGGGTTTTGAGTTTTAAGTGGCAACCTTTTTTCTCTTTTTATTTCTAATGTGGTTTTCTAGTAGAATAATTTATTTTCTTTTATGCTATTGGCACAACACTTTCCCTTAATTGAAGTATCTCATTGTACAATAGTTGGACAATAGAGCCATTAGCTCTGTGGAATTGGGGGTTCCCTTCAAAGCATTTCCTATCTTGGAGTCATTATCTCTTCAGCGTATGATGAATTTGCGAAAGATATCATGGTGACATTATTGCAGAATCTTTTAGCCGACTAAAGGTTTTAGATTGTGATAGATTGAGCAACTTGTTCTCATTGTCCATTGCCAGAAATATTTTTAAACTTCAAGAGATTGAAGGAACTTACTGTGAGAACATGACAAAGATTATTGTAGTGGAAAGAGAGGCAAACATTGAAGAAAATGAAGCAATGAATGAAATAGAGTTCTGTCATCTGCGGTCCTTGAAACATGAATGTCTATCAAATTTCATTCATTTATGCTCGAGAATGGAAATACCTTTAACATCTGTACATGGAGGAATTCAACCTACAATTTATATGAGGTCCGAGGAGAAGACACTTTTAAACAAAAAGGTACTTGTAAAGGTGTTTTTGACCAAAATTCAAATCATTTTATTACTAGTCAATAGTTTTTTTTTATAATATATTACTAATCAATGATTGAACTGAAGTTCTTTAGTCATTTCTCCTATGGATGTAGATGAGAAAAACTGAGTCATGTTACATATTGTGATTTCTATCTTTTAGTTCACATTCTAATATCAAGTTTTATCAGGACAGGTTTCCAAACGTGGAGAACCTAAACCTGTGCTCCATCAAAGTTGAAAAGATATGGCATAACCCTTTTCCAGCTAATTGTTCAAAATTTCGAAATTTAATGACATTCGTTGTAGAAGGTTGTGCCAATTTGAAATGTTTTTTTTTCATCTTCTATGGTTCAAAGCTTTCAGCAACTCAAAATGCTCAAGATTACTCATTGCGAAATGGTGGAAGAAGTGATAGTTGCAGAAGAAAAATTAAGCAAGATGGTATTCCTCAAACTAGAGTAGCTGTGGCTGTATAACCTTTCCAAGATCACAAGACTCTACTCTGAACATTTAATTGAATTCTCTTCTCTAATTGAGTAGTTTATAGACAACTGCCCTTGTTTGAAGATGTTTGTCTTAGGTTTTGCAAGTGCAGGCACTACAGCAAAATAGGTTTTTAGAAGCATTTTTTTGGCCCTATAAGCACCGCTAAAAACAATTTACGGTGTTTTGATAAGTGCTGCTAAAAATTCCACTATAGATAATGTTGCTAAATTTTGTGGCGTTTATATGGGAAAACGCCGCTATAGAACATGACCTTTAACAAAGCTTTTCCCACAAACTTCGCCAAATAACATGACCTGGGAAAAATGCCACCAAAGAACATGACCTTAGTGGCACTTTTCCCACAAACGCTGCTAAAGAACATGATCTTTAGCAGCGCTTTTCACATAAATGCTGCTAAAGAACATGACCTGTAGCGACATTTTTAGTAAGTAAAAGCGCCGCTAAAAGTCATGTTCTTTGGCGGTGTTTGTGGTAAAAACGACACTAACTTTAGCAGATTTTATCAACCCATTTTAATTCATATAGCACCTGAATTGTGAACATAATTTTTTGTAACATCAAATCCAAAAAAAAAATTCAAATCTAAATGATACTATCACGAAAGAAATATGTATATGATCTAAATTAATAAATGAAATAACAAAATATATTATATTCAAAAGTTATATTGTTAAAATATTATCACAATAAGAAAAAAAGTCTAAGATGGCGGATTCTACGACTGCTGAAACATCTTCATCATATTTTGAAGTTGTAGCTAAAGTTCATCATATTTTCTTGTTGCCTCAGCTTCCCTCGTTGCTGCCTCCGCTTTAAGTTGTAGTTGGAGTTCATCATATTTTCTTTGAGCCTCTGCTTCTCTCAATGCTGCATTCAATTTATGTTGAGCAATTTTCTTAACTGTGCTTGCTTGCATCTGAGCCATCTAGTTTCTTAATCTCTGAACTTCAGCTTGAGCCTGATTCCCGAAGGCATGAATTGCTGCAAGCTGGATCCAAAATATTAGGTTGGGTAAACAAAAGATCCTTGAAATTGAACCTGACCATACCTTTCAGGACCCAAAACTTCAGTAATAATTTGGTTATCAATGTCGTCCAGATTAACAGAACTATCACTTGAAGCGATTGCTTCATACTCCGCCCTTTTATCCTTTAGTTTCTCCTAATAAATCACTCAAAGAGTTAGAAACAAAATATATAATCAAACAAATGCAACATAACTTGGCATTAATTACATTACAAACGGCAAATTAAACCATTATAATTAAACATAATAAATATTTAAAATAATTAAAATTTTATTAGGTAAATATACCATAATTTTATAGCTTCAGTAGCCATAGAAGATCCATCTTTCTCTCTATGTGTAATGTCAAAAAGCTGAAGGCGTCCAACTTTTTGACTAGACGACAGTTCCTACAATATAGTAGGAAAAATATTATTTTGTAGAAAGTAATTAATATTTGACACAATTAATAAATTCAAAATACCTCGTCATGAGCTACATAAGCAAAACTTTTCGACCCAGCTGTGTGCGTGAATTTTTGTTTTTGCCTACTTGTCATCCCAATTTGCTCACTATCCTACATTATGAAATTATTATTACGTATATAGTAAATACTATAAACTAAAATAATTATAAGAGTTTGGAAGTACATAATACCTCTCCTTTCTTTGAATTCCAAAATCTAACTGCATCTTCCCGTTGGTACCTCAGCATTCCCGGTGGGACATTTCGCAATTGTCTTTGAGGCTTATATTTTTCTTAAAATGTTCCTTTTTTAAATTACTTTTATGGTCTCTCCATTTCTTTCCTAATGCCTTCTTCACATACTTATCCGAGACCTCTAAAGCAAATCTCTTCTGCAAATAACACAAGTTTAGAAAGTAAATATAAATGAAACTTAAACCAAAGTATTATAAATTACATTCACGTTATTACCTTAATATTATCGAGAGCTTGATTTTGTTACTATCAGGCATATGATGCTATGACTCGTAGTTGATAGGCAACAAATTGGCATTTCATGCTATAATGCCAAAGTATCCTGCTAAAAGTCGAGCTTCTGATCCAATAGGCTAACCATGACTGCTTCCAGCTACTTTGACACGCTCGACAGAATTTAGCTCGTATAAATCTTTTAATAGCGTACGTCCTCGAGTTTTGTGCCTCCCATCACTTTTAGCTAAAATATGGTATATAATAATATAAGAATTTGAAACAAAAATCAATAATAAAAGTCAATGTGCATGTAAATTAAAGTTAACATTACTTTGAATTTCTGCAGGTTCGTCAGCTGTTTTCGGAACATTCGAAGATCCAATAGCAGTTTGTAGTTCACTGTTTGTTTCTTCCAAATTTGGAGGATTTTGAATAATACTTAGATCTCGCAATCTTCTGTAACGTGTAGGTTTGTGCAAGTGTACACAGTCGTTATCAAGTAATAAGTAAGTATCGAGTTATCGTCTCCACAAGAATTGTATTTGTGCTAAGTCACTTAATTTGTAAAATTATATTAACAATTTGGTAAATAAAAACACAATATAGTTGAGAAGTGGTGATTAAAATATATTAAACTAAATGCAATGATCCCTAATGCAAATTATCCTAAGTATGCAAACTATATGAATGAAATAGATTTTAGTAAAATTAAACACAATTTGCAACAATTATAACATAAATAATTACTTTAATCAAACTCAATTTATTATCAACATGCTTAATAACATTCAGAAAAACATTCCATGGCAACTCGATCTTTCATGAGTTTGGAAACCACATTAGGTCCTTTCAGAATCCTTTACTTAATAAATATGCATTTTACTGATCCTTATTTACTAAGGGTTTCTTAGCATTTGTGTGAGGTAACAGGGACGTGCCAGGTTTGAAACAATTTAATCACACAAATCTAAAAACTATGCAGATAACAGAGCTTGGTCAGAGTTGTTATGCAACCTTCAGTTTAATTGGGTTAGGATCTAAATTGAGCATGCATATTTCAATTATGTGTCCATTAGCCGTCGTCTGGTCAAGATTGCTCAGCTAATTCAGGTGCATTTCAATCACGTATGAATGAAATACAGACTTGATTTTAATTAAAAACATGATCGATTGAGGCACAAACATTATAAGCATAATCAAATAAATATTATTTTATCAAAACAATCATCCTAGCTTAAATAAAATTAAGCTAACATTGTTGTAAACAAGAACAAAGAACACATAACAAACATCTTTATATTAAATTAAAGAAAAGGAAGATTAAACCCAATTCAGAGTAGATGTCACCCAAGACTCTGACTGACGAGGCTCCTTCATTCCTTTGCTTTGCTTCTTTGCTGATGACTCTCTAAGGTGGCCGACCAAGGGTTCTTTAAGAGACTTAATTGCTAAAATCTCTATGAAGAGATGATGCTAGGTGTGGGAATGGAAAAGGTAAAGAGAATTTGGATAAAAGAGAGAATGATGAATGATGAGAATGAATGAGAAATGATTGAGGGATGCTTGAGGGATGATGGAGGGATGATTGAGGGATGATGAATGAAGGAATGAGAGGGTCTTATTTATAGGTGAGGAGAGGAGGATAGTTTGCTAAAAATAGTGGATGTTAACCTCTTCCAATCTCCTCAAATAGTGGACGGCCATGCTTAGTGGCTTTTGACTTGATTTTTTACTTGATTTTTAAGCAATTTTGGATGCCACACAACTCAGGACTGAGACTCGATCAATAGTAAATCTTCGGACAAATCTCTAATTTCTTCAACACTCCAAGGACCTTGTGTAATTAAACCAAAGAATGGTTTAAATGGACAGCCATGTGTAGTCGAATATTGGGTTGACTTGGTCTCCAATTTGGACGGTTTTGTAAACTAGCAAAGCTATCAGACCTATCGAGAATAAATCAACAAGTTAGAGGACCAAAGAATAAAAGTTATCCAATTTAATTAATTAATTAAAACCCAAATTATTAATGAAATATTTTTAAATGAATTATTAAATATAATTTTATATTTTATTATTTAATTTAATCATGCATGGCCCACTTTATGTCTTAAAAATATAATATATTCAAATTAATATAAAATAAGCCTTTTATTGCATAAAAACTATATAATAAAACATAAAATCATATTTTAATAATTTCTATGTCCTAATTTCATATTTTCACATATTTCATTAATTTATTAAACAATTACTTAGTTTTAACAATAGATTTAAGTAAAAGGTGATAAATTACATAGGAAAAATCCTACATAATTTTCCGTTTACATCTTTTTCTAAGCATTTTATCTGCAATACACATAAAATAGTTGAAATATTAACAAGATCAATATTTAAATTATAATATTACATATAATTAAAAAATCATAAAATCTTACTATGTCATGATTCGTAAATATCTTCATCCACATCCTTGCATCCCATTGAAATTGTGTACTAGTACTAAGGATAGTTTCATTTAAGTTTTGTTATGGAAAATGCAAAGTTTCTGATCTTTCGTCGATGTCATCTCTACTTCCATTGCCTATGTCAAATAAGTCGCTAGGGGTGTTACGGAGTACAACATACCAACCCTCATTAGTTGGATCTTTCGAGTAAAAAACTTGTTTGACTTGAGAAGAAAATACATACGGCTCGTCTATCAATTGTTGTCCAGTGTGAATTAATTGAGAGAAGTTTAACATTGTAAAACCAAATTGATCTTTTTTAATTCTGCGAGTAGTATTAACATTAGCCCAATCACATCTAAATAAGACAATAATCCGTTTTCCATAGTAATCCAACTCAATAATGTCTGTAAAAAGTCCGTAATACTCCACATTCCCCTTAACAGGATTACTGTCCCTATCACTAGCATAACTTGTAATTGAAGAATTAACAACTATTCCATAATTTTGAGTCTTCCTCAATATTTTGCGAGATTTTGTATGAAACCTGAACCCAATAATGAGGAAGGAATTATATCTTTTTACTACTTTATTCAGACCTTTGAAAAGCCATTTAACTTCTTCATTGACGTCCTTTCCACTCCAAACCTATTGAATTGAAAGTAAATTGATTAATTATAATGTTATACAAAAACATTATTATTTGTCATTGAAAGCTTCAGTTGTATACCGTTTGCCCTAACCATTCATGAAAAGATTCTGTGAATAACTTATGAATCTCTCGATGTTGTAATATTCGGGAGCGTGAACGAGATCTCAAGACTTCTTTGTACTCACTATGTTAAAAAGTGGATTACTTGGTTAGAAGATAAACAAATGAGAAAGATGAATGTTTATCAAATTCTAAAACTTACTTGCGTAATGGTTCAATTGAATCATGGTGAAAAAGAACATATTGATGTGCTTGTACCCAAGATCTATCATCTAAGTGTGCAATTTCAACTTTACCTATTGGTTGTCCATAACTTCGAAATAGATAAGTTTCAGTTAAGTTATGATTAGTGAGCCTAGCATTTCTACTTGGTCTTTTCAGTTTTGTTTCAACATCTTCTAAATATCTAGAGCAGAAAGTCATACACTCCTCTGCTAAGTAACCTTCAGTAATTGGTCCATCTGGATAACGCTTATTACGACAATAAGACTTCAATTCGTATAGGAACTTAAACACAATATAGAACATTATCTAAAGTTGTAATTAAAGGTATATTCATGAATGAATGAAAGCTTTGCAAATAAATTAGCACTTCTTTATAGGATACATCCACTGATAGAAAATAGGTCCACCAAGTTTTGCTTCATGAGGGAGATGGATTAACAAGTGCACCATAATAGTGAAGAACGAAGGTGGAAAAATCTTCTCTAAGTTGCATAAAGTCAAGGCGACTCAATCTTATACTTTCTCAAGCTCTTCAACACTCAAAACTTTGCCACAAATAGATTTCATTATATTGGATAGTTCAATTATATAAGATGCCACCTTTTTTGACATACAACACAGTAAAGCAACTGGCAGTAAATCTTGCATCAAGATGTGATAATCATGTGATTTTAGGGAATATAGTCTTCGATCTTTAAAACTCACACATCGAGATATATTTGATGCATACGCATCTGAGACCTTTATATCCTTCAACACCGTGCAAAACACTTCTTTTTCTTTCTTTGACATTGCAAAAATAGAATGCGGCAACCGAGATTTTCTATTCAGAAGTAATTGGGGATGAAGATCATGTCAAATTCTCATGTCAACTAGATCAAGTCAACTATTAAGGTTTTCTTTTGATTTTCTATCGACATTGAGAATTGTCCCGGTGATGTTCTCGCAAACATTCTTTTCAATATGCATGACATCAAGATTGTGTCACAAAATGTGATGCTCCCAATAAGGTAACTAAAAAAATACTTCTTTTTTTCCCACAAATCCGCCTTATTAGGATCATCATCTTCATAAGATTCATCATTACTCTGCCAGTCAACATCGCTAACATACGTCTCCCTCGATCTTCTCTTTATTTGTGGGTTGGATAGTTGATTCATCTTTCCATAACTGAAATTGATATCTTTTAACATGAACAAGATTTCGGATCCAATGGTCGGCTCAAGAGCTTCTCTGAACTCTTCAGTACCATCAAATAGAGTCCTCTGAAATCTAAATCTATGATTTCCATCTAACCACCGACGATGCCCCATATAAGAGAACTTTTTCCCATTATATAACCTCTTCAAACACGTTTGCGCAGTACAACAAGGACAAGCATAGCGTCCTTTGGTACTCCAACCAGATAAATTAGCATAAGCCAGTAAATTATTAATAGACCACAACAAAGCTGGAAGTAAATAAAAGTTCTCATTTCTCAAGACATCATATGTTTCAACACCCACCCATAACTGTTTCAACTCTTTAATAAGTGGCTGCATATAAATGTCAATATCATTCCTGGGACCTTTCTCTCCAGTGATAATCATAGATAAGATAAAAGAATATTACTTCATCCAAATCCACAGAAGCAAATTGTAAGGAACAAGCACTACAGGTCAAGTACTGTAAGAAGTACTCATGATTTTAAAAAGGATTAAATCCATCAGATGTTAGCCCAAGCCTTACATTTCTAGGTACTCTTGCAAAGCTTGGAAATTTATTGTCAAATGATTTTCAAGGTAAAGAATCCACAGGATGCCTTAATAATCCATCATCAGTTCGTTGATCATGATGCCACCTCATAAACTCGACTGTCTTTGACGACATGAAAAACCTTTGAAGCCTTGGTATTAGTAGAAATTATTACAAAATCTTTACTGACTTCATTCTTGAATGTGCCTTACCTTCATCCTCATTCACATATTCTACATTCCTATTCATCCAACGAGATTTACTGCAAACATGACAAGACTATTGGTTTTTCCAATCACCCTAATACAACATGCAGTCATTTGGGCAACCATGAATTTTGTCGTACCCAAGGCCTAAATCTTTTATCAGTTTCTTCATTTCTTTGCATGAATGAGATATTTTTGCAAACAGAAACATATCTATCAAAAACTCTAACAGTAGCGTAAAAAAGTTCCCGGTCCACCCTCCCAAACATTTTAAGTGAAAAAGACAAATGCAGAAGGATAGTTTTGAAAATTTCGATCCCTCATAAAGTTCTTCATTCATTTCATTAAGTAACTTATAGAACTTTGCCGCTTCTCCATTTGGCTCTTCATCAGGTGCACTTCTTCCCATTTTGGTAAAAACATTTCCACCAATATCACAATCATCAGATACAAAAATTTCAGGTGAAAACGATTGTAAACCATGACTGTGCATATTAAATGCATCCCACAACACACTTTCCATGTCATCTTCTCTAGACTGATGGTTAGCATTATGAGGACAAGCCAGATTAATCATTGAAAAGGTTTTACGAGGTGTACACTCTCCATGGAGAATCCATTTTTTATACCCTCGAATAAAGCCATCAACAATTATATGTTTATAGAAAACTTCATGAATATGCCAATTGATGTTGCCACACTTCTTACATGGGCAAAGAATCATATTCTCTTGGCTTGCATTTTGAAATGCAAAATTTAGAAAAGTTTGTACTCATTTCGGTAGTCGTTGCTTACCCTTGACAAATTCATCCAACTCTTATCCATTTCGTAGTTCTTGAAGTCTAAAGTTGACAATTAATTACGGTTACTTAAGTGTTCTAAATAGATTTAAATCATGTCATTGTACTAAAATAGATAATATATATCACGTATCAAGTATCTAATTATTTAAGAAATATATAGTAGTGACAACATTTTACGTTTGGATACTCCAAATTCACTATAAAAATTTACCTTAAAGATTTAATGCATTGTATTTTAATGGGTGTAAACTAATTTAGGTAAGTTGTTTATTTATAAGAATAATTAAGAGTAAGGAAAAACAATGTTTAAATGTTAAAATCACATTTTATGTATGTTATGTTATGATATATATATTTTATATTCTTTAAATGTTAGAAGTTGCATTTTTTTATATTCTTTAAATGTTTATGTAAGTTATGATAATCATAAACTTTAAATGTTTATGTAAGTCATGATTATCATCTTTAAATATTGACTCTTTTAATTATACTCTTTTAATTTTGAAATTTGTGTTTTTTATCACCTTTATGTTTACTATACTTAAAAAGACAAAAATTTACAAATTAATAATTATAGGTTAATAAAGTTAATATTTGTCAAGTTTTCATCTATTTTGAGTTAATTTGATAAAAAATTAAAAAATAAAAAGAGTCAAAATAATTAAATGAATGATTATAATAATTTTTTTAAGTTAGATGATCAAAT
This sequence comes from Gossypium raimondii, assembly GCF_025698545.1. Lineage (NCBI taxonomy): Eukaryota > Viridiplantae > Streptophyta > Magnoliopsida > Malvales > Malvaceae > Gossypium > Gossypium raimondii. The sequence continues at coordinate 17,076,331 of NC_068575.1, read as the reverse complement.
AAGTTATTATGCCTTCATTTTTGTTTATTTTATTTTGCTTTTTAAAAAAAAATTAGATGATGAAATGGTATTTTCAACCTAATTAATTACAAAAGTTAGTTACAAATATTAGTTATAAATATTTGGTCAAGCTTCTTTTGCTTTTTCTTTTTACTTTTAAACAGTAACATTCAAAATTAGTTGTTTTCATCTCCTCTTCTAATTTGTAATTTTTATTTAGCTATTATCATGAGATAATAATTAATATAAAATATTTTTAAGAAAACATTTACTTTAAAATTTTAAAATCCTTGAAATGAGCAACTTTATTAGAAGAAAAATTAAAATCAATTTTAAATTCAAAATATGATATTATTTAAAATTTAAGTCATTTTACTTAGTAAATAATTTATTTCTAATGAGTAAACTTTTGTTCCTCAACGTGAAGAAATAATAATATATAATAGTAAATTTATATATTAATTTTTATACTTTTTGTCAATTTAATCCTTATTTTTAGTTAAATTTAAAATTATAAAAATAAAAATAAAATCAAAATTAAAATTAAAAATATAAAATTTCATAGAAATTCAAAATATTAAAATTAAAATGCATTCATATCACCAAGCATTATGCTTCTATTTTTGAATATCAAGCTCCTTATGTGATAGTGGTCGAAGATTAAAAAAAACAGGAATGGAAAACAACTATTAATTCTAGTCTTTACCAAGTATTAAAAAGGATAGCGCATCTTGGCAAAGAATTGCAACCTTGTAACGCCCCAAAAATTTAAGTCTTTAATTTTTGCATGATATAGCACAAATTGCTTGTTTGCTTTAATGGCTAAATGATTTGGGTTTGTATGTGAGTGTTTGAGAAGCCTGGGTTTAAGTCTTGGCTTTTGCAGAATTTTTAGTTTTGCTCTTAAATGAATCTGGACACTGGCATATAGACCTTTTAAATAATAGTGTTTGTTTTATGACCTTTTAAATAATGGCTAAATGATTTGGGTTTGTATGGGAGTGTTTGAGAAGCCTGGGTTCAAGTCTTGGCTTTTGCAGAATTTTTAGTTTTGCTCTTAAATGAATCTGGACACTGGCATATAGACCTTTTAAATAATAGTGTTTGTTTTATGACACAAAAATAGCTTGTGGTTTGGTGGTAAAGTGGTGTGTTGTGTAACTGTGAGGTCTGAAGTTCAAGTCTTGGGTTGTGCAATGAAGTATTTATTTTGCTGCTTGAGCTGTGTAGGTAGTGGAGTTGGACTGAAACACAGCTAAGGGGAGTTTGAATGGGTTGTTGGGGGAGTTGAAGAGAAATCGGTGGAGTGATTCAAGGAGGGATATGGGGAGAGATACGAGGAGAAAATCAAGGAAAATTGTTTGAGAGGGGAGTTGTGCCGTTTGGGAAAAATCTAGCTTGTGAATTCGGCTGGGGGTATGCTTGTGTCGAATTTGGTCATTAGGCACTGAGGTAATTGGTGTTTAGGGTTATTTTTCTTCTGTTTGTTTTGGTTTTGGTAGTTTCGTGTGTCATCTATTAGCTTTTGATGCCGAATTTTGCCAAGTTTTTGAAGTACCTCTCGGGTTCTTTCGTTTTCCTTTTCTACTTTTCCCTTCTCTTCTCTGTTTACCGAATACTATTCTCTTTTCCCCTCTCCTCTTGTTGCCGAATCCTCCATTCTCTTTTCCCCTCTTCTCTTTTCTGTTGGCGAATCTATTTTCTCTTCTCCTCTTTTTCTTTGACCGAATATCATTCTCTTTCTGTTTTTGATTTCTACCTTCCATTATTTTCTTTTTTGACCGAGAGTTATCTCCCTTTATTAAGTGTGGCTCAGCCGAATATCATCCTTTTGTTCTATCACTCTCTGCGCCGATCTTTTTCTCGCTGCTTCTGCTATCCCAGTGCTGCAAGTGTTTTTGATTATCGGTAAAGTATTGATACTCCTTACTTTTGATTAAACCGATTCTCTTCCATTCTTTTTCTTAAAATAGAATACCCTTCTTGGCCACTTATATGGCCTAACCTAGTTATTGAAATCATTGTTTGTGGTGCAAATAACTGATAAGTGTCTGACTACTTTTGGTTGGCGGTCTTGGAGGAGTAAGGTCGCCTCTTTCAAGCAAGGTAAGGATGGTGTTTTGGATCAAATGTCAATAAGCGGGTGCTTTACCCTAGTGTTTAAAGGACTGACTTGGGTCATGATTGAATCTAGGTTAGTGTACGTGAAAATTTACGCTCTTCTCGTAAACAGGTGTGTAAACACCCCATTGCAATTGTAGAACGACAAAAAGCCGAAAAGTCGAAAATACGACGTTTGAGACCACACAAGCGTACGATCGCTCGTATGGTAAGCCCAACCCGCGAAACGTGGGTGACAGACTGTAGAGGCCTCCATGAGCATTTTCATGGGCTTAGGTCGTAATGGGCCACGTTGGGTCGAAATGGGTCGTGTTGGCTCAATGGGCACGTGGGCCCCACACAGATGAAATCCACGAATTGTGGCAAATACTGGACTGGGCAATATAGATCCCATTTTCGTGGCAAATTTTGGGCTGAACGGGCTGCACGAATGTGTGGGCCCACTTGGGCCAAGTACTGGGCCTTGGGCCCATTTACATTGTTATGACCATTTAGGTTACCTGTGTCACTCGAGGTGACTACAGACCTTTTAAGAAGTCAATAAAATGACCGAAATACCCTTATAGGGTAAAATGACTGAAATATGCCCATAGTGTAAAATGACCGAAATACCCCTAGGAGATGAAATGACTGTTATGGCTTTATGTATGTATGACTAATTTGCTCAATGATATGTATGACATTCTGCATACACGTATGATTCATGACATTACATATTGCATAGGGTTGGGATATTGTAATGGAGGAAGTATACTGTACTGGTGGCTCTGCCACATATACTGTTACTAGCAGCTTTGCTACGATACTATTACTGGCAGCTTTGCTGCGATATTGGTGTGTTGGCTGGGTGGGTCAATTGTATCCCCACATGGTGTGTCGGTGGTACGGAGTGGTGTGTTGGCTGGATTGGGATGGGTTGCATTATTGGACTGTACTGATACTGTATTGGGCTATAGCCCACACTGTTACTGTATTGGGCTAAGACCCACATTGTACTATCACTGAATAGGGCTCAGGCCCAGACTGTTACTGCATGTTGTTTACTGATTGACTGATAGGGGATCACACACTGAGTTTCGTAAACTCACCCTCTCCTTTTAACTGTGCAGGTAATCCTCAACCATAGGCGATTCGGTGCTGCGTGGGACTCGGAGGTGGCCACACAACTGCTGTTGTTTTACACTTGCTTTTATTTAAATTTAATTTATATGTTGGGTTTTTGTGTTTGTAATAAGGCCTTTAAGTTTGTTTAAATTTTTAATTGGGCTTTTGCTTACTTATTTTAAAACTGCTAGTTTAGGAGAAGACGAATTTTAAAATAATTACTGTTTTCGAAGACACGAGTTTTTAAACAACAGAATTTAAAAAGCTTCCGCGATTTTAGAACAACTTATCATAACAAAAGCAGAGAACAAGGCAAACGTTTTAGCTAGATGATTTGTTAATTAATAATTAAGAGGTTTTTAAAACTTAGAAAAAAATTTCTTCCAACAAGTTCAATTTACGAAAAACACTTCAACTTGACATGCCAGATTCGACCATAACGTCTAGGCCGGGTCGGGGGTGTTACAAACCTGCCCTGGGACAATGTTATCTGCCAACTAATGCTAATAACTATGTATCTCCAAACCCAAACTTAATTTTTTCCCAAACCAAAACCTTGCAAGAAAACAAATTAACATTCATAAACCCAGTATAGTAGATACACCAAGTGCTAGCAAATATTTACCTAAACCAGCTTGCAAATAGAAAACAAAAATTCGTGAAGCTTCTTCAAATGCTAATAAATTTCCTAAACAAAAATCTAACACAACTACTCAAGAGGCCGACAACATTTCATCAAAGGAGAAAAGAAATAATAAGTACAAGTGAAGAGAAAGCAGCAGTTTTAAAAATAAGGGTGAACTTTGCTGCTATTACCTTTACACACTTTGGCCTGCTTAATTCGGTTTGACTAAAAAAGAGAAAGAAATAGAAATTTTGGAGCTCAGTAACTGCCCTGCAAAACCGTGCTCTATATCAAGAACTTGTTGATGTAATCACATAACATAACTATATGTAGCTATTTTAATCACATAAGAAACTAAATAAGTGAAATGAAAACCAGTAACACCAAAGCTGTCACCACATATGCTTGTTCCATAATATAAACCAAAATCAAACATATGATCTTATTCGTACCTGAAAGACAAGAGGTTTATTCAAATCAACGGTGAATTTTTGTGCAACCATCTTCGCAACGCATTAAAGAAAAACTCCGTTTAGCAAAAGGATTAATAAATTACTAATTTTTTTAAAGAATAACAAAAGTGAGGATGACACAATATTCCACTTATTTCAAACTACTCCATAGAATTTGTACCATTACTTAACCTCAAAATTCCAATTTTCAAACACATTTCAACACTCAACACTTGAGGATAAAAAGCATGAATCAGATTCCCACAGGGACGAACGACAAATTAACTTTTTTTTAAAAGTTGTTCAAATTATAAAATACTAGAAAAAGATTTGGTTACATCATATCTCAGGCATCAATAAGGAATTTGCAGAAAAGGGAAAAAAGAAAAAGAAACAGTGCTACTAAAAAATTTAGTAAATCAAACACTTATGTTCATATTACCCTAATTTTCTAAGCACCCAACCAACATAATAACACAATGTACTTAACATCATAAAGCTACCGTAATCCCTAATTCTGAATCCAGAACCAGTATAAAATGTACCATCATCTCCCTACTCATCTCTTCCACTACTCTTTTACGTCTCTAATCAGTGTACTTAGTGTTCAAAATTATGAGAAATTTATAGCTCCTTAATATCTTTGATTGAATGAGTAAATTGACATGTATATCATAGCTACTTCTAGCTAAAGTTTATGTTAACTAATGTTAACTAAAACAATATAATATAGCTGGCTATGACCAAATAAATCTCTCAAATACAAATAAGTGCACCAATGAAACAATTAAAGTTACAAATTTATCATCATATAGGCTTAATAAGCATAAAAGATCAAAACTGCTCCAATTCAATAACAAAAATAAACACATGAATGCAATTAAATATCTCATTTTCATGCTTGTATTCCATAAAACTAAAGAAATCCCTATACTCTTTAACCAAATTTATATCTAAAAAAAGACTATCAGCAACATCGATCCAATAAGCAGTAGCAAACCCACAGTTTTTCTTAATGTGAAATCGAAACGAAAAAGTATTAAAACAATTAATAAAAAGAGCCAAGATATTTAGGATAGACAAAAGCTCATGAAAATAAAGAATTATCCATAAACCCTCATCGATCTGAAGCCAATTTACCCACATTTCAACAACGACAAAAGAATTATCATCCTTGAAAAAAAGAAACAAAAATCTATCAATCATTTAAAACTTAGCATTGCAATTGTCCAAATCCCTCATAATGGATTTCTTCATGTAACCTATTGATCTTATTGGCATGTAATTTATTAATCTAAATCCAAAATCTGAATTCCAGGTCAGTTAATGAATAAAGCACATTTGAACTACCCAAATTAAATTTTCTAAAATTTTAACACAATTGAAAACTAAAGGAAGTAAATTTTAACAAACCTAAACAAAATAAAACATGAAAAACCTCACATACTTGCTAAGACTCACGGAGGCTAGCGACTAAGTTCGCTACTGGGTTAAGTGGCTAGGCATCGATTACTCGGTTATAGCCTGTGAGGAAATGGGGCACAGTGGGTGTTTAGGGTTTCAGGAAATCAATGAGTAGACTGAGAAATAAAAGGTTTGAGAAGAACTGAGAGGATTTTGGGTATAAAATAGAACAACAACTTTGTTTATTTTAGTCAAGCAAAGAATAGTCTGAGAAAAAAATGAATCAGGAGAGATGATATCAGCCACTGTTGGGAAAAATGGCATCGTTTGCAAAAGAAAAGGGAATCGATTTTTATCAAAGAATAAAAACGGTGCCCTTTCAATCAAAATTAAAAAATTCGTGGCGTTTATGGGAAAAACAATACTATTGCCTTACCTTTTGTTGTATTTATGGGGAAAACGCCACTATTGCCTTACGTTTTGTGGCATTTATGGGGAAAACACTGCTATTGCTTTACCTTTTGCAGTGTTTATGGGAGAAACACCGTTATTACTTTACCTTTTGCGGAGTTTATGGGGAAAACACTGCTATTGCCTTACCTTTTGCAGTGTTTATGGGAGAAACACCGCTATTGCTTTACCTTTTGCAGAGTTTATAAGAAAAAGCCTCTAATGGTATATATTTGCAACGTTTTCGTTCCAAACGCCACTAAAAATGCCGCTAAAAGCTTAATTTGCTGTAGTGAGCCACGAAATGAAAAAAAAGAGAGAGGGAAGAACAAGTCAGAAGAGAACATAACTATTGATGTACCGGTCCTTTTTATGAGAAGGTGTTTTGTTATTCCCTTCTACTCTTCTTTTAAGATCATCTTAAGAAATTAACATAGGTTATTGCTTTCTCAACATTCTCAAATTAGCGGTTCCTTTGCGTTTTCCTTGTACAATATCTTCATACATGGACAATTATAATTTGAATCAAAATTTTGTAGGTGGCACTGCCTATGTTAAAGCAATTGCACATATTTAGGATGGCTAGCTTGGAAAAGATATGGCATGAGCTACTTCTTGTGAATGCCTTTTTACAAATGAAATGACTTTTGGTTGGAGTCACTGTGAGAATTTATTGAATGTTTTTCCATTGAGCATGTTGGAAAGACTTAGGAGTCTAGAGAGGTTAAGTAGATGCTGCTGTGATCCATTGAGAAGAAATATTTGAACTTAAGGATTCATTGTTGAGGAATCATGTGCTGCAAATGCCATTCAATCTACTGCAGTAGAAGAAATTACTCAGCTTGCATTTCCTTAAGTGAGGTTCTTACAATTGACAAAGCTACCAAAATTAAGGAGTTGCTACTCAAGAATTCATTCTTCAAAATGACCATCATTAAAAAGACTGCAGGTGACAACATGTGATAAACTCGAGATTTTTTCTTCGTAATATCCAAGCTTGAAAGAAATCCATGGAAAGACTCAATTTTGAAATCCTTACAGGATAAACCCGGTTAAGCAGCAAACAACTAAAATAGCGAATAAATTGAAAAGATCAAACACAATTATTTTATGTGGAAAAACTCCTTCGAAGATGATAAAAAACCACGAGTAAAGATAAATTCACTAAAACAACGAAAATCAAGAGTACAAAGATGGAGATAAAACTAAGTCCCAAAACTCAAAAATAAGAACCCTCAAAATGTAAACACAAAATTCTCTAAAAGCTTGAAAAGCTAATACCTAAATGTGTTATGTGTTATTTTTCTAGGGTAGAAAAAAGGCTTATTTATAGGTTACATTTGTAGGTCAAATAATATTAAAATAATATACGCTAATCAATGTTTAAGTAGGAAACTAAAAATAATGTTTAATTGGGGGAAGAAAAGCTGAAAATATGAGGCATAACTCCTCAAATCTCCATATTGACTAGTATTTTCACAATGCCTTTTTTGCCAAAACCTACCACGGGATTATCTCGAACTATACAGGATATTAACTAAGTCAAAGTTGTGTTTAGAAGCTATAAGTCTTCTAGTTTTTGACTTATGTACTGTCAAATAAAAACTGACCTAGGTCTGATTTCCATGAATGCAATGCCCTATCTTTTCAAAACCTACATCTAAAAGAGAACCTTTTTTTATACTAAAGCGATCATATATTTTTCCCTCCTATGACCAAGTTGTCTCTACTTTAAACGAGTCGACTTCAACTCCTTAATAAATGAGGGATGTCTTATTTCACCGGTCACCGGTGATCCTTTTAGAACATAAAGATTGCTAATATTTTTACCTTTAATCAAAATGAGAGCCCTACGGAATATGTTAATGTTGTTTGAGTCGATGTTAATTCTACAACCCTTAGAGTCCAAAATTCTCAGGGAGATGAAATTTTTCTTTAAGTTAAACACATGTCTGGCATCTGACAATATCCTAATTGTCTTGTTGTGCATCCTTATTTGAACAGTACCAATATCAGTTACCTTACTAGGTGAACCATTCCCCATGTGCACAACTCCACCTTCAATTGAACTATATGTGAAGAACCAATCCCTGTTGGAACACATGTGGAAAGAACACCGTGAATCCAAGATCCACTCGGACGTAAGCTCAGAGTTTTCACTTGTTGACACCAATAAGAAATCATCACCTTTGTCGTTGGCCAAATTAACACCAGCTAAATCTTCCTCATTGCTCTTAACAGCCCTTTTGTTTCGTAGTTTGTAATAATCTTCCTTGATGTGACCTAACTTCTTACAATTGCGACATCTTTTGTCTCACTTCCTTGATGCCACCAAAATCGAGGCTTACCTATCTGACTTGCGATTTGAACCAAACTCATTTCTGAGTTTGACATTACTCAACAGATGAACCTTCACATCCTCAAATGATAGATTATCTCTGCCATAAATCAGGGTTTCCCTTCATTCATATAGAACATGTACAACCGTTGTTTCAGCACTAATCAATGAGCCAGAGACTTTATCGCTTAAAGAGTTTCTAACCTTTTCCATAAGGTGAATGTCGTTTTCTCCATCAAAATATCTTACAACACATTATTTGTTAAAAATAATAGAATCGTAGATAGAACCTTTTTATCTAACCTATCCCAGTTTGATTTATCCATGTCTACATTTTTAAGGACCTTCTCAAGATTGCCCTGAATCAAAATTGTCGTCATCCAAACTTGTCACAAATTGAAATATGTGATGCCATCAAACTTATCAATATGAAACCTTGTTGCTGTCATTTTTGAATGTGTTAATTACAGAAATTGAACTAGCTCTGATACTAGTTTGTTAGGGATAAACCCAAATAAGCAACAAACAATTAAAATAACAAATAAAATTGAAAAGATCGAACACAAATATTTTACATGGAAAAACCTCTCCAAAGAGGATAAAAAACCATGGGTAAAGATAATTTCACTAAAACAACAAAAACGAAGAGTACAAAGATGGAGATAAAACTAAACCTTGAAACCCAAAACCCAAAAATAAGAACCCTTAAAACAAAAACACAAAATTCTCTAAAAGCTTGCAAAAGCTAATACCTATCTAATGGGTTTTTTTTAGGGTAGAAAAAAGTCTATTTATAGGCTAAATGTGTAGGTCAAATAATATTAAAATAATCTACACTAATCAGAGTTTAGGTGGGGAACTAAAAACATTGTTTAACTGGAAAAAGAAAAGTAAAAAAATACGAGGCATAACTCCACACTATAGCCCTTGTTTTGGGTCAATAAGGTATGACCAAGTCAACTTCCTTTTACTGTGTGCTACTCTTAGAAAGCCAGTTTTATATGTTTAGTGTATTCTCATTTCTTTTGCAATTTACCAACATCATGGATGTTAGTCAAATAACCTTTTTCTCATTTAAATGTTTTTACAAAGATAGGTTATTAGTTCTCTACCATAGTAGGAGAACTTTTATTTGCCTGACTATCCTCAACTTTAGGTATATATTCTAAAATAAAGCTTTAAGATATCTTATCCTACAATTTTTAGGTATTAGGTTTCTTATGGTCTTATGTCGTTCATCTTACTAGATCTCATGAGAGGTTGATTACCCTTGTTGACATTTTCCATTTGCATGCCTTGTGAGCTAAAGGTAAGGGGAAAGGTTAAGGATGTTAATGTAACACCCATATCCCATCTCTGTTGCTGGTCTAAGAATCAGAGTGTTACAGAACAAAACAAAAAAAATTATCTTAATTCCATAATAAGTATTCAATTAATTTGTAAAGTTAATATCACATCATAGAATGAACATGCACATGGGCCTTTATTTGGATTTACGGGCCCTAAAATTGCATTAGAAATAATCAGGGATCAAATTGAGACAAATCAAAAATTTTTGAGACAAACATGAAAATTTGAGATACAGAGGTCACACAGCCTGTGACATAGCCTAGATGGTATGGACATTTGAAGTTGGGACACAAGGCCGTGTCCCAGCTCATGTCTCTACCTGTGTAACTCTCTGACTTAGATCACACAGCCGTGTGTCAGGTTGTGTAACTCACTGACTAAAAACACACGGCTGTGTCGCAGACCGTAGGCTAGACCGTATGACTCACTGACTTGATACACACGACTGTGCCCCAGGCCATGTGCACTAAAATGAACCTTAAACATTAAGTTTACCAAATCATACTTGCTTGGAAACTAAGCAACCCAATTACTAGCCATTTAACCTATTCAAAACACAATTTAACATGCTCAAAACGTGTCAAAACAACTATCTTCCGTGCCTAACCAATGTACCCTCATTGGTACCACATTTTATATTATCCAATATATTAACAAGGCATCAAGCATTCATGACTCACATTCATACCAAACTTTACTATATTTGAACTAGTATTTAGATATTTAAACAACAAAGCTTTAAGCTAAACATATACCAAAACGTTTAGATTGGCTAACATACTAAAACATAGTCTTAAAATCAATCAAAAGACCTCCCTATATATATGTCATTACAAAATAAAGCATCACACCATGACTATAAACCACATCTTTCAAGAACTACACATCAAGGTATTCATCTATGCATTATATATATATGCTTATTCCATCATTACAAAATATACTCTAAGAAAACCACAAATCTCACTTATTAACTACATCTATCAACATTCATAAAACACATATATTCATCTATATATACATGCCACTACTTATAAATAGATACAAAAACTATTGACTTAGAAGGATAATATGAGATGGTTGATTGATCCTTCCAAAAAGCCAACAACGATTATCTATAAAACAACCCAAGAACTCATAAGCTTACTTAGCTTAGTAAGGACATAGTATAACATTTACTTTAAATATAATTAAACTCAGTTGACATATTAAGTACTTACTCAAAGTTTCAGGAGCATAAAAGGTGAAATCCTGTGACATTATAATGCATTCAGGAGTACCGAAGGACAAATAGAGGCCTGTATGTGCATTCAGGGGTACTGAACTACAAACAAGGGCACGTATGAGCATTCAGGTGTATCGAAGTACAAACAGGGGCACGTATGTGCATTTAGGGGTATCAAAGTGCAAACAGGGGCATGTATGTGCATTCAGGGGTACCGAAGTACAAACAAGGCCACGTATGTGCATTTAGTGGTATCGAAGTACAAATAGGGGCACGTATGTGCATTCAGGGGTACCGAAGTATAAACAGGGGCACGCATGTGCATTCATGATACCAAAGTAAATTCACACACAAACATATATATAAATGAATTAACTAGAGAACAACATTATAAAACACAAGTAAATTTCATTTACGTATTGAAATACTATGAACTTACCTACAATACTTCCGATTTAAACACAGGGATCTATTACGCATTTTTCTCTTTTCCTCGATTTAAGTCTTTCTGGCCCAGTTCTTAATCTATTTAATAAATATTTGCAATCCATTAATTATATATATATTTCGAATTCAAAGTAATGAATATGACCTTTAGCTTTTCATTAATTACACATTTCCCTAAACTTTTACATTTATCACAATTTAGTCCCTGTACTCAATGATTTCCAATTTAGCAAAACCTTACCATTTCCCCAAGTTAACTGAAATTCATTCTAAGCTAGGGCAGTCCGCATTTATTCACTAATTGCAAAACTTTCCTAAAATTTTAAGTATTTAAACAACTTACTTTATTTACTAAAACTATAAAAAATCAATCAATAAAATAGTCAAAATCAACACCTAACACTTCAATACCATCATTTAACATTCAAATTAGCAAGAGTTCATCAATAGTAATATCTAAATTCTTTAACGGCTTTAAAAACTAAGGTACGGGTTAGCTGGACCTAGTTGCAACGATATTAAAAATATAAAAATTTCAAAAAACGAGATTCAAATGAGCTTACATGCAACCAAAAAGCTACAGCCGAACCTAGAGCTTCAAACAATGGTGTTTTTTCTCCCCCTATTTTCGGTTATCCTTTCTAAGATGATGACACATAATTTTATTTTATTTTCTTTAGTTTTTTTTTGTTATTTTACCATTTTACCTATTTTCATAACTTACAATTTTCACAAATAATAGGCCATAATAGTCCACTCAATTTCCTTGTGGACTAATTACATTATAAATCCTCCTTAGTCTAAAAGTTAGACTATCAAGTCAATACAATTCAATAATCACTCAATTTTGCATCTTTCATAGTTAAATCCTTTTTATTTAATTAACCAACTAAACGTTAAAATTTCTACACCAAAACTTAATATGACCCTAATGTAACTCCATAAACATTTACTAAACCATAAAACACGAGTTTGCAAATTGGAATTTGTGGTCCCAAAACCACTGTTCCATTTCCCACGTCGCTTCTTCAAGCCCATGATGTTGCCATAATACTTTAATTAATGGTACAAACTTATTTCTCAACTCTTTTGTTTCCTAAGACAATATTCTTATAGGTTATTCATTATAAGTTAAATCTGTCTATAAGTCAATTTCTTCCATAGATAAAATATGCAATAGGTCAGATCGATATCGTTGAAGCATTGAAACGTGAAAAACATTGTGAATTTTGTTGAGTGCTGGAGGTAAAGCCAAACGGTATGCTACTGATCCTATTCTTTCAAGAACTTGATACAGCTCGATAAATCTAAGAATGAGCTTCCCTTTTTTGCAAAATCGTAACACCTTCTTCTAGGGCGAGGCTTTCAAAAATACTTTTTCGCCAACAGAAAACTCGATATCTTTCCTTTTTAGATTAGCATAAGATTTCTGACGATCGGATGCAGCTTTCAAGTTATCTCAAATAATCTTGATTTTTTCTTTGACTTCTCGAACTAAATCAACCCCGATTAACATCTTCTCATTCAATTTAGACCAATACAATGGAATTTTACATTTACGTCCATAAAGAGCCTCGTACGGAGCCATCTTTATGCTTGATTGATAACTATTATTATATGCAAATTCAGCTAATGGAAAATAGTTTTCCTAGTTGCTCTCGAATTCAATGATACAAAAGTTAACTTCAAGCCTAAAGCTTCATGTAACACCCTAAAATTTGAAAGTAAATTTTTTATCTTGATCAAATATAATCGATAATGGTACATCATGTAATCTCACAATTTCTGAAAGATATAATTTTTCCAATTTCGTTAATCTATCAACAATAACCCAAATAGACTCTTTTCTTTTTGGAGTTAAAGGTAGTCTTGAAATAAAATCCATGGTGACTCGTTCCTACTTCTTTTTAAACTCAGATTCGATTTTTTTGTTTAAGCTTTTTTTTTTTTTACATTTTCCATTCTTTCACACACAATGCTTTTAACACTCACTGTGCTTTTAACTTTCACAATATTTTCATTTCTTGATTTCTTTTTCATTTAAGTTCACTTAGCAAGAGTATATATACACTATATCAAACAAGCTCTTCTTTTCTCTCTCAAGAACAAAACGAAGCCATGAAAATGTTTCTACCTACCCCCAATATTCATGGCTCAAAGTCTATTTCATAGTGCATTTCAATGTTAGGGATAGAGAGGGTTTGTGTTTTCTACTCAAATTAGGCTAAAGGCTCCGAAAGTAAGGCTCATAAAGAAAGGGATACTAAAGGCTCAAAGTATGGGAACTAAGGGTATAAAGCATATGGGTTAGGCATTTAGGCTCTAAGCTATACAAACAATGCCTTAGGTTATTCCCAAAACATTTCACAAGACACAAATTCTATCATGCTTACATTTATTTGAATGAAAAACTATCAATTCAAACTTTATTTATCTATAAGCATATGTACACTCTACCTATCCTATGGCACAATTTATACATTTTTATTAAAATTGATTGTCTCTAGTTTATTAAACAATTTAACTTATTAACCTAACTAGTCTACCTTTAAAAATACCAAATTTTCTAATATCAATCAAAATTGGCATGCTCGACAATCCAAAATACTTATTCAATATCTACAATTAGTGGCCTATTGCCTAAATACAATCCACGCACCATGCAAAAATAAGAAAATCAAGGAAACAATAAGAAAACAATTTTGAAATTTTTTTGAAAATTTTTGAAATTTTTTGAAAAATGACGTGAAAATTGAAAAACATACAAAACACGCATAAAAACAACACAAAATAAAATAATGAGCTTCACCCTCACACTTAAATTACACATTGTCCTCAATTTGTAGCTCAATATAAAGAAATAAGCTTACCGAACTTCACCAAAACTATCCATAGTATCAGATACCACTTTAAGATACCCTAAAATTATTATCTTTCAGCCTCAACTCCAAACTATACACGAATTAAACATACAAAGTCCTAAATTTAAACATGCAACAAATTCAAAACCTAAGCTAAACAAAAGTAAATAGAGTCTTACCTCAAATAAGTTAACTAAATTTAAACATGCAACAAATTCAAAACCTAAGCTAAACAAAAGTAAATAGAGTCTTACCTCAAACAAGTTAATTATTTACAAAAAAAGTTTAATTGCTTCGGATAACTTGAAGAAAAAAATTCTCGGACGATTCAAAACGCCCTAAAATAAAACTTTCAAGGGGTCTTCGAGACTTTAATCCCTCGTTTGTTCATAATAGGGTTTAAAACGACCTTCTTCAGCAAATGAACATATCAATCCCGCAAGAAAACCATTAAAATAAAAATAAAATTTCATATCTATAAACTTAACTTTTGCTAATTATCTCCCAAATTGATATGCGTAATTTGATATGTCAAATTACTCTTCCCTGTTATACTTAATACTTAAGGAGCTTGTTTTTAGGTAATTTTGTGTCTTTCCCGTAGTTTGTAGGTTTTCAATTGAATACATTTAAATGACTCATTTTACTCATTTTTTATACTCAAATTGGCCAATTGTGCCATTAAAGGCCTTAACATTTGATTGAATGTTTTAGGTACTTGATAGAGGCCCAAAATCGTGTAAAAACATCACCAAAATAAGGGGTATCATGACATCAAAGTATGGGAATTATAATACCCCCAACAGTTTCGAGATACAGCAGTATTGCAATATCCAAGTGACAAAGAACAATACATTTCAAGATTGACAATGGTATCGCGATATCCAACCATGGGTATGGTGATATCATTTTCATGAGGGGACAAAAAATGACGCCAGAGATAATGTTTGTCCAACTGAAGCACCAATCAGAGGAGGCCCATTCAAAGGCATTTTGGTCACAAAATAGGGGTAAAAGGTTGTTGCTAAATCAGCTAAAATTGCTTGAGTAGAGAGGATTCCATATTAGTTTAGTTTTTTGCTTTAGTTTTCTCTTAGGTTTTTTTCTCCATTTTTCTAGGGTTTCTTCTTTTCATCTCCATTACTAGTTTAGTGTTTACTTTTCCTAAACTTTATTGATATTATTGTTGTTCTTCTTGTTAGTTAAGTTAGTTATTACTGTAGCTAGGATTTATTTTCACTTTTAGTCGATTTCTTTGCTTGTAATGTCATTTTAACCGTTTAGCTTAATGTATTTTAGTTTCTTGTAGTTTAATATGTTAAAGACTTTACCATTAAATGCTCATATTTATTTTTCCTTCAAGTTTTATAACTCAAAATCCAATCTTTCATCTTTTTCTTAAGCTTTATTTTTATGGATCTTATGTTTCTTTCTTTTATGTTTGTTAGCTTAGTTTTTAACATGAGTAACTAAAATCCTAAAGAGGTTGGTTGAAAGAGATGTAGGTAAGCTAATTTTTGGTTAAGGCACTAAATTACAACAAATTGGACTAAATTGAATGGACATAAAAACTTAAGATTGATGCTCTTAAGGGAAGATTTAGGCAAATGAGACCGAGAGGTAATCTTGTTGAGCACCAATTTTGTAACACCCCAACCCTTGCTGGCAGACTGAGCCATTACACTAAAAGCAAGCTTAAACTTGGTTTGTACTCTTATTGAGGTTTTGGTGTATACTCACTGAACTATGGCATTAACCCAAAATTTATAATGATAAAATAATTAAATTGGGGATACGCCATATAATATAAAACATAACTGAAAATAAATTTTTAGTGGAAGCCTTACAATAGACGACGAGTTTATATAAAACACAATGTGAGTTATTTTCCACACAAGTTTCAAGTGTATCATTGGCAATTAAATATCGTTTAAATTAGTTTGGTGCATATGACTAAAAGATGATATCATAAACCATTATTCACAAAGGATTAACCTATACCTCAAGAGTACGTAACCATTCTCTTAAAGCAGTGATTTAGGCGAAAGGTGTAAATTATTACAAATGTTGGTTACAAAATAGAGCTACACATCACCTACCCAAAATGAAAGTATATGCATGTTACAAAATAAACATAGGTGAGTCTCATAACAAAGGTCGCTTTATCTGGCTGAGTCCATTCTACAAGCCCTTTCCAAACAAATTCTATGAGCATAAATAATTGGGCGTATATAAACATATACAAGTAACAATAAGTTAACAAACTTCCCACAGAGACAACTGGGCTTCTACCCTCTTACATAAGATAATGGCGAATACCAATCCCTAGTGGATAGTATCCCTGGCGGACTCTATCATTTGTGAATATAGTTCGTAACTACTGTCCCAAAGAATAGTTGCCTTAACATCAACAGAATGAATACTTCCCTTAAGTAAAATGAATGCTACCAAATCTTACCCTTATTATCTCTTACATATCAATTGACTGGTACTTACACGTCTACCGAATTCAATTTCACTAGGGCGGACACTGTACGCCAAACACAACAATTTAGTGAATATGCTACATACTCAACACAATAATATTATTAAGATTTACCACTTATCATGCAATATTATCATACACTACAATTACATTATCAAACATTTCCTTCTTAGCATATCCTTCCTCTATCTAGATATACATAACATGCATTACAAACAACAAATTAGGATTTACATTTTCTTACTCTTTTTCTTGATGATAAATATTAAAAGTAACATGTTTTAACCTTATTTTTAATGTGTTTTTGGATGATTATTCGATTTAAAAGGGTGAATTTTATGCACCTAATCTTTTAAATTCATGTTTCTATACTTAGGAGAGCATTAGTGAGCAAAATGAGTGAAAAATGGAAAATCAGAGTATAATTCAGGAGCCACATGGGCTGGACACCTGGCCATGTGAGCCACACGAGCTACCACGCAGCCATGTGTCAAACTGTGTGGATTCACACTCCAAACTCACGAAAAATGCATTTTTTAGGTTTTTCGGGCATTCTAAGACCTATATATGACAAAGATAAGAAGAGGGGAGCAAGCCTTCATAGAATACTCAAGAAAACAACTCGAAAAACATCATTGAAGCCTACTCTAAAGCAGATTTCCATCAAAATTAAAGATCTCATATTAAAATCTTTGAAGTTTATTATGAGTTTCTTTATTTCTTGTGGTTCTACTGTCCTTGAGATGTTTTTTATTTGCTATCATGAACTAATTTTCCAAATACCTAAGGAGATGAACCTTAGGATGAATTATGTTATTTGATTGCTATTTTTACGTAATAAATACTTGGATCTTGTTCTCAATTATGTGTGCTTACTTCTTGATTAATCTATATTTGATGTGCTTAAATCAGAGGAGGAATAAACCCTATATAAGAGTAGAACTAGCGTAATTGAGTGGAGTTGCATATAATCCTAGAAATAAGACGACATAAATCACCATATTAGAGTGAAATCTAATAGGGGGATTCATAGGTCGAGTTAATACAATAATAGGGGTTATAATTAGAAAGAAATTTCAACTAACCAACCTAGAGTCAGTTGCTTTTAGTCTTGAAGAGAGATATTAGCATAATTTAAGGATTTTTACGAATCAAAGATACTATGTGAAGAAATTACATAATATAGATTGATAATGATAGATGAAGTCTAGGTGAATTCTCCCTTAGGTATTGCTTTACTTATTGGTTGTTTACTTGATTATTTTCCTGATTTGTTCTTTGTCGTGTTCTTTAGTTAATTTAATTAGTTAATTTTTGTTTTTAATCAATCACTTCAATTTGTCGGCTAAATAATAGAAAGGTGATAATTACTAGTACTTTTAATCTTTGTGGGAACAATATATGTGCTCACCGTAGCTATGATATTATTTGATAGGTGCACTTGCCTTGGTCGAATTTTTAGTTGGTTTACGATTGCAATCAAGTTTTTGACACTGTTACCGGGGACTAAAATACTAGGAAAATTTTATTTTTATTAATTTAGTCATTTTTATTTTTAATTTAATTTTTATATTCTAATTTTTTGTTTGTTTGTTTCTGGTAGGTTCTTTTGGTTTATGACTAGAGGAAACCCGTTGGATCCATTACTTTTTGACAGTGAGATTGAAAAGATTGCTCGTAGAAATTATAGAGAGTTTAGGGAAGCAAAGAAAAATCAACAGAATTTAGTAGAAGATCAAGAGGAAAAGGATATTACGGTAGAGATGGGTGATAATTAAAAAAAATCAGCTACCTCCTGCAGCTTCTGTTCCTCAGACTATGTATGATTACTCTAAGCCTACTCTGATTAGGATTGAATTGAGTATTGTGAGACTTACCATTGTTGCAAACAATTTTGAACTGAAGTCGAAGACAATTAAGATAGTATAACAATATGTTTAGTTTGATGGTTTGCAAGATGAAGATTCGAATACTCATTTGGCTAACTTTCTAGAGATTTGGGACACATTCAAGATAAATGGAATTTCTGATGATGAAATATGCTTACGGTTATTCCCATTTTCTTTGAAGAGTAAGGCAAAATAGTGGTTGAATTCACTTCCACGAGGTTCTATCACAACTTGGGATCAAATGACTGAAAAATTTATATTGAAGTACTTCCCACCGGCCAAAATAGCTAAGTTGAGAAACGACATCTCTTTATTCAATTTGATATGGAGATATTATATGATGCATGAGAGAAATTTAAAGATCTCTTGAAAAGGTGCCCTCATCATGGGTTACCTTTGTGGTTATAAGTTCAAACATTCTACAACGGTTTGAATCCCTCAACTAGGAAATTAATTGATACAGCAGCTGGTGGAACACTGAATAATAAAACACCCAAGGAAGCTCAAGAGTTTATTGAAGAAATAACACTAAATAACTATCAGTGGCAAGTCATGAGAACAAAATTGATGAAAGCAACCGGTGCTTTTAATATAGAGCAATTGCTATGTTGGCAAGCCAAGTGGAAGTACTGAATAAAAATTTTGATGGTTTGAATTTTTCTAAGAAGCTAAACCCAAATGTGCAATGTGATGCAAATGGAGCGGAGATGATTAATCCAGAATATTCACCCTTCAAGTCTAACATGGAGCATGAGCAAGTTGACTTTTGGGGTACTAATTCTAGACCTCAAAATAACCCTTATAGTAATACTTATAATGAAGGTTGGAGGAACCATCCAAATTTCTCTTGGGGTGATTAAGGAAATCAAAGGTCACAACCCCTCTAAGTTTTTAGAGCCTTATCAGTAGGAAAAGAAATCAAACCTTGAGGAGATGTTAGCTAAATTTATTTTGGTGTCAAAAACTCAATTTCAAAAACATTGAAACAACACTGAAAAATTAGCAAGCATCGATTCATAGACTTGAAAATCAATTTGGACAGCTTGCCAAACTTATTTTAGAAAGACCACAAGGGAGCTTACTTAGCAACACTAAAACTAACCCAAGGGAGCAAATCTACACAATCACCGTTCGAAACGTGGAAGGGTTAGTCGAGCCGAAAAAGAAGTCGAAGCTAGAAGTTGTTGTGAAAAGTGATGAAGTTGAGGAAAGCAAGGAAGAGCATAAGCTAATGGTCAAAGAATACAAACCACGAATCCCTTATCCAGTAGCATGGAAGAGAGACCACACAGAAGAACAATATGGTAAATTTCTTGAACTCTTAAAAAAATTGCATATTAACTTACTGTTTGTTGGCTCTTTTGCATATGCCAAAGTATGTAAAAATTTTAAAGGAGTTGTTAACAAATAAAAGGAATTTAAATGACTTGTTGATTGTACAGCTCAATGCAGTTTACTTGACCGTTCTCCAAAACAAACTGCCTAAGAAACTTAAAGATCCAAGGAGTTTTACTATTCCTTGTCTCATTGGTAGTTTCATTATTGAAAGCGCTTTGGCTGATTTGGGGGCTAGTATAAATGTCATGCCTTATAAGATGTTCAAACAACTTGGTCTTGGGGAACCCAAACCCACTAGGATGAGTAACCAATTAGTAGATAGATCAATTAGTTGATAAATTTATATTCCCAGTTGATTTTGTTGTATTGGACATGGATGAGGATATTAAGGTACCTATGATCTTAGGTCGACTTTTTTTAACCACTGCTAGAACTGTTATTGATGTGGGTACTGGTGAACTTGTGCTTCATGTAGGGGATGAAAAGATTACTCTTTAAGCACGTGATTTTGTGAGAGTCCCTAGTGAGCAAGTGTAAACGAAAAAATATATAGGATTTTTCCTATGTAATTTATGACCTTTTTACTTAAATTCGTTGTTAAAACTAAGTAATTGTTTAATAAATTAATGAAATATGTGAAAACATGAAATTAGGACATAGAAATTATTAAAATGTGATTTTATGCTTTATTATATAGTTTTCATACAATAAATGGCTTATTTTATATTAATTTGAATATATTATAGTTTTTAAGACATAAAGTGGGTCATGAATGATTAAATTAAATAATAAAATATAAAATAATATTTAATAATTCATTTTAAAATATTTCATTAATAATATGGGTTTTAAATTAATTAATTAAATTGGATAACTTTTATTCCTTGGTCTTCTAACTTGTTGATTTGTTCTGGATAGGTCTGATAGCTTTGTTGGATTGCAAAACCATCCAAATTGGAGACCAAGTCAACCCAATATTCGGCTACACATGGCTGTCCATTTAAACCATTCTCTGGTTTAATTACACAAGGTCCTTGCAGTGTTAAAGAAATTAGAGACTTTCCCGAAGATTTACGATTGACCGAGTCTCAGAGCTAAGTTGTGTGGCATCCAAGATTCCTTAAAAATCAAGCAAAAAAATCAAGTCAAAAGCCACTAAGGATGGCCAGCCACAATTTGAGGAGATTTCAAGTGGTTCACGTCCACTATTTTTAGCAAACTATCCCCCTCTCCTCACCTGTAAATAAGACCCTCTCATTCCTTCATTCATCATCCCTCAAGCATCCTTCAATCATTCCTCATTCATTCTCATCATTCATCATTCTCCCTTTTCTCCAAATTCTCTTCATTTTCCATTCCCACGCCTAGCATCATCTCTTCATAGATATTTTAGCAATTAAGCCTCTTAAGAACCCTTGGTCGGCCACCTTGGAGAGCCACCAGCAAAGGAGTAAAGCAAAGGAACAAAGGAGCCTTGTCAGCCAGAGTCTTGGGTGACAACCACTCTGAATTGGGTTTAATCTTCATTTTCTTTAATTTAATTTAAAGATGTTTGCTATGTGTTCTTTGTTCTTGTTTACAACAATGTTAGCTTAATTTTATTTAAGCTAGGATGATTGCTTTGATTAAATAATATTTATTTGATTCATGCTTATAATGTTTGTGCCTCAATCGATCATGTTTTCAATTAAAATCAAGCCTACGTGATTGAAATGCACCTGAATTAGTTGAGCAATCCTAACCAGATGAAGGCTAATGGACACATAATTGAAATATGCATGCTTAATTTAGATCCTGACCCGATTAAATTGAAGGTTGCATAACAACTCTAACCAAACTCTATTATCTGCATAGTTTTTAGATTTGTGTGATTAAATTGTTTCAAACCTGACACGTCCCTGTTACCTCACACGAATGCTAAGAAACCCATAGTAAATAAGGATCAGTAAAATGCATATTTACTAAGTAAAGGATTCTGAAAGGACCTAATGTGGTTTCCAAACTCATGAAAGATTGAGTTGCCATGGAATGTTTTTCCAAATGTTATTAAGCATGTTGATAATAAATTGAGTTTAATTAAAGTAATTATCCTAGTTCATTTATGTTATAATTGTTGCAAATTGTGTTTAATTTTACTAAAATCGATTTCATTCATATAGTTTGCATACTTAGGATAATTTGCATTAGGAATCATTGCATTTAGTTTAATATATTTTAATCACCACTTCTCAACTATATTGTGTTTTTATTTACCAAATTGTTAATATAATTTTACAAATTAAGTGACTTAGCACAAATACAATCCCTATGGAGATGATAACTCGATACTTACTTATTACTTGATAACGACTGTGTACACTTGATCAAACCTATGCGTTACAGCAAGATAATACTAATTGTTCTGTTAATGTTAGTAATCATGTGGCTCAATGTTCTTTGTAGGAAACCCCTCATGAAAACGTGTTGGAGCCATATTTTATTTAAAGTGATAGAACTCGAGGGACAAGGGAAGAGCAAATGGTGCAGCTCCACGAACTAGATGATTGACCAACGAAGGTTGATAAGGAACCGAGAAAGTAAAAGGAAGTAACAAAGCAAAGCCGTGATGTGCATGTAAAAAGAATGAATCAATTAAAATTTGGGGACAAAGTGTTGTTAGATAAATTAGATCATCGAATTTTTCCTTTAGAGTTTAAGTCAAGAGGGTTTGACCCATGTGTGGTAAAAAATGTATTTCCATACGGAACCATTGAGGTAACACACCCTGGTTATGGCACATTCAAGGTAAACAATCATCATCTCAAACTTTATGTTAATGGTAATATTGATAATGAGAGAAAGGAGCTTCGGCTCCAAGATCCGCCTTAACTGTGAGCTTAAAAAGGGAAGTCGAGCTTATACTTTAAATAAGTGCTTCTCGAGAGGCAAGCCGAGTTTTATTATTATTATTTATTTATTTTAATTTCATGTTATTTTTAAAAAATAAAAAAAAATTAGTACACTTATTTTTATTTACTTAATAAATTTTTGAAAAAAAATGAAAAAAATGAAAGAAAAATAAAAAGAAAAAATATTCAAAAATGAATTCAAAAAAAATTGAAAAAGAAAGTGGTCCACATGGTCTGGGGTGATCCATACGGCCTAGACACATGGGCGTGTCTTATGCCGTGTGGATGCTGGAGCTAATTTTTTTAATTATTAATTTTCCCCACACGGCCTGACACACGAGCGTGTTTGAGGCCATATGGTTATTGGGCTTACTTTTACCTTTTTCTTATCACATACGGTCAAACCACACGGCCGTGTAGAGCACATAGCCTGGCCACATGGCCATGTGGCTCGCATAACCTGACACATGGCCATGTACTTTTTTTCCTTTTTAAAGCTAATTTTTTTCTTCTTCTTCTTTTATTTCCTTCATACCCCAAACAAAGTGATTTCATTTAGTTTTATAATTTTTATTTTTATTTTTATTTTGTTTTTGGTTTTGGTTTTTTTTTTGTTTTTTAATTATGCACTATACTTTTATTATTTTTCCGGTTGTTTTTCTATTTTGCTATCTCTTTATTTTCTTATTCATTTTCTTGGAAACATGCACTTCATTTAGAACCGTTTATGATTTCAGTTTTCTATATTTCGACGAATTCATCCAAATTCAGGGCAATTTCAGTTCTCACCTTCTCTTCTGATATTATTGTTATTCTGTTATTTTAATTGTTTGTACATTGAGTGCAATGTACATCTTAAGTGTGGCGAAGATTTTATATGCTTATGCGATATGACCCCTGAATTATTGCTTGTGTTTATGTAATTTTCTTGAACCTAACATTGAAGTAATTTCTTTTAATTTGGAGTTTTTATTGATTCGGTTTTAGGATAATTTGTGCATTTTGTGTATTGGTTGATTTATACTTAAAGACATGAGATAGTCAAGCATGATAATTTATTTTTCAAAATTATTATTATAAGTTGTCTCCTAAATTGAATTATTATCTTGAAATTTTGAAATTGCTTGAGTATGCATGTTGAGACCACATTATTGGTTTGATATCTTTGAGATGATAAAGACACTTAGGATTTAACCTATTTAACATGTAATTATTGAATTGCTGAATTTTATTCTTGTTCTAGAAAAACAAAAATAAAAAAAATAAAAAGAAAGAGAGAAGAATATGAAAATAAATGAAAAAAAATTGATTGAGCTTGAATAATTAATTTTTAATTTCTCTTAATTCAGCAACTAATTGTTTTTCTAGTTCAGTAATTTATCAACTCGATTCTCGATTATAACCAAATTTTTTGGCATTTTCCATACCCTTAACCTAAGCCTCGTTACAACCTTTTGAAAACCTCTTGATTGATGTGTCATCTCATTTTATAGTGGTGGAGATTTGATTTTTTAAGCAAGCCTATAGTAATGTCATTTCTTGTTCGACTATTGAGTGCATATTACTTGAGCCTCAAACCCTTTGAGTGCTTTAAGTAAATCTTTAGTGAGGATGTTTATTCTTGTTGATTTTGAATTTAAGATAATTATTTAGATAAGAGGAGACACTTATGTTTTTTGTCCTTTAAAATTTTTAGCTTAGACTGTATGAATCTTTAGTGTCCTTTTGGTTGAATTTCTAATGCATGATTATTTGCAAATTATCTTGAAACATTATTGATGAAAATAAAAAATTGAAAAAAAATTAATATGAATGTAGGTTGAGAACTTTGCTTGAGGACAAGCAAACGCTTAAGTGTGTGGATATTTGATAAATGCTAAAAGTAACATATTTTAACCTCATTTTTAATGCGTTTTTTGATGATTTTTTATTTAAAATGGTGAATTTTATGCTCATAATCCTTTACATTCATGTGTCTATACTTAAGAGAACATTTGGGAGCAAATGAGTGAAAAACGAGCGAAAATCAAAAAATCGAAGCATGTTTTAGGAGTCACACGGGTTGCCACACGATCATGTGCCAGATCGTGTAGATTTCGTGAATCGCATTCCAAACACACAAAAAAATGTAATTTTTAGGTTTTTTGAGCATTTTAAGACCTATATATAGCAAAGGTAAGAAGATAGGAGCAAGTTGTCATAGAATACTCAAGAAAACAACTCAAAAAGCACCATTGAAGCCGACTCTGAAGCAAATTTCCATCAAGATTGACGATCTCTTTTTTATTTCTTTAAAGTTTATTTTGAATTTCTTTATTTCTTATGGTTATACTATTTTTGAGATGGTTTTATTTGCTATCATGAAATAATTTTCCAAATACCTAAGGAGATGAACCCTAGGATGGATTTTGTTATTTGATTTCTATTTTTATGCAATAAATACTTGGATCTTGTTCTCAATTATGTGTGCTTGATTCTTGGTTTAATATTTCTAGACTATTAATCCATGTTTGATGTGCTTAAATTAGAGGAGGAATAGACCCTGTTTAAAAGTAGACTAGCGTATTTGAGTGGAGTTGCATGCAATCCTAGAAATAGGATAATACAAATTTACAGTATTAGAGTCAAATCTAATAGAGGGATCCATAGATCGAGTTAATGTGATCATAGGGGTTATAATTAGAAAGAAATTTCAATTAATCAACCTAGAGTTAATTGCTTTTAGTCTTGAAGAGAGATATTAGCATAATTTAAGGATTTCTACAGATCGAGATACTAAGTGAAGAAATTGAGTAACATAGATTAATAAAGACAGATGAAGTCTAGGTGAATTCTCTCTTGGGTATTGTTTCGCTTCTTGGTTGTTTACTCGATTATTTTCTTGATTTGTTATTTGTCATGTTCTTTGTTAATTTAATTAGTTAATTTTAGTTTTTAATCAATCACTCTAATTTTTCGGTTAAATAATAGAAAGACAATAATTACTATTACTTTTAGTCTTAATGGGACTGATATCTGTGCTCACTGTAGCTATACTATTAATTGATAGGTGCACTTGCGTTTGTCAAATTTTTAGTTGGTTTACAACTGCAATCACTCGCCCTTCCTTATGCTAACGTCGGATCCCATATTTACACATCAGAACAGATATCATAATCCACATTATTTCAAACACATGTGTGTTCCTATAAGTTCAGGGCTCTTTTCCATGGTTAACAACTAACATGCCCTACCGATGACAACACCCATATTGCCAGGCTGGTTAGCAGCTAACATGCTTTACTAGAGACCTAGCACACTCACTAATCTTGTTAGCAACTAACATGCCCTACCAGTGGCTCATCTTATCCAGATTCTAAGTTTGCACACCAAAGAAGTCATGTCTATTTCCTACCACTTACATGCACATGAAGATGATTACATGCAACAACTCACCATATTTCATGAAGACGATTTTACCTGAATTCATAAACTATAACTATGACAACTAAAACTTGACAGTATATAAAGACTCAGAACAAACTCTCAGATGACTAACACAAATTGGATAATCACTTATTGGAGATCTATAGAAGGTCTCAATGAAGCTGGTTACATCTTGAAGTTTTTTGTTACACTCTATAACTTTTACTTATTATTCGAACACTTGCTGGTTCTTCTTTAACAAGGTTATTCCCTCTTATCGGGTTACCAGAATAAAATAAGGTCAAATAAATAAAGAAAGAACCCCCATTACAACAACCACACCGTTATTGATATCCCACACGACTCTCACAATAACCCTACACGTGGCCACCGATGCAAAGCTGAATCAACACCCTTTTTTGGCCAACATAATAATTTCTAAACAAATCCTACCTTAAACATCCTTGCACTGTAGTTAATTTCCAACTAGATCTTAACAAGAAACCAACTAAAAATGAACAACATACCTACGTGCTCATAAACAATTGGGTCCATGACCTAACAATTGAGTCCATGACCTAAAAATGAACAACATACCTGCGTGCTCATAAAAATGAACAACATACCTACATGCTCAACAGTCGCCTAGAGGCCGTGGATAGGTCAGGGGTGGAAACGGTTTGGGTCGTGGAGCTCCAGGTAGGGCTGCCGGTCATGCAGAGGCGAGGCAGCCAGCTTTGGTTTATGCAGCACGTCACTGAGATGATGGAGACGCTCCAGATGCGGATACGGGTACGTACTTTAACCATAGTGTACTACATTTAATTTGGAATTCGAGTGTGCAGCGAAAATGTGGTGGTGTAACCTGTGTTGTGCGGCTACTATATAGTTGGAAATTTCGAGGACGAAATTTCTTTAAGGGGGTAGAGTTGTAACGCCCCAAATTTGGGCCTAAATGGAAATAGGTCTTGAGCGTGGGATCACATAAAAATTTATACGTGCAAGATAATGACATAAATGAACGTCTACTTCAGTGGTTAAGTGATTTAGGAAAAGTTGAGAGTGTTGGAGAAGTCCTAGGTTCAAACCTGGGCTTTAGCAAATTTTTTGATTTTTTCTCTTAAGTGAATCTTGGCCTTAGCTTGAAGGCTTTATAAATATTTTTGTGAAATCATAACACAAAAAGAGTCTATGGTGTAGTGGCAAGGTGGTGACATAAGTGTGGCAAGGAGGTGGCGTCACAGGTGTGATAAGGAGGTCAGAGGTTCAAGTCTCATTGCATGCAAATGGGATTATTTATTTTGCTCATGTGGAGGTAAAAGTTGGTGTTGGATTTGAACTTTGTGTTGGAGAGTTTGAGTGGGTCAAATGAGTGATTTAAGGAATGGATCATGGAGGATTGGAGGAGTGATTTTAGGAGGAAAAAGGGGAGTTTGAATTATAGAAGGTTGTTCTCAAATCTGCTAAGGGGGACTTTGGAGTATGCATTTCGGCAATTAGTGAGTGTATAGGTGCCGAATTTTCTCTCTAGCATTTGGGGGTTTTGCATTTTTCTTTCTTTTCTTCTAGTGCTAAAACTAAAACTGACCATTCGAGTCATTCTTTTTCTGCATATTTTCCATTCACTTTCTCTCTTCTTGGCCGAACCTAACACTTATTGTGGTTAAGTGTTGTGAACGTTAATGGAATGGCTAACCAAGTACCTTAATTGAATATAGGTTCTGTGCTCGTGGGCTACTGCGGTTTTCTTCAACAGGTGTACACACACAACGCTCCAATTGTAGATCGGTAAATGCCAAAATCGCGAAATACCGAAAAGTCAAAAAGTTGAAAGTACGACTATGGCTACCACACGAGCGTACGAAGCTCGTGTTGATAAGTTGATACAACGACAGAGGTCACCACGAGCGATCTAGTGGTGTTGGGCCGTTTTTGGGCCAAATGGACTGAAATGGGCCAAGTGGGCCCTACACGAGTAAAATTTTCTTGGATGGATAGGAAATAATGAACCGGCCATGACAATCGCATGGCCAAGGGCAGTTTTGCTCATGTGGCCCACTTAGGCCCATTTACACCCTTATGACCATTTAGGTTATCTGTGTCGCTCAAGGCGACTGTAGACTTTCAGAAAGGTTGTAAAATGACCGAAATACCCTTGAAGGGTAAAATTACCGAAATACCTTCGAAGGATAAAATGATCAAAATACCATCGAAGGGTAAAATTACTGAAATACCTTCGAAGGGTAAAATTATCGAAATACCCTCGAAGGGTAAAATTACCGAAATATCCTCAAAGGGTAAAATTATTGAAATACCCTTGAAGGGTAAAATAACTGAAATACCCTCGAAGGGTAAAATGACTGAAATACCCTCGAAGGGTAAAATGACCTAAATACCCTCGAAAGGTAAAATGACTGAAATACCCTCGAAGGGTAAAATGACCTAAATACCCTCGAAGGGTAAAATTATCGAAATACCCCCGAAGGTTAAAATAACTGTTATACCTCTAGGAGATGAAATGACTGTTATGGCCTTATGCTATGTATAACCGTTTTGCTTTATGATATTTATATGACTGTCACTGAGTATGACATATTGCATACACGTATGATTTATGACATGACATACTGCATGGGGTTGGGATTTTGTATTGGAGGAAGTGATTGATATGTGAGGGCCGTATGGGTCGCATGAGACAACTGTGGACCCATCGATGGCTTTTAGCCGATTATGTGATTGGCAGCTCTACTACAGTATTGGTTAGTCCTGTAACCGGTGCTACATTAGGAGTGTAGGGATGGGTGGGTCGATTAAATCCCCACAAGAGTGTAGGGTTGGACAGGAGATAGAGTGCAGGGTTGGTATGGGTATTTATGCATTGCATATACTGATCCTGATATTAAGATGGGCTTAGGCCCAGATGTATGTGATATATGACATTTGATATGGGCTCAGGCCCAACCGAGGCTGATGGGGGTAAGACCCAAATTGCCATTGTTATTGTTTTAGGCTAAGGCCCAGACTGTACTGTTACTATTAAAGGGCTCGGACCTAGACTGATTTTGTTTCTGCATACTGGCTGTTTCTTTAATAAGGGGATTACACATTTAGTTTTCGTAAAACCTTTCAGGTAATCCCCAGCGTTAGACGGTTCGGAGTTGCGAAGGACTCGGAGAGGGCCACACAACTGCGCATGTTTAATTTTGTTTTGTGCATTTACTAAAGCACTTTGATTTTGATTCAGGTTGTAATAAGGCTTCTATAATTTTTGGATTTTAAATTTGGGATTTGATGTGATTGTGATTTATATCTGCTAGAAGTAGAACACAGTTTTCCAAAACAATAACTGTTTTCTAACACTACGTTTCCGCAACTCAATTTTTAAAATATCACGTTTTTGCAAATCAATTGTTTTAAATTAAGCTTCCGTAATAATAAGGTTTTAAAGGTAGCAACTTTTCTTTAATAAACCTCGATTGAAAATAAACAAACGCGAACTGAGGTTTTGTACAAGTTTTAAATGCAAGAAGTTTGAAATTTCAAGAAGGGTTTCCAATGAAAACATGGTTTTCGAAAAACACTTCAACGTGACATGTCAGATCCGGGCCTAACTTTTAGGTTAAATTTGGGGTGTTACATTTAGTGAACCATATTAAAGTCAACCAACCACCATTTGTTAGTTATTTATGAATTTCATAACTTTGTCTTCTTTACAATTTAGTCCTTCAGGTCGTTAATAGATAATTAGATTAATCACTCTTCACTTCATGATTTGTCGTAATATAGCTTTTAGCTATTAGTTATTTAGACTCCTTTTGCATGCTCGTAGCCAGGAATTGCTCAACCGCCTTCTCCCTTGGGTTCAGCCCCTTCGAATACTTCGTATTCCATCAAAACTATAAATATTACAACTGATACTATACGCTTGCAGTTAAAACTGCTCCTTAAAATAGTTTTTTTAAATCGTTTCTTTTTAAGTGTAGGTGTGACAACAATCACTAACAAGCATGCACAATCACATAAAAATCACTAAATCTTGCATCGATTCCCCAGCAACGGTGCCAACAACTTGACCGTCTCTCACTGTCCTCGTAGACCATGAGAGAAATCAACACTAAAAGAACAATCAAATAAAAATAATAGTGTGCGATGTTTGCAAGTGTGATCGGTCAATTGTAATATTTGTAGTGTTACAATGGAACACCAGAGTATTCTAAGGATCGAACCCTACTAAGTCAATGATTTAATGATTCCTACTCAATAGTCATGCAATGAAGGAGTCAAGCTACCTACTCACTAAGCATTATATTACGATAGACTACAAATGAAGTTGATTAAAACTAATTAATTACATAAAACAGAAAAGGACTAAACTGTAAAGAATGAAAAGTGCAAAACTAACAAATACTATAACAGAAAGAGGTTGGTTGATTCCCATATTGTTGGTTAACTTTTAAATTAGGGATCTAAATCACTATTACTCTTAAATTCGCTCTACTTTACCTCTCGACTTTAATTTTACCAACTTAGACAAATTAGTTTGGTTTATCTTTCGACCTCACCAACTAATCTGGGATTGTAGAATTGGTGCCCGATAAGATCTCCTCTCGATCTCACTTACCTAAATTTTCTCTTAGTGTCGTCAATCCTAAGTTTTGAAGTCTATTCGATTTAGTCCAATTTTTTTAATTTAGTCTCTATATAAAAAATTAACTACACAACATTTTCATCAACCAACTACTTTAGATTTAGCTACCCAAACTCCTACTTAAGCAAACAAGAACACAATAATAACATAAAATGTGCATAAATGGTAAATGCAAGAAAAATGAGAAAAGTTAGGGTTTTTTAAAAATTAAAAAAAGCTTGAAAGTAAAGAAGATGGTAGGAAAGGAAATGAACAAGAAGACTTAAAGGTCAAACCTTTAATGATGAAACTAAAAGGAAACTGATTTATATTAATACTAATGATTAAATTGAAAATAAAAGTTTGAGGTACTAAACCAACAAATAAACCTAGCTGTGGTGATAAATAAATTAACTAACTACCATTAGCACTTAGAAAAACAAGAAAATGTATAGGAAAAGTAAACCCTAAGTTATGGAGAAGAAAACTATCCTAAACCTAAACTACAAGATGGAAGAAACCCTAAACTAAAAGCTCTCTCTAGTCTACACTTTTTGTTCTAAGCCAAAAGTGGCCTTCTAATCTGATTACAACCCAAAATTTGTGCCCAAAATGCCCCTAAGTGTCTAAATTTGATTGGTGTTGAAGTTGGATAAGGACCACCCCTGCAGTCAATTTTTTTCTTTTCACAATAGTGGTATCGCGGTACTCACGACAGTATTAAATTAGAGGGTCCTTGGGAGGTTAGGTATCGCGATACCCAAGGCTAGTATTGTGATACCACTATAAATGGCTTCAATTCTTCATGTTTCAATGGGTATCATGACTTCCCTGCTTTGATATCGCGATACCCCCTTCTAGGTGATGTTTTCGTTTATATTTGTGTCATCATTGACTCTCTACAAAGCTCAATCAACTGTTAGGGTCTTATGATGCATTTGGCCATTATGGGTCTCAAAAGGGGCATAAAATGCACCATTTCACTTATTAAAGCAAAGAATGGAAACTAATTAAGAACATGACAAAACCATATAAATTGCTTGAAAACAAGCTCTTTAAGCGTACTAGGGAGCCTAATTTGACATATCAAATTACAGAAGATCAACATGTGATCTATTTCTAATATTGTGTCATGTTCAGTTAGTCATATCTATGTTTCTATCTTTTGGAAGTCATTTGCTCCAGTACCTAAGACAAGGTATCTCCCCAATTGGACTTGATAGATGTCATATTAGTCTTTTAATCGATCTGCTCAATTCTGATTAGACTAAGGACATGTTTAGATTATCTACTAATATAAATCATCTTCTCGCATTATGATTCGATTACGTAATGCCACTTAATATTAGTTTAAATGTTAGATAATCATTGATCCAATATTTGCTTTCATTTTTCTTTGTGTGAAAAACTATTGAGGATAATATACAGAGGATATTAATGAAAATAATAAATTTTTATTAAACTAATTTGTTCAAAAATTTACAAGTACAAAGACAAAATCACTACACTAAGGGTATTAGATCCCAACAAGAAGTAGTTCTATGAAATTCATAGTAACCACTTCCAAGCTTGCCTTGGAATAGGAATTGGTTAAAGGGGGCCAGGTTGGGTTACATGTTATATCATTGTCTTTTGAAAAATGTCATATTGTTTAACATAGTCTTTCACCTGCCTCTTAAAACCTGACCAGTATAAATACGTTTTGGTTCTATTTTAGGTTGCTTATACCTTAGAATGTTCTCCTTAAGGAGAGTCATGGAGCTGTTTGAGTATTTGTTACCTCAATGATCTTATGTTCCCTATACAAACCCTTTTGTGGTATTTCAAAATTCCACTAGAGTAAGAATAATTTGTGTGATAAGTAGGAAAAACAGATAAAGTAGTAATCTTCTTATTTACCCATTGATCTTCCTTGTAGCTTTCCCCTACTTCTTGAACCCAACCAAAAATCAAGATGGCAGATAACTGGTATAATACATGAGTATCTTTATATTGTTTTGACAATGCATCAATAGCTAAATTTGTTTTTCCCTTCTTGTATTGAATAGTGTAGTCCAAACCTAAAAGCTTAGAAATTCCTTTCTTTTGAATAGGAGTTGTTAGCTTTTGCTCTAAGAGATATTTCAAGGGCTCATGATCTATCTTGATTACAAAAGGCACTCCCTCTAACTAGTGTCTCCACTTAGTAATAGCCATCAAAATTGCTAAATACTCTTTTTCATAAATGGAGATGTCCAAGTGTCTAAGACACATTGCCTTACTTAGATAAGCTATTGGTCTCCCTTCCTAAGATAGGATGACCCCAATACCTTTAGAACTTGCATCTATATCCAAGTAAATTTTTTTAGCAAATTCAAGCATGGCCAACACATGAGCTTTATGTCAGATTTGATGCCTTAAGTGTAGTATATTCATTTCATATACTTGTATTTTTTTTAAAAAAATTGATTTAATAATATCCATTAATTACATTAATATCCTTTGTATATTGTTTTCAATTATTTTGCACGCGAAGTAAAATGGAAGCAGATATTGGCTCATTGGTTATCTGATGTTTAACTGATATTAATTGATATTACATGGTCGAGCCGTAATACGAAAAGACAACTTGTATTAGTAGATAAACCTAAACATGTCCTTAGTCTAATCAGAAATGAGCTAATTGATTGAAAAACTAATATGTCATCTATAAAGTCCAATTGGGGATATATTTGTCTTGGACATCGAAGCAGATGACTCCCAAAATATAGAAACATAGATGGGACTGACTTGATAGTACATCTGACATGACCCAAGTAGAATAGATCCTAGATCCATTTATGGATTTATTCACTTGTGACGTTCATAGTGTGACATACCTTAATCATGAGTGGATGGTGGACTATGTATGTGTGACTCATATACTTTGATGTAAGTAAAAGCACGAGTTCAAATAGATAAGGAATTGAAAGTTGGTACGTTGGGTATACGACTTTTGCAGCATGTAGCATCATTCACAATAGTGGAATTAATAACCCAATTAATGGGCATTATATGGTAGATGAAAAGCTTATGTCACATGTTTTTCTTTGTGATAAATGACTTAATTATTATTTGATAGTAATTGACTTTTCACAAAAGAAGATTTAATAGTTACCATGAGATAAAATAAGATCATATTAGGAAATTAAATTTATCTAAAAGAGATTAAGGATATCTATAAGGGTAACACACTAATGATAAGGTCATTGGATGACTACTGATTAAGTAGCTTTCATAATGGTATATAACTAGGGAGAGCTCAGTCACTATAGTGAAATGACTTCGTGACTAAATAAGTTTATAATTAATAGGTGAAAACTGGAACTTAATTATAAATTATTTGAGACCTAATTACATATGTCCAATCAATCCCTTCGCTAGCTCGTTGAAACCATAAATGAATTGCTTGTAGAACCAAATGAACAGAAATAGATGGGAAAGATAAAGTTAAAGAAATGGGTCATATTCACAAGTGGATGTGTTTTCTCATTGAGTATAAAAATGACTTGAGAATCAATTTAAGTTTTTCGAGTTATTAATTAATTACTTAATTGAAGTTTGAAAATAAAAATAAATTAACTAGTCATTGTAAATCCATTGAATACGAAAATAGAATGTATTTCCTCATAGATTATTTTACGATAAAGTTACCATGATTTTAACGAAATTAGAATTGGGTTGAGAAATTATTTAATTAGAAAATTAGTTTATCTAAATAAATAAATATTTATTTTGGAAAATAGAAAACATGTATTGGGTTGGATTAAATTATAAAGTGTTGGGTTAAAAGTCCATTAAGTACATAATTGGACCCAATATAGGAGTGACCTAAATCCCCTCATCATAAGAGAGAGGTGCGACATCCTTAGTATTATTTACTAGAGTGTGTCACCCACTCAATTCTCCTTAGAGTAGAATATTGTTTTTATTAAATAAATATTATTTGTATTTTATTAATTCAATTAGGATTCTCTTATCTCTCACTATAATTAAATGACACTAGTAAAACTATTCACACAAGTTTTTGCAGATAAATTTCAAATATTGTTACTCTACCATAAAGTAGTGAGAATTTATTCTCTTATAATAAATTTTATTTTCTAGTAATTACAATTCTACTGATTTCTATTGAGAGAGAATTACTTTACTACTGAAAGTAATTAATTGTTTTTGGTTCGTGATTGTTCAAACTTACACTCGAAGCAATTCATGTTACGAGAATAACGGAGAAGGTCATTCGATTGAAATTTAGGAATGTCTAGGATCCGTATCGTACAAAGCACAAGTATTTTTAGAAAAAAATTTATTATTATAAATATCACAAACTGGCTCGATTTTTAAAATTTTAATTTTCGGCTGTGACAAAAAACTATTTTCTAAACCAGATTTTTTCATCCCTTTACACGTAACACCCTTTAATTGTTGAAATGCTTGAACAACTTCTGGACTCCAAGAAAATCGTTCCTTCTTTAGTATGCTAGTCAAAGGTTTGCTTATTTCTCCATATCCTCTTATGAAATTCCTGTAATACCCTGTGAGCCCTAGGAATCCCCTCAATGGCTTCAATGAACTTGGTAAAGGCCGCTTCAATGAACTTGGTAAAGGCCACTTAACCATAGCTTCTATCTTGGTTGGGTTCATAGCTACACCTTCATAGGATATAATGTGACCAAGATATTCCACTTGCTTCTGCCCAATGAAACATTTGCTCTTCTTAGCAAATAATCGATGTTTCCTTAATTCTTATAAAATTGTATGCACATGTTCAACTTAAGTGATCAGTGTATTACTATGGGTATAGGATGTCATAAAAACAAGGACAAATTTCCTTAAATAGGGTCCAAAGATGTCATTCATCAAGGACCGAAAGGTAGCAGAGGCATTGGTCAGGTCCATGATGTGTTCTGAAAGCTATCTTTGGTATGTCCTCCTCCGGCCTTAAGTCTATCTTAGAGTAGAATTTGGCACCTGCTAACTCATCCAAGAGGTCCTCTACAACAGGAATTGGAAATTTATTCTTAATTGTCATGGCATTGACCTACCTGTAGCCAACACATAGCCTTTAAGTTCCATCCTTCTTTGCTAACAAACAGGGTGAGGCAAAGGGACTTTGACTGATTTGAATTATAGAGGAAGATAGCATCTCTGTTATTTGCCTCTCCACTTCAGCCTTTTGATGGTGGGGAAAACTATAAGGCCCGAGGTTAATTGGTTGAACATCCTGTTTCAATATTATGGCATGATCCTGTTACCTAGCAGGAGGCATCCCTCTAGGTTCTTCAAAGACATCTATATGGACAACTAACAATTGATTTAACTCCTTAGGTATTTCAACCTCTTGTCCTTCCATGGTCAACATATATATTTCGCTAGTCAGGTCACTATACTTGGCATCCAACTTCTGAAAATTCCCCCCTGCAATCACCTTCAACTTAGCCACTTTAAGACCACCTCTCAAAGTAATACTTTGGTCTCCTTGTTGAAAGCTCATAGCCATATTCTTGAAGTCCATTAGTAGTGGACTGAGTTTCCTCATACAATCAACTCCTAGAACCATATCACTTCCTCCCAAAGCTAAAACTCTAAAATCATGCTAAAATTCATCACCTTGCATGGACCACTGTTGTTGCTTGGACTTAGCTGTATTAAATAGCTTCTCTCCATTTGCTATTGTGATAGTAACTGGATGTGTTTGAACCAGTTCAAGAGCATTTGTTGCCCAGTTATGGGTTATAAAGCTGTGATACTCTCAGTGTCCACTAGGATGTAGATATTTCTTCCCTTAATAGAACCTTGTATTCTTAAAGTGCTAAACCCAGCACTAAAGGTGATCATGGGCCGGGTGGCCCGACCCAGCCCGGCCCGACGGCCTACCCAAAATATAGGAAGATTCGGGTAAAAATATAGGCCCGAAATATGTGTTTAGGCAAAAAAACGAGGCCTTTTTAGAAAACGGGTCGAGCCTCGGGCACCACTTTTTGGCCCGGGCCCGGCCCGGCCCAGCCCAAATATATAATAAATATATATTTTTATTTTTTAATTTTAAAATATTTTTAAAATACTTTTTTTTATTTTTTTATTTTTAAAATAAATTTTTGATATTTATTAAAAAATGGGTCGGGCCGGGCCGAGCTCGAACTTAGGAATTTTTTCCCGGGCCCGGCCTAGGACGCGGGCTGAAATTTTCTGAGCCCGGCCCAGCCCATGATCACCTCTACCCAACACTGCCAATCAAAGAATTAATAGAGATTTCTAATACTCCTTCATTCCCTTCTCCATTAACAGGTAAGGATTCTTCAGTGGATTCCTCCTCAATCAACCCATCAGTAGGATGCTCAGCTCCTTCTTCCAGGGAATTTAACTCTTTAACCTTGCATTGGTGGCCAGGAAGAAACTTATCTCCACATTTAAAACATAGGTTATCGGTTTTTTTTGTACTCCATGATATTATGTCTGTTAGGAACAATAGGTGGTGGGGTCATGTTTGGTCTAGGTGTGGTAGAGTTTGTGGTAGGATAGGCTTTTGTATATGTAGAGGAAGAGTTTGGTTGGGAAAATTTAGGTTTTTATTTTTTTGCTTCAAGTTCCATGGAAAGTTCATGAAGTTTAGCGTGTTGAAAGGCAATAGACAAAGATGAAGGTTCATTGTCTAACTTTTGTGAGTCCACTCACAAAACTGGACACAAAATACTCTTCATTTAAGTGCAAATTATACTGGAGCATGAGACCTCAAGTCTTCAAATATTTCTTGGTAGTCCTCCACTGATCCTCTTTGTGTCAACTTGTTAAATTCTTCCATACATCAAGGCAGGTTCTATCACAAAACCTGAGATACAAATCATTGGCGAACTCCATAATGTCAAATTGTCTTTCTGTAGTCTCTACCTTCTAATGTTCTTCCATTGAAAATAAGTTGAAATACTTTTAACAATTCGTATCCACGCTCAAGGATTTGCTCCATTAAAGTTTTGCAAATTCGATTTTTGGTCTAAGGGAAAATAGGCCAAGGTTTCTAGACGCGTTAGTGTTTGTGTTCTTTTATATTAGTTGCTTCTCTTTAAAGGTAGGTGAACTGCTAGACCCAACTAAGTGTGTCATTGCTTTTTCCATGTTAAGGTTTGAAGGATGGTTTTGGAGCTAAAACACCTGATTCATTTGGTTGATAAGTATACCTTTCATTGTCATCAATAACTGTTATCTGGTATACCTTTCATTGTCATCAATAACTGTTATCTGGACTGGCTTTTTTCATCAGCTTTAGATAGTGTTTGAATAGGGTACCTGATTAGTTTTCTGGTTAATGTTTGCAATGGTAAGAGGTTGTGGTGCTTGGCCTGTCCGAGACAACAGGTCCAAGATCCTACTAATGTATCCCTGAATCTCGATAAACTGGCCTCTATACTCTGTTGTTGCTCAGTAAATTTCACATCAATGCTTTCTTTCTGCTTTTCCCATCACTTTGGAATTATGTTTTCATCCTGCAATATTTCCAATTGTTTTTTTCCAGCTGTTCCTGGAGTTGCTACATCGCGGTACCATCAGAACCAAGTATGACAATGGCCTTCCTCAGCTTTCCCAGCTCGAACCGATAGATCTTTCGGTAGCTTTAATACCAAATTGTTATAACCCACTTGTTTGTGTACTGAAATTACTGAAGAAATTAGAGGTTTGAGAATGGAAGAAGATGGAGAAGAGAAGAGTTTTGATATTTCATTCAGGATAGAGAAACAATTGTTACAGCAACCCTTATACATGAAATTGTTGTAACAAATTTGTAATCAAATTGTACTATCATTATTTTTAGACAGTTGGCATCAACATTTCAGGGGCTCCTGGCTTGAAATCATCAGTATCCTTCAGCTCTGGATATTGAGCCTTTTCCTTTCAGAGCATAAAGATTTGTTGACCCATCTTCCATTCTCTTTTTCCGATTTTTTTGCACTCATCTCTGATCCACTCTTCAAGCCCATTAGTTCTTGTCCATCTACGTCGGTACTTGGCCTATTAATTCTCTACCTTTCCCTGCCTTAATCCGTTCCTCATCCTTTTCACAATCTCAGTATTATCTCAACATGTTGTAATCTATTTTCTTTTCCTTTCTTGTGAGTTTGATAAAAAGGAAACGAGGGAGACGTCATAAGCGTGGAAGAGCATACGAAACCAAATGTTCAAATTTCTCCTCTTGTCCATTTTTATATTATATTGCTCGTCCTCGAGGTGTAAATGGCTAGGGCTGTGCATAATTCGGTTAACCCGATTTTTTTTCGGTTAACCGACCGAGTTCGGTTAATCGGTCGGTTAACCGAAAAAATTCGGTCAGGGGTCAGTTAATTTTTTTTGATTTTTTCGGTTAACGGTTAAATCGGTTCGAAACCGGTCGGTTAACCGAAAAAAATCGGGTAAACCGAATTTTGCAGGGTAGAGCCTAAAATAGGTCAAATTAAACCCGGCCCAATTTTTTCTCAAGCTCAACACTGAACTTTTTGGGTAATTTTTGGGTAATTTGGTTAATTCGGTTAATCGGGTAATTCGGATAATTTTTAACCAAAAATAAAAAACACATAATTTTCGATTAATTCGGTTAACCGACCTTATTAACCCAAAAAAATTCAGTTCGATTAATTTTTTTTAAAAAAATTCTGTTCGGTTAACGGTTAAAAATTTTAGGTCAATTAATTCAGTTATAGCAATTTCGAGTCGGTTAACCGAATGAACACCCCTATAAATGGCTCAGCATTCATATTCACAAGGTCTTGCGCAAGCGAATTTTCCCGGGTTTAACTGTTACCTTGAACTAAGTAATTAGTTTTGTTGAGCTACAAATTCAGACAACTGTCTCACAAACTCTTCTAACCTCTATCCCTCAGGGTTGCCACAAAAGCATTAATCATACATACATGATGATCAAGGTTAACAGGTAACAAAATTAAGAACCATGTCCCGAGGCATGGGAAACTCCTAACTCTCAACACAAGCGTCTTTAAATCAGTCCCTGCCGCTGCAGATCGGTATACGTCTTCTTGTTATAAATGTTGCCCTCTTTATCTTCGTATTCTTCTTCAAGATCTGGACGCCACTTGTTCACTCCTTGCCGTTCTCGTATCTTCTCCCACAATTCTTGTGCTTCCTGCGCAACCAATTTTCCAATTTCAAGCTCCCAGGTTAATCACTATACATTTATACCTAAATAAACTCATAAATTAGATTTGAAAATCGTTTGCCTACAAGGAGACGTAAACTCTAGCTATCTTTTTGCTTTACATGGACAAACAAGGCATTGGTTGTGAAACGGAAAACCAAAGGTGATGGCACATAAACACAATCATGAAGAAACCACATATAGGCAGATGAAGCAGAAAGAACATAAATCATTGCACAATATCTGAATAACAAACATCTCATACCTGAATATTGGTGATTTCATTAAAGTTCTTGGTGTTAGGAATACCAAGGCATCGCATGCCATGCTGATGCCGCCATTCTTTGAAATGCCTCTCAAAAGCCCGACGGCCCCAGTAGCTGTAGTTCCCACAAATCTCACACTTAAACTCCTGAAGAATAAAAAAGAAATGGGGGGCAGGGCTGTATGAGATCCAGAACTCAAAAATAACTAGGCAATCAAAGAGTGAAGAAAAATTCAAAAGCCCTAGCACAACCACTCCATCCTTCCTCCTAGGGCCAAGATCAAGATAAAAATCAAACTGCTCAAGTTCACTCAGCTAAATTCAATTAAGCTCATTTTATCTAGTAAAATATAAGAATGATCCTAATGCTTAATTTCAAACTTGATTATTTATGATTGAGCTTAGCTTCGAGTTTGAGTTCAATTTGAGAGTTTCCAATATTATTAAAAACAGAAAAGCTCGATTAGTCTCGCAAGTTAATCTGTCAAGGGTTAGGATATTTGAATTTAGCTTGCTTGATAGCTCGACCTCAACCTCCACTGAACATGATCAAGTTGAACTCAGAAGTACAGATGTCTCACTAACACTCCTACGTCCTCTTCCCTCTTGAATTAGAAGAAAATGTGGAGAGAAACATCAACATTTTTATTAGAATTAGTTGTAAAACATAAAGGAAAATGCACCTATAGGTTTACGAAAACACAAAACAATAAAAAAGATTTAATGTTATATTTGTTCGAGCTTTCACTGTTTTTTGTTTAGTCATCAATAAGTTGGCAAAGTAGCTGCATGACCCAAAATTCACATCACATAAAGAATTAGTAGGAGAAATTACCTGACCAAGACCATGAAGTTTGTAAAGCCAGTAAGGTATAGGCTTGCCATCCCAACCCATTGGCAATTTAAGAGGATTATAGATCTGTTGATCTTCATCATCACTTTCCGTGTCAACTTGTGTCTCTTCCTGTTAGAAAGCAACAATTTATAGTAAGAAAACCACAACAGACAGAATTTAAAGATAGCCAAAATTTTAAAGAAAAAGTTTCTGCTTTTGTTTACTACTAAAAAAAACAGAAATTAGAAGAGGGACCGACAACTCAATAGGCACTGGTTAACCATGACAGTTGCTCAAATGTCAGCGACTTATGAAAAAAGAAAAAGTCCAATCAAAGATAAAACATTCATTGAGTGAACAATCAAAGCCGATGGTTGTTTCACCATCATTTGATCAGTTAATTTGATCAAAGATATTTCATCCCCTCTATTTGTTTGGCCTGATATATGGTCATAGGAATTATGTAAAAAACTAAAATTCCTAATTTCTTCCATTTAAATTGTGTCCTTTAGATTTAAGTAAAAATGCAGAAATAAACTGCCCAATTAAGCCCGAAAGTGAGGCCTGCAGACCTGGAACAAGGTTGACACCTGGTTGATTGGTCCATACAGGCCCCAGCATTCAAAACTCTACCTACAGCCATCCATACAAGGTGCTTAGGGCCAGGGTTAGTGATCTATAATCATACCATCACAATATAAGCAATGGATTTTGTTCTAATATTAGATACACTTGAATTACTATGCCAAGAGATTAACTCACCTCCTCACGTTCTTGTTCCATTTCCTCATACGTCAATGCTTGCTTCTTTACCACATTTTCTTTTGTTTGTTCAATTGTCTGTAAAAGATCACAGGAATAGTAGTTAAAACCATCCACTAGAGTTACCATATCTGGACTACAAACAGCAGCGACATACTTATGCAAAGGCTTTCTCTCATGTTTCACATTTTTATCAAAGACAGGTAAGGGCAAAGTAAGCAACCAACTAACCTTACTCAGTAAATCAGAGAGTTTCTTCATCTTGGCCTCCATCAATGCAATATGTTTCAGACTGTTAATGTCTTGTGAAACTGCAGTAGACCCATTTTGTCGAGGTCCGTGTGAGCCTTTTGCAAAATGTTTTTTGTCCAGCTTTTCCAGAGGGGTGTGCTGTGAAAAACATATAGACATTGAATGTACGTTTTTTTCCAATTTATTTGATATTACATTACCAGAAAAACACAATTACTATTAAACCAGCCTATAGAATCAACATTTTGCAACATAACCTAGTCTCAAATTATTTCATAGCTGTATCAGGTTTCATCACTGGTTGTCCTTCATCATCCTCTAATACCAGGCTTCAAGCCCTCTAGCCTATTTCCTTTCTTCATCACTCAAAATAATAAATTCCTATTTCATTTGAGCAAATCCTAGCAAGAGAGTCTAATATGAAGATTTCCCAAAACTATTTCAAATTTCAAAATAATAGTACAATCCCAGTTGCCATCCTAAATATAATCACGATTACCAGAAGTACAATGCCAAAAG
Organism: Gossypium raimondii; assembly: GCF_025698545.1. Classification (NCBI taxonomy): domain Eukaryota; kingdom Viridiplantae; phylum Streptophyta; class Magnoliopsida; order Malvales; family Malvaceae; genus Gossypium; species Gossypium raimondii. The sequence goes on along the minus strand of NC_068575.1, from coordinate 17,033,529 downwards.
AGAGATTTATTAGCCTAGGTTACTCAAACCCAGGTGTGAATGTTGAATTCAGGTATGTTGTCTAATACAATATGTTCAATATATATGAACCATGTACTTGGAAGATCTTTGGAAGAAATACAAGCCTAGATAAGCAACAGATATTGGTATTTCGAGAAAATGAAAGGTCAGAGCACATATTACCTTGGTTAGGAAAAGCCTCTCTGCACGCTGCTGGACAGTACCACCAGTTTTTAGTCCTAATGATGCCAAAGCCTGCAGGGATAAATAGACAATTCACCCATCATCTACTAAGAAGGAAGCCCAATAAGATCTAATTCATTTTAACTTTTAGGCTGTTAGCAAAGTATTTCAAGTACATATCAAATAATTCCCTCAAAAATCTCAAACAATAAAGCCTTTGGGGTTCTGGCAAAGTGAAAAGCTTGATATGTAATTGCAATGGATCTTAAAACCCACATTACAGCAATTAAAACAGAAGAGAACAACTCTGAGGTTACAAATGAATTCCAAATCTAAATTTTCAAATTTATGTTTCCAAACATAGCATAAATGAACACAATCACAGCATAAGAATTTATAGCCAGAACCACATAATATTTTTCATTCTCAAAATAACTAATTACTTTGAAAGTAACCAGCAAGATAAGATGTTTACAGTGACAACATCAGATAATACAATAGCAACATGTTTTTTCATTTTTAACTCTTTAATACAACTTGGTCATGCATTTACCTAAAAGAAATGGAAAACACACATTTCTAAGCACTGAACTGAAGAGATTGGATTGGAGTCACTACAACAAACAATGTCTAGCAATGATGAACATAATCAAAGAGGACCAAAATTACCTCCTTTAACTTTTCTGGACCCACTTCCATAAGCTCTTCAACTGTACTGTAATAATCAAGGTCAATCATGGTATGTTGCGCAGGATCATCTTCATTTTCTTGACCTTGCTTTTCCCATCCTTGTACCTGGCCATTAGCCCACTGCTCCTCAAACTCAGCCTCAACCTATCACAAACCACCATAAATGTATTTCAATTTATCAGAACCATTTTATTTACAGCTCACATAAGACTCATCACTCATGTCAATTCTTTTTCTAAAAAATCAATAACCCCGTGTTACAAAATAGGTTCGGGTTTAGCATCATAGCATCCTAAAGTTTAAGAATCTATTTTTGGATAAAGATATTCAATTAACTTTTGATGTAAATAATACGAAACCTTGGAAAAGATTCTGTCAAGATCTTGCAGTGGTTCAGTCCTCTGAAAGAAGTAAATAAGATACTCCAGCAAATTCTCCATGTACTCCCTGAATTGCCTACAGATAACAATATTTGTAAATACAGTATAAGAAGCATGCCAAATAAGTAGAACCGCAGAAAGAAATTAAGCTGTGGTAAAGCACCTTAAGAAAAGCAAGAATAAAAATAGAATTGAGGATATTTTACCTTGTTGACTTCAATTTCCAAGGGATATTGTGCGGCTGTGAAAAGACGTCGAGGTAAGCTGAGTATTCAATTTTGGATCCAAATTTAGAATTAATGTACTGATTGAACAATTCGTGCAGGTCCAGGTACCGACCAAAGGCTTCCTGAAATGAATAGCTAACAAGTAAGACCAGATGGCAGAAAGAAAACACAACATAAAATAGGAAATTACAGCAACAAAAGGTGCTTAATTGTATGCTAGTGTTGGGGAGGGGGTGAGAAGAGACCTCGCCACTGAACTCAATAACTGGTTCTTCCTTAAGTAAAGCCTCATCCTCTTCATTAACATTGACAAGTCGAGCAGCTGGGTGCTTTCTATGGTACTCACGAATCTGCATTTGAGTAACAATTACTTCACTAAACATCAATTTTGGATTAAATTTCTCCTCCTTTGCTAAACAAAAACTTTGAAAATCAAAATCACTCAGATTTATTCATGCTTCTAAGAAAAAAGCAGGATTTGTGTAAAATTCCAGCTTAGCATTTTTTTCTCCAGGTTAAAAACAAAGTAAAAAGTTACCTCCTTCAATCTATCATAAAATGCACTAAAGACATTAATTCCAGTAGCCGTTTGACCTCCAAGAGCAGCAATTTCATCTTTCCTAGCATTGTCTTTATCTTCGTATATCTCAATCTGAAGCCGTTCAAAAATAAATACAAAAATGAACACAAAATAAAGATATAGCAGTAACTCAATTGCACATATAATAGGGAAGTATTACTAGCTTCTCAGTGGTGGAGATGATGGTGTCAATATTATTGCGGACGCGGTGGCTCTGGTACAATTTATCTTTGGCAGTAGGCGGATCATTTTGCAGGTCCTTCACCATGAGCCGCTCAAGCTGTTCCACATCTTCATGAGCAGCCCGAGTCACCTCGAGTAGAGTCGACGACATCTCGGCTTGCGGTTGGCTTAGCTGATTCGACCAGTCTAGGGTTTGTTTATCTCAGTCAATAATTAAAACAGCACCTGAAAAAGGCATAAAGGAGATTAATATGAGAGAGAGAGAGAACAAGGAAACAAAGCTGCTCCAACCCAACAACTCTCTCCCCTCGGCTCCCACCATCTCTACTCCCTCTCTGACTATCATCCTTAGCCCCATTGCGGCCACCAAATGGTCCTCTCTTAAATCCCTACTAACCAAGCCTTTTCGAGTCCACCAGTAAACACCATCCTTCACAACCATAGTCTCACACGCAACATGTGCTCTATTGACCCCAAACTCCAGCCATTAACACAACAACCTTCACTCACTGTTCAACAAGCATCACCTAAACTACTATTAACTTCATCGCTAAACCCTGAATAACCCAGCAAACCCCCACTCAAGCCTGTCACAACCATATCACCGCACACGTACACTATCACCATTTCTAATCCCTACCACACTAACTCCTAATCGATCTCCTAAATCAACACCCATAACCAAACCAAAAGTCAGCAAACAAAGAAAGAAAGAAACCGGAGAAGTAATTAAAAGGAGGAGCCATCCCTTACCGATCTTTGAAAACCAAAGCACTAGTCAAAATCCGGATAGTGGGGAAGCCATCAAAGTTGAGGACAAGCCGCGAGTCAAAACCGGTGGCTGATTAGACGGCAGGCGAAGGCGGTATTCGGTGACGGAGCCAAGGTATTATAGAGTTATTCTAGTTTGCTTTGTCTGTGGTGAGAACTGTTTTTGGTGATTTTCTTTGTATATTTAGAAAATAGATAATGAATGGCTTAGTTTAAACTTGAGAAAGGCTTGAATGGTGCCGATTACGGTGTTAAACAGCTGCGGCGGATTTCTTTAAGGGTTTGGATGCGATTTCTTGCGCGTGAAAAGGGGAGAGGTTCTGGTAAGTGAAATGATTCATTGGAAAGTGAAAATAATTAAATGGGTAAAACTACCGTGGAGACCCTGTACTAAGAGTGATATTACATTTTACTTTCTTACTCAAAAACTCCACTATTTTTACTAAGGGCTGATATGATGGTACAACAAGAGAAAGACACATGGAATTTTTAAAATATCTTTAAAATAAATAATTTTTACGATTATTTAAAAATATATATGAAAATAGTTACTCAAATTATGTATTTTTTCGTACTTGAAAGTTTGTTTTTTAAAAGTAGGTTTTAAAGTTATATTTTATTACCACTTTATATGTTAACGGTTAATTCTCATAAAAACATTCAAACCAATCAAATTATGACAAGTTAAAATTGGCATTAAGTATGGGATAAAATTATTTACAATTTTAATTAAAATGTCATGTGTCATAATTTGTTTGGTTTGAATTCTTTGTTTACCAAGAGTTGACGGTTGATACCTAAAATGGTAACTAAATAAAACTTTAGGCACCTGCTCTGAAAAAAAACTTTAGGTATCTAAATGGAAAAAGTTGCATAATTTAAGTACCTAAAATGGTAATAGATTAAAAATTTCACGTGTCGAATTTGATTGGTTTTAATTACATTTTTAAAGAAAGTTAACAATTGGTACCTAAAGTAATAATGAATAAAATTTCAAGTACCTACTTTAATAAAAAAAGTTAGGTACTTAAATAGGAAAAGTTACATAGTTTAAGTACCTAAAGTGGTAACAAATTAAAACCGTCATGTATCATAATTTGATTGGTTTGAAAAATTTTTTAACAAGAGTTAATAGTTTATACCTAAAGTGATAATAGAATAAAACTTTAGATACCTACTTTGATAAAAAAAAACTTTCAGTACCTAAATAAGAAAAGTTGCATAGTTAAGTACTTATTTTGATATTTAGGTATCTTGACATTTGAACTTGGACAAGGATAGTCATTCGTCCATATTTATCCTAAACATGAATTTTCAAGTAATTATAAAAAATAAAGAAAAGTATTTTAAATTTAGTAAGAATTATGAGAATTATAAAAGGGTTAATATATACAAGGTACCTTAATTTGATAAGTTATGTTAAATTAAGCTTTATTTGATGATATGTTTTGATATAACAAATAAAAGTATTTTCGAATAAAAGTTAAAGTTGAATAAAATTGACAAAATGATTTCTCAAATGAAGTCTAAGAGATAAAATTTTGAATCTTTACCTTAAAACTCTTAGGAAATTTTTGAATCAACCTTAAAATCAAGTTAAAAAGTATCGATACTTTTTGGCCAAGTATCGATAATTTCCAAAATATCGACACCCTTTTTAAAAAGGTACCAAATTGGCATTATATTTTTCACAAATTCCGCTAGCTATCGATACCTTTAATATGATATAGATAAAATTTGTCTGGTACCGATATTTCAGCTCCAATGGTCACTGAATTTTGCATTTAATGTAAAATTTATCGATACCATTTTAGCTGGTATCAATACTCACTGTTGCAAATGAATTAAATGCACTGGTTTTCACATCCTCGATGGCTCTATTCATATCTCCAACATCCACAATAGTTGGAAATCAATTAGGGGTATAAATACCAACTTCCAAAGATCCTACAACAATAAGAAAGCATATTCAAGCAAAAAGATCAATCAAACAACCTTTGTGCCAAATATTTCCATACTTTTCTTTCATACACTTGTGATCTTTATTTCCATTCCATTTGTTCAAGTGTTCTTCATTGTAATTGAATTTAATTTGCAAACACATTAATCTTGTAAGGATTATTTCTTTGTGTGCTTCTTTGTTTATCTTTGATAAAGTTTGTATCTTAAGGTTTAGGTAGAAACCTTAAGGCAGTTTGTAAGGTTAAATCTTGTCCTCAAAGGTTATCAAATTAGTGAATTTGGAAAACTCCTTAGCAGTGGAAAGCTAAAGTAGTGGAGTAGGCAATTGAGACCGAACCACTCTAAATTATTGTGTCAAATTTTTCTATCCTTTCTCTCTAGCTTTCACAAAGTTTTTAAAAGTCAATTCACCCCCTCTTGGCAATTTCGGTTTGATTATTTGAGTTAACAATTGATATCAGATGTAACACCCCCTAACCCTAAACCGTTACCGAAACAAGGTTACGGAGCATTACCAGACATATCGGATAACTTATAACTAATTCACAAATAAATAACAGAAATAGCATTCTTGTGTAAAATATGTCATATTAGTTCCATTTCATACTTATAACCAATTTAAACATCATTCTATAACCATAATCACAAAACTCTTACACTTAACCTATACATCTCCTAGGTACATGCCACATAATCAAAACAAAGGTACATCACTAAAATTTCTCTGAGGTCGGGATTGCCCTGGGTGCTGGTCTGAACACTGGCTTTCTACTAACTTACTCACGGAAACAACCGTATGCTGAGTATGGGTATACTCAGTGGTATTACCCTAATTCAAATTTATAACATTAATCGATAAACTATATACATTCAATTTATGCCTACAATTATTCATTAATTGTCTCATACTTTAAATCAACTTGATCATTAATAACAATAAGCAATATTTCAAATCTTGTATTCGATTGTATTCATACCTTATTCAATTTATGAATATATAACTCGTGTATTCCATGTATTTACAACATATTTCACATTCTATTTTCAATTTACTATCTCATATTCTTAGCCCAAAGTAGGTCTTATAGAACACACCGGATATACGGAACAAATACAGAGGTGCATTATTATGCACTAATGAACAGAGAGCACTAAAGTGCTATACATAGAGCACAAATATGCTAATCAGAGAGCACCAACGTGCTAATAATCAGAGAGAGCGCTAAAGTTCCTTAATGGCATGCCACTAATATCCCAGTAATTCTAAATTCCATCTACTTGGGCATTAAAACTGAATTTTATACATATAAAAAATAATCCAATTTTGCACAATTTTATATTTACACATATATATTCATAATATATATATTCCAATTCAATTCAACCAATATAATTTCATTCAATTCACAATTTCTCATGTTCACAATTCAAATCAATTTCTCAATCCAATATGCATTTCAATACCACATTAATTCTTTTAATTCAAATCATATCACTAGTAATTTCAATTCAATTCACATCCAATTCAATATCGTTGAATTCAATATCGATATTCACCTTATTTTATTTACTAAACATATTATTCAAAATTCAACAATTGCTATTAATAAATTCAATACCAATACGTATTTATCATTCAATTCAATCATGATACTTACCTTAATTTGCTTATTGTGTATATTAATTTAAATTTTAACAATTAATAATTAAATTCGAATTATGGTAATACTAACTGAAATTTCTCTCGAGTCACTCCTTGTCCAGCTTCTCCTTTCCTTTCTTGGTCAATGACTCTTGCACGACATTAGCTACATAATTAAACAATTAAAAATCATTAATACACAATTTCATCTAAATATTTCCATTTATACCTAAACTTTACCTAAATTCTAATTTAATCCCTTATCAATACTAATTTTATTTTTCCTAATTTAACTCCATATTCTCTCTTAATTCCTACTATAACCTCATTTTAACTCTTCAATTTCACCATAAATCCCTAATTTTGAGATTCTTTCAATTTAGTCCCTACTATTCAAAACTTACACTTTATTTTACAATTAAATCATTTACTAACTTCTAACTTGAAATTAAATCAATTTAACCACTAATTAGTCATCTTTCCCAACATGAACCATGTCTAAAAAAAATCTAATATCTTACAAAATTTTAACATAAATCCAATAATACTTTAATCTAGGATTCCAAAAACATCAAAACTAAAAGAAAAGGGGCTAAATTGACTTACCAATTAAACTTCAAGCTTCAAATCCCAAGTTTTCCCTTTTATTTTTCTTTCCTATTCTTTCTTCCCCTGTTCGAATGGCTTCTGTTGTTCTGTTTGTTTCTTTTACTTCTTTTCTTTCTTTTTATTTACTTAATAATTAATATAATATCAATATAAAATATCTTATGCTTAAATGTTAAGTAAACCAATTTTTAATTACATTTGTACATATTTATATTATTACACTTGTATAAATTTTGCACCATCTATTTGTCAATTATCTTATTTATTTAATAAAATCTATTTAACAACAAATAATAATATTACAAATGTACATATATATTTTATTCATAAATGTACAATATCATCTATACGATACACTTGTATTAAATTATTACCATACATTTGTCTTTATTTAACTTATTTCATAATATAATAATAATTATTATAATTTATAATTTAATATTAAACCTTAATAATTATTAACTAAATATCATGTAATATTTTCAATTCAATCAACTTATGCGGCCTCATATTTATGAATTGGCTTAATTGCCATTTTGGTCCTTTATACTTTCTTTTAATTTGTAATTCAACTTTTACACCTTATTCTATTTATGGCCAGTTCTTCATTGCTTTTGAAAAGTGCTTTTGAAAAGTACTGTGGAAAAGTGCTTTTGAGAAGTGCTTTTGAAAAGTTTGGTTTAAAAATTGAGTGTTTAGCATTGCTCTCAAAAAGTACTTTTCAAAAATAAAATGTCTATTTTAGACATGTTATTATCAAGGAACAAATATGCATTTAAATAATATTTAAATTAGTTAATATTATTATATTTTAGTAAGAATATAAAAAATTATTATAACTTGTTGTTAATATTTTAATATATGAAATATAAATTTAAAATATTTCTAAGCAATAAATATTCATTATTTATAAAATTTAATTAGAATATATAAACTATATTTTAAATATTTAAATATAACCATTAAATATTTGTAATTAGTATTTTAAAAAATATTTTTTTATTTTTAATTAATGATTTTAACACATTCGTAATTAAGCACCAAGAAAAAAAAAGAAAGTACTATGTTATTGGAGGGGTGAAAAAGTAATTAAGCACCAAAAGTGCTTTGGGGAGAGAAAAAGCTAAAATTTTTAGCTTCTCCTTTTCAGAAGTGCTTTTGAAAAGTACTTCTGAAAAGCTAAAAATTTTAGCCAAAAGTAGTTTGTTCTGCACAACTTTTCTTCCAAAAGTGCTTTTGGAGTCAGAAATGCTTTTTTTATGCAATGAAGAACTGACCCTTAGTCCTTTTTCCTAAATTCTCTTAACTAAACTAAATTCATCTAATTAAAACTTAATTAGACACATTACTAGACTAATAATTACTCCTAATAATTATTTACGGACTCGGTTTACTAAGACGGAGGCCCGATATTGCACTTTTCAATGCCTGCACTTTTAGGTCGTTACATTAGAGGTAGTCTCTTTTAGACGGGTTAACAACTAAAGAGGAGATCATTGAAGAAGCTCAACAATCATCAACTCAATTCCTACAATGATGTCTACTTCCGGTTCAAATTTTCTTAGTGAGTCTTAATCTATGTCCAAGCCTCCTTATTTTATTGGTGTTAATTATTCATATTGGAAGACAATGATGATGATGATATTCATCCAAGAAAATGATCTTACGGTTTGGGACATTATCATGGATGACCCCTCAATACCACTCAAGCAAAAACGATAACTCTTAGTTTCAAAGAGTAAGAAAGAATGAAACGAAGAATATAGAAGGAGTATTCAGCTCAAAGCCAAGACCATGCACACTTTCTTTTGTGCACTTGGTCCAGATAAGTATAGTAGAGTATCATCATGTTCGAATGCCAAGGAGATATGGGATAAACTTGAGGTTAACTCATGATGGAACTAGCCAAGTAAAGAAGTAAAAGGTGGGAATCCTCACTCTCAATTACAAGACCTTTAAGATGAAGACTGAGAAGGACATCAAAGGTATGTCTGATAGATTCACCATCATCATTAACGGGCTAAAATCCTATGGAAAGACCTATCCCAATGAAGAAGTTGTGAAGAAGACGCTTTGAAGCTTGCCTAAATCATGGGAAGCCAAGATGACCGCAATTGAAGAAGCAAAGAATTTAGAAAAATTGACTTTAGATGAACTCATCAATTCTTTGCTTACACATGAGATGAGGGGGTAGAAGAAGCTAAGAATGAGAAGAAGAAGGTTGGTATTGCTCTCAAATCTACCACCGTTGAAGATAGTGAATCAAGTGAAAAGGTGGATAAGGACAAAGAGATGACCATGTTTGCTAGGAGATTCAAGAAGTTTATGAGGTCCAATAGAAAGAGAAAATTCCAAAAGAAAGAAGGAATCAAGCTTGAATCTATCAAGGAGAAGGACTCTATCATATGCTATAAATGCAAGAAGCCGAGACACATCAAGTTTGATTGTCCCCAATGAAAGAAAAATGGGTCAAGCAAACAAAAACTTAAGGCTCATGTTGTGTAAACATGAAATTATATATGATTTTTCTATATATTTTTACCACCTTTTGACTTAATAATTATATTAATCTTGAGTAATTGTTAATAAATTAAGTGGATTTTACTTAAATGTTAATATGAGACATGAATTTTTGAAGTATGCAAAATTATGCTTTATTACATGATTTTTGTGCATAAATTATATTATTTTCATATTAATTATTAATATGTGATTTTTATTATGCAGTGGGTCCATGGAAGATGAGATTACCATAAGGATGCATGGACATGGACACATACACCCTACTTGGATGGTAATACCATGCAAAATTAGGTCATAAGGATGCTAATTTGACCCAGTTAAAGTATGTTACAAAGTGGGCATGTCTGATTAATTTTTATACCATGAAACCATCCAACAAAGGGGAGTTAAACCCAATTTTGGCACAAGCATGTGTCTACCCAAAAATCAGTTTTGGGATATTTCATTGGAGGTCCCTACAGTTGCAATTTAATCAGAAATTGACCCACAAACTATGCCTTTGAAACCGTCCATTCTATGCTAATTATAGCATGATTTTATGTTTGAAATAATCAACCAAACCACCTCATTTTCCACAATTTGTGGCCGACCATGCAATGGAGAAGATGGAGGGATTTTAAACTCTAATTTTAGAAAACTTCACCCTCACCTTCACCTATAAATACCACACTACTCATCCCTCATTCTTCATCCCTTCATTCATAACACATCTCTCATTCTACGTTATTTTCTCTCATTCCATTTCCCTTTCCTCTTCCCTAATGCCTAGCCACCCCATTTTCCCTTCCATTCTTTAGTCAACAAAAGCATTGACAAGAACATCTCTTGGTTGGCCACCTTGAGAAACCCTTAGTAAAGGAGCAACAGGTAGATCAAAGAAACGCCTCAGTCAGAAAGATCCAAAAGGCTGCTGAATTGAATTAGAGTTTATTCTTTCCTCCTTGTTGTTTAATTTAAACATGTTTGATAATTTTTATTGATCTTGCAATCAACAATGGTAGCTTAATTATGTTTAGCTAGAATGATTATGTTAATTCAATAATATTTTGTTTCATTCCTGTTTAACTTGTTTGGGCCTCAGTCGATCATGTTTTCAATTAAAGTCAAGATGTATTTCAGTCATACATAATTGGATACATTCAGATTAGCTGAGTGATCCTAACCAGACGACGACCAGTAGACACATAATTGAAAAGTGCAATGCTCAATTTAGATCATTAAACCTGACTAAATTAGAGGTTCGTAATATCTTTAGTTAACTCTATTATCTTGCATAGTTTTTAGGTTTATGTGATTAAACTATTTCAAACTTAATTGCCCCTGTTACCTCGCATCAATATTAAGAAGCCCTTAGTTTAATATAATCAGTAAAATGCACGTTTCACTAAGTAAAAGATCTGAAAGGACTTGATTTGGTTTCAAAACTCATGAAAGATAGAGGTGCCATGAAATTTTTTTTGAACACTGTTAAGCATGATGAAAATGAATTAAGTTGCTTAATATAATTATCCCAGCATATACATGTTATTTATTGTTGAAATTGTGTTTTTGTTGCTAAAATTCATTCATACATTTAGATAATTTTGCATCTAGTTAAATTAATCTAGTTAAATCATCATCACTCAAATTACTGTGTTTTTATACCAAATTGTGAATTTATAATTTTGCAAATAGTAGATTAACACAAACAGGCCCTGTGGAGACGATAACTAATTTTACTTACTTATTACTTGAACAACGATGTGCACTTGCACAAAAATCCTGTTAAAAGTTTTTGGCGCCATTGTCGGGGATTATTGCCTCAATCATTCTTTGTGAAATTATTTTTGTAGTTTGGTTTTTATTTAATTTCTAACATTAGTAATTTATTCTTTATTCTTTATTCTTTACGTGTGATTTATTTATCAGGTGTTTATGAGCATAGATCGAATCATTAATCTATTACCTGTAGACCTTGAAATTGAGCAAACATTTAGACAAAGAAGATGCAAGAGATTTGCTCAAAGACAAGTCGATATGGATCTTGGGAATCAAAATAATGGACAAGGTAATGGAGTTAATCATGTGTACAATCCAATCCTTATTGTTGATGATAGGGATCATGCCATTAGACAATACGTTGTACCACTCTTCAATGAATTAAATCTGGGAATCAAGAGGCTAGATATCGAGGCACCCTAATTTGAATTGAAACTGGTGATGTTTCAAATGCTCCAAACGATGGGCCAGTTTAGTGATATGCCCATGGAAGATCCACATCGTCACCTTCGATTAGTCATGGAAGTGAGTGATTCATTTAAGATAGCTAGTGTGACTGAAGATGCATTAAGGTTGAAGTTGTTCTCAAACTCAATGCGAGATCGAGCACAAGCATGGCTGAATTCAATTCCACCAAGTTCAATATTTATTTGGCAAGAATTAGGAGAAAGGTTTTTGATAAAATATTTTCCACCAAGTAAGAATGCAAAGTTCCGAAATGAGATAACTACTTTTCAATAATTGGATGATAAGTCCTTATACGAGGCGTGGGAAAGATTCAATGAATTATTTCGTAAGTGTCCTCATCATGGGATTCCTCATTGTATCCAACTTGAGATGTCCGATAACGGTCTCAACGCACATAAAAGATTAATGGTAGATGCTTCTACAAATGGTGCGATTTTGTCTAAGTCTTATTGTAACACCCCTAACCTGAATCCGTCACCAGATTAGGGTTACGAAGCATTACCAATTAAAATACAGTTCAAAACAGTTATTCATTACAATTCAAGCACAAAGGAATTTAATCTCCTTTACAGATTTTTTTTACAAGTCAAATTCGTATATTAAACCATATCAACCCATATCACATGGCATATTAATCAGTAGCATATAAGACAATAGCTATTTCTAAGCTCAATTGCCGAGCCAAACATACCAAATTCATATGCTAAGCATCATGCCAAAATTACATATACACAAACATTAGCATCATTATCAAGCCATTTTTGCATGGCTACATATATACAAATTAAAATGAACCATATCAAAACTAGCCTATACATGCCATACGTCAAAAGTACAAACTATTAAATTACCGAAATAGCGATCGATAGTGTGACGATGTTCCTTAACAATCCCCGAACTCGAGCTAGCTTTATATATCTATAAAACAGAAAAAAATATGCACAAAGTAAGCTTTGTAAGCTTAGTAAGTCATAAGCAAATAATTCATCACAAGCACTTATATAATCTGATTTGAAATAGGCCAAATTTAACTAATCTCATACACATATACAGTCATTTTTCTCATATAATCCAAATTACCTCATTAAGTAACTTCACTTACCTTATTTATTTATTTAATGAACATATAAACCTCATACCTACCTGAATCATTTAGTTTAATTTCACATTCGAACTCATTTTAACATTGCCCGTTGAACCATTCGGAATCATTAAGGATACTCAGAAACACATATATCACATACAATGCCATATCCCGGTATGGTCTTACATGTTATCACATATCGATGCCTCTGTCCCAGACAGGGTCTTACACAAATCATATATGGTGCCAATGTCCCAGACATGGTCTTACACGTAATCTCATATTGATGCCAATGTCTTAGACATGGTCTTACACAAAATCACAACTCGAAAGTCCTAACGTCATGACATACGTATCCTATACTATTCCTATGATTCATACGGGGCTTTCGAACGTTGTAATTCAATCAATTCAAGCTCGAAACAAGTCATCTCATGCTCAGTTAAATTCGGCAACAACAACTCATCAATTGTACAGGGCATTTAATTTGTAAAATCATCCTTAATATATATACTGTTTCAGACAGTGTAAAATCATCAACAATGCAAGTCACTAAATCAACATAATAGCATCACATTCGGACAATGTTATTAGCCCAAAACGGACAGCTTAATTAACACCAATTGGCAACATAACAACATCTAAATTTGATTGTGAAATCAACAGATTCGGATAGCTACATTTATTAAATAAAACAACATAAATGCTAGTGCATTGAATAGTGAATTTAACACATTCGAACAACTACATTTACTAAATAAAACAACATAAATGATGGTGCTTTGATCAGTGAATCTAACACATTCGAACAGCTTAATTTTAAGCTCACATCATTTAATTAGCGTGTGAATAACATATACAAATGTTGCATTTACAACATGTTTTAATCAACTTAAAGAAGAGGAATTAAATGCTGAAATTTCCAGCATTGGGAATGCAATTATCTCTTTCGGACAGAGACATGGTTAACATTTAACAACTAATATTTTTTCCATATTTACAACAGCAGTAGACCAATTACACTAGAATTTACTGCACGTTCAATATAACAATTACATGCTAAAGAAATAAACATTCATGCGGCAGATTTCAACAACAACTTATGCATTTATTCATCAAAATTTTTCTTCATTTCTAACTGCAGTATTTTGATAAAAATAACATGTATTTTAAGCTACTAAACTATGCTTAACAGTCCTTATAGCCGAACATTACTTGCATCTAATAAATATATTTTAAACATAAAAAATTTACAAAATTTCCTTTGAAGAACTTACTTCGGATACGGAACAAATAGGTTGAATCGACTACTCAATAACTTTCGACTTCACCGATCTAACTCCGATTTCATTCTCTCTTGATCTAAATCAATTCAAATTTAGCTTATTTAACCAAAAATCCATTTAATTTCATTCAAAAAGACCTATTTGGACATTTTTGCACTTTAGCCCCTAAAGTTTCACATTTATTCAATTTAGTCCCTACTTCACAAAATCACAAATTACACAACATTTCAATACACCCATGTTTATCCGAATTTATTAGAGATCCCTAGCAACCCAAAACTTGCATTTATTTCACACTTCAACCACTCAATTTACACATTTCTCAATTTAATCCCTAATAAGCTTTTTTATAAAAAATCACTTAATAAAATATAATAATCTATCAAAAATATTTATTTTTCATCATCAAACAACAAAAAGCTTGAAGATTCATCAATGGCATTTCACAAAATCATCAACAATTTTGAAATTAAAACACGGGCTAGCTAGAATACAAAGCAACGATTTTAAAAACGTAAAAATTATCAAAAACCGAGCTCAAAACATACCTCAATCAAGAACAAAAATGGTCGAACCCTAAATGAGCAACAATGGCCTTTCTTCTTTTGATTTTCGATGAGAATGATGAGAAAATAGGCTTAAAAATTGTTTTTGTTTTATTTATTAGACATTAATACATAGTTTACCATTTTACCCTTGGTTATCAAACCATTTAATCATCAAGTACAAGGCGATTAATGTCCATTAATCTTATCAATGGCATAATAATATCATAAGGACCTTTGGTTTAATAAACCATAACAAATAGACACTCTTAACTTATAGCATGCTATTTTTACATTTTACGCGATTTAGTCCTTTTCTCTAATTAAGCATCCAAACAATAAAATTATTTCACGAAACTTTCACACATATATAATCACATGCTATAAACATCAAAAATAATATTAAAATAATTTTACGACCTCGAATTTGTAGTTCTAAAACCACTATTCTGATTTAGATAAAACTGAACTATTACACTTATAACGAGGCTTACGAGATCATCGAAAGGATCGCTAGCAACAATTACCAATGGCTGACAAATCGGGTAGTTTCTGGAAGATGAGTAGCTAGAGTGCATGAAGTGGACACGCAGACTTCACTCTCTACTTATATATTTTCTATTTGCTCAATGTTAAAACAGTTTACCACTAATGGTTTGAATAATTTTGTAGCTCAATCATTAAGTGAGTATGGTGCAGTTTCTTGCGTATACTGTAGGAGTGGCCATTCTTTCGAGAATTGTCCATCAAACCTTGAATCTCTGTATTATGTAAGGAATCAATATCAAAATATATGTAGAAAAGGACCACAGTCCAACTTCTACAATCTTTCGTGGCTTAATCACTTGAACTTTCCTTAGAGTAACCAAGGAAATGGATCTAACAATCACATGCAGTATAAACCCAACCAATTTAAAGGGTTTAACCAACAAGCTCCAAAACCACCTCAAGTTGAATCATCAAATAGTTTAGAGGACTTTTTGAAGGTGTACATGGCGAAAAATGAAGCTTTGAACCAAAGTCAAGCAACAACGCTAAAAAATCTAGAGAACCAAATGGGTCAGTTAGCTACAGAACTTTGTAATAGACTGCAAGGAGCCTTGCCAAGTGACATAGAAAATCCAAAGAGTTTTGGTAAGAAATATAACAAGGTAGTTGTGTTACGAAATGGTTAGAATTTGGAACCTAAAGAGGTTGTGGTTGAAGATGAACCTATTGAAAAAGAGGAAAGTTAACAAAGAGTTGAAATTCCTACATCGAAAAAATCAGATGCTAAAAAATCTGATGAGGTAAACCCTAGACTAGTGATTTCTGAAAAGCTAACACCTTCTTCTGCAGATTTACCTCCTTAGAAAATTTGTCCATTTTAGCCTAAAGTTCCATATCCTCAAAGACTCCAGCAACATAAACAAAAACAAGAGGTGCAATTCAAAAAGTTTTTGGATGTTTTAAAGCAACTTCACATCAACATTCCCCTAGTGGAGGCTTTAGAGTAAATGCCTAATTACGTGAAGTTTATGAAGGATATTTTGTCCAAGAAGAAAAGGCTTAGTAAGTATGAGACCATTGCTTTGACGAAAGATTGCAGTGCGTTCTTACAGAACAAGCTACCTCTGAAATTAAAAGACCTTAGAAGCTTTACGATACCCTATAACATTGGAGAATCTTACTACGGTAAAGATTTGTGCAGCTTAGCAGTAAGCATCAACTTGATGCCCAATCTATTCTCAAATTGTTGGGAATAGGTGAAGTAAGACCCACTACTGTGACACTTCAACTAGTGGATCGTTCATTAGCATATCCCGAGGGAAAGATCGGTGATGTTTTCGTAGGAGTTGATAAGTTTATTTTTCCTGCTGACTTTATTGTGTTAGACTTTGAAGTAGATAAGGAAGTTCCGATCATCCTAGGGAGACCATTCCTAGCCACAGGAAGAACGTTGATAGATGGTAAAAAATGAGAACTCATAATGAGAGTTCAATATGACCATGTAACATTTAACGTTCTGATGGCCATGAAATTTCCCGATTCGACGGAGAAATGTTCAGTAATAGAGGAATTAGAAACCTTAGCTTATGACACCCCAAATCTGATCGAGACGGACCGGCCCGAATTCGAAGTGTTACATTAGCCACATAAGTGACTCTCTAGCTAACGACCACCCGATGCACACCCCAACCTTATAAAACCTCATTTATGACTAATTAACTATTATTTATTAATGCGGAAGCAATTTGTGAACCATTTTGAAACTTTTTCTAAGTATTTAAACCTAAGGGTATTTTGGTCATTTTACCATCTAAGGTTAAGGTATTCTAATTTTATTTCTAAATAGTTATCAACCTTCTTTTAGTCAAATTATGCAAGCTTTAAAATTTCAGCTTAATTCGAGTTCATTTACTATATCTAATTCAAGTTTTATTATTAGGGACTAAATCGTAACTTTTACAAACTTTTAGTACATTTTCCAAATTAAAAATTAAGAGTGTTTCTACCAAATATTAACAGTTACAAGTCTAATCCAAAAATATTACCAAGTTTCCCTATCATTAAAGGCTTCAACTAATCTAATCAAGTTTTAGGACTAAATTATAAATTAAGCAAATGAGAATACTAGATTACAAAAATAAAAAATCAAAGCCCCAAAAAGACACACACCCGTGTTCAAACCATTGCACCTATTTTGTCAAAAATTCATTTTAATTACCCAACTTTACATATTTTACTTACACATTAAACTTGAAATAGCTACAATTAATTACCATAAACATCCACACATATCTAATTTAATTTATTTACAACAAATATGAAACAATTAATCAAAATTTAACAACCAATTACACGCTTAGCAAACACTAATTAATTCACACAAGCTACATACCTTAGTCGCAAGCAATCCACTCCATGATAAGCTTCAATTAAACATTGTTAGTATAAATTACATGCTTCATACATCGTGTTATCAACCATCGTATGAACACTCATCAACATACCATAAATCAAACATTAATTAGACATAAAATCATGTATTAAAGAAATTATAAAATCACCAAAAGTAAAGTCCAAAATTTAATGTCCAATGTCCATTACAAGTAAAATAACACTAGTCCCAAAAGCATCACAATGCCCCTATATAGCCTCTAAAGTAAATTTCTTAAGCCACTACCGAGCCTTATTCTTGGACCTTGCACTCACTTTTCGACTCCTTATGCTCGAAAATTCTCTACACAAAATGTGAAGGTGTGAGCTTAAAAAGCTCAGTGAATGATAGTAAAAACATCAAGTAATTTTCACCCAATCATGCATAAATCAAAGCAATTAAGCATTAAAATTTTAGTCACAACATGTTAACATTTCACCATAACATCACATGCTATTCAAGATTTAAGAATCAAATTTTCCATGGCATGTAAAATCATCTTTTGACACATAAACATTCAATTATATTGGCATAATACATCCATAACAATAAGTAAACGTGTGATCATATATTGGATAAATGGATTTCTAAACTCTCACAAATCAAATACAATCCTCTGAATTGAGCGGGTTGAAGCAACACGCTCCCTTATCGTGCCTCAAATAACCCAATGAGTGGAGACTCAAGCTCAACACTCCCTTATATACTCCAAACAAATCAGTCCACCAAGAGCCATATGCTCACTATATCTCAAATAATGATGAGTACTCACAAATCCTATTGCATGCCAACTATATCTAATGGATCCACCATGCAATGTTTCCAATATAATCATACATACAAGGCATAAAATCTGTTGTTTAATCACTTAATTTAGGATGTTAAAATGCAAGTAAAAGCATGTAGCTAAGTAATTTTAACATCAATAAAATTAAGCATAGCAAATATCATTTTCCCAATATTCATATACAAAACATCTTTATTAAATGTTCAATAAATCAACAATTGATGCTCCAAATATCAATTTTTCCATGCAATTTAATCATGCTAAAAGCAAAATACACAACTTACCAAACCAATTGCCATTTTGCTCTTTTATAAAATAAAACCTATTTTCGCAAATCCAACCATCTGATATGTAATTAAGTCATTAATAACACCAATTAAACATTTAATTTAACACATAATCAGGCTAATTTACCAAATTACCCTTAATATCACTCACCTCCACACTTAGCTTTTTAAGCAAAAATGTGTTCAAACAAGCAAGTTTGAGCTTCAATTCTGATTTGCACGTTCCTCCTCTTGATGTGGAGCTTTAACAGAGACAAAGTATACATTACAAATTAACAATAGCAACAAGAAACACAAAATTTGATAAAGTATATGAATCTAAATCATTGCTCTAAACTACCTTACTGATGTTGCACAACTAAGACGAAATATGGAATTCCTCAACTAAACTCCCTTTTCAGCACCTCAAACCACTTCTAATCTTAATTCCTAGTCCAGTAACATGTATTCTAAGTGTTAATTTCATCATTTAATCCATTTCATAAATTTCTGGAAAAATCATCCATGTTCTTGATTAAATTTGAATTTCTCAAAATTAATCCATCAAACGTGTTTGATCCTTTGGTTTAAGATTAAAAACCTCTTATTAGACCTATTTTGAGTTTAGACATCCATTAATATTTGGATTCCACCTCAAAATTAAAGATCTACCATTGTTGATCCTCAAGTTCAAGAAAGAAGAAATTAAAGTTGAAAATCCATTGTAATCACTTTAATTAACAAATAATGATTGAAATTAACTTAAAAGCAAGTTTAGAGGTGATGATTACCTTCAATTGAACTCAAATAATTGATTTGGAAGTTTGAATCAAAATGCTTGAAGAAATTCGGATGACTTTTTTCCCAA
Organism: Gossypium raimondii; assembly: GCF_025698545.1. Classification (NCBI taxonomy): domain Eukaryota; kingdom Viridiplantae; phylum Streptophyta; class Magnoliopsida; order Malvales; family Malvaceae; genus Gossypium; species Gossypium raimondii. The sequence continues at coordinate 17,013,797 of NC_068575.1, read as the reverse complement.
CTTTGAAAATTATTTCAAGAGATTTTAGAGAGAATTTTGGCAGAGAAAATGTTTAGATCTATTCTCTGATATTTGGTTTATGAAAATAAGCAAAAAAAAAAAAGAGAGAAAAAGATCTCAATTCAGGTGAAAAATGAGTGAAAAGTACGGTAGTTGTAGAGTTTTTAAAACTGAAAGCCTTCACCTAATTTTCAAAATTTGGGGAATTTGTCATCAAGCCATTCCCCCTTTTCCCTTGTTTTACAATTTGCTCATTTCCCTCCAAAATTTGAAAATATGGTTTATTTGCTATAAAACCTCTTACACATTTCCTTTATTTTTCAAATTAGTCCTGTTTAATTAATATTTTAAACCACTCAATTAAACCTCAATTTTAAATTATTTTTAAATTCCAATTTAACCTAAAATATTTATTTCTAAACCCTAAACCCTAAAACCATAAAATAAATTTTTTAAAATATTTTTATTTTTCGGAATATTATTTACCAGTTTTTAGATGAAACTAAGCTAACTAATTATGAATATAAATCACTAATGAACCCTATTAATTCCCAATTTTCACTCGGAACCTGGTAAACTTTCCCAAAACTACTAGACCTATTCTCTGGGCCTTATGTAGTTTCTATGGAATGAGAAAGCAATTTTGAAGAATACCATTAGAGAAGGCTTTAGGGTCTGAACCATTTGGAAGATGAAAAAGGTAATGAAAACTTGGCTTTGATGGAAGCCAATTTGAGGAGTTATGTTCAACCACTGCGGTTCAAACCGCTAGAGTTGGAAGTTTGAGAATTTACACAACCCAAGTTGTCAATCGAAGAGCCGTCTAAGCTTGAACTAAAGATTCTTCCATCCCATTTACTATGCATCTATTTAGATATTTATACTATTTTTCCTGTGATTGTTTCAGCAAAACTGATAGAACATCAAGAGGAGCAATTGATTGCTATTTTAAAGAAATTTAAAAAGGCAATTGGTTGGATCATAGCTAACATTCAAGGTATAAGCCCTTCCTTTTGTATGCATAAGATTATTTTAAAGGAAGGTGAGCGAGGTAGAATCGATCGGAAAAAGGAGACTTAATCCTATCATAAAAGAAGTAGTACGAAATGAAGTGATTAAATGGTTAGATACATGAATTATCTACCCCATCTCATATAGTTCTTGGGTAAGTCCGCTACAATGTGTACCAAAGAATGGTGGAATCATAATTGTTGAGAATGAACGAAACGAGTTAATTTTGACGAGAACTATAACAGGTTGGAGAATCTGTATTGACTATGGAAAATTGAACAAAGCCACTCATAAAGATAATTTTTCGTTACCTTTTATGGATCAGATGTTAGATCGACTAACAGGTAACGAGTTTTACTACTTTTTTATGGATATTCGGGATACAACCAAATAGTTGTATCCCCGAAAAACCAACAGAAAACTATTTTTACTTGTTAGTAGGGTACATTTGCTATAAGGTGAATGCCTTTCGGCTTATGTAATGCACCTGCCACATTTCAACGATGTATGATGGCAATTTTCACTAACATGGTAGAAAGTTTTTGTTGAGGTTTTCATGGATAATTTTTCTATTTTTGGCAACACTTATGATGTTTGTTTGAGTAAGTTGGCTAAGGTACTAAAAAGATACAATGAGACTAATATCGTCCTTAAGTGGGAAAAATGTCATTTTTTGGTTAAGGAAGGAATTGTCTTAGGACATAAAATTTCCAAAAATGGGATTAAAGTGGATAAAGCAAAGGTAGACGTAATTGAAAGATTACCAACTCCAGTTAGTGTGAAAGGAGTTAGAAGTTTCTTAGGCCATGCTAGTTTTTATCGTAGGTTTATCAAAGATTTTTAAAAAAATTCTAAACCTTTGTGTATGCTTTTAGAAAAAAGATATTATTGTTTATTTTAACAAAGCATGTTTAAAAGCTTTTGAGGAACTAAAAAATCGGTTAATCTCAACCCCAATAATTATTTTACCTGATTGGAACTCACATTTGAGTTGAAGTGTGATGCAAGAGATTTCACTGTTGGAGTTATGAGGGTCAAAGGAGAAACAAAGTGTTCCACCCTATCTACTATACAAACATAAATTTGATAGGAGCCCAGCTCAATTATACAGTAACTTGAAAAGAACTCTTGCTATAGTTTTTGCTTTTGACAAGTTTCGTTCATACTTTATAGGTACCAAAGTTACATTGTTTGCCAATCATGCGACCATTAAGTATTTACTCATAAAGAAAGATGTTAAACTAAGGCTAATTCATTGGATACTTTTACTCCAAGAATTTGACCTTGAGATCCAAGATAGAGAGGGTGTTGAAAATCAAGTAGCTGATCATCTGTTGAGGCAGGAACAAAATGAGGTAACTTCTTCACTTGTTCCAATTAATGAGAATTTTCCTAATGTGCATACCTTCAAGGTAAGTCAAATTCATGAAGCACCTTGGTTTGCTGATTTTGCCAATTATTTAGCATGTGGAATAATTCCTTGAGAATTGAAATAACAACAAAGGGAAAAATTCATGCATGATAATCAGTATTATTTCTGGGAGGATTCATTTTTGTTTAAACAATGTGCAGAGAACATAATTAGGAAGTCCGTAGCTAGAAATGAAATTGACAAGATTTTGTACCACTACCATTCATCTCCAAGTGGGGGACACTTTGGTGGTTCCCGCGCTGCAGTGAATATTTTACAAGCAGGATTTTTTTGGCATACAGTGTTTAAGGATGCCTATGCATATGTGAAAAATCGCAATAGATGCCAAAGAACTGAAAACATATCAAGGAGGAATGAGATGCCATTGACAAATATTTTAGAGGTAGAATTATTCGACGTATGAGGCATTGATTTTCTAGGCTCGTTTCCTCCTTCTTATAAGAATAAGTATATTTTGGTAGTTGTGGATTATGTATCCAAGTGGGTTGAAGCCGAGGCATACCCAACAAATTATGCTAAGGTAGTCATGCAATTCCTACATAAGCATGTATTTACATGGTTTGGGACTCCTAGAGCTATAATTAGTGATGAAGGATCTTACTTTGTAAATAAATGGCTTAAGTGGTTACTTGACAAGTATGACGTGAAACATAAAATTGCTATTGCCTATCATCCAAAATCAAATGGGCAATTTGAACGGGTGAATCATGAAATCAAATGTATTCTTAACAGGGTAGTGCACCCTAACAAAAAAGATTGGCCTCGAAGGCTCGATGATGCTCTATGGGCTTATCGAACTACTTTTAAGGCACCGTTAGGAATGACTCCTTATCGGTTAGTTTTTGGAAAGGTATGTCATTTGCCACTTGAATTGGAAAATAAAGCACCGTTAGGAATGACTCCTTATCGGTTAGTTTTTGGAAAGGTATGTCATTTGCCACTTGAATTGGAAAATAAAGCTCATTAGGCCTTAAAATAATTAAATTTGGAACTTAAGCAAGCGGGTGAGAGAAGGATCCTACAGCTTGATGAGTTGGAAGAGTTGAGGTTATTTTCATACGAGAATGCCAAGATGTGTAAAGAAAAATTTAATAGATGGCATGTAACACCCCAAACACGACCTCGAAGTTATGACCGAATCTGGCATGTCACATAGAAGTGTTTTACGAAACCAAAGTCTGATGGGAAATTCGTTCAATAAAAATCCAATTATTTCTTACTTCTTAGCACCATTAGGTAAGTTTTTTTAAAAAAACCACACAGTAAAACGGTTCGATATTGCAGGTTTAAAATTCACGGAAGCTACTCCATATACAGATATCTTGAGGTTGAAAAATATGTGTTTGCCTTGAAAAACTATTTTTGTTGTGAAAACTTATTTGTATCCATTAAGTAGTTCAAAATAAGCAATTATAACCCAATTAAAGAAAATTAAAATACCAAAGGCCTTATTACATAAAAATCACTCCAAAGGAAAAAAATTAAATAACTAGTCCAAAATAAAATATTGGTGAATGTGTGGCCACCTCCGAGTCCCTCGCGGCTCCAAATCATCTAATGTTGGGGATTACCTGCACGGTCAAAAGAAAAGGGTGAGTTACGAGAACTAAGTGTTTAATCCCCTATCACACAGTAACAGTCTGGGCCCATGCCCTATTCCGTAATAGTATAGTGTGAGCCTTATCCCAATATAGAAACAGTATGGGCCTAAGCCCGACACAGTTTCAGTACGATGCAAGTATGCAAACATACCCTAATCCAGCTAACACACCACCCGTACCAACCTAACACACTATGTTGGGACTAAGTCGACCCACCCAACCCACACACCAATATTGAAGCGTAGCTGCCAGTAATAATAACGCAACAGAGCTGCGAGTATAGTATATGTGGCAAAGCCACCAGTAACAGTGATCGTGACAGAGCCACCAGAAACAATACTTCCCCCATAACAAAATCCCGACCCCATGCAGTATGTCATGTCATAAATTATTCATGTATGCAGAATGTCTTACTCAGCAACAGTCAAATATATATATATATCATAGAACCCTAGCTGTCATTTTACCCTAACGGGGGTATTACGGTAATTTTACCCTTCGGGGGGTATTTCGGTAATTTTACCCTTCGGGGGTATTTCGATAATTTTACCCATCGAGGGTATTTCAGTAAATTTACCTATTGAGGGTATTTCAATGACTTTACCCTTCGGGGGTATTTCTATAATTTTACCTATCGAGGGTATTTCGGTATTTTAGGCTTATTACGGCCTAAGCCCATGGAAACATACATGGGGGCCTCTACAGTCCAACGCCAGTCTTGTGGGCTCGATTTTCCCGCACGAGCGATCGCACGCTCATGTGGCCTCGATTGCCGTGTTTTTAGCTTTTCAGCTTTTGCCGATTCGCAGTAGAGAGGGTGTGATTACACACCTGTTTGTGAAAACACACCAAGATCCACGTCCTCCCAGTTTTTTCATTCATACAAGTTTTCATTAGTCGCTAGCGAAAGGGTTGATTTCTATGATTCAAATCCTTAACCCCCAAAAGCTTACCTCGAACGACAATAGTGACTTAGCTCTCTTATACCACTGTCGAAGATTAACTATGATCGTTAGACGGGTTTCTGCATCACAACCAGATTTATTAACCAAAGTTGCTTAGTCAAAAGGTTTGAATCCCCTTCATGACCACTTTCAAAAAAAAATACCACAAGTATTCGGCCAACATTTAGATAATAGCTCACATACCTGCCTTAAAACGAGAACAAAGAGGAAGAGTTTCAACGATTTGGTATCACCTGATACCCCTTCAGCCCTCTTGGAGTTCGAGCCGACAGAGAAGAGTGTAACAGTAGAATCACAACAATAAAAGGAATTAATTCTCAAACAATAAGGGGATAATCAGAGGTAAAGATCAAGAACAGAAACAGGATGATATCCGGCTAGAAAAGAATAAGAGAAAGGAGAAAGAAGGTTTGGTCGGTAGAGAAAAGGAAGAAAAAGGGAAAATTCGACTATTTAGAGAAGAAAAAAGGCAGAATGGGACAAACCCAAGAGGTACTTCCCCAAAACTCGGTAATAGTTGACACCAAAACTGAAAAAGAGAATACGAAAACTGCCCCCAAAGACCGAACACCTTAGCACCTAAAGACCAAATTCGGCCAAGCTTTTCCAGAATACCGAACATAACACCCCTTTTTCCCCTTAGTTGAAACACCCCCAAACGGTACACACTTCTTCCTCTACTCAAATTCCTCAATTCTCTCCTAAAATCACTCCTCCAATCCTCTCCTTGAAATCCTCCATGATCCACTCCTTAAATCACTCATTTGACCCATTCAAACTCTCCAACACAGAGTTCAAATCCAACACCAACTCTTGCCTCCACATAAGCAAAATAAATAATCCCATTTGCATGCAGTGAGACTTGAACCTCTAACCTCCTTACCACACCTGTGACGCCACCTCCTTGCCACACCTGTGTCCCCACCTTGCCACTACACCACAGGCTCTTTTTGTGTCATAGAACTAACATTAAAATTTTTAAAGCCTACCTGCCTATGTCCAGATTCATTTAAGGGTAAAAACTTAAAATTCTGCAAAAGCCAAAACTTGAACCCAGGCCCGTCAAACACTCCCATACACACCCAAATTACTTAACCACTGAAGTAAACAAGTAGTTGTGTCAAAACATACAAAAATTAAATACTAGAAATTTGGGGCGTTACAACTCTACCCCCTTAACGAAATTTTGGCCTCGAAATTTACCTGATCAGAAAAGGTGAGGGTATTATCGTCGCATTGCCTCTTCGGGATCCCACGTGGCTTCCTATGAACTGTGATTACTCCATAGCACCTTGACTAAGGGAATAGATTTCTTTCTCAGTACTCTAACCTCACGGTCCAAAATCTGCACTGGTTCCTCCTTGAAGGTCAAATTCGGCCTAACCTCGATTTCCTCAACTCGAACAATGTGTGTGGGATCAGAGCGGTAACGTCTCAGCATGGAGACATGAAACACATCATGAATTCGGTCTAATTCTGGAGGCAACTCAAGTTGATAAGCGACCGGTCTCACACGCTTCAGTATACGATAAGGCCCAATGAACCTAAGGCTAAGCTTACCCTTCTGTCCAAACCTGAGTATCTTCTTCCAAAGAGAAACCTTGAAAAGCACATAATCCCCCATAAAATACTCAATCTCTTGGTGTTTAAGATCCGCATAAGAGTTTTTCCTATCCGACGCTTCATTCAACCGATCTTGAATCAGTTTTACATTCTCTTCGGTATCAGTAACCAACTCTGACCCCAAAACTCGCCGCTAGCCCAACTCAGTCCAACAGGTAGGAGTACGGCACCTACGACCATATAATGCTTCGTACGGTGCCATTTGAATACTGGACTGATAGCTATTATTGTACGCAAACTCTGCTAGCGGCAAATAATCTTCCCAGTTGCCTCGAAAATCCACTACACAACACTTTAACATATCCTCTAGAATTTGAATCACCCTCTCAGATTGACCATCTATCTGGGGATGAAACGCAATACTAAAGTCCAGTCTTGTACCCAGCGCCTCATGTAACTTCCTTCAAAATCGAGATGTATACCAAGGATCTTTATCATATATAATAGAAATCGGTACCCCATGTAGTCTTACAATCTCAGCCACATAGAGTTTAGCCAACTTCTACAAGGAGTAATCAGTACAGACATGTATAAAATGGGCAGATTTAGTCAATCGATCCACAATAACCCGTACTGAATCCTTCTTAGTAGGCGTCAAGTGTAGCCCACTCACAAAATCCATGGTTACTCTCTCCCACTTCCAAAGTGGAATTTTAACTGGCTGGAGTAACCCTGAAGGTAATTGATGTTCAGCCTTCACTTGCTGACAAGTTAAACACTTACCCACAAAATCAATTACTTCACGTTTTAGTCTAGGCCACCAGTACAACTCACGAAGATCTTGATACAATTTATTCCCACCTAGATGTATAGCATAAGGACTACTATGCGCCTCTCACAGTATAGACTGCCTCAAATCATTATCCCTCGATACATAGACTCTTCTACGGAAACACAGTACTACTTCATTATTCAACCTAAAATTCAAAGTTTCCCCATTCTTAACTTGTCAGAAACGAGGAACCAGTGACTCATCCAACCATTGTTTACCCTTAATCTACTCAGTCCACATCGGTCTAACCTGTAACTCTGCCAGCAAGCTACCATCATCAAACAGGCTAAGACGAGTAAATAACGCTCTCAAATCATTTACAGCCCTATGGCTCAATGCGTCAGCTACCATGTTAGCCTTACTAGGATGGTATTTAATTGAGGAATCATAGTCTTGAAGAAGCTCTATCCATCTTTGCTGCCTAAGATTCAACTCCTTCTAAGTGAGGAGGTACTTAAGACTCTTGTGATCTGTGTAGATAGTACACTTCTCACCGTAAAGATAGTGCCTCTAAATTTTTAATGCGAATACCACCGCAGCTAACTCCAAGTCGTGAGTAGGGCAATTGGCCTCGTGAGGCTTCAGCTTTCGAGACGTATAAGCAACTACCCTACCCTCTTGCATTAGCACACAACCCAAACCAACATGTGATGCATCACTGTAAACAGTGAATTCCTTCCCAGACTCTGGCTGTATCAAGACAGGGGCCTCAGTCTGAACTTTCTTCAATTTCTAAAAACTTTCTTGTTGCTTATCAGTCTAGAGAAACGGTGCCCCTTTTCACAACAACTTAGTCAGGGTGCAACAATTAAGGAAAACCCCTAAACAAAATGTCTGTTATAACCTACCAGACCCAGAAAGCTTCGAATCTCAGATACGGTCCTAGGTGGTTTCCAATCCAGTACAGTTTCAATTTTTCGAGGATCAACCCTAATCCCCTTGACAGACACCACGTGACCCAGAAATGTCACTTCTAGCAGCCAGAACTCACACTTGCTGAACTTAGCATACAATTGTTTCTCCCTTAGAAATTGCAGGACAATTCAGAGATGTGCATCATGCTTATCCTCGATTTTCGAATACACCAAGATATCATCTATGAAAACTACCACAAACCGATCCAAGTAGGGCTGAAATACTCAGTTCATTAGGTCCATGAAGGCAGCTGGTGCATTTGTCAGCCCAAATGGCATCACTAGGAATTCGTAATGACCATAACAAGTCTTAAACGCAGTCTTATATACATCAGCCTCCTACCAGAACGAAGGTTTATCTTGAAGAAAACCGAAGCTCCTTACAACTGATCAAATAAATCGTCTATCCTCGGTAAAGGATACTTATTCTTAATAGTCAGTTTATTCAATTACCGATAGTCGATACACATATGCATGGTCCGATCCTTCTTCTTTACGAACAACACCGATGCTCCCCATGGGGACACACTAGGCTGAATAATTCCTCGGTCCAAAATTTCTTAGATTTGACCTTTTAATTCCACTAACTCCTTCGGTGCCATCCTGTAAGGGGCAATAGACACTGGAGTTGTTACTGACAGAAGCTCAATTCCAAATTCAATTTCGCGGTTCGGAGGCAACCTAGGGAGTTCATTAGGAAAAACATCGAAAAACTCCTTAATAGTTCTAACATCTCCAACAGAAGGACCCTCAGCTTCAGATATATTAATATAAGCTAGAAACACCTCACAACCCTTGCGAACCAGTTTTTCGACCCTTAAAGCAGAGATCACATTAGAAAAAAAGTCCTTTCGCTCTTCAATCATAGCCACCTCCTCATCCTCAATAGTCTTTAATACCATACGCTTAGCAGCACAGTCCAACCTAGCTCGGTGTTTCACCAACCAATGCATGCCCAAAATAAGGTCGAATTCGCCAAACGGCCGTTCCATCAATTCCGCTGGAAAAATTGCTCCTTGGAACTCAATGGGCATATCTCTGAATAACTTATTTACCCTTATCTACTGTCCCAGTGGCTTACAACAGTTATCCCACTAACAATATTTTTGAACTGAATACCCAAAGTTCCCCAGACAGTATATGCAACGTACAAATGTGTTGACCCAATACCAATTAAAGCAGTTAGGGTACATTACGAATTAAGAACGTATCAGTTATGACGTCAGAAGCGTCACCATCCTCTTGGTGACGGGCAGCATACACTAGAGCTGGTTGTCTCGCTACAGTGTTATTGGTACCTCTGCCTAGGGCTCCACAACCTCGTCCGATACCGTTTCCACCTCTGACCTGCCCACGGCCTCTCGCTGGCTGCTGACCACATCTCACTGGCTGAACATGACCCCAATCCTGCAGCTTGTATCTGAACCAACCTCTGTGGACAATCCTTGACCTGATGATCCATGGACCCAGATCTAAAGCACACAGCAATCCTCTTCCAGCACTCACCCTGGTGAGATCTCCCACAATCAGCACAAGGCTGCGGCCTAACAATAGTAACCGGGACTCCAGTCTGAATCGACCCATCAAACCTGGCCTTCTTAACCCATCAAACCTGGCCTTCTTAACACGCCTCTCAGAAGAACTTGAGGGCCCAAAATCCCTCTTATTCCTGCCCTTATCTTTTTCATAATTTTGGCGCTCCGAGCGCTTCACTTCTTCAGCAATCTTTGCCTTTTCTACTAGAGCAGCAAAATCTCGCTCCCTCTGCGGAGCTATCAATACCCTTAACTCGTCTCGAAGACCATCCTCAAAATGTACACAACTTTCATACTCAGTTGCTGCTATCCCTCGGGCATACCGACTCAATCGCAAGAATTTTGCCTCATATTCTGCCATTGTCTTACTTCCCTAGGTCAGGCTAAAAAATTCCTTTCAGCGGGCGTCCACATAACTTGCGCCCACGTACTTTCCTTGAAATGTCTCCTTAAAGAAATCCCACGTCACACGATCTGCCTGCGTACCCTTTCTCACGGTAAGCCACTATTGGTAGGCCTCATCTCACAGTAAGGACACTGCCCCATTTAATTTTTACTCCATGGTACAGTCAAGGTAGTCCATTATTCATTCAGTCGCCTCTAACTAGTACTCCGCCACATTTGGGGCTACACCAGAAATACCTCTAAAAATTTTCGCTCCATTAGACCGGAGTCGTTTTGAAATTGACCCTTCACCCACTGCTCTAGTACTAGCTCCAGCAACCCTCTCTAAAACGCAGAGCATTGCTTGGGATAAAGCATCATCCTCAGCTGCTCCATCAAAAGACCCCATCTCCATTACTGGTGAGGCTGGTGCTTCCTCTATAGGCATATGGCCCGATGCCGATGATCCGGCCTGAGTACTTTTTCGGCCTCTAACATGGCCCCGTGTACCCCTTCCGCGAGTACCTCTTGTGCTTATTTCGATATGCACTTTATCTGATTAAAAAGTCTTATGTATCAGCTTATAATTTCAGTAATTATTAGCAAATGTATTATGAAAAATAATCATTAGAGGTTTGTTTCCGTGGATCGAGGTTTCACTACAGTTTACTGTCTCCTATAGTTTCAGTTTCACTCTAACTTAAGAGTTTTAGTACAATCCTACAATCTATAGTAAACCCTCAATATTTTTCAATTTAAGCAGTCTACAGTATATAGAAACTACAGATTTGGCGTTAGAGACTCGGTGTGCCACAGTTGCAACCTTCATAAATAATTCAAAATAGTTTTTCAAAAATTCCAAATATTTCCAAACCCATTCCACAGGCGAGTTTTGCAACTTGGCTCTCATACCACCTTAAACCCGGCTTAGACATTACGACCGAATCTAACATGTCGCATAGAAGTGTTTTATGAAACCAAAGTGTGATGGTAAATTCGTTCAATAAAAATCCAATTATTTCTTACTTCTTAGCACCATTTGGTAAGTTTTTTTTTTAAAAACCATACGGTAAAATGGTTTGTTATTGCAGGTTTAAAATTCGTGGAAGCTACTCCATATACAGATATCTTGAGGTTGAAAAATATGTGTTTGCCTTGAAAAACTATTTTTTTTTTGTGAAAACTTAATTGTATCCATTAAGCAGATCAAAATAAGCAATTATAACCCAATTAAAGAAAATTAAAATACCAGAGGCCTTATTACATAAAAATCACTCCAAAGTAAAAAAAAATTTAAATAACTGGTCCAGAATAAAATATTGGTGAACGTATGGCCACCTCCGAGTCCTTCGCGACTCCAAATCATCTAATGTTGGGGATTTCCTGCACGGTCAAAAGAAAAGGGTGAGTTACGAGAACTCAGTGTGTAATCCCCTATCACGCAGTAACAGTCTGGGCCCGTGCCCTATTCAGTAATAGTACAGTGTGGGCCTTATCCCAATGTAGAAACAGTGTGGTCCTAAGCCCGATACAGTATCAGTATGATGCAAGTATGCAAACCTACCCCAATCCAGCCAGCACACCACCCGTACCAACCCAACACATCATGTGGGAACTAAGGCAACCCACCCAGCCCACACACCAATATTGTAACATAGCTGCTAGTAATAATAACGCAATAGAGCTACCAGTACAGTATATGTGGCAAAGCCACCAGTAACAGTGATTGTGGTAGAGCCACCAGAAACAATACTTCCTCCATAACAGAATCCCGACGACATGCAGTATGTCATGTCATAAGTTATTCGTGTAGGCAGAATGTCTTACTCAGTAATAGTCATATATATATATATCATAGAGCCCTAGCATTCATTTTACCCTAACGGGGTATTACGATAATTTTTCCCTTCAAGGGGTATTTTGGTAATTTTACCCATCGAGGGTATTTAGATAATTTTACCCATCGAAGGTATTTTATTAATTTTACCCATCGGGGGTACTTCGATAATTTTACCCTTCAAGAGTATTTTGGTAATTTTACCCATCGAGGGTGTTTCGGTATTTTTAGGCCCATTACGGCCTAAGCCCATGGAAACGCACATGGGGGCCTCTACAGTCCAACGCCCAATCTCGTGGGCTCAGTTTTCCCGCACGAGCGATCACACGCTCATGTGGCCTCCATTGCCATGTTTTCAGCTTTTCAGCTTTTGTTGATTCGTTGTAGAGAGGGTGTGATTACACACCTATTTGTGGAAACACACCAAGATCCACGTCCACCCAGTCTCTGCTTTCATACAAGTTTTCATTAGTCGCTAAGAAAATGGTTGATTTCTATGATTCAAGTCCTTAACCTCCAAAATGCTTACCTTGAACGACAACAGTGACTTAGCCCTCTTATACCACTGTCGAAGATTAACTATGATTGTTAGACGGGTTTCTGCATCACAACCATATTTATTAACCAAAGTTGCTTAGTCAAAAGGTTTGAATCCCTTCATGACTAGTTACAAAAGAAAAACACCACAAGTATTCGGCCAATATTTAGATAATAGCCTACATACCTGCCTTAAAACGAGAAAAAAGAGGAAGAGTTTCAACGATTTGGTATCACCTAATACCCTTTCAGCCCTCTTGGAGTTTAAGTCGATAGAGAGGAGTGTAACAGCAGAATCACAATAATAAATGGAATTAATTCTCAAACAATAAGGGGATAATCGGAGGTAAAGATCAAGAACAGAAAGAGGATGATATTCGGCTAGAGAAGAATATGAGAAAGGAGAAAGAAGGTTTGGTCGGCAGAGAAAAAGAAGAAAAAGAAAGAAAAAGGGAAAATTCGGCTATTCAGAGAGGAAAAGAAAAAGGGAAAATTCGGCTATTCAGAGAGGAAAAAGGGAAGAATAGGACAAACCCGAGAGGTACTTCCCCAAAACCCGATAATAGTCGACACCAAAACTAAAAAGAAGAACATGAAAACTGCCCCCAAAGACCGAACACCTTAGCACCTAAAGACCAAATTCGGCCAAGCTCTTCTAAAATGCCGAAAATAACACCATTTTTTCCCCTTAGCTGAAATATCAAAGTTGAAACACCCCAAACGGCATACTCTTCTTCTTCTACTCAAATTCCTCAATTCTCTCCTAAAATCACTCCTCCAATCCTCTACTTGAAATCCTTCATGATCCACTCCTTAAATCACTCATTTGACCCATTCAAACTCTCCAACACAGAGTTCAAATCCAACACCAACTCTTGCCTCCACATAAGCAAAATAAATAATCCCATTTGCATGCAGTGAGACTTGAACCTCTGACCTCCTTATCACACCTGTGACGCCACCTCCTTGGCACACCTGTGTCGCCACCTTGCCACTACACCATAGGCTCTTTTTGTGTCATAAAACTAACATTAAAATTTATAAAGCCTACCTGCCTATGTCCAGATTCATTTAAGAGCAAAAACATAAAATTTTGCAGAAGCCAAGACTTGAACCCATGCCCGTCAAACACTCCCATACACACCCAAATTACTTAACCACTGAAGCAAACAAGTAGTTGTTTCAAAACATACAAAAATTAAATACTAGAAATTTGGGGTGTTACATGGCATGATAGTCATATACAATCTCTTGAATTCAGAGAAGGTTAGAAAGTGTTGTTCTTTAATTCGAGGCTAAGCTTATTCCCTAGAAAGCTCAAATCCCAATGGAGAAGACCTTATACCATCTACAAAGTTTATCCATACGGAGCTGTAGAATTGTACGACAACCATGGAGGTACGTTTAAAGTTAATGGTCAATGTCTCAAGCACTATTGGGATGGTGAAGTTGAGTGAATTAAAACCTCGTTCAAATTAATAGACCCTTAATTTTTATGACCTTGCTTTTTAATAAATAATTAGAAATTATTTTTCTTAAATTAGTACATTTAGTTAATTCTATATAAGGAGATTGAAACTTAAGTGGGATCGTTGTAACCCCTTCAACCTTTCCTGGGAATTAATTTAATGTAATCTTTTGAGAAGAAATTTTCTAATTAACTTTAAAAATTTTATTTCCACTTTAATCTTTTTTAATAAGGGAGTCAAATTGAATTAAGTACTAATCAGTTTATTTTATCTTAAGCAATCTAGTTTGTAAATACAGTTTGGGCTTAAGGCCTGAAACAACGAAGAGGAGAAATTTACCCCACATTGCCGTTCAAGGGTTCCCTAAAACCCCTAATTTTGCCACCACTTTTTCCCTTCATCTATACTTGCCACCCAAGTCACCCTTGTAGCTAAATTTTTCTATGAGTTTGCCCTAATTCAGCACTATATAAACCCCTCTCTACCACCATACTTTTCACAACCCTTGAAGCAATTTAAACCCTAGCCACTCATTCTTTTTCCTATTAGCCGTTGGCCTGAATATCGAAGAATTTCCCCAATTTCATTCTCTTGTTGCAAAACCCTTGTTATTTGCTGCCGCTAGTCTTTTTTCGGAGCAACCTTTCGCCACCGCACACTTATTGCTGCCGCAAACATCATGCTACCATCCTTTGCAAATTTATTTTCTCTTACTTTTTCTAAGATTTTGCCTATTTTTCAAGAAAAATCACCATGTCTTGTAAAAGAACTAGATTTTCTACGACCTTTACTGAAAATCCAATTGTGATTCAAGATGAGGAAACAAAAGAAAGGTTTGATTCTATCTTCAAAAATCAACTCATGATGCCGAAAAAAGGTTTGAACTTGGAGAGCAATAATAAGATGGTTGTGTCATGGCCAATACATAAGACAATTGATGCCCTCAGTTAGAACTATTTTTGCGATGGACGATCATTACCTAAAGAGGAGTTCAGTTCAACTGGACCACTTTTTCATAATTAATTAATAATAATTTATTAACCCAAATTAAATTGGATTTAAATTAAAATTAATTATATTATGAATTAATACATATAACTTTGGACGGTCTTAGGCTAAAATTTAGTTCACCTCGATACTTCAAATTGCTTCTCGTTTTTGTGCTTCTAGTAGTGTCTGCCGAGTCAATTTCGCCCTTTGTGCAAATTTGTCGAAAATAACCAAAATTCATCAAAATTAATTATAAAATTAACTAAAATTCAACATGTTCATATTTAAAGTGAACTTTAATTATTTTGTAAAAATTAATTATTTTTTCGACAAGAATTTTATCGAAACTGTATGATTTTATGTTAAAAAAGGTAAGTAAAAATGTGTAAATTTTTGTGTTTCCGCACCCCCAAACTTAATTCATTGCTTGTCCCGAGTAATGCACAAATTAAAAAGAATTACTCAGAAAACACCTTTGAAAAATTCCTTCAGAATAACATTCTTCCCAGAATTATGAATTTAATATACTTATGCTCAAAAACAAGAAATTTGATAGTTATGCTACTTAAGTATACATATCGTTCAAATTAATCTCAACAACTATTATGATAGCAAAATTAGACTAAATGCTTCCTTAACAAGAATGTTAACCCTTACCAATTTGATTTTATTTCCTTATTCAAGATTAAGTTGCAATCATTAAGTTTAACTTATGCCTTCATATGTTGAACATAGCAATTTCTCTCCACTAATGTAGGTAGCATAGAAAACTTGAATCATCAGGTTTTTAAAAAGGTTGAAACGTAGCTAGGCTAGAGGTAGGTGAAAGATAGATAAATTTAGGCTTTTAAACCTTAGACTCAGCTTCAATTGGACCTTTGGAATAATTTCCCTCAATACACAAACTTACTTTGCTTTCACATGCTCTTTTGTACATCTATTTTCTTTCAAGTACATGTGCTCTCTCTCTTTTTTTTTGAGCATTTTACTGTATGTACTACAATTTTTAGAGCATTTGATACTTCTTTCAACTCCCCCAAACTTATTTTCAAAGAACATTCTGAATAGTACTGAGTCTAGTGCTTGGGACAAATTAAAGATAATTAAGAGAGAAGTGATGACTAAATATTGTAAGGGTTCAAATAAAATTAGGCCATATAGTCTCAAAGTTGGGTTTCAAAGGATAAAATTTCATCAAGGTTGGCTTGAAAGGCTCAAACAGTCTAAACAAGACTTGCCTAAATCATTTTTAACATTCCATGCTCCCTAGGATTTCACCTCAAGAAACTACTAAGTCAATTCTAGAGACTTAAACTTTCATGCATGCCTACCTTTCTTAAGGAACTAAAAATTTTATGGTACGATTTGCATGCTTTATTAAAAATGCATTGATTTCATTATTCAGCTAACATAACAATTTATTCAAATAGTAGAACTTTATTTATACTGAAGTTTAGCATACTTAACAAAATTTCAAATTATTGAACAAAATATATCCTAATCATAATTAAAAGAACTATTTATTCGAGTGGAAATAATTTCAATTTTTTGGCCCCCTACTTAAAATGAACAATGTCCTCATTGTTTAAAGTGAATAGATACTATACACCATGTAGGATTCTATAAAAGAGGAGGTGAGTCAATTT
Organism: Gossypium raimondii; assembly: GCF_025698545.1. Lineage (NCBI taxonomy): Eukaryota > Viridiplantae > Streptophyta > Magnoliopsida > Malvales > Malvaceae > Gossypium > Gossypium raimondii. The sequence goes on along the minus strand of NC_068575.1, from coordinate 16,997,081 downwards.
GACTGCTTAAGTACCAAGCTCTTTCTAAATTCAATCCTAGACATGTATATATCTATTGACACACTTTATACTTCGCGACTTGTTCAATTTTATTTATGATTTCTATAATTAGCTCAATTTACCTAGGCCTAATTTACAAATAAAAATTTACAAACCCAAAACAATAAAAATTATAGCCCAAAAATTAAAGGCCCAATTGGCCCAAAACCTAAAACATTTTCAGAAAACCCTAGCCCCTATTGCACTTAACCCTAGCCTGCCGCTGCCCCTAGCCTCTGCCGCTGTCAGCACTGCCATCACCGCAGCCACCAACTTCACCTGCCACCGCCCACTTGCACCTGCAAAGATTAAAAGAAGAAGTGACATTATACAAATAGACTAAAAAATGTGTAAAAATGGCTATATAAGCTAATCAAAATGATTGTAAAAGGGATTTTTTTTCTTTTACTGAAATAAAAAGAGGGAGATTCAAGTAAAAAACAACAAAAGGAAAGGAATATTGAAGAAAAAAAACAAAGAGAAATGTGCTAAAAGGTATTTTCATTCTCTTTATTTTTTTGTTTTGTCGAAACTGTTAATATTTTAAAAAATATTTTCCTTTCGTTTTGTCTAAAAACTATATACACTCACATATATATAACAAAAATATAAATATAAATAAAAAACTTACCTTTTTGGACTTCCGACCACCGCGTAAGGTGACACCGTCACCGGTGACCGGCAATCGCCACGGCGGCTCCCTTCGCCAAATTCTGGGCAAAGCCCAGAGAAAAACAGAGAAGGGAAAGTGTTTTTTTCCTAAACAACAGCACAAATGATTTTTATTCTTTAAATGTTAACTTATGTAGGCCCCCAAATCGACGTCGTTTTGGGCAGGCCTCTCAGGCACCAAAACGATGTCATTTTGTTCCTGACCCGCGTACTGACCCGACCCGCTCCTAGGATCCGCGTGCTTTTGAACGGAAGGGCTAATTGCGCTTTTAGCCCTTCCGCTTTTTTTCATTTGCAATCAAGTTTTTTTTTATTTCTTAATTTTGTCCTATGATTTATTTCGATTTTCAGTTCGGTCCATATCTGAACGACGTCGTTTTGGAGTAGAAGGGAGAATTTCGCATTTAGTCCCTCCCTGTTATTCGTGTGTTCAAACTAGTCCTCCCCTTTTAATTTATTTTTGATTTGCCCCCGAATTTTTTTTAAAGTTCAATTTAATCCTTTTTGTTATTTTTGCTATGTTATTATTAAATTAATTAATTAATTTATTATTATTATTTTTAGTATTATTATTTTTCCTTTTATTTATTTACTTATTATTACTATATTATTATATTAATTTAGTTTAGCATTATTATATTTCTTTTTATTTATTTATCTGAATATTTTAAATATATTTATTTTATTATGTCATTTTATTTATTTATAATCTTTAAACTTTAGGTTATTATTATTATTATTATTATTATTATTATTATTATTATCATCATCATTATTATTATTAATATTATTCTTAAATTTTTTATACAATATCTATTTATTTCTACAATATTAAGTCTTTAACTTGAAATTTTAGTCCGTTATCCTTATTATTTGTTTTGTTTATTTTATTTTATTCTTTATATTGTCATTCATATAAACACATTTATTATTATTCGTTATGCATAATAACACCGTACTTTATTTCTACCAATTCGTGTTATATTAATTTTACTCGATACATAAATTATGACTTTAAAATAAGTAACACTTCGTATTTTGAGATTCGAAAAGGTCGTACCCTAACTTACGGGGTTTCGATTTTCTCGATAAATCTAAATACACGAACCTTTTTAAACATAAGTTTTTTATGATCTCGGAATTAATAAAAGATCGTGCTATAACTTTCGCGACATGATTTCTTTTCTAAAACTGAGATAATCGAATATTTTCCACACAAGTAAATTTTTCGGCATTCATTCTCGTATCGGGGTTTAAGACATTGTGTCCTAACTTACGGGACGTAATTCTCTTTCTCGATGAATGTGAAATATGCCATTTCTCGAAAAGTTTTAATATTTTAACAACGGATTGTATTTTAAATCTCTTCAAAGTTTTCAATTTTCGACACCGAGACACTAATGAATCAACTAGGTACCAATTTTGGGCGTTACGAGGGTGCTAATCCTTCCTCGGATGTAATTGATTCCTGAACCCGTCTTTCTGAATTTGGTGGACCAAAATCGTTGTTTTAATAAATCAAATCGCTTATTAAAATATCCACTTTTCGAGGTGACCCGATCACACCTTATTAAAAATGATTGGTGGTGACTCCCGTGTTATTTTCATTTTCAAAATTAAAGTCGACGATTGTTTACAAAAAAATGGTTTCGACAGCTTGGCGACTCCGCTGGGGACAAAATAAGAGAGTCAAGCCACGAGTTGATTATTTCTTCTCTTTTTTTTGAAAGTTGATAATTTGGTTTAAATTTACGATCCTTTCGTTGCATTTCATTTTTATAGTTTGCGTCATTTTGCTATATTTGCTTTATTTGTTTAAGTCTCTCGACATATTTTTGCAGATTGCATTTGCATAACCGTTCGGTTATACCCTTTTAAGTGGGAGTGAGAAACTATTCCTTCGTGAGGTTTTCACCTCCGTGCAGGATAGTGGATCGCTTTCTGGATGCATCCGTACCTATGTCTTCATGATATTTTCATCTCCGTGCAGTCGTAGGGAAATGTATTCCCCTGAACTGAACTCGGTCCATATGAGCCTATAATGGGTGAGGATCGAGGAATCTGCTGGTTTAGGCACCTTTACTTTAGAACCGAATCGCATATAGTGAGCCCTAAGAGCCTACCCTAGGTAGAACCACGCCAAACCCCTAGTGGTCATCCAAATAGGTGCTCTTTTTTTTATTTATGTTTTTGTACTGACGTGTTTTCTTTTGCTTTGGTTATGATTGCATTGCATTTTCATCATAGCAAAAAGGTGTTGATTCACGTTCAGTTGCTAAATAGAGAGCTTGTCATGGAAAATGGACTTCTTGATAAAGCGGAAGATAAAATGGCCATGCAAATATGGTGTAAGAAAAGGCAGCAAGAGAAAAGTGATAGCCTATGAGAGGGGCAGATCAGAGATATGGACCACGCTTTGGCCCGAATAGGAGAAGTGGCTGACCACTTGCAGACCCCAGCCGTTCAAGCCTGAAATATGAATCGGAGTTGGATTGGGGCCGAGAATTAGCTTAGTTTCTTAGGAAAGTTAAGGTTTTGAGTGTGAAGGCGAGGCCGTATATGCATCCGCTTTATGTAAAGAAACTTGTTTTCTAGTAAAGTTGTTCTAATGGAATTGAACTAGAATCAACAACTTTTTGCATGCATCTTTTCTATTCATTAGCATTAAATTTCATTGCATACAATAAATTTCCCAAAATCCAAAAGTGTGTCGAGTTCAGATTGATACTGTTTTGGAAATCCCAATAAATTTCCCAACTTAACTTAGTTCGTTTTATCATATTGATAATGTTTTGGAAAAATAATTCAAGGCAACTCAATCTTTCATGAGTTTGAAACCAAAATTAAGTCCTTTTAGAATCTTTTACTTAGAGAAACATGCATTTTACTGATCATATTTAACTAAAGGAAATGTGATGAGAAAGAGAAATGAAGAATGAATTTTAAGTGAGGGATGATTGAATAGTGGAATGAGACGGTCTATTTATACTAAAGGGATGGCTAGTAGGTTTGCTAAAAATAGCAGTTTGAATCCCATGATATGATCTCATGCCTGTTTGGCCATATATTGTGGAAGGGAGTGGTTGTTGGTTGCTTGATTCATACACGCAATCATGCTTGAATCAAGCAAGGTGGTGGTCGGTTTCAAGGGTAATTTTTGAGGGCTAATATCTGAAAGTTTTCCAAGTGTGAGGACCTCCGAATAAATATCCCAAAAGTGAATTTTGAGCTGTCCAAATGCCCTTGCCGGATTAGGCTTCATTCTCCCTTATTTGGACGAGTTGATGACCCAAATGCTTGCCTGCTTTTCCATCAACTACACCAATTTTAATTGGTTCATGTCCATGTGGATTTAACAAATAAGCCATTCATAACTATTTGGTCCAACTGCAAGAAATTAAATCAAAATTAATATGTCACATAAAATAATAAAATAATTTACATGTATGTAGCAATCAATGTAAAACGCCACAAATGTCCATTAGGATACTATCGAAGTTGTCCCTGTGCAATTTCATAACTGTTGAGCACAAAACAAAATAAAGGGTTGAGAGGTAGATGGAACCCAGCCTCCAACAAAATGAGTGGTAAGATCATGCTCAGAGAACTATCACTATGATAACACTGATTGGAAAGCTAGAAGTCGTAAGCAAAGTTTGGGTTTCGGAGACCTCAAGCTCCCAAGTATGGATTCATTTCCTCTCGAGTAGTACTATAGTCACTAATCTCAACCTCTATGTGCAGTGAAGTTTTGCGAGCAACGACTTAGATGATCTGGTCACGACCCCTCCCTCTGATGGTGGTTCTTCTCATGGTTGGGATTAAAAGTTAAAAATTGAAAAAAGAAAGAAAACAAGAGTTACTTTTGAGAAAAATTGGAAATGGAAGATGAATATTGTAGAAAGGTTTGCAGATGAAAGTTAGGGTTTTAATCGATTTTGCAAAGTAATTGATAAGTAATCGAGTATCTATTTTATGGACACAAACTTACTCGAAAAGTTTATTTCAAAGGGGACTATTCAAGTTCTCCAATGTAAGATTGACATATGTCGCAAGGAAGTAAGCATAATGTTTAGAAATTTTGTGGCGACAGTTAAATTTGAAAGTACCCAACTTATAGAACGCACCTGGCATGAAAATTGGTCATTAGGTATGCAATTGTAATATTCCAAGTTAGAAATTTTGAGAATGAAATTTTGTTATGGAAAGGAGAGTTGTAACACTCGATTTTGGTGGATTTTGATTTTCGGTGAGCAAACTGAAAAGTAATCTAAGTGGCATAGTAAGTGGGCATGCAGAAGTGGGCGCATAGCAAGTGTTGGAATATTGTGATGAATTTTCAAGAATATGAGCTTGATAAAGTATTAAGGAATTTTGGGTAATTGGGTTATCGCCGAAAAGTAATGTACACCAAGTTTGGTTAATTACAGTGCTGATTACGTTCTAACGGGGTGGTTAGGAACGAACGAAGGAAATTGACCCAAATATATGTGTTGGATTTTCATACATGTTTCTTTACAACTGTAAACCAATTGTACGGTAGATTGAAAAGGATTATGATGAGTGTCAAGTTACCTTGAGGACAAAGGTTGCATATCTAGATAATTAGGTTTGGGAAGGGGGAGTTTTTCTTCTTCCTTCTTGAAGAAGTATTTCTGTCTAGACCTTAAGAAAACTAGAGTATTTTCTTCTCTCACTTGTGCTTAAGTTGTAGATCTGGATCTTTACCAGTGATTACTCCATGTCTAGGTAAGATTTATGATTGCATATTGTGTTGTGAAGAGTAAATCTTGTTTCAGTTTTTAGGTCAGTAGGATAAAGGATATAAGTCCTTGCTTGGGGATTTTCAGTGTTAAAATGATGGAAAATGGGGTATATGAATAGATCTTGATGAGTTTCCATGTTCCGTTAAAGTAGTGGTTGTTGAAGGCTTGATAGAAGTCTGGATCGAGAGTTTTGAGCTGTAGTAGGTGAGAATCAGGTGAGTCTTCCTCGACAGTGACTCTATTACATGTATTGTTTATATCTTGAGACCTGCTAAAAACTAGTTAAAAAGATTATACGGTTGTGAACTATGAGTAGTTATTTAAGGATATCCATGATAGTATAATTGTTAAAAAAGTATGCCGCTTTAGCCTACATCTGATGAGTCCAAGTATTGTGCTGGAGAGTATGTATGTGTATGTGTGTACTAAAGGGATCAGTCGGGACTTTAAACATGATCTCATAAAGAAAAAGTCCATGGCCATGACACCATATTATGTAAGACCATAGTTGGGCTATGGCATCATATGGAAAGAAATAAATGAAGGTTATTACCCAATGGGGTTCTCTACATGTCCCAGGATAATGATGGGCAAACCTCACATAATGTGAGTTTAGGCAAATCCATATTACAAGTCAGAAAAGGGAAAGCCTTTGTGTCAAATCTCGAATGGAAAAGCCTTTGTGGAAAATCTTAAAAGGAATAGCCTTTGTGGCAAATCTTGAAGGAAAGCCCTTGTGGCTACCATCTAAATGAAATATCTCTATGGTGAACTTTGAAAGATTGGAATTCATGGTGAGCTCTAAAGGAGTAACCTTATGGCGGACTCTGAGATGATGGTCCTTGTTGCAGTAAACGTAAAGACTAGCCTTTGTGGCAAATTAAAAAAAAAGGGCAGCACCTTGCGCATTGGTCTATGTGAAACACCTTTTTGGAAACCTCTAAAGGAACAATAACTGTGGTGAACTGCAAAATGAAAGCCTTTATGGTGAATCAAGGAATGAAAGCTTTCATAGAGGATTATGAAGAGTTGATCTTAGTGGCGAAGTCCTGTAAGGAAAGTATTATGGCGTACACCAGAAGGGTTACTTTCGTGGCGTGTTCTAGAAAGGCCCCTAGTGAAGAATTATGAAAGGCGTTCATGCGACTAACTTAGTGTTAAATAACTGACACATGCTATATGGTTTCTACATGTAAACAGGTAAGTCAGTAAGTACAAAATGTATATATATGTACTACGTGTTAAGATGTTTTGGTATGAGTAAGACTCAGTATAAATAAAGAATTAAAGGGATATAGAAAATTAATAAAGAGTGTATCTCGAATAAGGACGCAAGCTTTGAATGTCTAAAGAAAGTATCTGTCACCTGTGTAAGTGTCTCTTTCTGAATCATGATGAGGTGAAGGTTTAGAGATGGGAAAATATTGGTATGGTACCTAAGATATTGAAAGGAAGGGAATACTCTCAGGGTAGGGTAACGGGCGTGTATAAAGGAATGAAATTCGAGGAAGTACTCGTAAAAAACAAGCTAAAGGATAAGAGCATTAAGATATTCATCGAATTAATAGTTGTATTGTGCAAGTATGATTCAGGTAATTGGTAGTTGCCTCACTAAGTTCTTTCAAACTTAACTTTGCCTATTATGTATCATGTGAGTTGTCATAGGTCTACGCCTGGAGGGACGACGCCAAGGCTTCACCGAAGGAGTAGCGTATTGGGCTATTATGCATACAGAGCAAGTTTTGTGGGTGAGATCAAGTTTGGCTTGAGTTATAAGAGTCTTTAATACGGAGTAACTACATTATACCAAGACCTCAATTTCGACATAATTGTAATTAAATTCTCCATGTATAACAATCAAAATACCTCATTGTTTATACTTATGTAATTTTATTACGAAGCTATGTAATTTAGTAGTTGTAACCAATTGAAATTTGCATGAGTAGAAATAAATAACATTGTAATAGACTGGTAGCATCTAGGATTCAAATCCAGTTCATTGGATCAAGTTTAGGGTGTTACAGGTTTAGGTAGGTCTTCCTAACTTTGAAATATATGTACTAAATTTGGTAAAACCTATAACCATAAATAATACAACAAATTTTACATTTTATGAAAATTTTCTAAAATTTCGTTGTGCAAAAAAACACTTTTCATAAATGACTTTTTCAACAATTAGCATCGAAATAAGGTTGTTCTATATCTATTGGTGTAAATTAATTACCAAATTATTTCATCATTCTCTTTATTTATTACCAAATTATTTCAACAATTAGCATCGAAATGACATGCTTAATCTAATACATGTTTTTAGGTTTCTATACGTGAATAAATGTTTGGTTATTGTATAGTTTGTGATAATTATATAATTATAACATAGATATTATTTTTAAAAATAATTTCTATATGTGGGGGATAAACCCGATTAAACAAAGAACAAAGTGAAAAAAATAAGAATCGAAAAGATTGAACACACAAATTTTACAAACTTCTAAAAAAGAGGATAAAAAACCACGGGCAAAAAGGAGATTTCACTTTAATAAAGGAGAGTACAAAAGATGGAAAGAATTAAAAGAAAAACCTATAGCCCAAAAAGAAAAACCGATCGAAACAAAAAGTAAAATTCTCTCAATCTAAATATTTTTGTTGTGTAAAACCTAGAGTAACGAAGGCCCATTTATAAGCTGAAATTCGTAGCATATATGACAACAACAACTCTAGGTTAACCAAAGTTTAAGTAGGAAACTAAAATGGAGTTTAACTAGGAGAAGAAAGTCCAAAATAAACTTTGGTCAAAATAAGAGGCATTCTTCTGCAAATCTATATCTTGACTTGTATTTGAACCGACTCCCTTACCAAGCCCTGTTATGGGCTTAACTGATTTTTCTTTAGATACTTACCAAGTCCAAGCAATGCTCGAACTTTGAAACTGGAAGGCTCTTTGTCAACATGTCGGTTGGATTGTGTTCTATGCCAATTTTAAGAATCTGAACATCCCCTTGAATGATCACCTCTCGAACAAAATGATAACGAATGTTTATGTGATTCATTCTCTCATGATGCATTGATCTTTGGTGAGATGTATATCACTTTAACTATCACAATATATGATAACTGCCTCTTTTTCACTTACCAGTTCACTAAATAGGCCTCTTAACCAAATTGTTTCTTTTACTGCTTCTGTAATTACCATTTATTCTACTTCAATAGTCGGTAAAGCCATTGCAGCTTGAAGTGTCACTTTCCAACTAATGACACAATTCCAAAAAGCAAATAGGTAACCTATGAGAGACCTTCTTCGATCGAAGTCTCCTACATAATCCAAATCAACATATCTAACTAAACCCTTTTGAGTTCTTCCAAACTCTAAGCACATGTTAGAAGTAACCTGTAAATATCTGAAAATATACTTAACTACATGCCAGTGTAACCTACTAGGATTGGCCATCTATCGACTAACAATACTAACAACATGTGAAACATCAAGACGAGTGCATACCGTTACGTACATCAAACTTCCAACTACGCTTGAATAAAGTACTTTTAACATGTACCTTTCATCTTCTTCATTTTGCGGGGAATTTGAAATTGAAAGTTTAAAGTGTGCAGCTAAATGAGTACTTACTAATTTTGCATCTTGCATCTCAAATCGCTCAAGGATCTTTTTAATGTACCTTTGTTGCGATAAAAACATTTCCCCAGAATGTCTATCTCTCAAAATTTCTATCCTTAAAATTTTTTTTGCTACACCTAAATCCTTCATCTCAAACATAGAGTCAAGTATGGTTTTAAGATGATCAATTTCAGATGGATTCTTAGTATCAATTAACATATCATCAACAAAAAGCAACAAATATATAAAACAACCATCATCAAGACATTGTAGATAAACACAATTGTCTTTTTTACTTCGAGAAAAATGAATACTCAACATAAAGGAGTTAAAATTTTTATACCATTTCTGAGGAGACTACTTTAAACCGTACAAAGACGTTTGTTAGAGACAAACATTACCTTAATTACCTTCAATTTTGAAGCCTTCTGGTTTTTGCATGTAGATGTCCTCCTCAAGGTCACCGTGAAGGAAAGCAGTCTTTAAATCTAACTACTCTAACTCAAGATTATTTGATGCAATAAGAGCCAAAAGCACCCAAATAGACGTATGTTTCACAATGGGAGAGAAAAATCATGAAAATCAACTCCCTCCACTTGAATATAGCCCTTTGCAACTAGTTTTGCCTTGTAACTAGTGTCGTTAGGACCCAACCTTCCTTTTTTATAAACAACTATTTGCAACAAACAATTCTTTTATTGATGGGTGGTTTAACTAGCTTCCAGGTCTTGTTCTTTTAAAGCGATTCCATCTCTTCTTCCATTGCAATGAGTCATTTTCTAGAATCGGAGGTTTGAACTGCCTCATAATAACATGAAGGATCGGTTGAATCAATGCTCTCGGTAACACTTAGAGCATAAGCCACTATGTTTCCTTCATAATATTTCTGAGATGGTCAGATTTATCACCTTTTCCTGTCATGAGCCAACTTATAATAAGTTAAATAAGATGGTGAGGGTACCTTAGGGTCAGATGAAGCTCCAAATTGATCCGAAATAGCTTCAAATTTGCAGGAATCAAAATTTTGTCGTGTCTTGATGAAATCATGTAAGTCTTCGTCAAAACAAGACCTTTGTTTGCCATGTCATTGTGACATTGGGCATTTGATTATAAAGACATCGCCCCATGTTTTGGCTTTTGACTCCACCTTGCTCGAGACACTATAATTTGTTGTGTCTTTAAAAGTAAAAGTCCCATTTTCTGATCGAAACATGACAGATTCATCAAACGTAACATCTCTGCTAAAAATTCTTTTGTCGAATTCCAAACACCACAACTTAAAACCTTTTGTACCTGCAGAGTATCCTCGAAAGATGCATTTAACGACCCTTGGTTCAAGCTTTCCCTGGCTAACTTTAGCATAATCAGGACAACCAAAAGTTCTAAGATTAAAATAACTGGGAGGATTACCTAGCCATATCTCCTCTGGAACTTTATTGTTAAATTCTTGATGAGGAGATCGGTCTACCAAATTACTTGCCAGGTTTACGACTTTAGCTTAAAATTCCTTCCCTACGCCTGCATTAGAAAGCATGCATCGAGCCTTTTCCAGCAAGCTTTTGTTCATTCTTTCTGTAACTATATTCTGCTGCAGAGTTCAAATATCGGTTCGATGTCTTTAAATTCCTTTCCATTTCTAGAAATCATTAAAATCTGACGAACATCACTCAAGACCATTATTTGTTCTCAACCGTTTCACGAATTTTTTGGTTTGTTTTCCCAGTAATGTCTTCCACTGTTTAAAGATTCTGAAGACTTCACTTTTCTATTTCAAAAAATAAACCCAAAATTTTCTAGAGTAATCATCAAAAAAATTTAGGAAATATTTATTACCTCATTTTGAGATCTCAGAAGATGGACCCTATGAAACTGGATGAATGTAACCTAGAGTGCCTTTTCTTCTCTACACTGCTGAATCAAAACTGACTCGAGTTTTTTTCCCAAAAATGCAATGCTTGTAGATTTCTAACTTACTGACTCTAGTGTCATTAAGAAGGCCTCTATTGTACAAGAATGTCATACCTTTCTCACTCATATAACCCAATTGCATGTGTAAAATTTTGGTTGAATCAGAACTGGTGGAGACAAGCCACGTCGGGTCGTCGTGATGTCAGGTTGATTCTTATCGCGGCATGATGGCAATTTTAGCTTTTCTTCAGTAATCGCAACCACAAAAGTAATCATTAACCCTTACAGAATATATAGGCTGCCATCTTTTTGTCAACTCATCATCAATAAGAGCCACATGAGAAACTTTTAAGCCATTTGACTCAATGACTATCCAGCAACCGTTAGAGTAAAAAATTCCCTATGAGATAAGATTTTTGCATAGTTTTATTAGTGATAAAATTTAAAGGAAATATTTATGCTTGTATCAAGTTCATACTATGTCTCAATTAATCAATAAAAATACCATGGAGGCCCTTGTATTAGGAACGGGTTGCATTTTGCCTCTATACTTACAAAATGTGCTAATTAGTTCCTATACGTTAGAAAAAAAATGCAAATTGGTCATTTTATGAAAAAAATTATCCATTTTTTATTAAGTGATTATTTGGTTTTTTTCACAAAAAAAGTTATATAAGTGATGTGGAATTAAATGATGAGTAGAATTAGGTCAAAGTACCATTTGTCCCCTTCTACTCAAAAAATGGATAAATTAGTCATTGCATATTAGATCAAAGAGCAAGCTGATCCTTCTATTAAAGGTTCCATCCATTTCAACTGTTAAATGATGACATGGTTGACAAAGCAACCAAACAACGACATATGTACCTCATGCTAATTTGGCATTTCGCCACATCATCAAATATTTTTAAAAAAATTAAAAATCCTAAAATAAAAATGTATTTATTAATTATTTAAAAAGATAATAATTTAATATAATTTTATATCATTTAATAATTGTTTAAGAAACTACTCTAGAATGAACTTGGACAAACTATTGTCTAAATTCATTCTAGCCCTAACAACTTTGTCCAAGTTCATAACGGAAAGTATTTTAATAATTTTTATCAGTTTAATTGATTTTAATAATTTATTATAATTTTAATAAATTTTAAATATTTTTTATATTTGTAATAATTATTTGAAAAATCATTGTTGGATGAACCTAGGCAAAATGGTTGCCTAGATCCATATTAAATGTGTTTTTTAAAATAATTATAAAGATTTTATTTTTTTTAAGAATTTTAAATTTTTTTTAAATATTGCAATATCATCATGATGTAAACGTGGCACACTACATGTCATTGCTGGGTGCTCCATCACCCATGCTAGAACTTAATAGTAGAAATGAGTGAATTTTTTTACAGAATGACCACTTTATTCTTTAATCTTTAATCTAAGCCTATATGCGATGTATAGACTCCTACAACCATTACATATTTTTCCTTGAACATAATTTCATTTCCTTCTAAAAGAACTAAAAGAAATGAGAACGGTTAATTCCACACAAAAAAGAAGTCTTTTTTTTCATGAGGTACAACTCAAAATTCCTGGTTATTTATTTTTACTGACTCGATCATAGACCAATTCCCTTTTTATTTGGGAGTATTGAATATGCCCATAATTTTGAGATTCATGTTACTCTTCCCAAGATACATGTCAGATATAGGGCATCCCAATTTGATTGCATGGGATTATAGTTTCTCATTCCTAATATGTAAAATAATAATTTCGATCAAATCACACATCGCAGTATACTAGACCTTCTAATTCTTTACGAGGTTTGTCTAAAAGATTGGCAATGTAACTAGGAAGATGTTTCAAATACCATACATGAGTTACTGGACATGCCCACCTTATGTATCCTATTTGATATCTTCGTATCCGAGAATAAAAAAAATCAACTCCGCATTGTTCACAAAATTTAGGGCCCTCCTTTTGATTTCCAATTACTTGATAATTTCCACAAGCACAAATTCCACTTTTTATAGGTCTAAAATTTCTTTCAGAAAATAATCCGTCCTTTTTCAGTTTATTGGTTTTGTAATGAAAAGTATAGGGTTTTGTCACCTCTCTAACAGTTTCTCCATTTGGTAGGATTTTCTTGGACCAAGAACTTATTTATGAATTGGGGATGTCGTGCGAGTATCTACAGGACCTAAATTATCAACGGCTCCCTAAGCAAGTTAAAAATTCGTCCTAGGGTCGCTCTACCGACTGGAACACTTAGAGGAGCTCCCGTGTCAATAACTTCCATTCCTCTCGTTAAACCATCTGTAGCGCTGGTGAGAAGTCGTTACATCCACTGAATTAAATCCACTAGTAATATCAGGCAAATGGGGTATCGATCCCACGAGAAAGCTCGTATTAAATCTATTTGAAGATAATTAAATGAAATTCACACACACACACACGTGTGGGGGGTTTTTATATGAATGCTGCTTCTAAAAACGAAAGAAAGTAGTTTGAGATGAAAATAATTATATTTAAGAATCAAATGGAAAAGGATGCTTAGTTATCGACTAATCCACCAAACACAAGTAACTGAGACTCAACTTAACCTAGGAAATCTACTTCATAGCGAGGCTGAAAAATCCCTTACAAAGTGGCTCCCTACCTCTTCCAATTTTAATTCAATTATGAAACGTTCTTAATTGAAAATTATCTTTAATCCCCCTTGGTTTAATCGATTAAAGACGCATAAGGTGCTAGAGAGGCTTTGCCTTGCATTAACCATGGGAAACCTCTAGCGGCTCCCATTAAATTAAACCCGTAGCTGTTTAATAGTGTTCACCTATTCTAAGTCTACTCAGGAAATACGATTTCTTAAATTTACTTAGATGATGATAGGAGAATTCCTAAATTAATTAGGTGATAAATCTAATTTGACTTAGAAAATAAACCCCTTTGAGAAAAACAATCAACTACAAATTACTGAGTTTTAATTTCAAATAAAATGAGTCTTTACTTCAACTTGTGTTCAGCTTCAGAAGTGCCTAACTAAGCAAAGGGACTTTAGCTCCTCATGGATGAATAAAAGTTAATTAAAATCAAGTTGAGTTTAGAATCACTCTTGCTTAAGAACGTTGGTAAGGTCGTCGCACTTCCCTCCTCCTGAAGTTGCTGGACTCTAAGACCGGTTACAGCTCCTTGATTCGCATCTGCTAGGTCGATTGGAGACGGTGTTCTTACTGAGTCCATTGTTCTTCATTTTCAATTTTTTCTCCTGAAGTTGTTGGTTCGTCTACTCACCTTATATGCAATAAAACTCAGCCTCTAAAAAGAGAAAATAAAAACTGATCTCCCCCTTGATTTTTTGCTCGCCTATCGCATAAGGTTAGCTCAAACCAATTAGACTTACACTCCAACTTAACTTCTCAAGGCTGAGTTGGTTTGTTTATTGTAACCTAGAATCGTTCATAGCTGGAAAGAGGGGAATTCAAATTTAAATTTGATTCCCTTGCTGGCTGGTCGCACAATGTCGGTCTATTGCACCTTCAAGTTGGACCGAATCTTGCTTTTGCTGTCAAGGTCTTTTGTGGTCGAATTAATTGCTTCAAATTTGTATTTTGACTTCACCGACTTTAGGAAAAAAAGTTTTTAACTCACCTCACTCAATGTGTTTAGGCTAATATGTTGCTCTCAAATTGAAATCGAAAGTAATTAACCACCATAGGCTTGCTTGTCCACCTTACCTATAACATAACACATAAAAATCCATAAATATGATTGAGGCAAAACAAAGGTTGTGATGAGGCCAAGGTAATGTTTAAGGACGGGAGGAATTTATTTGGATGGTGGAGCTAGTTCTCTTAAGCTAGTAAAATTCATCATTCGGAAGTCATCATTCTCTCTTATTTTCTCTTAATTTTTTTAACAAGTATGGATGACAGATTCAACCAGCCCTTTATCGTTTCGATTTCCAGCCACCTGATTCGGCAATTTCGCTTCATATTGCTTCCTTCATTAGAGCATTATTTTGTTTAATAGAGAGGCTAAAACTTACTGATTGTTTAGATTGCAAATCAGCCCCTAAGTTTCAGCTAAAAACCACTCCAAGTAGCACTTCAATCGGCCAACCATATGTCGAAATCAAGATGAACTTCCCAATTGAATTAACTAGCCTAGAGAAGGTGAGTTAATTTAAGCTTGGTTCAATTTTAAGAGGTAAATCAATAAAATTGGGGAATTAAGGCTTCAAATTGGCTAACTAATTGGAGATAGTGTCAAGGTCGGCTTTTGTAAGTAATCGTGGCTCACTTCTTAATGCCTCTTAAATCATATTAATGTGAATCAAATGTATCACTAAACTTAATACGATCTAAAGCAAGTTCTGGACTAATTGACAATCGATAACAATAATCATACATGAATAAATAATAACCTTTCAAGTTGGCATGGATGTCCCAACTTTACTCTCAGGCTCAAATTCCTCACAAGGACCACATGATTGATCAATTAAGCAGACAAATTTTGATCTAATTCCGATTTTAAAGTACAAATTAAATATGGACTTGATTTATTCCTTTTTTTTTTCGAACCAAAATCAGTCAAATTGAAAACAAAATTGAATCCAACCAATCGACACACAACAATCAAAATTAAGTTGAAACCTTAAACTTTACAAACATCAAATATGTTAGAAAATCACTCAAAGGAAATGATCCTCCCCCATACTTTAATGTTTGCATTGTCCCTAATGCAAAAGAAAGATTAAAAAGTATGAAAGAAAAGAAATAATAAAAATGAGAAAGATAAAAGAAAACTTCTCTAAATTGATGGGTTACCTCCCACAAGCGCCTTTGTTTGATGTCGTTGGCTCGACATTGCAATTCCTCACGGATCCTCAAGAATGAGCTCCTCCATCCAAGCTGCGTGCTCCACTTCATGGAAATGCTTCAACCTATGACCAATCACCTTAAAAATTTTATTAGTGTCGAGGCTCCTAATTTTTATTGCTCCATGCTGATGCACTTCAGTTATTATGAACGGTCCAAGCCACCTCGATTTGAACTTACCGAGAAACAATTTAAGCTTAGAGTTAAATAGTAGTACCTTCTCGCCTACGTTGAATTCTTTGCGAATCAGCTTGGAATCTCGAAATCCTTTTGACTTACCTTTGTAGATGACCAAATTGTCATATGCCTCTAGGCGCAACTCTTCCAACTCTTGCAGCTTCAACTTGCGCTCTTCCCCTGCTAAATTATAATCCAAATTGCATTGCTTAACAACCCAAAATGACCTATGTTCTAGCTCTACAGGAAGATGACATGCCTTTCCAAAAACAACCCTATAAGGCGACATCCCTATTGGAGTTTTGTAAGCTGTTCGAACATCCCACAATGCTTCATCTAACCTTTGGCTCCAACCTTTCCTATTAGGCTTGACAATCTTCTCTAAAATTCCCTTAATTTCCTTGTTGCTACTCTCAGCTTGCCCATTGGTTTGAGGGTGATAAGCTGTCGATACCTTATGGGTAACACCATATTGTGCGAGTAAGGCTCTCAAGGTTCGATTACAAAAATGGGTTCCCTTGTGACTAATTATAGCCCTTGGTACCCCATACCTATTCAAAATGTTGGCCTTAAGGAGTTTTACAATGACTTTAGCATCATCGGTCCTAGTCGAAAATGCTTCTACCCATTTTGACAAGTAATCAACACACACAAGAATGTATAAATAACCAAGAGAGAAAGGAAAAGGCCCCATAAAATCAATGCCCTATACGTCAAATATATCATAAACATAGAAATTATGTAATGGCATTTGATTTTTATTACTTAAGTTTCCGGTTCTTTGACATGATGCACAATTTTTACAAAATGCATATGAATCCATATAAATTGTCGGCCAAAATAACCCACACTCAAGTATCTTATGGGTCGTTCTCTTTGGTCCAAAATGTCCTCCACCCTCTCGAGAATGACAAAAATTAAGCACAGATTCTATCTCACTATCATCGACACAACGCCTAATTATTTGGTAGCTACAAAATCACCAAAGGTATGGCTCATCCCATAAGTGAAATCGGGCTTGACTTTTAATTTTTTCTCTCAAGTGCCTAGGTGCATTCGTGGGGAACTCTTTAGTCACTAAGTAGTTCACTATGTCGGCATACCATGGTAAAACACTAGACACACTATAAAGTCTCTCATCGGGAAATAGATCACTAGGCTTACTCCTCACATCCCCAGTCTCTATCCTACTCAAATGATCAACCATAAGATTCTCTTTACCCTTCTTATCTTTAATCTCTAGGTCGAACTCTTGCAAAAGAAAAATCCACCTAATCAATCTAGGCTTGGCTTCTTTTTTATGCAACAAATATTTAAGAGCAATATGATCAGAAAATACAATGACTTTGACTCCTAACAAATATGCTCTAAATTTCTCTAAGGCAAAGACTATGGCATAGAGTTCTTTCTCGGTTGTGGTGTAATTGCATTGAGCCGGGTTTAATAGCTCACTAGCATACCTAATAATATAAGACTCTCTACCATTTCTTTGTCCTAGTACCGCACCAACAACCCTATCACTAGCATCGCATAAAATCTCGAAGGGTAATGCATAATTTGGTCTTTGAATGAGAGGTACTGTGATCAATTTTAGTTTCAATTCATCAAAAGATTTTTTAAAATTCTCATTAAATTCGAATGTGACATCCTTAACTAGCAATGCACATAAAGATGAAGATATTTGTGAAAAATTCTTGATGAACCTACGGTAGAAACCTACATGCCCTAAGAAAGATCGGATTTCTTTCACAGTGCTTGGATAGGGTAAGTTTTTAATCACCTCAACCTTGGCTTGGTCAACTTCTAAACCTCTAGCTGAGACGACATGTCCCAACACCACACCTTTCTCAACCATGAGATGACATTTCTCAAAGTTTAATATCAGATTAGTATCAATGCAACGCCTAAGCACTAACACAAGATGATGCAAACACTGATCAAATGAATCACCATAAACAGTTAAGTCATCCATAAACACCTCCATTAAATGTGAAATAAAATCTGAAAAAATGCTCGTTATACCTCTTTGAAACGTGGCTGGTGCATTGCACAATCTGAAAGGCATTCTCTTGAAGGCATAAGTTCCAAACGGGCAAGTTAAAGTGGTCTTCTCTTGATCCTCAAGTACGATGGGTACCTGTAAATAACCTGGATAGCCATCTAAGAAACAAAAATGTGAGCGACTAGCTAGCCTTTCTAACATCTGATCCATGAATGGGAGAGGATAGTGGTCTTTCTTAGTGGCTTTGTTCAGCTTCCTATAGTCTATGAAAACCCGCCAACCGTTCTGCACTATTGTAGGAATTTCTAACCCTTCCGCATTGGTAACTATTGTGGTTCCTCCTTTCTTAGGGACAACATGAATCGGACTTACCCATTGTGAATCAGCTATAGGATAAATAACATCAGCCTCTAACCATTTTAAAATTTCTTTCTTAACCACCTCCATCATCGGTGGATTCAATCGGCGTTGGGGTTCTCTTTTAGGATCTGAGTTTGGTTCTAAGGCTATCTTGTGAGTGGACAAAGTCGTACTAAGCCTCCTAATATCGGCTAGTGTCCAACCGAAAGCTTCTCTATGCTCCCTAAGAACTCTAATAATCTTGGATTCTTGGGTTTCAGTTAAGGCATTCGACACTATCAATGGTAAAGTTTGATTCTCACCTAAATAAAAGTACTTTAAATTTTTGGGCAGCCCTTTTAGCTCAAGTTTAGGTGGTGAAATCAGTGAGGGAATTTTTTTATTGGTCACCTTAAGGCTAGGGAAGATTGGTTGAAAGCGTGTCAATTGAGGAGAATTTAATGCACAAACCGAATTAATCAAAGAATCAGAGACAACAAATTCATGATCATCGACATCAAAGATGCTTTTAGTTAGAACACTTTTTAACTCGTCATCCTCTCCTAATTCATAAACATTTTGAACAAAATTATCAATTACATCAAGGGCAAACACAGAATTAATATCAGTGGGATATCTCATGGCATCAAATATGTTAAATTTTATTATCTCACCATCAAATTCCATAGTTAAATTTCCTTTATGTACATAAATTTTTGTTCTAGTGGTCTTAAGGAAAGGTTTGCCTAAAAGTAGGGGTACATCACTAGAATTATCATTAGGTCCCATGTCTAAACCATAAAAATCGGCCGGAAAGACTAACTCATTTACTTGCACTAGGACATCTTCTAAGACACCATCAGGGTAAGCATTACTCCTATCAGTAAGCTGAATTATCAATCCTGTTTCTTTTAATGAACCTAATTGTACTTTTTCATAGATACTCCTAGGCATGACATTTATAGAAGCTCCTAATTCAAGCATAGCTCTATCAAGTTTAAGGTCTCCTATCTTACAAGGTATCGAAAACATTCCAGGATCTTTGCATTTAGGTAGGAGTTTCTTTTGAAATACAACAAATACATTTTAACCTAAACTAATCCTCTCATTTCCAATCAATTTCCTTTTAGATGTGCATAATTGTTTTAAAAACTTAGCATATCTAGGCTCTTGTTTAATTGCATCAATTAATGGAATGTTAACTTGTACCTTACAGAAAGTTTCCAGAATTTCAGCAATGACGTCGTCTGATTTTTCCTTCCTCAAGCATTGCGAAAACGGGGCTTTCGACACATAGGATTGCTGCTGATTATTAGTGCTTGACCCACCCTCAACTTGCGACTCAAGGGCCTACGTTTGCTGCTCCAAATTCACCACGTCATGCGAAACAGTGGGCTACTGTAGGTGCAATTTTTTTACCTCCCTTGGGACTACTCGTGGATGTTGTATATCACCCCTTGGCGTGGCTGAAATCTCCTTTCTTTTATCATTGAATCGGAATTTTTTTTATCTCGGTTTCATCCTCCTCATCGCTGTATTGGTCCTTTTTCAGTATAAGTCTCAATTCCTTCCCACTTCGCAAGGTTATTGCACTAACATTATCCCTCGGATTTGTCACTGCCTGTAATGGCAATCGGTTATTCACTTGAGCTTGCAAGTTCCCAAGGTTAACATCGGTCGATGAAGCTCTAGTTTTCAATTGCTTCATGGCTGATTCCAAAGCCTGAAATCTCCCATCGGTCTTCTTCTTTTGGTCGGACATCATCTTCATCATTTTTTCAAGCGTGGTATGAGTCTTAGTCTGTTGTGGTATATTTTATGGCCGGGAATTTTGCTGCTCAAATCCAGGGGGTGTGGCTCGGTTTTGGTATCTGAAATTAGGGTGGTCTCTCCATCCCTCATTGTAAGTAGCTGAATATGGGTCATACCTTCTCTGATTTGGGAAAACGACATTAGCTTCTCCTTCTTGTAATGTCGGAGACATATCCGTGGTATGTCATTCTAAACAACAAATACCACATTACGAAGCCTTCGAATTACTTCCAGTCATCAACTTACTTACCATAGCTGTTAAGTTAGCTAATTGAGCCTTCATCATACTCGACTGCCCCTCATCCATTCGTTTACCCAAATTAGACCTCCTTAGACCGAATTTATGGGTAGTTTGTTCCATATTAGCAATTAAATTTTGGGCTTGCTCAGGTGTTTTATCGACCAGCGCATCTCCACTCGCTGCATCAATCATTCCTCAATCTTGTGGCGTCAACCCCTCATAAAAGTATTGTACCAACAGCTGCTCACTAATCTGATGTTGCGGACACCTCGCATATAACCATTTGAATATCTACCAATACTCATATAATGACTCACCTACCAGCTGTTTTATTCCACAAATTTCCTTCCTAATCGACCCTATCCTTGATGCCGGAAAGAACTTCTCAAGAAAGGCTTTATGTAGCCCTATCGAAGTCGTGAATGAACCCGGTGGCATATAATATAGCCAGTCTTTCGCCAATCCTTGTAATGAGAAAGGAAAGGCTCGGAGCTTGATTTGTTCTTCCTCAATACTATCTGGCTACATGGTTGAACAAGTAATGATAAATTCATTAACATGTCGGTATGGATCCTTACCTGGTAGTCCATTGAATTTCGGCAACAAATTTAAGAATCCCGAGTTGAGCTTTAAGGGCCTATCAAGGGTGGGGTAAGTGATAGATGGAGGCTGATCAGCTAGGTTAGGTGCGGCCAATTGCTTCAAGGTCTGGTTGGCCATGTTAATGTCTTCTAAATCGTTAGGCTCGGCTTGGGGGTTGCAAGATTCGGTTTGCTGATTGGTGGTTGTAGTGGTGGACTTCGATGTTCACCGTCCGCTCCTTAATAACATAAACTGAAGGAATGAATCTAGCTGCAAATAAAAAATAAGAAAACAAAATAAATTCTGAAAATCAAATAGATTTAACAATGTCGCAATTCCCCGACAACGGCGCCAAAATTTCGTGAGAAGTCATTACATTAACCGAATTAAATTCACTATTCAACCAATATTAACTAGTAATATAGGGTAAATGGGGTATCGATCCCATAAGGAAGCTCGTATTAAATCTATTTGAACAGAATTAAATGAAATTCACACACACACGTGTGGGGGGTTTTATATGAATGCTGCTTCTAAAAATGAAAGAAAGTAGTTTGAGATGAAAATACTTATATTCAAGAATCAAATGGAAAAGGATGCTTAGTTATCGACTAATCCACCAAACACAAGTAACTGAGACTCAACTTATCCTAGGAAATCTACTTGATTGCGAGGCTGAAAAATCCCTTACGAAGTGACTCCTTACCTCTTCCAATTTTAATTCAATTATGAAACGTTCTTAATTGAAAATTATCTTTAATCCCCCTTGGTTTAATCGATTAAAGACGTGTAAGGTGCTAGAGAGGCTTCGCCTTGCATTAACCATAGGAAACCTCCAGCGGCTCCCATTAAATTAAACTAGTAGCTGTTTAATAGTGTTCACCGATTCTAAGTCTACTCAGGAAATACGATTTCTTAAATTTACTTAGATGATGATAGGAGAATTCCTAAATTAATTCGGTGATCAATCTAATTTGACTTAGAAAATAAACCCCTTTGAGAAAAACAATCAACTACAAATTACCGAGTTTTAATTTCAAATAAAATGAGTCTTTACTTCAACTTGTGTTCGGCTTCAATAGTGCCTAACTAAGCAAAGGGACTTTAGCTACTCATGGCTGAATAAGAGTTAATTAAAATCAACTCGAGTTTAGAATCAATCTTGCTTAACAACCCTGGTAGGGTCATCGCACTTCCCTCTTCTTGAAGTTGCTGGACTCTAAGACCGGTTCCAGCTCCTTGATTCTCACCTGCTAGGTCGATTGGAGACGGTGTTCTTCCTGAGTCCCTCGTTCTTCTTTTTCAATTTTTTCTCCTAAAGTTGCTTGTTCGTCTACTCACCTTAAATGCAATAAAACTCAGCCTCTAAAAGTAGAAAATAAAAACTGATCTCCCCTTTGAATTTTTGCTCGCCTATCGCATAAGGTTAGCTCAAACCAATTAGACTTCCACTCCAACTTAACTTCTCAAGGCTGAGTTGGTTTGTTCATTGTAACCTAGAATCGGTCATAGCTGGAAAGAGGGGAATACGAATTGAAATTTGATTCCCTTACTGGCTGGTTTCACAATGTTGGTCTATTGCACCTTCAAGTTGGACCGAATCTTGCTTTTGCTGTCAAGGTCTTTTGCGGTCAAACTAATTACTTCAAATTTGTATTTTGACTTCGTCGACTTTAAAGAATTCAGCATTCCCCCAGCCCCTTCCATCAACTCTATCCGTGGGAAGTGAATTTCACCTTTGGGTTCATTCGAATCGCCCCAATGTACCTACCTTGCAACATGTCTTAAAATACTATTAAATCATCAGATTGGAGCAGGAATAAATTAACAAAGAATAGTATATTCTTAATGCAAATTGAGCTAATTGAAACTAATTGATCAAGAATTCGTCAATAATTTAGGTTATTAATGGAATAAGTTAAGCTAAAAATTGAACTTAACAAGCGCTCATAGCTATAGCTGTAACTCAATTATTTCCTAATAATTACTTTACCTCACAAGTTACATTAATTTGTTGACCGGTGGTATCTCGACCTTTAACTACTAGGGTGCTCTAAATATATCCATATTTTCTTTTTCAAGCGCGAAAACTCTAGGAACAGAAGTAGTAGGATTTATTTTCATAATAAAATGAAATATGTCAAAATTTTTTCCAAAATTATCTAATACAAAATAAATCTTCTACAGGAGGTTGATCGGTTGATTCAATAAAAAATAGGGGTTAACGCCCGATTTCGTTGGTCCCATTCAATTCAAGTGCATGCAATTGGATTGTTTCCTTATTCAACGAAGGAAATTTTATGTTCAACCAACCTATTTTCAAAACAGGAAGTGGATAAATAAAAATTTTGTGAGAGTCTTTCATTTGTCTATCATTATAGGAAACACCATCCATATTATCTATGGAATTCAAACCCGAACTGTATTTATGATTCCTTATTTCTATGTCATTAGCCTTATTTCAATTTCATTTCATATTTTATTTTAGCATATTGATTCTTTTTACTTTATGTCCAACATCTCCCTCTTTTCCATCTATATTCCATTTTTTTTCATTTCGTGGTCGAATTATGCCCATTTTCACATCTAGGATTTACATATACAACATATATTCTTGTCAAGGGTGAATTTTTTAGTTCTCATTATTGAGCTTATAATATATAATTTATATTAGATGTTAGAATATTAATTCTACTATATATTTATCTATTCTATTATATATATTCTAATATATAATAGTATTAGAACTTATTTCTATATTTTATTTATAATATATTAGAATATTATATTAATATTTTTTTATATTATTTACCTATTTCTATTTCACTTACTTCATTTGCATTAAAAATTTTGATTCAAAAAAAATTAAAGAATTATAAACTTGAAAAAAACGGATCGGGTTGCGCCATACATATGAAAGAATATAGAATAATGATGTATTTGGCGAATCAAATACCATGGTCTAATAAGGAACCTTTCGGATTCGTTAATATTTTTTTGAAAGATTTCTTCGAAAAGGTTTCATTAACTCCTCATTTATTTCAAGTAGACCTTGTTGTTGCAAGAATTCTTAATTCATGAGTTGTAGGAGGGACTTATGTCACCACAAATAGAGACTAACGCAAATGTTGGATTCAAAGCTGGTGTTAAAGAGTATAAATTGACTTATTATACTCTTGAATAAGAAGTCAAAGATAGTAATATCTTGGCAACCTTCCGAGTAACTCCTCAACTTAGAGATCCGCCTAAGGAAGCAGGGGCCACAGTAGCTGCTAAATCTTCTATTGGTACATGGACAACTGTGTAGATCAATGGGCTTAATAGCCTTGATCGTTACAAAGGGCGATGCTATCACATTCAGCCTGTTCTTGGAGAAGAAGATCAATATGTGTGTTATGTAGATACCCTTTAGACCTTTTTGAAGAAGGTTTTGTTACTAACATGTTTACTTCCACTATGGGTAATATATTTGGGTTTAAAGCCCTGCATACTCTACCTCTAGAGGATCTGTGAATCCCTACTACTTATATTAAAACTTTCCAAGACCCACCACATGGCATCCAGGTTGAAAGAGATAAATTGAACAAGTATGGTTGCCCTTATTAGAATGTACTATTGAACCTAAATTGGGGTTATCCACTAAGAACTACGATAGAGTAGTCTATAAATGTCTACGTGGCAGGCTTGATTTTACCAAAGATGATGTGAAATCCCAACCATTTATGCGCTGGAGAGATTGTTTCTTATTTTGTGCGAAAGCAATTTATAAATCACAGGCTAAAACAGGTGAAATCAGAGGGCATTACTTGAATGCTACTATAGGTACATGTGAAGAAATGATCAAAAGGGTCATGTGTGCCAGAGAATTGGGAGTTCCTATCATAATGCATAACAGGTGGGTTCACTGTAAATACTAGCTTGGCTCAGTATTGTCGAGATAATGGTCTACTTCTTCACATCCATCGTGCAATGCACCTAATTATTGATAGACAGAAGAATCATGGTATGTACTTTTGTGTACTAGCTAAATTTTTACATATGTTTGGTGGAGATCATCTTCAAGCTGGTACAATATTAGGTAAACTTGAAGGAGAAAAGGACATAACTTTGGGCTTTGTTGATTTACTACGTAATTATTTTATTGAAAAAGGTCAAAGCCGTGGTATTTATTTCACCCAAGATTTGGTTTCTATGACAGGTGTTCTGCTCGTAGCTTTGGGGGCTATTCACGTTTGGTATATGCCTACTTTGATCGAGATCTTTGGAGATGATTTCGTACTACAATTTGGTGGAGGAACTTTAGAACACCTTTGGAGAAATGCACAGGGTGCCGTAACTATTTGAGTAGCTTTAGAAGCATGTGTACAAGCTCGTAATGAGGGACGTGACCTTGCTCGCGAGGGTAATGAAATTATCTGTGAGGCTAGCAAATGGATTCCTGAACTAGCTGCTACTTGTGAAGTATGGAAGGCAATCAAATTTGGATTCGACACAGTGGATAAATTAGATAAACTAGCTTGATAAATCAAATTTGAATTCAAAGCAATGGATACTTTGTAATCCAGTAATTACTGTTGATTTTTTAGAATTGCAATTAAACTCGACCTAATCTTTTACTAAAAGGATTGAGCCTATTCTATTATCTATATTTTTTATAGATATATTTTTATCTAGATATACAAGATCTTAAATACAAAAATAAAAGACTAAATACAACTCAAAATTTCTCCTAGGTCCATAATTAATCCTATGTATGGATCCTTAGGATTGGTGTATTCTTTTCTATCTTATATACCATAGTTTCGGATCATGGATCAAGCCAAGCATCACAACTTCTTCTACCCATCCTATATGTTGTCCTTTTGGCTCTGTGTTGGAATAGAAACTTATTGTATTGTATTAGTACTAGTAGACAAGATTTTATGAAAAAGGTTCTTGATAGGAGAAAATTTTATTTTTTCAATTTCTTCAATGCGAATTTTACACGAGGAAATTGCTATTTCTAATTAAAAATTGGTATTTCTAATTCAAAAGAAAATAGAGCTCTATCATATATAATGAACTACTACTTTAGGTTCCCACAAAAGAGAATAATTTCTTTCAATATTCACTCATTTTTCGTTAATAACCCTAGTGATTGTATCTAGTATGTGTATTCTGATAGGAAATAAAATATTCCATTGATTTTTTTCATCGAATAACTATTCATCTACTGCACTTTCATGGAAATAGAAGCAAGAAAGCTCTATGGAAAGATCATGGTTCAATTTGATATTGTCTAAGGGAGAATTAGAATACATATGTGGGCTAAGTAAATCAATGGGTAGCCGCCTTGGTCTTGTTGAAAATACTATTGTAAACGAAGACTTGACTAGAAATGATACGGATAAAAACATTCATGATTGTAGTGAAATTCTAGTATTACAGTAAGGTTGATCATTTAGTTGACATCAAAGACATTTGGAATTTCGTTTCTGATGAAACCTTTTTAATTAAGGATAGTAATCAAGACTGTTATTCCATATATTTTGATAGTGAAAATCAAATTTTTGAGCTTAAAAATGTCATTCTTTTTTGAGTGAACTAGAAAGTTTTTTTTTTGTAGTTATTATAATTCTAGTTATATGAATAATGGATGGAAAAAATGATGAGCCCCATTATCATTTTAACTTGTATGATAATGATACTAACTATGGTTGGAATAATCATATTAATAGTTGTATTGACTCTTATCAACAAGAAACAAACTCTTTGGCATCATTCTATTAGCTCAATTGGGTCAAAATTTTGAATTAAATGACAAAGAACCCCTTGCTATCTCGACTATGCCACCAGAGGCTCTGGGGAAGTCAGAATAGGAGAACAGTCATCTTGGGGTGGGGTTACTACTTAGATGCTTTTAGCAGTTATCCACTCTACACTTGGCTACCCAGCGTTTACTGTGGGTATTATAACTAGTACACTAGAGGTGCATCCATCCCAGTCCTCTAGTACTACGGAAACGTCATCTCAAAGCTCTAATGCCCACACCGAATATGGTTTGAACTATCTCATGAAATTCTAAACCCAACTCATGTACCATTTTAAAGGGCGAATAGCCCAACCCTTGGAACATACTATATCCTCAAGTGGTGAAGAGCCGACATCGAGGTGCCAAACCTTCCCGTTGATGTGAGCTCTTGGGGAAGATCAGCCTATTATCCCTAGAGTAAATTTTATATTTTGAGTGACGACCCTTCCACTCGACACTATCGGATCACTAAGGCCAACTTTCATCCCTGCTCGACGGGTGGGTTTTGCAATCAAGCTCCCTTCTGCCTTTGCACTCGAGGGCCATTCTCCATCCGACCTGAGGAAACCTTTACACGCCTCCATTACCTTTTGGGAGGCCTACTTCCATAGAAACTGTCTACCTTAGACTGTCTCTTGGCTCGTAGGTCTTAAGACAAGGTTAGAACTCTAGCTCTTCAAGAGTGGTATCTCATTGATGGCTCGGGCCCTTCAAAAGGAGGTCTTCTTCACCTTCCACCTTAGCTGCGCAGGAAAAGCCCAAAGCCAATCCTAGGGAATAGTGAAGCTTCATAGGGTCTTTCTATCTAGTTGTAGGTAGTCTGCATCTTCACAGACAAGCTTATTTCACCGAGCCTCTTTCCGAGACAGTGCCTAGATTGTTACGCCTTTCATGCAGGTTAGAATTTAGCCGACAAGAAATTTTGCTACCTTAGGACCGTTAGAGTTTTGGCTGCCATTCACTAGGACTTTGATCGCCGGCTCCCCTGTCATCAGGTTACCAACTTTCTTGACCTTCAGGTATTCGGTAGGCGTTAGCCCCCATACATGGTCTTACGACTTTGCAGACAGGTTTTTGGTAAGCAGTCGCTTGGGCCTAGTAAGTGTGACCCCCTTTATGATGAGGCACCCCTTCTCCTAAAGTTACGGGGCTATTTTGCCGAGTTCCTTTATGAGAATTGTCTCACGCCCCTAGGTATTCTCTACCTACCCACCTATGTCAGTTTCGGGTACATGTACCCTTTTGTTAAAGGTCGTTCGAGCTTTTCCTAGGAGTATAGCATGGGTTACTTCAATGTCGTAGCGCCTGGTACTCAAACATTGGCTCAGGGCATTTTCTCTACCTCTTCTTAACTTGAAAAAGCAGGGGCAACTTAGGTCCTTGAACCGATAACCATATTTCAACCAACCTAGCCTCCTCTGTCCCTCGGGACCAACAAGGGGTAGTACAGGAATATTCACCTGTTGCCCATCGAGTATGCCTTTCGGCCTGATCTTAGGCCCTAACTTACCCTCTATGGATGAACCTTGCAGAGGAACCCTTAGGTTTTCAAGGCATTAGATTCTCACCAATGTTAGCATTACTCAAGCCGACATTCTCTCTTCCACTTCGTCTACTCTCACTCACGTGGGTGCTTCCCCCTAAGACGGAACACTCTCTTATCGATGCATTTTACATCCTACAGCTTTGGCAGATTGCTTAGCCTCGTTCATATTTGGTGTAAGATCGCTCAATTAGTGAGCTACTACGTACTCTTTCAAGGGTGGCTGTTTCTAGGAAAACCTCTTGGCTATCTCTACACCCTTACCTCATTTATCACTAAGCGGTAATTTATGGGCCTTAGCTGGTGATCCGGGTTATTTACCTCTCAACGATGAAGTTTATCCCCCACCTTCTCACTAGTCGACCTCGACCCTTATTATTTTGAGGTCATATCTAGTATTCAGAGTTTGCCTCGATTCAGTGCCACTCTCGTGGCCTACACCGAAATAGTGTTTTACCCATAGATGTCCAGTCAACTACTATGCCTCAACCAATTTTAGGGAGAACTAGCTAGCTCTGGGTTCAAGTGGAATTTCACCCCTAACTACAACTCATCCGCTAATTCTTCAACATCAATAGATTCGGACCTCCATTTAGTTTCACCGAAGCTTCATCCTGGTCATATAGATCACTTACGTTCGGGTCCATAAGCAGTGAAAATTGCCCTATGAACACTCGTTCTCACTACAGCTCTGGTGGGTTCTTTTAACCAATCCACTACCTATGAGTCGTAGACTCATTCTTCAACAGGCACACAGTTAGAGGCATAGGCTTCTCCCACTGCTTGGGAGCTTATAGTTTCATGTTCTATTTCACTCCCTAACGGGGGTTCTATTCACCCTTCCCTCACGGTACTACTTAGCTACCGGTCACCCAAAAGTATTTAGCCTTGCAAGGTGGTCCTTACTGATTCACACGGGATTCCACGTGCCTCATGCTACTTGAGTCAGAGCGTAAGCTAGTGATGCTTTCGGCTATTGGACTATCATCATCTAGGGTTCGACACTTCACCGCTTTGCCTAGCAACACTACACTTTTATTACTCTCTCACAACTCCATTTTCATGATTTAGGCTGCTCTGATTTCGCTCGTCGCTACTATGGGAATCACTTTTGCTTTCTTTTCCTCCGGTTACTAAGATGTTTTTGTTTTCCAGGTTGTCTCTTGTCTACCCATAGATTCAGTAGCAGTTTGAAAGGTTGACCTATTCAGGAATCTTTGAACCTATGATTATTTTTAACTCCCCGAAGCATTTCGTTGCTTACTACGCTCTTCCTCATCTCTGGGTGCCTAGGTATCTACCGTAAGCCTTTCCTCATTTGAACCTCGCCCTTAACTTTAATTTAATTTAAGGCTATGCCATCCTAAGGTGCTGCTAAATAAAATGGAATGATCTTATCAATGTCCATGAATGATAAATCATACATCAAACTAACCGCTGAATTGAAAAAATTGGGTATTATCATATAGCTTTGTTTCAGCTAAGTTCATGAGTTGGAGATAAGCAAACTCAAACCACTAACATCCGCCACAGGTTAAACCACCGCCTCTTATGCCCTCGACTGATTCTACAATAGAGGCCAATAATAGACAATAACTCCCCCAAAACACAACTTACAACTTTTATCGTACTGTGCTCTCCAAAGAGAAAATCTTCTCAAAATCTCAAAAGGTGTTGAGTTGGAATCCTATTCTAACTAATGATTCTTGTTGTTCTGGAGGATCTTGCTACAGAAAAACCAGGAACGACGGAGAGCTTTCCCCCTTTGATTCTTTGGTATTAAGGATGCTGGTTTGAAAAATGAATGATTGCCCTTCTTCAACCCTTACTATCCAACCTGAGAGTAGACAGCTAATGCATTCCACTTATTGAACAGGGTTGTTCTATGGTAGGTCCGCAACCTCTAGATAGCAAAGGCATTCTTGGGGTGATCTCGTAGTTCCTACGGAGTGGAGACGATGGGGTTGGTTTATGGATTTTCCTTTCTTTTGCCACATTTCATTCAAAGGATTGAAAGGAGATAGTGCATCAAGTTGTTCACAAAACCTAGGAGAGTCACCGACTCCAGCTACCGTCCATGTAGATTCCATACTAGATCTAACCAACGACCCATCCTACCTCTTCTACGTTCTTGACAACTAATTTTTGTCTCAGTAAAGTCTTTCAGTGGCATGTTTTGGTCCACTTCCCCATTACTTAGAAAAGGTGAGCCACCGGTTCAGGTACAAGATACTATCATTACTGCCTGGACAATTCGACACGCAACTTCTAATCGCAACGACCCAATTGAAAAAGTAAAGCTCTACCAATTGAGCTATATCCTTTAAGCCAAATGGAGCATGCATGAAGGAGTCAGATGCTTCTTCTATTCTTTTCCTTGGCGCAACTGGGCCATCTTGGACTTGAACTAGAGACCTCGCCGTGAAGTAAATCACGCACCTACGATCCAACCAATTGAGAGAGAATCAATAGATTCCTTTTCGGGTGTGATTCATCCTTCCTAAATGCAGCATACAACTCTCCATTTTACTGTGCTCTCCAGGTGTGCTTGTTCCCCCTTTTTTCCTTACCATGGCAAGTATTTGTGAAATCAGGAATAACTTTGATGAGAAGAAAAAATATAGGGTTAAAAGACCCTATTGGCCTAACCCTAAACACTATAAGATCTTTTTTCAAACTTGCTCCCATTCTGAGTCAAGAGATAGATAACTAGACACATCCCATTGCACTGATAGAGGGCGTTCATAGTGACTGAGGGGGTCGAAGACCAAGAAGTGAATTATTTATCAGCCAAGCATTATTCTTACAGCTAGATCCAATCTTTTGGTCCCTACGGAAAGGAAAAATAATTTCACGTTCTTCCTTTCAGGAAAGGAGGATTAGGAAAATCATATTGATTGCAGCTTTCTCCGGACCTCTGGGAAAAGCATAAAAAAATGCTCGAATGTTACGATCCCTCCGTCACCTGAGAATGAAAGGGGCGATCTCGTAGTTCTTCGTCTGTGAAGATACGTTGTTAGGTGCTCTATTTTATTTTCCTATTGAGGTCAAACCTAAACCTATGCTTGAGATATAGCTGTCCATACACTTGATAAGGGATGTATGGATTATCGAGAAGAGAGGAGCCGTGGTGGTCGATCCCACGAGTGAATAGAAATTTGGATCTCACCTGAATCTCCCCATCTATCCTCCTGAGGAGAAGTTTGGTTTCAAAACTCAGTTCGAACAGGAGAAGTACGCCATGCTAATGTGCCTTGGATGATCCACATCTCATGGTTAAGCACTGATGAGCACATTAAACTATCCATGTGGCTGAGAGCCCTTACAGCCCAGGCACAACAACGCAATTATCAAAGGCACGCTCTACCACTGAGCTAATAGCCCATCGTGTGAGCCTCATCTTGGGGTGGGCTAATTTACCCATTTTTAAGTAGTGGGGAGAAAATGCAATCTGACTCAAACAACAAAAACCTCCATAATATTTTTATCCAATTAATCTCATATTTTGCATATTTTTAGGATAGTGATCTAAATTATATTTTTATCATAATGATTTAAATTTTATACCACTGTGTATTTTTATTTTGTTTAACATATGATTTCTTTAAGTTTTCATGTTATTTTTATGTCCTGTCATTTTTTATTTTTTCATATTTTTTATTAATTCATTCCATATTTTGCTTAATTATTTTGTTATAATAATTCAATTTTCACATTAAATTAATGTACTTAAAAATCGAATCATTGCATTTATGATTAATATCAGCATTACACTGAAAATTTTCGTAAAATTTCTTCAAGCATACGGGCATATTCTAGTAACATATTGTAATCATCTCCAAAATCCATAGATGACCAAAATAAATTTAAACCAAGAAATAAGCAAATTGTCTCATATTAATTCGGCAATACCGTCCTTGAATACAAGGTTTATTTTTCCATTAAGAAAACAATAAAACAGTATAGTTTTTAACTTTAATCTTGTACTCTTTTGAACCCAACAAGTAGCTTTTAACACTATAAATACTTACTACAACCTATGGTTTTCCTCAAGTCTTCCATACCCAGAAAATAAAAAACATTAGAGCAACAAATTAGATTCTATTTTTTGAGCTGAATTAAATCAAATGGCTGTTCATCGTTCATTAGTTATTTTTGCAATTGTTGCTTTCATGGCTCCGACAATCTCATTGGCTATGGATTATGTCGTGGGTGATGATAATGGGTGGAAGTTAGAAGTTAATTATACAGATTGGGCTAAAGACAAGCAGTTCTATGTTGGAGACACTCTTCGTAAGTTTATCCATTCTTACCCTTCTTTTTAATTAGTAATAAAATTTATGTTGTGTTTATTATGTATGCTTTGAAAGAAAGTTAGGGTTAGGGTTTCACGTATTATGTTGTAACTATACCTAACAACTTAAACCCAAGAGTGGATTGTAATCCTAAATCAACTTTCGAGACTATAAATTTACTTGTGGATCAAATACTCAAGTTAATTTTTTTTTATTTGGGGCTGTAGTTTTCAAGTACAACAATGCTAGTCACAACGTTTACAAAGTGACCGGAGATGACTTCAACAGCTGCAATGTTCCATCGAACAATAGTTTGGGCTTATTCACAGGAAACGACAAAATTAACTTGGCAGCCGCCGGCAAAAAATGGTACATTTGTGGTTTTACTGGCCATTGTAATCAAGGGATGAAGCTTAAGATCACGGTGCTAGACGGTGCTGCCCCAGCTCCTCCTCCTAACGCTGCTTCAACATTACTTGCCAAAGCGACCAATTTCCAGATAATGTTAGGGATGACTTTATCCATCGCGGCTGCATTGATCATGGTCTAGTGAAGCTTTTATTCCTGGCGTGAAGTTTGAAGGCTTAGCATTTTAATGAATAAAACAGTGATATTGGATTGAATTTGTTACTTGCGATTGTTTTCGTTTTTCTTCTATATTCATTATTAAATAAATTTTAAAAGAAAATTTCCTTCACGTATGTTACAAGTGTGACAAAATCTAGCATATATTATTTTTTATTAGTTTTCAATTATTTATAATATTATGTTCATATCATGTCTCAATTCATCTCATATTTAGAATAGTTTCGTTAGTAATAAAATTTAAATAAAAATATTTACGCTTGTATTGAGTTCATACTATGTCTCAATTAATCGGTAAAAATATCATGGAGGCCCTTGTATTAGGAGCGGGATTGCATTGCCTCTTTACTCACAACATGTGCAATTAGCCCCTATACATTAGAAAAAAAATACAAATTGATCCTTCTAGTTAAAATTTTATCCATTTGTGTTGTTAAGTGATTATTTGGGTTTTTTCACAAAAAAAAAAAATAAGTGATATGGAATTAAAAGAATGAGTAAAATTAGGTCAAAGTATCATGGAGGCCATGAACTAAGAGAATCGCATTTTGCCCCCCTCTACTCAAAAAATGAGCAAAGTAGTCCTTTCATGTTAGATCAAAAGAGCAAGTTGGTCCTTCTATTAAAGTATCAATCCATTTATACTATTAAATGATGACATGGTCGACAGAGCAACCAAACAACGACGTATGTACCTCATGCTAATTTGGCATTTTGACGCATCATTAAATATTTTTAAATTTTTAAATTTTTAAAAATTATTTAAAAATATAATAATTTACTATAATTTTTTATATTTGTAACCTCCCTAACCCCGTTTAGACGTTGGACACGAATTTAGGAGATAACATTAGCCACCAAAGTGGCCCGATAATTTATCAGAGTTGTGAAAATAATTAATTAAAACATTTGTTTATTTTAGAAGGAAGTTTAGTCTCTTTTCAGAAAAACACAGGAGTTTAAAAAAATTGATTAAGTTTAACATCTTCATTATAACGGTGTTTACTATTGAAAACTTAGTTGAAAATCCGAATTACTTTCATAACAATACATGTTTACAATTTAGCAAATGAAAAAGTGATATTAACATAACTTAAAGAAAAACCATGTTTCATGCATAATTAAATAAAAATTCATATTCTAATAGCCTAAATGATTTAAATGTCAAGTATGCCCAATTAAAAACCGTAAACTAACTCCCATGCCACAATAATAATATAGTTTCAAATAACCGTAATTATAAAATAATCAGTCTAAAATACTTTAATATAGAAATAAATACTCTAAGACCTACGAAAGCTCAATGTAACGTCCCAAAATTTATGTCTTTGATTTATTAGACTCTTGACAAATAATTGGTTATGGTGTGTTGGTTAACTATGTTGGGTTGTTTGTTGTGGTCTTTGGTTTGAGTCTTGGTATGAGCAAGTGGATTTGTTTTATAAATATAAAGTTAGTAATGGTTACATGTCAAGAGGAGATTGAATTAGATTACAGTTGTTTTAAGCAATCTGTTAGTTAGGGATTAGTTTTGGGATGGTGGGGTTTTATTAAAAGATGTTTGTTGTTAATATCTTATTTGTTCTTTTTAAATAATTATTTCAATTTATTTTTTAGAAAAAAATCCCAACACACCCTCATTTCCTTTTTTTTTCCACGTTCTTTTCTTTCTTCTTTCTTCTCTCAATTTCCACTTTTCCTTTCCTTTCTTTTGTTCAAACAACAATCATGCCTTTCTTAATGTTGTGCATCGTGTGGGTTGTGCGTTTATTTGGTGTGCTTTAAGATCGGTTCGTAAGTTTTGTCTTTACCCTTTTCAATTCACAGAATCCTTTTTTTGTGATCTCATGGGAACGTTCGCATCAAAATAGTGTTTCAATCTATGCATTTAGGTTTTAGTGATCTCGTGGGAACGTTCGCATCAAAATAGAGCCAGGTGTGTAACGAGAAACTCAAAAATTAGGAAACGGTGAAAGCTGAAGTTAGGGCCTGTCGATGCCACATGGCTGTGTGGTAGGCCGTGTGCCATGCCGTGTGGTAGGCTGTGTGTAAGGCCCTGTGTGACACACGGTTTAGGCCATTGTGGGCCACACGGGCATGTGGGGGCAATGTGTCAGGCCTTGTGGCCCAAATTTTAGTATTTTCCCTTAGGGTCGTACATATCATCCCAATTGACTGTGGGTCTTTCATGGGGTCGGTATGTGATTATATAAGCTATTAAGCATGAAATCTGATAATCTTACAATAGGAAACTTGATATAAATGGAATTTAATATGTTTGATATGTTATGAATAAACATGTTTAATGTTTGTTATACGAGCATACATGTTATATATGTTTTGGTATCTGTTATTCCATTATATTTGATATTCTATTTGCATCTGGCTATGGGGCGGGATATGTATTATGTGGAGGAAGTGCTCTGTGTGAGGCGATATCTCACCATTATACTAGCAGCACAACTGCGATTATTTTGAAAAGTGTCGTATAGACACTAAGCGGTGTGTAGGGCTGGGTGGGTGTTTTATACCCCACGTGGTGTGTTGGGATGGTTGGAGCTGGTGTGTAGAGGATGGGGTAGATTTCTATATATCTGTATGTGTATCACTCTGATATGATTCTGGTTGTTTTTAGGAAATAACTCTTTATATGTTCTACCATGTAATTGAATCTGTGATTCTGTTTCTATTAAGTCACTCATTAAGTTATTAAACTCGCTGTCTATTTGTCTGATAATTTCAGGTAACCCTCAGACTTAGGCAGGTCTCGAGTACATTCATTCTTCCATAAACCACTTTTATTTTAATTAAACTTAAATAAAATTCTGGATTAAGAGTTTTGTAAATTTTGGATTTGGATTTTAATTTGGGCTTTCTAGCATGAGGTTTGAAAAAATGATTTGACGAAAATAACTATTTTATGTAATCAATCTATTTTGATGAAACAAACTTGATTTTCCAAAGTATAACCTCTTAAGAACTTCCGGTGCAAATTATTCAAAATGTAAACAATTGATGGGTTTTAATTAATAAGTATGACAAACGTTTTCCTACAAATGAGTTTCTAATTAGCAAAGGTTCACAAAGTTTTTCAAAAATTTGAAAGTCGAGTTTTAATTATGTTACGTGACATTTCCAGATTTGGCCATAACATTTAGGCCGGGTTTGGGGTGTTACATTTAGTGGTATCAGAGTCAGGTTGCAAAACTTGGGCTGTGAAATTTTGGTTCAAAATTATATTTGTAAAAAAAAAACTTGTTTCCGAGTAAAATTTATTTTCAATTTGAAATGTAAGTTTGTGGAATACTGAGTCTCCGACACTGGTCCTGTAAGTAATTCTAACTTAGAAATACTTTAGTTAGAAAATTTTGAAATGATTAAAACTTCATTGAGTTAGTTAGAGACTAAAATTTTTTAAAATTTCTGAAACTACTTCTGATAATTATTTGAAGCATAAAATGCTTGCTAATAAACACTAAAACTAATGCATAAAACTTTGTAATGTAGATAAAACTATGAATATGATGAGTGCTTGTGGAACACGTGGCCGGTGGGCGCGATAGGTGTCGTAAAAGGACTCGAGCTAAGTCATCTTTGATGGTTAGTATGCCTAATCTGGATATGAGTGAGAATCAGCTACACCTATGCTAAGACTGAGTCTCATAGTCGCTCGGCTAGGGATGGCGTATTGTCCCAAGCCATGCTTAGAGTATTGACAAGAGTCGTTAGGCCCAATTCTGGTTCTGGGAGCCGTGGGTCGGTAATTAAATGACTCCGATCCAATGATGCTGAGCTATTTAAGGGCGTCATTGGAGTCTCCTCGACTGTGGCCGAATAGTGGTTAGAGGCCACCGAGAGGATCATGAATGATATTGATTGCACCCCTGAGCAGAAATTGAAGGGTGTGGTATCTTTACTTAGCATAAGGTGTATCAGTGGTCGTTAATGGTTGAAGAGGGTACTTAGTCGGATGAGATTAATTAGGAATATTTTAAGACCGCCTTCCAAAGTAAATATGTGGGGGCAAGTTATGTGGATGCTCGTAAATGTGAGTTTATGAATCTCACTTAGAGGATAGAACCCTGGCTGACTCTGAGGCTGAATTTCTGAGACTGAGTTGTTATGCTCATAGGATGGTGTCGACTCAAGTATGAGAAGTGTGTTCACTTTGAGGAAAGGTTAAGAGATAGTCTAAGAGTTCTAAAAGCTCTGTAGAGGGAGCGGGAGTTCACCATCTTGGTGGACAAGGCAAAGATCACCGAAGAGGTTAAGCGCGTTGAGTGCCAGAATAGAGATTGTGAGAAACATAAGAATAAGATGGATTTAGATCCCTTTAGTTCTACTCAGAGGCCTAAGAAATAGGCCAGATCTGATGGGCCTTCAAGAGTTGGGGTTCCAGTTACTTCAACTGTGGTTCAACCGTGCCGGGACTGTTGTAGACGCCATCCGGGTGAGTGTTGGAAGAGGTTAGAGGTGTGTTTGCGATGTGGGTCGATGAAGCACTGTATCATAGATTGCCCACAACGTTCTAATCAGAGGCAAGCTCCAGCTTCAAGTTTTGTTTACCCTCAGCGGGCAGTTCAACAGCTACCTTGGGGTTGTGGTCTGCCTAGGGGTGGTAACGGTATAGGTAAAGGACAGAGAGCATTGGGCAGAGATGTTAGTCAAACTAAAGCGAGGTAGCCTGCATTGGTTTATGCTACTCGACATCGTGAGGACAAAGACATCGCTGATGTGATCGGGTACGTTTATT
Source organism: Gossypium raimondii (assembly GCF_025698545.1). NCBI lineage: Eukaryota > Viridiplantae > Streptophyta > Magnoliopsida > Malvales > Malvaceae > Gossypium > Gossypium raimondii. Next base: position 16,959,086 of record NC_068575.1, on the reverse strand, counting down.
ATTTATGATGTCCCTTACTTTGCATTGATAGACATAGGGTCTACACATTCTTATGTAGCTAGCTCTGTTTCAGTAAACTTGGAGATTTTTATTGAGAGCAATTCTAGTGAGATTTATGTAATTAGTCTGTTGGGTCAATTCATTGGGGTTAACAGATTGTATAGGGATATACCGCTAGAGATACAAGGGGTTGTGTTTCTAGCTAATCTGATGGAGCTACCGTTTGGGGAATTTGATCTGATTTTGGGAATGGATTGGGTCGTAAAGCATCGTGTCGTTTGGATTGTGCTACTAAGAGGGTAGTTTTGATATCAAAGAATTATGTGGAGGTAGTTTTGATCAGTGAGCGTCGGGATTACTTACCCAATGTCATATCTGCTCTTGTGGTCGAAAAACTGGTTTGCAAAGGGTGCGAAGCATACTTGGCTTTTGTGAGTGATGCGGCTTCTATGAGTTCATCTGTTGGGAACATCCGAATGGTTAGAGAATTTTTGGATGTTTTTCCCAAGAAACTACCAAGTTTGCCACCGAATCGAGAATGTAAGTTTGGTATGGAGCTTCTTTCGGGTACGGCTCTAGTGTCCATCACTCCTTACCGTATGGCACCAAAAAAGCTTATGGAGTTAAATGCTCAGCTTCAGGAACTCCTTGATTGTGGGTTCATCCGTCCTAGTGTGTCTCGTGGGGGGCACTGGTATTTTTTATAAAGAAAAAGGATGGTACCATGAGAATGTGTATCGACTATTGTCAGTTGAACAAGTTAATAGTGAAAAATAAATACCCACTTTCGAGGACCGATGACCTATTCAATCAGTTTCATGAGGCTTCTATATTTTCTAAAATAGATTTTCATCTTGGGTACTATCAGCTTAAAGTTAAGGAGGTTGATGTCCATAAGACTGGTTTTAGGACTCGTTATGGGCACTGCGAGTACCTAGTCATGCCCTTTGGTTTAACGAATGCTCTGGCTACATTCATGGATCTTATAAACCAGGTTTTCCAGCTGTACTTGGATAAGTTTGTCATGGTCTTCATCATCGACATTCTGGTATACTCTAAGACCGAAGATGATCACGATGAGCATCTTAGAGTAGTCCTTTAGATACTTCGAGAAAAATAGCTTTATGCTAAGTTGAGCAACTGTGAATTATGGTTAAGGGAAGTAAATTTTCTCGGGCATGTGGTTTCTACAGAGGGGATTCGAGTTGATCCTAAAAAGATTGAGGCTGTGCTAGATTGGAAACAGCCTAGGAATGTTTTTTAGATCTGTAATTTTCTGGGTCTTGTGAGATATTATCGAAGGTTTGTTGGGGGGTTCTCTTTAATTGTAGCTCTGCTACTAAGCCGTTGTGTAAGAATACCTCTTTTTTCTGGACTGTTGAGTAGCAATTGAGCTTTGAGAAGCACAAATTTGTTTTGACTCAGGCTCTTATTCTGGTACATCTTGACTCTGGTAAGGAGTTCGTGGTATAACAATGATGCATCACATGTCAGTTTGGGATGTGTTTTGATGCAAGATGGTAAGGTAGTGGTTTATGCGTCTTGACAACTTAAGTTACATGAGGGGAAATTATTCGACGCACGATCTTGAGTTAGCTATTGTTATTTTTGCTTGAAATATTTGGAGGCACTATTTGTGTGGTGAGAGGTGTATTATTTACTCCGATCACAAGAGCCTTGAGTATCTCCTTACTCAGAAGGAGTTAAACCTCAGGCAGCGTAGATGGATTGAATTGCTTAAGGATTACGATTGCACGATTGAGTATTACCCCGATAAGGGCAATTTGGTGGTTGATGCTCTTAGTCATAGGGCAATGTCTGGTTTGAGGGTGATGTTTGCTCGCCTAAGTCTGTTTGACGATGGGAGTTTGTTAGCCGAGTTGCAAGTTAAGCTAACTTGGATTGATTAGATTCAGGGATGATTCGTTGGTTCTGTGATTTTATCAGGTGGAGGATGGTAGTACTTCTGATTTTGTGCTGAATAGTAATGGGTTTCTCTGTTTCCATGGATGGGTTTGTGTACCTAGTGATTCTATTTTGAGGCAGCCTATTTTGAGGGAAGGGCATAGTAGCCTTTATGCTATGCATCCCGGTAGAAATAAGATGTATCGGGATCTTTGTGAATTGTACTAGTGGCCTGGTTTGAAATGAAAGGTTACAAATTTTGTTTCTCGTTGTCTAACGTGCCAACAAGTTAAGGTTGGGCACCGATTGCCTTCGGGTTTGCTTCAAATCGTTAAGATTCCTATGTGGAAATGGGAGCGTGCGACTATAGACTGCGTTAGTGGGTTGCCCCTAACACCTACTAAGAAGGACTCTGTTTGGGTTATCGTAGGTCAGTTGACCAAGTCTGCCCACTTCATTCCTATTCGGACATATTATTTTCTTTAGAAGTTGTCCAAGTTGTATATTTCAAAGATCGTGAGACTTCGTGGAGTACCAATCTCGATTATATCTGATAGAGATCCTCACTTTACTTCTCGTTGTTAGAGGAAACTTTATGAGGCTCTAGGTTCGAGGTTGGACTTTAGTACTATGTTCCATCCTTAGAAAGATGGTGAATTTGAGAGAGTGATACAGATACTGGAGGATATGCTTCGGATTTGTGTAATTGATCTCTGAGGTAGTTGGGATGATTTTCTGTTGTTAGCGAAGTCCGCCTATAATAACAATTTTCAGTCTAGCATTCAGATGGCACCTTACGAGGCTCTGTATGGTCATAAGTGTCGTACTCTATTGTGTTGGATTAAGTTGGGTGAGTGATGAGTTTTGGGCCCTGTGTTGGTTTCTAAGACTGAAGACAAAGTAAGACTGATTTGAGATCATTTTAATGCGTCTTTTGACAGATAGAAATCCTATGCGGATCTAAAGAGGAGGAACATTGAGTATTCTGTGGGTGATTATGTGTTCCTTAAGGTATCTCTGTGGAAGAAAGTTCTACGGTTTGGACGTAAGGGAAAATTGAATCCTAGGTTCATGGGGCCTTATCGAATTCTAAAACGTATGGGACCAATTACGTATAAGTTAGAGCTACCTCTAGAGTTTGACCATATCCATGATGAACATCATGTGTCCATGTTGAGGCGGTATCGATTGAACCCATCTTATATTGTTTTTGTTGGGGAGATCGAGGTTAGACCGGATTTGACATTCGAAGAGGAGCCGGTTTAGATTTTGGATCTAGACGTTAAGATCTTAATGTTGAAATCTATTCCATTGATTAAGTTTCTGTGGCAGAATCATGGCACTGATGAAGCCACGTAAGAACCTGAGGACTCGATTCGTCAGCAATATCCATATCTGTTTGAGTCAGGTAAATTTCAAAGCCAAAATTTCTTTTAGGGGAGGAGAGTTGTAATGTCCCAAAATTTATGTCTTTGATTTATTAGACTCTTGAAATATAAATGGTTATGGTGTGTTGGTTGTCTACGTTGGGTTGTTCGATGTGGTCTTTGGTTCGAGTCTTGGTATGAGCAAGTGGATTTTATATATATAAGGTTAGTAATGGTTACATGTCAATGGGATATTGAATTAGATTATAGTTGTTTTAAGTAATCTGTTAGTTAAGGATTAGTTTTGGGACAGTGGGGTTATATTAAAAGATGTTGGTTGTTAATAACATATTTGTTTAGTTTTTATAATAATTATTTCAATTTCTTTTTCCCAAACAAATCCCAATAGACCCACGTTTCCCTTCTTTTTTCCATGTTATTTTCTTTTGCTTTTCTTTCTTCTTTCTCCTCACAATTTCCACTTTTCTTTTCCTTTATTTTGTTCAAACAACAATCGTGCCTTTGTTAGTGTTGTGCATCGTGTAGGTTGTTCATTTAATTAGTGTACTTTAGGATTAGTTTGTAAGTTTTGTCTTTACCCTTTTCAATTTGAAGAATCCTTTTTCTGTGAATTCAATTTTTGTTAAATAAGCGAATTTTGGTTATGTATTTAGGAGATGTTCAAGGAACATTTAACTTAATGACGAGTTAAGTTTGGGGGCGGTTTCATTCAAAGGTGAGCACTCATTGAATCTAAAATTATGATGTTTTTGTGGTGTGGGAAGGGGTTTTCAAATGATATTAGGAAATCGGGGACTTCGTCCATTAAATCGTTTGTTTGGATTTCAATTTAGTGTTTCAATTGGTGCATTTAGGATTTGGTGAGTAGGTAGGAATGTTCCCATCAAAACCAAGACAGGTGTGTAACGAGAAACCCAAACATCAACGAACAGTGAAAGGCAAAGCTGGGGTCTGTTGACGCCACATGATTGTGTGCCAGGTCATGTGAGACACATGGTCTAGGCCATTTTGGGCCGTGTGGGCCACACAGGTGTCGCCCAAATTATAGGATTTTCTATAGGGTCGTACATGTCGTCCCGATCAACTGTAGGCCTTCTGTCGGGTTAGTCTGTGATTATATAAGCTATTAAGCATGAAATTTGAAATTTGGAAACTTGATGTAAATGGCATTTAATATGTTTGATTTATTATGCGTAAGCATGTTTAATTTCTGTTATACGAGCATGCATGTTATATACACTATGGTATATGTTATTCCATTATATTTGATATTCTATTTGCATCTAGATATGGGGTGGGATATGTATTATGTGGAGGAAGTGTTTTATGTGAGGCGATATCTCACCATTATATTGGTAGCATAGTTACGATTATTCTGAAATGTGTCGTATGGACACTAAGTGGTGTGTAGGGCTGGGTGGGTGTTTTATACCCTACGTGGTGTGTTGGGATGGTTGGAGTTGGTGTGTAGAGGATGGGGGTAGGATTATATATATCTGCATATGTACCACTCTGATATGATTCTAGTTCTATTCATGAAATAAGTCTTTATCTGTTCTGCCATGTAATTGAATCTGTGATTCTGTTTCTGTTAAGTTACACACTGAGTTATTAAACTCACTCTTTGTTTGTCTAATAATTTCAGGTAACCCTCAGACCTAGGCGGGTCGGTACAACGAGAGCTCGGTTCCGTTCATTCTTCCGTAAACCACTTTTATTTTAATTAAACTTAAATAAAATTCTTGGATAAGAGTTTTGTAAATTTTGGACTCTCTGGACTTTTGGGTTTATTTTGGATTTGGATATTAATTTGGGTTTTCTAGCATGACATTTGATAAAACAATTTTATGAAAATAATTTTTTTATGCAATCAACCATTTTTCATGAAACAAAATCGATTTTTATACAAACTCGAACCGTAAACAATTGACAAGTTTTAATTAATAAGTATGACAAACATTTTTATACAAACGGGTTTATAATTAGCAAAGGTACACGAAGTTTTTCAAAAAAGCAAAAGCCATGTTTTAATCATGTTATGTAATATTTCCAGATTTGACAATAACGTTTACGCCGGGTTTGGGGTATTACACTCAATGTAAGTTCAATCACAAGAAAATAGGAGCAACTGATAACATATAAAGGCACACTTCATAGCACATTAGGTATATTGGAAATATAGTGCAATTTAATATTGTATAAACATGCACATAACACATCATATCGATGATTTCAGAATCCCAATCACATAAACATGGCATTAGGTATATATTTAGCAATAATTCAATTAATTAAATCATGGATTCAAGTATTATTCAAACTAACAGGGACTTGATTGCATAAATTAAGAACCATTCAAGGACAAATCTGCACAAAACATTTAATTTAAGGCAAAACTATAAAATTTAAGAAATAGGGGCACACAACCATATGAGAGGGTCCAGGCCATGTGGTTTGGGCTGGGTTTGATTTTGCCTAAATTTTCTCGTAAAAGAAAACACATCTGATTTCCGAGATCTTATACGATGATCCTCGTGTCCAAATCTAATTTGGGTCACCTATAATGAGTTTTTCGATCAATAAAAATGCAAGAATTAGTATCTATCTTTAAGATTTATCAAATTTTAGCAAGACTTTCAGGGAAACTCGGAAAGGATTCGAAATCGATTTGAAAGATTGTCAAGAACAGAATGCTAGGGTTCTACGAAATTAGAAACAAGATTTCTTAGCAATCTTGGCTCGTTTAGGCATGGATTTGATGATGTTTCACTAAACTGACATGAAAAATGGATTGAACAGGGTTTGCTTTTGTGTTTGGGATTCAAACATAAAATTTCTAGCAAAAGAAGATGAATATTTTTCTGAAAAAGGAAAGTTGGGAAATAAAAGAAAAAGTTGTTTTTAAAGAAGGGAGAAGAAGAAATTCTAATTAAGTTTGCAAATTTAAAAAATATCCTATTATGATTAGGAGAGGGACCAAATGCTTAGGTTAAGCAAACTTTAGGGCCTGATTTGGTAAATTGCCCAATCTGCCTAAATTTAATAAAAAAGGAAGGGAATTTGTGTGGATAAACTTAGGAATCTAATTAGGATGAAGTGATGTTTAGCCATTGGGCTATTGCCCATTTCTTGGTCATTATTACCACTTTATTTCCTATACTAACTTGGTTTTCATCCTTAATTGCTAAAAAGTAAAGAGGAAAAATGCAAATACTGGAACTTGAACATTGGTTCTTTAGGGGTTATACTAAGCTCTTAACCATTAATAATAGGCCTCAATTCATGGTAATTTTATAAATTCTTACCCCCTAATTTTTGGAGTTTTCTCCCCTAATTTTATAAATTCTAACCCCCTAATTAATGGTCATTGTTTAATAAAAAAATCTATTATTTTCTTTTTTTAAAAAACTAACCACCATGCTTTCGCTGCGTAACCGTGATTCCTGTTCTTTTTACCTTCCTACAAGCTTTTCTTGAAGATCCTATTTATTACCATAGATTGTCATTTGGTAACTTCACTAATAGTTTCCTCTATCCAAATTTCTAATTTAACAAAAACACAGTCATTTCTTCAAGTCGAAGCTTTGTCTATGCTTTTCAAATAAAAAAGTGCAAACATTAGTTTTTTTTTTCATGAGTATTTACAGACTAACAATCACAATTTATCTAATACCTTTAAGAGTAACAGCAACTATAGTAGGAATGACAACAAAGTCTCGAATTCAATTTCGTGCTGAAAAATAATTTTTCAAAAACTTGTGCCATGGTTTTTCCCAAAAATACCCTTTTAATGCATGCATGCAATTTGCCCATATTTCTATGGTCCTAGTTTAGATAACCTAGGCTTTGATACCACTAAATGTAAACTCCCCAACCCGGCCTAGATGTTAAACCCGAATTCAAGAGATTACATTAGCCACCGAAGCGCCCCGATAAGTTATCGGAGTTTTAAAAAAAATAATTAAAACATTTTTTAATTTTAGAAGGAAGTTTAGTGTCTTTTCAGAAAAACACAAGAGTTTAAAAAAATGATTAAGTTTAACATCTTTATTATAACAGTGTTTACTATTGAAAACTTAGTTGAAAATCCGAATTACTTTCTTAACAATAGACATTTACAATTTAGCAACGGAAAAGTGATGTTAACATAACTTTAATAAAACCATGTTTCATGCATAATTAAATAAAAATTCATATCCTAATAGCGTAAATAATTTAAATCTCATGTATGCCTAAGTAAAAATTGTAAACTAACTCCCATGCCACAATAATATTATAGTTTCAAATAACAAAAATTATAAAATAACTAGTCTAAAATACTATTATATAGAAATCAATATTCTGAGTCGATCCCTCCGAATGTGTATGGTTTGTGCAAGTGTCCATAGTTGTTATCAAGTAATAAGTAAGTAAAAGAGTTATCGTTTCCACATGGGCTATGCATGTTAAGCAATTAATTGTAAAATGAAAGTTCACAAGTTGATGATAAAAATACAATATTTTGAGTGATGGATGTAAAGAATAATTAACTAGATGCAAGATGATCCCAAATGCAATTTGTCCTAAGTATGATGATTAATTAGAATGTATGAGATGAGTTTAGCAGCAAAATCACAAATTTCAACAACAATAACATGCATAGACTAGATTAGTCACATTATTCAAATTAGTTCGTTTTCATCATGCTTACAATGTTTTGGAAAATAATTCAAGGCAACTCGATCTTTCATGAGTTTGAAACCAAAATTAAGTCCTTTCGGGTTCTGTCACTTAGAAAATCATGCATTTTGCTGATCATATTCAAGTAAGGGTTTCTTAGAATACATGTGAAGTAATAGGGATAGGTTAGGTTTGAAACAATTTAATCACATAAACTTAGAAACAATGCAAGATAATAGAGCTCTTTCGAGTTATTATGAGCCTTCAATTTAGTCAGGTTAGGATCTAAATTAAGCATGTACTTTTCAATTATTGTGTCCATTAGTCATCGTCTGGTTAGGGTCTTTCAACTAATTCTAATAATGAAATAAATACTCGAGTTTCATTGAAAACATGAACGATTGAGGCACATAACATCTTAAACACAATTTAAATGCAATTTATTAAATTAATGCAACCATTCTAGGTAAACAAATTTACGCTACCATCGTTGATGACAAGATAACAAAACACATTGCAAACATGATTGAATGTAAACAAGGATAAGGAAAAATAAGCTCTTGGTTGTTTCAGCGATTCTGCAAAATCTACGAAGTGGCTTCCTCCAATCCTCGTGTTTCTCTTTTGCAAGTTGCTTCTCAAAGTGGCTTCCTCCAAGAGAGTATCTTCTCAAGGTTTTGCTGGCTAAAGGATGGATGCTTATATGTGTGAAGGAAGGAAACAAATGAAATAATGAAATGAGAAATGAAAAAATGATTATTAAATGAGGGATGATTGAAATTAGGAATGGAGATGGGTATTTATAGTGAAGGATGGTAGGTCTGTTTACTAAAAATAACATGATGGATCTCTTAGGTTTCTCCTTCCCATAGCTGACCATAAATTGTGGAGATGGGAATTGTTTGGTTGCTTGATTCATGCATGATATCATGCTTAAATCAAGCAAGGTGTGGATGATTTCTTGGGCAAAGTTGGTGTGCTATTTTTTGATTTCTTTGCAAGTGTATGACCTCCAGTAAATATCTCAAAAGTAAATTTTTGAGCAGTCCAAATGCCTTTGCTGAATTGGGTTTATTCTCCTTGTTTGGACAGTTTGGTGACCCAATTGTTTACCAGACTTGTCCATCAATTGACCCTTCTTTAATTAGATCAAATCAACTCCTCTAGACCCATTTTTCATGTGTTTTCCGTCCATGTAGAGTGAAATTGGGCATGTCCATGTAGATTTAATTTAAAAATAAAAATCATGTATAATTTCCTTAGTCCAACTGCATTAAAAAAATAATGTCAATATCAATATGTAGCATAAAATAATTAAGTTATGTACAAATTTAATGCGTAATAGCATAAAATCACATTCTTCATTAAATCATGCTCATTATTGAAATATAAATAATATTCACCCAATTAGTAATCAAATACTCGAGATTAAAATTATTTTTAAGTAAAAACGGTGACATAAACTACTAAAAACCTAAATAAATTAGAGTTTACACACCTCCAAACTTAATCCATTGCTCGTCCCGAGTAATGTAAAGCAAAAATTTAGATAAGGAAATCTTGCAATAGGTTTTAATAGAATGCTTAAGGAAAATCAACTTTTGCACATACATATACACATACATCAACAAAATCATGCTCATAAACTTTTTTATTGATAAGTCACTCATATGCAAACATTATTTCAAAATTTTATACTAAGTACGGGAAAAATGCTAGCATAAGTCATAGAGTGCATGCTTTTCAAGGTCATACATAACATTCACTATTCAATTAAAGTCTCCTTATCAACTAGAAAAAAATCAAAAGATTTAATTAGTTGTCCTCATATGTTAAACTTAGCAATTCCTCTCCACTAATGGAGTCGGCATAATCATCAAAATCAATAGGTCTTTTATAAGGTTGTAATGGGGCTAGGCTCAAGGTAAGGATAAAGAGAAGTAAATTTTTTGGTTCAGTAATCTTAACCCTAACTTTTCCTTGGATCTTTTTGAGGGACATCATTCCTACTAACGAATTTTACCGCCCCCAAATTTAATTTGAAGCTTTGTGCCCAACAATATTTTGAGTAGTTATTTTGCTCTTTTTGCTTGACATTTGAACAGAGTTCTTTTTTTTTAACACACATAGAACATATACATCTTCTTGAATTTTTCCTTGATCTTTGCTCACCAAGACAAGTATAGTTAAGATAGGTGCAAAAATAAGATAAAACTTAAAAAAAATGGTAATATGGCTTATGATGTAGGTGGATAGAAATAAAATAGGCTAAAAGGCTCAAATTATGGTTTCAAGGGTTAAATTCATTTGCCAGGCTTGAAAAGCTCAAACAATCCAAAGAAAATTTTGCCTATATCATGTTTAGATTCTTATGTCTCCTAGAATTTCACCTCAAGAAGGTTACTAAGTCAATTCTAAGGACTTAAACCTTCATGTATGTCTATTTCTAAGGAAATTAAATTTTCATGAGAAAAGACTACACAAGACCTAAGAACATACAAACATTCCATAACTTAAGATAACATAAAAAAATTCAGATAAAAATAGAAATCATTCTTGCATTTGAGCTAACTTATGAACAAAAATTTTCTCTAAACATCATTTTATTTCAGCATACTTATGTGAAAACATTGACTCATACTTAAGAACAAAATTTAAAATTTATGCTAATATTACCTTACCCCCTTTAAAAAGAAGCAATGTCTTCATTGCGGAAACAAAGTAATGAATGAAAACTGAACACTAGGTAGGATAGCAAGAAAAGAGAGGTGAGTCCTGAAGACTGCTTAAGTACCAAGTCTTTCTTAACAATCCAATCCTAGACATGTTCATTCACATTACAACATCGCTTTAGTTTTTATTAAAGAAGAGGCATTAAACTTAATTTATTCATGTTTGCAATTTCCCACTTATATTGCGAAAGTAAAAATACTAAGGAAAGAAATATAAATGCCTGAAAATAAATACTTAAGAAAAAGATATATCCCCCCTTTTACTTCGTGTCATCCTCCATGTCTTTTTCATTTTCCCTTATTTGTCACACTTGATCCCACAATCTCTTCTTGCCATGTCTTGAAGATATGATCTAGAAACTCAGAACAAAACAGTTAGAGAAATTCTTAAAAGCATTTCGTATGGTATCATCTCTAACTTTTGCATATCTCCAGTAAGCTTGTTGTTGATTATGCATGAATTTCCTCATATCCATCATAGTTAAAAGTTCTAAATTCTTCATAGTGCTTGAAGAAGTAGGAATGGTCAACTCAGGATTAAAACTTGGCTCCAAAGCTCAGCAACATTTGGCTCCATCCTCAGTTCAGGGTTGTTTGGTTCCTCTTCAACTTTTGCTTCTTCTGTTTCATATATTGAGTCAGATTCCAGTTCAAATTTGGTTGATGACTCATCAGATTCAGGTTCATTTGGTCCATCTGGCTCAACTTGGCTCAATAATTCAATATTCTTCACTAGCTTTTCAAGGTCATGCCTTGTTATGCAACCTTGAACATAACGGTCCTTCGGGTTTGCTTTCGATCTTACTTGGGCCGGCAAGCAAAGTAAAGTAATCAATGATAGGAAGTTGGCATTTTCTATCTTTTTTCAATCACAATCTTAGATCTCTTAGAGACTAATTATCCCAATATTGAAAGACCTTTTTATCATAATCGCATACAACAAAAGCATTTGTTCCATCGAGATGGTGGAGCTGTGTGAGATAGGCATGAAGCTATATAAAATAAAGTAAGACCATACCTTAACCACTGAATTTAAATATTACCTCCGGCAAGAATGACTACCATACTTTCTTATAATCTATTGGGATCCCAGATTTGTAACTACATTAGGTACTTTGTTGAAGAAAATCCCAATTGATACTTATCATCATGGTAGAGTACTCATCTTCTGCAACATCGGGTAAGTTAAACAAATCATTAATGGACTTAGAAGTGAGGGGTACCTTTTTTTTACGAACAAGAACTTCATTAGCATTTGGCATGGTCAAATTAACAATGAACTCTCGCACTAAATCCTCTTCAGGCATTGATCATGCATCACAAAATTGATTCCAATTCAAAGCATCAATTGTTTTTCGAAGTGACAATAGCATTATCACCTTATCATTGCTCTCCAAATTGAAACCTTTTTCTAGCATCATGGGCTAATTTTTGAAGATAGAATCAAACCTTTTGCTTGCTTCCTCATCTTGAATCACGATTTTATTTTTGGTAAAAGTTTTGGAAGATCTAGTTTTTTTACAAGATATGGCAACTTTTCCCCAAAACAATAACAAAAATTCTGGCAAAAGGAAGAAGAGGGAATTGAAAATGTGAAGATTGCAGTGGTGATGACATTGCGATAGTAGCGGTATTATGATGGCGACATGTTGCTACGATGATGGGAGGGTTTTGTGAAAAAGATAGAAAATTGAGGAGATCTTTTAGGATTTGAGGCCGACAGCAAAGAGAAGAAAAATATGTGGCTAGGGTTTAAGCTAATGGCTTGAATGGTGTGAATAATATGATGGTAGAGTGGGGTTTATATAGTAGTATATTTGGGTAAACTTGTATCAAAAATTTAGCTGCCAAGGATGTTTGGGCGACAAGGTAAACAGGGAAGGGAAGTGGCAACAAAAATTAGGGTTTTGGGAACCCTTTAGACGACAATGATGAGTAATTTCCTCCTCTTCTTTGTTCTAGGCCTCAAGCACAAACTACAATTATTTATTGTACTAAAAAATTAAACTAAAGTAGAAAAATAATGGCCAAATTGACCATTTTATTAAGCATAAACAAATAGATAAAAAGTAAAGTTAAAAATTTATTTTGGATTACTTAGAAAATTTCTTCTCGAAAAATTACATTAAATTAATATCCTAGGAAATGTTGGATGGGTCAAAATGGTCCCACTTAAGTTTCAATCTCTTTAGACAGATTTAATGTAATGTAATAATTCAAGAAAAATAATTTCTAAGTATGACATTTATTAAATATAAAAAAATGAAGGGTCTATTAAATTGAACGAGGTTTTAATTCGCTCAATTTCACCATCCCAATAGTGTTTGAGACATTGACCATTAGCTTTAAATCTACCTCTATTTTTGTCGTACAATTCAACAACTCCATATGGATAAAATTTGTGGATGGTATAAGGTCCTTTCCATCGGGGTTTGAGCTTCTTGGGAAATAACCTTAGCCTCAAATTAAACAACAACACTTTCTGACCTTCTTTGAATTTACAGGGTTGTATACGACTGCCATGACATCTCTTACTCTTTTCTTTATACATCTTGGCATTCTCGTATGAAAATAACCTTAACTCTTCAAGCTCATCAAGCTATAACATCCTTCTCTCACTATTTTTTTAAGATCAAAATTTAATTATTTCAAAGCCTAGTGAGCTTTATTCTCCAACTCAAGCGGCAAATGACACACCTTTCCAAAGACTGACCGATATGGATCCGTTCCTAATGGTCTCTTAAAAGCCGTTCGATAGGCCCATATACCATCATCGAGCCTTTGAGACTAATCTTTTCTATTAGGTTGCACTACTTTCTGAAGGATTCCTCTAATATCATGGTTAACCCATTCAACTTGCCTATTTGATTGTGGATGATAGGCAGCGACAATCTTGTGTTTCACATTGTACTTGTCAAGCAACTACTGAAGCCATTTATTTACAAAGTGATCCTTCATGGCTAATTATAGCTCTAAGAGTCTCAAACTGTGTAAACACATGCTTATGTAGGAATCACATGACAACCTTAGTATCATTTGTTAGGTATGCCTGGACTTCAACCCACTTGGATACGTAATAGACAGCTACTACGATATACCTGTTACCATAAGAAGGAAACAAACCTAGAAAACCAATGCCCCATACGTCAAATAATTCTACGTCTAAAATGTTTGTCAAAGGCATCTCATTCGTCCTTGATATGTTTCCAGTCCTTTGGCATCTATCACAAATTTTCAGATATGCATACGCATCCTTGAACACTGTAGGCCAAAAGAATCCTACTTGTAAAATCTTCGTTGCAGTGCGGGAACCACCAAAGTGTCCTCCACTTGGAGATGATTGGCAGTGATAAAAGATCTCATCAATTTCACTTCTAGCTACGCACTTCTTGATTATGTTATCTACACATTTTTTAAACAAAAACGAATCCTCCCAAAAATAATACTAACTATCATGAAGGAATTTCTTCCTTTGTTGGTATGTCATTTCTCGAGGAATTATTACACATGCTAAATAATTCGAATAATCAGCAAACCAAGGAATTTCATGAATTTGACTTACCTCAAAGATATGCTCATCTGGGAAATTCTCATTAGTTGGAACAAGTAAACGAGTTACCTCGTTTTGTTCCAACCTTGACAGATGATCAACTACTTGATTTTCAACACCTTTTTTGTCTTGGATCTCAAGGTCAAATTCTTGGAGTAAGAGTATACATCGAATCAGCCTCGGTTTAGCATATTTCTTTGTGAGTAAGTATTTAATGGCCATATGATCAGTAAATACTGTGCCTTCCGTACCTATGAATAAGAATGAAACTTGTCAAAAGTAAAAATTATAGTAAATAGTTCTTTTTCAGTTACTGTGTAATTAAGCTAGGCTTCTGTCAAACTTCTACTTTCAAAGTAGATAGGATGAAACACTTTCTTTCTTCTTTGATCTATCACATCTGTAACAGCAAAATCACTTGCGTTACACATCAGCTCAAACAGTGAGTTCCAATCAGGTGTAGCGATTTTAGGGGCTGAGATTAACTGAATTTTTAACTCTTCAAAAGCTTCCAAAAATGCTTTGTCAAACTCGAAAATATTGTCTTTCTCTAAAAGCATACACAAAAGGTTTGAATTTTTTTAAATCTTTAATAAACCTTTGGTAAAAATCAGCATGGCGTAAGAAACTTCAAACTCCTTTAACACTGGCTGGTGGTGGTAATTTTTCAATTACGTCCACTTTCTCTTTATCGACTTTAATTCCTCTTTTGGATATTTTGTGTCTTAAGAAAATAGTGTCTCATCAGATATTTTAAGCACCTTAGCCAAAGTACTCAAACAAGCTTCGTAATTATTACAAAAAATAGAAAAATCATCCATGAAAACCTCAACAAAATATTCTATCATATCAGTAAATATTGCAATCATGTATCGTTGAAATGTGGCAGGTGCATTACATAAACCGAATGACATTCGCCTAAAAGAAAATGTACCGTACGGACAAGTAAAATTGGTTTTGTGTTGGCCTTCTAGGGCTACAACTATTTGCTTGTATCCTGAATATCCATCTAAAAAGAAGTAATATTCGTTATCTGACAGCCAGTCTAACATTTGATCCATAAAAGGCAACGAAAAATTATCATTCCGAGTGGTTTTGTTCAATTTTCTGTAGTCAATATAGATTCTCCAACCCGTGACCGCCCTTGTTGGGATTAACTTGTTACGCTCATTCTCGACAATCGTGATTCCACCTTTCTTTGGTACACACTGTACTGGACTTACCCATGAATTATCTGAGATGGCGTAGATAATTCTCGCATCTAACCATTTGATAACTTCCTTTTGAATTACCTCTTTCATGATAGGATTGAGTCTCCTTTGCCCATAGATTCTAGCTCACTCACCCTCCTCTAAGATAATTTTATGCATACTGAAAGAAGGGCTTATTCCTCAAATATCAGCTATGGTCCAGCCAATCGCCTTTTTAAATTTCTTTAAAACTTCGATCAACTACTCCTCTTGGTGTTCTATTAGTTTGGTTGAAACAATCACAAATAAAGTAGACTTTTACCCAAATAAACTTATTTCAAATGGAAAACAAGTACCTTAAGTTCAAGTTTGGGTGGTCCTCGATTGACAACTTTGGTTGTGTATATTCCTGAGCTTCCAACTCTAATGGTTCAAACCGAATCGGTTGAACATAGTTCCTTGTATTGGTTTCTATCAAATCCATATTCTTATTACCTTGTTCATCTTCCAGTGGCTCAAACCCTAAAGTTTTCTCCAATGGGTCCTCTACAAAATTGTTCTCCCATTCCATAGAAACTAAGATTTCTAGCTCCTCTATCACTGAACATTCCTCCGTCTAATTAGGAAATTTCATTGCCTGAAGAACATTAAATGTTACCTGATTGCCTTAAACTCTCATGGTGAGCTCACCTTTCTACACGTCTATTAATGTTCTTCTCGTGACTAAGAAAGGTCTCCCTAGGAAGATCGGCACTTCCTTATCTACTTCATAATCTAAGACAATGAAATCATCAGGAAAAGTAAAATTATCAACTCTTACCAAAACATCCTCGACCTTTCCTTCTGGGTATGCTAAAGATCCATCTGCCAGTTTAAGTGTCATAGTTGTGGGTCTTACTTCACCTATTCCCAAGAACTTGAAAATAGATTTCGGCATCAAGTTGATGCTTTATCCTAAGTCGCACAAAGCTTTACCACAATAAGACTCTTCGATATTACAGGGTATGGTAAAAATTCCAGGGTCCCTCATTTTCAGAGGTAGCTTGTTCTGTAAGAATGCATTACACTCCTTCGTTAGTGCTACAGTCTCATACTCAACAAGTCTTTTCTTCTTGGATAGGATGTCCTTCATGAACTTGACATAGTTGGGCATTTGTTCTAAAGCCTCTACCAACGGGATATTGATGTGAAGTTACTTTAGAACATCCAAAAACATCTTGTATTTCACCTTTTGTTTCTGCTTATTTGGTTGGAATTTTTGATGACATGGAGGTGTTGAAACTTTGGCTTGAACTAGACAACTTTTTGAGGAGGTAAATCTGCATCTAAAGAAGGTGTTAGCTTATCAGAATTCACTAGTTTAGATTTCACCTCATCAGAATATGCGAGTTCTGACTCTTTTAGTGTAGGAATTTCAACCGTTAGTTGACTTTCCTCATTCTCAATAGGTTCATCTTTAACAACAACTTCCTTAGGTTCCAAAGTCTTACCATTTCGTAAAGCAACTACCTTGAAATTTTCCTTACCCAAATTCCTTAGATTTTTTGTATTGCTCGACAAGGCTCCTTGTGGTCTATTACAAAGCTCCGTATCTAACTGACCCATTTGGTTCTCTAATTTTTTTAATGTTGCTGCTTGACTTTGGATTAAGGTGTCATTCTTCACCATGTACACCTTCAACAAGATCTCGAAACTATTAGATGATTTAGCTTCAGTGGCTTTGGAACTTGTTGATTAAACCCTTGGGGTTGACTTGGTCTATGGTACATGTAGTTGTTCGATCTATTTCCTTGGTTATTCTAAGAAATTTTTGGATGGTTTTGCAATGAAGGATTGTAGAAATTGGACTGTGGTCCTTGTCCATTTCTTTTTTGTTTTGATTCCCTACATAATAAATTGACTAGGGATTTGATGGAAAATTCTCGAAAGAATGGCCATCAGCATAATACACATAGGAAACCACATTGAATTGACTAGGTGGTTGGCCTGCAACATGATTAAAACTATTAGCAGTAAGCTATATCAACATTGAAGATATGGAAGATACTTGAGCTAAGAGTAACGTAGGGGTGTCCACTTCATGCATTCTAGTTACTCGTCTTTCTAAAGTTGTTTGATTTTTCGGTCACTAGTAATAATTATTGGCTACTCTCTCAATGATCTCGTAAGCCTCATTGTAAGACTTCAAGAAGAGAGCACCAATTGTAGAAACATCTACCTCCAACCTTGTGTGCGCGTTGAAACCATTATAAAATGTCTCCAAATGGATACAATGTGGAATCCCGTGGTGAAGGCATCTATAAAGTAACTATTTGAATCTTTCCTACGCCTCGTATAGGGACTCGTCATCCAATTTTTTAAAAGTGGTGATCACATTTCGGAACTTAACATTTTTGCTAGGTGGGAAATACTTTATATGTTCAGCTAATTCTTACCAAGTTGAAAGTGAATGTAGTGGTAAGGAATTAAGCTATGCTTGTGTTTTTATCTTGCAATGAGTATGGAAACAACTTCAATATCAATACATCTTCTGTTACACCAACTATCTTAAAGGAATCACTTACCTCCATGAATAATCAAAGGTGAAGTGTGGATCTTCTGTGGGCATACCTCTAAACTGGCCCATGGTTTGAAGCATTTGAAACATTACTTGCTTCAATTCAACTTGTGATGCCTCAACTCCGGTCTCCTAATTCCAGGATTTAACTCATTAAAAAGGGGCATTGCGTACTATCTTATTGTAACGCCCTTAACCCATGTTCGTCGCCGGAATAGGGCTACGGAGCATTACCAAAGATTACAATTAAAAGCAATAAAAAATTTAAAACATTTAATTCACATTGTTAACCATAGCAAAACCAATCAAAGACATACATATTGTCCCTTATTCGATCCCTCGAGGCCTTAAAAACACATTAGAAACAAATCGGGACTAAATCGAAAACATATAGAATTTTTCAGAAAAAGATAGAAATTTTCAACTGCAGGGGTGACAGATTCATATGGCTAGGCCGTGTGGGCATTTGAAGTCGGGAAACACGGCCGTGTCCCAGCCCGTGTTTGTGCCTATGTAACTTTCTGACTTGGGTCACATGGCCAAGCCACACGGCCATGTGCCAGGTGGTGTACCCTTCGAAATGGTTTTACGCGCTTGTGTAACTGCCTGACTTGCAACCTTTTGAAAGCTGCAGGGGACACACTGCCGTGTCTCTAGCCATTTGGATGAAAAATAGGCTATTTCCAAGGCATTTTTCTCACCCATTTAAGCACATACCTACAAACAGTTTACCACATATACACAAGCCTTTAAGTTGCACTTAAAACATGCATAACTAAGCTAAATCGATATAGCGCATATTCATACCCAAAGGGCACCTCAATCACAAATCAAACATGTACCTAATGGTTGGATAAATTAAGCACAAAACATCTAATTTTTAAGTAACTTCATACCAACAATTACCTCCATGTTCACATATTGTAGTCACACTCATTATACCAATTGGGCAATTCAAAATCCATTAACAAAGCATTAGCACAAATAACCATGTACATATAAACTACAACTAATAAACCAAAATAACCACATTCAAACGTATCTAAGAACAACACATAGCATACATTTTAACTACCATTCCATCTTCCACCATTCAAGCACCAAATACATGTATATGCTAACATAACAACTTAATTCATCAAACATTAAAACCGTTCACAAGTGTTTGCCTTCATAACATTATATCAAGTCAAAAGATTTATATATACAAACCTAGAAAACAATGTATGTAAACACATAACTTAGTAGTTCATCATTATACCAAAAACAATGAGACACACACATATATACATTTATAACCACATATACATGCCACAACCCTAAAGAGTTCAAAAGCTACTAACTATGATGGATAGTGTGAGTCAAAGATTCGATCCATCTAAAGTCAGCAAAAGTGATCTACAAAACAACATACAAACACGCATAAGCTTATGATGCTTAGTAAGAACATAGCAAACTATTTAACTTAACATTATTTGAATAAAACACTTATTTTACGTGATTGAAGTTACCCAAATATAATCAATGGCACGTAAGTGCAAATCACGGGTACCAAAGTACAATAGGGGCATGTCTGTGCAGTTAGGGGTATCGAAGTACAATAGGGGCACGTAGGTGCATTCAGGGGTACCAAAGTACAAAATGGGAACGTATGTGTATTTAGGGGTATCGAAGTACAATAGGGGCACATATGTGCATTTAGGGGTACCGAAGTATAACAGGGGCATGTGGGTGCATTCCGGGGTACCAAAGTACAACAGGGGCACGTATCTACATCTAGAGGTATCGAAGTACAACAGGGGCACATATGTGCATTCAAGGGTACCAAAGTACAACAGGGGCACGTATATGCATTTAGGGGTACCGAAGTACAATAGGGGAAAGTATGTGCATTCAGTTTTAATTACATAACAATTAACTACTTAATTCTGAAACACCAATACATATGAAAATTTAATTATACAATTTAATACTACGAACTTATCTCGACGACAAGCATGTAGAAGTACGTTAGGCTAATCCGCAACTTCCCCTTCCCTCAATTTAAATCCGATTGAGGTTTATCTTGATCTAAATAAATAAATTCAACAGATTTAATAACTATTCTATTTAATTCAATCCAATTTCAAATCTTCACAAAATTACACTTTTACCCTAAATATTTTAATTTCTTTACAATTTAGCCCTTAAGCTCGTAAAATGAAATTCATGCAATTTCATCCCTACTCAAGCCTAGCTGAATTCCATACAAGCTCCTAGTAGCCCACATATTTCATTATTTCATAAATTACACCATGAATATTTCACATTTTACAATTTAATCCCTAATTGACAAATTCATCAAAAATCACTTAACAAAAGTTGTTTATCTAACAACAACTATCCATTTTCTTCCATCAAACATCAAAAATAATTATATTCATTCATGGGACAACCCTAACCTTTTAACAATTTTACAAATTAGTCCCCGGGATAGCTAGATTAAGCTACAACGATCCCGAAAACCTAGAAATCATTAAAAATAGGGCAAAACTACACTTACATGCAAGGATATTGTGGCCAAACCTTCAAAATCACAACAATGGAGTTTTTCCTTCTTTATTTTCAGTTGAAGATGAGTTAGAAATATGATAGATTTGTCTTTCATTTTAGTTTAAATACATTTATTCACTAATTTACATATTTAACCTTAAGTAATAACTTTTAAAACCATGATATAAGTGTCCATATTTGTCCAATAATAATACTACTGGTCTAATTTCCATTTAAGGCCACTAATATTCCAAATTATAGCAATTTGGTACTTTTTACTTATAGAACTCTAATTTTGCACATTATGCAATTTAGTCCTTTTGTCAAATTATGCATGCAATCAATAAATTTTTTTAACAAAATTTTTATACGACACTACTAACATGTTGTACACATTCAAATATTAAAAAAATAAATATTTTCACATTAGATTTGTGGTCCCGAAACCACTATTCTGATTTCACTTAAAACAGGTTGTTCCACTTATAGTCGATCCTTATCATCAGCAATAATGATTGGATTATGCACATTAGCTACTCCATTCCCTTAACCATCATTTTTATTTTCCATTTCAGCTTGTCTTTGGGATATTCTTATTCTTTCTCATCTTCTTTGTCTAAATGTCCACTTGACTTCAAGGTATATAGCTAATAGATCGATGATTCGATCTATGCTCATAAACACTTGAAAAATAAATCACAAAAATAAAGAATAAAGAATTAATTAGTAAATTTAGAAATTAAGTAGAAATAAAATAAAACCAAATTGCAAAGAATAATTTCAAAAAAATGATTAAGTAATAAGTTGTAACGTGTGGTTTGTGCAAGTGTATACAATCATTATCAAGTAATAAGTAACTAAAAGAGTTATCATCTCCACAGAAGGAACTATGTTTGTTAATCAATTAATTGTAAAATTAAAGTTCACAAGTTGGAGATAAAAACACAATATTTTGAGTGATGGATGTAAAGAATAATTAACTAGATGTCAGATGATCCCTAATGCAATTTATCCTAAGTATGATGATTAATTAGGATGTATGAGATAGGTTTAGTAGCAAAATAACAAATTTCAACAACAATAACAAGAATAGGCTAGAACAGTCACATTATTCAACTTAGTTCATTTTCATCAAGGGTACAATGTTCCGAAAAATAATCCAAGGCAACTCAATCCTTCATGAGTTTGAAACAAAAATTAAGTCCTTTCGAAATGTTTTACTTAGAAAACATGCATTTTACCGATCATATTCAACTAAGGGTTTCTTAGAGTTCATGTGAAGTAACAGAGACGGGTTAGGTTTGAAACAATGTAATCACATAAACCTAAAAACTATTCAAGATAATAGAGCTCTTTCGAGTTATTATGAACCTTCAATTTAGTCGGGTTATGATCTAAATTAAGCATGCACTTTTCAATTATTGCGTCCATTAGTCATCGTCTAGTTAGGATCGTTGGTCAGCTGTTTAATATCACAACAATAATGTGCAAGCGTACACTATCGATGCAAGTATAGTAGCCAAATGTGAGTCTGCCAGATATCAATCCCACAGGGATGGTAGCCTTTTGTCTATTAATGTAGTGAAATAACTGGATATAAACAAGATAAATTGTGAGGATATTTCTCGATGCAATAACTTTAAAAACAATAAATAAAATATGATAATGATAAACTGGGATCCCCAACATGAACCTTCAGCAGAATACTAAGTGTTCATAAGGTATAAAAATATAGGTGATTATCGATGCAATAAAATTCAATGTATATCTTACCCAACGTTACTCATCTATTTAATTTGAGATTTAAACATGCATATTAAACTCACTTTCCGATGAAGGCAATATGACACTATTAAGAACAAGTGGACTAAATTCCTCTAATCCTAACTCAACTTCCATTAAAATGCTTGTTAGCTCAAACTGTCATTGCACTTTCAAGTGTCAGTGACTGCAATAAGACTTCTGTGTTAAAAAAAATTCAAATCCCATGATTAAATAATAAAAGAAAGATTAAATAAGATAACATTTCACCAAGAATTCATCAGTACTTCCATACAATAAAAAATCAGAGAGTAATCACTAACATTTAAAAGGAAATAATAAAGAATCGAATGGAGAATACCATCCATAGACAACTCGACTGAATCTCTCTATTCCCTCTTGTCGCATACTTAGGTCTCATCGTCATGAGCTAGTTTGCATTTGGCTTTCACGTTGGCTCACCCATGAGAGACTTAAGCTACAATGGCCGCAAGCTCCAAGTTTGGATGAAGAAGATGATGATGGAGAGAAAAGCTCTAGCCGCCCTCTTTTTTTCTTCTCACGTCTACCTTTTATGTCCTTCTCCACAATACAGGTGTCCTTTACCAAAATTATTATGTCCTTTTTAGTACAGGTTTGTTATACCAGACTGGATAGCTCACATAGTTCTAGTTCCTATCCGGACAGTTGTTAGGTGTAGCGACAATTCTGAACGCAATCTAGAATTAATTCATGTAGCAACATTGTGGGCAACTGTCAGTTGCGGCAGCAATTCTGAATGTAGTCTGGGATTAACTCATGTAGCGACATTAATGTAATAAGATAGAAAAATTAAGGATAAAAGAGGCTAGGATTCACTGAGTTATAAAATGCAATTTACTAAGCTGAAAATGTTAAAATGTATGCTAAGGATAACTAAATAGGAACAATTGAACCAATAAGTAGGGGGAAACCTATGTTCTTTCTAGTGCTATCATTGGAGTGTTCCCTCTTTAAAATTTTGTATTACACCCACTTTGGAGTGTCTCTACTTTATAACTATATATACATATATAAGCAACTATAAAAAGTAGATTCATTCAAGATTTAAGGAATGATGGAAGTCATCCATTACTCATGCAACCTAATCCGTTCATCAAAGAATTAAAGCTACAATCTTCTGTCAAATTTATCCAACTCATTCATTGATAATTCACATGATTCAAGAATTAGGCATCGAATGTACGAAAAATTTTCAAACAATTTTCATTAATTAAACCTTGAATGCTTCATAATTTTTTTTTGAAATATGGGTGCATTCCAAGCCCCATGTGCATTCCCCCAAACTTAAAGTTTGCATTGTCCCCAATGCACTAACATGAAAATGTCATGATAATGAAAATGTAATAAAAATGTATACTTATCAAAATAAACCTACAGCTACATGCAATGCATGAATACTATAACTAAAGCTTAAAACAAACTAATTCAGTTATCCGCAGCTATGGATGTGGTTGCATGATGTTTCTTTCCCCTCATGTTCTTCTCTTACTTATTTCATTTATTATCCTTGAACCATTTCATTTTCCTTTCTTTGGGCTTTTTACGGTCTCCATATTGCTGCTCAATTCTTGGCCTAGCCCTGGCATCATCGGCTGTTGTTTGTGTAGGAGAGGCCACTTGGAGTGGTCTGGTGTAGACCACTATTGCCCATGAATTGTATTGCTCCTCACTGGTGATCTCAGCAACTTCCGTCGATCTTGCTCTAGTCCACTCTAAATTCTCAATATTTACACCCACAGATTTGGGTGTGGTGACAACCTTCTTAACAAAATCTTCTTCTTCTTTTTCTTTCTCCTTTTCAGCAACTTCTTCTTCTTCAATAGCAACTTCCTTCTAAACAAAAATGCCATCATCAAATAAGCTATGAATCTTTTGTACGCATTCGTCGATGTCCATGGATTCCTCTTCTTTCTCAGTATTAGAGACTTGCACAATGGGTGAGGATGCCACCAGTCTATCTCGGTCTTCTAAGTCGTCATTTGAGAAAGAGAGGTCATAATTATGAATGATTGGTGGAAACATAGGGAATTTCGATAGTGGGGATGGGCTTAGTTGGCCTAATGTGGCTACAATAGAACTATTCCAAGCTCTGGTATAACCATAAAAAAAATTCTGGGATCTCTCCATATGTTCTACTACAACGACAAGCTTGATCTACCTATTATTGATGGAATTTGCCATTTTTTGTCATCCTTCAGTTTGCACCATAATGATGTATCTACATTCATGCTTGTTCCTTTTCTATCGGCTTTGGATTTGCCCTTTCTTATCTTGCTGGTCTCCGTCTCCTTCATTATCAGTGTGTCTTTACCTCGAGTCATTCTTTCTACAGAGGCTTCATTAATTGGGCCCTTATTTTTCAAGATTTCCTCACCAGCACGAGGCATGATTCCTCTTTGTTGGCACAATAACATCACTAGTGATGGGAAAAATAGGATCTCAGTCTACCTTGTAGTGCAGTTAGTTATTTCTTGGTGAAGAATTACGTCCACATCAATTTTTCAACCCTTGACTATAGAATGTATTAGGCACATTCTATCTAGGGTGGCTGTGGTGTTGTGAGTGGAGGGCTTTAGTCTGCAGTTGACAAAGTGAAACCAAATTTTACCTTGCAGTGTTAGGAAGTGACGGTGCATCGTATAGTTCTTTTGATGGGAACCTATCTAAACTGCTCCCTAGACACACAAATCTCTCACCAACAGGTCATATTTTTCATTTGTGATGTCATCTATGAACTCGGAGTGTTCGTCGACATCGACCTTGGTGTTGTACAGCTCGTTGATATTTACAGCGTCCCATGGTATTAAACCTTCTCGAACGAAAATAAACTCTAACTCATGATTGTAGAGATTGGCATAGAACTCACGTACTAGTGAAAGCGAGTAGCTTCTAGGATGGTTGCAAAAATTTTCCCACTTTAACTTTGAAATGGTTTTGGAGACATGTTTACCCAAATCCTGTAATGGCAAAAGAGAATTGTGACTGTACCATGAGGGAATATGGCGACAACTTCAAAAGGTCAAGACCAACGTGAATGCAATTTACCTGGGTGCAATTTGAGTCGAGAATTGAATAATAAAACCTATTGACCCGCGATAAATTATCGCTGTAAAATAATCTTGTCATGCCATCATTTGGTATTTTTCTTGTAAATTACAACATTTTCATAAGCATTTCTCCTAATCTTCTCTAGTTCAATGATATCCAATAGTCTTTTCTTTCTAGCCGTTTCATAGTCCATGTTCATTTTCTTAATTGCCCATGATGCTTTGTGTTCCAGTTCGACTGGCAACTGGCATGCTTCCCAAAAACCAATTAATACGGTGACATCCCTAATGGAGTTTTGTATGCTATCCGTAATACCCATAAAGTTTCATCCAATCAGAAAGACCAATCTTTCCTCAAAAGGTTTACAACCTTCTCAAGAATGTTTTTAATTTTTCGATTCGATACTTCGGCATGTCCATTGGTTTGTAGATGATTAGGAGCAATTCTATGATTCACTCCATATCTCTTTAGTGAGGTCACCACTTGGTTACAATGAAAGTGTGTACCCTGATCACTAATCAAGGCCTTTGGTGTGCCAAAGCGGGTGAGTATGCTTGTGAAAAAAAATTAGCACTGTGTTTGCATCATACTTTGGGACTGTAACAACTTTCACCCACTTCAATACATAGTTAACAACTACTAATATATATTGATTTCCAAATGAACTCAAAAATGGTCCCATAAAATCCATACCCCAAACATTGAATAATTCAACATCCATAATTGGCTGTTGCATTTAATTGCGTCAGGATATAGAGCTGGTGCGACACCTATCACATTGATTCACAAAATTGTGGGCATCTTTGAATAATGTCAGCCAGTAGAATCCTAATTGGAGAAATTTAGCAGCAGTTCTCATACCACCGAAATGACCTCCATAAGGAGCATCATGACAATGCTTCAAGATTGAATGCATCTCATCTTCCGGAACACTACATCGAATGATGTTTTTATTGCATACTTTGAATAAATACGACTCGTTCAAATAAACTTCATTACTTCACAAAAAAGTCTTTCTTTTTTATGGCCTGTGACACCCAATTGGAGTTCTCTACACACTAGATAATTAACAAAATCTGCATACCAAGGGGTTGTATCTACCGTAAATAACTTATCATCTGGGAATGCGTCGACAATTTGAAGTATGTTTCCATTTTCGCTGCCAACTTCCAGTCGAGACAGATGGTCTGCAACTTGATTCTCTGAACCCTTACGGTCTTTTATCTCAATGTCAAATTCTTGCAACAATAATATCCAATGTATCAGTCTTGTTTTGGCATCCTTTTCTACAAAGATATATCTCAAGGTTGAGTGATCAGTGAATACAGTAACCTTTATACTGATAATATAGGAATTAAATTTGTCGAAAGAAAAAACTACAGCCAAAAATTCTTTCTTGGTGATGTTATAATTGAGTTCAACCTCTGTAATAGTTCTGCTAGCATAATAGATGGCGTAAAATATATTTCCCTTTTGTTGTCTTAGAACTGCACCCACGGCAAAGTCGCTTGCATCGCACATAACTTCAAAGGGTTGAGACCAATCTGGTGCAACGACAATGGGTGCATTCATTAGCTTTTTTTTTAATTGGAGAAAGGCATCGAGACATGCATCGTCAAAGAAGAATTTTTTATTCTGTCCTAGCAATGATCACAAGGGCTTTGCAATTTTCAAAAAACCTCTAATAAACTGTCGGCAAAACCCCGCATGTCCCAGAAAACTACGAATACCTTTCATGTTTGTTGGTGGAGGTAATTTCTCAATTATTTCCACCTTAGCTTTGTCTACTTGAATGCCTTGAATAGAAATGTGGTGTCCTAACGCAATGCCTTCAGCTGGCATGAAATGACATTTTTTTGAATTAAGGACAAGATGTGTGTATTCACATTGCTTCAGTACTTTATCTAAATTGTCAGCGTAATGATCAAAATCATTCACATAGACTGAGAAATCATCCATAAATACATCTAAAGAGTCTTCGATCATATCTGAGAATATTGCCATCATGCACCTTTGAAATATGGCCGGTGCATTGAAAAGAACGAAAAGCATACGACGAAAAGCGAAAGTACCAAAGGGGCAGGTGAAGGTTGTTTTCTCCTGATCCTCCAATGCATTAGCAATTTGATTGTACCCAAAATAGCCATCTAAAAAGTAATAATAGGCCTGTCCACCAAGCCGATCCAACATTTTGTCAATGAAGGGAAGTGGGAAGTGATCCTTCTTTGTGGCCACATTCAATTTGCAATAATCCATACAAGCTCGCCATCCCGTGGGAATGCATGTAAGAATTAATTCATCCTTATCATTGTGAACCACAGTTATGCCACTCTGTTTAGGCACGTATTGCACTAGACTTACCCAATTGCTATTAGAAATCTGGTAAATAATTTCAGCATCAAGCTATTTTATGACTTCCTTCTTGACAACTTCCCTCATCTTCTCGTTTAATCTTCGTTGTTGTTCAATTGATTGATTGCCTTCATCTTCCAACTTGATCTTGTGCATACAAAAAGAAGGAATAATACCTTGAATATCGGCAATACTCCAAGCAATAGCTCGTTTATGTTGCTTGAGAATGTGGACCGATTTCTCTTCTTGAGTTGTGTCCAGTGTTGTGGAGATAATAACTAGGAGAGTATTGCGACCATCTAGAAAGGCATATTTAATATGAAGAGGTAGTGGTTTCAATTCTAGAGTAGGAGCTTCTTCAGTAGATGGTTTGAAAATTGGGGTTGTTTTGTTGGCTAGATCTAAGGATTCAATCTGCCATCCATGCTTGAGTTCAAGATTATTAGCTTCAACCATGCTTTCACAATTGTCTAAGCACTCACTGCAAACTATTCAGAAAGTGTTGTACTTTGGTCATTGAATTCTTCCTCAATTAGATCGTCTAGCACATCGACAGTATGAAATTCTTCTTTGTCTTTGCATTGAACATATTAAAAAACACTAAAGGTGAATTTCTTATCATTCAATCACATGGTTAGTTCACCTTTATAAACATCAATGAGAGTTCGACTGGTGGCTAAAACTCAAGTATAATAAAATCAGCCGAAAAAATGAATTTATCCACATGAACTAAGACATCTTTTATTTGCCTTTTAGGTTAGCCAAGGATTGGTCGGCTAGTTGTAATATCACTTTAGTAGATTTCATGTGACCAATTCCCAACTTTCTGAAAGTAGATAGTGGCATTGGGTTAATTCTAGCTCCCAAGTCGCATAACGCCTTACCCAAATAATGATTGCCAATTGAACATGGAATGGTAAAGCTCCAAAGATCTTTCAATTTAGGGGGCAACTTGTTTGTCAAAACAACACTATAGCCTTCTATGAGTGCAATAGTTTCAATATAAGTGAGCTTCTTCTTCTTGGACAAGAGGTCTTTCATAAATTTCTCATAACTCAAAATTTTTACTAGAGCGTCCACTAAAGGAATGTTGATTTGCAGTTGCTTCTGTGTGTTCAGGAACTACTGATACTGCTTGTCATACTCATTCTTTCTGAATATTTGTAGGAAAGGTAAAGGTAGAGATATATCTGATTGTGCCGACACCTTTGATTGTGTCAAAAATTTTAAAGTTCAGGCAGTAGACAGATGATTGACAATTTGTGGAACTTCGTTGTCTGATGCATCGATAATTTCTTCAGATTCAACCTTCCCACTAGTGCTCACTTCATCCATATCTTGAGGTGCTACAGTAGATTTGATAATTGAATTGCTAGTTTATTTACCACTCCTAAGAGTGATAGCCTTACAATGCTCTTTTCCCCTTAGACTAGGATTTTTTTTTTGTCACTAGGTAATGAACATGGTGGTCGAGTATTCAGATTTGAAGCAAGTCGTCCTAACTGTGCTTCTAATGCTCGAACGAAAGATGAATTCCCTTGTACGATAGCTTCCATGCTATTAATATGCTCTCGCATTAATGCCTCAAGAATTGCTAATGGGTCAGAAGTAGAAGCTTGAGTGTACAGTTGTTGTTGATGTCCTTGAACATGTTGATTTGGTATTGAAGCGTGTTGTGGTGGCAGACAATTTTGATGTGGATGTGTCTGGCCTTATTGTGGATGCATCTGAGTGTGCTAATTGTAACTCTATTGCTGTTGATTGTAATTCCCTTGTTTGGGATTATAATTGCCTTGAGTAGATGTATTTCCATATTTGAATGTCGCAGCATTTTGTCCAGCATTCTAAGTTCCCCAAAATGGTTGGTTGCGTGTAGAGTTGTTCTAAGAATTTTTCATAAGAATTGTTGCGGATGTTACTAATGTAACAGGCATTATCTTCATGTTGTGGACACTCTTCGTAGCTATGGTTGTCACCACAAATTTCACAAAAAAAGGTAGGAACATCAACTTGCTGAGCGACTTATATAGGTGCAACTCTACTGATCCCTTGCATATTTTTAATCATGTTTGTGAGAGAAGAAACTTAAGCACTTAATGCTGCTATTGGATCCAATTCAATAACTCCTAGAGTAGTTTTTGCTTGTGCAGCTCTGGAGATAGGGTATTGATAATCATTCTGAGCAATTCTCTCAAGAATTCTTACAGCATCGTTATAAGTACAATCCAGCAGAGGACCATTGGTTGATGCATCGACAAGATTCCTTGTATGTGAATTCAACCCATTATAAAAAAATATCAATTTGCATTTCTGGTTGAATGTCGAGCATGGGACAACGTCGAAGTAAAGATTTATAACGTTCCCATGTAGTCTGAAGATTTTCATAATCTAGTTGATGCAAAGCAGCAATATCAATTTGAAGATGAGCATTCATTGTAATCACAAAACAAACTGTGTTGCTAGTGTATCCCAAGAAGTAATTGATCCGACAGGTAGTCCGAAAAACCAAGTGCGTGCTCTTCCATCTAAGGAATAAGGAAATAATTGCATCTTCAAGGCATCATCAGGAACACCTTGTTGACTAAACGAAGCACATATCAATAAAAAGGATTTAAGATGTTCTCTCGCATCTTCATGTGGCAGCCCAGTATATTGTCCATTAGAATTCAACATTTGAAACATTACTGGCTTGACTTCAAAATTCCCAGCTTGGATTGCTGGCCTAACAACTCCTGGTTGTAAATCATCCAAGATAGGTACTACAGAATCGTGTATAATCCTATTTTGTATGTGATCATCTTGTGAGAACAATGGGTTATTAACATTTTGTTGTTGTATCGAGGGTATAGCTGCATTATTCCCTAGTAAAGCCATATTTCTTTGCTCTCAAAGTCTACTCTGAACAGTCCTTTCAATTTCTAGATCAAAATCAGCAAGGAAATCCAAATTTCTTCAGGTCATAAAATAGAAATAGCAACAAAGAAAAACTATATAGTGAATACTAAATATTATATAAAGAAAATAAAGTGCAAAAACACAAACAAAAATAGACATCAAAGAAATGCCATCCTCGAGAGCGATGCCAAAAACTAGGTCAACTGTTTAACGTCAAAACAATAATGTGCAAGCGTACACTATCGATGCAAGTATAGTAGACAAATGTGAGTCTGTCTGATATCGATCCCACATGGATGGTAGTCTTTTATCTATTAATGTCGGTGTAATAACTGGATATAAACGAGATAAATTGTGAGGATAGTTGTCGGTGCAATAACTTTAAAAATAATAAAATAAAATATGATGATGATAAATTGAGATCCCCAACATGAATCTTCAGCAGAATACTAAGTGCTCACAAGGTACAAAAGTATAGGTGATTGTCGATGCAATAAAATTCAATGTATACCTTACCCAACATTACTCATCTATTTAATTTGAGACTTAAACATGCATATTAACCTCACCTTCCAATGAAGGCAATATGACACTATTAAAAATAAGTGGACTAAATTCCTCTAATCCTTACTTAACTTCTGTTGAAATGCCTGTTGGCTCAAACTATCACTGCACTTTTCAGTACCAGTGACTGCAATAACACTTTCGTGTCGAAAACATTCAAACCCCAAGATTAAACAATAAAAGAAAAATAAATATGACAAAATTTAACCAAGAATTCATCAGTAGTTCTATACAATAAAAAATCAGAGAGTAATCACCAGCATTTAAAAAGAAATAAGAAATAATCGAATGGAGAATACTATCCCTAGAAAACTCAACTGAATCTCTCTATACCCGCTCGTCACACACTTAGGTCTCCTCGTCAGGAGCTAGTCTGCATTTAGTTTTCATGTTGGCTCATCTGTGAGAGACTTAAGCTCCCATGGTCGCAAGCTCCAAGGTCAGATGTTGAAGATGATGATGGAGAGAAAAGCTCTAGCCACCATCTTTTTTTTCTCATATCCACCTTTTATGCCCTCCTCCACAGTACAGGTGTCCTTTCCCAAAATTATTTTGTCCTTGTTCATACAGGTTGGTTATACTAAACTAGACAGCTCACGCAGTTTTGGTTCTTATCGAGACAACTATCAGATGCGACGACAATTCTGAAAGTAATCTGGAATTAACTCATGCAGCGAAATTAATGCAATAAAATAACAAAATTAAGGATAAAATAGGCTAGGATTCACTGAGTTATAAAATGCAATTTACTAAACTGAAAACACTAAAATGTATGCTAAGGATAACTAAATGGGGACAATTTAACCAATAAGTAGGGGAAAAACTATGTTCTTTCTAGTGCTATCAATCGCTCAACTAATTCTAAAGTATTCAATCACGTATGAATTAAATACATGAGTTTAATTGAAAACATGAACGATTAAAGCACAGAACATCATAAAAACAATTTAAATTATCTTTATTAAATTAATACAACCATTCTAGCTAAAAAAATTGAAGTTATATTCGTAAATGACAAGATAAGAAAACACATTGCAAACATGATAAAATGTAAGCAAGGATAAGGAAGGATAAACTCTTGATTGTTTCGACAATTCTGCAGAATCTGATTGAAGTAGCTTATTCCAATTTTTTGTGGCTCTTTTGCAAGTTGCTTCTCTAGGTGGTCGACCAAGAGAGTATCTTCTCAAGGTTTTGCTGGCTAAGGGAGAAGAGGATTATGGATGCTTATGTGTGAGAAGAAAGGAAACAAATGACATAATGAAATGAGAAATGAGAAATAAATAAGAAATGAGAAATGAAAAAATGATTATGAAATAAGGGATGATTGAAATGAGGAATGGAGATGGGTAGTTATATTGAAGGATGGTAGGTTTGTTTACTAAAATAGCATGATGAATGCCTTAGGTTTCTTCTTCCCACAGTCGGCTATAAATTATGGAGAAGGGAGTTGTTTGGTTTCTTAATTCATGCATGATATCATGCTTGAATCAAGCAATGGGTGGACAGTTTCTTCAGCAAAGTTTGTGTGCTATTTTCTATTTTTTTGTTGCAAGTGTAGCGACCTCCAATAAATCTCTCAAAAGTGAATTTTTGAGCAGTCCAAATGCCTTTGTTGAATTGGGCTTGTTCTCCTTTGTTTGGATAGTTTGGTGACCCAATTGTTTACCAGACTTGTCCATCAATTGAACCTTCTTTAATTGATTCAAATCAGCTCTTCTTGACTCATTTTAAATGTGTTTTCCATCAATGTAGAGTGAAATTGGGCATATCCATGCAGCTTTAATTTAAAAATAAATCATGCATAATTTCCTTGGTCCCACTACATTAAAAAATAATGTCAAAATCAATATGTAGCATAAAATAATTAAGATATGAACAAATTTAATGCAAAATAGTATAAAATCACATTCTTCATTAAATCATGCTCATTATTGAAAAATAAATAAAATTCTTCCTATTAGTAATCAAATACTCGGATTAATATTATTT
The DNA here is from genome assembly GCF_025698545.1 of Gossypium raimondii. Taxonomy (NCBI): domain Eukaryota; kingdom Viridiplantae; phylum Streptophyta; class Magnoliopsida; order Malvales; family Malvaceae; genus Gossypium; species Gossypium raimondii. Next base: position 16,925,919 of record NC_068575.1, on the reverse strand, counting down.
TTAAGTAAAAAAGGTGTCATAAACTACCAAAAAAAACCTATATAAATTAAAGTTGAAAAAATGTCGAGTCCGTGTCCTAACCTTGTGGGTAATCTAAATGAAGGAAAATAAGTGGGAGTGAGCTATAAAAGCTCCATGCAAGTTCAATCACAAGAAAATAGGAGCAACTAATAACATATAAAGGCACAGTTCATAGCATAATTCACATAGCACATTCGGTATATAAAAAATACAGACAAATTTAATATTTTATAAACATGCAGAAAATACATTATATCGGTGATTTCAGAATCCCAAACGCTGCTCTACTAATGCAAAGAGGTTTAGTTTCATATATAAGATCCTACCCCTTCGCTATACACCATAAGAGTTCCCTAGAACTTATCTATCCCTACACATCTATTTTTGGATAAGCCACCAAATGATGTATGTTAACATGCTGCCAGATGGTTGTGAATAAACAACATTATTACAGATAAAACTGCCAGAAAACACGTGGACAAACTACAAGATTTGTAGATTTATAGTTTTTCAGAAATTCCTCCTTTACTAAACGTCCCAACCTATGCATCAAAATAAGACATGCTTAAAAAAATAGATATAATGATTAAAAATAATCAAATATCATAACAATAATTATGCTTTCAAACAATTAATTCCATAGAAATATCATATTTTTTTCAAAAGGTTCAATTTAATGGTGTCATAAATCATGGATTCAATTATTATTTAAACTAAAAGGGACTTAATTGCTTAAATTAAGAGCCATTCAGGGACTAATGTGCACAAAACATAAAATTTAAGGAAAAACTGTAATGTTTAAGAAATAGGGGCACATGGTTGTGTTCTCAGGCCGTGTGGTCTGGGCTGGGTTCGATTTTGTCTCGATTTTCTCATAAAAGAACACACATCTAATTTCTGGGGTCTCATATGACAATCCACACATCTAAATTTAATTTAGGTCACCTACAATGGGTCTTTCGATTAATAAAAATGAAAGAATTAAAATCTACCCTTAAGATTTATTGAATTTTACCAAGATTTTCAGGAAAACTAAAAAAAGGTTCGAAATCATTTTGAAAGATTGACAAGATTGATGCTATTAAAAAATCCTAGGGTTAGAAACAAGATTGGTTATGGATCTTGGCTCGTTTTGACACAAATTTGACGATGTTTCGCTAAATTGACACAAAAAACGGATTGAACAAGGTTTCCTTTTGGGTTTCGGATTCAATTATAAAATTTTCAACAAAAGAAAATGAAGATTTTTATGAAAAAGAATAGTGGGAAATAAAAATAAAAAGGTGTATTTAAAGAAGAGAAAAAAAATTCTAATTAGGTTTAAAAAGAACAAAAATCCTATTATGATTACGAAAGGGATCAATTGGCTAGGTTAAGCAAACTTTAGTGGCTAATTTGATAAATTACGCAATCTACCAAAATTTAATAAAAGAGGAAAAGAATTAGAATGAATAGAACTTGGGACTCTAGGGAGGATGAAGTGATGTCTAGCCCTTAGGCCATTACCCATTTCTTAGTTATTTTCTACCAGATTTATTTTCTATACTAACTTGGTTTTCATCCTCAATTGCTAAAAATAAAGAGGAAAAATTCAAAAAGTGGGAGTTGAACATTGGTTCTCAATACGTTTTACTAAGCTCTTAACCATTAATACTAAGACTCAATTCATGATAATTTTATAAATTCTAACCCCTTTAATTTTGTGGTGTTACAGTTCCTTCCTCCTGATAGAAATTTCGTCCTCAAAATTTTCCCACCAACACGTCATTTTCTTAATCAAAGAATCTGTTATTTATCTTTTTTTCTTTAAATCGTCCACCATGATTTCACTGCGTAACTCTAATTCTTGCTCTCTTTAACTTCTTATGGGCTTTTCTTGAAGATCCTATTTATTACTATGGGCTATCCTTTGGTAACTTCACTAATAGTTTTCCTTTATCCAAATTCCTGATTTAACAGAAACACTATTGTTTCTTCGAGTCTAGGGTTTGTGTATAATTTTCAAATAAAAAAGTTCACACATTAGCTATTCTTTTCATGAGTATTGTACAGTCTAACAATCACGATTTATCTAATAGTTTTAAGAGTAAAAGTAACTATAGTACGACATCGGAGTCTCGAATTCAATTTCGTGCAGAAAATGAATTTTTCAAAAACTTGTGATATGATTGTTCCCAAATTACCCTTTTAATGAATGCATACAATTTATCCCTATCCCTATTTCTACAGCCTGAGCTTAGATAACCTCAGCTTTGATACCACTACATGTAATTCTCCAACCCAGCGTTGACATTAGACCTGAAATCGGGAGATTCTGTTAGCCACCGGAGTGACCCGGTAATTTATCGGAGTTTTAAAAATAGTTAATCAAAACATTTCTTTATTTTATATTGAAGTTTCGTCTCTTTTTAGAAAAACATAAGAGTTAAAAAAAGATTAAATTTAACATCGTCATTATAATGGTGTATACTATTGAAAACTTAGTTGAAGGTCCTAATTACTTTCTTAACAATACACATTTACAATTTTGCAAAGGAAAAATGATATTAACGTAACTTTAATAAAAACCATGTTTCATGCATAATTAAATAAAAATTCATATTCTAATAGCCTAAATGATTTAATTGTCATGTATGGCTAAGTAAAAATTGTAAACTAACTCTCATGCCACAATAATAATATAGTTTTAAATAACTAAAATTATAAAATAATCAGTCTAAAATACTTTTATATAGAAATAAATATTTCGAGCTGAGCCCTTCGAATGTCGAGTCTGCATCCTAATATTGTCGGTTATCTGACAAGACGGAAAATCAGGGGGTGCGAGCTATGAAAGCTCAGTGCGCGTTCAATTACAAGAAAATAAGAGCAATTGATAACATATAAAAGCGCAGTTCATAGCATAATTCACAGAGCACATTTGGTATATCAAAAATATAAAGCAATTGAATATTGTATAAACATGCACATAACACATCATATTCGTGAATTTAGATTCCCAGACACATGATTTACAAATACAAAGAGCTTCAGTTTAACAGGTAAGGTCCTACCCTACCAAGACACACCATAAGAGTTCCCCAAAACTCATCCATCCCTACACACCAATTAGTGGATAAAGCACCAAAAGATGCAAGTTGATACACTGCCAGATGGTTGAGAATACACAACATAATTGAATATAAAAGCTACCAGAAAATATGTGAAGGAAACACCAGATTTGCATATTTACAGTTTGCCAGAACTTCCTTCTTTACAAAACGTCCCAACCCATGCATCAAAATAAGGCATGCTTAAATAGAACAAATATAATGATTAAAAAATTCAAATATCTTAACAAATAATTATGCTGTTAAACAATTAAATCAGTAGCAAAATCATATTTTTTTTCAAAAGTGCAATTTAGCGGTGCCATATGGTATGTTATACAATAATCACAAGTATGGAAACAATTATTTGGATTACTCACAATTCAATCCATTTGGTATATTTTTAGTAGTAATTCAATTAATTTAATCATGCATTCAAGCATTACTTAAACTAACTGAGACTTAATTGCATAAATTAAGTACTAAAATCAGTTCAGGAACCATTGAGGGACTAATCTGCACAAAACATAAATTTTAAGGCAAAATTGTAAAATTTAAGAAACAGGGGCAAATGGCAATGTGGAAGGGTCCAAGCCGTTTGGTCTTAGCATGGTTCCATTTTGCCTCAATTTTTCTTAAAAGAACACACACTTGATTTCCAAAGTCTCGTACGATGATCCTCACGTCCAAATCTAATTTAGGTCACCTCTAATGGGTCTTTCGGTCGATAAAAACGCAAGAATTAATGTCTACCTTCAAGATTTATTGAATTTTAGCAATATTTTCAAGAAAAATAAAAAAAGATTCGAAATCAATTTTAGTGATTTTAATGAACGATGCTATTCTAGAATCCTAAGGTTCTACGGAACTAGAAACAAGATTCCTTACCAATCTTGGCTCATTTAGACTTGGATTTGATGGAGTTTTGCTAAACCGACACGAAAAATAGGGTATTAGTTGAATCGGGGGTAGTAGAATCAGGTTTATGAATCGAGAGAGAGTGGTCATGCCCTAATTTTTGAGATTATCTATGCACTTTTAGGAAATAAATGAAGTATTAGTTTGTTGGTTAAGTGTTAGAGAAACATTCCTTGAAACCCAAGTTCAAATCTCTTCTCTCGCACCACTTTTATTATTTTACAAGTTTTGCATCAAACCCTAGTATGTTTATTGTAAAATTAATTCAAAAATAAATAAATATACTAGGGGTTAATTTATAAGTGAAAAATCATGAAAATTAGATTAAGGTCCCAAATTCAATTCCCTTCCCTTACAAAATAGCTTAATTTTTGCTAAAATTTCTCCTTCTCCTTATTTTTTGACGTCCAAGCCTTGAACCCTAGGTATAAATACAATTATTTTCCTGTATTTTTCAGCCTTTAAGTCATTTTTCCCTACCCTAGCCGTTCACCCACTTCCTCTCCTCTTTTCTCTTCAATTTTTTTTCCTTTCTTCCTTATTGCCAACGCCCACAGCTTATTGATCTACCATCTTTTCTTTTCTTTTTTCCACAAGATCTTGCACCATATCCCCATCCATCTTGCTACCATTTTCCCCATAAATTTACAGCTCCATATCTAAAATTTTTAATCTCCAAGATCGATCACCATTGTTGCCAAGAAGTGCCATTGTCGCCCCTATCACCTAGTTTGTGTAAGTTCTCCTTTTTTCTAAATTTATTGATGAATCTTGTGAGTTCAAAACCCAAATTCCTATATCTATAATTTCAGGTATTTTTAAATATTTAATGGGTACTTTTCCATCCTTCTAAGTGATCTTAAAGGTGGTTTTAAATCAACCCCAATTTGATCACCGTTGGTGGTGGTGCGTACGCTTATGGGCAAGAAAAGGGGTTTGTTGTTTCGTTAATTTTTCCCATATTTTCCAAGAAATATCTTGGGTGCTTGAACCCTTCCTAATCAAACTTTAATCATGTGTAATTAGGAAAAAAATCAATCTTGATCAATCAGTGACTTAGATCTAACAATTCGAGTAGCGTAAGTGTGGTTGATTATGGCCTAGTGTGTAGTTTCGATTTAGATGTTGGGTATAATGTCAATTGATCAAATTAAATATTTTATTCATGGATTGGCTACTGATTTTTTAGTATTTATTGTGTTAGGTGTCAACTTAATCGCCCCAAAACCAACGCTGAAGCTGAAAGACGTTCGAGCGTACGCTTCACATCGATTCAATGTAAGAAATCTAACTAGTTTTTATTCAAAAAATAGATATAATTGTAATGGTTGGTTTAAACCCATAAGTGGATGTTTGGGTTTTTTTTAAGAGGCATATTGATTGAGTTTAATACTGATTTTTAATTTATGTTAATTTTAAAACTTATTAGAGAAACCACAAGATTTACAAGTGTGCTGCGAAAGAGCATAAAATAAGGTGTGGGTCCTAACTAAAAAAATTGAATGTTAATAATGATTTTAATGTTATAAATGATGATTTAGCTTGCTGGTCAGGCTTAGCTAATTATCTAAGTAATTAAATTTGTAAGTGGCCAAATCAACTGCATTTTGAAGCTCGGTAGACACAAATGGCGAAAAATGGCTCGGTAGACACTGCTAGAAGCACAAAACTGAGAAGTAATTTGAAGTATCAAGGCGAACTAAATTTCAGCCAAAGACGGTCCAAAATTATATGTATTAATTCATAATATAATTAATTTTAATTTATATCCAATTTAATTTGGGTTAATAAATTATTATTAATTAATTATGAAAAAGTGGTCCAATTGAACTGAACCAAGTAAATTGAACTGACCAAGAAATGAAAAGCCCAAAAACGTCCCAAGAGTTGACCCAAATCAACTTATTAGATGATTTTTTAAGCTTTTAAAGAGGCCCTTGAAGACTTATTCAATTTGCATTCAAACCCCTCCACAATTGGTGGCTTTATAGATTTGCCCTAAGCCTAAATTAGCAAAGTTGAAACTATTAACCTTGCCATATGTGTGGCCGGCCAAGGGAGGGCTCTTTGGCTGATAATTTTAGCTATTTTTAGCAGCCCTCCTCAGCTATAAAAATCCCTTTAGGCTGGTCATTTTAAAAACACACCTCAAGCATTCACATCTTTCCTCTTTTCTTTTCCATTCCAAAATTCCCTTGCTCTCTTGCCGATTACTCCTCTTAGGAAAGGGACATTCATCAGCTATTTGGAGAAATAATTAAGTGTTCATAGTAGCCTTGGTCAACGAGGGCAATGGAGAAGGAAGAACTAAGCAACTAGTCAAGCCACGGAAAAACAACAGATTTGATTCTTGTTCCCTATCTCTTTAATTTTTGTTGTTGTTAAGCTGAGCATATCTATGAATATTTATATTGTTGGTGATACGCCCCGTCCTCAGTGATGAGAGTCGAGTCGTTGATGTGCCCGATCGTTAAAATTAAGGAGTATGAGTTGAGGTTTTCAAGTCGGGTTGAAAAGAACAAATTGGTTGGAAACAAGAAAATATTTAAGTGATTAAAGAATGGATAGGGTAGGTTCGATTTCAAGGCTTAAGAAAGAACCAATATTATATGCAATATCGACCCAAATCTTACGTTAGCTTGAAATGATGAAAAATTGTTAATCGTGACCCAATATCTATGAAAGATAAGAACCAACGATATAGGATTGAACGCCACACTTTAGTAAAGTGATAAGTTCGAAATTGATGTGATTGACGCCACAAGAATGTCTTGATAAGTCAATGGAGTCAAGAGAGAACAAAGGAGTTGAAATACTCACCAATTGAACAAAAGTTCATAATTGATCAAAGTCTCAAAATTAGTAACCTTCAAATGATTACAAAACAACAATTTATAGGTGGATATGTTCCAAATGAATGGACTCAAAGCAATCACTTAATTACACTTAATTGAACTCAAATGGTCGTTGAAATAACCAAAAGTCATTTGGAAGCTTCTATGCATAGGTGACACCAATGGGCAAGTTGTTTAGTCTTCCAATTCAGCTAATAATTGCACTAATGAGCTGAAATGATTTTATTCAATGTTTGTTTAGTGAAAACATTATGAGCAAACCTTTAATTCCTCCTTGGGCAACCAAATAAGCATCACCAAATTAATGGTAGTTTAAGCACACTAAATGCCCAAGTGTGTGAACACTTGATCTCCAACACCTCCAAGTGTGGATGAACAAAACTGAATAGCTCTCATGGTGTGAAAATGTTTTGTGAGATGAATGGTCTTGTGTGAACAAATCTTTGTCCATTGCTCTTCACGAATGACCACTTGGAGAAGCTAAAACTATCGCTGGATTTTTAATTTAGCTCATGGTCCATTGAGCTTTACGAATAGTCACATGAGGAAAAGGAATCATCAACTCTCTTCATGGCCAATCCATGCATGTACCGAAAGCAATTTAATTCAAGAACTTAATTCATATTAGGACACATTTAAATTGACAAAGAACAAGACACATTAAATCGCTCATTAATTCATTTGGACTAAGAAACATTAAAATGATGTAATAAGTGAATAAATTCATGTCATGTGCTAACTAAGACATATTAAAAACATGTAATTAATTTGCCTAATCTAAGACACATTAAAACAAATAATAACTTAGACACAAATTTAATTCAACAACAACTAAGACAAATTAATTAGAATATGAAATTAATTTGCCTCCACTTTAGACACAATTTAATCGCTTCTAATTAAAAAGTCCTAATTAAAATGCAATTTAATTATTTAAGTGAATAAACTAATTTGCATTTATTTTATTCCAAAGAACTAAAATTATAAAACGCAAAGTAAGCTCAAACAAGCAAATGAGCTCAATAAGTCGAAACGAGTGAATTGAGCTCAACGAGCTAAGATTAGGCTTCATTTTGCACTTGGGCCCCTCAAGCTTTAGCCACTCTCGATGACATCGAGTTGTGTTGAAACATGATGCGACCAAGTTCGCATCAGTTGGAATGGTTAATTTAATCTATTTAGCTTGAATTTAATTCGTGTTAGGTTGATTGTATTTCGTTTGTTAAAATTATTAAAATTGTGTTTATGTTGTTATAGGCCTCAGTAATATGCTTGATTAAGCAAAATCATGACTAAGTTATTCTTGCATTAGAATTGTTAGGTAACTAATGAATTAGTTATTTAAACGGGTTGAAATTGTAATTAATAGACAAAGTACTTAATTAGTGCATGTTTAATCATCTAAGGTAGCTGAGGGTTAGATTAGCAACGGTATCTGACGATACATTTTCCTTTCATAACTTGCAAGATTATTGTGATTAAACTGTTTCAAGGTAAGGATCCTTTGTTACCTCACATAGTCTTTTTTGTGCTTATTAAATCGAGTTAATTATTTGAATTGACATAGGGATATGTACAAGAGATTATTTCTATTTGATAAGTATGTATGTGCAATAACATATTTGCCTATTAAGATTTGTTTAATCGGTTGAATTGACACAGGGATATAGTTAAGAGATGAATGGATTTTGGTAGGTGAGTATGTTCATAAGTTAGCAAATTACCGAGTTGTCGTGAACTTATTTGTAACAATATAAACATGAGTTTAATAATTCTAAGTTAAGAAATGTAACTATTCTAACACAATTATGTCATCTTGATTAAAATCGTATTTTGAAATCGTGCATTTGAGATTTATTTATTTAGTTTACTTATTTTAAAATCTTAGTTATTAATCACCCTCTTCAAACAAAATATTTTTCTTCACCAAAGTGTTTTAAATAGCATTCATAAATAATTCTTTTCACAGTCCCTATGGGTACGATAACTCGACATTTACTTGTCACTTTATTACTTGTTCTGATTGTGTACACTTGTACATTTTTGTCGTTCCAGTTATGTATGAGGTTGTATGACATATTGCATGTGCATTGGGGTGGGTAATTACTATGGCTAACACAGGAATTTCGTAGAGTACTGGTGACATATTAAGTCCACATTTATTTGTAGTCAGTGCACTGCACTTAGAATATCGAGGAGATTGGCAATTTTACCGCATTATTTGTTATTCGACAGATTTTCTGTATTTATTTTATTCTATGGTTTTTACCACATTAAGCTTTTCTTGCATTCGTCCGAGTTTGGCAGAAGGCTTTTGGGGAACTCGTGGTGTGTAGCGAATGGTTGGGGTAGGAACCTTTTTGCATTGCATCATGCTCATAACATACTCGAATGTTATTAATTTATGCTACGTATTGTATTGTGTTGTATTGAATGCTATCAAAATTAATGATTGTTACTCAAATGAATGCTGGTCTATTCTCACACACCATTTGACATCGATTTGATAATAGCTATGTAATGATATAAAATTTCAATGATGGCTCTATGTTCTTTTGTTAATGCTAATATGTTTCACTGTATTTGATATTTATTTCTGTTTAAATAACTGTTCGACTCACACTAAGCTTCCATAAGCTCACCCAATAGTGCTTAACTTTTTAGGTAAACTTTGAAACTAGGACCAGGCCCGGCATTTGGAGAATCACCTTGGACCTCATACTATTTTTATTAAGTATTATTAAGTCTCTACTGGTTTTGGGCTTGTAATTTTCATTTAGTTTTGGTCCGTGGCTTGATAACTTTTCATTTGGGGATTTTTGCATGCATGAATTACTCAAGCATAATAACCGTACAAAACATTATATCTGGCTTAAGTAAAATTTGACGTTAATCCCTAAATTTCGCTACATTGCGAAGAAACCATTTTTGAAAAAAAAAAGAAGCAAATTGATAAGGCAACTAGATTTCCAAAATGAAATAAATAAGAATTTTCTGTTGCATTTTACAGATTTGATTATATTTAAAAGAAAATGTCAAATCAATTAGTCTTTTAAAATATGACAACAATAATAAAATTGACTATATGTAAAGATAAGCTAATTAAATGAATACTTTAACGTTATATAATTTCAAGAGTGATGACTTTTTCTAAACTTAGATAAGTTAGGGTTTATTGTAAGATAACCCCAATAAATGGATGTTTTATCTAACTTGGATCACCAATAATGATTTTCTTCAAAATTAGTCATGTTAAGGATTTTCAAAGGTCAAATAGTCTGCTTAGCCATTTCGGTGACTAATGTAACTTTCTCAATCTGGCCATAACATCTAGGTCGAGTTAGGGAGATTACAAGAAGATGAAGATTTTTATGAAAAATAAAAGTGGGAAAAGAAGAAAAAGATACATTTAAAGAAGAGAGAAAAATCAATTTCAATTAGGTTTGAAAAGGTAACCAAAATTCTATTATGATTAGGAAAACAACCAAATGGATAGGTTAAGCAAACTTTATGGGTTGATTTGATAAATTACCCAATCTACCGAAATTTAATAAAAGAGGAAAGAAATTGGCATGGATAGAACTTGAGACTCTAGGGAGGATGAAGTGATGCTTAAGCATTAGGCTATTATTTCCTATACTAACTTGGTTTTCATCCTTAATTGCTGAAAAATAAAGAGCAAAAATGTAAAAAGTGGGAGTTGAACATTGGTTATGTAGGGTTTTTACTAGGCTCTTTACCATTAATATTAAAACTCAATTCATGATAATTTTATAAATTCTAACCCCCTAATATTTGGGGTGTTATAGTTCCCCCCTCTTTTATGAAATTTTATTTTCAAAATTTTCCTACCGACACGTCATTTGCTGAATCATAGAATCTATTATTTCTCTTTTTTTTAAGTCGACAACCATGCTTTCGCTCCGTAACTCTGATTTATGTTCTCTTTGACTTCCTATGGGATTTTCTTAAAGATCCTATTTACTACCACAAACTGTTCTTTGGTAACTTCAGTAATAGATTCCTCTATCCAAATTCTTGATTTAACAGAAACACTATCGTTTCTTCGAGTCTAAGGTTTGTATATAGTTTTCAAATAGAAAATTCAGACATCAAATATCTTTTCATGAGTGCTTGTCACGATTTATCTAATAGTTTCAAGAGTAATAGTAACTATAGTAGTAACAACATCTTAGTCTCGAATTCAATTTTGTGAAGAAAACCAATATTTCAAAAACTTGTGGCATGGATTTTCTCAAAATATCTTTTTAATGCATGTATGCAATTTATCCATATTTCTACGACCTGAGTTTAGATACCTTCAGCTTTGATACCACTGAATGTAACATTCCCAACCCGATTTAGAAGTTAGACCCGAATTCGGGAGATTACATTAGCCACCGAAGCAGCCCAGTAAGTTATCTGAGTTTTAAAAATATTTAATTAAAACATTTGTTTATTTTATAAGGAAGGAGTTTAAAAAAATGATTAAGTTTAACATCTTAATTGTAACGTTGTTTACTTTTGAAAACTTAGTTGAAAATTCAAATTACTTAACTATACATATTTACAATTTTGCAGCGAAAAAGTGATATTAATGTTACTTTAATAAATACCATGTTTCATGCATATTTAAATAAAAATTCATATTCTGATAGCCTAAATGATTTAAATGTCATGTATTCCTAAGTGAAAATTCTAAACTGACTCCCATGCCACAATAATAATGATATAGTTTCAAAAAACTAGAATTATAAAATAATCAGTCTAAAATACTTTTATATAGAAATCAATATTCCGAGCTAACCCCTCCAAATGTATAGTCCGTGTCCTAACATTTTGGGTTATCTAAAAGGAAGGAAAATAAGGGGGAGTGAGCTACGAAAGCTCAGTTTGATTTAAATCAAAAGAAAATAGAGCAACTAATAACATATAAAAGCATAGTTCATAACATAATTCACATAGCACATTCGGTATATATGAAATAGAAAGCAATTTAATGTTGCATAAACATGCACATAACACATCATATCGGTGATTTCAGAATCCCAAACACATGGTTTACAAATACAAAGTGGTTAAGTTTATTAGATAAGATCCTACCCCACCGCTACACACCATAAGAGTTCCCTAAAACTCATCCATCCCTACGTACTGATTTATGGATAAACCACCAAAAGATGTAGGTTAATACGCTGCTAGATGGTTGTGAATACACAACATAATTGCATATAAAAGCTGCTAGAAAATATGTGGAGGAACCACTAGATTTGCAGATTTAAAGTCCACTGGAACTTCCTTATTTACAAAACGTCCCAAACCGTGCATCAAAAAGGCATGCTTAAACATAATAGATATAATGATTAAAAATAATCAAATACCATAAAAATAATTATGCTTTGAAACAATTAATTTAGTAGCAAAATCATATATTTTTTAAAAGGTTCAATTTAGTGGTGTCATAAGGCATGTTATACGAAAATCACATGTATGGAAACAATTAACATGTTACTCGCAATTTATTACATTAGGTATATATTTAGCACCAATTCAGTTAATTAAATCATGGTTTCAAGAATTATTAAAACTAACAAGGACTTAATTGCATAAATTAAGCACTAAAATCAGTTCGAGAACCATTCAGGGCCTAATATGCACAAAACATAAAATTTAAGGCAAAATTGTAAAAGTTAAGGAGGGGCACATTACTGTGTAGGAAGGTCCAAGCCGTGTGGTTTGGGCATGGTTCAATTTTGCCTCGATTTTCTCATAAAAGAACATACACCTGATTTTTGGGGTCTCATACAACGATCCTCACATCCAAATCTAATTTGGGTCACCTACAATGGGTCTTTCGATCGATAAAAATGCAATAAATAATATCTACCTTTAAGAATTATCAAATTTTAGAAAGATTTACGGAAACACTGGAAAATGATTTGAAATCGATTTGAAAGATTGTCAAGAATGGTGTTATTCTAGAATCCTAAGGTTCTACCGATTTAGAAACAAGATTGCTTACAGATCTTGACTCATTTCGGCATAGATTTGATGGCATTTTTCAAAATCGACACTAAAAGCAAATTAAACGGGGTTTGGTTTTGGGTTTGAGATTCAAATATAAAATTTCCAGCAAAAGAAGATAAAGATTTTTATGAAAAAGAATAGTAGAAAAAAAAGAAAATAATTATTTAAAGAAGAGAGAAAAAATTATAATTAAGTTTGAAAAGGTAACCAAAGTTTTATTATGATTAGGAAAGGGACCAAATGGCTAGGTTAAGCAAACTTTAGGTGTTGATTTAATAAATTACGCAATCTACCAAAACTTAATAAAAGAGGAAGGGAATTGGCATGGATATGCTTCGGGACTCTAGGAAGGACGAAGTGATGCTTGGCCATTGGGCTATTGCCCATTTCTTGGTCAATTTTAACAACATTTATTTCCAATACTAACTTAGTTTTCATCCTTAATTGCTTAAAAAGAAAGAGGAAAAATGTAAAAAATTAGAGTTGAACATTGGTTCTCTAGAGTTTTTGCTAAGCTTCTCTAGAGTTTTGCTAAGCTTTTAGACATTAATACTAAGACTCAATTCATTATTATTTTATAAATTTGAACCCCCTAATTTTTGGGGTGTTACAGTCTCCTATCATTAAAGAAATTGTCTTCAAAATTTTCCCATGGACACCTCATTCCTTTAATAATAGAATATATATATATTTTTTAAATCGACCACCATGCTTTTGCTATGTAACTCTGATTCCTGTTCTCTTTAACTTCCTACAGGCTTTTCTTGAAGATCCTAATTACTACCACAGACTGTCCTTTAGTAACTTCACTAATAGTTTCCTCTATCCAAATTCTCAATTTAACAACAACACTATCATTTCTTCTAGTCTTAGGTTTGTCTATTATTTTTTTTAAAAAAGTGCATACATTAGCTTTTCTTTTCCTGAGTATTTATAGTTTAAAAATCACGATTTATCTAATAGTTTCTAGAGTAATAGTAACTATAGTAGGTGTAACGCCCCATAATTTTTATTTTTGTTCTTGTGAAGTTGTGACATAACTATGTATTTGCTTTAGTGGTTAAGTGTTCTGGGTGTGTGAGAGGTCCCAAGTTCAAGCCAAGACTTGGGCAAATTTTGGTATTTTATCTTTGGTTAGTAGGCTTTTAAGTAAAAGATGGGAAATAATTAATAGAATGGGCTTGCTGGTCTGGTGGATAAGTGGAGTGTTAATGTGAAGGAGGTCCTGTGTTCAATTCTCTATGTTGACATGGAGACAATATTTTTTCTCCAATTTTAGCTAAGATTTGTGTTGGGGCAAAACTCTGAGTAGTTATGTTTTAGTAGGTTAATAGGGAGTGATTTTAGGAGATAATGGGGGAGAGGTTATCAGAAAATAATTTGATTATATTTTTGTTGCAGAAAAAAATGTAGAGTTTCGATTTTCACTCCAATTACCCAAACTTTTTTTGACATTTTTTCTTCTTTTTTCCATCCTCTGCTGATTTTTCCCCTAGTTGCTACTGAAATTTCTATTTTTTCCCCTTCTGTTTCTTTCTTTATTTTCCAATTGGTTTGGCTGTTCATCGTTGGTTGCGTGTGTTCGATAAGTAACAGTTTTGTCTATTGTTCATCGTTCTTGGTTAATCTCTGAGAGGGGGATTCCTTTTTAGTGTTTAAGAGTTAATCAAGGGGTTGGTGGTTTTGAGTCGACGCTGTGATTGTGCGAAGTCATGGTTATTCAAGCGAGGTAAGGGTTTTGTTAGGTTTTTAATCTAGTTCCTTCCAAAATTGGTTGATTAAAATTGAATTAAGTGATTAATCTGGACATATGTTGGTCGATTTTTAGGTTCTGGAGGGTTAGGAGTGCTTACTCATCAGAAACGATACCAGGTGTGTACCCAAAACGCAGAAAATGGGATGCGGTGAAAAACTGAAGTTGCTTGCTATCGAGAAATAAGAGAAAATGATGCGGAACATTGTAGAGAAAGGAAATAAGGGTGCTATAAACTTAGAAATCAACATTCTCCACTAAAATAGTTTTGGACAGCAACAGTAGTCTAACTTTCAAAAATCATCAAAGATAGTGGAAATTGAGTTAAAGGTTGAATAAAAGATGAAATTAAATTTTACTGAGTTTAGTTTCCCATGGAAGAAAAAGTGCGAGCAATGGAATTGTAAATTATGAGATATAATAAAGTTTGTGAGACAAGGTGAGAATGAATTCGGGTTCCCCTGTTCTGACATTCGAAAAATCATCGAAAATTATAAAAAAATAATTAGGAGCTTAAATTTATATGTTTAAATCCTTAATGATTCTATTTTCAAGAGAAATAAATGGAAATATCATCCAAATTTCGTACTAAGAGATAAATAATTTTTAGTAAGGAAAGGTTGAAGCTGTCAAACATTAGAATAGTGATAACTTTCAAGATTTTACTTTACTTATTCGATAAGCTATAAATTCTAAAAACTTTATGGTAGAAATTTATTGGAGTCTAGTTTCGAAAACATCAAGCGGATCTTAATTTGGATTTTTATAGCTCAAGATATAAACAATTTAGTGACAATGACTCAAGTCGATAGCTTTGAATGAACATATAAGTAAATACTGAAAACATATATGAATATTTAGCTAGAATGAGTTACATTAAAAATTGGTCACATGGCCAAGACCAATTTGGGTCGAGTGGGCCACACGGGCACATATCTAAGGTTGCACGAGTCGCCCAAGTCGACTGTGGACCTACTGTAAGGTCAGTAAGCGTTACTTAGATCCCTAAATGTGTGAAATTGACTGAATGATAACTGTACTAAGCATGTTAATATCTAAACTGAATATATGTACTAAAATTGCATAATAGCATATCATCTGTTGTATGTTGCATTGCATTCGGTTTGGGGTTGTTATTCGGAGGAAGTGTACTGAAAGGCTTTAAGCCTAATTTACTGGCAGCTTAGTTGCAAACTACTGTTTTGTGCCACATGCGGTACTACTTGGAGTCTGGGGATGGGTGGGTTGATTATATCCCCACATGGAGTGTAGGGTTGGATGGAGATGGTTTGTAGAGGCTTGTTGGGTAGGATTTTTCTACTGCATAACTGTTACTGCTACAGATATTGTGATGGGCTAAGGCCCTACTGCATTTTTGACAATGTACTGAGATGGGCTAAGGCCCAAACTGTCACTGATACTGAAAAGTGCTTAGGCCCAAGACTGTTCAACTCTGCACTATGAATACTGATTGTTTGTTTGTTTCTGCAGGATTACACGCTGAGTTTATGTAAACTCACCCTTTTTGTTTAATGTGCATAGGTAATCCTCAGACTTAAACGGATCGGTGCGACGGTGGACTTAGCGGTGACCATAGTAATTTTTGGACTTTATGGTTTTCAATTTACAATTTATGATTTGATTATTATTGATTATTTGGGTTGTAATTTAAGGACCCTACTTTTCTTTTAAAATTTGGGTTTTTATTTATTGTACTTTATGGATTTTTACCTGCTGGTCATAGGAAATTCAGTTTTCAAAAAGTTAAAGTATTTTCTAAACGCATGGTTACATAGACTGTTTCATTAAAGCTTCCGCAATGTGGGATGTTTTAAAACAAATGTTTTAAAGTAATAAAGATGATTTCCTAAGTTCTAACAAATGTTTACTAAAGATAATAACATGGAATGTTTTCATCGTAACAACGATATTTCAAAAACACTATATTGTGACATTGCTAGATACGACCATAACATCTAGGCTGGGTTTGGGTTGTTACATTTAGTGGCATCAGAGCCAAGTTACAAAACTCGACTGTGGATTATGGGTTCTAAATTTGGTCTTTAAAAAATTGGTTTTTAAATGATTTGAAATATTTCTACTAAGTATGTGGTGCACCAAGTCTCCATTATCGATCTCGTAAGTGTTCTGAAATTGATACATGCTATGATATTCTGAAACTGATATATGTTATGATATTCTGAAACTACTGTGGGTAGTATACTGTGAAAACACTCTAGATGGTGTATATTGAGACTGTAGCAAAACTGATAGAGACTGTGATTTACAAAAATCACTCTGAATTACTGAGATTGTTTACATAAAACATCTGCTAGTAAATACTAAAACTAAACTAATGCATAAAAATTCGTAATACAGATAAATTCGTATAGACATAAGCATACGAGGTATTCGTGGATGTGGTACTCATGGCCGAGGTAAAGGCTGTAAGGGGGTTCGATCTGAGTCCTCTTCTCTGGCTAATATACCGAATTTGGACACGAGTGAGACGCTAGTGTCGCCTGCTACTGAGACTGAGTTTCATGATCGCATGGTTGGGGATGACGCATTGTCCCAAGCTATGTTGAGTATATTGGAAAGGGTCGCTAGGCCTAATACTGGATATGGGGGCTGTAGGTCAGTTATGGAACGACTTAGGTTCAATGGAGCTAAGCTCTTCAGGGGTGTCACTGGGGTCGCCCCTAATGTGGCCGAGTACTGGATTGAGGCCATAGAAAGGATCATGGATGGCCTAGATTGCACCTCAAAGCAGAAATTAAAGGGTGCATTCTCACTGCTGCATGATGAGGCTTATCAGTGGTGGCTTACTATTAAGGAGGACACTCAGCCCGAACGTCTAACATGGGAGTTCTTTAATATCGCCTTCCAGGGGAAGTATGTGGGAGCTAGTTATGTGGACACCCGTGGGAGGCCAAATTCCTGCGACTGAGCTACTATGCATGAGGTATGGTGGTGACTGAGTATGAGCGTTGTGTCCACTTTGAGGATGGCCTCAGAGATAATTTGAGAGTCCTGATAGCTCTGCAAAGGGAGTGTGATTTTTCTTCACTGGTTAAGAAGGCGAAGATCACCGAGGAGGTTAAGTGCACTAAGCGCCAAAATCGTGATAGGGAGAGAGATAGGAATAAGAGGGATTCGGAGCCCTCGAGTTCTGTATAGAGGCCAAAGAAAAAGGCCAGAGCTAATGGGCCAGTTAGAGCTGGACCCCTTGTTACTTCTACTGGACTATAGCCATGTGTCGACTGTGGTAGACGCCATCAGGGTGAGTGTTAGAGAAGGATTGGGGCTTGTCTGAGGTGTGGATCATTGGATCATCGCATTAGGGAGTGTTTGTTGAGGGCTGATCAGATGCAAGCTTAGGGTACTGGTATTGTACAGCCACAGAGGGTAGCACAGCAATCGCTTAGAGGCCTTGGTCAGGCTAGGGGTGGTAATGGCATCGGTCGTGGACCGAAAGCACTGGGCAGAGAGCAACAGATATCTTTCCTAAGGAGCTACCCGGTTTACCTCTAAATTGGAAAGTGGAGTTTGGGATTAAGCTTTTCACTGGTATAGCTCTGGTGTCTATCGCTCCCTATCGAATGGCACCGAAGGAGCTTACAGAGCTTAAGGCTCAAATTCAAGAGGCATTGGATCGTGGGTTCATCGGCCCTAATGTGTCCTCATGGGGAGTACCGGTACTATTTGTTAAGAAAAAGGATGGATCCATGAGGATGTGTATAGACTACCAACAACTAAATAAGTTGACTATTAAGAACAAGTATCCACTTCCGAGGATTGATAATTTGTTTGACCAGTTCCGAGGGGCATCTATGTTCTCCAAAATTGACTTTCGTTCTGGGTATCATTAATTGAGGGTTAAAGAGGCTGATATACATAAGATGACATTTAAGACTCGTCATGGTCACTACGAGTTCCTAGTAATGCCATTTGGACTGACTAATGCACCGGTAGCTTTCATGGATTTGATGAACTGAGTGTTTCAACCCTACCAGGATTGGTTTGTAGTGGTGTTCATCGATGACATATTGGTTTATTCGAGGACTGAGGATGAGCATGATGAGCACCTTAGGATTGCTCTTTAGATTTTGAGGGAAAAACAGTTCTATGCTAAGTTCAGCAAGTGCGAGTTCTAGTTACGTGAAATAACATTTTTCGGTCATGTGGTGTCTGCTGAGTGGATTCGAGTTGATCCTCAAAAAACTAAAGCTGTATTGGATTGGAAGTAGCCTAAGAATGTGTTTGAGATTCGCAGCTTTTTGGGGCTGGCAGGTTATTATCGAAGGTTTGTGGAAAGATTTTCACTGATCGCAACACCCTTGACTAAGCTGCTATGTAAAGGTGTACCGTTTGACTGGACTAATGCGTAATAAGAGAGCTTTGAGAAGCTTAAGACTGTACTGACTGAGGCTCCTGTTTTGGTACAGCCTAAACCTAGAAAGGAGTTCACGATTTATAGTGATGCATCACATGTCAGTTTGGGATGTGTGTTAATACAAGATGGTAAGGTGGTTGCATATGCGTCTCGTTAGCTTAAGACACACGAGGTGAACTATCCGACACACGATTTAGAGTTGGCCGCTGTAGTCTTTGCATTGAAAATCTAGAGGCATTATCTGTATGGTGAAAAGTGTATCATTTACATTGATCACAAAAGCCTCAAGTATCTCCTTACTCCGAAGGAGCTGAATCTAAGGCAGCAAAGATGGGTTGAGCTGCTTAAGGATTACGACTGTACCATTGAGTACCATCCTGGCAAGGCCAATGTGGTGGCCAATGCATTGAGCCGTAGGGCTATGATTGATTTGAGAGCGATGTTTGCTCGACCTAGCTTGTTCGACGATGGGAGTTTGTTGGCTGAGCTTCAAGTCAAGCCAACTTGGATCGAGCAGATTAAGGGTAGAAAGTTGGAGGATGAGTCTTTGGGTCTTCAATTTCGACAGGTTGAGAGTGGTAGCACTACAAACTTTGGGTTGAACTCTAAGGGTGTGTTGTGTTTCCGAGGCTGGATATGTATATCGAATGACTCAGACTTGAGGCAAACTATTTTGGGAGAGGAGCATAATAGCCCTTAGGCTATATATCCTGGCAAAAATAAGATGTGTCGAGATTTTCGAGAGTTGTGTTGGTGGCCAGGGTTGAAGCGAGAGGATATTGATTTTACGGCTAGATGCCTAACTTGCCAGCAGGTTAAGGTTAAGCATCAGTTGCTTTTGGGATTGCTGCAGCCGATTAAGATTCTGCTACGGAACTGGGAGTTAGTAACGATGGATTTCGTTAGTGGGTTACCTTTAACACCCACTAAGAAAGATTTAGTGTGGGTCATCATGAATCGATTGACTAAGTCTGTACGCTTCATCTCAGTTAGGATAAACTATTTTTCGCAGAAGCTGGCGAAGCTCTATATTTCAGAGATAGTGAGACTGCATAGGGTGCCGATTTCAATCATCTCTGATAGAGATCCTCGTTTCACGTCTCGGTTTAGGAAAAAGGTGCATAAAACTCTAGGTTCAAGGTTGGACTTTAATACTGCGTTCCATCCCTAGACTGATGGTAAGTCAGAGAGGGTGATTCAAGTACTAGAGGATATGTTGAGGAGCTATGCTATTGATTTCCGAGGCTGTTGGGAGGATAATCTGTCGTTAGCAGAGTTTTCCTATAATAATAACATTCAGTCTAGCATCCAGATGGCACCTTACGAGGCATTGTACGATCGTAAGTGTCGCACTCCTTTATGTTGGACTGAGTTGGGTGAGCGACGTGTTCTGGGTCCTGAGTTGGTCTCTGAGATAGATTGATTCAGGATCATTTGAAAGCGACTTCTGACAGGTAAAAATCTTATACGGATTTGAAGAGGCGTCAGATCGAGTATTCTTTGGGGGATTTAGTTTTTCTCAAGGTCTCACCATGAAAGAAGGTACTGCGGTTTGGTCGTAAGGGCAAGTTAAGCCCTAGGTTTATTGGATCTTACTGTATTCTAAAGTGAGTGGGGCCAGTTGCTTATCAGTTGGAGCTACCTTGGGTGTTGGATCGTATCCATGATGTGTTCCATGTCTCCATGTCGAGATGTTACCACTCTGATCCTACTCATATTATCCCTGTTGAGGAGATTGAGGTTAAGCTAGAATTGACCTTTGAGGAGAAGCCTGTCCAGATTCTGGATCATGACGTAAAGGTTCTGAGGAGGAAGTCTATTCCTTTGGTGAAGGTTCTATTGCGTAATCATAGCATTGAGGAAGCCATGTGGGAGCCTAAGCCATGTGGGAGCCTAAGGATGCGAAGCGTCAGCAGTATCCTTATTTGTTCTGATCAGGTAAATTTCGAGCCCCAAATTTTCTTTTATGGGGGTAGAGTTATGAAGCCCCAGAATTTTTATTTTTGTTCTTGCGAAGGTGTGACACAATTGTGTATCTACTCCAATGGTTAAGTGTTCTGGGTGTGTGAGAGGTCCCAAGTTCAAGCTAGGACTTGGGCAAATTTTGGTATTTTTATGAATAAGCCCTATCTTTGGTCAGTAGGCTTTTAAGTAAAAGATGGCAAATAATTAACAGAATGGGCCTGCTGGTCTGGTGGATAAGTGGAGTGTCGGTGTGAAGGAGGTCCTGTGTTCAATTCTCTGTGACAGCGTGGAGATAGTATTTTTTGCTCCAATTTTGGCAAAGAGTTGTGTTGGGGAAAAATTCTAAGTAGTTTTGTTTTAGTGGGTTAATAGGGAGTGATTTTAGGAGATAATGAGGGAAGGTTATTAGAAAATAATATGATCATCTTTTTGTTGCAAAAAAAAAGTAGAGCTTTGGTTTTCTCTCCAATTACCCAAACTTTTTTTGATGTGTTTTTCTTCTTTTTTTTCTTCCTCTGTCGATTCTTTCCCCTAGTTGTTGTTGAAATTTCTATTATTTTTTCCCCTTCCATTTCTTTCTTTATTTTCAAATTGATTTGGTTGTTCATCGTTTGTTGCTTGTGTTCGGTAAGTAACAGTTTTGTCTATTGTTAATTATTCTTGGTTAATCTCTGAAAGGGGGATTCCTTTTTCGTGTTTAGGAGTTAATCAAGAGACTGGTGGTTTTGAATCGACACTGTGATTGTGAAAAGTCGTGGTTACTCAAGCGAGGTAAGGGTTTTGTTAGGTTTTTAGTCGAGTTCCTTCCAAAGTTGGTTGATTAAAAACGAATTGATTGATTAATATGGACATATGTTGGTTGAATTTTAGGTTATGGAGGCCTAGGAGTGCTTACGCATCAGAAACGATACCAGGTGTGTACCCAAAATGTAGAAAATGGGATTCGGCAAAAACCAAAATTGCTTGCTGTTGAGAAATAGGAGAAATAAGAGAAAATGATGCGGAAAATTGTAGAGAAAGAAAATAAGGGTGTTATAAACTTGGAAATCAACATTCTACATTGAAATAGTTTTGGACAGCAGCAGTAGTCTAACTTTGAAAAATCATAAAAAATAGTGGAAATTAAGTGAGGTTCAATAAAATATGAAATTAAATTTTATTGAGTCTCATTTCTCATGGAAGAAATAGTGTAAGCAATGGAATTGTAAATTATGAGATATAATAAAGTTTGTGAGACAAGGTCAGAATGGATTCGGGTTCCCCTATTTTAAATTTGGAAAAATCATCGAAAATTGTAAAAAAATATTTAAGGGCTTAAATTTATACGTTTAAATCCTTAATGAGTTTATTTTAAGAGAAACAAACAGAAACATCCTCCAAATTTCGTACTAAGAGAAAAACTTTTAGTAAGATAACGTTGAGGCTGTCAAACAGCAGAATAAGGATAACTTTGAAGATTTTACTGTATTTATTTGATAAGCTATAAATTCTGAAAATTTTATGGTAGAAATTTATTTGAGTCTAGTTTCTAAAACATCAAGCGGATCTTAATTTGGAATTTTGTAGCTCAAGATATAAATAATTTAGTTACAATGACGCAAGTAGATAACTTTGAATGAACAAATAAGAAAATAGTGAACATATTTATGAATATTTAGCTAGCATGGGTTCCATTAAAAATGGATCATAAGGCCAAGGCCAATCTGGGGCGAATGGGCCACACGGGAACATACGAGCGTGTGGGTCCATTTTTACCGAAATGTTTCTAAGGTTGCACGGGTCGACCAAGTCGACTGTGAACCTACTATAAGGTCGATAAACGCTACTTAGACCCCTAAATGTGTGAAATTGACTGAATGATATATGTACTAAGCATGTTAATATCTAAACCGAATATATGTACTGAAATTGCATAATAGCATATCATCCATTGTATGTTGCATTGCATTGGGTTGGGGGTTGTTATTCGGAGGAAGTGTACTGAAAGACTTTAAGCCTAATTTACTAGCAGCTTAGCTGCAAACTACTATTTTGTGCCGTATGCGGCACTACTTGGAGTGTTGGGATGGGTGGGTTGATTATATCCCCACATGGAGTATAGGGTTAGACGGAGATGGTGTGTAGAGGCTAGTTGGGTAGGATTTTGCTGCTGCATAGCTGTTACTGCTACTATATTGTGACAGGCTAAGGCCCTACTGCATTTTTGACACTGCACTAAGATGGGTTAAAGCCCTATTGCATTTTTAACACTGTACTGAGATGGGCTAAGGCCCAAACTGTCACTACTACTGAAAAGGGCTTAGGCCCAAAACTGTTCAACTGTGCACTGTGAATACTGATTGTTTGTTTGTTTCTGCGGGATTACACACTGAGTTTACGTAAACTCAACCTTTTTTGTTTAATGTACACAGGTAATCCCCAAACATAGATGGGTCGGTGTGATGGAGGACTCAGCGGTGACCACAATAATTTTTGGACTTCATGGTTTTCAATTTACGATTTATGATTTGATTATTATTGATTATTTGGGTTGTAATTTAAGGACCCTCTGGGAATTTGCTTTAAATTTTGGGTTTTTATTTATTTATTGTACTTTATGGATTTTTACCTGTTGGTCGTAGGAAATTCTGTTTTCAAAAAGTTAAAGTATTTTCTAAATACATGATCGCATAGACTATTTCATTAAAGCTTCTACAACGAGGGATGTTTCAAAAAATGTTTTAAATGAATAAAGATGACTTCCTAAGTTCCAACAAAGGTTTACTAAAGATAATAACATGAAATGTTTTCATCGTAACACTGAGGTTTCGAAAACACTATTGTGTGACATTGCCAGATACAACCATAACATCTAGGCTAGGTTTGGGGTGTTACATTTAGTGGTATCAAAGCCAGGTAAAATAGAGTTTGGGGTGTTCTTAAATATTAATTAAATATATTCACAAACTCTTTCATCGGAATTATGGTCTCAAAACCACTGTTTTCGATACTACTGAAAAACGAGCTATTAAATCTCAAATGAGTGTGTTTACGTGTTAAGATTTCTCAAAGAATGAAAATCATAATAATAAAAAGATCGAACAATAAGCACCTGGTATGTACAATAGAAAATGATGAAATAAAAAAATTTGAAGGCTTTTCTTTTGATTTGTAACACCCCTAACCCGTATTTGTTGCCAAAACAGGGTTTAGGAGCATTACCAGAGTTTACAAATCAATCTCAGATATTTTATATCACTTAACATTCATATAAAAAATTAATCATATCGTCCCTTGTATGATCCATCGAGGCCCAAAACATACATTAAAAACAAATCGGGACTAAATCAGAAACTCAGAGAATTTTTCACGAAATTTCAAATTTTTCCAAGGTGCAGGGTACACACGCTCATGTTGTCAAGCCGTGTGGCTCACACAGCCAAGTGACACACCCGTGTCTTAGGTCATGTGGTATTTGAAGTAGGGCACACGGCCGTGTCCCTAGCCCGTGTAACTCTCTGACTTGTAATATATTTAAGTACAGGGGTCACATGGCCAAGCCACAAGTCCATGTGTCAGGCCGTGTGAAAATACCTGAGCATTTTGTTTTGAATTTTTAAGAGTAGGGGGCACACGGCCATGTCACATGCCCATGTATTATGTCGTGTGTCACACACGACTAAGACACACACCCGTGTCTATGCCCGTGTGGACAAAATAAGGCCATTTCTAAACCCACCAAATTTTGTCTTCCACCTACATCAACACTTAAACGCATTCCCAAACCAATACAAGACATTTAAATCAAACCAAAACCAAGTCATATACATGATATTTTTATTACATGTATTCATAAACCCTATTTTACCGAACTGATACCACTAAATGTAACACCCCAAACCCAGCCTAGATGTTACATTCTTATTAAATTTCGTGTAGAAAATCAACTTTTCAGAAACTTGTGCCATTGTGTTTTGCAAAATACCCTTTTAATGCATGCATGCAATTTATCCATATTTCTGAGACCTAGGCTCTGAGACCACTAAATGTGACTTCCCCAAGATGGCCTAGATGTTAGAGCCAAATTTGGGAGATTACATTAGCCACTGAAGCAGCCCAGTAAGTTATCGTAGTTTTAAAAATTAATTAAAACATTTGTTTATTTTTTAAGGAAGTTTAGTCTATTTTTTAGAAAAATATAGGAGTTTAAAAAAAGATTAAGTTTAACATCTTCATTATAATAGTGTTTACTATTGAAAACTTAGTTGAAAATCCAAATTACTCTTTTAACAATACATATTTACAATTTAGCAATGAAAAAGTGATATTAATGTAACTTTAATAAAACCATATTTCATGCATAATTAAATAAAAATTCATATTCTAATAGCCTAAATGAATTAAGTGTCATGTATACCTAAGGATAAATCGTAAACTAGCTCCCATGCCACGATAAGTTATCAAGTTTTACAAATAGTTAATTAACATATTTGTTTATTTTAGACGAAAGTTTAGTCTTTTTGAGAAAAAACACAGGAGTTTTTAAAAACGATTAATTGTAACATCTTCATTATAATGGTATTTACTATTGAAAACTTAGTTGAAAATCGAATTACCTTTTTAACAATACACATTTACAATTTAGTAGCGGAAAAGTGATATTAACATAAATTTAATAAAAAACATGTTTCATTCATAATTAAATAAAAATTCATATTCTAATAGCCTAAATGATTTAAATGTCATGTATGTGAAAGTAAAAATTGTAAATTGACTCCCATGTCACAATAATAATATTGTTTCAAATAACTGAAACTATAAAATAATCAATCTAAAATACTTTTATATAGAAATCAACATTCCAAGCCGAGCCCTTCGAATGCCAAGTCCGCGTCATAACCTTGTTGGTTATCTGAAAAGAAGGAAACTAAGAGGAAATGAGCTATGAAAACTCAATGTGAGTTCAATCACAAGAAAATAGGTGCAACTAATAAAATATAAAGGCACAGTTCATACCATTATTCACATAAAACATTCGATATGTCGGAAATACATAAGAATTTAATATTGTATAAGCATGCACATAGCACATCAAGTCTGTGAATTCAGAATTCAAAACACATGCTTTTCAAAAAACAATAGGTTCAGCTTAATAGATAAAATCCTAACCTACCGCTACACACCATAAGAGTTCCCCAGAACTCATCCATCCCTACACACCGATTTGTGGACAAACTACATAAAGATTCAGAGCATGTTTGGTTGGATGGAATAGACTATACATTCCAACTCTATTCAATGGCCCACTATAAACTGTTGTTTGGTTTAAGGTAATAGCCTACTATGGGCCGAATGGAATCAGCCTCTATTACTAGACAACCTATAATAGCAATTCAGGGGTTGGGGGTCTGAATTGTTATTCAAAACCACCCCTAATAACATTTTTCCTTTTTTTGCATCAAAATAGCCTACCTCTCTTCTTCATCGTTTTCACTTTCACTTCAGATTTCTTCCTTGACATTTATCCCCAAAGTGAACCTAGAAATTAGCTCCTTAATTGATGACAAATCAAGCATCCATTCGCCATCTTCATCTTCCTTCTACTTGAACCTCCTTATTTACAGTAAGTGCCTTTGATTCTTTTTTTTTCTCTATTTTTTTAGTTAAAGTTCTTTCACTTCTTTCGACTTTTCTTTTCCCCTTTCGTATTTGGATATAAACTAGCAAAGTAAATTGTAAAACCAGTAAAGCAAATTACAGAGCCTCCATTCGACAGATGATTCGGTGATAAGCAGCTATTCATTAGTTTGGTTCACCAAATCCTCCATTCAACAGAATTTCATTCATCTCCCATTCACCTCCTCCCGTAATAGTCATTCCCCACCTAATCTAAAGAATAGCATTACATAGCCTCCACCGAATAAGAAAAAAACATAACCTCCCATTCTTGCCCTTTACCACTCTCCCTCAGCAAACACCTCAAGCCAGCACATCCCAACCATTTCTCCTCGTTCCCATTTAGTTATTCTCATCCCACGACCATCATCGAGAGAGATCTCGACATTGTCAAAATCTTCCCCAAAGTTGAGACAAGTAAGGTTATTATTCCCCTTAATTTCACCTCATTATGAAAATTTCATCTCTTTGCTTCTTTGCTTGTATTTTACTAGTAGGGAGCTGTGCAAAAAATGAGTTTTTGAAAAAATATTATTCGATTGGTTGATCCGATTATTTTAGGGCAATTTAGGGTTAAAAAGCTAAGCTTTTTTTTTCGAATTGTTGGGCATTTCTGTTTATTGTAAGGGATTTGAGGTTGCTTGTCTCAATAGTAAGGGATTTCAATTTCAGGTTGGAATTTGTTGTTTGTGGTAAATGGGTTGATGGGGTTTTGGATTTTGAGCTTTGAATCAGTTACAGAGTTTTTGAGCAAGAAAAAGAAAAAGAAAACAGAGGCTGGGGAGATGAGGAAATCGTTTTACTAGTAAATTTGCCATTGTTGTGCTTTCTTTTTTCAATTTTGATTCTGAAATGTTTGGCTAGTTATAGTGTAAGCTGAACAAATCATTTCAATTGAGAAAACCATTGAATTTAAATTAAAGAGAAATTCACAGATGTGCTAATACGCTTTGTTTATTTTTGAATCTTAATGCTTAGAGAATCATAAGTTGCATAAAGATTAAGCTACTGCATCAGGTTTTAGATAAAGTTTTACCAGCATAAGGTTTTTAGTTGGAACCATTATGTGTTAAATGTGTATCCTCTTGAAATAATTGAATGGTTTGTGTTTTAGCTAAAGGAGTGGTTGAAGGTAGCAACAAGAAGGGGGAAAATATCACTTAAGGGTGTGATAAGGTATCAATACCCTCCCAATGTCTTTGTTGTAAGTTGGTTATATGTTCAACTTTAGAAAGATGGAATTTGTTAATGGAAAAGGAGGCTATCAAGGTAAATAGCATCACACCCTCGTAGGCTGCCAAATGCCAAAAGTCAACAACAACAAAAAAATGAACAAGGAAAAGGGACAAAAACAAATATCTCCACTGGAATGATGATACCATTACTCTTTTCTAGTAATACGGGAAAGACAATATATACATGTTAAACTACATTTGCAATTCGGATTTGATCTTTTTACTTTAAACAAGAAAATTTTGGTTATATCTAATTTTCGATATGTTTTTATTTTTGATATGTTTCATTTAAAACAATTTTAATCTTTTAATATAGTTTTAAACTCTTTTTATTTTCGATATCTTTAATTTATGCTATATTTAATTTTGGTCTTCAAACAATGTTTTATATTACTTATATTGTTTGATTAAAATTATAACTAACACTACAAAAATTATCTCAACAAAAGAAACCAAAAAAAAGAAAGTAGAATGTCGCAAACAAATCATGTTATGGTAAGAATGTCTCGCATATGGAGTTTTAGATTTTATTTAAATAAAAATAATAATCGAATATTTTAAAATACATAATTTTTAAGATATTTAACACACTATATACCTATAATCAAATTGAGTTAATACAAAATAAAAGAAATTATGTAACACCCTAAACCCGACCTAGATATTATGGTCGAGTCTGGTGTGTTACATTGAAGTGTCTTTCGAAAATTGAACTCATTGCCAAAAATTTTTGTTTCCAAGTTTAAGATAAACCCCTTTTATTATTATTCAACAAATCAACTAGTCGATACGTTTGTCTTATTATCTAATATTGTCTTAATAAGTTGGCCTAAAATCGCGGAAGCTTTTTAAATTCTATTGTTTAGAACTCGTGTCTTTGAAAACGGTAATTATTTTAAAAATTCATCTTCCCCTAAACTAGCAGTTTAAAATATGTAAGCAAAAGCCCACCTAAAAATTTAAACCAACTTATAGGCCTTATTACAAAAGCAAAACCCAACTTATAATTTAAATTAAAATAAAAGCAAATGTGAACAGCAGCAACTGTGTGGCCACCTCCGAGTCTCTCATAGCATCGAATCGCCTATGGCTGAGGATTACCTGCACAGTTAAAAGGAGAAGGTGAGTTTACGAAACTCATTGTGTAATTTCCTATCAGTCAATCAATTTACGTCATGCAGTAACAGTTTGGGCCTGAGTCCAAAATTGTAACAGTATGGTGTGGGCCTTAGCCCATTACAGTAATAGTGTGGGCCTTAGCCCATTACAAGATATGATGTGGGCCTTAGCCCAATACAAGATATGATGTGGGCCTTAACCGAATACAAGAATAACGCAAAGGCAAGAATACAACCCAACCCAATCCAACTAACACACCACTCCGTACCACCAACACACCATGTGTAACAAAATCGACCCACCCAGTCAACACACCAATATCGCAAAGAAAAGCGCCAAGAATAGTGATACTGAAAGTCGCCAAGAATAGGATATGTGGCAAAGCCACCAAGATCGAAGATACTTCCCTATATCAGAATCCCAACCCAATGCAGTATGTCATGTCATAAATCATACGTGTATGCAGTATGTCATACTCAATAACAGTCATATATATATATATCATAGAACAAATCAGTTATACACTTATTTCAACTCCTAGGGGTATAATAGTCATTTTACCCTTCGAGGGTATTTCGATCATTTTACCCTTCGAGGGTATTTCGATCATTTTACGCATTGGGGGTATTTCGATCATTTTACCCTTCAGGGGTATTTCAGTCATTTTACCCTTCGAGGGTATTTCAATCATTTTACCCTTCGAGGGTATTTCGTTCATTTTACCCTTCAGGGGTATTTCGGTCATTTTAGGCCCATTATGGCCTAAGCCCATGAAAACACTCATAGAGGCCTCTACAATCTAGCTTTTCAGCTTTTACCGATTTGCAGTTGAGAGAGGGTGTGATTACATACTTGTTTACGAGAAGAGTGTTATTCCCACGTACGCCCACTTAGAAATAAACATGACCCCAAAGTTAGTCCATTTGTAGTTAGGGTAAAAACTCCCTCTTATAACACTTAGGCCCGTTCTTTTTCCCGTTTGAGAATGACTTTTTCACCCAAAAGTTCTTTTCTCTTAAAAGGAGCCAAGAACAGCCTCATTTTCTCTTAAAATTTCTCTATAAAAAAAGTGCTTCTCTCTAGATGGAGAAGCTAAAAAATTCTCCTTTTCTTCTGCTGTAACTGCTTTTGGATAAAAATTGACCAAATACCCTTGTCTTCTCCCCCAAACGTTTTTCCCCTCTACTGGTTCCCTAAATGTTCTTTCCCCTCTGCTGGTGAAATTGGAGCTTTATACCCGATTTCTTTCCCCATTTTCGGCTTTCAAAGCTCTATTTTTTGTTCTTTGTTCCTCTTCCGCAGCAGGTGAGAGTTTCTTTTATATTTCTTCTTCTGTTTTATTAGTTCCTCTTCTGTTTAATATTTTGAAGCTGTTGATTTGCTGTTGCTTAAGAGTTTGAAGCTGTTGATTTGCTGGTATTTCTTGAGACAAAAGATTTCAACTATTGTTTCTTTTCTTGTTTCAATCTTCCTTTCTCTCATTGTCTTATTTTTCTCTCCTTCTGTTTGTTGAACTTCCCCAATAATCAATAACCAATGAGAATGAGAACAACTCGACTTCTAGTTGAATATCTTTATTAAAATTTGTCTAATCTAGTGGTTTCTGAGAGGAAAAAAAATGGGATCCGTTTGGCTTTGAAGATTCTTAAACTGTGCTTAAGCATTTGTTGTTGCTCGTCTTGATGTTATTCGAGCTAGAAATCATCAATGGAGGAAAAGCTAGTATGCATCAAAGCATTTTGTTCACGGTACTAGTGGTTCTAGGACGGATTCCTTCTTTATACTGCTTTTGCTGTTAAGAGATGAAAAAGAATAACCAACTTCTCTTGTTGAACCGCACTCTAGCAATATTCAATTGACGTGCATGTTATGGTTTACAATACGAGGATTTTTAGCCTGGTAGACTGGTTGAGGTGTGAGTTTACAAAGGTGGATAACGAGTATGCGGGATCTGGTAAGAGAGTTTATGTAGGAAGAGTGCTAGCTTTGGCTAATATGGGGTTTTGGTGCT
Source organism: Gossypium raimondii (assembly GCF_025698545.1). Taxonomy (NCBI): domain Eukaryota; kingdom Viridiplantae; phylum Streptophyta; class Magnoliopsida; order Malvales; family Malvaceae; genus Gossypium; species Gossypium raimondii. The sequence continues at coordinate 16,894,875 of NC_068575.1, read as the reverse complement.
TCAATCTGTTTGGGTTCTTGTTGCCTGTTTATCTACCTAAAGCTTTTAAGATGTATTACTCTGAAACTAAGGTCAAAGACTGAATACAATAGTAGAGTAGTTGAAATGAAATGTTCTCATTTCATATCTTCCCAGTAAAATTAAAGTGGTGTGGTTTGGTTTATGTAATTTTAATCCTTCTATATAATGTGTCTCTGTAATTTTGATCTTATGGTTGAGGTTTCTTACATTTATGCATACATGTGCAATCTAACATTTGAAGCCACTCCATATCTCAAAGTGTTAAACTCTAGTCCAACAGATGGTAGAATGAGTGATGCCCTTGTCACGATTCTTGGATGGATCATATTCCCTAGCCTGCCCTAAGTACTGAGTTAGAAGTAGGTTGGGTCCATTCTGTCTACTCTACGTTCTTGCATCATTTCGGCCTAATCTACTCATGCTAACAGCATCAAACTCCTAATTGGGCAGATATTAACCCACCATCTCTCACTCTCTTTGATAATAAAACTATGATCAAGACCCTATGTGTTCGGCTGTTTGGATAGAAGTTCGAGTCTAAAAAATAAGGATTTAGATAAGATTTTGGGTCGGTTTGAGAATATACTTATTATATTTTATTTAAATTTATAATTATATTTGTAAATTAATAAATAAAACTCTTAGTTTAAAAATCAACCTAGCACCGTGAACAACAGAAGAATAAGCAAATGCTACATGGTAAGCCCAAATCTCACCTACAAACCATTAACTCAAAAAGTCTAAAACCAAAAATAAAAATGCACGTAAATGGTGTAACTTAATTGTAATAATATACCAAAATACTAACCCATAATCATAAATTTCGATAGGGTTAACCTTTCTTTTTTAATTTACAAATAATTATTGTAGCATGAAAAGCTTCATTATTTGTTGAATGCTTTATATTATGTAAATTTTGAATTTTTTTATGCGTGGTTTATTCAAAATATGATTCGTTATTTATAAGGTGAAAATTGAGGTTATCTTTTGACTGAAAACAATGCTAGAAATTTAAAAGCTTGATTTAAGAAAACATATATTAAAGTTTCAGGTGGTTAAAGTTGTTTCAATCAATCTTATATTGAAATGACTTTGGCATCCATGTGGGTTCTAGCCTAGGACTGGTGTTGTGGCATGTCTGTACTAGGTTTTGTTCTAACCGTAAATAAGTTTTAGAAATAATGTGCCTACAAAGAATTTTATAGATATCCTGATGGCGAAAGGATCACCGTAGTATTACAAATATGGTAGCATGATGACTGCATGTTTTAAGTTTGTTTATTTATCTTCTCTTTTCACAAGAAATTATTGTAGCATGAAAAGCTTCATTATTTGGCATTGTTGTTTGCATAGTTAAAAAAGGTTAATTTCATCTTAAATACATTCAAAAATTTCATCTGTTAAAATTCTTGAATTCTTGGTTTATTATGCAATAAGTTAAAGTTTTATCAAAGTTTTCTCTTATTACTAAGGTTAAAAAGTTTAATATGGTTTACAATATATTTTGTAAATGATTTACAATATATTTAAGTTTAATATGATTGATTTACAATATATTATTTTTAATTTATTTCCCTTCACTATTTTCAGCTTATTCTCAATCAACCTATTCTGGAATTCCTTGGTTCTTGGACTTGACAAAGTAAATCCCAGGTTTGTGAGCTTATTACATTTCTTTTATTGCTTTTGCCTTGGATTCTGTATAGTTGGATGCAGTTAACATTGATGTATCATTTTGCAAAATTATATTAGAGGAAAATATTTTCATACACATTTAACATGTAAAATTAATATTAGAGGAAAATATTTATGGTCGGGTCCATTTTTTGGTAAAATTAATATTAGAATATGTATTTTCATACACATGTAAACAAATATACTTATGTGACATTTGATTTTCTTGATTGCTTTACTGGCGTCAACGAATATGTTCGTATACACAATAGATGAGTACTTCGGCGGTTGAAGTTAGTGGTGAAACGGTGAAAGCAATGTGGGATAAGAGATTGACAAAAATATTTTATGATATTTGTATTAAAGAGATATTGAAAGGCAATAGGCCTGGTACTCATTTTACAAAAGATGGATGGTTGAAAATAATGACCAACTTTGAGAAAGAAACGGGAAAGGGTTTTTCACAAAGACAACTTAAAAATAGGTGGGATGCCCTAAAAAAAGAATGGAAAGCTTGGAAGAAACTTAAAGGCGAAGATATTGGTCTAGGGTGGAATCCTATAAAAAGAACTGTTGATGCATCGGATGATTGGTGGGAGAGTAGGCTGTGTACATTAATAATTTGAATATTTTGTTTTTTCTTATTTATGAGGCTATTGATAATTACTGTTATTAAACTATCATTTTATATGTAGGTTGTGCCTGAAGCTCAAAAATTTTGAACTTCGGGCATTGATCCCGAATTTGAAGGGAAGTTAGATCAAATGTTCATGGGGATAGTTGCAACAGGAGATAAAGCATGGGCACCTTCTTTTGGTACACTCTGGAGTGATTTTTTTGAGGATGTTACCAACGAAATTCCTGAAGAGAATGAAGAAGAGAATATGAGAAATGATGTTCACATTTTGAATGATGTTCACATTTCAAATGATGTTCAAATTGATGGGAACGGTCAAAAAAGAAAAAACCCTGAGATATCAAGTTCACATTTTAAAACTGGAAGAAAGAAATCCTCAAAGCAAATTGGAGGGGCTGCAAGATTGTCCAGTCAAATAGAAAAATTATCCAATACAGCTGACAATATGAGTCAAGCCACATCTAGTTTGACTCCTGTTATGGATCCATATGGTATTCCGCAAGCAGTCAAAGTGCTTGACAGCATGTCAGAGGAAGTTCCAGAAGCTAGTCCGCTATACTTTTTCGCACTTAAATTATTGCTCAATAAGGACAAGCGAATTATGTTTTTATCAATTAATCCCAAGATTAGAGCTTTGTGGCTTAAGTCAGAAATGGTGGATAGTTAAACATTTTCTGATCTTCTAGGGTTCAAAGATATCTATTATGTGACTAAACAACAATTCTAAACTAGTTTTATCAATAGTTATTTATGTTTGGTGCAATTGATGGTACTCACATTGCCGCTATTCTTCCACCAAATGAACAAATTCCCTATATTGGAAGAAAAGGTATCCCGACTCAAAATGTTATGGCAGTATGTGATTTTAATATGTGTTTCACCTTTGTCATGGCTGGATGCGAAGGATCGGCACATGACACTAGAATATTTCTTTATGCAATTCGAGATCCGAAATACAAATTTCCGCACCCACCAAATGGTTAGATATTTTTTTTATATGTGATTTTTTAAATAATAAAGTATAAGTTCTTTAATTCATAATTTTAATAAAGTAATATGATTAATTGTTTGTTATATTATGACTTGTAGGAAAATATTATCTTGTTGATTCTGGATATCCTCAAATGAAAGGTTATCTTGGACCATATAGAGGTCAGCGATATCATTTACCTGACTTTCGTAGAGGTAGACCGGTATCTGGTAAAGAAGAGATGTTCAATCATTCACATTCATCATTACGTAGCGTGATTGAACGAACTTTTGGTGTTTTGAAAAAAATGGGTCACTTTAAGGGATATGCCAAGTTATAGTTTTGAGAAGCAAATGATGATCGTTGTTGCTACAATGACGATACACAATTTTATCCAAAAACATGTTGGTCGAAATGATGCAGATTTTATGGAATACAAAGATATTAACTGGGCATATGAGAATATTATTGATTCAGAAAATGCGCATGGTCGAGAAAGTGATGATGACGACGACGATGATGATGGTGATGATGACGGTGAATCAAACAATTCAAGTGGTTTTGAAATGAAATTAACAAGCGATGTTATAGCTTCTAGTTTAATGAATTCACTTTAAATTGTAATGCTATTGTAAAATTTTTAGTATTTATATTTGATATATAAATATTATCCCTTTTAAAACTTTTATCCAAATATATGTAATATTTTAATTGTTAGGTTTATGTTTTCTATGTTATGTTAGTAAATATATGAGTTATATATTCAAATACATTTTAAAATAAAATAATAAAATGTGTTAAAAGCATTAATTAAAATAAAAATAATTTTTATAAATAATATAATCTTGTCAATATCTAATTACAAATATTTAATTTTATATTTAAATATTTAAATATAGTTTATATATTCTAATTAATTTTATAAATAATTAATATTAATTACTTAGAAATTTTAAAATTAATATTATATATTAAAATATTAACAATAAGTTATAATAAATTATTTTTTATATTTTGCTAAAATATCATAATATTAACTAATTTGAACATTATTTAAATACATATTTGTTACTTTATAATCTCATGTCTAAAATGGACATTTTATTCTTCAAAAGTACTTTTTGACAGCAATGCCAAACTCTCAAATTTGTCAAAAGCACTTCTCAAAAGCACTTCTCAAAAGTAATAAAGAACTGGCCCTTAATCCAAAAAGAACACCCTCTTACCTTGAAAGAACGTTGAGCACAAAGGTTTCGTTTTTATTTCAGATCACCTACAACCACCACTCCTCTAAGGAGATCCTAAGACCGCAACGAGTAACATCATAAGAAAAAGAAATCAACCAAAGGCAATCAAATAGTAAACAAAAAGAGTACTCGGTTATGGGAATAAGAAAAAAAGATAGTAGGTTTACTCAACTGAAGAGTATAACCACTTACCGATAGTCAGAAACCTGCAGCACAAAACAACAATGTATAGAACGAAACAACTAATGAGTGATATTCGGCCAAGAGGTAAAAAGGAGAAAAAAAACCCGACAGAAACAAACCGATGAAAATAAAATGTTATTCGGCCAAAGAAGAATAAAAGAAGAGAAGAGGGAGAGAGAGAAGAGGATTTGGTCCACAAAGGGAGAGGGAAAAGAAAGAAGGAATAAGCAGAAATAAAAGTGTACAAACCCGAGACAAAATTTGGCACCGAAAGCAAATAGGTAAAAAATGAAACTGACCCAAAAACCGAATACCTTTAGTACTTAAAGACCAAATTCGGCAAATGCTCCCAAAAAGCTCTTCCAAAAGCCAAAAATAACACACTTTTTCTCCCTAACCGAATTTTAAATGTTGGAATACCCCAAACGGCACACAGTTCCCCCTCTCATCAAATTACTTAATTTTCTCCTAAGAATAATCCCCTTATCCCTCCTTGATTTTCTCTACCACTTCCTCCTCAACTCTCCTAACCACTCTATTCAAATTCTACAGCATTTCAATCAAACTCCACCACCTCACAGCACAGGTGATAAAAAGAAACACTCTACAGTGCAGCTCAAGACTCGAACCTCAGACCTTAAGAGTACTTCACAGGCCACTTACCATTGGACCAATTAGCTCTTTGTGTCATAAAACAAGCACAAATATTAACAAGGCCTATATACCAGTGTCCATATGAATTTAAGGGAAAAACTAAAAATTCTGCCAAGGCTAAGACTTGAACCCAGGCTTCCCAAACACTCCCACACACACCCAAATTACTTAACCACTGAAGCAAACAAGCAATTTGTGACAAATCATGTAAAAATTAATGACTTGAATTTTGGGGCGTTACAAATTAAGACCTTATTTTCCTTTCTCATAAAAAATATTAAATTCATATTATTTTTTTCATTGTACTAATTTTAACTATTAAAACAAAAGAATATATATTTTTCTATTCGCAATTATTAATTCAAATAAAACATTAGTTAATTACAATGTGAGGATGAATACAAACTTGCAAAGATGGTTATAATTTCTATTTTGTTGTAACTCCCCAAACTCGGCCTAGGACTTATGGCCGAATCTGGCGGTGTCACATTGAGGTGTTTAGCAAAAATTGAACTTGTTGGTAAAAATTCGTTTATAGGTTTAAAAACCCCTTTATTATTATTTAACAAATCATCTAGTCAAAAATGTTTACCTTGTTATCTGCTATTGTTATAAAAGGTTGATCTAAAATCGTGGAAGCTTTTGAAAACTCTAATGTTTAAATTTCGTGTCTTTGAAAACAGAAATTATTTTGAAAATTCATCTTCTGCTAAACTAGCAGTTTAAAATAAGTAAGCAAAAGCCCAATTAAAAATTTAAACAAACATAAATGGCCTTATTACATAAACAAAACCCAACACAAACTTTAATTTTAAATAAAAGCAAGTGTAGAACAACTGTAGTTGTGTGGCCACCTTCGAGTCCCTCGCAGCACCGACCCGCCTACAACTGGGGATTACCTGTATAGTTAAACAGAAGGGTGAGTTTATGAAAACTCAGTGTGTAATCACCTATCAGTCAAACAGTAAACAACATACTGAGATGCAGGCACAGGCCCTATTCAAAGGATAATACAACAAGGGCCTTAGCCCAATTTAGTAGCAGTGTGGGCCTTAGCCCAATACAGTATCAACGTGGGCCTTAGCCCAATACAGTATCAGTGTGGGCCTTAGCTCAATACAATGACATTACAGTACAGAAAATGCAACCCAGTCCAATCCAACTAACACACAACTCCGTACCACCAACACACCATGTGGGGATAAAATCGACCCACCCAGCCAACACACCAATATCGTAGCAAAACTGCCAGTAATAGAATCACAGCAAAGCTACTAGTAACAGTCTACGTGGTAAAGCCACCAGTAGATCCACAGTCGTCTTGGGCGACCCGTGCGACCTTATCAGTATAGTACACTTCCTCTAAATATAACAACCCAACCCCATGCAATATGCTGTGACATAATATCATACGTGTATGCAAAATGTCATGCTCAATCATAGTCTTACATATCATAAGGCCATAACAATCATTTCATCTCCTAGGGGTATAAAAATCATTTTACCCTATGGGGGTATTTCAGTCATTTTACCCTTCGGGGGTATTTCGGTCATTTTACCCTATGGGGGAATTTTGATCATTTTACCATATGGGGTATTTTGGTCATTTTAGCTTATGAGGGTATTTCGATCATTTTACCCTATGGGGGTATTTCGGTCATTTTACCCTATGGGGGAATTTTGATCATTTTACCATATGGGGTATTTTGGTCATTTTAGCTTATGAGGGTATTTCGATCATTTTACCCTATGGGGGTATTTTGGTCATTTTACCCTATAAGGGTATTTCGGTCATAATAGTGTAAATGGGCCCAAGGCCCATTACTCAGCCCAAGTGGGCCCACACGCTAGTACAGCCCGTTCAGGCCAGATTTCGCCACGGCTATGAGATCTACATAGCCCAGTCCAGTATTTACCACAAATAGTGGATTTCATTTGTGTGGGGCCCACGAGCCCATTGAGCCCACACAGCCCATTTTAGCCCAACGTGGCCCATTACGGCCTAAGCCCATGAAAATGCTTATGGAGGCCTCCACAGTCTATCGCCCATGATGCGTGGGTTTGGCTTACCACACGAGCGATCGCACGCTCGTGTGGTCTTAAACGCCATATTTCTGGCTTTTTGGCTTTTGCTGTTCTACAGTTACAGTGGGGTGTTTACACACCTGATGCGATTTGCAGATTCCTTTCGTTCCGAACACTCTTATTCCAAAAATCAATGATCATCGGACCCTTGGTTCCCAGGCAATGTGCCAATCAACCTCGACCACCATCATTAGGAATGGAAGCAATGTATGTTGGAGAAAGCTACGAAAACCTTGAAAACCTCGCCGATCTATCATCGAGAACAAGGAACAAATGAGATGTATATATCTCTCCACAACAACAACCTCCCCAAATCCCAATATTCTCTCCTCAAATCTCTCCAAATATCCCTTCTTAAATCTCTCTATGACCAATTCAAACTCCATTTAGCAGTATTTCAATCCAACTCTACCACCCACACGAATTAGGCAGCAAAATAAATACTCCCTTTTGATACGCCACCACTCGAACCTTAGACTCCATGTACACTCCACACGCCCCTTACCACTAGACCAACAACTCCTTTGTATCATATTTTAACCACAATAATTTAAGATCCTACTCTTTAGATCCAAGGATTTTATTCACTTAAAATAAAAATTTTGCATAAGTGAAGGCTTGAACCCCTGACTTCTCAGACACTTCCAAACACTCTTAAATCACTTAACCACTGAAGCAGACATTCATTTATGTCACTTCCTTGCACAACTAAATATTTATGTGCAATCTTCTAACTGTTCCCTTGTTTTCGAAACCTATTTCTTCTAGGCCTAAAATTCGGGATTTTAGATTTGTGCTTTGTAAAGATTCTTAATATGCATTGTTCATTTTTCTTTAATAGTATGTTATTGCTTCCTCTTCTTCTTTGGCTTATTTTATTGCTTTCTCCACCCACAGTTGAGAATCTTGTATTCACTGAATCACTGTAAGTTCTTTGGCAATTAAATTCTTTGATTTTATTTTACTGTTATTGAAATTAGTATGGGAGAAAATTGACCCTTTTACTACGATTTGAAGATATGTAACACTTTTAATATCTTGCAGTAATGGCTTGTCTGCCTTTAATAGTACAAATTTTGAGATGTAAAAGAATTGGTCTTGCACTGACAATATGGTTGCAAATGTGTACAGTTTAGTTGATTCTTAGTTACATTGGGTGCCATCTATAGCCTACATACTTATAGACCAAGGATTAGATCCTATATTTTAGATTTTTATGCAAAACGAGATTATGTGAAAAATCTTGTATATGCTAGTGACGAGACCTGCATTGAACAGGTTAGGATGAATAGAATTACCGTTTTTAAACTATATGAGATGTTACAAACTTTAGGAAATTGAAGTCGTCAAGGAATATGCTTGTTACTGAGCAAGTGGCAATGTTTTTACATATCATTTCTCATCACCTTAAAAATCGAGTTATCAAGCATCACTTTAATAGGTCTGGGGAAATCGTTAGTAGATCATTTCATAATGTTTTAAATGCTGTCATACGCTTACAAGAAGTGTTATTTAAAAAGGCAAAGCCAATTACATCTAATTCTACAAACCCAAGGTGGAAATGGTTCAAGGTTTTAGACTGGGTTCTATATATAGCTTGTACATAATTTAGTTGATTTAGATTTAAATATAGTATCCTAACTCAAGGTTTCATACATGTGATGTAGAATTTCTTAGGTGCCTTAGATGGAACCCACATGAAGATTAGGGTTCCAACAGTTGATAAACCTAGACATCGAATGCGAAAAGATGACATAGCAAAAAATATGTTAGGTGTTTGTACACTTGATATGCATTTTGTTTATGTTCTTCTTGGTTGGGAAGGATCTGCTGCTGATGAACGGGTTCTTCGAGATGCCATTAGTAGGAGATATGGACTAAAAGTTCCTCATGGTAAAGTGCAAAATTAGAGGACTTTGAATTAATCTTTCTTTGAATTAATCTTTAAGATCATACTTTTTTTGGGAAATTAACCATGACAAATAGTTTTTTTATAGGTTATTATTATCTAGTTGATGTTGGATATACAAATTGTGTGGGAATTCTTGCACCTTTTAGAGGACAAAGATATCATTTAAATGAGTGGCGTCAGGGTTACTAGCCAAGTACTGCGGAAGAATTTTTCAATATGAAACATGCTTTAGCACGTAATGTTATTGAAAGATGTTTTGGGTTATTAAAACTTAGATGGGGAATACTTAGGAGTCCATCATTCTATCCTGTGAGGGTGCACAATAGAATCATTATTGCATGTTGTTTGCTCCATAATTTTATTCGAACCTATATAAGTCTTGATCCTATTGAAGTGGAGTTGGGAGAAGGATTACCTAGTAATATGATAGATGACGATGAACTGAATATCGTAAATATTCATCCGCCGGATGCATGGGCTACTTGGAAGATGAAACAAGCCAACCAAATGTTCGATGAATGGCAAGCATCTAGAAATTACTTAGGTTTAGGGAAAAAATAGTAAACGTTAATTTGTTTATGTTATTTCATGTATCTAGTTTATGAAACTTTCGTGGTGTTTGAATTGTACTAAACTTGTTGAATTATAATTTATTTTCTTTTGACTCATCATGTGTTATAATTTTACAAAGTGTTGACCTTTTGATTCATAATAGTGAACTTAATTTTAATTTGTTTTTTTTCTTAAGATAGTTATGTCAGGTTTTTCACAATCAAGTGTTTCTTCCTAAAATTCTCGAGGAACCAAAAGGAAATGGGTTCCAGAAGAAGAAGCTGTGTTGGTTGCTTGTATGGTCGACTTGCACAACGTTGGAACCTTTAATGCTAATACGGCTTTCAAAGCCGGTTATTTAAATGAGTTGGAAAAAATGTTAGAAAAATTTTTACCCAATGCCATGTTAGAAAAATTTTTACCCAATGCCATGTTGAAGGCTAAACCTAATCTTGAATCGAGGATTAGGACATTGAAAAGGGATTGGTCAATCGTTTATGACATGCTTAGTGGAAAAAGCAATAGCGGTTTTGGTTGGGATGAGCATAGGCAGCTTGTTGTTGCTAACAATGCGGTGTGGAACTCATATATAAATGTAAGAATTATTTCAATTCTTTATTATCTTATTTTGACCAAACTTATATCTAATATGAATTCCTCATTTTTATAGTCATAAAGAAGCAAGTCAATTCAAACATCGTAGTTTCCCTTATTATGACCAACTTACTGCCATCTACATAAAAGATCGAGCCACTGGGAAAGATGCTGAAGCAGCCGCTGATATTATTGAAGAAATAGATTTTGAGGATGTAGCTACTACAAACACTCATGAAGAAATAAACGATTTCTGTGGATGCGAAGCTGATGTTTTTTGGATGAAATGGATCTTTCAGCTACACAATCGCAACCAGCTAGAAACCAAGGTGATTCTACATTTTCAAAGAAGAAAAAAAAGATTTCTGATGCAAGTGATCATATTTCTTCTACTTCATTTAATGATGCTACAACTTTCTTGGCGGAAAACATACGGACCGTTGGCGTTGAAATCAGTAGGAGTATTGCCTCCGAAGTGCTAATTCAACAAAATTAAAAAAATGACCATTCAAGAAAGAGCTCTAAAATTATATCCAACATTATGTGAAGTAGAAGGTTTAACTGAGGATGAGCGCTATCGCGCATTGAGCAAAATTCCAGATTATCCAACGCAAATGCTCATTTTCTTTAGTTTACCTTCTTCTGTGCGATTAGAATGGGTCAGAAGATTTCTTGTTGACCATTAAAAATCATAGTTGTGTTGATGATATTTTGTTAAGTTTTTGTGTTTGTAATATTTGGATGGAATAATGACATGATAGAATGTCATTACAATGTTGTAACTTTTTGATGTTGTAAAATTTTATAACATATGGATTATTACATATAAACTAATGAAATCATGTAACTTTAAGTTAATATATGAATATTATGTTTGGATGTGAAATATAATTCTCAAGTTATTTATTACTTCTAATATTTTGTTTTCTATTGTAGAATCACTACACCAAAACAGGCTTTTAGTGGCCTTTTTTAAGAAGCGCCGCTAAAAGTATTAGCACAGCTAAAATGCCACTATTGACAATGTCGCTAACTTTTGCGGCATTTATGAGAAAAAACGCTGCTAAAGATCATGTTTTTTAGCGGTGCTTTACCCACAAACGCCGTTAAAGAACATGACCTTTAGCGGCGCTTTACCCACAAAAGCCGCTAAGGAACATGATCTTTAGCGACGCTTTTATCACAAACGCAGCTAAAGAACATGATCTTTAGTGGCGCTTTACCCACAAATATCGCTAAAGGTCATAAAAATAAAAAAATTAAAATATTATAAAAACGCCACAAATCCAATTTAGAAATGTATAATTTAATTTGAAGACATATTAAAATGGAAATTCATGAACAAGACGTATAAGGAATTTTGATCAAGGTACACTGATACCAATAGCATGATCAAAGAACTTAATCACATAAGGAAAACACATGGTTAGACAGATCTTTTTACATTTTAATACATCATAACCATAATTGGTACAATTTTATACCCTAATTGCTGCACCAGCTGTAGTTTCCAGTTGAAGAACCTTGATTCCATTGACCTCCTGCAGCCAATTTTATAGTTTAGAAATTAGAAATCCACCAGAGACGACATGGTAAGAAAGTGATACAAACCTTCGGGTTTGGAATGATCTCCGTCTTGAGTGCATCAGCTTCCACAAGCCTCTTGATAGCATTCAGGTTGACCCACCTGTAACATTGATTATTAGTACTAAGCCAAACAGACAGTTCTAACATGTTAAGGCAATATGACTTACAAATTGTTTGTATTGAAAATTTTGAACTTTTCTATAGACTTGAACTCATTGACCTGTTACAAAGAGAGAATCATGTCAGCCTCAACCATAAAGTTTAGTTATTCCCCCAATCCAAACATTCATCTAAACGTTGATCTCATTGGAGTTTAATTCACAATATAACTTTTTTTAAAATCTAAACATTCATCTCATTGGAGTTTTTAATTCTTTGATTTGCCTCAAAATCAAACAAACCAATCAAAATGAACGTGCAATACCTAAAAGCATAAGTTCATAAAGCCATAAACCCTACCATATGCTAAAATTTTCTAGTCCCAACATTCATAAAAGTGAAATTAAACAAGCATAGATGTGAGGAAGCTTTGGTTAATTATCCTGTTGACTTTCTTTAACATTTTAAAACTCACTAAAACTAAAGGCACCATGCAAACTAAAGCATTATCTAGTAAAGAGAAAAAAATGTAAAACAAGTGGTCTCCAATCAATGTATATATATATTTTTAAAAACACACAAAAATTAAGTAGTAATTATAAAGACAATAAATAAAAATCAATACCCACAATTAAAACATAAAATGCCAAAGATCAAAGAGACTAAGGACAGTATATATACACCTATACAAGATATAATAACTCTTCAAACACATGAAAAAATTTTAAAAAAGAAAAAAGAAATATATATACCTATATCGGATAGTATGCGTATCCACACAGATACATGAGTACAAGTAAACAATGCACACTAAAAGTATCAGAAAATAACATCTGTGATTAAGGACATTAATAGCAACATTGATAGTAACATCATGGCTAGCTAGACTCTGCGCTTATTTGAATGTGCAACCTGTGCGACACCCTTTCATGCCCAATTGCTACAATACCAAAGATATACTTCCAAATAATGTATTTTTATGCAACTGTTTGGTTTTATTTTCAAGATAGTACCAAAGTATCTAATTAAAGTAGATGAATCAATGCAAAGAAATAATTAATATGAACCACAAAAAATCAAAACATAGTGTACTCTATAGGCATGAACATATCAAAGTGTTAATTCTTGAGCACATTAAGGTGAAATGACACCAGCATTGACCACAAAAGATAAAAGAAAGAAAGAAAGAAGCATATGCACAAAGTCACAGGGATAGAGAATGAGTAGGATGTTGGAAAAAAGAAAGTATTCAGCAATCAAAAAACCCACACCTCGATTAAAATTGGTTTTCCATCTTTCATTGCATTTTTTAGATCCCCATTCAACCCTAGGAAATAAGCAGCACAAAACAAAATCAATAGTGAATATACCTTTACAAAAAAAAAATACAAATAAAACATATAAGAATCTATTTCGGTCTTATATGTCTCTAGGCAATTCCTGTTTTTACATTTATATGGAAAGAACAAAGTTTCATCATAGCTAACTGGATATTTTAGAAATCACCTTTACAAACTATCCTACATTCTCGACAAAATTCTATAATCAACTCCTCGAAGGAACTGAAATCCCGTTCCCGTACAGGAGTGGATGCTAATGGTGCACTGAAACAAATAAAATAAGCAAGCATTTTTAAATATATCCATTTGGTATGGATGAGCTCTTAGCCATTTGGGGTTATAGAGTTTGGTCTCTAGACATGGTTGATTTAACAGCAAAAATCAATAGAAGGTACCATCTTAGCAGCAAAAACCAATAGAAGGTACCATCTTAGCTGCAAAAACCAATTAAAATCAAAATTTTTGAATTTCTTTTTTGAGATTCTACTCTTACGAACCCTAAAACCTAAATTCATGATTTCTGTCATTTAAATATTGAGAAACATAATCTCATAAAAATCAAATTAAAATTGAATTCATTACCCGGAAATGTAATCATCATAAACTTGTAACAACTTTTTTTTTATCAATTAATAAAATAAAACCTAAATTACAGATCAAAATTTCATACTAAAAAAAACAAGAACATGATTTCATCGACACCAACAAAAAAGAAATGAAAGCATAACATTTACTCCAAACTATCGTCACCAACAACATAACATTTACTCCAAACCAATGAAAGCATTCCCAATATAAAAAAAGTGAAAGCATTACAGTACCTTCGCGACGATGAAGAAAAATGAAACAATCGAAAACCCTGTACACAGAGAAGACGATTTCAAGACATTTCAGGGTCATCAACAAATAACAAACAAAAAAAATTAACAAAGACAAGAAAACCCAATGTTTAAATGCACAGAATTGGGAAATCGAACCTAAAATACTGATTCCCCCGACGACAGAATCCGAATATCTGGCCACCTTCTCCGTCTTCTCTATGTGGGCTATGTAAGTTTGCAAGAAATCGAAACAATGAAGGTTTTCCTTATAAGTTTTCAAGAAACCAAAACACCAAAACACTGAAGCTTTTCAATTGAAGAATCGCATGTAAGAAATCGCACATAGAAAAAAGAATTAGGGATTTCGACAGATAGGGGATTTGGGGTTGGGAGCGGGGATATAGACCAAAACTGATTATAAGTTTCAAACGACGCCGTTTTCTATTTCAATTTTTGCGGCGCTTACAGGGAAACGCCACTAATATTTAATTCGTCAATGAAACGGTGCCGTTTTGTTCAATTTTTATTATATTTTTACGGCGTTTATTGACAAAACGCCACTAATTATTCACTTTTTAAATATATATTAATAAGTTTATAAGTTTTCAAATTTTTAATAGATTTATGAATTTGATACATTAATATGACATTATTTTGAAGCAATACATTAATATGACATTATTAATATTATTTCAATAATATTATTTAAAAATATGATATTTTTAATTGTTAAAATTTAATAAATTTTATAAATCTTAGAGAGTGTATAATTTAAATATTATCAACATTCAAATTTATAAATCATTAATGTTATTCAAATAATGTATTTCAATTTTAAATTTATGCTCCATTTTAAGTTAATAAATGAATTTACATAACACAATTAATTTGTTTCATCATAACATATATGCCATGAAGAGTCAATAAACTAAGCATTTGTGTCACTTAGAACCCTAATAACATAATAAGAAGTAAAAAACAAAAACTATTTGTAATTTTTTTGAATTTGGTATCACAAAAGTAATTAAACCCTAAAATTCGTAACACTAAACCTTAAACCCTAAATCCAAAACCCAAAACCATGCATTGTAAACCTTAAATCATTAACACTAAACCGTAAACCATAAACATCAAGCCCGAAAACACTAAACTTCTATATCTTATAAGCCGTAAACACTAACCTGATCTTAACATTAAAACGTAAACGCTAAACCTTAAACCCCAAACCCCAAACCCCAAGCCTTAAACCTACAGCACAAACCCTGAACTCAAAACTCTAATCCTAAAATAATAAACATTATATCATGAACCTTAAAACCCTATATCGTATACGATAACCCTTAAATACTAATCCCTAAGTTAACCCTAAAATTTAATTTTTTTCGGTGTTAATACCACTAAAACCCATGAAATGTGACGTCGTTTTATCAAACTTTCCACCATTAGCGGTGCTTTTTCAAAAACGCTGCTAAAGCCCCACTAAAATCCCCTGAGCATTAGCGGCGCTTTCTAAAAAACGCTGCTAAATCCCAGAGCAATAGCGGTGCTTTCTTCAAAAACACCGCTAATGCCCAGAGCATTAGCGGCGCTTCTTCAAAAATGCTACTAAAGCCCAGTGCATTAGCGATGCTTCTTCAAAAACGCCACCCATGGTTTTGGGTTTTTGCGGCGCTTCCTTATAAACGCCGCTAATGCTCGATTTTTAGCGGTGTTTTTTGTCCAAACGCCGCTAAAAGCATGTTTTGGTGTAGTGAATAATTAAATTATTTGTTTCACTAATGATATTTTAGTACATTAAATATGTATTGCAGTTTATATATTATTTTTATAGTATTATATATTATGATTTTAGTAAATTCATAAAATAATTATATTAAGAACCTTATTAAATTATATATTATTTTATTAAATTATATTTAATAATAATTATGTTAAAATATGGTTAAATTATTTATTATTTTTATTAAATTATTTTTAATAATAATCTTATTAAAATTTCATAACAATAACAATAATCATCTACCTAAAAAAAATTCTGCTAAGGGTATTCCAATCATTTTATTTTTTCCCTTATGCTATTACAACATCATTCTATTCAACCAAACACAAGAATACTATTACAGTTCTATTCCATTCCATTCAACCAAACAATTGAACTACTGATTACAACTTTATTCCATTACAGCTCTATTCAATTATAGCTCTATTCCATTACAGTGAACCAAATGTATCCTCAAGTTAATACTCCCAGATGGTTGTGAATACACAATATAATTGTAGATAAAAACTACCAAAAAATATGTGGACGAACCCCAAGATTTGCAGATTTATAGTATGCTAAAACTTCCTTGTTTACAAAACATCCCAACCTTTTTGTACAAAACATAAAATTTAAGGCAAAACTATAAAATTTAAGAAGTAAGGGCACATGGTTGTGTGCCCAGGCCGTGTAGAAGGGTCCAGGGCAAATGGTCTAGGTCAGGTTTGATTTTACCTCGATTTACTCATAAAAGAACACACACCTAATTGTCATGGTCTCGTACGACGATCCTTACGTCCAAATCTAATATTGGTCACCTAAAATGGGTCTTTTGATCGATAAAAATGCAAGAAGTAATATCTACCTTAAAGATTGATAGAATTTTAGCAAGATTTTGGGGAAAAATCAAAAAATATTTGAAATCGATTTGAAAGATTATCAAGAAAGATGTTATTCCATAATCCTAAGGTTCTATGGAATTAGAAACAATATTTCTTACCGATATTGGCTCGTTTAGACACAGATTTCATGGTGTTTTGCTAAATCGACGTGAAAAATGGATTGAATAGTGTTTGATTTTGGCTTCCGGATTCAAATATAAAATTTCTAGCAAAAGAAGATGAAGATTTTTATGAAAAAGAAAAGTGGGAAAAAAAAGAAAAAGATGTATTTAAAGAAGAGATAACAAGAAATTCTAATTAGGTTTGAAAAGGTAACCAAAATCCTATTATTATTATTAGGAAAGGGACTAAATGGCTAGGTTAAGCAAAATTTAGGGGTTGACTTGATAAATTACCCAATCTAGTAAATTTTAATAAAAGAGGAAGGGAATTGGGATTGGATAAAACTTGGGACTCTAGAGAGGATGAAGTCATACATTGTTATTAGGCTATTGCCTATTTCTTGGTCATTTTCCACCACATTTATTTCCTATACTAACTTGGTTTTCATCCTTAATTGGTGGAAAATAAATCGAAAAAATGCAAAAAGTGGGACTTAAACTTTGGTTCTTTAGGGGTTTTACTTAGCTCTTAACCATTAATATTAGGATTCAATTCATGATAATTTTAAAAATTCTAACCCATTAATATTTGGGATGTTATAGTTCTCCCCGTTTTACAAAAATTTTGTCATCAAAATTTTCTCACTAACACGTGATTTGCTTAATCATAGGATGTTTTACTTCTCTTTTTTTTTAAACCGACCACCATGCTTTTGATGCATAACTTTGATTCTTGTTCTCTTTAACTTCTTAGGAGCTTTTCTTGAAG
The DNA here is from genome assembly GCF_025698545.1 of Gossypium raimondii. Taxonomy (NCBI): domain Eukaryota; kingdom Viridiplantae; phylum Streptophyta; class Magnoliopsida; order Malvales; family Malvaceae; genus Gossypium; species Gossypium raimondii. The sequence continues at coordinate 16,876,968 of NC_068575.1, read as the reverse complement.
ATCCTATTTACTACCACAGACTATCCTTTGGTAGCTTCACTAATAGTTTCCTCTATCCAATTTCTCAACTTAATAGAAACACTATCATTTCTTCGAGTATTAGGTTTTTGTATAGTTTTGAAAGAAAAAAATTCAGACATTAGCTATTTTTTCCTGAGTATTTACTGTCTAAGAATCACAATTTATCTAATAGTTCCAAGAGTAATAGTAAATACTCAGGAAAAAATAGCTAATGTCTAATTAATGATTTATCATTCATTCATATTATCTAATGTTTATCATTCATTCATAATTTATCATTCTTTCATATTATCCAATGTTTATCTAGTTAACCCGACCGTTTTGGAATTAAGCTATCTTTAATAACCTGCTGCATATTCATCAATATACAGCCTGTATAAAGCATGATATACCATTGAATAAAAAACCAAAATAATTCCAACTTAAACTATAAACATTAATAGAAATAAAAGGGTTTAGCAAAGTAATCCTGAGCCTGAGATATTTAGCTCATAGTTGGGTAAATAAAGTTCAAGTTTAATGCAATAACCAACATTAACTTTAACAAATAAGTTCTAAAAAAATGTGATAATAATCAAAGGAAAAAATCTGAGATGATAGCTTTCGCCTATCCAGCTTCAACACCAGTAGTGCAATGTCTTGCAGCTGCTAAGATGATGCGGTCGTTCCTCCTTCTTTAGCCACTTTCCTTCTTGATCATTCCCTCATTTTTCTGTAAAAAGTTTTCTCCTCATCTTTTCTATCTAAAATTGCCCCCTTTACTAGGGTTTCCCTTATGGCATTTTTAGCTTTGACCTTCTAAGGTAGGTCCATCAGCCCATAGTCCTTTCTCTTTTTTTGAGGTGGATTTTTCTGGTACAAGTACAGTTGGGACTGAGAATGGTACGCATTAAGTGCTGACTAGGCATCTTCCAGGTATTGCCACAATATTTGTGTTCACAAACTATTAGAAATTTATCATGATAAACCTTCAATCCGTTAATGCTTTTCCTACACTCTGCACCTGCCAATCAACCACCATGCAAATCTTTCCCATAGGTAATTAAAAGCAACATGTGATAACACTTGAGCATAATCCAAGCTCTTTAATGCAATGCTCTAAAAATACTAATGCAATATCCTAAAATGCAACTAAAAGCACTTAAGTGTAGGCAATTAGCTAAGTTTAAGGGCATGAAATATAACTCTTTTCAAGAGTTATCACAACCCAAACCTGAGTTATTGCTTACCCTCAAGCAAAGTATTCATGAATGCGTGACTGCAAGAATTGCCTTGGCCACACAATCTCTTTTGTGTTGCGAAATTGTAAAGAGAGAATTGTGTACTTCAGTTCTCAACAAACTTCTATGGCTTAAAATTTGATCAAGTTTCATACGTTTCTTTAGCAAAGGAAGTGTAGAAAATATTACCCTTAAAACAAAATCCTACATACTTTTGTATGCAATTTGACTATAGCAAATATCTTCTAATCTACTTAATTCATCTTATACCTGAACTCAGTCTTTTTAAACCAAGGCCCCGTATTTACTCAAATACATACATATATTTTTTTAATAAAAAACTTGGGGATTCAGCTCGTCACAGAGTTCTCTGACTAGACAATTGCAGTGGAGCATACACCAAATTATCGATTATTTAATCATATCACGATTTGAATAGAACTCACTCATGAAGCTAAGGCTTTTAACCCAGAAGATGGATGGGGCAAACAACTACCTCTTTAGTTACTCAGCCTGTTACTACAGTGGAGTGCCCCTAAACTACTTTTTCTTTATTACACACTATTGCCTAAACTTGCCTTTTTTAATCAACAACATGATGGAGCAAACAAAGTGTTGCTGACCTACTCAACAATTCTAAGCATTGGAGTGTTTTATGGCATTTCTTTAATTTTTCTTAAGCATCCCCATTTTATTCATTATTGAGTCTTACAATTTTACTGAGCTTAGCTTCAAAAATCTTTAAGTGTATTAAAAGAACATACTATAGATAAATTTTAATTGAAGTTAGGATATCTCATTTTTAGGGGTCGATTCTCAGAAAAACTATCCTAAGCTAAATTTACGTAATCCGTTGTCACATTTTTCTTGGCAATTACTTTTTTCATGGAAAAATGAATAATGCTCAACTAAATATATAATGTATCCTAAATGCTCAACCACACCCTTAAACCCAAGGGATGCATGCATAGACATGAATCATGAATACAAGAATATATTTACACTTAAAATGTCATGGTTAAAATATTGATTTATGATGCAATAAAATAAAGGTGACGGTTGAAGCGTATTGAGAATGCTCGTCTTGTACATCAGAGAGCCCATGTTGAGCGTTGATGTTGTCCTCATTAAACAACACCAATGCTCCTTGAACATATATGAAAGCAATATTGGGCAAAGTGATGTGAGCATTAAACTGATGAACAAGATTAGTCAAAACATCCTCAGGATGTAAGCAAAAGATTTGCCAACCATGTGTTTCTACCATAGAAAAAATGAAGCGTCATGCCCCATTAATGATTCATATTTGAAAAGAAAACCATTTTCAAGGCAAAATGGCCTTTTTGATATATAGTTATTATATTTCTCCTCTGTCTTAGCACTGAAGAACATTCGTGGTGGAACAGTAGTTGTTTGGGTGTAAATTGTCTAGCCATTGTTAAGGTGTGGGGAAAACGTAGATTTAGAAAAGATGATACGATGTAGCCTAATGAAATAGACTATCTTCATATGTTACGGATCTAGGAATGTTGTAAGCACGTTCCTACAACAAGAAAAACAGCAATGAATTAAAGAAATAATCATGGTAAAATATGGGTAAAAAAAGAACGAAAATGGAAGGAAAATGAAGTTGTTGGCGTTTAAAACAAAAAGAAATTCAATCGGTGAAGTCGAACGCTTCATGAAACGGCCAAGGTAGCAACTTGAGTGTTCAACAATGCCAAAAGTAATCGTTGGAATAGAATAACGTTAAACTCGAAAGAACTTGCACAATCTACTGAGCAAACCCGAATCGAATCTGTTCAACGTCAAAAGGACTTGGACCCTCTAGATAGCGATCTAGGAACCCGAAGTATCAAGAAAATTTGACACAACAAACTAAGTCTAAAATGCCAAGGAAAGTTCAATGATGAACCGAAATTGAGAGAAATTCTCAAACGTAATTGTTTTCATAAATCATATAAACTGAATACATCATTTTAATATGTATTTATAAGTACAAAAGAGGGGTGTTGAATGGAAATTCGTGGCTGTAATCAAAAGGGTTTAAAATAAGAAGTTATAACTCCTTTTGGCGTCATTTGAATAGCAGCCATACATTTAAATTTCAAACGACAACCTCCCTTGTTCTTATCCTTGTATATTCGGCTACACATGCACACATACACTCTTGTGCACAAGCGGTCATATGCTCCTCACATGTTTGGACGCCACATGAGCTGCCACAAATGCATAGGACACTTGCCCTTACATAGGACACGTTCACCGCTACGGACTCGCCACCGGAGTTGAGCTGGTGGAGCTGAGTTTGAGCTAGCTAGAAATGTACTGAGCTGAAATGAGCTGGTAACAATCTTTCAGAACTATTTCGAGCTGAGATGAGTTGCATGCACATATTTGAGCTTCAACCGAGCTATAAATGAGGTCTTAAGCTGCTGTCTATTATTGTTTGAGCTTCAACCGAGCTAGAAATGAGGTCTTAAGTTGCTGTCCATTACTTTTCCTTATGGTAAACCAAACAAACATGCATTAAAGTAATGCAAACTTATTGAAAACTTATTAACAAGCTGTAAATATAATGCAAACACACTTATATACTCAATGGAACTAATACAAATGTTACACTTCAGTATGTAACATATTATAGAGCTTAGTTTCTACACTAATACAAGCTATAAACACTTGCAATCTTATTCATTAAAACACAAACAACATCAAATCAATACCAAAACATACTTAAATACACACATAATACATAGTAGAACCTAAATACGTCACATATCAGTATGCAACATGTTATAAAGCCTATGTTCTAAGGCATGAACATGATCGAATAAATCTGGAATCGTAGCACAAGTAAGGAACAAGGCTTCCCTGAATTTCTTTGCCTTAGATCGAGTAATAGGTCCTAATGGTAAGACCTCCGGATCAGTTTGCTTTGTTGGTGTGAGTGTGTGCACATCATCCCCCCTTCTGGAAAAGGATTTGTCCTCAAATCTGTAGAATCATCATAAGGGGTTAAATCAGATACATTAAATGTGGCACTCACATTGTATTCTCCCAGCAAGTCTAACTTCTAGGCATTGTCATTCACTTTCTCCAACACCTGAAAAGGACCATCACCACTTGATATGACTTGGACCGCCTGGTGGAAATCGTTCCTTCGTAAATGAACCCAAACCCAATCTCCCACATTGAAGGTGACTCGCTTTCTGCCCTTGTTTGCTTGCTTTGTATACTGTTGAGTCCTTCGTTCGAGGTTCTCCTTAACCTGTTGATGCAATTTCTTCATGTATTTTGCTTTTGCTTTACCGTCCCTGTTCATCACCTGTTCCTGCGGCAAAGGCAACATATCTAGAGGCGTAATAGGATTAAAGCCATAAACAACCTCAAAAGGTGACGTCTTAGTAGCAGAATGTACAGCATGGTTATAAGCGAATTCAACGTGTGGCAAACAATCTTCCCAAGTTTTGATGTTCTTTTTAATGATGGATCGAAGTAAAGTAGATAAAACTCTCTTAACAACCTCAGTTTGCCCATCAGTCTGGGGATGACAAGTAGTAGAAAACATAAGTTCCGTACCTAGTTTGCTCCAAAGAGTCCTCCAGAAATGACTCAAAAACTTCACATCCCTGTCAGAAACAATCGACCTAGGAATACCATGTAATCGTACAACATCTTTAAAGAACAAGTTAGCCACATTAACAACATCATTAGTCTTATGGCATGAAATGAAATGTGCCATCTTCGAGAACTTATCAACTACAACAAATATACTATCTCGACCTGTTCTAGTTCGAGGTAATCCCAAAATAAAGTCCATTAAAATATCAGTCCAAGGGAATTCATAAATAGGTAAAGGTAAGTACATACCATGTGGTGAAACCTTCGATTTTGCTTTCTTACATGTCACACAACGTTCACAGTAGCGTTCAACGTCCCGGCGCATCTTAGGCCAGAAAAGATGCTCTTTTAAGGTGTGTAACGTTTTAGTGACCCCAAAATGACCCATCAATCCACCTTCATGTGCTTCACGGATCAGTATATCACGCATTGAACCACGTGGAATGCATATCCTTTTCTTTGAAAAGATATCCATCATGCCCGTAAAATTTTCCATCGCACCTTTCTCACAAGCATTATACTTATCGCAAGAATCATGATCATCAGAGTATAACTCTCGAATATATGCAAATCCAATCAAATGTGAATCAAGATAACTCAATAGTACATATCTGCGTGATAATGCATCAGCAACGACATTATCTTTCCCTTTTTTGTATCGAATGACATAAGGAAAAGATTCTAAGAATTCAACCCATTTAGCATGTCGTTTGTTCAATTTATGCTAACCTGTGATATATCATAAAGCCTCGTGGTCAGTGTGGATCACAAACTCCTTAGGCAACAAGTAATGCTGCCATGTCTCCAATGCCCGAATCAGTGCATACATCTCTTTATCATAAACTGGATAATTCAATGTTGCTCCACTCAGTTTCTCACTAAAATATGCAACGGGCCTCTTTTCCTGTATTAGAACTGCGCCTATACCAACTCCAGAAGCATCACATTCAATTTCAAAAGTTTTATCAAAGTCAGGTAAGAATAACACTGGTGCTGTTGTCAAACAATCCTTAATTTTTAGAAAGGTATCTTCTTGTTCTTTTCCCCACAAGAAGCTGGAATTCTTCTTAATAATTCCGGTTAAGGGTGCGGTAATAGAACTGAAGTTAGGAACAAATCGTCGATAAAAACTAGCTAAACCATGAAATGATCTAACCTGAGTAATCGATGTCGGTCGTGGCCATTCCTGAATTGCCTTTATTTTCTCATGATCAACTTCAACACCTGTGGTAAATCACAATGTAACCAAGAAATGTAAGTCTGTCAGTACAAAACACACATTTCTCTACGTTACCATACAATCTTTCTTCTCTCAAAGTCTGCAATACAGCTCTCAGATGTTCTATGTGATCCTGCAAAGTCTTGCTATAAACTAAAATGTCATCAAAGTACACAACACAAAACTTTCCAATAAAAGATCTCAGAACATGATTCATTAGTCGCATAAAAGTACTAGGTGCATTACTTAAACCAAAAGGCATCACTAACCATTCATACAAACCTAACTTTGTTTTGAAGGTCGTCTTCCATTAAATCGACTTCTCGCTGCGAATCGATGATATCCACTCTTCAAGTCAATTTTGGAGAAGATGACGGCTCCACAAAGCTCGTCCAACATGTCGTCAAGTTTAGGAATAGGATGACGATACTTAATTGTAATTTGATTCATGACTCTACAATCTACGCACATCCTCCAAGACCCATCTTTCTTGGTACTAACAACACCGAACAGCACATGGACTCGGACTTTCTCGAATATAACCCTTGTCCATCAATTACGCAACTTGCCTTTGAAGCTCTTTCGTCTCTTGAGGTTAGTACGATAAGTGGTCGATTTGGAATGGTAGCACCGGAATGAAATCAATCGGTGCTCAATGCCACGAAGAGGTGGTAATCCTTCGGTGTTTCTTTCGAAACACATCCTCAAACTCTTGCAAAGGGACACAATCGATGCGAGCAAATCGCGAGGAACTCAAGAATAAACAATGATCTTTAAACATTAAAATAAATAAGGATTGGTGAGAGGAAAGACATTTCCGATTTCTCATTGCTTGCATATCGCTCATCTTTTCTTCTCCTTTGCAACTTCCTTACTCTTTTCAAGCTTGTTTGATCTTCAATTACTTGACTCGGTGTCAAAGGAGCCAAAGTAATCTTCTTACTGCATGCATAAAAGAGTATCGATTTGTAAAACCATCATGCATTGCCCTCTTGTCATCGCCAAGGCGCCCCAAAAGAAGGTGAGTAGCATCCATCGACACAACATCACAAAGGACCTCGTCCTTGTAGTTTCCAATTGAAAACGGTACAACCACTTGTTTCGTCACTTTAAGTTCTCCTTGTCATTCAACCACGCAACTTGTACGGATTCGGATGCTTTGTCGTCTTAAGACCTAATCATCAACCATCACCGAACTAGCAACATTAGTACGACTACCGCTATCAATAATCACAACACATACCTTATCTTGAACCTTGCATCTGTGTGAAAGATAGTCTCACGTTGTTGCTCGTCTTGCACTGTTGCACATTCAAACTACGTTTGACAACCATGATCTCCATAACTTGACCAGATTCAGAACTTCTAGGTCATTCTCTTCATCTTCTTTAGTCGGGAGTTCATGTACATCTTCCTCAGAATCTGACTTGATCTCTCCATCTTCTCGCATCAACATAACCCTCCGATTAGGACACTGGCTAGCAACATGTCCTCTACCAAGGCACTTAAAGCACTGAATATCTCTTGATCGTTCTGGTGCCACCATTGGTTGTTTACCACGTCCATTATCAGCAATGAGAGGCTTTGGTTTGCTGGATTCGCCTGGCTCTCGAATCCGTAATGGCGGTTGTGGTGCTTGTTCCCTGGCATTGTTAGGGGTATATAAAGGATTCAAAAAAGATTTAAATGGAGTATTACCTCGAGTAGAAGCTTTTCTATATTGTTGTCGCTCAATTTTGATCGCCATATGCACCATGTCATCCAACTCAACATAATGTTGCATTTCAACAATGTTTGCTATTTCAGAATTTAAACCTGCCAAAAACCGAGCCATAGTCGCCTCACGGTCCTCAACTATATTTGCACGCATCATGGACATCTCCATCTCCTTGAAATAGTCCTCAACGCTCCTGTTGCCCTGTTTCAAGGTTTGTAATTTCTGAAATAAATCTCGATGATAGTGAGAAGGAACAAATCGTCTCCGCATGATACGCTTCATATCTTCCCATGTGCTCACTAGACCTTCACCTGTACGTCGTCGACTAATCAGTAATTGGTCCCACCATACCAATGCATAGTCAACAAACTCCATAGCTGCTAGTCGAACTTTTTTCTGTTCTAAGTAGTTATAACACTCAAAAATGTGTTCAACCTTGCTTTCCCATGTTAGATAAGCATCTGGATCTGAACATCCCTGAAAAGAAGGTATGGCAACTTTAATGTTAGAAATATTATCGTCAACTGTGCGTCCTGGTCGTTGATTCACCCTTGGTGAATGTTCAATGTCATTTTCATCATTATGTTCATTATGGACAGATTGTGATCCACCCCCTTCAATCTTGTCCAATCGAGAGTGTATAGGCTTTAATGCATTTTCTAATAGACGTTGCAAGGTGCGAGTAATAGCTTGCATTTGCCGTCTGTGGTTGATCTCCACCATGACTACGATCTTCTGTTCTGTCATCTAAAGCAACACACAAGAATACTGAGATAATGAGTTAAGAAAAACAAAAGTAAAAGTCCTCACAAAGACACCTGTAAAAACCTCTCGTTTCACTCCAAAGAACTGTGCACTCTAAAATAGCACTCAGCGCTCGTGTTTCACTCGGGAGAATGCGTGAATGACTCTTTTTGTCTCCCCTTCTGTTCTCACAACGCTCAATGCCTTTTTCCCTCACAAGTTCTCATTTTTTTAGTTCTTTAAAGGACTAATCCAACATTTTAGAACCTGTTATAATTGTGTTGGCTATAGGGAAAACACACGGTTAGAGAGAAAAATTAAATAAACAAAGGGAAAGGATAAGAAAAGAGTAAAAGGATAAGAAAATAAAATAAACAAGGGGAAATGATGGAATTTAAATAATTTAGTTTCTTATTGCAAAGAAGTGCTTTACAACGTTCCTAGCACCGAACAAATAAGAATAGTTTGTTTCGGTTGATATCCAAGCACTTCGCAATTACAGAGTACAAAACTAAACATTATTCAACATTTCAACATATCAAAACACACTTTTTCTTTTCCAAACTTGATGAATTTCAATTCCTCCTCTCTTTTTTTGAATCTGATTTTTCTTTCTCTTTTTGTTGTTTTTTTTGTTTTTTTTAATTTTCGAAACTGATATATATATTTTTTTGTTTTGAATTTCGAATTTTCTTGTTGGAGAAGAAAAGTACAACAATTCCAACCCTATGCTCTGATACCAGATGATACGATGTAGCCTAACAAAACAGACTATCTTCGTATGTTACGGATCTAGGAATGTTGTAAGCACGTTCTCGCAACAAGAAAACAAAGAAGGAATTAAAGAAATAATCATGGTAAAATATGGGTAAAAAAGAACGAAAATGGAAGGAAAATGAAGTTGTTGGCGTTTAAAACAAAAAGAAATTCAATCGGTGAAGTCGAACGCTTCATGAAACGGCCAAGGCAGCAACTTGAGTGTTCAACAACGGCAAAAGTAATCGTTGGAATAGAATAACGTTAAACTCGAAAGAACTTGCACAATCTCGAGCAAACCCGAATCGAATCATTCAACGTCAAAAGGACTTGGACCCTCTAGATAGCGATCTAGGAACCCGAAGTATCAAGAAAATTTGACACAACAAACTATGTCTGAAATGCCAAGGAAAGTTCAATGAAGAACCGAAATTAGAGAAATTCTCAAACGTAATTGTTTTCATAAATCATCTAAACTGAATACATCATTTTAATATGTATTTATAAGTACAAAAGAGGGGTGTTGAATGGAAATTCGTGGTTGTAATCAAAAGGGTTTAAAATAAGAAGTTATAACTCCTTTTGGTGTCATTTGAATAGCAGCCATACATTTAAATTTCAAACGACAACCTCCACTGTTCTTATCCTTGTATATTCGGCTACACATGCACGCACACACTCTTGTGCACAAGCGGTCATGTGCTCCTCACATGTTTGGATGCCACATGAGCTGCCACAAATGCATAGGACACTTGCCCTTACATAGGACACGTTTCACCGCTACGGACTCGTCGGTGGAGTTGAGTGGTGGAGCTGAGTTTGAGCTAGCTAGAAATGCACTGAGCTGAAATGAGCTGGTAACAATCTTTCAGAACTATTTCGAGCTGAGATGAGCTGCATGCACATATTTGAGCTTCAACCGAGCTAGAAATGAGGTCTTAAGCTGCTGTCCATTACTTTTCCTTATGGTAAACAAAACAAACATGCATTAAAGTAATGCAAACTTATTGAAAACTTATTTACAAGCTGTAAATATAATGCAAACACACTTATATACTCAATGGAACTAATGCAAATGTTACACTTCAGTATGTAACACATTATAGAGCTTAGTTTCTACACTAATACAAGCTATAAACACTTGCAATCTTATTCATTAAAACACAAACAACATCAAATCAATACCAAAACATACTTAAATACACACATAATACATAGTAGAACCTAAATACGTCACATATCAGCATGCAACATGTTATAAAGCCTATGTTCTAAGGCATGAACATGATCGAATAAATCTGGAATCGTAGCACAAGTAAGGAACAAGGCTTCCCTAAATTTCTTTGCCTTAGATCGAGTAATAGGTCCTAATGGTAAGACCTCCGGATCAGTTTGCTTTGTTGGTGTGAGCATGCGCACATCAAAAGAGAAGGGAAAAAAATTATTTGCTTAAAAGGCACATGTAGCTTTGAGAGATAAAAGAGTTAGGGTAACTGTGAGAAAAGAAAAAAATTAGGGGATTAGGGTAAAGGTAGAGGTAATGATGGCAATGTAAGTGGTAATTGAGGGTGTGACATGGGTGATTGGATGGGCAGTAATTATGGCCTAACATGGGTAATGAGATATTGAGAATTGGAGGGAAATAGAAAGATTACTACTAAATGGGTGGGCAAAAATGTTTGTTTGGGTAACGAGATATTGGGAATTGGAGGGAAATAGAAAGATTACTACTAAATGGGTGGGCAAAAATGTTTGTTTGGGTAACGAGATATTGGGAATTGGAGGGAAATAGAAAGATTACTACTAAATGGGTGGGAAAAAAAGGTCTGTTTGGGCCAAATTGTTGCATATGGGGCCCAGCCTCTCAACTGCAATCAAGGAAAAAAAATACCTGCACTGCAAAGTAAACAAAAAACATTAAACAAGTTAAATAAAAAACTAGGAGAAACTTAAAAAATAGCAAAAAGAAAATAAAAAATTATCGAGATGCTAAGGTTAAGTATCACAGAGGTTAATGGACTGTTTGTCTCGATCCACATGAGCACCCCAGTAGTGCTTTAATCAATGACCATTGAAATTAAAACTTATTCTTGTCTTGCTATCTTTGACATCAATAGCTCGATGAGGATACACTTGAGCGACTTGAAAGGGTCCTAACCGGCGATATGTTAGTTTGCTAAGGAACAATTTGAGCCTAGAGTTTAACAACACTTATTGTCTTGGTTCAAATTATCGTGTCATAATCCTCTTATCATGCTAATGCTTGGTCTTCTCCTTATACAATTTAGCATTTCCATATGCTTGTGCACGTAATTCCTCCATTTCATTTAGCTCTAACAACCTTTTATGTCCAGCAGCAATCCAATCCATATTTAGCTTTTTAATGGCCCAAAATGCATTGTACTTCAATTCAACAGGTAGGTGACATGGCTTTCCATAGACAAGATTAAAAGGTGACATCCCCAATGGTGTTTTAAATGCAGTACAATAGACCCACAATGCTTCATCCACTCTGGAGGACTAATCCTTTCGAGTTGGGTTCAGAACTTTTTTAAGAATCTACTTAATTTCTTTGTTAGAAATCTCAAGTTGTCCATCTGTTTGGAGGTGGTATGTTGTGGAAATCTTATGTTTCACCCCATACCTGTGTAAGGTATTAGTTACTAGCTTGCCATCAAAATGAGATCCTTCATCACTGATAATGGCTAGTGATGTTTCAGACCTTGTGAAGATGTTTTTGTGTAAGAACTTCATCACTGATTTTGCATCATTAGTAGGGAGAGCAAAAACTTTGACCCACTTAGATACATAGTCCACTACCAAGAGTATGTATAGGTTGCCCAATGGGGGTGGAAATGGACCAATAAAGTCTATTGCCCAGACATCAAACAACTCAATCTCTAGGAAATTTTGTAGCGGCATTTCTTATCTCCAAAATAGATTGCCTACCCTCTGACATTGATCACATAACTTATAAAATTCATGGGCATCCTTGAAGAAATTTGGCCAATAGAAACTAGATTAGAGTACCCTGGCAGTAGTTCTCATTTCTCCAAAATGTCCTCTGTAAAGAGTTGAATGACAATGTTGTAGGATGTTATGTATTTCATTGTCAGGGATACATTTCCTAATTATCTGATCAACACAATGCTTGAATAGGAAAGGTTCATCCCAATAATAACGCCTAGCGTCATGAAGGAATTTTCTTCTTATTTGGTTGTTAAGATCATGTGGCATCAAACCACTTACTAAGAAGTTCACTATATCGACATACCACAGTACTGCCATGGCAACTAATAGTTGCTCGTCTAGGAAGTCTTCATTAATAAGTTTGACATTTCCATCTTCATTTTCAACTTCTAATCTTGACAGGCGATCAACCATTGGATTTTTAGCACCCTTTTTATCTTTAATTTCTAAATCAAACTCCTGCAACAAGAGTATCCATCGAATCAATATTGGCTTGGCATCTTTCTTGGTCACCAAATACTTAATAGCAGAGTGGTTTGTGTAGATGTGACCTTGGTACCAACTAGATAAGATCAAAATTTATCGAACGTGAATACCACAACCAATAAATCCTTTTTAGTGATGGTGTAGTTAAGTTACACTTCCATCAAGGTCCTACTTGCATAATAGATTGCATGAAATACCTTGTCTTCCCTTTGCCCTAACACTGCTCCCACACCATAAACACTGGCACCACACATGATTTTAGAAGGCAATGTCCACTCTGGAGCTATTACAATGGGTGCTACTACTAGTCGTTTTTTCAATTCCTCGAAAGCTATCAAACAAGGTTCATCAAAATGGAAAGGTCTATTTTGCTCTAAAAAGGTGCAAAAGGGTTTAGATATCTTTGAGAAATCCTTAATGAATCTTCTATAAGAACTCGCATGGTCTAAGAAACTCTGAATACCCATGATACTAGTAGGAGGCAAAAATTTTTCTATTACTTTAATTACTTGCTTTGTCAACTTCAATCCCTTGCTGTGAAACTTTATGGCCCAGAACAATGCCTTCACAGACCATGAAATGACATTCTCAATTCAAGACAAGATTTGCTTCTCCACAGCGTCAAAGAACTAATTCTAAAATTTTCAAACAGCACTCAAAGTTGTTGCCAAAGATAGAGAAATCATCCATAAATACTTCAAGGAAGTTTTCCACCATGTCAGAGAATATTGCCTCCATACAACATCAAAATGTTGTCGGGGCATTAGATAACCCGAATGGTATTCATCTAAATGAAAAAGTGCTATATGGACAAGTGAAAGTTGTCTTCTCTGGGTCACTCGGAGCTATAGAAATCTGATTATACCCTGAATACCCATTCAAGAAATAGTAGAAAACCTTTCCAGCTAATCTATCCAACATTTGATCAATAAATGGTAAGGTAAAGTGGTCCTTCCTAGTTGCGTTGTTGAGCTTGTGATAATCCATAGACACTCTCTATCCCATGACAGTGCGAGTTGGTATAAGCTCATTGTTATCATTACTGATCACTGTGACACCTCCTTTCTTGGGCACACATTTTACAGGACTCGCCTAAGAACTATTAGAGATAGGGTAGATAATACTAACATCGAGCCACTTGTTAATCTCTTTCTTAATAACTTCCTTTATAATTGGATTTAACCTTCTTTATTGTTCAATAGGGTTACCATGGCAATCCTCTAATAAAATATTATACATGCATAGAGTAGGCTAATTCCCTTGATGTCGGTAATTTCCCATCCTAATGCCTTCTTACATCGCCAGATAACTTCCAAAAACCTCTTGATTAAGTGTCAACTCCACAGAAATAACTACCGGCAAGGTGTTGTTGTCTCCCAAGTAGGAATATTTTAAATGTAACGGAAAAGGTTTCAACTCTAGTGTAGGAGGCTCCTCTATAGATGGTTTAGGAAGATTTAAAGTGCTAGCTGATAAATCCATGGACTCAAACTTTCTCCTTGGTCTATCCACAATCTGCTTTGCCCCTATGAGTTCATTGAATTCTTCAAGAGTCTTTGTTTCATTTAGCCAAGTGAATTTGTATCACTATTAGAATTGTTGTGGTAAAATTTTGCAAACTCTTCATGCATTGATGTTTCTATCAAACCAATGGTATCTCACTCCTTATCCTGATTAGCACATTTCAGGGTATCGAATACAGTAAATATGATCTACTGATCATTCATCCTCATTGTCAGTTCACCTTTTTGCACATTAATCAAAGTTCTACCTGTAGCAAGAAAGGATCTTCGAAGAATAATCAATACATCTTTGTTAGCTTTACATTTTAAAGTAATGAAATTGATAATAAAAATAAATTGATCTACTTTTACCCTTATGTCTTCAATTACCTTCTAGATGTGCATAGGATTGATCAACTAGCTGCAAAGTGACTGTACTAGGTCTTATTTTTCTGATTCCTAGCTTTCTAAAGATAGACATAGGCATTAAATTGATGCTCGCTCCTAAATCACACAATGCCTTACCAACATAATAATTTCCAATTGAACATGGGATAGTAAAACTCCTTGGGTCCTTCACCTTTTGAGGCAATCTATTCTTCAACATTGCCATGCACCCCTCAGTGAGAGCAATAGTTTCAAATTCTTTCAATTTTTGCTTCTTTGACAGTATATCTTTCATGAATTTCACTAAGCATCTACCAATTGTATGTTGATGTGGAGTTGTTTAAGGACATTTAGAAATCATTTGAACTGGGCATCTTGTTTACAATTAGAAAATCGCTAAGGAAAAGGTGGAGGCAGTCGTCCTTCAAGTTATTGAAATTGTTTTGTTGTGGCATTTTTATTGGAAACATGATCTTATTCTGTTGCAACAGTCTTCTGTTTAGCCTTTTTAGTCGCAGTGTGTTGTTCAGATTGTTCTGAATTCTTTCCATGGTTGAGACCTCATTTTTCCTCTTCTGCAGTTACATCTTTAACAATTTCATTCAGTTGAGTCAAACTTCTGAGAGTTATTACCTTACAATGCTATTTTTCTTTCGATCTTGAATTCTCAATATCATTGGGCAGAGCTTCTTGTGGTCTCGATTGAATTTAAATCATTTGCTATTTACCCCACGTGATTCTCAAGAGCTCGAAGGGATGCAGCTTGACTCTGAATCACAGTATCAGTCTTGGCCATATATTCTTTCAGCAAAGATTCGATAAATGATGAAGAAGCTGAAGCTGGACCTTGTTGGGCATTTTGCCGCGGTATGGGTTATTTAGAACCAGGTGGTGCTCTTCTGGCATTTTGTCCAATACCGTTGTTTGAATTCCCAACATCTTGATTATTCCAACCAAAGTTTGGATGTTTCCACCCTGGATTGCAGGTGTTAGAATAAAGATTTTTATTTCAGTTCCAATTACCCATGTAGTATACATATGCTGGGTTTGATGGTCATTCATCAAATACATAGTCATCACTACAATAAACACAAGATAGCTCAGGTGAATTGATCTCCTAAACTATTGTTTGTCCCTTCTTTGTATTGATCAAATTAGCTAAAAAGGATACCTGGGCTATCAATGAAGTGATTGTATCTAGCTCAATGGTGCTAGCAACTCTCCTGCTAGTCCCAACTCGTATGGTAGGATATTGATAATCATTGTCAGCAATCTGTTCCAATATCTCATATGCTTCAATAGAAGATTCATCCAACAAAGTACCATTGGCAGAAGCATCGACTGCCATTCTTGTATATGCATTTAGCCCATTATAAAACATCTCTATCTGAGTCCAGTGTTTGAAACTATGCATAGGAAATTTTCTAAGTAATTCCTTAAATCTTTTCCAGGCTTCGTCCAGCGTTTCATACTCTGATTTTTGAAACTAAGTGATGTTAATTCTAAGCTTGGCATTCATTTTTGGTGAATTATACCGTTGCAAAAACCTCTAGCACAGGTCATTCCATGATGCCACTATTCCCGATAATAGAGCATTAAGCCACATCTTGCACGATTTCTCAAGGAGTATGGAAACAATTTAAGTCTAAAGGTATCTTCAGTAACACCTTATTATCGAAACAAATCAAAGACTTCTAGAAAAAGTATTAAATGTAGTCTTGGATCTTCGGTGGGTAGCCCCCTAAACTGTCTAACTGTTTGCGACATTTGAAACATTACCGATTTCAACTCAAAATACTAAGCTTGTATGTGTGGTCTGACTATCCCTGGATTCAGGTCATCCAAAACTAGAACTACATGCTCTCTAATTGGTTTATCTCGGTCATCTATCACCCAAGGAATAGGAATATTAACATCTTGATCATTTGGATTCAATGGATCATTCAAATTAGGATCATTCCCTTCACTAGCCATATTAAGTAACTCTCTAATTCTTCTTAGTAAATTGATATTGATTTCTGGGTCAAACGGATACTCTT
Source organism: Gossypium raimondii (assembly GCF_025698545.1). Lineage (NCBI taxonomy): Eukaryota > Viridiplantae > Streptophyta > Magnoliopsida > Malvales > Malvaceae > Gossypium > Gossypium raimondii. The sequence goes on along the minus strand of NC_068575.1, from coordinate 16,860,283 downwards.
CAGTAGCAGGAATGCTTCCACTCATGCACTTATGGAAAACCTGTAAAAAATTAAATAAAGTTGAATAAGATAAAATGAATGAAACAAAAGAAAATAACAAAACCAAATTTCACCAATTATCAATCCCCAGCAACGACACCAAATACATGTTGCTTGTGAATAATATGTGTGAATTATGCAAGTATACACGTCGAACAAGTAATAAAGTGATGAGTAAGATCGTCTCCACATGTATTAGATAGGTATATTTTGTCAAGTTATTAAAGTTAGGCTTGATTAATGCTAAGTAAAATTAATAGTGAGAATGTAATGACAAAATGAGAGAATGATGATGTATAAAATGTGCGAAACAAAACAAGTGGATGAAATAAGAATGTCACGACAAAACAACTATAGATAAGAATATTAAGGATTTGCATTGTTGATTAGGACGGCTGGGATTACTGATACATCTACCTTCTCTAACTATTAATGCCACAGTAAAATCTTGAACATTCTACTGCTCGATAGAATTCTATAGCAGTCTGCTTCTTTCGAGAGCAAAACATTAGGTTACCTCTCCTAGGGTACTTTATGTCTATAAACTTGAGTTTAATTGCCACTAATGTTGTCTACCACCTTTCGTATGAGGAAAAGCTTTATGTCTAGAGGCTGCTGTGAATAAATAATTTATCATTCACTCATATTGTCCAATGTTTATCAAGTTAACCTAACCCTATTGGAATTAAGCTATCTTTAATAACTTGCTACGTATTCATCAATATACAACTTGTATAAAGCATGAAATACCACTGAATAAAAAACCAGAATAATTCCAACTTAAACTGTAAACATTAATAGAAATTAAAGGATTCAACAAAGTAATCCTGAGCCTAAGAGATTTAGCTCATAGCTTGGTAAATAAAGTTCAAGATTAATGTAATAACCAATATCATCTTTAAAAAATAATCTCTAAAGAAATGCGATAAGAATCAAAGGAGAAATTCTAATATGATAGATTTCACCTATCCTACTTCAACACCACCAATGCAATGTCTTGCAGCTGCCAAGATGATACAGTCGTTCCTCCTTCTTCAACCGCTTCTCTTCTTGGTCTTTCCCTCCTTTTTTGTCAAAAGCTACTCCTCCTCTTTTCAAATGGAAATTGCCCCCTTTACTAGGGTTCCCTTTTTGGCTTTTATAGGTTTGACCTTCTAGGGTTGGTCCATCAACCCATAATCCTTTCTCTCTTTTTTAGGTGGATTTTCTAGTACAAGAATAGATAGGACTAAAAATAGTAAGCATTAAGTGTTGACTAGACATCTTCCAGGTTACCATAGCATTTGTGTTGGCAAACTATCCAAAATTTATCATGTCAAACCTTCAATCCTTTACTCCTTTTCCTACACTCCGGACCTGCCAATCAACCACCAAGCAAATCCTTCCCACGGGCAATTAAAAGCAACATGTGGTAACACTTAAGCATAACCCAAGCTCTTTAATGCAATGCTCTAAAAATACCAATGCAATATCTTAAATTGCAACTAAAATAACTTAAGTGCAGGCAATTAGCTAAGTTTAAGGGCATGAATATAACTCTTTTCAGGAGTTATCACCTGCCTAGAAGCTAAGCCCAAATTCGGGAGATTACATTAGCTATTGAAGCAGCTTGATAAGTTATCAAAGTTTTAAAAATAGTTAATTAAAATATTTGTTTATTTTAGAGGAACTTTAGTCACTTTTGAGAAAAACACAATAGTTTTAAAAAACCTAATTAAGTTTAACATCTTCGTTATAATGGTGTTTACCATTGAAAACTTAGTTCAAAATCCGAATTACTCTTTTAACAATAAACATTTACAATTTTGTAGCGGAAAAGTAATATTAACGTAACTTTAATAAAACCATGTTTCATTCATAATTAAATAAAAATTCATATTCTAATAGCCTAACTGATTTAAATGTCATGTATGCCAAAGTAAAAACTGTAAACTAACTCCTATGTCACAATAATAATATAGTTTCAAATAACTGGAATTATAAAATAATCAGTCTAAATACTTTTATATAGAAATCAATATCCGAGTCGAGCCCTCCGAATGTCGAGTCTGCATCCTAACCTTATGGATTATCTGAAAAGAAGGAAAATAAGGGGGAGTGAGCAATAAAAGCTTAGTGTGAGTTTAATCACAAGAAAATAGGAGCAACTAATAACATATAAAGGCATAGTTTATAGCATAATTCACATAGAACATTCGATATATTGGAAATACAAAACAATTTAATATTGTATAAACATGCACATAACACATCATGTCAGTGAACTCATAATCCCAAACACATGCTTTACACATGCAAATAGGTTCAGTTTAACAGATAAGATCCTAACCCATCACAACACACCATAAGAGCTGCCCAAAACTCATTCATCCCTACACACCGGTTTGTGGACAAACTACAAAAAGATGTTGGTTAATACACTACTAGATAGTTGTGAATACACAATATAATTGCAGATAAAAATTGCCAGAAAATATGTGGATGAACCACCAGATTTGTAGATTTATAGTCGATAGAAAACATGAAATTTAAGGTACAATTATAAAATTTAATAAATAGGGGCACATGGCCGTGTGCCCAAGCTGTGTGGTCTGGGCCGGATTTGATTTTGCCTCAATTTTTCGTAAAGAACACACACCTAATTTCTAGGGTCTCGTACGAAAATCCTCACATCTAAATCAAATTTGGGTCACCTATAATAGGTCTTTCAATCGATAAAAGATGCAAGAATTAATATCTACCTTCAAGGTTTATTGAATTTTAACAAGATTTTTGAAAAAAGTTGAAAAAGATTCGAAATTGATTTGAAAGATTGACAAAAACAGTGCTATTCCAGAATCCTAGGGTTCTATGAAATTAGAAAGAAGATTGTTTATCGATCTTGGGACGTGTAGATGTGGATTTGATGGTGTTTCGTCAAATCGGCATGAAAAACAAATTTACCGGGGTTTGATTTTGGGTTTGTGATTCAAATATAGAATTTCCAGCAAAAGAATATAAAGATTTTTATCAAATAGAAAAGTGGGAAAATAAAAGAAAATTACGTATTTTAAGAATAGAGAAAAAGAAATTGTAATTAGGTTTGAAATGGTAACCAAAATCCTATTATGATTAGGTAAGAGACTAAATGGCTAGGTCAAGCAAACTTTGGGGCTGATTTGGTGAATTACCCAATCTACTGAATTTTAATAAAAAAAGGAATAAAATTAACATGGATAAAACTTAGGACTCTAAGGAGGATGAAGTGATGCTTTGCCATTAGGCTATTGCCAATTTCTTGGTCATTTTCTAACACATTTATTTCTTATATTAACTTGGTTTTCATCCTTAATTGCTGAAAAATGAAGAGGAAAAATGCAAAAAGTGGGACTTGAACATTGATTCTCTAAGGGTTTTACTAAGCTTTTAACCATTAATAATAGGACTCGATTCATATTAATTTTATAAATTCTAACCCCTATTTTTTGGGGTGTTACAATATCATTTAATAATTATTTAAGAAACTACTCTAGAATGAACCTGAACAAACTGTTGTCTAAATTCATTCTAGCCTGAACAACTTTGTCCAAGTTCATAACAGACATTGTTTTAAATAATTTTTATTATTTTTAATAATTATTTGAAAAACCACTATTGAATGAACCTAGACAAATGGTTGTCTAGGTTCATCTTAGATGTGTTTTTAAAACAATTTTAAAGATTTTATTTTTTACGATTTTTAAATTTTTTTTAAAATTTGCAACATTGTCATGATATACACGTAGCACACTGCATGTCATTGTCTTGTTTCTCCATTAGCCATGTCGGCACTTAATAGTAGAAATGAATGAATTTTTATATAGAATGGCCACTTTACACTTTAATCTAATGTACATAAGTTAATTTACCTATTTTTTAGTAGTGGGAGTAACATACAATCTTATTTCTAATACAAGAACCTTTATAGTACTTTTATCCAATTAATCTCATATTTTGCAAATTTTTATGATAGTGATTTAAATTATATTTTTCTCATAATGATTTAAATTTTATAGAACTATACCAATAGAGTATCCTAGAACAATGCATTTAACGTTCCTTGTTTCAATCTTTTACCTTACTAACTTTAGCATAAGCAGGACAACCAAAAATTCTAATATTAGAATAATTGGGAGGATTACTTGACCATATCTCCTCTGGAACTTTATTGTTCAATGATCAATGATGAGATTGATTTACTAATTAACTTGTCAAGTTTACGGCTCATCCCAAAATTCCTTCCCTAAGCCTGCATTAGAAAGCATGCATTAAGCCTTTTCCAACAAGGTTTTGTTCATTTTTTTTGTAACTCCATTTTGTCGTGGAGTTCCAGCAATGGTTCGATGTCTTTCAATTCCTTTTCGTTTGCAAAAATCATTAAACTTTGATGAACAAAACTCAAAACCATTATCCATTCTCAACCGCTTCACGGATTTTCCAGTTTATTTTTTCTAACAGTGTCTTCCATTGTTTGAATATTCGAAAGACTTTGCTTTTCTGTTTGAAGAAATAACCCCAAACATTTCTAGAGTGACCATAAATAAAATTTAGGAAATATTTATAACCACCTTTCAGATCTCAGAAGATTGACACTATAAATCATAATGAAATTAATCTAAAGTCCTTTTTGTTCTATGCATTGCTGAACAAAAATTGACCCGGGTTTGTTTCCCAAAAATGTAATGCTTGTAGAAACCTAACTTACTAACTCTAGTGTCTTTGAGAAGACCTCTATTGCACAAGACTATCATACCTTTCTCACTCATATGACCCAGTCAAATGTGCCACAGTTTGGTTGAATCAGAATCGGTGGAAAAAGAGTCACGACGTGTCATCGTGACATCAGGTTGATTCTTGTCACAACGTGATGGTGATTTTTGCTTTTCATTGGTAATCGAAGCCCCACCAGTAACCATTGACCCTTGTAGAACGTATAGGCTACCATTTTTCTATCCTCTCATCATCAACAAGAGCCCCGTGAGAAAATTTTAAACCATTTGACACAATGACTATCCTGCAAGCGTTAGAGTCCAATATTTACTTAATGAGATAAGTTTTTTCTTTCAATCACGAACATACCTAACATTTGACAATGTCCAAATATTTTTGTTGTGCATCCTAATTTGTACTATTCTGATTCCAAATATTTTACATGGAGAGTTATTTCCTATCAGCATAACTCCACCTTCAACGAAACTCTACCTGAAGAACCAATCCCTATTGACACACATGTTATTGGAGAGCCCTGAATCTAAGATCCATTTGGAAATAAGATGAGAGCTTTCGCTCATTGACACCAATAAAAAATCACACCTATGTCCTCGACTACACTTGCATTAGCAACTTCGGCTTTTTGCTTATATTTCTCATCATTTTTGGCATCCCTTTTGATTTTATTTTGAAGTTTCCAACATTCTATCTTAATGTGGCCACCTTTTTACAATAACCACAATATTTGTCACAATTTATGGATTTGGACCTTGTTTTAGACCTATTTCGATCTGTTTTTTTTGGTTTGTTGTCTGCCTCTTACAACTAGAACTGAGACTTGCCCGATTGATTTGTTGTTTGGGCCTAACTCGTTGTCTGGTTTATCATTACTTCAAAGATTCCCCTTCACGTCCTCAAACGAGAGATGGTCTCTCTCATAAATCAGAGTTTCCCTACAAGTTTTATAAGAAGAGGGCAAAGAGCATAACAACAACATAGCTTGATCCTCATCACTAATCTCTGCGTTGAGATTCTTTAAGTCATTAAGAAGGGTAACAAACACACTAATATGAGTTCTAATGGACTCACATTCAGCCATTCTGAACGTGTAGAGACGTTTTTTTAATACTAATCTGTTGGCTAGAGAACTTGTCATATATAAGGCTTCCAGTTTCCTCCATAATGCAGACGTTGTTTTCTCCATCAAAACCTCTTGAAACATATTATTCGTGAGACATAATTGAATAGCGAATAAAACCTTTTCATCAAGCTCTTCCAATTCTGACTGATCCATATTTGCGGGCTTCTTCCTTGTAATGACATTTTTCAAATCATTTTGAACCAGTATTGTTGTAATTTGAACTTGCCATAAACTAAAATTAGAAATTCTATCGAATTTCTCAATATCAAACATTGACATTGTCATCTCTAAACGGGTTGATTACAGAAATCAAATGAGCTCTGATACTGGTTTGTAAGGGGTAAACCCGAATAAAAAAGAATAAAGTGAAGAAAATAAGAATAAAAAAATTGAACACACACTTTTTACGTGGAAAAATTCCTCAAAAAGAGGATAAAAACCATGCGAAAAAGGAGATTTCACTATAATAAAGGAGAGTACAAAAGATGGAGAGAATAAAAAGAAAAACCCGAAGCCCCACAAGAACAGCCCTTCGAAATAAAAAACAAAATTCTCTCAATCTAAATATTTTTGTTGTGTAAAACCTATAGTAACTAAGGCCTTTTTATAGGCTAAAATTCGTAGCATACATGACTACAACAACTCTAGGTTAATCAGAATTTAAGTGGGAAACTAAGAACAAAGTTTAATTGGGGGAAGAAAAGCTAAAATAAACATTGGTCAAAATAAGAGACATTCTCCCACACTATAATATAAAATGCAGTAGAAAGAAGTGAAGTTAAACAAGAAATTAGTGTGTATGTATTTGGATTTTTTTGTATATTTAAAATATTATGAATTTATATAAATTTAGAAGTAAATAATATATATTGCATAATTTAACATGTATGTGTATCTATTTATACTATTATTTTTCCACTTTACGAGTTGTAGTCACTCTTAATTAGGTCATCAATTTAGTTATAAAATTACAAAATATCTATTCTTTTGAATTATAATTATCATGATGATGACACTTTTGTCTTTTCAACTTTTATATCATTTTAAATAAAACAATTACAAATTACAAATCCTAATATCAAACTCATGTTCAATACTATTAAAATAAAATTCATTATCAATCCACCTATATTCATTATTAAATAAATTTTAAAAGAAAAAAGTTAATATAAAAATATTTTATTTCACCCACATTGCGGGGTGACAAAATCTAGTATATATTGTTTTTCTATTAGTTTTCAATTATTTATTGTATTATGTTCATATCATGTCTCAATTTATCTCATATTTTGCATTGTTTTATTAGTGATAAAATTAAATAAAAATATTTGTGCTTATATCGAGTTCATACTATGTCTCAATTAGTCGATAAAAATACCATGGAGACCCTTGTATTAGAGCGGGATTGCATTTCGCCTCTATACTCATAGAATGTGCAAATTAGCCCCTATACGTTATAAAAAATGAAAATGGGTTCTTGTATTAAAAAAATTATCCATTTGTGCTGTTAAGTGATTTTTTGGTTTTTTCACAAAAAAAAAATTATATAAGTGATGTGGAATTAAAGGATGAGTAGAATTAGATCAAAGTACCATGGAGGCTTCTACTAAGAGAATTACATTTTGTCCCTCTCTACTAAAAAATGGGCAAATTAGTCATTGCATATTAGATCAAATAGCAAGTTGATCCTTCTATAAAGGTTCCATCCATTTCTACTGTTAAACGATGACATGGTTGACAGAGCAACCAAACAACGACATATGTACCTAATGCTAATTTGACATTTTACCACATCATCAAATATTTTAATTTTTTTTCAAAATCCTAAAATAAAAAAACATTTAATAATTATTTGAAAATATAATAATTTACTATAATTTATATATCATTTAATAATTATTTAAGAAATTACACTAGAATGAACTTGGACTAATTATTGTCTAAATTCATTCTAGCCCTAAAACTTTGTCCAAGTTCATAACAGACATTATTTTTAATAATTTTTATTATTTTTAAATAATTTTAATAATTTATTATAATTTTTAACAATTTTTAAATATTTTTATATTTTTAATAATTATTGAAAAATCATTGTTGGATGAACCTAGACAAATGGTTGTTCGAGTTCATATTAGATGTGTTTTTCTAAATAGTTATAAAGATTTTATTTATTTTTAAATATTTTAAATTTTTTAAATTTTTTAAATATTGCAATATCATCATGATATACACGTGGCACACTACATGTTATTGCTAGTTGCTCCATCACCCATGTCGATTACTTAATAGTAGAAATAAATGAATTTTTTTGAGAATGACCCTTTAATCTTTAATTTATTACATGGACTAATTTATCCATTTTAAGTTTGGAGATAAAATGCAATCTGATTCCTAGTACAAAAATTCTATAATACTTTTATCCAATTAATCTCATATTTTGCATATTTTTAGGATAGTGATCAAAATTATATTTTTATCATAATGATTTAAATTTTATACCACTGTGTATTTTTATTTTGTTTAACATACGACTTCTTTAAGTTTTCATGTTATTTTTATGTCCTGTCATTTTTTTCATATTTTTATTATTTCATTCCATATTTTGCTTAATTATTTTGTTATAATAATTCAATTTTACATTAAATTAATGTACTTAAAACTCAAATCGTTGCATTTATGATTAATATCAGCATTACACTGAAAATTTCGTAAAATTTCTTCAAGCATACGGGCATATTCTAGTACACATATTGTAATCATCTCCAAAATCCATAGATGACCAAAATAAATTTAATCCTAGAAATAAGCAAATTGTCTCATATTAATTCGGCAATACCGTCCTTGAATACAAGGTTTATTTTTCCATTAAAAAACAATAAAACAGTATAGTTTTTAACTTTAATCTTGTACTCTTTTGAACCCAACAAGTAGCTTTTAACACTATAAATACTTACTACAACCTATGGTTTTCCAGAAGTCTTCCATACCCAGAAAATAAAAGAACATTAGAGCAACAAATTAGATTCTATTTTTTGGGCTGAATTAAATCAAATGGCTGTTCATCGTTCATTAGTTATTTTTGCAATTGTTGCTTTCATGGCTCCGACAATCTCATTGGCTATGGATTATGTCGTGGGTGATGATAATGGGTGGAAGTTAGAAGTTAATTATACAGATTGGGCTAAAGACAAGCAGTTCTATGTTGGAGACACTCTTCGTAAGCTTATCCATTCTTACCCTTCTTTTTAATTAGTAATAAAATTTATGTTGTGTTTATTATGTATGCTTTGAAAGAAAGTTAGGGTTAGGGTTTCACGTATTATGTTGTAACTATACCTAACAACTAAACCCAAGATTGGATTGTAATCCTAAATCAACTTTCGAGACTATAAATTTACTTGTGGATCAAATACTCAAGTTATTTTTTTTTATTTGGGGCTGTAGTTTTCAAGTACAACAATGCTAGTCACAACGTTTACAAAGTGACTGGAGATGACTTCAACAGCTGCAATGTTCCATCAAACAATAGTTTGGGCTTATTCACAGGAAACGACAAAATTAACTTGGCAGCCGCCGGCAAAAAATGGTACATTTGTGGTTTTACCGGCCATTGTAATCAAGGGATGAAGTTTAAGATCACGGTGCTAGACGGTACTGCCCCAGCTCCTCCTCCTAACGCTGCTTCAACATTACTTGCCAAAGCGACCAATTTCCAGATAGTGTTAGGGATGACTTTATCCATTGCGGCTGCATTGATCATGGTCTAGTGAAGCTTTTATTCATGGGGTGAAGTTTGAAGGCTTAGCATTTTAATGAATAAAGCAGTTTGATGTGATATTGGATTGGATTTGTTACTTGCGATTGTTTTTATTTTTCTTCTACAAATGCTTCCCGTTGTAACGTTTGAATTAATAAAAGTGATTTTCTACTGTTTTATCAGCGAAATCCTTTTCTTATTGCGATGGACTTTTAGATTATAGTTACATAATAAATAAATAAATAAACCTAAAATATACCTCATTATAACTCTAAATTTGTAATTAATTTATTTTAAAAGATGAGAAATGATAGAAAAGGTTGACACAAATTTTTATAGTAATTCGGTCTCAATTATCATTCTCTACTACATTAACCCCACTTGTCAAGGATTTTCCTAATGGATTAACTTTGAATCGATACCTTTCAAAGATAATGTCTAACTTTTTTAGCTTTAATGGTTAAATTTCCCTTTTACGTATACCTAAATTCCTAGATTGACCCTCTTATTTTACTTGGACTTGGTATGGAGGATGGAAATGAGTGAGGATGGAAAATTTGTTAATCAAATAATTAAAATTCATAATCACTTTTTAGTTTGTATTTTAACCATAAGATTGTGAATTTTTCATCTTCAATCTTTTATATCCTTCATATAATAAAGTAGAGTCTTAAAGGTTTTTTGGGTGGGGTCATAAGTGATCTTAAAGTTTTATTTCGTCATGTACTTTGACCCCAATTGTAACATGGTTGAAAAAACTATGTGACATTTGGACGAATAAAATCTTGACATGTGACAAAAATTTAATTTAACTTCATACTGCTAAAGCCTTGCCATTTCATAAATCCATTTGAGAGTTTCTTAGAGAGAGAGGAGGATGAAAAATAAAATATATTAATTTTAATTGAAAATTTTGCCACGTGGTTTTGTTCACAATGTTACATTTTGGGGCCAAAGCACGCGATAGAATAAAACTTTAGGGACTAATTTTGACTAAAAACAATTTAAAGGCCAATCTGGCAATCGAGGTATAGTAGAAGGGTCATTTTACTCATAAAGCCTAATGTTTACAGTTTGATCTTTTACTTAGGCTAAAATAAAAACCACTTCTCCCTAATTTTGAATGTTAAACTAGAATCTCTCCTTTTACAAATATATGAAATGAGTAAAGAAAGAAAACCTCTAATAGGTAAGTGTTACAAAGTTTAAGCTCACTCAAAGATTAAGCTAAATGTTGGATCTGATGCTTTAAGCGTAGTATTTTTGTCTATGTACACTTGTAATTTTTTCAAACAAATTGGTTAATAAAAAAATTATATTGATTATAATAATATATGTTGTATAATTTTCTTCATATAGTTTTTTGCAAGAAAAGTAAAATAAAAGCAAATGTTGCTAACTGGTTGTCTAATGTTTAACTAATAAGCGCTATTACGTGGTCGGATCATAATACGGAAAGATAACTTATATTAGTAGAAGAACCTAAACATGCCCTTTGTATAATTAGAAAGGAGAAAACTGATTGAAAGACTAATATGTTGTCTATCAAGTCCAATTGGGGGATGTTTTGTCTTGGGCATCAGAGCGGATAACTTCGAAAAGATAGAGACATAAATGCGACTAGCTAGACTGATAGTACATTAGATTGGACCTACGAAGAATAGATCCTGAATCCATTTATAGATTTATTCACTTGTGACATTCATAGTGTGACATACCTAAATCTTGAGTAGATGAAAAACTATGAATGCATGACTCATATACTTTGATATAAGTAAAAGCTTCAGTTCAAATAGATAAGGAACCGGAAGCTAATGCATTGGGTATACAACTTCTACAATTTGTAGCGTCATTCACAATAGTGGAATTCATATCCCGAGACATAGGTAAATGATATCCTTTCATTGACATTACATGGTTTATGAAAAGTAAACGTGGTTACGGGTCACTCGTCTTTTGTGATGAATGATTTGATTACTATTTGATAGTAATTCACTTTTAATGTAGGAAGATGTAATGATTACCATGAGATAAAATAAGATCACATTTGGATAACAAATATTATCCCAAAGAGACTAACGATATCTTATGATGGTAATACACTTACGATAGGGTCATTGGATGAGCAGTAATCGAGTTGTTTTCATAATGGTATACTGTTAGGGAGAGCTTAGTTGTGATACTATAGTGGAATGAATTCATAACTAAACGAGTTTATAATGAATACGCGAAAAACTGAAACTTAATTATAAACCATTTTAGCCCTAATTGCATATGTCATTGGTCCTTCTACTAGCTTGTTGAAACTAGAAATGAATTGCATGTTGAATCAAATGAACATAAATGAAAAAAATGGAGAACTGAGAAATCATTTGGAAATGATTATGGTTTTCTCCAAAATGAAAATGAAAATCAAAATGGAGAAATGAAATCATCTAGAAATTATTATGGTTTTCTCTAAACTGAAAATGAAAATGGAAAACGAAAAATAAAAATGACCTAAAAATGAATTTATGTTTTGAATTAAATGAAGTTTGAAAATGAAAATAAATCATTTGGTCATAGTGAACCGTTGAATATAGAAAAAAATATGTTTTCTCATTAATTCTTTAATGGTAAAGTCATCATGATTTTAACAGAATTAGAATTGGGTTAAGAATATTATTTAATTGAAAATATATTGAGAAGTTTATTTTGGGAAATAGAAAAATAAATACCGGGTAGATCAAATTATAAGGTATTGAGTTAAAAGCTCGAGAAATACTTATAATTGAATCTGATATGAGAGGGTCCAAAAGCCCTTCATAATAAAGGGTGGGATAGCGAACCCTAGTATTATTAACTAGGGTTGCCACCCCTTATCCTCATAGATAGACTAGAAGTTCATTTTTCTAGTTGAAATAAACTTCTACACTTCAATAAGGGTTCTACCTCCTATCTCTATAAGTAGATGACACCGGTAGGGCTATTTACACAACTTTAAGATATTGTTACTCTGTCTAAAAATAAAGAAAATTTATTCTCAACTATGGAATCTATTTTTCAGAATAACAAACTCTGTTGGTTTCTATTTGAGAAAAGATTTTTCGTTTTCACATTAAAGAAAAGAAAAAATATTTCTAGTTCTATATTTTTATTCGAATTGTTCGAGCCTACACTCGAAGAATTTCATGGTACAAGAATAGCAGAGAAGATCGTTTGATTGAAAGTAGGGAACGACAATTATCTGCTTACCTGAAAACACATTTGCTAATTCAGTCTAGGGTTTATTGCTATAAACATCACAAACTGGGTCAATCTTCAAAACTTTTATTTTTTGTTGTGCAAGAAAATCATTTTCGAACTAGATTTTTTTCAACATTAAACTCTTTCAAAGATTTGAAATAAAGCTTTCTAAAAAATATGTACAATAGAAAGATGAAGAAAACAAAGGTTTAATGAATTTTCTCATAGTTTCTTACTTGAATATTGATCTCTTGAAGTGTACTTATACCAAGGAATGAGTTTCTACTCGTTTATAGCCATTGAAGACAAAATATAGCCATTGGAGGATGTAAAATCACGTTTATTAAAGCCTTGCATGACAAAGGATCAAGCCTTTTAAGTGGGAGATGGATCTTTTGTACCTCGATAATAGCTTGTGGCTATTAACTGAGGGGAGGATTGATCATTTACTTCAAATATTCTTTAAAACACCTTGAAAATATTTTGGATTGACTCAAAAACATTCGAAACATATCAAATCATTTTATGATAATGTTTATAAGTATTTTAAAATCTTGAAAATGTTTGATGGGATTTTTAATAATATTTTCAAAAAACTGACATCATTGAGCTCCTTCACTCTAAGCACCGTAGCATTAAACCTTTTGATATATTCCTATTAGGTTTCATTGAGGTTCTACTTAATGGACATAACACATGCTAAAAAACTAAGGTCTCATCACAAATCCAAACATGTATTACATTGATATCACTTGATCTGAGAGATCATTGATAGACATGATATAGGTATGGGTAAGATACCCACAGAAGATAATCTAGCTGATTCGTTTACTAAGGTTCTGACACAATAGAAACAAAATCATCACATGGAAGGTCTAGGGCATAGATATATGGGCGATTGGCTTTAGTATTATTAGGAGATTGTTAGTGTAAGCCCTAAAAGTGAATCATGATTTGGTTGTAAGATCTAAACAATATTTAATTGGATTAATATTATTATAGTTTTATAATAATAAATCTAGATATTTCTTCATCCATGAGTAAATCATATGGTATTTAACACTTGTGTAGATACAGCCTATGGAACACATTAGTCTATGCAAGGAAATTATAAAGAGTTATAATTATGAGATCTCTATGCATTACACTTGTGATTCCTAAATTGTTTTCAGTCATTGTATTATCAAGATAGGGCATTGTTAATGCTCAAAGGTCAACACATGTTAAGCATTCATGAATAGGATGCATGCAATTGATTTCATAAGTTGAAGTATAGGATACTTGATCATAACATGTGGGTGCTTGTTATGAGAATAAATATACTGAACATGACCCACTATGAGAGTTCTTATAACACCCCAAACCCGACCTAGGAGTTATGGCCGAATCTGGCGTGTCACATTGAAGTGTCTTTCGAAAATTGGACTCATTGGTAAAAATTTGTTTTTAAGTTAAAGAAAAAACCCTTTATTATTAATTAACATATCAACTCGTCAAATGTTTTTCTTATTATCTGATATTGTTTTAATAGGTTGATCTAAAATCGCGGAAGCTTTTGAATACTTTAAAGTTTAAATTTTGTGTCTTTGAAAACAACAATTATTTTGAAAATTCGTCTTCTGCTAAACTAGCAGCTATAAATAAGAAAGAAAAAGCCCAATTAAAAATTTAAACAAACATAAATGGCCTTATTACATAAACAAAACCCAACACAAACTTTAATTTTAATTAAAAGCAAGTGTAGTACAGCTGCAATTGTGTGGCCACCTTGCCACTAGACCACAAGCTCTTTCTGTGTCATAAAACAAACACTATTATTTATAAGGCCTATATGTCAATGTCCAGATTCATTTAAAAGAAAAACTAAAAATTCTACAAAAGCCAAGACTTGGACCCAAGCTTCTCAAACACTTTCATACACACCCAAATCACTTACCCATTAAAGCAAACAAGCAATTTTTGTTAGTTCCTTGCACAACTAAATATTTATGTGCAATCTCCTAACTATTCCCTTGTTCAAAACCTATTTCTTCTAAGCCCAAAATTTGGGGTGTTACAGTTTTAGTTGGTATTTCACTTAAGTGTTGTCTACAAAAATATTATCATGTGTCAGTAATGTAAATAATCCTTAGAGTTGTGACATTGGCTCACCTTTTATGTTGAATGCCAAATGTTGATTCATCAAAAAATAAGTTCATTTTGATGGATGCTTAAGGTAGGATGTTTTGGGTATGAAACAAGACATACAAAGGTGATAGATGGTCCAGAGAGGATCCATCACCCTAAGTGATATGAGGTGACATATCTTATATGCCCTTGACTTGTATTAACTGCAAGTCCTTGGCCAAGTCAATTAATCAGGTTTAATACAAGGAGTTGTGTAACTAACGTGGATGAGCAAAGGTAGACACCGTGCCATGACATTTACCTTATTTGTGTATATGATTGAAGGATTGAATTACACATAGATACCATACACTAAATGACTTTATCAAAAATATATTTTGGCTCTTCCAATAATTGGGGGTTATAATGGGTTGCTAGATCTCGCTCATAATCTATAAATATAATTATTTCTAGATTAAAATAGATTACATTTATTTTCAACATACTTGGAAGCCTAATGGGTCACACACGATAATGAAATTTGGAAATTAAAATGAGAAATGACTAAATTGAATGGTTCAACAAAGTCCAAAGGGCTATAGTGTAATTAGTCAAAATTTCATTAAAACCCTAGTCTATATATTCTAACTTAGCCACATGTCTTGAGGTATTATTTTTTTCTTTTTGGTCTCTGTTTTTCATGAACAAACAAAGATAAAATAGAACAAAATTTATTTGAATTTTTTCTTCTAGTTTTCTTTTGGTATTTAGATTGAGTCCAAAAAGGGTGTGAGTTTGTGTGATCAGAGAGCTAACACTATCTTGGCAAAGTGGATCTCAACCTTGCGAAGGTTTTCAAAATTTCTACTGTGGATTATCGTTAGAGGCAGGTGGTCTGTCATAATTCGGTGTAGCATATTAAACTAATTTTCACATTGAAGGAGCTTCAATAAAAGCATTTTCATTATGTTTTAATTAAGATTCTTTAGTTTTATTTACATTTAATAAAATGTGCACATTGAGTCTTCTGTTAACCTTAAAGGCTGAATGAGGCTTAAGGGAGAGCTAACGTACTTCATGAGTGTACAGGAGACCATTAGAAGGCATTTCGGGCCAATATTGGACGTTATGTCGCAACATGGGAGATCCGATGTCGCAACATAAAGAGTAGAATAGAGAAAGAGAGAAACTGCCTTCAATATCTCGACACAGGCTGAGAGTGTCAAGACATACACCTGAAGATGGCTATAAGAGGAACATATTGTTGCTGTGAAAAGAATAAAACACGAAGTAGGGGTGTTTTGGTCTGCACAATCAAACTTTAAGCTCAGGAACGTCAGCTATCCTAGGGCTAAAGATGACGACTATCTAAAGGCTATTAATAGACCCTTTTGACACACATTATTGACATCAGCTTATATTTTCTCTTTAGGTTTAGGTTTTGTTTTCTTTCTTTCTTAAGTTTTCATAGTTTTAGTTATTTGTTTTCTTCAAGAAATCAAATTGTAAAGGAGATCCAATTCTATGGATTCGTACTATTCATCAATATTAACCAGGCTTTCTTAAACTCTCTATTTCTCTCCATTACTTATGATTAATTCTTCTATTTATTTCATGTTGTTTATGAAAGCCATGTGAAACTAATCCTTCTAAGGGGGATTAGCAAATGGAGGCATGATCTCTTAACTATTTTGTAGGGTTACTCAACGGATCAACTGTTTGAGAAAGGAAGAACGTGAAACAATCCCTAGGCCTGAAACCCTGGGAAGTCATCAAGGTGGGAAGTAACCCAAAATTGGTATTGCCCTTTCATGAACATCTTTACCCTAAGCTAGTCTGGACTGTGCGGTCAGACGATAAGTAGTTCTTATTGACTCATTATGTTAGTGGAAGATTAGAAGTCCTACTAGGGTAGCGACTAGTTTGCTGACGAGGAACTCGAGACAATAGTTAATTGGGATTGTCGAAGCAAGCTGATCCCCCATCTTTAGATTTAATTAACCTTATTTATCCTTATCTCTTGCAATTTTTAATTCTTTTATGTTATTTTACTTTATTAGTTTACAAACCCTAAAAATACTTCTTGTTTACTCTCGTACTATAAATGATTAAAGAGTATTAATAGATCTTTAATTGTTTAGGTTAAAATTAATTTAGTACTTGCCTCCCTTGGGTACGATCCTTAGATTACTCAAGTACTTCATTGTAAAATTTATATTAGAAGTCAACCCGTATACTTGTGGATGCCACCTCATAATTCTCTATTCTATTACATTATTCACACTCTGGACATAAGTACGTTTGGAGGCGGTCAAGTTCTTGGCGCCATTGTTAACGAGGCAATGTCACTAGATTAATTTTAACTTTTGCAACTTAAAAGAATAAGTAGGAAATTTCTCAACTGTTGATATGATTTTATTTTATTTTAGTGTTACTAATCTTTTCTTTATGGGTTTAGTGTTTGACTCACAGTAGAAGCACACCTATTGTAGCAACCACAAACCCAGAAAGAATAATCCAAAGAAATCGCCAATAGCAGCAGTAGCAAATGAAAGATACCCCACCACCAGCTGCAGTTAACATACCATGTGATAATCAATTGTTCCACGATGCTGACGATAACGCCTTAGGAGCCCACCAGCACCACAGTTACCCGCAAACCTACAGATGGCTCGAAATGAGAGGACTCTAAGAGATTATGCCCTACCAAGCCTAAACATGGTTCAGGAAAGTATAGCAAGGCCGACGATTACAACTAATAATTTTGAGATCAAACTGGCAATGATAAAAATTATCCAAAATAATATGTACTTTAGGGGCACTATGATAAAGGACATTCACCAGCATTTGAAACGATTTCTCTAACTCTGTGATACTTTTAAGTATTATGGGGTCACCGATGATGCTATTTATCTTCAATTGTTCCCCTTTTCTTTGACTGGTAACGCCTTTTCTTGGTTAGACTTATAGGCACCAGGGTCTACCACGACATGCGACGAACTCGCTAGAAAGTTTTTACAAAAGTTATTTCTGATTAGCAAAGCAGTTCAACTAAGAAGAGAGATAGTTGTCTTTACATAGATGGAGGGAGAAAGTTTCTGTGAGGCATGGGAACGCTTCAAAATGTTTATTCAAAACTGTTTGTAGCAAGGATTTCCTAAGTGGATACAACTACAAGTATTTTATAACGAGTTGGATGCAAACACACGATTTAGACTAGATAGAACAACATGAGGAGCCTTTATGAATAGTACGTATGAGGATGCATATGAAATTTTTGAAAATATGGCATTAAACTCTTGTCAGTGGCCAACTGAACGTTTCACATATGTCCAGAAAACCGCTACAGTCAAAGCTATTTAAAAGGATGATAAGTATCAACAGATAGTGGATAGATTAAACCGTATGGAATCTGTTTCTACACCGTCTATGTATGGAGTAAACAAGCCACTCTTTCAGTATATCAACAATCCTATCGAGGATGTAAATTACATTGAGAATAGGGGTGGAAACCTTTATTTGAATACATATAATCCCGACTGGAGAGATCACCTAAACTTGAGATGGGGGGAAACAAAAGAAGAGGTAATTACTAATTACTAATTACTAACCTCCTTTTTTGCAGAAACCCTAAGAGTAAACCAACCCAAGTGACCATACTGCATGTGGTTAATGTCTAGATAGAATTGAGGAAGAGATGCAGTTAAAGAGAATAGATGTCAAGTAGGTGCAGTATGAGTGCACCAACTCAACAAGAACATTGACTAAACTTGAGGATGAAATGAGCCAATTAATGAGCATGATGGGTGATATTAAAAGGAAAATTGGTTCTAGCATTCCCAATAACATGGAAGATAATCCACAAAAGGAAGGTAAAGAGTATGTGAAAGCCATAGTACTCCGATCGGGCAAGGTATTGAGTAGCCCAAAAATACCTACCCCGGAGGTAACTATGGATAATACTGATGAACCTTAAGACAATTCCTTGAAAGTAGAAGATAGACCTGAACCAAAAGAGGCACTAGCACCAGCGACTGAGACAGGAAAAGAAACATCTAAAGTTGCCCAAATCATGATAGTCCCATTTCCATCAAGATTAGAAGAAAGACAAAAGTAGGACGAGGTTGAATTTGTGAGTTTTCTAAATTTGTTTAAAACCTTAAACATTAACCTAACTTGAATCGAGTTAATTGAGAAGATTCCTAAATACGCCAAATTTTTAAAGGAGATGATGGTAAGGAATTCGAAAATTAAGGTAGGCAAATTAGTTAATTTAAGTGCTTCCTATAGTGTGATTATTTCAAGACAAGTACCTCAAAATTTGAAAGTCCTGGGAAGTTTTACTATTCCCATAGAAATTTAATAGAGCTCTATGTGATTTAGGAGCTAGTATCAATTTAATGCCCTTATCAAATTTTGAAAAACTTGGGTTAGGGAATCTTAAAACAACACAAATAACATTACAATTAGATGATATGTCTCCGGAACATCCGAAGGAGTACTAGAAGATGTGCTAGTTAAGGTGTGAAGTTTTATTATTCAAGCAGATTTTGTAGTACTTGATTTTGAGGAAGATCGTAAGATACCGATTTTAGTAGGAAGACATTTCCTGGTCATTTCTAGGTCCACCATTGATTTCAAGAAAAATGAGTTAACTATGAAAATTAATGGTGAGACTGAAATCTTCAAATGTGGCTATCAACTGAATGAAGAAGATCAGAGGATATTAGGGGAGCATTGCAAAAAATTACTCATCTCTAATGTTCCCGAGTTAAGGGGAATGATTCCCTTTATGAATTGAAAAAGAATAAACAGGTTGAAAGAATGAGATAAGTTAGGATTCGCTCAGTTAGGATCATCTAGTTAGAGTCTACTAGCCATCTTCTAGTTAGGATCACTCAGCTAATCTGAATGCATCTAATCACGTATGAGTGAAATACATCATGATTTTAATTGAAAACATGATCGACTGAGGCACAAACACATTAAACATGAATCAAACAAATATTATTGAATTAACATAATCATCTTAGCTAAACAAAATTAAGCTATTATTGTTGATTGCAAGATCATGAAACACTTAGCAAACATGTTTAAATTAAACAACAAGGAGAAAAGAGTAAACTCTACTTTAATTTAGCAGCCTTTCGGATCTTTCTGACTGAGGTGTTTTTTTTATCCGCCCATTACTCCTTCGCTAAGGGTTTGTCAAGGTGGCCAGCCAAGAGATGGTCTTGTCAAGGCTTTTGTTGGCTAAAGAATGGAAGGGAAAATGGAGTGGCTAGGTGTGGGGAAAAAGGAAAGGGAATTGGAATGAAAGGAAAGAATGCAGAATGAGAGATATGGTATGAATTGAAGGATCAAGAATAAGGGATCAGTAGTGTGGTATCTATAGGTGAAGGTGAGGATGAAGTCTACTAAAAATAGAGTTTAAAATCCCTCCATCTTCTCCATTGCATGGCTACCCAAAAATAATGGAAAGGGAGGTAGTTTAGTTGATTATTTCAAAGATAAAATCATGCTATTATTAGCATAGAGTGGATGGTTTAAAAGTTATAGTTTTTGTGCCGATTTCTGATTAAGTTGCAACTGTAGGGACCTTCAATGAAATATCCCAAAGGTAATTTTTGGGCATCCATATGCTTGTGCCAAAATTGGGCTTGACTCCTTTGTTGGACAGTTTCATGATCCAAAAATTAACCAGACATGTCCATTATGTAACACACTTTAGTTAAGTCAAATTAGCATCCTTATGACCCAATTTTGCATAGTATTACCGTCAAAGTAAGGTGGATGTGTCTATGTCCATACATCCTTTAGGTAATCTCATCTTTCATGGACCCACTACATAATAAAAATCTCATATTAATAATTAACATAAAAATAATATAATTTTATGCACAACAATTAGGTAATAAAACGTAATTCTGCGCACTTCAAAATTCATGTGTCATATTAACATTTAAGCAAAATCCACTTAATTTATTCACAATTACTCAAGATTAATATAATTATTACATCAAAAGGTGATAAAAATATATAGAAAAATCCAATATAATTTCAAGTTTACACACTACCAAACTTAAACCATTGCTCGTCCCTAGTAATGTTCAGGCACAACATAACTTTTGCTAAGACAATTTTGCAATATGATAAAGAAACATCAATCTTTGCACATAATCATGCTCAAAGATGCTTTTTATTGATAAGAAGTTCGAATGCAAATATTATTTCCAAACTTTATACTAAATACAACATAATGTCAACATGAGTCATAATATGCATGCATTTCAAAGTCATATATAACATTCACCAATCAATAAACTTTCCTTATCAATCTAAGCATAGCAATCATAAGGTTTAATTAGTGGTCTTTATATGTTGAACTTAGCAATTCCTCTCCACTAATGTAGTCGGTCTAATCATCAAATCAATAGGTATTTTATTATGTTGTAATAAGGCTAGGCTAAAGGTAGGGATATGGAGAAGTGAATTTTTGGGTTCAATAATCTTAACCCGAACTTTGTCTTGGATCCTTTTGCGTCACAAGCTTCATACAAATGGGTCTTTGGAACACACAAACTTATTACGAACTCATGCTCAACCTTTATTTTTTAGACTTTGAGCAAACTTATTTGCTCTCACTACAGGAAATTAAGCTTTTAGTGGCGTTTGGATTGAAAACGCTGCAAAGGTTATACATTAATGGCACTAACCGAAAAATGCTGCAATAAGGAAAGCAATAGCAGCGCTTGTGAGAAAAACGCCACAAAAGGTAAAGTAGTAGCGGTGTTTCTGAATAAACACCGCAAATATTTATTAAATTTTAATGAAACGGCGTTGTTTTGATAGCCTTTATTTTCCCAAATCAGTTCCCCGAAATCCCTATTTTTTCCCCAAATCCCTTGCTTTTTTCTCCCAACGTCTTTTTTTCCAAATCAGTTCCCCTCCTCAAGATCCCTAACTTTTTCCCCCCAAATCCTTTACTTTTTTCCCCAACATTTGCTGCATCACTGTTGATAGTCCTCTGCTGCATCGCCGTGTAAGTTTTTATATTTTTCATTTAGTTTGTTTGATAATTTATTTTCTCATCTTTCACATCCTAACCCTTTTCACTTACGTATAAACACTTCACCAGACGCAACACCATAGAAAAGAAAGAGAGAGAGACAGGTGAGACAAACAACTGTAAAAGGAGAAAAAGAAAGAAAGAATGGAAAGTAATAAAATGACCTGCCGTTCTTTTCACTTTCTTCAAAAATTTCTCCCAATCTGTGCAATTAATCTAGTGATTTTTCATTTCATTCTATATATTTTTTATATTTTTTAAATTTCGGATAATGTTATTGGGTTGTTGAATTTTACGAGTTGGAACTATAATTTTTAAGGTTTTTTGGGTTACTTTTTGAATTATAATTGATTATGAGAAGTGAAATCTCTTTGTTCTTTTATTATTTTGTTCATTTCTTTTTACCGAATTTCAATCATGTCCTCACTTAGAGAGAACTTTTGTTCCTTATACTTCAATTCCTTGATGAGTAGAAATTTAAAGACATTGTTCATAATTATGCTATTATCTTTGCACTCTTTGTTTTTGTTCTTTTCTTTTCTTGATTTTTATAATTTAAATCTTTTAATCTATTCATGCAATTTTTTGTGTATTTGTTGATTAATATATTTAAATTTAATAGAATGGGAAATGGAATGAGAGAAAAGAATGTAGAATGAAAGATGTGTTATGAATGAAGGGATCAAGAATGAGGGATGAATAGTGTGGTATTTATAGGTTCAAGTGAGGGTGAATTTTACTAAAAATAGAGTTTAAAATCCCTCCATCTTCTTCATTGCATGGTCGACCACAAATTATGGAAAGGGTGGTGGTTTGGTTGATTATTTCGAACATAAAATCATGCTATAATTAGAATAGAGTGGATAGTTTCAAAGGCATAGTTTGTGTGACAATTTCTGATTAAATTGCAACTGTAGGGACCTCCAATGAAATATCTCAAAGCTGATTTTTGGGCAGCCATATTCTTGTGCCGAGATGGGGCTTATCTCTCCCTTGTTGGACGGTTTCATAATCCAAAAATTAATCAGACATGTTCATTTTGTAACACACTTTAACTTGGTCAAATTAGCATCCTTATGACCTAATTTTGCATGGTATTACCGTCCAAGTAAAGTGGATGTGTCCATGTCCATGCATCATTACGGTAATCTCATCTTTCATGGACCCACTGCATAATAAAACCACATATTAATAATTAACATGAAAATAATATGATTTATGCACAAAAATCATGTAATAAAGCATAATTTCGCATACTTCATAAATTCAAGTCTCATATTAACTTTTAAGCAAAATCCACTTAATATATTAACAATTACTCAAGATTAATATAATTATCAAGTCAAAATGTGGTAAAAATCTATATAAAAATCCTATATAATTTTAAGTTTACATTGGTTCATTGTATTGTATGATTCATATTATGTTTTAATGTTCGATATAAAAATACCACTAAGTTGTACTCAACATACAATATTATTTTTCGTGCACAGGCTAGGTATTTTTCGATTCGATCATCAACTCAATATCCAACGACAATCCTAGACTTACGTGTTGGTGATGTTTTAATTTTGGTCATGGCATCTACCTAAGGTGTCATTTGGTTATACAATATTTTATTTTGGTTCCTTGATAGCATTTTTAGGATCAAGTATACAAATGTATAAGTATGTGTTGGAAATGGTCATGTAAATATTATTTTGTTGAAGCAGTTTGGAATATATGCTTAATGGTCTAATTGTTGAGAAAATAATATGCTAAGTGATGTGTTTGGTTTATACATGGTTATGAAAGTTATGGATGGTATGCTTGTGTTGAACTTGTGATGAATGGTAAGTTTTGGTGCATGTTTTTGTTGTTGAATTTGAGTTATTCATTATAACTTAAAGGGTTAAATGATGTATGCTAGATTTAACATGTTGAGGTACCTTTGAAGGCACATTGGTATGGTTTGAATGTGATATTTTGGTTGATTTTGAATTGTTAATTGAGATGTCAATTGCGGCATATTGGTTAGGCACTTAAGATGATTGCTATAAGTGATGTTTTTGGTGTGATTATGATGTTTTTGAATTGGTTGAAGTATGGCGCAATGTTGGCTTTTGAAGAGAACTAGGGATATAAAACTTGTATTGAAAGGTTTCTTCAGGTACACACGGCCTGACACATGGTCGTGTGCCAT
This sequence comes from Gossypium raimondii, assembly GCF_025698545.1. NCBI lineage: Eukaryota > Viridiplantae > Streptophyta > Magnoliopsida > Malvales > Malvaceae > Gossypium > Gossypium raimondii. Next base: position 16,836,036 of record NC_068575.1, on the reverse strand, counting down.
ACACATTCATATGGAATGATCGTGTGGTTTGTAGGTTTTGATGATATTTGGTGTACACAGCCACAGTCTGTTACACGGTCCAACAACACGGCCATGTAACATATTTTGAATATTTTCACTTTTGATGTACATGGCATCAATAAGTTACACAGTTGTTCACATGACCATGTGACTCCAGCCCCACACGACATCAGGCTGTTATACGGCTTGCCCACACGGTCGTGTGTCCTTTCTCACACGGCCTTAGACTTCCACATGGTCAGGGGACACGATCATGTGACCCCTATTTGTGGAATTTTCGTATCTTTTTATCTTTGTTTAAAATTGATCCCTATTTGATGCAAGGTTGGTTTTAAGCTTTTATAAGCTCGATATAAACCCAAATTGGTTGTAATCATTGTTATACTTAATTATATGTGATGTATTGATATTTAATTGAGATTTTGAATAATAAAGTGCATGTAAATGAATTGTATTTGTTTGTAGCATTCTATTAAAAAGGTTTAAGGATCAGACCGGGTAAGGGGTGTTATTAAGGGGGTACCTTTGGCGACTTCTCCGAGGGGCGACTAGCCTGTATTTGTTCAAATTCCTTAAAGATCGTAGTTGGGACAACAAACTTTTTTTTTAAATTTTATGTCTCTGATGTAAGTTTAATTTGTGAATAGGTAGCACAATTTCTTTTTAACTTAGTGATATTTTAGTATGAATGGTAATTCGTTCTGATGTGATACCCATACCCAAATTTGACGAATGAGTCGAGTGAGGGTTTTACGAGGAGAATTGTCATTAGTTAAACTGTGGTTATTTTAAAAGTTTAACATTTAGGACTTTGGTGAAGCTAATTATACTCTTGGAATGTGAATCCTTAGGGATTGAAAGAATAAAACAATAGCTTTGTCACAAGCTTCTTACATCGATAAGGTACTAGAACGATTTGCAATGACCGATGTGAAGCCAGACGCTCAACTGACTGCATCGAGTTTTCATATTTCTTTTGATCAATGTCTTAATACGATGAAAGAAAGAGAGAATATGAATAAGGTTCCATATGCTTCGATACTTGTAAGCCTTATGTATACGATGCTTTGCACACATCCAAGTATCTGTTCCAAGGTGAGCATGATTAATCTATATCAAGAGAATCCTGGTCTCAGACATTGGTAAGTTGTAAAGCATATATTAAGGTATCTTAAAAGAACTAGGGATTATATATATGTGTATTTTAGAGAGAACCTTACTCCTATTGGTTACATAGACTCAAACTTCCAAACCTATAATGATTCAAGGAAATCAACATCGAGAAGTGTATTCATCCTAAACGGTGGAGCCATAGTATTGAGAAGTGTAAAAAAAAGTTGCACTGTTGACTCTACTATGCAAGGCAAGTGTGTGACTACTTTTGACGCAACTAAAGAAGCGATTTGGCTTCAAAAATTTTTAATTGATCTTGAAGTCATTCCTAGTATGCAAAAAGCTACAATACTGTATTGTGATAATAGTTTTGTAGTAGCCAATACCAAGGAAATGAGAAGTCACAAGAGGATGAAACAAATTGATCAGAAGTATCACTTGATACGAAAGGTAGTAGTCGAAGGAATTATATATGTGGTGAAAGTATCTTCTAAGGATAACCTTTCAGATCCGTTTACTAAAGCTCTTGTAATTAAGAGTTTTAACAAACATGTTGAGGATATTAGAATGTGAAATATGACACATTTACTTCACTAGGGAAAATGGGAGATTGTTGGGAAATGTGTTCATATTTTAGTAAACATGTAATTGTTTTCTATGTATTTGAATGATTAATAAATAAATAAACTTAATTTCATATTTCATTATTATGCCTTTTGTGTTTCTGTCTTTCATGTTTTGCATGCATAACGAAATTGTGACAAGAAAATATTAGCTCATTAATTGTCTAAGTTCAAACTGATGATAAGTGGCACTGTAAGAACGTTTACATTACAAGAAAGACAACTTACTTCAGTTGATAATCTAAATGAGTCTGTAATCCTGTAAAAGAATCAAAGTGAGCATTTGATTCAAGTGCTTACAAGGATTATTGTGTCTACAATTCCAATTGGGGGGATGACTAGTGTTCGCTATTAGAGCAGTTGACTCCACGAGTAGAGACATAAATGTATTCATTGGAAGAATGATACATTGGACTGGACCTAAGATGAATTAATTTTGAGTTCGTTTGTGAATTAATTCACTTGAGATGTTCATGGTGTGATTTACCTAAATCTTGAGTTAGCTACTAACCATGCGTATGTAACTCATGTGTTTTGATATAAAATAAGGCTTATGCTCTCAAGATGATCAAACACATAGTCAGTATGTCGGGCACGTGACTTTTGTATGGCATGACTTTATTAGCAATAATGGAATTCATAGCTCGATTAAATAGTTAGCGATATCCTCTCATTGGTATTGTGTGGTTTGATAAATATAGAATGTGGCCTCAGGTTGCTTGTTCCCGAACAAGCAATTTATCATAGTCATTTGTTGACAGTGATAATATTAGTCATTAAGAAGACACAATGGTGAAAATGAGATAAAATAGGGTTGTATTGAGTGAGTGAATTTAACTCAAAGGAATCAAGGATATCATATGAGGGTAACACACACATGACGAGGTCATTAGACAAAGTAATTGGATGTATTGCTTTCATAAATAGTATACAATAATGAGTTTTCAATCATGGTACTTCTTGTGGAATGACTCCATGATTAAGTAAATTGTGAATTATTGGAACAATGTTTCTGGGCATAATTGCAATTACTGGAGCCGAATTGTATATGCCTGATTGGTCCCTCTGCTAGCTCAGCAAAAGCTCGGTTAGACTCCATTTGAATTAGAAGAAAATTTTACAACTTTAGAAATAATTTAATTGAGTCAATTTATTCGATGTGGATTAAATTAGGTAGTAGTGAGAATTGTTCAACTAGAAAATTTGATTAAAGTTTCTTGAAAAATTAGTTTTTGAGAATCTCGGTGAGTTTTTGGAAAATTATTTTTGATCAAGTAAAATTAAATTAATCAAACTAATTAAAATAAATATGATATATTTGGAAATTAATTTTCAAGTTAGATAATTGGCCCAATGGGTAATTGAACTTGAAAATTGGACCTGAGATCGAAAATTGAGCCTCAAAACCCAAAACCGAGATTGAGACCCAAAAATTGGTCAAATCGGGCCCGATATGTAAAATTGGGTTGATGGTCAAATCGATGGTTGGACTGAACTAGTCGCGCCGTCATTAGACCCAGACTGAACTAGCAACAACCGAACTGTCAGGGTGTTTTGAGGGTGTTGCACATGCAGTGGCAGCACCAGACACGGCGATGCTGATGGCTGCAATGACGACATTTTGGTGGTTAACGGATGATCATCGATGACAGTTCTTTAGCAATTAAGCAGTGGAAAAATCACACTCCTACCTACATTCCACCGAATAATTTGATTTCAGATTAACTATTCCAAAAATAATATATTTTTAATAGTTTTAATATTTAATTTAATTTAATACTTATCTTGATAATATTCTATTAATTCAATATTAAATTTAATCTTATATTTATCTTGATAAATATTATATTAATTTAATATTAAAGTAATTAAGTTTAATCATAGTTGAACTCTCTAAACTCTCCTATATAAAGAAAGCCATGAGTTATTATTTTTAACACACTTGAATTCAAGAGAAAATTGTTGGGAGAAATTTCTCTAAATAAAACATTTCAAAAGATTTCTAGAAATATTTTTATTATTTACAACTTGACCTAGAAGTTTAGAGAATTTGTGAAATTACCCCACTGGTAATTGGGTAATTTTGTGCAAAAAAAACTTATTTGAAACGAGGTCACACTCGGAAAACATGAGCTTGAAGATAGTAGAGAAGACTACTTGGTCGAATCGTTCATTCTAAATGAATCAGAAAGGTACAATTTTGATTAAGAGTTTATTACTTTAGATATATCACAACCAAGTTCTTATTTTTGGAAAAGAAAATTAAAACTACGGTTTTTCCTTCAATATTATTTTCCGTTGCATTTTCCAAACCTAATTTTCCAACACATTCTTCGATACTTAATCCCATAAAGGGAAAGGTGATGAGAAATTTGGAGAATGGTTTAATACAGTAATAGTGGTTTTAGTAGGGCTGCTATACCTAGCTTTTTATATCATGAGCTGTTTGTGTCTTCAAGATTGTTATTACATGTGAGTGTGTATAGGGTGATAACCGCTCCTTGCATCTGAATGCTTGAGGTTGATGTCTTTCTCGTGACTAATCTTTATTTCAGGCCCTTTTCTGATTGTGTCCTCTAAATTATGGCAGGTGTTGTTTCTTGGTTTAATAGTGGATTGTTATTTGCACATTATATGTTAGATGGGTTTCCTTATATTATTATTATTAACTAATTTGGACATTATATATAGTTATAGTTTACATTATCTAAAATTTGTGACATTCATGTATTCAATGGATCTTGTTCATAAGAGTAATTACAGGAAACAATCCAAGAAATGCAACTTTGGCCATAAATTTTGAATTTTTTTCTACTTGGATATCGAAAGATGATGGTCCATACCATTTCCATCATTCTTGAAACCAATTTTGGAATTTGAATTAGGCACCATATTTGAAATATATGAGCCAAGAATGCCTCATATGTTGATTTTTCATTAGGAAGGCATTATACCAGGCCATTTGGTAATCCCAATATGTGAAATATGGGTGGTGGTCTATTTTGGTGGTAAATTTGGCTATAAATTTCTTGGTCAAAAAATTTTAACTATTTGGGATGTTGAATGAGTGATAAATTTTAAATCTTTTGAGTCTGTATAATGTTTGAACAATACCAATCCGGTTTGGACTAGCATGTTTCATAATATTGCGTATGTTTTCGAGAATCTAAATGGCTCAAATTTCATCCATTGAAAACTTCTTTTACAAGAATATATGGAGGTTTTTTTGAAAAAATTTCCTCCCTAATAATTTTTTCAAAACACTAATTTCGAAAATACTATGAGGATTTTTTGGTAGTAGCCTGTGAAGACATTACTTCTTTTGGGAAAACATCTTGGAGAGATGTTTCCTTTAAAATATTTTTGCGAGATTTTTGTTTGTGTAAAACAATCTCTTTATTTTTTTAAATCTTTTGTTGTTTCATCAGCAATTTGTTTGAGAGGAATTTCGTCTTTTAATTGAGAAAAGGCTAATGCCACTTCTAAGAATTGAGAAATGGACTCAATCCATTTTTTGATTTGTGAACCAATTTTATTTGGATCTTGTGCATCTTGAAGAGATGCATTTTTGTAGGATTTTGATGAGGATGGCGATCTCTTATTTTCTTATTCAAGAAAAATTTCATACCTTTACTTAATTGGTTTTGAAGAAATTTGGGTTTTTGTGGATGGTTCTTCTATTTTTCTTTTTCCTTTGTCTTTGAGTTTGGGCGGCATTTTTTAAGAAACTCTCTAGAGAGAATATTAGGCAAAGAATTAGTTTATCCTTTGATGTATTCAATGTAAAATTCAAATATGCTCAAAATTGGTTTCCATCTTGCAAATTTCTTTTTGAGACAATATTTTGGACATATTTTTGTAAAACTTCTTTTGTTGATTTGCAGTCAATTCATAAAAGGAATTTTTTATTTAATAAATCACTTTAAAATTTTGTAATACATAAAAGAGTTGATAAAATTTCTTTTTTGATAGTACCATAATTTTGTTGAGCTGGATTCCAGTGTCTAGAGGTAAACTAGACTATTTGCTCTTATCCTTCCTTCACTTGTTTTAGGATCCCACCATACCTTGTTTTAGAAGCATCTGATTCTACTATATTCGGGGCATTTGGATCAGCTAAATGTAAATAAGGAAGTTTAGTAATTTGTGTTTTAATCATGGTAATAATACTGGTGTGGTCATTTGTCCAAGGTTTTGGATTCTTTTTGAGCCTAACATATAAAGGCTTATGTAATTTGCTAAGACCTGCATAAAATTTATGACATAATTGAGGTTTCCTAAGAACCTTACAATTGGACTTTATCAAGGATTTGGTTTGGGAATTTCTTGGAAATTTCTATGGACCTTTCTATTCGGGTAATGTTTACTTGGGCAATGATTACCTAGAAACCTTACTTTGGTTTAGAACAAACATATCTTGGATTTAGAATGTAATACCCCATCCCCATCCTAGACATTATAGCCGAATTCTGAGAAGTTACATAAGTTCGTTTTCAAAATCCAAAATCTAAGTTTCAAACAATTCAAAAACTAGCCTTATCCCTTTCAAAACTTTAAAAGGAACTCGTCCTTAAATTTTGAAGATTTATTTAGAAAACCATAGGTTCTTTCTCTAAATTTTCTTGTTGTGGAAACCTTAATCTAGCTTTGTTTTGAAAACCATGTTTCGTTCTTGAAAATTCAATACCTTGCCGCTTGAAACAAAATATTCAAAATATAATTAAATCGTTTCAAAGTAAAGAATAACACCAAAACTAATAATACTCCAAAAAATTCCATATAAAACAATCCACATGAAAGTAAATTATAAACTTTATAGTATTAAGGAAATTACAATTAGTAAACCGAGTTCTTGCCATACCGACCGCCCTAAGGTTGCTAATAACCTGAAAGGAAACATTCAAAATGTGAGCTCACAAGCTCAGGGTGATAATAGTCTCAACAATAAATAAAATATATAAATGTTATAGAGAATAAACAGATCATGTGTAGATATAGTTTTCAAATGTTTTTCATTAACAGTTTAGAAACAGAATCATTTTTGAAAACAAATATGTAATCAAATGCCTATTCAGATCCTACCCCCATCCACTACACACCAATTCCGTCCATCCCGACACACATGCTGGGGTATCCAGTACCCGTCCAACCCCACACACCTATAAGTGAACGTGTGTCCCTTTTCAGAAATAGTGCAGTTAAGCCGCCAAATAACAGTATACGGTTAACCGCCAAAAACATATACTCATGGCTGAGCCACTAGTCAAGGCATATAAATTAAATTGCCAACATTTCCACCATCATATCATATCCCAACCCAATGCATACAATCATACAAACATATATACAAAATATAGATGTCATGCATGCCTTTTACATATAGTCATGCTTTCGAAATTATCAAAACAAATACCATACATGTATAACTCACAAACTTAACATTTTAACATATACCACATTTCGAGACTTACTTAAGCAGTACAGACCCCTCAGAGGGTCTAATTACGAATTATAGATTTAAACGGCACTAGGTGGAAATTTTTAAAATTTGGGCCTACACTGTCGTCTAGCCCACATGGCCTACTTGATTAGCCTGTGTAATCGCATACTCCCATTTGCACCCACGCGATTAGCCTAATGGCCGTGTGAAAAACTGCAGATTCAAAAATTGCTTGATATTTTCTAAATTTTCTCGACTTTTTATGGTAAACACAAACCTGATTAAGTTCTGATGTAGACCCAAGAACAAGAACAACAAAACCTAAAATCAATAACTCTCACAAATTAATAACATAATTTTTACCACACTCGAATAAACAATTTAGTACAATCTTCATCAATTAACCCCAAATTCAAAAATTTGATAGCCCTACAACATCGAGAACACTTACTCTTGAACAAAACAACAACTTAATGACACCTAAATCCCTAGAGGATCACCAAGTGCCCCTTGATGTTCTCCTAGAAGCACACTGATATCATTAAAACAAAGAAACCAATTCAAAAATCTCCTCCCTCAATAGAAAATTGAACATCCAAAATTACCAAAGATTGCAAAATAATAAAATAACGTATACCCAACAATAATCTCATCAAACAAAATGAACAACACACTTACCTGAAACACAGAAAAGATTCTACAGAGTTTCAATAGATTAGTTCGATAAGCAAATAATAGGGTAAACCGAAAGTCAATAAATAAGTAAAAAGACAAAAAGAACAAAAGGAAAAGAAAACAAAAGAAGAAAAGAAAGAAAACCCCAAAAAGGATAAAGAGATTGAACGTGAACGGGAAAAGAAACGTGAAAACTGATTGGCAAAAAATGGGAAAGGTTTTTTAGGATTTCCTTGAAGATAATTCAATAATAATAACCACTTATCCCCACTACTAACTACATATCAAATTTGAAATCCTAACTTAAACCCAACTCCTTATATGGACAGCACAAGCATAAAGTTACAAAATATTTCCAATTTTGCTCTAACAAGGATTCGAACAAAAGACCAAAGGTAAGCTAAAGCCTTACCACTGAACCAGCAGGCTAATTCTTGACAACAATTGTACAAAAATATAATATAAGCTAGACGCTCAAGGATTAAGGGTGAGAATAAAATAACAAAATTTTGAGGAAGTGGATTCAAACACAAAACCTCAAATACACAAAATTAACTTTTAGCCACTGAAACAAATCAATCTACTTGACAAAATTTAGCAAATCAAAAATTAAATTTTTCGAGTGTTACAGTCCTCCCCTCCTCAAAGAATTTCTGGCCTCAAAATTTACCTAATTCAAACAGATGTGGGTATTATTGTCGAATCGCATCCTTAGGCTCCCAAGTGGCCTCCTCCGTACCATGATTCCACCATAGAACATTACCCAACGGAATGGCCTTTCTTCTCAATACCTTAATCTCCTGATCTAAAATCGGAACCAACTCATCCTCGGAAGTCAAATCTAGTCTTACCTTAATCTCCTCAACAAATACAATATTAGATGGGTCAGACCTATACCGCCTTAACATAGTGATGTGGAAGACATGAGAGGCAACTCTAACTAATAAGCAACCGACCCAACACATTTTAGAATTTGATAAGGCCAAATGAACCCAGGGCTTAATTTGCCATTTCGTCCAAACCGAAGGACCTTTTTTCACGGAGATACCTTAAGGAAAACCCAATCTGCCATAGCAAATTCAATAGCTCTTCGCTTCAGATCCACATAAGACTTATGTCTATCAAAAGCTACCCTAGGACTATCCCGTATCAATCTAACCTTGTGCTCCGTCTCAGAAACAAAATCAAGACCCACAATCTGCCTCTCACCCAACTTATTTCAACACATAAATTTATGATACTTACGACCATAAAGATCCTCGTAAGGTGCCATCTGAATATTGGACTGGATTATAGGTGAACTCAACAGTGGCAAAAACTTTCCCCACTACCACAAAAGTCGATAGCATAACTCTGTAACATATCTTTGAATCTAAATGACCCTATCAGATTGCCTATCAATCTAAGGATGGAACGCAGTACTAAAGTCCAAGTGAGTACCCAACGCCTCATGCAACTTTCTCTAGAACTAAGAAGTGAAACAGGGTCCCTATTAGAGATAATCAAAACTGAAACCCCATGTAGTCTAACAATCTCATAAGCATACAGCTTAGCCAATTTTTGCAGAGAATAATCTATCCTAATCGGAAGAAAATGGGAAAATTTAATAAACCAATCCACAATGACCCAAACAGAATCCTTCTTAGTGGGTGTTAAGGGCAACCTACTAGCAAAGTCCATAGTCACACACTCTCATTTCCAAAGAGGAATCTTAAAGGGTTGAAGCAAACCCTAAGGTAGTTGGTGCTTCGCCTTAACTTGCTACCACGTGAAACAACAAGAAGCAAAACCAATTACCTATCCCTTCAAATCGGGCCACGAATATAACTCCTGGAGATCATAGTACATCTTATTCTCACCGGGATGCATAGAATAAGGAATAATATGCACTTCCTGCAAAATAGGTTGCCTCAACTCAGCATCATTAGGCACACAAACCCGAAGTTCTACCCGTCTCAACCTACTGAAACCAAATAACCAAAGAATCATCCACTAACTACTTACCTTGAATCTAATCAATCCAAGTCGACTTAACTTGCAACTTGGCTAACAAACTATCGTCATCAAACAGACTTAGGTGAGCAAATATGTCCTCAAATTAGACATCGATCTATGACTAAGAGCACTGGCCACAACATTGGTCTTTCCAGGATGATACTCAATGGTGCAGTCGTATCCTTTCCATCCACCTATGTTGCCTAATATTTAACTCCTTCTAAGTAAAGAGATATTTGAGGCTCGTGTGATCAGTGTAGATAATACACCTCTCACTATACGGCTTGTGTCTTCATATTTTCAAAGCAAAGACAACTATAGCTAGCTCAAGATCGTGCATAGAATAGTTGTCTGCGTGTGACTTAAGCTATCTGGATGCATATGTCACATACTTACCATCTTGCATCAAAACTCATCCCAAAACCAGTGTGAAAAGCATCATTGTACACCACAAACTCTTTACCAGATTCAGGTTGTATCAGAATGGCTGCCTACATTAAAACAAACTTGAGGTTCTCAAAGCTTGATTACTGCTAATTTTTCCAAAAAAAATGGTGCATTCTTACGCAAAAACTTAATCAGAGGTGCAATGCTTAGCGAAAACCCCTCAACAAACCTCCGATAATATCCCCCTAAACCTAGAAAACTCTTAATTTCAGACACATTCCTAGATTGTTTGCACTCAAGAACAACCTCAATCCTTTTAGAGTTTACACGACTACCCTCAGCATAAACTACATGTCCCGAAAAGGTGACCTCTCTCAACCAAAACTCACACTTGCTCAACTTAGCGTAAAGCTTTCTCTCACGGAGTATTTTTAAGACGACCTTAAGATGTTCATCATGATCATTATAAGTCTTAAAGTCATGATCATTCTAAGTATTAGAGTATACCAGTATATCGTTAATGAAAACCACGATGAACTGATCCAAATATGGCTAAAAAACTCGATTCATGTGATCCATAAATGCAACTGGAGCATTTGTCAAACCAAATGCCAGGACTAATGACTTGTAATACCCATAACGAGTCTTAAAATTAGTTTTATGCACATCAGCCTCTTTCACTTTTAACTGATGATACCTAGAATGATGATTAATCTTCAAAAATACCAATGTCCTACAAAACTGATCGAACAAGTCGTCAATCCTAAGAAGTGGGTACTTATTCTTTATAGTCAATTTATTCAACTGGTGGTAATCCACACACATCCTTATAGTATCATCTTTCTTTTTTACAAAAGGAAATGGTGCTCCCCACGAAGAAACACTAACCATGATGAACCTTTGATCGAGAAGTTCTTAAAGCTACACTTTCAATTCCATAAGCTCCTTCAGTGCCATGCGGTAGGGGAATGGACACTAGAGCTGCTTTAAGTAAAACATCAACACCAAATTCAACCTCCCTATCCAGTGTTAACCCTGGTAATTCCTCGGGAAAGACATCCCAAAATTCTCTAGCTATTCAAATATCCTCAACAAAAGATTCCACAAAACTTGAGTCGTTCACATATGACAGAAACACCTCACACCCTTTTTGGACTAAGTTTTCTACTACTAGAGTAGAGATTACATTGAAGAGGTAATATTGACGCTCACCAACCATAATAATCTTCCCATCATGCTCGGATCTCAGAGTTACTCTCTTAGAAGCACAATCCAAACTGACCCAATGTTCCACAAGCCAGTCCATACCCAGTATCAGATAACACTCCTCGAACGGTAATTCCATCATATTAGCTGGAAACACAACTTCTTGTATCTCTAGTGGATACCTCCTATAAACTTTATTAACTCGCACATACTGACCCAACAGACTAATCACAGAAATCTCACCAAAAGTAATTTCAACAGGAATTCCCAGATTAACAGAAATAATACTAGCTATGTATAAATGGGTCCAACCAATGTCTATTAATGCAAAATAAGGTACAGAATGAATGAAAAATGTAACAGCCCGATTTTTAGTGGTGTTAGAAACAGTGGATTCGTGGCCACAAAATTTGATGAGTAAGTTTTTAAATATTATTATTTAATACTTACGAGTCAAATGTGATTTTAAAAAGGTTTTTTATTTGAAAAATTATGTTATTTAAGTAATTTATTAAGTTCGAGTGGTGTGACCCTAAGGTCAAGTGGTTTTAGAAAATGAGGTATCAGAACCTCATTTCTATAAATCGATAAGTATTTACGGAGTGTATTTAATGTGGTATTTAAGTTTCGTTAAGAAATTTTAACGTTTAGATAGTCAATTATATAAAAAGAACTAAATTGTAAAAGGTGCAAAATTTGTTAATTAATGCATTTATTGACCAAATGGATTAATTATTGATTGAGAAATGACCTATGTGATAATTAGGCCTTAATTAGTGTGGTGGGGCAGCATTAGTAAAGAAAAAGATAAAAATATTAAGTAATTTAATGGCAAAATTGTAAATAGTTTGAAATTAGTTAAAACCAACTCAATTCTTATTCATTGTCTTCAACCTTGGCTGAATTCACCATTTGGGAAAGCTTCAAGCTTTGGTTCTTTCATCTTTGTGCATGTGAGCTTAATTCTCATCTATTTCTTGTAATTTTTATGTTTTTGAAATCGTTGCAACTAGGTCCAGCTAGCCCTACCTTTGATTTTGAGACTGTTAAAGATTTTTAATGTTGTCATTGATAAACCTTGTGGTTTTAGATGTTAAATGATGAATTTCAGATATTAATTGTTATTTAAAATTATTTTATTAAGTGATTTTTGATGAATTTATCGGTTAGGGACTAAATTGTTGAAATAGTAAAATACAAGGATTTGATGTAAAATTGTTGCAAAAATGGGCTGTATTGGATGCCATGAATATTCGTTTGTCATGGGTTTGCATTAAAAATGGTTGATTTGCATGTTTTAGGCTCAAGGACTAAATTGAATAAAAGTAAAATATTAGGGGCAATTTTGTAAAAATGTAAAAATGACTAAATTGCATAATGTATCTTGTTTTACTATCTAAATTAGTAAATTGAACGAAATTATTAATTTAGATCAAGATCGAATGGAAAATTACCAAAAAAGCCCAAGTACTTTGATATTTCTGCAATTTAGCCAAGTAAGTTCGTTATATGATTATTATTAATTGTATTGATTATTTCATACTATTTCATTATTTGTTAAAACTAGAATCTCATTTAGCCATGTTTTAAGAAATAGAAACGTGGTGATATTCGGGCTCCATGCATAACAGGTTTTGTGTCGATGATATTCGGGCTTCATACCTAACAGGCTTTATGCTAGTGATATTTGGGCTCCGTGCCTATCAGGCTTTGTGCCAGTGATATTCGAGCCCATGCCTAATAGGCTTTGTGCCGGTGATATTCGAGTTTTGTGCTTAGTAGGCTTCGTGCCAGTGTATTATATCAAGCCTTGTGCCTAGCAGGCTTCGTGCTGGTGTGTTATATCAGGCTTTGAGCCTAGCAGTCTTCGTGCCAATGTATTGTATCAGGTAAGTTGTACTAAAAATATTATTTTTATTATTCGATGTTATTTCATTTGATTCAACGGGTATGAAAAGGAAGGGATCGGTAAGTATTCAAAGGACTTATGTCATGAATCTATGAAAAGGAATAAAAAGGTAACGTTCAATGAAAGTATGATTATGTTCATGAAATTGATAATTACAAGTGATTTATTCATGTATATGACTTGCCTTATGATATTTCGAGTGAATTATGAGCATATGGACTAACTTGTGTATTGATGATGATATATATATAGGCTTGTGTCGAGCTTTTGTAATTGGTATAAGTTTATGTTTACCTTATAAAGTTTATTATTGAAATGGAATGTTATGTTTAAAATTTATACGAGCTTATTAAGCATTCATTGCTTACGTTGTTATTTTTCCTTTACTTTTTAGGTTATCATAAGCTTGATCGGTTTAGAAGTTTGTCAGAGATCTATCACACTATCCAACAATTATATTGGTAGTTCTTAATGTTTTAGCAAAGGTTATAATGACATGTATAAATGGACTTGTGTTTGATGATTGTTTAAATGTTTAGACATTGATTTTGGTATGTATAAGTTGGTTGTTTGGTGCCATTTTGATGATGGTTGTATTATGATAGTTTGGTACTTATAATGTGTGAATGGTATGGTACAAATGGTTAGTTTATGTTGAAGTGATATATGTCAATTTGTGATAAGTTTTGAGATGGAAAAGAATTATGTGTTGATGAATGAAATGTGTCAAGTACATGTATATGTTTAAGTAAATTTGTATGTTTGCATTTGAGATGCCTATATGGCATATTGGTTGAATGGAATTTGATCATTTGAATTGGTCATTTTATGCATGTTTGGATATGTTTTGATGCCTTGGTCACATGTGCAAATTGTGTTTAGATGCATGCTTGAGGTGGGTAAAGGAAATGGATTGATTTTGGCTAATTTCTTATCCACAAAACCTAAGACAGTGGCGTGTGTCTCATCCATGTGTGACACACAACCATGTGTCCCCTATAGGTTTTTAAAGGTTGAATTTCGAGACTTACACGGTCTACCACACAAGCGTGTGGCTTGGCCGTGTGACCCAAGTCAGTGAGTTACACGGGCACTGATATGGGCTGGGACACGGCCATGTGTCCCTACTTCGAATGTCCACACGGCCTGAGACATAGGCGTGTGTCTCAACCGTGTGAGTTACATAGCCGTGTGACCCCTACAGTGTAAAATTTTCTATCTTTTTCCATAAAGTTCTAAATGTTTTCGATTTAGTCCCAAATCATTTCTAAAGTGTTTCTATGGCCTTAATGGCTCGAATTAGCGACGTTATGCATGTCTTTGACTGGATTTTGCAATGATTATGAAATGTTGAGAATGTATGATTTGAGTTATGTTTTTACGATAATGCTCTGTAACCCTATTCTGGTGATGGATACGGGTTAGAGGTGTTACAAAAAATGTATCAGCTATCACATCCGCGGTTTCTCTATCCTCATGGAGCCTTGTCACATACACTAATGCAAGTTGTCTTACCTCAGTTTGATTAGCACCTCTGCCCACTACCCATACCATTACCACCCTTTGCCTGACCATAGGCCCTAGGTGGCTGTTGAACTACCCTATGAGGTTGAACCAAAATCGGAACTTGAGCTTGCACTTGATCGACCCAAAGCGGGCAGTCCTTAATGCAATACTCCATAGACCCACATCACAGACAAGCTCCCAACCACCTCCAGCACTCGCCTGAATGGCACCTACCCTAGTTCCTACCTGAACCCTAGCAGAAATAACCGGTGCCTCAACCTACGAAGGCCCATCAAATTTGGCTCATTTTTTAAGTCGTTGAGTAGAACGAGAAGGGTTTGAATTCCTCTTAGACTTATTTTGGCCCCTCACCTATCCCTCTTTTAGTGTTTCACACTATTAATATCCTTCGTAATTTTTACCTTTTCCACCACAGTTTCGAAGACTCTCTCCTATTGTAGAGCTACAAAAACCTTGATATCATATCTCATCCCGTTCTCAAAATGGACACTCTTCTCATAATCATTCTCGATCATGCTTCGAGCATATTTGCTCTATCTCAGGAATTTGACCTCATACTCAGCCACAGATCTATCCTCCTAAGTCAGCCCAATAAACTCAAGCCGCCAAGCCTCAATATACCTTGCCTCCACATACTTATTCTAGAAGGCGCTACGAAAGAAGGTGCAAGTCACCCATTCTGGTTGGGTGCCTTGCTCAACAGTTTGACACCAATTTTTAGAAATTGGGCCCACATAACCGGGTGACTCATATGGCCTACCTGATTTGTTCGTGTAATCACACACAACAGTGTGCACCCACACGGCCAACCACATGGTCGTGTGACGAACTACAGATTCAAGAATTGCTTGATATTATCTAGATTTTGCTTGAATCAGTTACTCGTGTTGTGTTATTTCTTTTTATCATAGTGATGTTTAGACGTTTCATGGTGGTTTCAAGTTAGAAACACACACCTGATTAAGTTTCGATGGATACCCAAGAACAAGAAGACCAAAACATAAAATCAACAACTCCCACAAATTAATAACATAAATTTTACTACACTCAAATGAACAATTCAATATAATCTTCATCAATTAACCCCAAATTAAGAAACATAACAGCCCTACAACGTCAAGAACACTTACTCTTGAACAAAACAACAATTAAACGATACCTAAACCGGTGGAGGATTTTCAAGTGCCCATTGATTTTATCCTAGAAGCACACCGATATAATTAAAACCAATAAATTAATTCAAAAATCTCCTCCCTCAATAGAAAACTCAACAACCAAAATTACCAAAGATCACAAAATACTCAAATAATGTATACCCAACAATAATCCCATCAAACTAAACGAACAACACACTTACCCGAAGCACAAAAAAGATTCGACAGTGTTTGAATGGAATAATACGATAAGAAAATAGTAGGGTAAACTGAAAGTCAATAAAGAGGTAACAAGACAAAAAGAACAAAAGGAAAAGAACATAAAAGAAGAAATGAAAGAAAACCCCAAAGATGATAAAGAGATTGAACGTGAACAAGAAAAGAAACGTGAAAATCAATTGGGGAAAAGTGGGGAGATTTTTTTAGGATTCCCTTAAAGATAATTCAAAAATAATAATAACCAGTTATCCCCACTACTAACTACTTATTAAATTTGAAATCCTAACTCAACCTCAGCTCTTCACATTGACGGCACAGGCATAAAGCTACAAAAATATTTCCAATTTTGCTCTCATAAGGATTCAAATACAAGACCAAGGGTAAGCTAAAGCCGTGACACTAAATCAACAGGCTAATTCTTAACAACAATTGCACAGAAATAAAATATAAGGCAGATGCTTAAGAATCAAGGGTGAGACAAAAAAAGAAAAATTCTAAGGAAGTGGATTCAAACACAGAACCTCAGACACACATAATTAACACTTAGCCAGTGAACCAAATCAATCCACTTAATAAAATTTAGCAAACCAAAAACTTAAATTTTGGGGGAGTTACATAGAAACTACTAAACCATTTTTTATGACTTTTACAAATATGGATAAATGTTTGAAATATGTTTCTACATTTTCAGAAAACACTAATACATCATCAATGTATACTATTATAAATTTGGAATATTGGTAAAAAAATATCATTCATTATTCTTTGAAATTCGAATGAAGCATTTTTTTAATCCAAAAGGCATTACATCCCATTCATATTACCCAAATGGTAAAATAAATTTCGTTTTGCATCTTTCTTATTCTTTTATTTGGATTTGCCAAAATCTTGGTTTCATGCCAAATTTTGGGCAAATATTTGTATTGCAAAGTTTCTGTAACAAATATTTTTTTATTTGGAATTGAGTATCTAATCCATTTCAAAGCTTAATTGAGAGGTTTGCAATTAATGACTAATATAGCATTCCTCTTTCGAGTTCTGCATTTTTCATCACATAAAATGTTGAAAAACTTTAAGGAGAACTACTTTCCCTAATTAATTTTTTATTAAGAAGATATTGTATTTCTTTTTACAAAATTCTTTCATTTCTTTGTTCATTTGTATTGGTCTTACTTTTGTTGGTATTTTTCTTTCATCAAAATTATTTTCATATGGTAATATTACTTCATGTTTTTCTATTCCAAAAGCATTAGGAATGTTAGAACAAATTGTTGATTCTATTTCTTCTTTAATTTGTTTTATCCTTTTTGAACTTCTCCTTTTCTAATTGTTCATTAATTTTTAAAACATATTTCTTATTTTAAAAAGAAAATGCTTATGTTTATGATTAATTAAATTACTGATTTGTCCATTATGGATTAATATAGATTTTAATAGGTTGAGATTCCTTCTTTTGGTTTTTCTACGAAGGAAATTCTATCTTAGTATTTAAAACTTTCGTAGAGGTTGAATTATTTGTTACTTTATAGGGCTTGAGTAAGGATATGAATGGTATTCCTAATATGACATCTGTGTAATATCTTTTACCATTAAAAACATGTTTGATATTTTATACCTTTGTTGCATATTTCTTCATTGGAGATGTTGTAAGTAAATTTGAGTTTTTACCATTTGCGACTTTAAGAGATTCGGTGTTTTGTCATAATATTTTGTTGAAATTATCCCTCCTATAATACAATTTTGTTCGCTTCTATGTCAAAAAGGGTTATTGGTTCTAATTGAAACTTATTATTTATCATAAGATTTATTTTATTAATATCTTTGGATAGATACCTCAGCAATTACCACAATATATTCTTGAGTATTTTCTTCAAAGTTGGGCTTAGTTTCAAGAATTATCCTCTGGGATTTAATGTTTTAAAGTATGCATTTTTTTTCATTTCTTGTTGTTCATTTTAAGCTAGGAAAGCTCCAATTTAATTTGTTTTATTTCCATTTGTAATTTAGAATTTGTAATTTGTTTGGGTTTTATATCTTGTATATTGTACATTTGTGATTTACTAGGATAATTTCTTTTTCTTTTTCTAGTTTATCATTTAACGAGGATTTTATTTTTAAAGATATTTTCTTTTAAGTTCTAGGTATTGAATTTTATCAATAATTTCAATCATGAACTCTTGGTTTTAGTTAACATATTAATTGAAGGTTTATTTTCATCGAGGATTGGGATGTTGTATGTAATTCATCTATTTGTAATCCATCGATTCAAGAGATGTATCATTTTCAGAGGAAGTTGTTTCTAAAAGAATTTCATTATTTTTGTTCTATTTCTTCATCTAGATTTAAATTATTAATCTTTCTTTTAATCGACAATATTTTGAGATATGTCATTGGAAACACGAAAATTTATGTCTTTTACATGCCCTTTTAATTTAAAATCATGCTATTCCAGTTAAATTCTTGTCGAAAAGTAATTAAATATTATAAAATAATTAAATTATGTTAAAAATATGAACATTGTGAATTTTAATCAATTTTATAGTTAATTTTGATTAATTTGGACTATTTTTGACAGATTCGCACAAAGGGCAAAAATTGGCTCGGTAGACAATGCTTTAAGAATAAAACCGAGAAGCAATTTGAAGCATCGAGGAAAATTCATTTCCAGCCTAAGATGGTCCAAAAATTTGCTTTAATTCATAATATAATTGATTTTAATTTATTCCCAATTTAATTTGGGCTAAATAAATTATTATTAATTAATTATAGAAAAGAGGGTCGGATTGAACCGTATTGGTTGAACCGAATCTAGTGAGCCGAACCAGCCACCAATTGGGCTGCCTAGAACCGTCCATATGCTGACCCAAATCAGCTTGCAAAGAAGCCCTTGAATAGCTTTCAACATTGCATTCAAACCCCTCCAAAAAATGTAGCTTTATGGATTTCCCCAGGCTATTTTTAGCAAAGTTGAATCTCTCAACTTTGCCATGTGTGTGCCCAGCCAAGGGGGGGTCTCTTTGGCTGATGGAATTTGCTATTTATAGCAGCCACAATCAGATATAAAAGCCAGCCCTTACTGATCATTCAACTCATCCCTCACACTCTCATTCTCTCTTCTCCTCTCTCACTTTCTCTCAACTTTTCCTTCCCATTTTCCCTTTTGTTCAAGTGACGATTTCTTCTCTTGGGAAAGAGGTCCTCATCAGAAATTGTTGAGCAGCAATTAAAGTGTTCATAAGCCACCTTGATAGCCGAGGACAACAGAGAAATCAGTCAAGCCACGGAAAAACACCGGATTTGCTTCTTGTTCCCTATCTCTTTAAATTTTGTTGTTGTTTTGACAAACATGTTTATGAATATTTATGCTATTGAAATGGTTATTTTAATCAATCTAGCTTGAATTTAATCCGTGTTGGGTTGATTATATTTTACCTGCTTGAATTATTGAAATTGTGTTTGTGCTATTATAGGCCTCGGTAAGATGTTTGATTAAGTAAAATCATGCCTAAGTTATTCTTGCAATATTAATTGTTAGATAACTAATGAATTAATTATTAAATCGTATTGAATTGTAATTAATCGACACAATACTTAATCAGTGCATGTTTATTCTTCTAAGATAGTTGAAGTTAATTTAGCATTGTATTTGGAGATACATATGCCCTGCATAACTTGCAAGATTATTGTGATTAAATTGTTTTAAGGTAGAAATACTCTGTTACCTCACTTGATTTTTTATATGCTTGTGAAGATTGATTAACCGCTTGGATTGACATTGAAAAATGTTCAAGAGATTGATTAATTTAATAAGTATGTATGAGCAGTAGTTAGCAAATTACCGAGTTACTGTGAATTTGTTCATAGCAGTATAAACCTAAGTTTAATAATTATAAGTTAAAGGAATGTAATTAATCCAACACAATTATATCATCTTGATTAAACCTTATTTGAAATCGTGTATTAGAACCTTTTTATTTTTAATTTTTTTACTTAGTTTTTAAATCTTAGTTTTTAATCATCTTTAAACAAAAATATTTTCCATCACCGAAGTGTTTTAACATTAATTTCATAAATATTATTTTTTACAGTCCCTGTGGGTACAATAAATCGACATTTACTTGTCACTTTATTACTTGTTGCGATTGTGTACACTTGCACATTTTCATCATTCCAAGTTTTTGGCGCCGTTGCCGGGTACTGTTTTAAAACAAAGCCATTATTTGTGAATCTATTTTTTACATTTTCGTTTATTTATTTTCCTATTTAAATCTTTACTTACTTAATCTTTCTATGATTATTTTAGGTGCTTATGAGTAAAGACCAGATTATCGACTTACTCCCTGTGGACCCTGAAATAGAATGAACCTTTCGACAGTGAAGAAGCCAAGGGAACCAGAGAAGGAATGAAGAGATAAAATTTGAAAATATGAATCAAGGAAATGAAGCAAACCTTGCTCAGAATCCTATCCTTATTGTTGATGATAGGGATAGAGCTTTACGACAGTATGTCGTGCCAATATTTAACGATCTTAATCTAGGTATTAGAAGACCCGAAATTGAGGCACAACAATTCGAGCTGAAGCCAGTCATGTTCCAGATGCTTCAGACTGTAGGCCAATTCAGTGGAATACTTACTGAAGATCATCATCTTCACTTAAGACTATTTATGGAAGTGAATGATTCTTTCAAGTTAGTCGGAGTACTCGAAGATGCATTAATACTGAAACTGTTCCCATATTCGCTAAGGGACAGAGCTCGTGCCTGGTTGAACTATTGCCACCGAACTCCATTTCTACATGGCAAGAGTTAGCCGAGAGACTCCTCATGAAGTATTTCCCACCGAGCAAGAATGCCAAGTTAAGGAATGAGATCACTGCCTTCCAACAAATGGATGATGAGTCCCTGTATGAGGCATGGGAAAGGTATAAAATGTTATTACGAAAGTGCCCTCATCATGGAATCCCACATTGCATTCAACTTGAGACATTCTATAATGGTCTCAACGCTCACACGAGGATGGTAATGGACTGCTCTGCTAATGGTGCTCTCCTGTCTAAGTCTTATAATAAGGCTTACAAAATTATTGAGAGGATTGCCAGCAACAATTATCAATAGCCAACCAATCGAGCAGCGTCAGGAAGACAAGTCGCTGGAATACATGAAGTGGACGCTCTCACTTCACTCGCATCTTAGGTATCTTCAATATCCTCAATGTCTAATAATCTTACCACTAATGGGTCTAACAGTTTTGCAGCCCAAACCAGTTAACCAATTTGAGAATATAGCCTGTGTGTATTGTGGGGAAGGACATTTGTTTGAAGAATGTCCATTGAACCCCGAATTCGTATATTACATTGGTAATCAAAACCAAAACCGTGGGAGGCAAGGATTGCAATCCAACTTTTATAACTCATCATGGTGAAATCACCCTAATTTTTCCTGGAGTAACCAAGGGGCTGGAACCAGTAACACTTACGCCCAACCTAGACCAACTCAGTAGCCTAGTTTCCCCCAAAAAGTTTAGAAACCAACCCAAGCAGAACCATCCAATAGCTTAGAGAATCTATTGAAACCATAGATGACAAAAAACGATGCTACTCTAAGGAATTTGGAGAATCAAGTGGGCCAACTTGCTACTGAACTCAGGAACCGACCACAAGGTGCTCTACCTAGTGACACGGTAAATCCGAGAAATCTGGGGACGGAACATTGTAAACCCTTGACATTGAAGAGCGGAAAGACAGTAGAGCCCAACACTGTTGAAGTTGAAAAAGAGCCAACTGACGCTTAAGATTCAGAAGAAGTTCAACCAAGTGTTGAAATTTCAGTTTCACCAGAACCAAAATCTGTAAAACCCGATAAAGTAACCTCAAGACTAGCTAATTCTGATCAACTAACAACGTCATTAGATGCAGAATTGCCGCCAAAGACGAATCAACTAGAATCAGTCCCAGTAATGAAACCACCACCACCCTACCCTCATAGACTTCAGAAACAGAAGCAAGAGATTCAATTCAAAAAGTTCCTTGACGTACTCAAGCAACTTCACATCAACATCCCGTTGGTTGAAGCACTTGAGCAAATACCGAACTACATCAAGTTCATGAAAGATATCTTGTTTAAGAAACGAAGACTTGGAGAATTTGAGACGGTAGCTTTGATGAAGGAATGCAGTGCATATCTTCAAGAAAAATTACCCCCAAAATTAAAGGATCCTCGATGTTTTACCATACCGTGCAACATTGGAGCAACATATTGTGGTAAGGCATTATGTGACTTAGGTGTAAGTATCAACTTGATGCCTATGTCAATTTTTAGAAAGTTGGGGATAGGAGAAATTAGACCAACTACAGTTATGCTTCAACTAGCAGATCGATCATTAGCACATCCAGAAAGAAAAATCGAGGACGTATTGGTATGTGTAGATAAGTTTATTTTTCCTGCTGACTTTGTAATTCTAGATTTTGAAGCAGACAAAGAACTACCAATCATCCTAGCAACTGGAAGGACCCTTATTGATATGCAGAAGGGCGAGCTCATGATGTGTGTTCAGGATGATCAGGTAACATTTAACGTCTTTAGGTCTATGCGATTTCCTGACACAATAGATGATTGCTCTGCAGTGTCTGATTTAGAGGATTTAATAGTGGAGAAGGAACTCAACTGTGTTAAGGACCCCCTGGAAAGAATTTTGACATCAAATCCTCCAAATGATGAAGAGGAGGAGGAATACTTAGCTTTGCTAGAAGCTAATCAAAGGGGATTTAATCCACAATCCCGTTTCAAATCTTTGGAGTTAAAAAAAGGGACTATTATCAACCAAAAGCGTTGATCAAGGAGCCACCTAAATTAGAACTCAAGGTAGTACCTTCTCATTTAAAATATGTTTATTTAGGTAACGCTTCTACTCTGCATGTGATTGTTTCAGTAGAATTGACCACTAAGCAAGAAGTGAAACTTATCTTAGTTCTGAAACAATTCAAGAAGGCCATCGGATGGACCATGGCCGATATTCACGGCATTAGTCCATTTGTATGCATGCACAAGATTATCCTAGAAGATGGAAAAAAAGGGACGATCGATGGACAACGGAGACTGAACCCCATCATGAAGGACGTAGTAAAAAAAGAGATCATCAAGTGGTTAGATGAGGGTATCATCTATCCCATCTCAGACAGTTCATGGGTAAGACCGGTCTAGTGCGTGCCAAAAAAAGAGGTATCACGATCGTAGAGAATGAGAACAACGAGTTGATATCGACTACAACGGTTACGGGATGGAGAATCTGCATCGATTACCGGAAGTTGAACAAGGCGACTAGGAAAGATCACTTTCCTTTATCGTTCTTGGACGATATGTTGGATACTATTTTCTCGATGGATACTCAATGTATAATCAATGTATAATCAAATTACAGTAGCACCAGAAGATCAACACAAAACAACATTCACCTGCTTGTACGGTACATTTGCATTTAGACGCATGCCATTTGGTTTATGTAATGCACCTGCTACATTTCAAGGATGTATGATGTTTACTTTTACTGACATGGTTGAGAAATATTTGGAAGTTTTTATAGAAGATTTTTCAGTATTCGGAGATACTTACGATGATTGCTTAGCAAATCTAACTAAGGTACTAAAGTGATGCGAAGAAACGAATCTCGTACTCAACTGGGAAAAATGTCATTTTATGGTACGAAAAGGAGTTGTTCTGGGGCATCGAATAACGACACATGGGATTGAAGTAGACAAAGCAAAGGTAGACGTTATTGAGAGACTCCCACCTCCAACATCTGTAAAGGGTGTTAGGAGCTTTTTGGGTCATGTCGGTTTTTATCGAAGATTTATCAAGGACTTCTTCAAAGTTGCTAAACCCTTATGCAAACTATTGGAGAAAGACTCTATATTCATGTTTGATGAGGAATGCTTAAAAGCCTTTAATGATTTGAAGAATCGATTAGTCACGGCACCCATAATCGTCACACTAGACTGGGATATGCCATTCGAATTGATGTGTGACGGAAGTGACTTCGCAATTGGAGTTGTCTTGGGCCAGTGAAGGAACAAAGTTTTTCATCCCATCTACTATGCAAGTTGAACCCTAGCAAGAGCTCAACTGAATTATACAGTAACAAAAAAAGAGTTACTTGCTATTGTGTTTGCTTTCAACAAGTTTCGATCCTATCTGATAGGTACCAAAGTGACTGTCTATACGGACCACTCGGCAATTAAGTATTTACTTGCGAAGAAAGACGCTAAGCTGAGGCTGATCTGATGGGTACTTCTACTTCAAGAGTTCAATCTAGAAATTCAAGATCGAAAGGGAGTCAAAAATCAAGTAGTTGATCACTTGTTCAGATTGAAGCCACAAGAAGGGAATTCTCCTCTTATACCAATTCAGGAGACGTTTCTAGACGAACATATCCTGAAGGTAAATCATGTCCATAATACCCCTTGGTTTGCTGATATTGCTAACTATTTAGCTTGTGGTTTTATGCAAATTGATAAGACGTATCAACAAAGGAAAAAGTTTATTCACGATGTGAAGTACTATTTCTTGGAAGCACCATATGTGTTTAAAAAGTGTGCAGATCAGATGATCAGGAAATACGTGGCAGAAGATGAAATACCGAATATTTTATACCACTGTCACTTAGCTCCAAGTGGGGGACACTTCGGAGGTACACGTACAACGACCAAAGTATTGCAAGTCAGATTCTTTTGGCCAACACTATTCAATGATGCATATGCTTATGTAAAAAGCTGTGATCGATGTTAAAGGGTTGGAAATATCACCAACAGAAATGAGATGCCTCGAACAAACATCATTGAGGTAAAGTTGTTCGATGTATGGGGTATTGACTTTCTTGGTCTTTTTTCTCCGTCTTGTGGTCACAAGTACATACTAGTAGCGGTAGACTATATGTCTAAGTGGGTCGAGGCTGAGGCATATCCGACAAATAATGCTAAGGTTGTGATGAAGTTTCTGCAGAAGCATGTGTTTACAAGGTTTGGAACCCCAAAAGCTATCATCGGTGGTGAAGGATCCCACTTTGTGAACAAGTGGTTAAAATAGTTATTAGACAAGCACAGAGTGAAACACAAGGTTACAACAGCTTACCATCCGTAGACAAATGGGCAAGCTGAACTGGCAAATAAGGAGATCAAAGGCATACTTGAGAAGGTAGTCTGCCCGAACCGACGAGATTGGTCCACAAGATTGATGATGCTTTATGGGCTTACAAAACAACATACAAGACACCGTTAGGGATGTCACCCTATAGGTTGGTCTTTGGGAAATCCTACCATCTACCATTGGAGTTAGAGTACAAAGCTTACTGGGCTCTTCAACAGCTTAATTTGGATCCTAAGCTCACGAAAGAGAAATTGATGTTCCAACTCAATGAGTTAGAAGAGTTTCGAATGTTCTCATATGAAAATGCCAAATTACTTAAAGAAAGACTCAAGAAAAGGCATGACAACCACATTCGAGTTCGAGAATTTGGAGCAGGTCAGCAAGTCTTGTTGTTCAATTCTAGATTGAAGTTCTTTCCAAGTAAGCTAAAATCACGTTGGTCTAGTCCATTTACGATTCACCAAGTTGATCCATACATAATTGTTGAACTCCAAGGTAAGGGAGGTAAATTCCGAGTTAATGCTCAGCTCCTGAAACATTATTGGGGAGATAAAATTGAACGGGATAAAATCTTGTTCATTTTATCCGATACTTAATTTTTCGTTTTTCTTTTTGAATAAATGATTTAAGATATATTTTTGGGTAAATTATGTTTAAATAAATTCTGTCTAGGAGATTGGAACTTAAGCGGAACCGTTTGTGACCCCTCCATTCTTTCCTGGGAATTTATTTTGACATATTTTTTCCAAGAAATCATCCCCTAAATGGAAAAATAAATTTTTAGTTTCAAATAAAAAGGTCAATTTTGATCCAAGTTTTAATTTGCAACTCAATTTTAAATTTTCATTAAGTCCAGGGACTTAATTGAATTGTTTTTAAAATTTAGTCGCTCTTTTCGTAAATAATAAAAAAATAGGTGCCTTTCTTTGTGAATATTTTCAAAAGCATCTAGAATAAATATCTTTAATATTATTAATAATTTGATAAACTTTAATATATAATTATATTATTTATAATTTATATATTAATTTTTATCAACTTAGCTTAGAATTAAGATTAATTAGGAATTTTTTATTTTTGCACAATAAAATAAGAGATGAGAATGAAAAGTAAATATGGACAAGTAGTAAAGTCTAAAGTGTGGCAATAGGTATAAACATGTCTAGGATTGGATCTAGGAAGAGCTTGGTATTTAAGCAATCAAATTGACTCACAACCTCTTTTCTGGAATCCTACCTGATGTATAGTATCTATTCACTTTAAACAATGAGGACATTGTTCATTTTAAGTTGGGGGGACCGAAAATTGAAATTATTTCCACTCAGAATAAAATTTTTCTTTTAATTATGAATATGATATATTTTTGTTCAATAAATTTGAATTTTGTTAAGTACGCTAAATTTAATTATGAATAAAGTTTGATTATTTCAATAAATTGTTATGTTAGCTTAATAATGACATGAAATGTATTTCTAATAAAGCATGCAAATCATACCATGAAATTTTAGTTCTTTAGGAAAGTTAAGCATGCATGAAAGTTTAAATCTTTAGAGTTGACTTAGTAGTTTCTTGAGGCGAAATCCTAGGAAGCATGGAACTTTGAAAATAATTTAGGCAACTTTTGTTTGGAAATTTTTATCCTTTGAAACCCAACTTTGAAACCCAACCATGATGAAATTTTTATCCTTTGAAACCCAACTTTGAAACTTTATGGCCTAATTTTATTTCAAACCTTACAAAATTAGCCATCACTTTTCTTAGTTATCTTAAAAATGTCCCAAACACTAGACTCAGTACTATTCAGAGTATTCTTTGAAAATTTTAGGGGAGTTGCAAAGAAGTATGAAATGCTCTAAAAATTGTAGTACATGTAGTAAAATACTCGAAAAAATAACATATGTACTTGAAGTAAATTGCACTAAAGAGCATGTGAAAAGGAAAGAAAAGTTGATGTATTGAAGGTAATTATTTCGAAAGGTCCGATACAAGCTGGGTCTAGGGTTTTTTTTTAAACCTAAAAGTATCTATCTTTTACCTACCCCTCAGCCCAGCATCGTTACAACCTTGTTAAAGACCTATTGATTCAAATATCCAATGTTACCTACATTAGTGGAGAGAAATTGCTCTGTTCAACATATGAAGACA
The DNA here is from genome assembly GCF_025698545.1 of Gossypium raimondii. Taxonomy (NCBI): domain Eukaryota; kingdom Viridiplantae; phylum Streptophyta; class Magnoliopsida; order Malvales; family Malvaceae; genus Gossypium; species Gossypium raimondii. The sequence goes on along the minus strand of NC_068575.1, from coordinate 16,808,484 downwards.
TCAGTTAAGCTTAATGATTGTAGTTTAATTTTGAATAAGGGATTAAAATCAAATTTGTAGGGATGAACATGTCTTTATTAAGAAAGATTTTGTCTAATTTTTCTATTGTATTAATCGCTGAGATTAATTTGAACAATATATATACTTGAGTAGCATAATTATCAAATTTCTTGTTTTTGAGTATAAGTATATTGATTTCATGATTTTGGGAAGAATGTTGTTCTGAAGGAGTTTTCAAAAAATGTTTCCGAGAAAATTCTTTCCAAATTTGTGCATTACTTGGGACGAGCAATGAATTAAGTTTGGGGGTGTGGAAACACGAAATTTATGTTTTTTTACATGTTCTTTTTAACTTAATATCATGCTATTTCGATTAAATTCTTGTCGAAAAATAATTAAATATTATAAAATAGTTAAATTATGTTAAAAATATGAACATGCTTAATTGTAATTAATTTTATAGTTAATTTTGATTAATTTTGACTATTTTTGATAGATTCGCACAAAGGGCAAAAATTGGCTCGGAAGACAATGCTCTAAAAATAAAACCGAGAAGCAATTCGAAGCATCGAGGAAATTTTATTTCCAACCTAAGATGGTCCAAAAATGTGTGTTAATTCATAATATAATTAATTATAATTTATTCCCAATTTAATTTGGGCTAAATAAATTATTATTAATTAATTATGGAAAAAAGGGTCAAGTTGAACCGCATCGGTTGAACTGAATCTAGTGAATTGACTAGCCACCAATTGGGCTGCCCAGAACCGTCCATATGCTGACCTAAATCAGTATTTTAGCTGACTAAATAAGCTTGCAAAGAAGCACTTGAAGAACTTTCAACCTTGCATTCAAACCCCTCCAAAAAATATGGCTTTATGGATTTGCCTCAGGCTATTTTTAGCAAAGTTGAATCTCTCAACTTTTTCATGTGTTTTCCCAGCCAAGGGGGGTCTCTTTGGCTGATGAAATCTTCTATTTTTAGCAGCCACAATCAGCTATAAAAGCCACCCCTTGCTGATCATTCAACTCATCCCTCACACTCTCATTCTCTTTTCTCCTCTCTCATTTTCTCTCAGCTTTTCTTTCTCATTTTCCCTTTTGTTCAAGTGAGGATTTCTTCTCTTGGGAAAGAGGTCCTCATCAGCCATTGTTGAGAAGCAATTAAAGTGTTCATAAGCCACCTTGATAGCCGAGGACAACAGAGAACGAAGAACGGAGAAATCAGTCAAGCCACAGAGAAACACAGGATTTGCTTCTTGTTCCCTATCTCTTTAAATTTCGTTATTGTTTTGACAAACATGTTTATGAACATTTATGCTATTGAAATGGTTATTTTAATCAATCTAGCTTGAATTTAATCCGTGTTGGGTTGATTATATTTTGCCTGCTTGAATTATTGAAATTGTGTTTGTGCTGTTATAGGCCTCGATAAGATGTTTGATTAAGTAAAATCATGCCTAAGTTATTCTTGCAATATTAATTGTTAGATAACTAATGAATTAACTATTAAATCGTATTGAATTGTAATTAGTCGACACAATACTTAATCATGCATATTTATTCTTCTAAGTTTGCTGAAGTTAATTTAGTATTGTATTTAGCGATACATATGCCTTGCATAACTTGCAAGATTATTGTGATTAAACTGTTTTAAGGTAGAAATACTCTGTTACCTCACTTGATCTTTTATATGCTTGTGAAGATTGATTAATCGCTTGGATTGACATTGAAAATTGTTCAAGATATTGATTAATTTAATAAGTATGTATGAGCAGTTGTCTAAACCATTTTTCCATTTGATCTGAAAATGGGTATCGACTTTGAAAATGGAAATTGGAATCGCCACCGATCCTTAATTGGGGTACGACCGGTTCACCATTAAAAATAAATTTTAGGTCTGCAAGATTTGAAAAAATAGGCCCGGGAGTCGGTTAGGCACGAGGAAGGGTTAGCGCCCTCGTAACGCCCAAAATTGGTACCGAATCGATTGTTTAATGTCTTAGTGTCAAAACTTTGAAAAAAATTTTAAAATACGATCCTTTTATCTTGAATAAAATGAATTGGATAATAAGGCTCACTTTTCTTCAAGGAAATAAATTGTCACATTCAGTAAGTTAGAGTGCAACATTCCAAATTTTCAAAATTAGGTTTGATTTTAAAACCTGTGCATTTTGAGAAGGATATCCGATTATTTGGGGTCAAATGAAAGAATCAAAACCCAGAAAGTTAGGGTTTGATTTCTCAAAATTCCTAAATATCGAATATTGCCTTTATTTTTTTTATTTGTTAGAAGAATCCTCGTCTCGAGAGCATAATATGTCGTATCCAATAAGTTAGGATACAACATATCAAGATTGGAATCCAGTAAGTTAGGACACAATCTTTTCGAGGATCCCAAATTCCGAGTGTCGAATTATTTTGAAAACTTTTGAATAAAATGTTCTCGATACTTGAATGATATTGAATGTAATCTTTAATACGTATAAAACGCGATGGAATAACAATGTACAAGGCGAAGTGATAATTCGTAAGTCGAAATATACACTAATGAACACAAATAATCAATCAATATAAATGATTAATATAACGCACATAAGAGCAATAATCTCACATATAATATTTCCATACCAATATTAACAATTAAAGGCTAAATGAGTTGGAAAATTAATCTCGAATAAAACATCATGCAAACCAATACAAATACATTTCAAAGACTAGAATTGAAAATTGTATGAATAATGTAAGTGAAATAAAATACACAAAGATTTGAAATAAAAATCAATAAAAGTAAATAATATGTGAATGAATTTTAAATTCAATATTATAAAAATACATAAAATAATGTATAAAAGTTAATTTAAATAAACAATAGGACGAAAAACTTCATATAATAGTATATCTAGCAATATAAAAGGTTGAAATAAGCAAAATATATAATAGAGTATTTTGAAAGAAATTCATATGATATAAAATAGGTAAAAATATATACATATGTATAATAGTATGAAATCAAATATATTGTGTATGTATATAATAAAAATAATTTAATATAAATTGTGTATACCTATGTTTGTGAAATAGTATTATATAAGAGCATTATTGTATAACTCCTTTTAAAAAATATAGAAATATAATAATGAATCCTTAAATATATTATAAAATAAAACATCAAGAGATATATAAAATCATGTCAAATTTACATAAAAATATATAACAATGTGATAACTTTAAAAATGATATATAATAAATTGTGAATAATAACACATGGTGAATTTATATAATGTTAACGATTGATTCAAAAGAGTAATATGTTATAATATTGAAATAACATTGATAATAAAATTAAAATATACTAAACTTAAACATAAGAAGAAATTTAGATTTAAAATTAAGGTAATAAAAAGAACTAAATTAGAATTGAAACCAAGTTAAAAGAAAAAAAACAAAATAAAATATTGGAACAAAAATTAAATTGAAGTAATACAAAATTAAATAGGCATCAAACATAAATAAAAATAAAAGGATTAACTTCGCATCTGGTTAAAAACTGAGGGACTAAAACAGAAATCAAACGCCCAGGTTCGGGCAATTAAGCGCAAACAATGGAAACGACGTCACTTTACAGAGGGCTTAAATGCAATCGAAGTTAAATGCGCAGTATAAATTTAAAAAAACAGAAGAAAACTGAATCGAAGTGACACCAAATACAAAGGGACTTATTGCGCAAATAGACCGGACAACAAAATGCGCTGATCCTCCTCGGGTCGGGTTGGACACATGGATCTGGGCCAATACGGCACCGTTTTGGAGCCACTGACTAGACTCCAAACGGTGTCGTTTCGTACATCACGTAAAGGCCAAAACAAAACCCTAATTGGCAGCCTCTTGGGGACTTTCAGCAGTTAAGAAAGAAACTAAGCCCCTCCTTTGCCGTTCTAGAAACCAGACCTCTGCTCATCCAACCCCAATTCACAGGAAGGGGAAAAAGGCTTCATCGGCGCGGACGACAAGGTAAAATCCCTCCTTTTCTTTGTCTTATGTATAAAATATAAAAAAAACGATGAATAATACCTAAAAGAAATAAAAAAATCGTTTCCGTTTCTCTCTTCTTTTTTCTTTTTTCTTTTCGAATGTGTATATCAAAAGAAATGTAAAAACAGATCGAAAAAGAAAAAAAGAGAAAATTTTTAGAATCACCTGAAAACTAATGTTTTTTTATTTCTTTTTCTTGTTGTTTTTCTTTACATTCAGTGTGTGTATAAACAAAAGGCTCTCTGTTTGTTCTTATAGCCAAAAAAAAGAAAAATAACCCCCCGAATCCCTTTTTACATTTTTCTTATTTACTCCTATTTTCTCTGATTTACTGTCGATTTCTGCCTCTTCTTTTTGTCCGTCTTTTGTTGCTTTGTATACCTCTGTTTGTTACAGGTACGGTGCTAATGTAGCGGTGTGACATGGCGCGTACGGAGGCGCAGGCGTGGAATGTATGGAGGTAAAGGCGCGCGCGCACGGAGGCTCGTCACGTGCAGAGAGGTCGGCTGTGGTGCCTGGTATCTCAGAAACCCTAAGGTTTCTGTTCGTTTCAGTTTTGGGCTAGGGGTATTCGGGCTTGATTCTGGGCTTGTAATTTTGTTTAGTTTTTGTTGTAATTGGGTTGTGTAAATGGACACTATGGTTTTTATTTTATTTTATTTAGTTTAACAAAACGGGTCGGGCAAATATTGGGCCTTACAGCTGCCCCTCTTTGGTCATTGCCGTGTAACGGGAATTGAGCAAAGACTTAAAAAAAGCCAATTTTACCGGTCATGCTGGACCTCGATGCTCTTCTTCTTCAAGTAGCCTCATTCCAACCTACTACCTCGACCCACTCCACTGCAACGTCGGGAGATAGGATTCGCTGTCTTCTATCTGCTCCACTAACACTTAGGGAGATAAGATATGTAATTTCCCAACCTATTCCACTGCTAACCAGGGATATAGGACTTGTGGCTTAAATCTGCTTCCTTACTCTTGAAGATAAAATTCGTCGTCTTCGATCTGCTCCGCTACTGCTTAGGGAGACAAGATCTATAATTACCCAACCTATTCCACTGCTGACCAGGGATATAGGACTTTTGGCTTAAATCTGCTTCCTTACTCTTGATGATAAGATTTGTCGTCTTCGATCTGCTCCGCCATCGCTTAGGAGACAAGATCAGAATTTCTGACCTATTCCATCACGACTGTGGATATAGGACTTGTGGCTTAAATCTGCTTCCTTACTCTTGAAGATAAGATTTGTCATCTTCGATCTGCTCCACTACTGCTTAGGGAGACAACATCTGTAATTTCCCAACCTATTCCACTGCTGACCAGGGATATAGGACTTGTGGCTTAAATCTGCTTCCTTACTCTTGAAGATAAGATTTGTCGTCTTCGATCTGCTCCGCTACTGCTTAGGGAGACAAGATCTGTAATTTCCCAACCTATTCCACTGCTGACCAGGGATATAGGACTTGTGGCTTAAATCTGCTTCCTTACTCTTGAAGATAAGATTTGTCGTCTTCGATCTGCTCCGCTACTGCTTAGGGAGACAAGATCTGTAATTTCTCAACCTATTCCACTACTAACCAGGGATATAGGACTTCTGGCTTAAATTTGCTTCCTTACTTTTGAAGATAAGATTTGTCGTCTTCGATCTGCTTCGCTACTGCTTAGGGGGACAAGATCTGTAATTTCCCAACCTATTCCACTGCTGGCCAGGGATATAGGACTTGTGGCTTAAATCTGCTTCCTTACTCTTGAAGATAAGATTTGTCATCTTCGATCTGCTCCGCTACTGCTTAGGGAGACAAATATTCATTAATCTGTTCTCTGGGGAACATGACCTGTATAATGACCTATATAATGAACCTAATTATGCCTAATGATTAGGATAGCATGATCAAAATGAATCAAATGCTCCTAACTAGGCATGTGTGAATGGTGTTTGCATGAATGCAGAATTTTATTTTTTCGAGAATGATCCCGCTTAGGTTGTCATTACTCGAAGTTTATTAAGGCTTTAACACTGACGTGCTACAACACGTTCTTGCTTGACCGGCTTTTTTTAAAGAATCACTTAGTTAGATTGCCCCCACTGTAAACTTCAAAGTTTAATCCACTGGGATGCAAAATTTGTACCATTATTCTCCCACTGTAACCCGAGGGTAGAAATATATGGCTTTTCCTCAATCCTTTCCTATCACAATTCAAGGATACATGATCTGAATTTTTCTGGTTTCTTACGCCATTCTCAGGGTGTTGTACCAAAGACTCATGCGCAAATGAAGGCTCTCTTCTCCAAAGTAACCTCTTCCTCTTGCCTGATGATTATTGTTTGCTTGTTTATTTAAGATTTATCGTTAACCCGTCATCTTATCATTTTGTTCAATCAATGCACTTGACAACAAAATCCAATGATAAAGTCTAAATTTAGACTCTTCCTTCTCAAATTTCCAGCCTCTAAAATTGGTGCGCTCTAAACAATAGTCCTGTTTCAGGTTCCTGTATTATTTAGAAACTTTTCCAAGTAATATGCAAAACTTCGTTTGTGAAAATTCTATTAGTCCATTAATCATTATTTCAATGCAACATGCTTGCAAAAAGGGTCATAACAATGGATAAGAATAAAGTTGGTTCTGAGCATAGCTCAAAATGAATAAATTATCAAAAATAGTAAAGAAGGATAACAAAGAAATTGATTGGGAATGTATATCTTGGGAAAGAATGAAGTATTCCAAGAACAAAAAATTCAGTATAAATAATATGAGAATTGGGTGCCCCAGATATCGCAGCTTGAACTTCTCTGTACAAACTTTCTAAAGACCATTGTGAGTTTGACATGTGTTTAGGAGATCTAAAGTGCTTTGTCGATGCCCCAAGATGTCGCCTATCCTTTCCTGTTGATTCAGGCATAACGAGATTACCACATGCCCCAATCTGATTAAGATTCAAATCGCTTTGATACCCCCATTCCAATCAATATTTGAGCCGCCCTTTTCAGGTTTTAAACTCAATCCCCTTCGGCCTAAGGTGCCCTTTACGGGTTTTACCCTTAGCCTCTCCATCATTTTTATTTTTCATTTTCACTTTTTCATTTTTCATCTTTTTTTTGACTCGAAGTGCCCTTTGCGAGTTTTCACCTTGGTCCTTTCTTCTTCTTTAAACGAAGTATTTCTTGACTGGATCTGAGTTTATAGGACTAGCAAACTCACCCAGGATCAATGCTTCTCTGGAAAAGGTCTTCTTTACAACATAGGGACATTCCCGGTTTGGCATTCATTTCCCTCTAGAATCCTTTTGTTGAGGAAGGATCTTTTTCAACATCCAGCCCTCTCGTGGAATTCTCTAAGATGACCCTGTTTATTATGGGCTCATATTATTTGTTTCTGGTACATCCGACCCTGATGAATAGCTTTTAACCCTTTTCCTAAGTCCAACTGATCACGTCGCAATTGGATCCTTCCAACTCTAATACTCGGAGAGAGGGGATTTCAATAGGTAAAACTACCTCAATCCCGTAAACCAAAGAGAGCAACGTTGCTCTGATAGAAATCTTGATAGATGTTCGGCAAGCAAGGAGGGCGAGTGGTGATTTCTCATGGCAGTCCTTGTAAGTCTAAGTCATTTTTTCAATTCATTATCTTGCAATACAGCGAAAAACCGTGGTGTCTGACTTCCAATTGATTACAACTTTCAGCTATCGCGTTATCAGTCAAGTTCAATGCATTTTCCAATACCATCGGAATATGATGACATTGACGCATGCAGTAGCCTCTATCCATTTGATGAAGTAATTAATGATCTCAATAGTAAAGTAATGCCCATTAGAAGTCTTCGATAATGGTGATGTCTATGCCCCATTCTGCTCAAAGTTTGAGTCGCCCTTTTTGGGTTTTCAACTCAAAACCACATTTGGTCACAAAGCGCCATTTACGGGTTTTCGCCTTGGCCTCTCCTTTTCTTTTTCCTTTTTTCTTCTCTCTTTTTCATTTTCATTTTTACTTTGATTTTGATTTTGATTTTGATTTTTCTTCTTTTTTTTTGATTTTTTTATTGGATCTGAACCCATAGGATTAGGCAAGTCCTTGTTATCCCTTTTGACCAGAATCAATATTCTTTCTTGATAAAGTTTCCCACATAAGATCTCTCACTTTCACCTTGTATGCGAAAAACCTTCTTTGGTATCAGATTTCTTTCATAGAGCCTTTTGGGGCGCAACTACGACAGAAAACTTTGGATCTTCCTCTTTAATCAAAGTAAAATCTAACAATATCTTGAAAGAATGGAAACTCGACTTCAAATGGGCAAAGCTATGCTGAGTCAACGAGAGAGGCATTGCCCCGACAAAGAATTGCATCGCTCATACTGCAAATTTCTGACATCGCGCTGTTGTGCAGATTTCATTATCAGCGGTTAACCCGGGCATATCCTAGTATGACCATACAAAGACATCTTTGAACTCTAGAGGTCACTCAACAAGGTGTTGCTTCGTCTTTGCGGTCAGGTCAATTCTAATCTTCACCAAGCCCACAATTCCTAATGATTCCTTGTGAGGTAGGATCTGTCTATCCTCTCGTGCTACCATCCTCAACAAGTCCGGAGATAGACTACAATCCATGTCATTTTCAAAGTCATGTGATCCCTCTAAAAACATATCTCGCTCAAAAGGGATTCTAAGTCTGTAGCAGTGTCACTCATGTCATTGATATCTGAGGACCCATAATAAGTACCGAAGAATATACAAAAGAATGTATATGAATAATTATTTGTACCATATGATTATGAATGAAGGAATAATAATTTAGAAGAAAATCCAAAAGAATGAAAGAATCTGGAATTGTTTGTAAAGAATGAAAATATTGGCTCAGTAATAATTACAAAGATGTATTTCATTAAAATAACAACGTTCAGACATGAGCCTATTTCACAAAGGAATTTCTATCATTTCTAGGCTAAAAATAACAAAAATGTTCTGAACATTACTTTAGATAAGCTCTAAAAACTACAGGGATTTCTTCCGCAGTCTAATTGCTTAGAACACTCTCAGGGTTATAAGGGCGGATATCTAACAAGGTCCCTTTTCAATTGTGTCTTCAAATATGTCATTGATGTGAACACTTCCCAAATCTGTGCGTATGTTTTCCTCCTCTTTAATTTCCTCACAAAGCTTCATTTCCTTGTCGTCCATTATGCCCAAGGTCTTGAATTTCATGCTCTCGTGGGTCTCGTACCCCCTTTCGTGATGGAACTTACAATGGTTCCTTGTCTTTCCATGGTTTCCTTCTGAATCAGAAATAACTAATCCCCTTCCTACTCTCACGTCTACCCCATTATCATCATGATCGGGTAGTGGATTTTCTACGCTAGACGAGTCATCAAATCTGACAACACCCATGTTAATCAGTTTTTCAACCAGTTTCTTGAAGGCAATGCAATTCTCTATTGAATGCCCCGTAATTCCCGCATGGTAGTCGCATTGTGCGTTCACATCATACCATTTGGGGTATGGGGGCTATACAGGTTTTAAGTAGAAGGGGACCACCACATATGCATTAAATAGGCTTTGATATAGCTCTTTATATAACATCGGAATTGGTGTGAACTGAAGCCTTTCTGTATTTGTCTTTTTTAAAAGACTCTGATGTCTGGTGGTTTCTGTCTTTGGCCTACCCACAGTTATTGGCTTTGAGTGGCCCTTGTTATACCTGCCTGCATTATCCCATTTATTTCCCTTCTTCCTTGGGGCCTTTGTAGTATCTAGGTACTCCACCCTCGCCTGCTTTGTTTCAGCTGGGTTATCAAGAGCAATAGGAAAATTGTTCCTCAAATTGGATCTTAGGCCTGTCAAACAATTCACTGGTGTCGATGTACCAGTCTGATAATGTTGGGATTTGATAGTAAAGAGTGCCCCGTGTGAACGCCCATCTGGTTGGATCTGTGCACTTATCGGAGTACAATCTAGGGAATAGGCAAGATCCTCAGTATTAACCCCAAAGTGGACCACTGGGTCCTTCACTTCTTCTAACTCTCCAGCTAGCAATCGGTTGAACTGGCTCATCATAGTTCTCTGCAATTCTAGCATCTAATCTCTCATTTCTTGTTGAAATTCGGTCAATTGCTCCTGCATCTGTATCTGCATTCGCTCTAATTTTTCCAACCTCTGTTCCATTTCTCTAGTATTTTCTTGAATACCGTATGGGTGTTAGGTTGATTAGCTGAAATAAATTTACTCAATTAGGCTCTTTCAATGGATTTATGCATGTGAAGTAATGCAAATGCATGAAATGAATGCCTAAAGAGACGTTGATTCTGATTCAATTACATTCAGAAAACTTTACTAGAAGGCAAATTTCTTTACATAAAGCGGGTATATATACGGCTTCGCCCTTATATTCCAAGAGACAACATCGATCATTTCCTTCATCTGCATGTTTGAGATAATCTTGCTAATTTCCAATAGATGCCACTACTAGCTCCTTTTCTTGATCTTGGTCGCGATCCATCATCTGCCCATCTTCATAAGGCTCGTCAGCTTCTTTAAGGGAGTTGAAACGTCGAAGGCTCCTGGACAGTAATCTTGAATCTTCGGGCCACAAAATGAAGTCACGAACTCTTTAATCACCATTCCTGTGTTTCTTGGGATATATTCGGGCAGTCGTATTACTTTCCACTTTATCAAGGAATTCGTTTTCCATGATAAGCTTTCTGATTTAGTAATCGAATTTGAATCAATATCTCTTTCCTAAGATGCAAATGCAATGCAACCATAATCAAAGCACAACAAGAGGGGTTAGTACAAAACAAAAGCAATCAAGGAAAACAAAAGTACCTAGTCGGGTAACCACTAGGGGTTTGGAGTGGCTCTACCTAGGATGGGTTCCTCAGGTCTTCTATATGTGGTTTGGCTCTGAATTCAAGGTACCCGAACCAGCAGATTCCTCGATCTTTACCCATTATAGGCTCATACAGACCGAGTTCGGTTCAGGGGAATACATTTCCCTATGGCTGCACGGAGATGAAAATCTCACGAAGACATAGGTACGGATGTATCCCGAAAGTGATCCACTATCCTGCACGGAGGTGAAAACCTCACGAAGGAGTAGCTTTTCACTCCCACTTAAAAGGGTAAGACCAACAGTCTTTATGCAATATGATGCCAAGGTATAAAGACACAATTTACAATAATCATACAAACAAATGCAAAGAGAAGATCGTAAAATTTTTTAAAATCCAATTTTAATTTTCGACAATAAAACAAAATAACCAATTTTATGGCCTGACTATTTTGGCATCCCCAGTGGAGTCGCCAAGCTGTCGAAAGCATTTTTTCATTTGATTTGAAAATGGGGATCGACTTTGAAAATGGAAATTGGAGTCGCCACCGATCCTTAATTGGGGTACGACCAGTTCACCATTAAAAATAAATTTTAGGTCTGCGAGATTTGAGAAAATAGGTCCGGGAGACGGTTACCCACGAGGAAGGGTTAGCACCCTCGTAACGCCCAAAATTGGTACCGAAACGATTGTTTAATGTCTTAGTTTCAAAACTTTGAAAAGATTTTAAAATAGATCCTTTTATCTTGAATAAAATGAATTGGATAATAAGGCTCACTTTTCTTCAAGGAAATAAATTGTCACACTCAGTATGTTAGAGTGCAACATTCCAAATCCTCAAAATTAGGTTTGATTTTAAAACTTGTGCATTTTGATAAGGATATCCGATTATTTGGGGTCAAATGAAAGAATCAAAACCCAGTAAGTTAGGGTTTGATTTCTCAAAATTCTTAAATATCGAATATTGCCTTTATTTTTTTATTTGTTAGAAGAATCTTCATCTCGAGAGCATAATATGTCGTATCCAATAAGTTAGGACACAACATATCGAATTCCCGAAAATGAGTTTTTGTTTGTGTTTTCATTAAAAAGGATACTCGGTTTTTTAGATTCAACGAGGAAGATTGGAATCCAGTAAGTTAGGACACAATCTTTTCGAGGATCCCAAATTCAGAGTATCGCATTATTTTGAAAACTTTTGAATAAAATGTTCTCGATACTTGAATGATATTGAACGTAATCTTTAATACGTATAAAACGCGATGGAATAACAATGTACAAGGCAAAGTGATAATTCGTAAGTCGAAATATACACTAATGAACACAAATAATCAATCAATATAAATGATTAATATAACGCACATAAGAGCAATAATCTCACATATAATATATCCATACCAATATTAACAATTAAAGGCTAAATGAGTTGGAAAATTAATCTCGAATGAAACATCATGCAAACCAATACAAAAACATAACAAAGACTAGAATTGAAAATTGTATGAATAATGTAATTGAAATAAAATACACAAAGATTGAAATAAAAATCAATAAAAGTAAATAATATGTGAATGAATTTTAAATTCAATATTATAAAAATACATAAAATAATGTATATAAGTTAATTTAAATAAACAATAGGACGAAAAACTTCATATAATAGTATATGTGGCAATATAAAAGGTTGAAATAAGCAAAATATATAATAGAGTATTTTGAAAGAAATTCATATGATATAAAATAGGTAAAAAATATATACATATGTATAATAGTATGAAATCAAATATATTGCGCATGTATATAATAAAAATAATTTAATATAAATTGTGTATACCTATGTTTGTGAAACAGTATTATATAAGAGCATTATTGTATAACTCCTTTTAAAAAATATAGAAATATAATAATGAATCCTTAAATATATTATAAAATAAAACATAAAGAGATATATACAAATCATGTCAAATTTACATAAAAAATATAACAATGTGACAACTTTAAAAATGATATATAATAAATTGTGAATAATAACACATGGTGAATTTATATAATGTTAACGATTGATTCAAAAGAGTAATATATTATAATATTGAAATAGCATTGATAATAAAATTAAAAATATAATAAAATTAAACATAAGAAGAAAGTTAGATTTAAAATTAAGGTAATAAAAATAACTAAATTAGAATTGAAACGAAGTTGAAAGAAAAATAAAACAGAATAAAATAATGGAACAAAAATTAAATTGAAGTAATACAAAATTAAATAGGCATCAAACATAAATAAAAATAAAAGGATTAACTTCGTATCTGGTTAAAAACTGAGGGACTAAAACAGAAATTCAATGCCCAGGTTCGGGCAATTAAGAGCAAACAATGGAAACGACGTCGCTTTACAGAGGGCTTAAATGCAATCGAAGTTAAATGCATAGTATAAATTTAAAAAAATAGAAGAAAACTGAATCGAAGTGACACCGAATACAGAGGGGCTTATTGCGCAAATAGACCGCACAACAAAATGCGCAGATCCTCCTCGGGTCGGGTCGGACACACGAATCTGGGCCAATACGGCACCGTTTTGGAGCCACTGATCAGACTCCAAATGGTGCCGTTTTGTACATCACGTAAAGGCCAAAACAAAACCCTAATTGGCAGCCTCTTGGGGACTTTCAGCAGTTAAGAAAGAAACTAAGCCCCTCCTCTGCCGTTCTAGAAACCAGACCTCCGCCCATCCAACCCCAATTCACACGAAGGGGAAGAAGGCTTCATTGGCGCCGACGACAAGGTAAAATCCCCCCTTTTCTTTATCTTATGTATAAAATATAAAAAACGATGAATAATACCTAAAAGAAATAAAAAAATTTGTTTTCGTTTCTCTCTCCTTTTTTCTTTTTCCTTTTCGAATGTGTATATCGAAAGAAATGCAAAAACAGATCGAAAAAGAAAAAAAGAGTAAAACTTTTTAGAATCACCTGAAAACTATTGTTTTTTTATTTCTTTTTCTTGTTGTTTTTCTTTACATTCAGTGTGTGTATAAACAAAAGGCTCTTTGTTTGTTCTTATAGCCGAAAAAATGAAAAATAACCCCCCGAATCCCTTTTTACAATTTTCTTATTTACGCCTATTTTCTCTGATTTGCTATCGATTTCTGCCTCTTCTTCTTGTCTGTCTTTTGTTGCTTTGTATACCTCTGTTTGTTGCAGGTACGGTGCTAATGTAGCGGTGTGACGTGGCGCGTACGGAGGCGCAGGCGTGGCACGTACGGAGGTGAAGGCGTGCGCGCACGGAGGCTCGTCACATGCGGAGAGCTCAGCTGCGGCGCCTGGTATCACCAAAACCCTAGGGTTTCTGTTTGTTTCAGTTTTGGGCTAAGGGTATTCGGGCTTGATTCTGGGCTTGTAATTTGGTTTAGTTTTTGTTGTAATTGGGCCGTGTAAATGGACATTATGGTTTTTATTTTATTTTATTTGGTTTAATAAAACGAGCCGGGCAAATATTAGGCCTTACAGCAGTAGTTAGCAAATTACTGAGTTGCCGTGAATTTGTTCGTAGTAGTATAAACATAAGTTTAAGAATTCTAAGTTAAAGGAATGTAATTAATCCAACACAATTATATCATCTTGATTAAACCTTATTTGAAATCGTGCATTAGAACCTTTTTATTTTTAATTTTTTTACTTAGTTTTTAACCCTTAGTTTTTAATCATCTTTAAACCAAAAATTTTTTCATCATCAAAGTGTTTTAACATTAATTTCATAAATATTATTTTTTACAGTCCCTGTGGGTACGATAACTCGACATTTGCTTGTCACTTTATTACTTGTTGCGATTGTATACACTTGCATATTTTCGTCATTCCAGTCATGGTTTTTCGCATCTGTAACATTTTATTATTTATCTATTTTATTTTCTAATGTTTTTGTTTCTTTTGTTTTCTATATTTTCTATACTTTGACTTTTTATAATATTATGAAATATTCTTTCTCCTATTCTTTGCTTTTATAGAGCAACATATTTTTTGAAGAAGAAGGTTCATTTCTAATGTCAAATTGGTAGCGTAATTATTCTAATTCCTTTCTACATTGATATATTTCTTTTTAGATTGTTTTGTAATTTTAAATCGACAAATTTTAATCTTTCTTTTGGTGAAACTAATTAGTTCACCATATGTAAGTTTTTATATGGAATAATAAATTTTAATTTTCTCTAATTTGATTTCTAACTTTTCTCCTAATAAATTAGGAAGTCCCGCTTCAAACTTTTATTTCTAAAATGATTGTTGGTTATCAAGTCTTTGCATAACTCGGTCATAAAGACATCTTTATACCATTTAAAATCGTAATTTTTGCATTTTAAATTTGATAATAGTTCGAATTTCTATATTTAAAATGAGAAGGATCTCCTATAAAGTGTTTAGAGATTAATAAAATTAAAGTTACTACTGCATCTTGGATTTCTTCCTTCTCATTTAAAATAATTCTTCCTTGATCATATTTTTATTGCTTTTAAAAATTTTTCTTCTTGGGTTTTAGTGAGTGCATGGTTTCACCATCCTTTTAATTGATTAGTAAATCAAGCAACTAAAAGATTGTTTATAGCATGATCACTAATTTGGTTTTGAGTTTTATAAATATTTGAAACTATTATCATTTATTATAATAAACTAAGAATATTATATTAAGACATTCCATCTATATTCCGTTCATAAATTGTGTTAGCATTGTATTTATTTTGGAAAACGAATTTTTCTTCAATATTAAGATCAAGTGCAATGATATTTGGATAATATAATTTTTTTTTGTTTCTTTCCAAGCCATTTTGTTAATTTGTTGTTCGTCTGATTGTTTAGAGTCAGATTGGGAGGATTGGTGTAACGTATTTACTAAGTGTTGAACTTGCATTGGGGCATTTGGAGCAACTAATTCAGATTTGTAACTTTCCAAAGCTTCAAGTCTATTTTGGATTTCTGTTAAGAAATCATTTTGGGTTTTTTGAAAAGGTTTTGAGATTCCATAATGTGTAAATATTGGTTCTTTAGAACTTTTTTCATTATTTCTTTTACTGATTCTCTCTTGACTGGGTGGCTTTCTACCAAAATTTCAATATAATCCAATTGTTTTCTTATTGTATGAAGACTGATATTTGTATAGTTGTTTTGTTCTACTATCATTTTAATATCTTTTGATGAAATTTGTAGTTCTCCTACATCGGTGCTCTCATTCTTAAAGGACTTGTTTTTATACCAGTAGTTTTTGAAGATATTGAACTTCCATTAAAGGGCAATTGAGATTCAACTTCTCCTTTATTAGTTTGTCATCTAGTATTATTATTTTATTGCATTAATAGATTCTAAATAATATTCGTCAAACCATTCAAAGAATTTTATATGGATTCTATGGGTATTCATGAATTTATAATATTCTTGAAGAATGTTCTCTTTTTATTATTATAAATTTTAAAGTAATTTCCTCTTTTTGTTTATTTTTGTTGGAATAGAAGTATTTCCTACACCATTTTTTTATTGATCTCAAAAGATTTTTCTAGGACAAAAATTTCTGGATTTTCTCATTGTCTTACATTATTAGTCATTGATGAGTATGTTGGTGACATATTAAGCAAATTTTGGGGGCTCTCTTTCTGTCTGGCATAGATAAGTTGAGTTATATTTAAGGAATTTTCTATTCCTTGTAAATTGGTCCAAAATCTTGTCAAGATAGAAGAGATAGAGGCTTTAGCTTTTCTAAAATCTATTGTTAGTGTTTCGATATTTGATTCTTCTTCTAAATTTAACCTCCTGAAAGTTGTGATTGTACTTCCTATTTCAAAGGAATGTCTTGGAGGCATTCTAAGTGGTCTGTTGAATATTAATTCAACCGTACCATTTTAGTGTTGGAAATTTTCACTTAATGAAGTATTTCTAATTTGAGTTGGTGCAACAAGGTCTATAGCACCTTCAAGCTTCCACCTATCAGGTAGGTTAATTTCATGTCATTGTATTGTTTTTGGGATTGTGGTATGAGATCTTGAGGTATCTGTTTCTATTAAAATGGTTTCTCCTTTTGGGCTTTGAAGTAAAGTCTGGGTATTGACCACAAAATACGTAGCTTGAAGTGGAGCCGATAGACTAAAATTAGTCCTTCAGATCTAGGAAGCATTTTGTAATTATGAGTATGAATTTGAAAGGTCAAAGATTGTAAAATATTTTTATCGATTAAAGAAACCATAAAATTTGGATAATAATTAAAATGTATTGGGCTAGTACATATGTTTATTTCTATTGTTCCTAGTAAGGAGTCATTAAACATAATATGTCTCTAGTCTCTTAAAACAATTAAAATTGAGGTATTTTTTGTGGCTTCAACACTAAGAGGTTTGACACCAACTTGGCTAATCGAAAATAGAAATTTTTATATTTTTATTCTTTGAGTTTATTAATGATGACCTTATATAATAATTGGATTGTTTCAAATTCTTTTTGAATAGGTAAACTTCTTTCTTGTATTTTTATAACGTAACTACAAAAGACATTTAAATTCTCTTGGGAGAGTCTAATGTTCAAATCTTTGGGGAATATTTTCATAATGTTCTTCTTGTTTATCAAAAATGTTAGACTCTTGGGATTGATTGGAAGTAAAGCTGGAAGAAGAATTGGCTCTTTTAAGAAAAGAAAACATTCTTTATTTTCTTATTTCCTACAATGAAGTTCTACTATGAGGATTTCTAGATTACTATAGTTGCCTACAGGAATATTTTGTCCTTAATACGCCTAACTCATGGTTAATTGGACTGTGTACCAATACTCATAAAAAATAGTAATATATTAATAAAGACATTTAAACCAAAACTCGAAAACATTGAAAACAAATTGAATATTTTCAAAAGCTTAGAAATACATGTTCCTCCTTAGCTCGATGCCAAACAATCTCATTAATCTTCTTAGAATTTTTAAAATTTTAAATAATTCCTAATTTTAAAAAATATTAATTAGACCTTCAAACTTTAAAAAATTAATTAAGCCCTCCATAATTTAATGTCACATTTTGCCATTGCATGTATTAGTTTAATGTTGTATAATATTTTAATTTTTTATTTATTTGTATTGTATCTAATATTATCAAATTTGTTAAGATATTAGATTTTGTACAATGGTATTTGTATTAGAGGAATTCATGGGCCAGGTTGGGTCAGGTCAAGACCCGATTTCAAAACACCTAAAAAAATTGATTTCACTATTAAAAAAATAATAAATATTAAAGTTATATTTTTAATTAATTTTTTTATTATTTAAATTGAATACAAATTTAACCTATGAGATGCAAAAATCTTTGTTCGTGTCGAACGAACCGATTGTACAAGACTAAATACAAATGACTCACCATATAGAATAATATCAAAATAAACTCAGTACAAAAAAGAAAATCAAAATAAATTAATACCTTAAAGAAAATATCTTATCAGATTTTGAGAAAACAAAGAAGTCGGATGAACGAATTTCCCTTTTTCATGTGACAAATATTTTCTTCCAAAACGCTGCCTTAATAAAACAACAATCAACATCGAAAGTCTCTACAAAAGGTAAAGCCCACATTTAAAAAATTTCTAAAATTGGGGAAAAAAAAAAGAAACTGTAATCAAGTACTGCAGACGTGTATATTGTTTTTATTTTATTTTATTCCAATCTTATTGCAATTTGGATTTTTCAATGCAAGATATTCTAACTTTCAGTTATTGAATATAATCCGGTAGATTTACGTACAACCCAATGTTTATATGCTGCTGACCTTCGCCGGTTCCTCACAATTTCGGGAACTTCTTAATTTTCTATAGCTACTTATTCCAATACCAAACTATAAATATGTCCGTAATTATGCAGCTTATTACCCAAACTAGATCCTTCAATCAAAGGATTTGATAAATTTTACATTTTATAAGCTTCAAATGGCTTCGAACAAGCTTCTTATGCTCTCAGTTGTAGCCATTTTTCTTCCTGCAATGGCTATGGCAACTGATTATATCGTCGGGGATGATAGCGGATGGACCATCAATTTCGATTATCAAGCTTGGGCAAAGGATAAAGTATTTTACGTGGGTGATAAATTAGGTATATTCACCATATTTTCTTCTTAAAGTTCTTAATTAATTCTTCTCTAACAATCTCTACGAGTTTGTTACTAGTACACTCTTGTGTAAAGCATTCAGCTTTGCACTGTGCGTTTACAATTGTCTAATTTGGAAGTTCATTTACCTTGAGAGGGAATTGACTGACAGAAGTTTTTGAAATGTTATCTTTTGAGACATCGACTACTCCAACTGTTTCTAAAGGGTTGATATTTTATTTTAGTGTTGAGATTTTGTCATCCAACTTCAAAAAATGTCTAAAAAGTAGTGTTCTTATCTACTAAGATCATTTAATGGTCTAAGTTCGAACTCCGTCAAGGTCAAATTCAAAGACAAAACTTCGAGTAGGGGTGAGCAAAACTCGATTCGACTCGAAAAAATCGAAAAAAAATTCAAATTTCGAGTTAAACGAATCGAGTTATTCGAGTTAATCGAGTTATTCAATCAACTCAATTTTTTTCAATTTCGAGTTCGAATCGAGTTGAGTTTTCAATTGAATAACTCAATAATTCAATAATTCAATATCAAACTATAATATTTTCAATTTTTACCCCAAACTCTCAAACCTTTTTACTTTTCCCTCAAAACTTTTACTCATTCCCACTTTCCCCCAAAACTTTTACTCCTCCCTCCCTCCCAACCCCTAATCTACCCAAAATCCATTTCCCACCAAAATTTTACTCTCCCATTTATTTTTCTCAAAATTTTACTCCCAAAAACCCTCAAAATCTTTTATTTTCCCCCAAAATTTTTACTTCCTCCCACTTTTCCCCTAAAATTTTTATTCCCTTCCCATCCCACCTCTCATATATCCCAAACCCTCCCCCCTCCAATTTTTTTTTTAATATTTTCCCTCCAAAATTTTACTTCCCCTATTTACTTTCCCTCAAACTTTTATTCCCCAAAACTTTTTATTTTTCTCCCAAACTTTTACTTCTCACCCTTTACTCTCAAATAAAAAATCAAAATTATCCAAAAAAAATCACTAAACATAAATAGTAATAATTTTATTTATATCTACTATTTATATTATTAAATTAAATTTCACATTTTATATTGTTTATATTATTGAATTGTTTAGTCATATTGAATATTTATATTAAAATTGAATTATTAATTATGCCATAAAATATTCGTGTTAAAATTTTATATTGGTATCAATTTCACATTTTATTTTTAAAATAACTTTTATTAAAAAATCATATTTTTACATTTAATATATTTTTAATTCTAAGCGACAAGAATCTGAAGATAATTGAAACAACTAAGCAAGCAAAGAAGCTAACCAATATATAAAAAATTAATAAATAAATTATGAAGTGATGAAAGTTAATAAAAATTTTGATTAAGGTGGACAAATTTTATTACGATGGGTGACAATGGTTACAAGGACCCAAAATTATTTTTTAAAATTTAACTCGAACAAATATATTCGATTCGATTCGATTCGATTCGAATTCCATCTCACTCGACTCGATTCGAGAAAACTTCAAATAAAGTTAGGATGATAAAATGAGATTCGAAAACTCGATTAACTCGAAAATTTTCGATTCGATTCGATTCGATCGAATGCTCACCCCTAACTTCGAGGCTAAAATCGAGCATTCACATATCAAAAACAATATCATTTCTTTGAGGTCTGAATTGGCTTCTTAAAAGACACACTTCAAAATATTTTTCCCTCAACACTGTAAACAAAAGTTATTCTTAATATATTTTTTTACTCAAAAATGAATTTGCAGTGTTCCAATACCCTAAAGGATATCACAATGTGTTCAAAGTAAACGGTACAGCTTTCAAGAATTGTGACATTCCACCGGCAAACCAAGCTCTCAGTTCCGGAAATGACACTGTAGTCCTTAACACCCCCGGTAGAAAGTGGTACATCTGCGGTGTTAGTAACCATTGCTCTGCTTATGCCCAAAAGCTTTTCATCACTGTTCAATACCAGTATGGTTGGGCACCAGCACCAACCCCTCAAATACTACAAGTTAGTCAACCATGGGCACCAACTCCTGCACCCACTCCCTCTTCACCTTCAACACCAGCACCTACACCTTCAGTGCCAGACACAATAGTTACTGACCCTTGGGCATCATCTCCAATATCTTCTTCACCTCCACTGCCAACACCTCTTGCACCTTCCTGGCCACCGGCTCCGTCTTTGCCTACAACACCAGCACCAACTCCTGAGCCTTGGGCACCAACTACACTTCCAGTGCCAGAAACAACAGTTACTGACCCTTGGGCACCAGCTCCTGCACCTTGGGCACCATCTCCAGTATTTTCTCCACCTTCACTGCCAACACCTACTGCACCTTCATGGCCACCGGCTCCATCTCCTTATCCATGGATTTGATTTGCCATCGTCCAATCATGCTTCCATGGCTGCTATACTCCAATGATTATGATTGTCAACAACTTTTCTAGCTCTTATTACCGGAAAATAAGTTTCTTTATTGGTTCTGTGTATGTTTAGTTGTAGTAATTTTTTTCTAGGTTCCAATGTTATTGATCATCATTGATTACAAATTAATAAATCAAGGGTGCCTTGTTATTTGATTTTAGATTCATGGTTTTGTCTTCTAGCTACAAATTCAGTTTTTGAATATTTAAGTCTTCATGGAAATGTTTCAATTTAATCACCACAACTAAGAAAATCATATGGAAACCCAAAGCACGTACGCCATTGATAAACTGGTTTCATCAACTTAATATACAATCTCCATATGAAAAGCTAGATAAATATGATTAGCAAGAAATTTATCGATATGTATAGCCAGATATCTCCATACTAAAAGCTTCATTATAATTTCACTTTAAATTTATTCTTATGTAATAATTAAATTTGCTAAAAAAGACGGGCATTTCTAAGAGAACTCTCTGTGGAAATTTTTGGTTCTCAATCTCTCTCATAATTAAAAGGCAGACCAGAATTTTCTCTTGTTTCTTATTATTTGCGGCCTGAAAATTCTACTGTTTGGAACTTTGAAATCTAATATAAACTGAAGCTCAATCTCTCCAGCAATTGATGTGATGTGATTTTTGTTTATACGAGGAGTTGAATTTGGAATTTCAAAATAAAATTACAATTATTTTTCAGTTAACCCAAAGACTTAATGCATTAAAAATATAAAAAGCGTCAAACAAGATAGAGGAATTAAACTCTGGATTCTAGTATAAAAGCTATATCATTTAACCATTTAACTAAAAGATTTAAATTATTAATTTACTAACTAAAAATATATTAAAAAGATTATCGGTGCCGCAGGACACAGTGCCAGAATAAATAAAAAAAGTTCTTTTTTTAAAAAATTAACCATGCCACAATGATTCAAATGGATTAAAAGGATTTGATAAATTTTACGTTGTTAAGTATGACTCCTATTTCAGTCAAATTTGAGAATTAATCTTTCAGTTAAACTCTATTTATTTGTTTCAATTAAACTCTTATTAGTCTATATTATTTTATTATTATTTGACCTATGAATTTAGCCTATAAATAGGCTCTTTTACAACCTTAGAAAACAAACCCATTAGTGATTAGAACTCATAACACATTTAGAGAATTTTGTGTTTACGTTTTGAGGGTTATTTGTTTTCGGGTTTTCAGGGTTTAGTTTTTATCTACATCTTTTGTACTTTTCGTTCTTTTGTCATTATAATAAAATTATTTTTGTCTGTGGTTTTTTTATCCTCTTTGGAGGGTTTTTTCATGTTAAATTTGTGTGTTCAATTTCTTAATTTATTCCGTTATTTTTTTTACTTGTTGCTTAATCGGGTCGATCCCAAAAAATGGTATCAAAGCTAGTTTAATTTTCATAGATCAACCCATTCAGAGATGACAGCAACAAGGTTTGAAATTGAGAAGTTTGATGGTGAGACAAATTTCAATCTGTGGCAAGTTTGGATGATGGAAACTCTAGTTCAAACTGGCTTAAAAAAGGTTGTTACTAGGAAGAACCCTGAGAGTCTAAATCAAACAGAATGGGAAGAGCTTGATGAAAAGGCCTTGTCTGGAATCCAGTTGTGCCTCATGAAAACGGTATTACAGGAGGTATTGATGGAGAAGACCTCATCCGCCTTGTGGAAAATGTTAGAAACTCTTTATGCGACTAAGTCTCTGGCTAACCGTTAAGTGTTGAAAAAACGTCTATTTACGTTTCGCATGAACGAAGGTGAGCTTCTTAGAGATCACATCAATCAATTCATTACTCTTTTAAATGACTTAAAGACCATTGAGGTTCATATTGACGAAAAAGATCAGGCTATGCTATAATTGTGCTCTTTACCCCATTCATACAAGTCTTTCAGGGAGACCTTGATTTATGGCAGAGACTTTTTAATTTCCTTGTTGACCCACTTTCCAAGGCTAACTCTCTTTTGCTGCAAAATACAATACAACAAACCAACTCGGAATACATTAACGGTATTAGTGTTAAATAGTTGTGAGATACGAGTACATATAAATTGCATCCACATTTTAGCAATGGGAAACCTGATAGCCTGTTTAAAAGAAAGGCGTAATTATTATACCCCTCTCATTTCCGTTCCCCTCTCCCCATGGTTAAAAATGCTAAAACAGCATCCATATCAACATTTTTAAAATTATTAAAATCCATAGAGGATAAATCGTCACTCTCATAGTGAGTGACGTCATAATAGTCATTGATAACCTTTAAGGATATGTCAACTTTTCAGAAAATTTTAAATTGAAGTAAATTCCAAGACAATCGGTATTACCATAAGTATGGTTGGCACTATCACAAAATTCACCCATAGATGGAAACGAGCCAAATCCCAAACTTTCTTGTAGTCCAAAACGGAAGGGTCAAAGCCTCTTTCAAGGATAAAAGTTTTTCTTTGAATGTTTGAGAAATAGGCTTCGACCTCTTTCGATTTAAATTCATCCAAAATAAAGGTCAGTTTCGGAAGTGGTTCAGGTTGGGATTCGCTCATTTATTACTTCTAGGGGGGCATGCTTACAAATATCTAACCAAAGCTAACTATAAGGTAGAAAAAATAATAAAAAATGTAAACATAGCAAATGCAAACAAAAGGAAAAACAAGGAAACTTGAACTGTGTTAATTGTGATGGACTTGTTGTGTGAGGCAAATAACCTACAACCAATCAACACTAAAACAAAAATAAGATAGAAAAAATAATAAAAATTTTAAAAATAGAATATGCAAACAAAAGGAAAAACAAGGAAACTTGAACTGTGTTAATTGTGATGGACTTGTTGTGTGAGGCAACAAATTTCTATCTTCTCCAATATAAAAGAGTAGAATTCTTGAAAAAGAAGAAACCAAGCAAAAATAAAGCAAAAGGAAGAAAGATTGCGAAACAAATTGGAGAGGGGGAAGAGTTTTTAGGGATTTAGGGCTGAGGAATTTGGGAAAATGAAGATAATGAAATGTTTTGGGATGTTTTGAGGCTTAAAAACACGTGGGTCGCAATACCTAAAATCGGGTATTACCTGACCCGACATAGATATCGTCGGTCTCTATTTTTATTCTATCAAGTGTGTCGCGATACCAAGGGTTCAGTATCACAATGCCACTGTGTAAAGCCAAGATTTTTACTTTTGAAATTCCAGGGGTATCACGATATTAGGGGTCCAATATCATGATAACAAAAAGATTTTTGGTCCTCTTTCGAAACTGTCCTAGAAATTGCGATATCCCCTGTGGTTATCTCGATTCCATTGAACATTCCATAAAAAATATGGAAAATCATCATCTTTCTTCTCAATCATGAAATTTATACCCTAAAATGTCCAGAATGCAATTAACTACGAATTAAAATCCTACACTACACGCAAAAACACTTTGGAGTCCATGCTCAAAACATTCAATTTTTTACAATTTTTTAGGTTTTCTTGCCACATGCGACAAATTAAAAATTCAACTTGGGGCAGTCGATCACACCACCGAAATGATGTTTCATCGGTATCCTTGAAACTCGGATACGTCTCTTAGTCAATGTGCAATTGAGGCCTCCTGATAATCGTAATGTTCTCCTTACCCTTGTTCACTTCTGGACTCTCTTACGTGACATTCGAACACCTAAAAAGCTACACTGTAACTCCCCAAATCCAACATAGACGTTATCACCGAATCTCGAAAATTACATTAATGATGTACAAAATTATTTGTTTACTTGAAAATAAAGATTTTGAGTTTGACACGTAAAATTTCTAAGATTAACTAATTTTATTTCTTTGAAAAATATTTAATAACATTTATTTATTTTTAAAAGAAAAGCGTCACTTAATTGTAATGTTGTTTGAAAATATTTTAAATACTAAAGATCTTATATTATAATTATAAAATGGTTTTTATAAAGAACCTCATAGTGGATTTTCATAAATTTATTTAGAAAATTTACAAATTATTATTTTATTTATAATTTAAGAAATACATAATAAATTTAGAAAAAAAAATGACATTATCAAATATACTTAAAATCCCATAATATTGTATGCATGCATGATAGTTTTAAAGTCATAAAAATAAAACCACAAACCAAACTAGAGGTAAAGTTCAAAGTCCAAAAGTCCACAAACCACAAAAGAAAATTCCAATTAAGTTAAAATCCATATAAATATCCATGTTGTAAAATATATTCTGAGAGGCTCCACCGAGTGCTGATCCAAGTCCTATGTTTGAGTGTTACCTGAAAGGTTGAAACACTATTGGGTTGAGCTTTTAAGCCTAGTGTGAGATTAACACAAACTCAATCACATACTTTATAAAAATATGTGATAAATAGTCACAAAATCATATAACTCAATTTTCATAAATATATCAAGCATGATAGTGTCAATGCATATTTCATAAAAATGATGCAGATTTTTAGAAAACTCCTACCCATCTCCACTAGACGCCATAATTGAGTTTTCCCAAAACTTGTCCAACCAGCACAACAAATTGTAAATAGTGTCACAAACATAGATAAACTGTCATATAATCAAATTCGTGGACAAGCCACGAGAGTTGTAGATAAACTGTCATATAGCCATAATTGTGAACAGTGTCACATTAACATAGATAAACTACCATATACTCTCACCTTTCATATATCCCACCCCATGCATGTGATATGAGAAAAACACTCAAAATCATTGTAATAACCAATTTTACCCGGGCATTATTAAAACCCAAATATAAAAATAAAAATTTAATTTAAGAGTCTAATAAAATCAGTCCAGTTTACAACCCAAAATACAACAAACCCGAATGGCCCAATTACATGGCCCAAACCACTTTTAACCTAGACTACCCAAACACTATCCCAATATCAAACCCGAATCAGCTAGCCCGGATACCCCTGGCCCAAGTCACCATAGCCCACTACGTTTTAGGAAACAGAAACCCTAGGGTTCCTAGCTAGCCTCCAGCGCCGCAGCCAACAGTAGCCTCCCACACGTGCGCCACCACGCCTTCGAGCTCCCACGCCACGCACGCCTACGCCCCAGCTGGCCTCCGTATGCGTGCTCCCGCGTCTCTGTACGACCATGTACCTGCAAAGGACAAGCAAACGCAACAAACGCAACAACAATGAATAACTGAAAACTCGGCAGCAAAAAGAAAGGACAGAAAAGGGGGCAACAGAGGGGATTTGGGAGATTTTCTTTTGATTTTCTTTTTCTTTTTCTTTTTTAATGTAATTCTGACCATAAAAAGGCCATTCGAATAGTGTAATGAACTTATGCAAGGAGAATACAAAAAAAATTCAAAAGAGGTGATTTCTGGGTTCTTTTTTTTGTATCCGCAGTTCGTTTCTTTTTCTTTTTTTTTCTTTTTTTCGTTTTTGGTTTTACTGTTTGTTTAACAAAGAAAGGAATACAAAAGAAAAAGGGAGGACTCTTACCTTTGTAAACGCGTCGTCGAAGCCTTGTTTACTCCGTCCAAATTGGAGTTAGATAGGGTTTGGGTTTGACGCGAGCGAAAGAGAAAAAGGGGGGATCTTACCTTTTTGTCGGCGCCGATGAATCCCTCCCTCTGAGCAAAACAGAGTCGAACGGGCAGAGGGGAAGGTGAAGCAGCAGGGAAAGGAAGGAAGGTTGCGGTTATGGTTTTAGAAAATGGTAGAGGGCTGCTAATTTAGGTCCTTTTTTTTCATTTTATAATGAGAAAAACGACGCCGTTTGAGGCCTTTCTTAATAAACTCAAAACGGCACCGTATTGGCCCTATAATTCGCGCAGGTGACCCTACCTAGGGAGGATCGGCGCACTTTCGCTCGTTGGTCTTTTTGCGCAATCAGTCCTCCTTTGTTTTGTATTGCTTCAATTTGGTTTGTTTCAATTTTTTAATTTATACCGCATATTTGGTTCCGATTCCAAATGGATCCACATTCAAACTGTGCCGTTTCCCATGTCTGATTTCAAATATCTGGATCTGTGCGTCTAATTGCTGTTTTGGTCCCTGGGTTTTGAATCGATTGCAAATACAAACCTTCAGAAATCTTGATTTTAATTTAACCCTTTTTTGTTATGTTCATTATTATTTTAGTATTTTTTAATTTTATAAATTTTTAGCATTTGCTAGTATTCTTTTGTTTTTATATTTTTACTTACCTCTTTTTGTATTTATTATTAGTATATTTCATGACTTTAATTTTTTTTGTAAAAAGGGCATTCAATTTTGTTTATTTATTTTATTTGTAAATCAAATTCTCTGTTCTAGTATTTTAGATTTGTCGTCATGCTTTGTTTTTAGATTTGCTATATTATTATTGAAACATTGTTTCAATACAATACATCAATATTTTATCATGTGTTCCTATTATGTAATATTATTTTATAATAATTTAACGTGTATAATTTATCAATGATTTCAAGTTATATTCCTTTAAACCAACTTCTATGTAATCTACTTATTCAAAATATTCCAATATTTCATTCATCCCATGTACATACCTTTTAATTTTCATAAATATATACATGCATGCTTATTTACATTGCTTATTATGTCTTATAATATATATATACATACGCGTGTACATCCATACATTTCTTGCGTTTTTATAATTTTATTTGCTTGATTCATTTATTCATTTACTCATTTACTTATTCATTTATCCATTATATTCATTTTACTCGATTCTTGAAAAGGAAAATTTTAAAATAAAAGTAATACTCGATATTTGGGATCTTTGAGAAAATCAAGCCCTAACGTATTGGGTTTCGATTTTCTTCGTTGAACCTAAATAATCAAGATTACTCTTTTTAAAATAATAAAAGGCTCATTATCGGGAATTCAATATGTTGTGTCCTAACGCATTGGATATGACACGTTGCTTTCCCGAAATGAGGATTTTTTCTAAAAATTAATAAATGCAGTATTTTGTATTTAGATTTGAGAAAGCCGTGCCCTAACTTATTAGGTTTCGATTTTCACAATAAATCTAAACACGTGAATATTTTCAAACTCAAGTTTTAAACGATATCAGGAATTAAAAAAGGATCGTGTCCTAACTTACTGGTCGTGATCTCTTTTTTAATCCAAGATAGTTAAATATCTTTTAAATAAGCATTTTTCATTCGCGTATCGGGAATTCGAGACATTGTGTCCTAACTTACTGGATATGATTCTCTTTCTCGAATAATATGAAATATCCCCCTTTTCCTGAAAATTTTCAACGTTTTAATATAAGGGTCGTATTTTTAAAATTCTTCAAAGTTCTCAATTTTCGACATTAAGACATTAAGTAATCAACTAGGTACCAAATTTGGGCGTATCGAGGGTGTTAATCCTTCCTCGTGCGTAACCGAGTCCCGAACCCGTTTTTTTGAATTTCGTGGACCAAACTTGTTGTTTTAATAAAATCAAACCATTTATTAAAAACAACCCCTTTTTGAGGTGATCCAGTCACACCTCATAAAAAATGATTGGTGGTGACTCTCGTTTCATTTTTCAAAACCCAAGTCGACCCCGTTTTCATCAAAAATTGGTGTCAACAATCATATAGGCATGTTTAATATACAAATCACATACGTACTCAAGGTACCAAATTTTCACATTTTATTTTCATACAAATATCACATATGCCAAATAATCACATAACATGAGAATGAGATGTACATATTTTTCATATTATTAACAAACACCAATAACATACAACATGCTTTCACAATTATATGATTTATGAAAGATACTTGATAAAAAAATCCATAACAATGACTTATCTCACTTTATGGGTACAACAAGTATCCTCATTTAATCATAATTTATATAATCATGACTTTAACAATATAAAACATAGATTTATTTATTTCGTGTTAAAACTCACACCTGATTTGTAAATTTGATGTGAAATACTCCTTATGAATGCTTTCACTTAGGTCTAGCCCCAAAAGACTTATCTAATAAAATCAAACGATGATTAAAAGGTAGGATTTATCATGAGTGCCATACATTATATAACTTAAGTCTCACCACTTTACTTACCCCATGATCAGTATAACTTAAGTCTCAACACTATGAGATCAATGATTCATCTTGATGAAGAAAGGAGGAGTTTAAGGATCTATCAAAAGATCACTAGACTAATGAATTTAAAAAGAAAGAAACATTGCAATAAACAGTTTAAGTTTGATCAATAGAGAAAGATTGAAGATTAAGAAGAAAAACAAAAGGGAGAAATTTCAACCACCGATAGTGGAGCTACGACAATGACAAGAAAGGCAGTAGTCCGACGGAGGGTGTAAGGGAAAAATAGCAAAGGGGTTTGGTCACTAATAAAGGGTGGAGAAGAGAAGAAAAGAGAAACTGCGGTGGCACGTGGTGGTTGTTACGGTGATGACACTTGGAGAAAAAAGAGCAGGATGAGAAGACTATGGTGGTGACACGGTGATGAAATGGTGGAGGAGCAAGGTTGGTTACAGTGGAGGGGGAGAAAAGGTTAAAGAAAAGGAGGATGATGGCTATCAAAAAGGGGAGAAAAAGATGAGAATGGGAGAAAAAAAGAGAGAAAAATAGAGATGAGAGGTGGTTGGTGCGACAATGAGGGGAAGTGTAAGACAAAATGGGTGAGAAGAAAGTTTGTCATCCATGACTAGATTCTTTGAACCTCACATAAGGCATTTCTGAAGAGAAAAGGCAAGAGAGGGAGACAATGGAGTGAAAAGGGGATCATGTTTCATCTTCAAAAGGTAAGTTTGACCCATAAAAGATGGAAAGAATCTCCTAAGCATTGTATGGGGTGGACAACAAGGTACATAAAACACAAGGGAATAATTCTAAAAATTTAATTTAAAAATGCTAATGTAGAGACTTGAACCTAAGTCCCATAGAATATTAATTAAGCACTTTAATCACTTTACCACTTAGTTCCTTATTTTCAATTTAGTAATAAAATAATTAAAACTATGGGATATGGCATACACTATTCCATAAAAGTTGCAAATTTGTTACCATGATAATATCTTGTCTCAACTACCTGACACCCATACCCTTGTGATGGCAACATCTCCAAAGACTTAGACTCGGGCTTAAAATATTTGAAAACGTTGGTCTCTCCCTCGATGTCCATAGTCAACTCACCCCTTCCTATGTCTATGGTAGATCTAGACGTAGCCAAGATAGGTCTCCCTAAGAGTATAGGAATTTCAAGATCCTTCTCGGAGTCAAGCACAATAAAGTCAATGGGAAAAATGAATTGTCTAACCCTCACTAACACATCCTCAAAGACTCTTTTGGGACATACCAAAGATCAACCGACTAATTGCAAAGTGACTACCGTATCCTTAAGCTCTCCAAAACCTGACCTCCTATAAATGGACAATGGCATGAGGTTAATGTTTTCTCCTAGTTCGTATAGGGCTTTCTCGAAACTAACTTCACCTATCTCTATTAGGATGGTAAAGATACCAAGATCCTTTAGTTTGGGAGGAGCTCTTTTCAACACTATCGCGCTGCATTCCTCATTATGAGTGATTTGGTCTCCTCTTCCTATTTTCTTCCTACGAGACATAACATCCCTAAGGAACATGGCATATTTGGGCATTTTGTCAATAAGTTTTAAAAAAGTGAGGTTTACATTTAAGGGTTTAAACATATTTGGGAATTGTAAGAATTCCTCACTCTCTTTCTTTTTCTTTTTCTCTAGATGCGAAGTAAATGGTATGGCCTTTGGGTTCGAGTGTGGTGGTTGAAAAGATCTATCCTCATTTTTATTTTTGTGGGTTCACTCTCAAGTCCTTCCTTCTCTACCACCCCATCTCTAACACTAGGAGTGCAGGTGTTCTTGTCTTTCTTAGTAACTTTCTTCTCCCCACAATTTGGTCAGATAGTTTCTTTAACCATAACCTCTAATCTAAGGATGATTGCCTTGGCATGTTCCTTCCATTCCCTCTTCAGATTAGGTTCGGTATTACTAGTTATACTAGAAGCTAAGTTGTTTTGTAAAAATTGTAAAACTTGGTCTAATTGACCAAGGATTTGGCGCACATTGGCTAACACTAAACGCAAACCTTCCTATACTTTACTCACCTTAATAAATAATAGAGGGTCACTACTATAAGCTGATTTTCTCTCTTGATCTTGGGGTGCCTTAAAAGGTAATAGAGGTTGATACGGTGCATTGGGTTTTAGAGGATTAAGGTTTTGGTTCCCTTGATTTGAAGGTCCCTAGGTTTCCTCCCCACTTAAGGTTAGGATGGTCATGCCATCCCGTGTTATAGCTGTTGGAGTAAGGGTTATATCCTCTATTCCCTACATAGGTAACATCTATATGGTTACTCTCATCATTGTGCTCTATATTAAATGGGTTTGATTTGTTTAGTTTTGGCCTTGCGCCTTGGGAACTTATTTTCAATTGATTAAGCCTTTCGAGGATTTGTTGGTACTTGCCCTTGCTACCAATAGTGTTCAATCAAGATTAGAGCGTAAGTTTCTATCAAGTCCATTATAGAAGACATGAAATTGCACCCAATCTTATAAACCATGATATGGACACTTGCACAACATTAACTTAAAGTGCTCTCATGCCTCATATAATGACTCTTTTTCCAATTGTCAAAAATTTGTAATATCCATACAAAGTTTCATGGTCTTGCTCGAGGGAAAGTACTTTGCCAAAAATTTACTTGCTAGCTCGTCCCATGTGTTGATGGAATCTATTGGTTGTGAATCTAACCACATAAAAGCATCATCAGTAAGAGAGAGAGGGAATAACTGAAGACGGCTAGCGTCACCGGATACCCAATTATGCTTGAAAGTATCACAAATAGTTAGAAACCGCTTAAAGTATTGATGTGGATCATCATTCATTGACCCTCGAAATTGAAGGTTCGATTGTATCATTTGGATCATGGTCAATTTGATTTCGAAGTTGTTAGCATTAATCGTTGGGCGATTAATGTTACCTCAAACCACATCTAAGTTGGGCATTGCGTATTCACGCAAAGTTTGTTGCTTTAAGGGTAGGTGTGGTGGTTGTTGAATATCTCCTTACGAATTCTTGATAAGTTACTCTCTTTGTGGAGGTCGGACGTCCCTAGAATGTTGCGCCGTCTTTATGTGTGTGATGATACATTTCAATTCTTGCTCAAATGGTAAGACAACATTACCAGTTCGAGTCATACAACGCCTCCTACAAGCACAAAAGAGTGAAGAAAATTAACTAAAAATTGCAACAAAGTAAAAACAAATAGAAAACAAGGCTATATCTATAAATCCTAC
This sequence comes from Gossypium raimondii, assembly GCF_025698545.1. Classification (NCBI taxonomy): domain Eukaryota; kingdom Viridiplantae; phylum Streptophyta; class Magnoliopsida; order Malvales; family Malvaceae; genus Gossypium; species Gossypium raimondii. Next base: position 16,775,816 of record NC_068575.1, on the reverse strand, counting down.
TTTGGCTACTTATCTCTACGTAAAAGTGTACACTAAAAATTACTCAATCTTACACCATTTCCCTTGCAGTAGTGCCAACAACTTGATTGGCATTGCACACGTGCGCATAAAAAAGCGAATTTATAAGACAATTTTTAAAGCTCAGTTTTACTACAAGCGTACAAGTCAGTTGTAATATTTATAGTGTTATAATGGAACATTAGAGTATTCCAATGATCGAAGCCAAACGAGATGGCGATTGAGTAATAACTAGCATACATGATAAAGCCTAAGCGGCTACTAATATGATTTTATAGTACGGCAAATCAAACAAGGAAATTTTACAAGAAATTGCAAAGAAGACAAAATTGAGGATTTAACCAAATAAATGATTAACGGTGGTTGGTTGATTGCAATGTGGTTCACAAATTCTTGGAAAAGGAACTTAAATTGCTTAAATTACTAAGTAACTCCATTTTATCTTTTAATCTCAACTTTTCTGACTTAAATGGCTTAGTTACGATCTATCAGTTGATCTCACCTTTTAATCTAGGACTAATGAACAGGTGCACAATAAGATTGCCTTTCAGTCTCACTTGTCTCGATATTCCCTTAGGGGTGTCACTTCCTAAGTTTTTAGGTCTATTCAATTTAGTCTAATTTATTAGGATTTATTCTTTGGTCCAAAAATAAGCTTACCCACATCTTCACCAACCAACCCCTTTTGAGGTTTAACTACTCATGTTGAAAAAAAATTATTAACATGGAAATGAAAAACAAAATAGCCATGAAAGTAAAACATAAGAACAATATGATAGTTGGAATTTTATGCACAAAATTGAAATAACATGAAACTAAAAGCATTTAACAAGAAAATTTAAAGCAATAAAATTAAAGGAGCAAGCTTTAATAGATTCAGAGTAAAAGAAATTCAAATATATTAAACTAAATCTTAAAGTGTAAATAAATCTAAGCTACAATGATAGCTAACTTAACTAACATCAAGAACATCAAGAACAAGTAAATGCAAAAAAAAAATTATACCAAGGAAGAAGAAGAGAAAATGAAAACCCTAAAAGAAGTGCAGAAAAGCTAAGAGAAAACCTAGAGAAAACTAAACCTAAAACTAAGCTAATGTGTCTGTAACACCCCAAACCCGGCTGAGACGTTATGGCTGGATCTAGCGATGTCACTTCATAGGGTGTTTGAAAACCGTGTCATCATGTTAAAACCATTTCCCTTGAATTCCTTATCTTAATATCTTATTAGTTCCAAAATTGTGTTGCTCATTTAATCGATAGTTTTAGAACATTATTCGTTTGCGAAAGCTTTTAAAACAGATTAAACAATCGTGTGTTTATGAAAAACATTTGTTTCTTTTGGAAACCGAGGTTTCCTACTACTAGCAGTTGTAATCCATAAAGTAAAGATAATTAAAACCCAAAACCCAAGTCCGAAAATCCAATTACAACCCCAAAACTTAGCCAGTAAAAATAGAAAAAAATAAAACCAATTATCGTAAATATGGGTTAAAAACCATGAAAGTCAAAAACCATGGTCACTGCCGAGTTCTTCGCCACACCGATCCGTCTAGATCTGGGGATTAGCTGTGCAGATTTAGATAAAAGGGGTGAGTTTATGAAAACTTAGTGTGTAATCCTACAGAAAACAAACAATAGCAAATCACAGTGTATAGTTAAAGCAATCATGGGCCTCAGCCCTTTTTTAGTATCAGTAATAGTTTGGGCCTTAGCCTATCTCAGTACAGTATCAAATATGCGGTAGGGTGTTAGCCCATAACAGTATCAGTAGCAGTCATGCAGTATTCAGTAACAAAGTCCTACCCAACCAGCCTCTACACACCATCTCCGTCCAACCTTACACTCCATGTGGGGATCAAATCAACCCACCCATCCCTACACTCCAGGTAGTACTGAATGCGGCACAAAACAGTAATTTGCAGCTGAGCTACCAGTATGTTAGGCTTAAGAGCCTCTCGGTACACTTCCTCCAAATATAATTAACCTAACCCCATGCAACGCAACATACAAGTCATGACATGCTATCTCAGGACATTAGTACATATTACCAGTTCAGTATACAAGCATACTATCGTCATGTTCAACACATATATAAATCAAACAGTCAGTTCATACAATTAGGGGTCTAAATGATGTTTACCGACCCTACAGTAGGTTCATAGTTGACTTGGTTGACCCGTGCAACCTTAGCAATCAATTCAGTGAAAATGGGCTCACATGCCTATGTGGTTTGCCCGTGTAGGCCCACATGCCCGTGTGGCCCAATCGGCCCAAATTGGCCTTGGCCATGTGGTCCATTTTTAATGTAACCTGTGCTAGCTAAATATTCGTATATGTTTTCACTATTTACTTATATGTTCCTTCAAAACTGTCTACCTGAGTCACTGTTATTAAATTATTTATATATTGAGCTACAGAATTCCAAATTAATGTCCTCTTAATGTCTTTAAAACTTGACTCAAATACCTTTCTACATAAAATTTTCAAAATTTTTGGTTCAGCCAATAAGTACAGTAAAATCTTCAATCTTACCCCTGTTTTGCTATTTGACAGCTTCGACCTATCTTTGCTAAAAATTAATTATCTCTTAGTAAAAAATTTGGATGATGTTACCATTTGTTTCTATTGAAAATAGACTCATTAATAATTTAAACATGTAAATGGTAAACCCTAATTATTTTTCTCTAATATTTGATGATTTTTCAAAGTCAGAATAGGGGAACCCGAATTCTTTCTGACCTTGTCTCACAAAACTTACTGTATCTCACTATTTACAATTCCATTACTTACACCGTTTCTTTTATGAGAAACTAGACTCAATAAGCTTTAATTCTATATTTTTTAATCCTCTAATTCGATTTTCACAATTTATGGTGGTTTTTCAAAATTAGCCTACTGCTGCTGTCCAAACCGCAAGCAATTTTGGCTTTTCGTCGAATCCAATTTTCTGCATTTCGGGTACACACCTGGTTCCGGTTTAACGTGTAGATACTCCCAAGACACCCAGAACCTAGAATTGACATTCCCAAACATAGAGTCAGATTTTAAACAAGTTTTTAAAATGTAAATACGAACGACCATAGCGCTAATCAACCGACCAATGCTTATCCCAACACCCTTAGTAATTTCAATTACGAGGTGACACGAGGAAGACTCTGTTCTTCTCGATTGTCTGATGTCCAAAATAGAAAATCACAACCTTTAGTCGGTAATCAAATGTCAAAAAAACAATAACTTAAGCCACTTACCAAATGGGGAAAAACACAGCGATCAAACAGAATCCCGAAAAAGGAGACACGTTTTGGTCAAAACAATAAAAGGAAGAAAAAGAGATTTGCTAACACAAAAAGAAAGAAAAATGGTAGAGGAAAATTCGGCAGGGAGAATGGATAGAAAACATGTAGATTTTTTTTTGGAAAAAAATAATAAGAAAAGGCTGATACAATATCCGATAACCACCCTTAATCCTTTATTTTTCTCCTAAAAACATTCCAACACACTCCTACTATCTCTCAAACTCCCCAAAAACCGTCCACCACATTCCCTCAACAACCGAGTTCAAACTTCACTCAGTCACTTCAGCATTTTACTTCCCTTCAAACTCCCACACGACACAGATAATAAAAAATAACTCCCTTGCATGCATAGGGATTCGAACTCAAGGCCACCAGCATATTAGCACTCCACCTAACCACCAGACCAGCAAACCCATTCTGTTATACTTTTACAACCAAACAAATACAAGCCTACTTAACAAGAGTGTAACGCCCTAAAATTCTAGTTTTTAATTTTTGTATGTTTTGAAAAATTGTTTGTTTGCTTTAATGGCTAAGTGATTTGGGTGTGTTTGGGAGTGTTTGAGAAGCCTGGGTTCGAGTCTTGGCTTTTGCAGAATTTTTAAATTTTACTCTTAAAAGGATCTGGACGATTGCACCTAGGTCTTATTAATTATTTTGCTTACCTTAAGTCACAAAAAGCCTAGTGGTGCATTGGTGGAGGCATTACAAGTGTGGCAAGAGGGTCTGAGTTTCAAGTATTGGCGCAGCATATGGGGCATTTATTTTGCAGCTAGGCCGGCGAGAGTTTGTGTTGCAGTAGAAGTCTGAGGGGAGAGGGGTTGAATTGGTCATGGAGAGATTGTGGGAGCAAGTTATAGAGAGGTTTATGGAAAGATTGGTGGAGTGAATCAAGAAGTTGGATTGAAAGGAGATATGTATCGAATTGGGTGTGTATCTACTCAGATTTTCGGTAGAGATGCCTTTTGGGTATAGTCCTTGTTTGGGTTTTTTCTTTTTGACATTTTCGTTTACTTCTTTTTCTCTCTGGCCGATTTGTTCTTTGGTGTTGTAGCATCATTTATTACCCTAGACGATACCTAGTAAGTGAAGTACCTCTCGGTACCTTTCAGGTTCTTTTCTGTTATTTCTCTTTCAGTCAAATTCACTTCTCTCTCTCTCTTCTTTCTCCTTCACCTTTTCGCAACTGTTCTTCTTTTCTCTTGGTCTAAATGGCCGACTTTCTATTTTCTATTCTCACTCTACTTAGCCTATTAGTTTGAAAATGGTCGGCGATCTCTTCTTTTATTCATAACACAGTGGTAAGCCGAATCCTGCATCTTTTTTTCCTCTCTTTTGCCTCTTTGTTTTTCCAATATAGACTGAATGACACAAATCTTGTTTTGTTATTTTTGAAACTTTTGGATGATAGTCTTTGATAATCGGTGGAGCGTCGACTGCCTTGCTTCTCTGCACATGTCTGCCTTCTTTCTTTGAATATCACTTTGGCCAAATATTGTGCGGGGTAAGTAGGCTTGTTTTGTAATGTTGACCGAATACCCAATCTACTCTAACACTAATTCTTTAGACTTTGGGCATCAATTCAAGCCTTGTATTAATCTGTCTTATGAGCAATAAATCGAGAAGGAAGGGTTGATCTTTCTCAACTAGCGATCTAAGTGGAGTAATCGCATAACTGCCGGTCAAGGTTGATCATGCTTGGGATATTCTATTCATTACGTATCAGGTGTGTATCCACACCATCTTTACTGCGGATCGGCAAAAGCTGAAAAGCTGAAAACCTGACAACCGTGGCCACATGAGCATGCAACCGCTCATGCGAAAAACTGAGCCCAAGAAACTGGATGTTGGATGGTAGAGGCCTCCATGGGCGTTCCCTTAGGCTGTAAAAATTATCGAAATACCCTCAGAGGGTAAATTACCAAAATACGCTCGAAGGGTAGAATAACTGTTATACTATTAGGAGATTAGATGATTGTTATGACCTTATGCTATGTACATCGTATGTTTTATGATATTTATTTGACTGTTACTGAGTATGACATATTGCATACACTTATAATTTATGACATGACATACTGCATGGGTTGGGTTTCTGTTATGGAGGAAGTACTGTTTCTGGTGGCTCTGCCACACTCATATCGACATCGTGCCTTTGCCACATATCTTGATCTTGGCACTCTCTTGTGATATTATTACTGGCAGTTATGCTACAATATTGGTGTGTGGGCTGGGTGGGTCGACTTTGTCCCCGCATGGTGTGTAGGGTTGGTACGGGTGGTGTGTTGGGCTGGATTGGGATGGGTTTGCATACTTGGACTATACTGATACTATAACAGGCTTTGGCCCAAACTATTTCTATATTGGGTTAAGGCTCGCACTATACTGATATTGTATTGGGCTAAGGCCCATATTGATACTAAAAGGGCTCGGGTCTAGTCTGTTATCGCATGATAGGGGATTACACATTAAGTTCTCGTAACTCACCCTTTCCTTCTGACAGTGCAGGTAATCCCCAGCCTTAGATGATTTGGAGCTGCGAGGGACACGGAGGTGACCACACGTTCGTTAATATTTAATTCTAGACCAGATATTTAAACTTTACTTTGGGGGTGATTTTGATGTAATAAAGCCTCTAGTATTTTAATTTTCCTTTAATTGGCTTTTATTTGCTTATTTTAAACTACTTAACGGATTCAAATAAGTTTTCACAACAAACACTGTTTTTCATAACAAACACGTATTTTCAACTTTAAAATAACCTTCAATGTAGTAGCTTCAAAATAACCTGTGTGGTGTGTTTAAAATATTGTTAAGAATTAAGAACTAACTGGATTTTACTGAGCGGATTTCCCTATTAGACTTGGATTTCATAAAACCCTTCTATGTGACATGTTAGATTTGGCCGTAAAGTCTAGGTCGGGTTTGGGGTGTTACAAAGAGTAAGGTTTTATTCAGAAAAATTTCAAAATTTCGCCAAAGGCATGGCTTGAACTTGGGACCTCACAAACACACCTAGAACACTTAACCACTGAAGCATACAAATATTTGTATCATATTTTTACAAAAACAAAAATATACATTTTTAGGGCGTTACAGTGCCTCTCCTCCTTAGCCAATTTTGGTTGTTTTAAGCTATCATCTGATTTTTTTTGTTGCCAAAAATGCCCCTACATGGGCCTTAGGTGATTGGTGGATCAGGTGGACACTCACTACCCTTTTTCACCAAGTTTGTCTCCTTGCCGAAAGCGATGTCGCGATACCCAAAAGTGGATATCGTGACACCTCGGGTAGTGTCGAGCCTTAGGATCTCCTTTGAAGGGTGGATATCAGATACCCAGAAAGGATATAAAGATACCACTAATGGGTGTCTCCATTCTTCCAAACTCTTTCCACATTTGCCGCAAATGTAATTATAAATAAATTATCATTGAAATTGTCACTATCACTTAAAATGGAACGACCAATACAGATTTGAGAACGAAGATAAGAGTCAATACAACTATTAATGTGATTATTCCAACCATAGTTAGTATCATTATCATATAAGGTAAAATAATAGTGGGGCTCCTCATTTTTCGATCCATTATTCATATAACTAGAATTATGGTAACTATTAAAACAACTTTCTAGGTTACTCAAAAGAGAATGATCATTGTTAAGCTAAAAATTTTGAACATTTAAATATATATTATTTACTTTACAACATTATATATAGACATTTTATCTACTTAAAATACTTTTTTAAAACAGAGAAACTAAAGGACCAATTGACCAGAAAGATCCCTTTTCTTAAAAAAATTACAAAAATGGGATAGTTTTTTCAAAAATGACGGGAATGGTTCGTTTTTACAAAAATGCACTGAGTTGGCATCGTTTTCATGGGAAACGTAGAAAAATGCGTCTAGCTCAATGCTTTTTTCATTGATGTCAAATAAAACGCGCTGATGTTGAAGCATTTTTGTAAAAGGCGTCCATATGGGTGCCCTTTGCCCGTGCGCCAACGATCAACTCCAATAGCTATTTGAACTAGTTGTTGGACCCCCAACGATCCAAAATAAACTATAAACCCCCCACACACATTTTTTCGCACATAATTCTCACAAATTCTCTCCTAATTTCTCAAATTTTTCACAATTCTCAAAAAGCTCTCAAATTATTCTCCTAAATTCTATTTTTATCTAAGTTAATATTTTTCTTATTTTTTTAGTAGTTCCAAGAAATAGTATATTTATTAAAAATTTGTTTGCGTTTAATTTAGCAATGGTCGGGTCTTTAATCTGTCTTGATGACAAGTACATCTTCGTCAATCAATTGCAAATGGTAAGAATAAATTTTTATTTTTATTTTTTTAATTTTTTAATTTTATAGTTATAATTGAACTTAATATTTTTTATAACTTTTTTTATGTAACTAGGTAGAAGATCAAATTTTGTAATGCTATATTCATAATCTACCCGTTCTTCCATCACCGTTGATCAAAACATACTTAAGGAAAGCTGGTTTTTTCCACATGACCTACTTAGGACGGGGGTGTAAGTTGGACCCGAAGCTCATATGTGCGTTGGTGGGGAGGTGGATTGGTGGAGACCAGAGACGCACACATTCCATCTTTTATGCAGTGAGTGTACTATCACTCTAGAGGACATGCAATTATAGTTGGGGTTACCCGTGGACGGATCAATAGCCATCGGGTTTGTTCAGTCTACTAATTGAGGGATCGTCTGTTACAAACTTTTAGGTGTGGTACCAGAGATGATTATCGGAGGACGAACCAAAATTGCCTGGTTACGAAATAATTTTGCAAAGCTGGTGGAGGATTCAACAAAAGAAAGAAGAGCACGATACGCTAATTTTTTGGGGTATTCTGATGCCTGATAAGTCACGAAACTTTGTAAATCTAAGGTGGCTGCTAAAACTCGTCGACTTTAGACAAGCTAGCAAACTGAATTGGAGGCCCGCAGTGTTGGCGACATTGTATCGGGAGATATGTCGGGCAATAAAACTAGAAAAAATCAAAATTGGTGGTTGTCTTTTACTACTACAATCATGTGCTTGATACCGCCTCCCATTTTTATGTCCTCGAGTGGACTACCTATATGCATTCCCACTTGTAACAAGGTAAAATTTAGTACAGATTACTATTATTAAATTGATTTAATATAAATTATTATGCTAATAAGTTATTTAAATAGGTGGAACCATGCCCCGAGTCATGTGAGATTACCTACCAAGTTTGAAGATATACAGCTTCTATTGGATCAACGATCAGAAACGAATGTATGTATTTATTTAATTTTGAACAATATAAAAATAACGCGTTAGACAAAATATGTTAGGGAAAAAATAAATTAATTATAAATAAACACATATGAAATAAAATATAAATAGAATGCTTTATAATTAATTTATTGAATACAAAAAAAAACATTTTACGAAACGTTGAGGCCTATGAAACACAGTTTCCTTAAGATAGATTCGACCGCCCCTACGGTACTTGGAGTAACGTTGGTCGAATGTCTCCCAGGATACAACAACAGCAGTTATCATAGTAGTAGCACCTCTACAACAATCAACGAATGAAAAATGTCTTTTTCTATCACCGGAATGTTTGAAAATATGAAGAGGAAAAAGGTAGAGTTTTGAGAGCAACAGAGTTTTGGTAAGAGAAAAATATCAGAGAGCATTTTCTTGTAAAAAAACCCTTCAGAAATCGTAGCCTTTTATAGGCATGGAAAATGTTTGAATTTTCGAAAAAATATCCACAAAATTTGCCATTAAGTCAATTTGTTTAAAAATTTTAATCAAATTTATTGGAATCAAATTGTAACGCCCCGAAATTTGGGCCTAGAAGTATTGGGCCTTGAGCAAGGGAATGGTTAGGAAGTTGAGCATAAAAGTTTATGTGAGCTAGGAAATGACACAAAAGTATGTCTGCTTTAGTGGTTAAGGGTCTTGAGAAGAATTGGAAAAGTCCTAGGTTCAAATCTGGGCTTTAGCAAAAATTTTGGTTTTAAGTGGATAAAACCTTGGATGCTTGGATGTAGGCCTTTTAAATTATTGTGTAAAAAATGTCATAAGAAAGCATGTGGTCTAGTGGTTGTGGCGTCATTAAGGTTATAAGGGAGTTTGGGTTCAAGTCTTGGTCTTGGAAAAATTTTTAGTTTTTCCCTAAAATGAATTTGGACACTGGTTTATAGGCTTTATCAATAATATTGTTTGTTTTATAACACAAAAAGAGCTTGTGGTCTAGTGGCAATGTGGTGTGTTGTATACTGTGAGGTCTGAGTTTCAAGTCTTGGGTTGTGCAATGGATTGTTATTTTGCTGCTTGAGTCGTGTAAGTGGCAGAGTTGGAGTGGAATACTACGGAAGAAAGTTTGAACTGGTCATGGAGGGAGTTGAGGAGAATTCGGTGGAGTGATAAGTTGAGAGATTTGTGGAGAGGAGGAGTTTTGCTGAAACAGGACTTTGCTAGTGCCGAATTTCTTTTCCCAAATCCCTGTGGCCACATCACCCTTCTTCCACCTCTTCTTTTATGTTTCCTCCTCATCTTGTCGGTTTCTCTTCTAGACAACTTTTCCTCTTTTATTTTCTCTAATTGCTGAATCCTCCCATCCCTTGGGGGCCTATCGTGGGTCTTGCCTTTGGGTGGTCACTCTCTCGCGCGTTATTGGTATCTTGTAAAGGGACGAGGGTTGGCGAATACCTAAGTAAGCGAACTGTTCTTCTTCGCTCGATCGAAGTTGGGTTCGGCGTCTGTGGATTTACGCATGCAATCACACCCTCTCAACTACGAATCGACAAAAGTCGAAAAGACGAAACTACGACAATCGAGGCCACATGAGCGTACAATCGCTCGTGCGAGAAAACTGAGCCAACGAGATTGGGCGTTAGACTACTGAGATCTCCATGGGCGTTTCCATAGGGTTGGGCCATAAAATTACCGAAATACCCTTGAAGGGTAAAATTATCGAAATACCCTCGAAGGGTAAAATTATAGAAATACCCTCAAAGGTAAAATTATCGAAATACCCTCGAAGGGTAAAATTACCAAAATACCCTCAAAGGGTACAATTACTGAAATACCCCAAAGGGTAAAATTATCAAAATACCCCCGATGGGTAAAACGACCGTAATAACCCATTAGGGTAAAATAACCATGATGCCCCTGTGATACGAGTCACAAAGGCCTAATTCAAGCTCAAAGACGTGATGGGGTCAAATTACCACAAGGCCCAATAACGAGGTCAAAGGCCAGACAAATGCGTTCAAAACTAAATGGAACCATTCAAGAATTTATTAGCAAGGCCTTAGATGCGTACACGAATGAAAAAGAAAATCAAGATTCACTTTCGTGTTTTCAAGAAAATCAAGAAACCGAATCTTGGTCTAATTTTGCTGTTTTGAGCGATTTCAAGAATCAAGAAAATGAAGATTTCAGCTAAGGCACATTGGATCTTGGTCCAAGAATCAAGAAAATCAAGATTTCAAGAATCAAGAAAATCAAGAATCAGGAAATCTTGGTCCAAGAAACCGAATCTTGCAGCTAAGGCACATTGGATCTCAGTTACGAGCATCAACGAACCAATTTTAGGAGAGAACGGATTACTAACTCAAATGCTTGGACAAATGGCCCAATAAGATGTTCCAAGCCCAATCAAGAAATTTAAATTAGACTTAGTTGAAAATCAGGCGAAATTGTCAAAGTGGCCCAATTTGTTAAGTTTTAATTCTTTAAATACTTAATTTTAAGTTTTAGACTTTATGAATAAATTTCTATGTAACAATTCAGTCCAAGAGGCCCATTTAAAGTCCTTGGCCGAATTTCCCCTTGAAAGTAAAAAAAAATTAGGTTTTTTTTAGTTTTCCTATTAGGACTAGGAAAATAGTTAGAAGGCCTATATGTATGGCTTGGCCAGCCACCCTTATACACATTATACTTGAAGAATACATTTGAAATTAGATTTGTTTTGTTGAGTGAAAATTCTCTTTGAGTTCTCCAAGAATTTTCTCTTGAGTTTTCTTTAGAAAGAGTTTTAACAATCTTTTTGATTGTGGGAGCCATCTTCAGCCTTCTTCATGTCATTTTTCTTCATTAGAGGGGAGATTAGTGCCGTTTGAAGGGAGTTGTGAAATCTTTCTCGATTTCAAGGTTTCTTAGGACGTTATCTTTAATTTTCTTGTTGTTCAATCTTTTAATTTTTTGCTTGTGTCGATTGCATTATCTAACTTGTTTAAACTCTCTTGTTGCGTCTCTAGCCCCGTTCAACCTTCAAGAATCTATTCGGCACCAACCTTGGACAACAAGAAACGTTTTGATTTCACAAAACCCCTCTTTATTGCCGTCCAAACCCTAGATCTATTTGATTTTGTGATCTGCTGAGTTTAAATCTAATTTGCTGATTTTTGGGTTCTTCTTTTCAGATTTGGCTGTTTGGGACCTTTCTTGAATTCAATTTCATGTTCTTGGCTTCCAAGATTAGCTATCTATAAGTGTTTTAATTCTTGGCCGTTCTTTTATTGTTTGATTGTTTTCGTTTCAAATCTAATTGACTCTAAATTAGTTTTGCGTTTCGTTTCAGATCCAAGCGTTTAGAGCTTTCGTAGGATTTTTACCTTGACTTGACAACTCGATGTTGGTCCGCGCGCAACTCTCTATCATTTGATATAAGATTTTGGGCTTTTTGGGTATTCTTGGTTGATTTCTAAACTGATCTCCTTTTAAAAACAGCAAACAACAGTTTTTACCAAGAAAAAATTTTGGAAAGAAATTCATTTGAGTGGGTAAAAATTTTCCGATTGGTCTGAAATTTTATATGCATATTTGTGGCACTGTGATAGATTATTAAAAAATATTTTCTGCAAAAAAATCAGTAGAAAAAGTCAAAAAAATTGAAAATTACGAAATCAACAAAAAAATTAAAAAAATATTCAGCGGGTTGAGTTTAGTGCCAAAAATTTCCAGATAAAATATAAAATATTTAAGGACATTCCAGTTTAAATTTTGCGATTTTTGGAGATCGGGAACACCTCGAACGAAGTTGTCAAGTTACTCTGCAGTTTTTCGGGTTTTTGGGTTTCAGCAATTTTTATTGATTCTTAGCTGTAGGTTTTCATTTGTTTTTCCTTTATTCTTCATTTACACTATCTAAAACCTTCTTGTTTCTTGTGTTAGTAGGATTTAAAAGTGTGCACAATTCTTCCTCGGTGCGACACAAATCAATTGGTGTCTCGTCACTTTTTTGGACCCCTAGTGCAATTAGGATTATTTGGTAGTTACGGTTCATCCACTTTCTAATTGATTGATATAGACTCTACTAAAGAACTCACAACACTGAAGTCTACCTCTTTGAGAATTTGATTTTCCTTTTTGAGTGATTAACGGTGAGGTTTGTTAATTTTGTTTTTTTGTTTTTTCGAGTGTTGAGTGTTTGTTTTGCAGGTATTCCAAAAGAAAAAAATAAGATGCATAGAATTGGTCAAGTTGATGATGACCATAATGATGTCCATGATAAGTTTAAAGAGATCCAAAGAAGTTAGACTTAAGCAGTTGCTGACTCAAACAAACAAATGCCATACTTCGAACATTGAGTGCTACTATCAATGAGATGCGATTGGATCGAGTGGAGAAAAGAGCCCAACGAGGACAACTTAATTCAAGTGAAAGGACAAAAATGAGAGTGCCAAGAACGCAAACATCCAACGAATATTCGAGAAGAGATTCATATCATGATTCCAATTCAACGAGAAATTCAAGACGATGCAAAGCAAGTTTCAAGTGTGAAGTTTTCCAAGGTGACGAACAAGAAATCACAAATAATCCTCCGTATGCCCGAAAGAACTCATCCACTGAGAATAATTTCAAAAAGGTGATCATTTTTCGTATGTAAGTCATCCCGTACATACCCAACGAGAGTCTTTTCGTTCTAATTCATTTGTAACATCTCTATCTTGTAATGAAAGGAAGACAGAAAAAGAAATAAAAAAAGAAAAAGAGAATGAAAAAGAGCAAAAAGAGATTGAGAGTGAAAATGAAACAAACAGGAAAATTGAAAAAGAAATTGAAGAAAGAAGAGAAAATGAGTTAGAAAAAGAAACAAAAGAAAAAGACAAGGAAAGGGTAGTGAGGAATGTTTCCACTAACCAATATATGATTTTTTCTTGTGTTGCTACTTTTCAGGTTCCCGTAAGACCAAAAGATAACTTTCAACTTCAATACATTTCTAATGAAAGACGCTTTTATACGATCAACATAGGCAAGGTTGAAGATGAAATCACACTACATGAGCCCGAAGGTAAGCGAGGTAAGGAAATTTTAGCAACCGAGTCCCGTGCAGATTTGAAAATTATTGATAAAACTTTTGGTGACTTAGTTCTTAAAAGATCCCCTCATTTTGATCCGATTAATTGTTATTCTTCGATTGTGGTTGATGAAGTCATTACGAAAGGAAGCATGAGTTGTTATTCTCTTGATTTGCCTTGTGTAAAATCCGCGAATTTGTGCAAATCTGTTTTGGAGAATAAAAAAAGTTTTGAATGTATGTTGGTATGTATGCAAAAATCCTCATGGTTTAACTTGATTGGTTTAATGAAATCTTTGTTACACTTCGGCATGACTAATCAAAATCGTGTTTTAAACCCTAACTGCTTTTGGTATATTTTGTTGGAAAATCAAGCATCATCTATTGTGTGCAAATACTTTCTATTGTTTTGATTCTTTGTTTTTGAATAAGGTAACGAAATTTGCCAAATTTTTTTTCAATTTATATTCGTGCCTTAAACAGTTTTTGTGGTTATACATGAAGTTTGAGTTCCATTTGGTAAAGGTTAACTCAACAACGGAGCTTCGACTACACTATGCCCCCGATGAGCGAAGGTTTGTACTAAATGGAAAAGGTAAAATCAGCCCTTATTCTTCTGCTTATAAAGGTAAGATGCTTGAAACTTTTGAAACACCTTTGTACTCCTCGGATATTGGCAAAGATCGAGTTGATGATTTAATTTTTGTAAAACACTTAGATCGAAACGTGTTTGACTGTCCTATTTTATTTATTGATGATCTATCTATTTTGATGGTTGATAAAAAGATTATTGTTTTTGATAATTTTTATGATGCATGTGTGAGTGAATCTATAGTCCGTCGATTAATGCATGGTATGATTGTGCAACTTTGTGAACCTTTTCAAATACCTACTTGTGACGATTACGTTTACCATTTGATTTATTACTTCCGATTTATTCATGGTTTGTGGAAACAATTTGAGATGATTGAATGCTTTAAAGCATGTCCATATTTGTTTCAAATATTTGGCGAGGCATTGGCGAGTAAATTAGCTTATTTGCATGGTTATCTGAATCTGTCCATTCGCATGCGTTATACTTGTTTTGTTATGCTTATGATTGGACTACAAGTATGTTTGCGTTGCTATTTACTCACTCATGGCTATTCTTTTCAGTGGACTCAATTGCCATTAGTCCCGTTCGATCGAGGAAAGTCGAGTCCATTTGATTTTTCAGATTCGAGGACAAATCTTTTTGAGGAAGGGGGAATGATACGAGTCACAAAGGCCCAATTCAAGCTCAAAGACGTGATGGGCTCAAATTACCACAAGGCCCAATAACGAGGTCAATGGCCAGACAAATGCGTTCAAAACTAAATGGAACCATTCAATAATTTATTAGCAAGGCCTTAGATGCCTACACAAAGAAAAAAGAAAATCAAGATTCACTTTCGTGTTTTCAAGAAAATCAAGAAACTGAATCTTGGTCCAATTTTGCTGTTTTGAGCGATTTCAAGAATCAAGAAAATCAAGATTTCAAATCTTGGAAATCTTGGTCCAAGAAACTGAATCTTGCAGCTAAGGCGCATTGGATCTCAGTTACGAGCATCAACGAACCAATTTCAGAAGAGAACGGATTACAAGCCCAAATGCTTGAAGAAACGACCCAATAAGATGTTCCAAGCCCAATCAAGAAATTTAAATTAGACTTAGTTGAAAATCAGACCAAATTGTCAAAGTGGCCCAATTTGTTAAGTTTTAATTCTTTAAATACTTAGTTTTAATTTTTAGACTTTATGAATAAATTTCTATGTAAAAATTCAGTCCAAGAGGCCCATTTAAAGTCCTTGGCCAAATTTCCCCTTGAAAGTAAAAAAAAAATTAGTTTTTTTTTTTAGTTTTCCTATTAGGACTAGGAAAATAGTTAGAAGGCCTATATGTATGGCTTGGCCAGCCACCCTTATACACATTATACTTGAAGAATACATTTGAAATCAGATTTTTTTTGTTGAGTAAAAATTCTCTTTGAGTTCTCCAAGAATTTTCTCTTGAGTTTTCTTTAGAAGGAGTTTTAACAATCTTTTTTATTGTGGGAGCCATCTTCAGCCTTCTTCATGCCATTGTTCTTCATTGGAGGGGAGATTAGAGCCGTTGGAAGGGAGTTGTGAAATCTTTCTCGATTTCAAGGCTTCTTAGGACTTTATCTTTATTTTTCTTACTGTTCAATCTTTTAATTTTTTGCTTGTGTCAATTGCATTATCTAACTTGTTTAAACTCTCTTGTTGCGTCTCCAGCCCTGTTCAACCTTCAAGAATCTGTTCGGCACCAACCTTGGACAATAAGAAACGTTTTGATTTCACAGAACCCCTCTTTATTGCCGTCCAAACCCTAGATCTATTTGATTTCGTGATCTGCTGAGTTTAAATCTGATTTGCTAATTTTTGGGTTCTTCTTTTCAGATTCGGCTGTTTGGGACCTTTCTTGAATTCAATTTCTTGTTCTTGGCTTCCAAGATTAGCTATCTATAAGTGTTTTAATTATTGGCTGTTCTTTTATTTTTTGTTATTTTCATTTCAGATCTAATTGACTCTAAATTAGTTTTGCTGTTTCGTAAGACTTTTCCCGTGACTTGACAACTCGATCTTGGTCCGCGTGTGATCCTCTATCACCCTGTAGGTAAAATGACTGTAATACTTCTGTTAGGTTAATTGATCGATATACCCCCAATGGGTAAAATGACTATTTTTCCCCTCAGGGTTAAATGATTGATTTGTCCGTGATGTAAATGACTGATTTGTCTATGATTTGTATGACCGATTCTGAGCATGGCATTCTACATACACGACATACTGCATGGGGTTGGAATTCTGTTATGGAGGAAGTACTGTACTAGTGGCTCTGCCATAATCACTATTACTGGTGGCTTGGCCACATATACTGTTAATGGCAGCTTTGTTGCGATACTGTTGCTGGTAGCTTTGCTGCGATGCTATTGATGTCTTTGTGCCAGTCATATTACCATTACTGATGGTTGTGTGCCAATCATATTACTACTACTGATGGCTCTGTGCCAATCATATTACTGTACTTATGGCTTGTAGCCATTCTGTTAATAACTTATAGCTAACATGTTTACAGCTCTTAGCCATTTTGGTTACTGGCAGCTTTGCTGCGATACTGATTAGTGCCACAACCAGTGTTGATATTGGTGTGTTGGCTGGGTAGGTCGATTTTATCCCCACATTGTGTGTTGGTTGGTACAGTTGGTGTGTTGGCTGGATTGGGATGCGTTGCATGATTGCATTGTTGCATTTCAATTACTGATTTTGTCACTGTATTGGGTTTGTATTCACATTGAAAAGGGCTCGAGCCTGCATCATATCGCTTATATTATCGATCGAATGATAGGGCATTACACACCGAAGTTTCAGAACTCACCCTTTCGCCTAACCTGCATGTAATTCCAGCGTTAGGCAGATTCGAGCTACGAGGGACTCGGAAAGGGCCACACAACTGCACATGTTTTATTATGTTTTGCTCATTTACTTCAGCAATTTTATTTTGATTCAGGTTGTAATAAGGCCTCTATAATTTCTGGATTTTAAATTTGGGATTTGATGTGATTGTGGTTTATATCTACTAGAAGTAGAACATTGTTTTCCAAATCAATAATTGTTTTTTAACATTACGTTTTCGCACCTCAATTTTTAAATATCACATTTTCGTAAATCATTTGTTTTAAATTCAGCTTCCGCAATAATAAGGTTTTGAAGGTAATAAATTTTTAATAAACCTCGATTGAAAATAAACAAACACTAACTGAGGTTTTGTACAAGTTTTAAATGGCAAGAAGTTTAAAATTTCAAGAAGGGTTTTCAATGAAAACATGGTTTTTGAAAAACACTTCAATGTGACACGCCAAATTCGAGCCTAACTTCTAGGCCAGATTTGGGGTGTTACACAAATCAATAAGATAAGTATCCTTATATAAGCAGATTATATCTGCTGCGGAAAATAAATTTGTGCTCGCAGGCCCATTTGGGCTCGACCGGTCCGGACATTTCACATCGCCCATGTTGTGCGGGTGCACCCCAAGCCCGAAAAGTTTGGACCTGCACCCCCTGTGCACGAGGCAGGGTTACAAGCTTAGTCAATCAATTAACCTTCAAGAGAGTTGACATATATAAACACATCTCACACTTGGTATTTAACCAATGTGGGATCTAAGCTTTTACTTTTCCTCAACAATATTTTCAAGTAGCTTACTTTGAGCATAAATTTCTCATTCATCACTCAACCATTTTGAGCATATCATATACCGTTGTAAAGGTATCATAGAGTAGAATATGAAACCATAAATTTATGATTCAACTCTCTACCCTTACCTATTGAGAATATGCCTGAAAGTTACCATAAAAGTAATTTTTCTAACATAACGTAATCGATTTCGTATTTACTATTTAGTAGTATATATATAACTAATGTTTCATCACATGCATATAGTTTGAATGAACAACAAACAAGGACTAGACAATTCAAGCAGTGATTCCTAAGGAATTCTTTGTGAATCCCAACGCATGGCACGTTAACATCTCATTTGTAGTATACGCTACCATCGAGATGCACGAAGTAGATAGAGTGTTGTGATAGTTCAAATTCTGGCAATCGATTCCCATGGCACCTCAGGAGCTTGATGATCTACATCGTATCGACTTACAGTGACCAGATACGAATTGGTCAATATTCCACTCACAATACATCGAGATGTTGAATAATCAGTATGATTTTTTACGTACTCGCAACATAATTCTCGTTATGAAGTTAGCATGCAATCCGAGTTACATACAATGGTTTAGGATCCATGGCAAGCCGTATTTGTTGATCGAAGAGAAGAGGCACCAGCATCCCCATACGAGTAGGTCACGATGGGCCCCTTTAAATCTAAGGGGTGGCAAGATGGGCCCATCTTCACGGCCCATGCAAGAACCAGCCTCGGCGGCATCGGCGGCCTCAGCACCGCCACCCTCACCACATGCCCTTCATTGTGTATTGTAAACTCGAAATTATATAGGGTTTTTCTATATATTTTTACCACCTTTTTGCTTAATAAATGTGCTTATTTTGAGTAATTATTATTGAAATAAGTGAATATTACTTAATTAGTAATTTTGGACATGAATTTGGTAAGTACGTGAAATTATGGTTAATTACATGATTTTCATGCATATTTTATATGAATTCATGTTAATTTATTAATGTATGTATTTTTCACTATGTAGGTAGGCTATTGGAGACATGATTTAAATAAATAAAAGATGATCATGCACAAATTATCCACGTGGATGACAATACCATGCAATTTTGGGCATAAGTTTGACTACTTGACCCAGTAAAGAAAGGTGATAAAAGATTGATATGTGTACTAAGTTATTGGATTGAAAAAATCATCCAGCAAGGGGAAATAAAAGCCCAATTTTGGCACTTGAAGATGGCTACCTAAAATATGTTTCCGGATATTT
The DNA here is from genome assembly GCF_025698545.1 of Gossypium raimondii. NCBI lineage: Eukaryota > Viridiplantae > Streptophyta > Magnoliopsida > Malvales > Malvaceae > Gossypium > Gossypium raimondii. The sequence continues at coordinate 16,756,699 of NC_068575.1, read as the reverse complement.
AATTAAAGGTCCTTGAATTTGAAAAATAATCAAAATTCAGCTTAACAACATTTCTGTTGAAATCATCCACTACATAGCTATTTTTAGCTTGAAATTCAAATTCAAATTGAGAAGACTTGGTCATCTCTTTTCCTTGAAGCATGGTTGCCCACATAAGAGAGGGAAGGAAGGGAATTTAAACTTATTTTTAGTAAATTCAAACCCTTACCTTCACCTATAAATACCTTGCCATCCCTCACTTTTAAATTATCCCTCGTCACTCAACATTCCTCTCACACTCACTCTTGTTGTCTCTTAATTTCTTTTCCCCTTATTCCCTTGTATAGTAGTCCATCCCTTCTCCCATCTTTAGCCTCAAAAGCATTGTCAAAAGCACTCTCTACTCGGCTACCTTCTAAATCCTTAGCAAAAGAAGCTTCAATCAAAATAGAGGAGTGCTTCAATCAGAATAGATCCGAAAGGTTGATGAACTGAGCAGAGTTGAGTACATCAATCAGAATAGATCTAAAAGGCTGCTAAACTGAGTCTACTATTTCCTCTTGATTATTTATTTTAATAGTTTTCTTTGAGTTTTATGTTTTTGACATCAACTATGAAGTTTTAATTCCTGCCTATTAGGATAATTATATTAAGTCAATGAGATTTATTTAATTCATGTTAACATGTTTTGTGCCTCAGTAAATTATGTTTTCAATTAATATCATGATGCATTTCATTCATACGTGATTGGGTGCACTCAAATTAGCTAAGCGATCCTACCCAGGCGACGACTAGTAGACGCATAATTGAAAAGTGCAATGCTTAATTTAGGTCATTAAAACTGACTAAGTTAAGGATCATAATATATTTAGTTATCTCTATTATCTTGCATGGTTTTTAGGTTTATGTAATTAAACTTTTTCAAACGTAAATGTCCCTATGACCTTGCATAAATACTAAGAAATCCTTCGTCTAATATGATCAGTAACATGCATATTTAATTAAGAAATCCTTCATCTAAGAGACCGAGTTATCATGGAAGTAATTCCAAACATGTTAGCATGATGAAAGTACATTGAATTAATTAATATAATTATCCTAGCTCATTTAAAGTTGGTTGTTTTTGTTGCTAAAGCCTTCATTCATACACTTAAGTAAATTGCATTTAGATTAGAAATTGCATTAGGGATCACTCTTGCATTTAATTAATCTAATCATCACTATCCAAATTTATTAAGTTTTTCACATCAAATTGATAATTATAATTTTTCAAATAATTGTTTAAGCTTGTGCAATCCCTATGGAGATGATAACTCATTTTTACTTACTTATTACTTGAACGACTATGTACACTTGTGTAAACACGTTACAAATCCTTTCAAGTTTTTTGCGCTATTGTCAAGGACTGTTACCTTAATTGTTATTTGTGAAATTACTTTTACAATTTGGTTTTTATTTTTATTTTATTTAATTTTTAGCTCTACCAATTTATGCTTTATTCTTTATTTTTGATTTATTTATCAGGTGTTTTATGAGCATAGATCGAATAATTGTTCTATTACCTGTAGACCCTAAAATCGAGCGGACTTTTAGACAAAAAAACTTGAGAGATCTGCTCAAAGACAAGTTGAGATGAACCTTGTAAATCAAAATGATGGGCAAGGTAATGGAGTTAATCATGCACACAACCCAATTTTTATTGTTGATGATAGGGATCGTGCCATCAGGCAATACGATGTGCCACTCTTTAATGAGTTGAATCCAGAAATTAGAAGGTCGAATATTGGGGCACCCCAATTTGAATTGAAACCAGTGATGTTTCAAATGCTCCAAATGGTGGGCCAGTTTAGTGGTATGCCCAAGGAAGATCCACACTTACACCTTCATTTGTTCATAGAGGTAAGTGATTCATTCAAGATAGCTGATGTGACTGATGACGTATTGAGGTTCAAATTGTTTCCATACTTGTTGCAAGATCGAGCACGAGCATGGCTAAATTGATTGGCAAGAATTAGCAGAAAAGTTTTTGGTAAAATATTTTCAACCAAGTAAGAACGCAAAGTTGCGAAATGAGATAACAACTTTCAAACATTTGGATGATGAGTCTTTGTACAAGGCGTGGGAAAGATTCAAGGAATTACTTCGTAAGTGTCCTCATCATGGGATTCTTCACTATATCCAATTGGAGACATTTTATAATAGTCTCAATGCATACACAAGATTAATGGTACATGTTTCTGTGAATGGTGTAATTTTGTCTAAGTCATACAACGAGGCTTATGAGATCATTGAAAGGATCACAAGTAATAACTACCAATGGCCGACAAATTAAGCAGTTTTAGGAAGACGTGTAGCCTGAGTGCATGAAGTGGATGCTCTGACTTCACTCTCTGCTTAGGTATCTTCTATATCCTCTATGTTAAAATAGTTTACCACTATTGGTTTGAATAATTTTGTAGCTCAATCACCAAGTTAATATGATGTAGTTTCTTGTGTATACTGTGGGGATAGTCATTTTTTCGAGAATTTCCCATCAAATCTTGAATCAGTTTTTTATGTAAGGAACCAATATCAAAACAAAAATGGACAAGGACTGGAACCATCCAAACTTTTCTTGGAGAAACCAAAGAAACGAACTAAACAATAATCAAATGCAACATTGATCCAACCAAGCCCAAGGATTTAACCAACAAGCCTTAAAACCACCCCAAGCTAAATCATCAAATAGTTTGGAGAACTTGTTGAAGGCGTCCATGGCAAAAAAATAACGCATTGATCCAAAGTCAAGCAGTAATGCTGAAAAATCTGGATAACCAGATGGGTCAATTAGCTACTGAGGTTCGTAGTAGACCACAAGGAGCCTTGCCAAGAGATATAGAAAATCCAAGAAATTTGGGTAAAGAGCATTGCAAAGTGGTAGAGTTACGAAGTGGTAAGATTTTGGAACCTAATAAGGTTGTGGTTAATGATGAACCTATTGGAAAGGAGGAAAGTCAACCGACAGTTGAAGTTCATACAATAAAAAAAATCTGATGCTGAAAAATATTATGAGGTAAACCCTAAACTAATGAATTATAAAAAACTAACACCCTCTTTTGCATATTTACCTCCTTACAAAATTGTCCATATAAACCTAGAGTTCCATATCCTCAAATACTTCAGTATACTAAGTAGAAATAAGAGGTACAATTCAAGAAGTTCTTGGATGTTCTAAAGTCATTACACACCAACATTCCATTGGTGGAGGCTTTAGAACAAATGCCCAACTGCATGAAGTTTATGAAGGATATCTTGTCCAAAAAGAAATGACTTAGTGAGTATGAGACAGTCGCTTTGACAAAGGAGTGTAGTGCCTTTTTACAAAACAAGCTACCTTTGAAACTAAACAATCCTGGAAGCTTTACGATACCTTGCAACATTGGCTAATCAACTTGATGCCCAAAGCTATTTTCAAGTTGTTGGGAATAGGTGAATTAAGACCCACTACTGTGACACTCTAACTTGCGAATCAATCATTAGCATATCCCGAAAGAAAGATTGAGGATGTTTTGGTAAGAGTAGATAAATTTATTTTTCCTGCTGATTTCATTATTTTGGATTTTGAAGTAGACAAGGAAGTTCCAATCATCCTAGGAAGACCTTTCCTAGCCATGGGAGGAACGTTGATAGATGTGCAAAAATGTGAACTCACGGTGCGAGTTCAAGACAATAAGTAACATTTAACGTTCTAAAGGTAGTTAAATTTTGCAATTCAATGGAAGAGTGTTTAGTAATGGAGGAATTAGAAACCTTAGTTTCTATGGAAAGAAATTCTGAAGAAGACCCGTTGGAGATCACTTTAGAGTTTGAACCATTTGAAGATGAAAAAGTTAACCAAGGTTTGGTTTTGATTGAAGCCAATCCGAGGAGTTATATTCAACCACTACGGTTTGAATCACTAGAGTTGGAAGTTCAAGAATTTACACAACCCAAGTTGTCAATCGAGGAACCGCCTAAAATCAAACTAATGGTACTTCCATATCACTTGAAATACATTTATCTCGGTAATAGTTCTACTTTGCCTGTGATTATTTCAGCGAACTTAATAGAACATCAAGAGAAGCAATTGATTGTTGTTTTAAAGAAGTCTAAAAAGGAAACTGGTTAGACCATAATTGACATACAAGGTATAAGTCCTTCATTTTGTATGCATAAAATTATTTTAGAGGAAGGTGAAAAAGGTAAGATTGATGGGCAAAGGATAATCCATATCAAAGGTCTAATTACAAGAGTTAGTAATAACTTTTTTGTAAATAAAATCAGACACCTTATTACAATAATGGTTGGACCAAATTACAATAACCGAATTAAAATTAACCATAATTTTGTGAATTTCATTAACACAAGAGCCCATAATGGTGATGTCTCTTCCACAATTCTTTACCCTATTCACAAGGTTAGCACTGCAGGTCCCAAAAATAGATTTTGTAATATTGAGAGATCACACGATTTTTGAACTCTCCTCAAAGGCAAACAGTTCCACCCAATCAGCAACCAATATCTCATCTTTGAAGCCTCCACCTCCCCCAATGACGAAACCATCCTCATCACGAAAAATGACTCCGTAACCGTTTTCTTATTTTTAACAGAAGTATCAAAATTTATTTTAGCGAATCCACACGGTGGTTTCTCCCATCTTTTGCTTGTAGGTGTAACAGACAGCAAAGGTTTGTTGACTAGATTATGGATTAGGAAGTCCTGGCTCAGGGTTTTGGCTTTATCCTAAACGACACTCGCATCATCTTCCTTGCCAGGAAAGATAAAGTTGTTACGGTTGTTCCATCTATTTCGCAACATCGTGATAAAATTTGCAGTAGCTTTCTTATCCAAAACACGCATAACATCCTCTATCCAGTCGATGTAGCAATGGTAATCTTTAACCCATCTCAAGTAGTGGTTAGATGCAGGAATTATTTACCCAATCTCAGTTAGTTCTTGGGTAAGTCCACTACAATGTGTACCAAAGAAAGGTGGGATCATGATTGTTGAGAATGAATGTAACGAGTTAATCTCAACGAGAACTGTTAAGGGTTGGAGAATTTTTATTGACTACAAAAATCTAAACAAAGCTACTCATAAGAATCATTTTCCTTTATCTTTTATGGATCAAATGTTAGATTGTAACATCCCAAAAATCAAGGGTTAGTAGAATTAGGTTTGTGAACCGAGAGAGAGTGATCATGTCTTAATTTTTTAAATTATCTATGCATTTTTAGGAAGTAAATGAGGTATTGGTTTCTTGGTTAAGTGTTAGTGTAATGTTTATTGAAACCCAAGTTCAAATCCCTTCTCTCGCATCATTTTTATTATTTTGTAAATTTTGCCTTAAACCCTAGTATGTGACATGCCTTATTTTTTAAAATAAATATTTCAAATTATATCAAGAATGAGTTATTGGTTTGATGGTTAAACATTAGTAAATTTATCCTTGAGGTCCTAACTTCAATTCCCTTCCAAAGCAAATAATTTAATTTTTTGACAAAAACCCCTTATTTTAATGTGTGGGTCATTCAAGCCTAGTTAACCTAGGTATAAATATTAATTTTTCACTAATAATCAGTCTTTAATCCTCCACCTGATTTCCCTAGCCGTTCCTTCCTCCTCTCCTTCTCTTTGATTTTAATTTTTTTTTCCTTTCCTCTATTATTGTCGTCGCCTACACCTAGTTTTATCATCTCTTTCTTTTCTTTTTCTTTTTCTTTTTATTTTTTCCACAACATTTGTTAACATATTCTCCTCTATATTTCTGTTATTTTTCCTCATTAAAATCAGCTCCAAATTTGAAATCTTGAACTCCAAGATCGATCCCGAACATTGCCAAGAAAGTGCCATTGCTGTTTCTCTTGACTAGCTTGGGTAAGGTCACTTCTCTCTTCAATTTCTTAATTAATCTTGTCCATTAAAAACCTAAATTTCCATATCTAGAATTTTTGGAATTTTAAATTATTTAAGTGGTATTTTTCTAGAATTTAATGAGACCTTAAACCATTTTAAAATTCATCCCCAATTTTGGCCACCATGGGTGGTGGTACGTGCGCCTATGTGCAGGAAAGGGGGCTATTTTGTTTCTTGGTTCCTACTTATATTTTTCTAGCATTAATTTGAGTTCTTGAACCCTCCTAATCATCTTTTAAACCCATTTCAATTAGGGAAAAATGCTCTTGATCGATTTGCCATTCGAATCCCACAAATCGTGAAGCGTAAGTGCAATTAAGGGTAAATAGTTTGTTATTTCGACATAGTTGTTGGGTAAAGGTTATGAATTGATTAAATGAAGAAATTTAATAATTAATTATCTACTGATATTTCAGTATATTATTGAATTAGGTTCTGACCCAAACACCCCAAATCGTCAGTAAATGCGAAAAACGATTGTATATACGGTTTGCATCGATACAGTGTAAGGAACCTAACTAGATTGGATTCATAAAATAGTTATAATTTCAACAATTGGTTTGAACTCATAAGTGAGTTTTTGGGGGCTGGTTTAATGGTAAATTTATTGAATTTATACTGAATTTTTTTTTAGGTTCATTTAAGGAATTATTGAGGAAAATTGGAAGATTTGCTAGTGTGCTACGAGGAAGCGAAACTAATGTGTGGGTCTTAAACTCATAAAATTGTTTGAAAATGTTAAATATCATGTTATATATGATAAATTAGCTTCCTGATTGGATTCTCTTAATAGCCAAATTATTGATTTTGTGAGTGGCCGAACCAGATATGTTTCAAGCCTTAAAAGATTGACATGTTGGCAAAATTGCTAGTTTGATAGTATGGATGCTTGATTGAGTTTGTAATTGAATATTTGAGTTATGAGATATAAGAATGTTTGACTGAATGATATAATGTGTTGAGATATTAAGCTTATGTATGATTTAAATGCATAAGATATATGTTATATTGTGTATTGAAAAGGGTGCTATTTATGCACAATGAAAATCCGTAAAGCATGTGAAATTGAACGATATTGATTGATACCATTACAATGGAAATTTGAAAGATTGGAATAATGTTTCCATTTACTGAAAGTATGTGATTATTGAGGACATGTTGAGCATGTCAAATGAATGTGAAAAGTATTGAGATATGATTATGTATGAGATTGTGTGACATATTGCATATGCATTGGGTTGGGATTTTGTGGTTGACGAAGGAGTTCCGTGGAGTATCGGTGGCATATTAAGTCCGCATTATTCATAGTCAGTGCACTGCACTTGGTGTACCGAGGGGATTGACGATTTTATTGCATATTATATGTTATTGGTGATTGTATCACACTATTTGATATTCTGAAGATTTTCTGCATTATTGATTATTCGGTGGTTTTACCACATCGAGCTATGCTCATAATGTTTTGGAGTTTGGCAGACGGGTTCTAGAGAACTCGTGGTGTGTAGCGGATGGTATGGGTAGGAACCTTTTTGCATTACATCATGTGCACTGCATATTCGAATGTTATTGATTTATGCTACGCATTGTATTTTGTTATATCGAATGACATCGAAATTAATGATTGCTACTCGACCGAATGATAACCTATGCTCATACACCGTTTGACATCAATTTGATAATGGCTATGTAATGACATGAAATTCCTATGATTGTTCAATTTTCATCTATTAATGCTAATATGTTTCACTGTATTTGATGTTTTTTTCCCGTTTAAATAATTATTTGACTCACACTGAACTTTTCATAAGCGTAGCCTCCAATAGTGTTTAACTTTTCAAGTAAACCTCAAAATTAGGACCGGACTCGGCATTCGGAGAACCAACTTGGACCTCGGATTATTATTTTTTAATTAAGTATTATGAAGTCTTTATTGGTTTTGGCTTGTAACTCTTAATTATTTCTGGTCTGTGGTTTGGTTACTTTTCTTTTGGGTATTTTTGCAAGCATGAATTACTCAAGTGTAATAATTGAAAAATGCATGATATCGTGCTTAAGTAAAATTTGATAATGTTCCCTAGTTTTCACTACATTATAAAGGAACTGTTTTTGAAAACCAAATCGATAAGGCAACTACCTTTCCAAAATGACTTGAAAAATTATTTTTCCGCTGCATTAGTTTAACTTCAAGTTTTTTTTAAAGAAGAGCGACAAGCAAACGGTTTTTCTAAAACAACACTGTCAACAATAAAATGAATCCTAAGCATATACGACCTAATGAATGAATGCTTTTAATCTAACTCATAGTACAACTGTGATTTTCTCTAAATTGAGTTTATTTAAAGTCTTAAAAAGTAACATAAGTTAGCTTAGCCATTTCGGTTGTTAATGTATCCTTCTCAATCTAGCCACAATGTCTAGGTTGGGTTTGGGAGGTTACATAGATTGTCTAGCAGGTAACGAATTTTATTACTTTTTAGATGGATATTCTGGATACAACCAAATAGTTGTGGCCCTGGAAGACCAACATAAAACTACTTTTACATGTCCATATGGTACATTTGCTTTTAGGAGAATGTCTTTTGTCTTATGTAATGCACCTACCACATTTCAGCAATGTATGATGGCAATTTTCATTGATATGGTTGAAAATTATGATGAGGTTTTCATGGATAATTTCTTTGTTTTTGGTAACACTTACGATGTTCGTTTGAATAATTTGGCTAAGGTACTCAAAAGATACAAAGAGACTAACCTTGTTCTTAATTAGGAGAAATGTCATTTTATGGGTAAGGAAGGGATTGTCTTAGGGCATAAAATTTTCAAGAATGGAATCGAAGTGGATAAAGCAATGGTGGATGTAATTGAAAGATTACCACATCCAGTTAGTGTGAAAGGATTTAGAAGTTTCTTAGGCCATGCTAGTTTTTATCATTGATTTATAAAGGATTTTTCAAAAATTTCTAAACCTTTATGTTTTCTTTTAAAAAAATATGTTTTTAGTTTTAACAAAGAATGTTTAGAGCCTTTTCAAAAATTGAAAAACAGTTAATTTTAGCCCCAATAATTGTTACACCTGATTAGAACTCACCTTTTGAGTTGATGTGTGATGCAAGTGATTTCGCTGTTGGAACTGTGATGGGTCAAAGAAAGAACAAAGTGTTTCACCCTATCTGATATGCAAGCAGAACTTTGACAGCATCCCAGATCAATTATACGGTAACTGAAAAAGAACTCTTTGCTATAGTTTTTTCTTTTGACAAGTTCTGTTCATATCTTATAGGTACCAAAGTTACAGTGTTTACCGATCATGCTACTATTAAGTACCTATTCTCGAAGAAAGATGCTAAATCGAGGCTAATTTGATGGATACTTTTGCTTCAAGAATTTGACCTTGAGATCCAAGATAGAAAAGGTGTTGAAAATCAAGTAGTCGATCATCTGTCAAGGTTGGAACAAAATGAGGTAACTTCTTTATTTATTTCAATTAATGAGACTTTTCCTGATTATCATATTTTCGAGGTAAGAAAAATCTATGAAACACCTTGGTTTGTTGATTTAGCCAATTACTTAGCGTGTGGAATAATTGTTCAAGAAATGACGTACCAACAAAGGAAATAATCCTTTCATGATAGTCTGTATTATTTTTGGGAGAACCTGTTTTTGTTTAAACAATGTGTAGATACCGTTGTCATTCATCTCCAGGTGGGGGAAAACAATGGTGGTTCATGAACATTTACAAGTCGGGTTCTTTTGGCCTACATTCTTCAAGGATGATTATGCATATGTGAGGAATTGTGATAGATGCCAAAGAACCGAAAACATATCAAGGAGGAACGAGATGCCCTTGACAAATATTTTGGAGATAGAACTTTTCGATGTATGAGGCATTGATTTTCTAGGCCTGTTTCCTTTTTTGCAAGGTAATAAGTATATGTTGGTTGCTGTGGACTATGTATCCAAGTGGGCTGAAGTTGGGGCCTACCCAACTAATAATGCTCAGGTAGTCATGCAATTCCTACATAAGCACGTGTTTGCATGGTTTGGGACTCCTAGAGCTATAATTAGAGATGAAGGATCTCACTTTGTAAATAAGTAGCTTAAGTGGTTGCTTGACAAGTATGATGTGAAGCCTAAGATTGCTACTGCCTATCACCCACAATCGAATGGGCAAGTTGAAAGGGTGAATCAGAAACCAAAGGTATACTTGAAAGAATAGTGCGCCCTAACAAAACAGATTGCTCTCGAAGGCTCGACGATGCACTATAGGCCTACCGAACCACTTTTAAGACACCATTAGGGATGACTCCCTATCGATTAGTTTTTGGAAAGGCATGTCATTTGCCACTCGAATTGGAGAATAAAGCTCACTGGGTTTTGAAACTATTGAATTTTGATCTTAAGCAAGCCGGTGAGAGAAGGATATTACAACTCGATGAGTTGGAAGAGTTGAGGTTATTTTCAAACGATAATTCCAAGACGTGTAAGGAAAAATATAAGAGATGGCATGATAGTCGTATATAACCTTGTGAGTTAAAAGAAGGTCAGAAAGTGTTGTTGTTTAATTCAAGGCTAAAGTTATTTCCTAGAAAACTCAAATCCCAATGGAAAGGACCTTATACCATCTACAAAGTTTATCCATATGGAGCTGTAGAATTGTATGACAACCATGGAGGTATGTTTAAAGTTAATGGTCAATGTCTCAAGCATTATTAGGATGGTGAAGTTGAGCGAATTAAAACCCAATTCAAATTAAGAGACCCTTAATCTTTCATAAACCGAGTCTTCAATAAAAATTTAGAGATTATTTTCTTAAATTAGTACATTTAATTAATTCTGTCTAAGGAGATTGGAACTTAAGCGGGACTGTTATGACCCCTCCAACCTTTATCGGGAATTAATTTAATGCAATCTTTTCAGAAGAAAATTTCTAATTCATTTTAATCATTTCATAGTTTTATTTTTTATTTCTCATTTTTATCTTTATCTTTCATTTTGATTTAATTTTAAATTTAATCTTTATTTTTAATTTTATTGTTAATTTTATTTATTTTATTAAAGGGGGTCAATTTGGCCCAAGTACTAATAAGTTTGTTTATTTTTAAGTAGTCCAATTTTTAATAAAGTTTGGGCGCAAGGCCTGAAACAGCAAAGAGGAGAAATTTAACCTATATTGCCATCCATAGGGTCCTCTAAAACCCTAATTTTTGCCACCATATCTTTCCTTCATCTTACTTGCTGCCCAAGTAACTCAAAATTAGCTAAATTTTAGGTACAAGACTACCTTGTAGTCCAAGTCACTTAAATTAGCTAAATTTTAGCTACAAAATTGCCCTAATTCATCACTATATAACTCGTTCTCTACCTTCATAATTTTTACAACCCTTTAGCCTATTAGCTAAACCCTAAACCACTCACTCTTTTTCCTCTTAGCCGTTGGTATAATCCCAAAATTTCTCCCCAAAAATTTCTTCCTTGTCGCAAGCCTCTAGCATTTTCGTCGCACAAATTTTGTTGGAGCAACCCCTTTGTCGTCGTAACCCCTTCGTCGCCATATCCTACCGAAGTAGCAACCTTCATGCCACCACAAATAGACCGCTGCAGCAACATCTTGCTCCCATACTTTACCGTTTCTTTTTTATCATTTTGCCAAAATTTTGCTTAATTTTTGGGAAAAATTCCTACATCTCACAATGGGCCTAGATCTTCCAAGACCTTTGTCAAAAATCCCATTATGATTCAAGATGAAGAAGTGAAATAAAGGTTTGATTCAATCTTCAAGAATCAACCTATGATGCCAGAAAAATGTTTCAACTTGGTGATCAATGATAAGATGGTTGTGCCCTTATCGATTCGAAAGATGATTGATGCCCTCAATTGGAATTATTTTTTATGATACACGATCATTACCCGATAAGGAGTAGTTCGAGAGTTCTATGCCAATTTGACTAAGCCAGATGCTACTGAAGTTCTTGTTCATAAGAAGATACCCCTAACTTCTAAATCCATTACTGATTTGTTTAACCTACCTTATGTTGAAGAAGATGAGTACTTGGCCATGATGAAAAATATAAATTGGGATTTTCTTTAACAAGTGTTTAATATTATGAAAAATTCGGGTTCCCAATGGATTACAAGAAAGTATGGTACTCATTTTTTTCGAATAGAATATTTAAAGCCATTGGCTAAGGTATGGTTTTACTTTGTTCGATATAGTTTCATACCTATCTCGCACAATTCCACCATCTTGATGGAGCAAATTCTTTTGTTGTATGCTATTATGATAGAAAGGTCTGTCAATGTTGGGAAGATCATTCTCAAGGAAATCCATGATTGTGCTAGAAAGAAGACCAGAAGTGCTTACTTGCCATCATTGATCACTTCACTTTGCTTAAGGGTCCAAGTAAATACAAAAGCAAACCTGAAGGGCCCGTATGTTCAAGGTTGCATAATAGCTCATAATCTTGAAAGGTTAGTAGAGAATGTCCATGAACTAAACCCAATTGAGCCAAGTGAGCCAACAGAACCAAAAATTGATGTGTCATCAAACAAGTCTAAAACTGAAGCTAACTAAGTTAGTGAAACGGAAGAGGTAGAATCGAAGGAGGAACCAAATACTAAACTAATAAAGGAACTAGAAGTTTCTAAACAAGGAGATGAGCCAAATGCTGATGAGCCGGTTGAACCAAGTATTGATCTGTAGTTGACTAATCCAATGCCCACTTCTTCAAACACTGTGAAGAAATCGGAATTGTCAACTATAATGGATATGATGAAATTTATGCATAACCAACAATAGCCTTATTGGAAATATGAAAAAGTTAGAGATGATTCTGTAAGAAATACTTTTAAAAGCATATATAACTGTTTTATTCTTGAGTTCCCAAATTATATCTTCGATTCATGGAAGGAAGATGATAAAGAAAGCTAGGACGAAGCATCAAAAGAGGAAGACGGTGAGGATAAGTCAAATAAATAAAACGGGGGGAATTCTTTTCTTTAGTTTTTATTTCTCTTTAGTTTTTTAATTTTATTTCTTAGTTAGTATTTTACTTTCGCATAATAAAATAGCAAGCATGAATAAAATAATCTCAATGCCTCTTCGATAGAAAAAATAAAGTGTTGCGGTAATGGGAATGAGCAAGTCTAGGATTAGATTGTAAGAAAGACTTGGTACTTAAGCAGTCTTTATGATTCACCTCTCTTTTCTTGCAACCTTACCTGTTGTTCAATTTTCATTCATCACTTTGTTTTCGCAATTTGGACATTGCTTCTTTTTAAAGGGAGGTAAGGCATTTCACATGAATTTTAAAGTATCTTTCAACCTTTTTACTTAAGTATGCTGAAATAAATGAATGTTTAGAAAGAATTCTTGTTCGTAAGTATGTTCAAATGCAAGCATGATTTTTTTATCTTATTTGAGTTATTCGTATGTTATCTTGAGTGATGGAATGCTTGTATGATCTTATTCTTATGTAGGATTTGCCATGAAATTTTGATTTCTTTAGAAATAGTCAAGTTTGAAGGTTTAAGTCTTTAAAATTGACTTAGTAACTTTCTTGAGGTGAAATCCTAGGAGGTATAAGAATCTAATATGATATAGGCACATTTTCTTTGGATCGTTTAAGCCTTTCAAGCTGACCATATGAATTTAACCCTTGAAACTTAATTTTTGAGCTTAATGGCCTATTTATTGCAATGGCCTATTTATTGCAAATTACCTACATTATAAGCCACATTATCATCTTTTTGATTTTATATTATTCTTTTGCACCTATCTTAATTGAATTTGTCTTGGTGATCAATGTTTGAGGAAAGATATGAAAAGATGTACATGCTCTTCACATTAGTAAAAAAAAAAAGATGAATGTAAGTTTGAAGAATAAAACAAAAAAGAAAAAATTTGCTCAGAATATCAAAAATAAATAGCAAAGTTTGAAAAAATAATAAAGGTTGAGTATGAGCTCAAAAAAAGTTTGGGGGTTTTCCAATTACCCATATGAAGGTTGTGACACAGAAAGATCCAAGACAAATTTGGGTTAAGATGATTAACCCTTAAAATTCACTTCTCTTTATCCCTACCTTTCGCCTAGCCCCATTACAACCCAATAAAAGATCTATTGATTGGATGATTATACCGACTACATTAGTGGAGAGGAATTACTAAGCTCAACTTATGAATACCACTAATTAAACCTTGGGATTGCTATGTTTAGTTTATAAGGAAAGCATATTGATTAGTAAAAGTTGTGTATAACATTGAAAATGCATGCAAACTATGATTCATGTTGACATTATGATGTACATGCAAACTATGATTCATGTTGACATTATGATGTACATGTTGACATTACTCTGGACGAGCAATGATTAAAGTTTGAAGTGTGTAAACTCAAAATTATATAGGGTTTTCAATATATGTTTACCACCTTTTACTTAATAATTGTGTTTATCTTAAGTAGTTATGATTGACATAAGTGTATTTTACTTAATTAGGAATTTTGGACATGAATTTAGAAAGTATGTAAAATTATGCTTAATTACATGATTTTCATGCATATTTTATGTGAATTCATGTTAATTTATTAATGTATGTATTTTTCACTATGTAGATAGGCTATTGGAGACATGATTTAAATAAATAAAAGATGGCCATGCACAAACTATTAATATGGATGGCAAGACCATGCAATTTTAGGCACAGGGTTGACTACTTGACCCAGTAAAGAAAGGTGATAAAAGATGGACATGCCTACTAAGTTATTGGACTGAAAAAATCATCCAATAAGAGGAAGTAAAAGCCCAATTTTGGCACTTGAAGATGGCTGCTCAAAATATGTTTCGGGATATTTAATCGAAGGTCCCTCAAGTTGGAATATAATCAAAATTTAGCCCAACAACTTCTCTATTGAAACCATCCACTACATAGTTATTTTTAGTTTGAAATTCAAATTCAAATTGAAAAGACTTGGTCATCCCTTTTCCTTGAAGCATGGTCAGCCACATGAGAGACGGAAGGAAGGGAATTTAAATCTATTTTTAGTAAATTCAAACCCTTACCTTCACCTATAAATACCTTGTCATCCTTCACTTCTAAATCACCCCCCATGACTCAACATTCCCTTTCACTCACTCTAGTTTTCTCTTAATTCCTTTCCCCTTTCTCCCTTGTATAGTTGTCCGTCCCTTCTCCCATCTTTAGCCTCAAAAGTTTTGTCAAAAGCACTCTCTACCCGGCTACCTTCTAAACCCTTAGCAAAAGAAGCTTCAATCAGAACGAAGGAGCGTTTCAGCCAGAATAAATCTGAAAGGTTGCTGAACTGGGCAGAGTTGAGAACATCAATCAGAATAGATCCGAAAGGCTGCTGAATTGAGTCTACTCTTTCCTCTTGATTATTTATTTTAACATGTTTGCTTTAAGTTTTATGTTTTTTACATTAACTATGAAGTTTTAATTCCTATATGCTAGGATAATTGTATTAATTTAATGGGATTTATTTAATTCATGTTAACATGTTTTGTCCCTAAAGTAATTGTGTTTTCAATTAATATCATGATGCATTTCATTTATACGTGATTAGGTGCACTCAGATTAGCTGAGGGACCTTAACCAGACCACGGCTAGTGGACGCATAACTAAAAAGTGCAATGCTTAATTTAGGTCATTAAAACCGACTAAGTTAAGGTTCATAATAGATTTAGTTAGCTCTATTATCTTGCATGGTTTTTACATTTATGTAATTAAACTATTGCAAACATAAATGTCCCTGTGACCTTGCATAAATACTAAGAAATGCTTAGTCTAATATGATTAGTGACATGCATATTTAACTAAGTAAAAGATTCAAGAGGACTTAATTTGGTTTCCGAACCCATAAGAGATCGAGTTGCCATGAAAGTAATTCTGAACATGTTAGCATGATGAAAGTAAATTGAATTAATTAATATAATTATCCTAGCTCATTTAAAGTTGGTTGTTTTTGTCTCTAAAGCCTTCATTCATAAACTTAGGTAAATTGCATTTAGATTAGAAATTGTGTTAGGGATCACTCTTGTATTTAATTAATCTAAGCATAACTATCCAAGTTTATTAAGTTTTTTAAATTAAATTGATAATCATAATCTCGAAATTATATCTTTAAGCTTATACAGTCCCTGTGGAGACGATAATTCATTTTTTACTTACTTATTACTTGAACGACTACGTACACTTGCGTAAACACGTTACAAATCGTTACATGTACCATCTTATTATGCTCTATATCCTAACTTTTTTATTTTCACACAAGCACAAACTATTGCACCAAATTTTCCTTTTTATAGTCCTATGGCAGGTTTGACTGTTGGTCGCCCATCACCGATGTAGTACACACCCCGTGTAACAATCCTATAGTCAGGGGTGTCAGAAAGTGCATTCTTATGACACCGTTCCCGTAAATCAGACTTCTAAATATTTTTAATAAATATTTACAAAGCTAGTTGTGCATTTAATTAGGTTTCGGTTAATCGAATTTGCTTGAATTAAGAGTTATTATAGTATAAGAACTAAATCGCGTATAAGGTAAAAGTTGAATTATAGATTAAAAATTAATAAGGGACTAAAGTCGCATATAGGGTGAAAGTTGGATTATAGATTAAAAATTAATAAGGGACTAAAGTAATAATTATCTAAATTTTAATGTGGTAGACGGCATTAATATAGTATTATATATAATAGTTTAATATATATATGTTATATATTATAATTAATAAAATGAAATCGATATGTATATATGTATTATTTAATAATAATAATAGTTAGTATAATAAATAAAAATAGCAAATGAAAGAAAGAGAACATGCAAAATTAAAAAGAAAAAAAAAGAAAAAGAGAAAGAAGAGAGGGAAAGACGCACGACCTAAGGGTTTTTAAGTTTCAAATTTCAATTGGTAAGTCAATTTAGTCCATTTTCTTGTAATTTTTATATTTTTGGAATCCCGATGTTTAGTATTACCCGACCCATGTTGAAATTTTAGCATTGATTAAGATTTTAAATGTTGTTATTATTAAATAATTTTAGTACTAGGGATTACATTGATAGATTTTAAGCTAGAAATGGAAAAGGATTAAATTGAATAACAAATTGTAAATTTTGAGCAATAAGGACTAAATTATGAAAAATTCAAAATTGAAGGGTTTAATTGAAAATAGGGTGCAAAATTAAGCTTAAAGTGAAATTAGTATAAAAATATAGAGTTAATAATGAAAAATAAAAATTAGTTTCGGCTTCATGACTAAATTGGAATCTAAGCAAATATTGAGTAAAAATTGAAATATTCAACGTGAAATTGATTTGTGTTGTATTGATGTATTTTAATTATTTTAATTTCGTAGCTAACGTCGTACCGAAATTTTCAACTAAAAAGGGGAAGGATAAAATCGACGTCGAATAGCTCAGAATCCACGGTTTGTGTTTCTATAATCTAAAGTAATTTGTAAATTATTGCATTGAAATTATTACATATGGTAAGCATTGGAGGTAAGAATTAATGTGCTTTATAATTGAATTGAATGTATAGTTGATTGAATGGGATTGATTTGGCATATGTTATGAATCTATTGAATAATTGGATATTTGAAATGAATATATGTGTAATTGTGATAATGTACAAATATGATAATCGAATATTACTTGCATTTCAAAATTTAAATGAAACACTATTAACCGTATCGGGCTGAGTCAGATATAAATGGCATGCCATAGGATAGGAAGAGTTTAGGGATTTCTTCGACTTTGAGTCGATAAGGCACTGGGTGCCAATTTGCTTCGGTTTAACCAATGGGACACTGGGTATCAATTAATATAGCGCTGGGCGCAGTTATTACTTTGGATTTATCCGATGAGGCATTGGGTGCCAAAATAGTCTGTTGGTTGGATCTGTGTATCCATCCGAGTTCGAGTCGTGTTAATAGAGGTAAAGAAATAATAAAGTTCTATATTGATATTAAGATGTTATGGTATGTGAAATGGAAATGAGATATAAGATTGAAAAATGAAATGTGAAATATGTTGTGAATAAAAGAAATATATGAGTTATGTACTCATGAATTGAATGTGGAATAAGTTGTACCATTGTATAAATGAAATGTTGATTGATATATGGAAAGCTATTTATATAGCAAGTGATGGGAATTGAGATAATTGTTTAAGCCAAATCAAGTATAAATTCATGTGAAAAATTGAATATAATATGGAATGATGCATTAATATGTATGAAATTGAAATGATGATATCTTGTAATGTTATGCTTAGTTAATAATGTGATTAAAAATTTAAGTTGAGCATTCATGTATTATTATGTATTTAATTATTCGGATTATAGAAATATCACTGAGTTTTACTCAGAGTACAGTTTTGTTTTCTGTGCGCAGGTTAGGTACTTCTATTTTAATCGTCGATTCAGTATCCAGCTACGATCCCGATCTCAAATGTGGTGATCTTTATCTTTTGTAATAGCATTTACCTAGGATGCGTTTATGTTTTGAATGAATTTGGTATATGGTATGTACTTGAGTTTGAATATAATGTTGTTTGGTATGTATATAATCATATGTTGTGTTTGAAGCCATAATTTGGCATGTTGTTTTGAACTTAAGACATGTTAGGTGTTTGTGAATTTAAGTGATGTTTTAGGTAGATATGAGTTAGGCCAAATTGATGGATTTGGGCATGTTTAAAAATTTGATTTGAATGATGTATTTATGATATGTTTTGATTATATAATTGTGGAACCAATGAAGGCACATTGGTTAGGCACCTATGATGATTGTTTTGGCATGTTTTGAGTGTTTTTTATCGTGTTTTGAACAAGTTAAACAAATGGTTTTTGAGTTGTTTAATGCCCAAGCAAGTAGGAAATGGTAAACTTGTTATTTAAGGCACATTTTAGGTCCACACGGCCATACACATGGGCATGTGACTTGGCCGTGTAAGACACACGGCTAGCACACGGGCATGCAAGGCTATTTTCGAAGGTTACACATCTTGGTACAAGGGTGTGTGGCTTGGCCGTGTAACCCAAGTCAGTGAGTTACACGGGCACATACATAGGCTAGGACACGGCCGTGTGTCCCTTCTTCGAATGCCCATACGGCCGTGTGACCCCTGCAGTTGAAATTTTTTTAACTTTTTCCTAAATTTTTCAAATATTCCTGATTTAGTACCAAATAGTTTCTAAAGTGTTTTTAAGCCCTCAAAGGCTCAATAAGGGACTTTATGCATGTTAATGATGAATTATATTATGATTTTTGAAATGTTTGGAAATGAATGATTTAGATTACGGTTACTCGATAATTCTCCGAAATCTAATTTCGACTACAAATATAGGTTAGGGTGTTACATTTAGTGGTATCAAAGCTTGCAGGTTTAGCCGATTCTCAGACTAAATCGAGCTCAGAATTGAGTCTAGAGGTACATGCCATAGTTGAGTCAAATTGAGTCGGTTTTGGATGCTGATATTTTTTTTCGTTTTATAGTTGAAAATGTCGAATGATAATAATAATGATGTTGATCAAGAGATGTATATCGGAGATGATGTCTCCAATGAGTTAGATAGAATCGAATCAGTAACACCGAGTGTTAATTTAGTTAGCACTCAAAAACCTAACTTTGAGTGAGGTAATACTGAGGGAGGAGGTGACTTACAATTACTTCGAGTTCTCACTGATACTCTTCAGCATTGTGGGAACTACATCCGCTACGACATCTGCACTTACTATTTTTCAAGCTTTGATTAAAGAGTTGCGTGGATATGGTGCGACCGAATTCTATGGTTTGAAAGGAGTTGACCCTTTTGCAACTGATGTTTGGATTGAATCCACTAAATGCATCTTCCAAAAACTTGAATGCAACCCGCGTGAAGCGTAATATGTTGTGTTTCTCTACTGGAAGGAGAAGCATATACCTAGTGGTAGTCGGTGACATGCCACATATCTGCAGATCAAGCTAATTGGGAATTCTTTCAAAAGGAATTTCAAAAAAAATATGTTGGTGAATTGTATATTGATGATAGAAGACAAGAATTTTTTATGGTGAAATAAGGTGGAATGCCTATGGTTGATTATGAACAAGATTTTTCACGACTTAGTAGGTACGCCGTTGAGTTTGTGTGAATGAAATTGAAAGTTGCAAGTGATTTTTGCATGGTTTACGTGATGAGCTTCGGATACAACTAGTATCGTATAAAATTGCTATGTTTGCTGATTTGGTTGAACGAGCAAGAATGGTAGAACAAGCTCTAGGTCTTGATAGAAAAACTGAGACTAAGAAAACGTTCTGGAACTACTAGTTCAAATCCACAGCTGAAGCGATCAAAAGAATTTCGCGGTAGTTGGAGGTCAAATTTTAAGTCAGATAGAGTTGATTGAAATCGTGATCGACAACCGACTGTGTCCACGGGTAGTGTCCGAGGTCCAATCAGGGATACTGATATTCCCATTTGTGTGTATTGTGAGAAAAAGCACTGTGGTGAATGCTAGAAGTTAACTCGAGGTTGTTTTCGCTATGGATCCACGGAACATTTTGCTAGAGAGTGTCTGAAGAATGAGAATGCGACACCTGTTACTTCTCAGTAGTCTATGCCTACATCTAGGGGTCGCGGGTTGAGCCGAGGTTGTTCATTTTTTAGAGGTGGTACTAGGAAGGGAAATGATGTTTTTCCTCATCAGTTGGAGGCCAAAGCGCCAGCCCGAGCTTATGTTGTACGGACACGTAAGGATGGTGATGCTAATGACATTGTGACAAGTATCCTATTATTACATTCAGAACCTGTTTATGCTTTGATAGATCTGGGATTTTTGCATTCGTATGTTAATACTGAATTAGTTAGATCGGGGAGTTTAAAATCTGCGATGTCTACAGTATCGATAGTGGTGTCAAGTGTGTTGGGACAATTTGTGTCAGTAAATCAAGTGTGTAGGAGAAGCTCGTTAGTGATACAAAATATAACCTTCCCTATTGAATTGTTGATAATGTCGTTTGGCGATTTTGATATGATTTTGGGCATGGATTGGCTTATGGAACACGAAGTGATTCTGGATTATTATAAAAAGAAGTTTGTGGTTCAGAGTGAAGACGGTGTTAAATTGAGGTGAATGGTGTTCAAACGAGTTATTCAACTCGTATCATTTCAACAATTCGAGCTGATAAACTTCTCAATCAAGGTTGTGAAGCTTTTCTAGCCTATGTTATCAATTCGAATTCTGGTGATAGTCAATGCAGTAACATCCAAACTGTTTGTAAATTCCTCGATGTGTGTCTCGAGGAATTAGCAAGATTACCAGCAGATCGAGAGGTCGAGTTTGCAATTGAAGTGTTTCCTGGTACGGCTCCAGTTTCAATGTCCCCATATCACATGGCACCCACAGAGTTGAAAGAAGTAAATGTGCAATTACAAGATTTACTAGAGCGCTGCTTTAAACGCCCTAATATATCGCCTTAGAGAGCTCCAGTGATTTTCGTCAAAAAGAAATATGGCTCGATGCAGCTTTGTATTGACTATCGACAATTGAATAAGTTGATAATCGATACCTTCTACCCCGTATTGATGACTTATTCGATCAACTAAAAGGAGCTTTTGTCATTTCAAAGATCGATTTGAGATCGGGTTACTATCAGTTGAAAGTGAAAAATAGTAACGTACCGAAGACGGCATTTCGTACACATTATGGCCATTATGAATTCTTGGTGATGCCTTTTCGGTTGGCGAATGCTCCGGTGGCATTCATGGATCTCATAAACCATATTTTCCAACCGTATTTTGATCAATTTGTGATAGTTTTCATTAATAACATCTAATCTATTCGAAATTAGAATCTGAACATGAGCAACACCTCAAAATTGTTTTGCAAGTGTTATAAGGGAAACTGTTCTATGGAAAGCTTAGTAAGTGTGAATTCTGATTATCAGAGGTTGTATTTTTGGGTCATGTTATATCGGCAAATGGAATTAGAGTTGATTTGAAAACGATTGAGGCAATTGTTTAGTGGAAAGCACTGAGAAATGTGTCAAAGTTCGCAGTTTTCTTTGTCTAGTTGGTTATTACCGAAGGTTTGTAAAAGGATTTTTGAAGATAGCTTTGCGGATGACAAAGTTGTTGCATAAGAATGTTCAATTCATCTGGGACGACCAGTGTTAAGAAATTTTTGAAAAGTTGAAACAAATTTTGACTGAAGCATTGGTTTTAACTTTACCGGAATCGGGAAAGGATTTTGTGGTATATAGTGATGCTTCCTTGAGCGGTCTTGGTTGTGTTTTGAAGCAAGATCGAAAAGTGATCACATATACATCTCGTCAGTTAAAAACGCATGAACGCAATTATCCATTGCATGATTTAGAGCTAGCTGTAGTGGTTTTTGCTCTAAAGATCTGGAGACACTACCTGTATGGAAAAAAGTGTCATATCTATACTGATCATAAGAGTCTCAAATAGGAGTTGAATTTGAGACAACATCATTGGGTCGAGCTTTTGAAAGATTTTGATTGCGTTATTGTTTATCATCCTGGTAAAGCTAATGTCATAGCGGATGCATTAAGTAGAAAAGCAGCGGTCGAATTGATAGCAATGGTTGCTCAGCTCAGTATCGATGATGATGGAAGCTTGTTGGCTGAATTAAAGATCAAATCGGTGATTTTTGATCTAATCAATGTAGCACAATTAGATGATGACAAGTTGGCGAAGAATAGAGAGATGGTTCAGAATGACATGTTAGGAAATTTTAGCATTGGTGACTGTGGTTGCTTGAGATTTCATAACCGAATCTGCGTTTCTGATGTTTCATAACTAAAAAAGTTAATACTTCGCGAAGCTCATAATAGTCCTTTTGCTTTGCATCTTGGAAGGACGAAAATGTATTGCGATCTACGAGAATCCTACTGGTGGTTAGGAATGAAAAGAGACGTGGTTGAATATGTGGCTAAATATTTAACTTATCAATGAGTTAAGGCAGAACATCAGGTTCCCACCGGATTACTTTAGCCTATTTCTATTCTTGAGTGGAAATGGGACCATATCATGATGGAGTTTGTAACGGGGTTACCTTTATCGTCAAGTAAGAAAAATGCTGTGTGGGTGATTTTTGATCAACTCACAAAATCGAATCATTTCATAGCTTTCAAGACTGATTGGTCACTTCAAAAGCTTGCTAAAGTTTATATTCAAGAAATTGTAAGATTGTACGGTGTCCCTATGTCGATAATCTCTAATCGAGACTCACGTTTCACTTCAAGATTTTGGAAATAGTAGCACGAATCTTTTAGTACGCGACTTAATTTTAGTACAGCTTTTCACACGCGACTTAATTTTAGTACAGCACGAATCGGGTTGGGAACATTACTTTCCTTTGGCCGAATTCGTATACAACAATAGCTTTCAATCGAGTATTCAGATGGCTCCGTATGAAGCCTTATACAGTCGTATCTGTCGAACACCTGTTTGTTGGATGGAATTGGGTGAAAGAATAATGATATGCAGATTGAAGACATTGTTAAGAAAATTTGAGATAGATTGAAGACAACTTTTGATAGACAGGAATCATATGCAAATTTGAAACATTGAGATATTGAATATTTTGTTGGCAACAAAGTATTTCTTAAAGTTTCGTTTTGGAAGAAAATTTTGAGATTTGGTCAAAAAGGAAAGTTGAGCCCTTATTTTATCGGACTGTTTGAGATCACGAAAAGAGTGGGACTTGCGTATCGTTTAGCTTTGCCTACGAAATTACGAAAAATGCATTACATTTTTCACGTTTCAATGCTTAGAAGATATCGATCAGATCTGTCTCATGTTATTTCGACGGAAGACATTGAGATTCAACCCAATTTATCATATGAGGAGGAACAGATTGAGATTTTGGCTCACAAGGTGAAAGAATTACATAAAAAGCGAGTTCCGTTAGTGAAAGTACTAAGGCGTAGTTATAGTATTGAGGAAGCAACTTGGGAATCGAAAGAGACGATGAGATCTCAATACCCCCACCTCTTTTTAGGTAAATTTTAGGGATGAAATTTAATTACGGGGGAGAATTGTAACGACCCTATAGTTAGGGGTGTCAGAAAGTGCATTCCCGGGACTCCGTTCCTGTAAATCAGACTCGTAAATATTTTTAAGAAATATTTACAAAGCTAGTTGTATAGTTAATTAGGTTTCGGTTAAGTGAGTTTGCTTGAATTGAGAGTTATTATCATATAAGGACTAAATCACGTAAAAGGTGAAAGCTGAATTATAGATTAAAAAATAATAGGGGACTAAAGTAGTAATTATTCAGATTTTTAATGTGGTAGACGACATTAATGTTGTATTATATATATAATAGTTTAATATATATATGTTATATATTATAATTAATAAAATGAAATTGATATGTATATATGTATATTTAATAATAATAGATAGTATAATAAAACAAAATAGGAAATTAAAGAAAAGAACATGCAAAATTAGAAAGAAAAGAAAGAGAAAGAAAAAAGAAAGAAGAGAGGAGAAAGACGCATACGACCTAAGGGTTTTTAAGTTACAAACTTCAATTGGTTAGTCAATTTAGTCCATTTTCTTGTAATTTTGTATTTTGGAATCCCATGTTGAAATTTTAGCATTTATTAAGATTTTAAATTTTGTTATTATTAAATAGTTTTAGAATTAAATATTAAATTGATATATTTTTAAGTTAGAAATGAAAAAGATTAAATTGTAAAACAAATTGTAAATTTTGAGCAATAGGGACTAAATTATGAAAAATTAAAAACTTAGGGTTTAATTGAAAATAGGGTGCTAAATTAAGCTTAAAGTGGAATTAGTATAAAAATATAGAGTTAATTATAAAAAATAAAAATTAGTTTCAGTTTAAGGACTAAATTAGAATTTAAGCAAATATTGAGTAAAAATTGAAATATTCAATGTGAAATTGATTTGTGTTATATTGATGTATTTTAATTATTTTAATTACGTAGCTAACGTCGTACCGGAATCCTCAACTAAAAAGGGAAAGGATAAAATCAGCGTCGAATAGCTCGAATCCACAGTTTGTGTTTCTATAATTCAAACTAAGTTGTAAATTATTGCATTGAAATTATTACATGTGGTAAGCATTGGAGGTAAGAATTAATGTGTTTTATAATTGAATTGAATGTATAGTTACTGAATGGGATTGATTTCGCGTATGATATGAATGTATTGAGTAATTGGATATTTGAAATGAATATATGCGTAATTGTGATAATGTACAAATATCAGAATTGAATATTAGTTGTATTTGAAAAGTGATATGAAACACTATTAATTGTATCGGACTGAGTCGGATATAGATGGCATGTCATAGGATAGAAAGAGTTCAGGGATTTCTTTGACTTCGAGTCAATGAGGCACTGGATGCCAATTTTCTTCGGTTTAACCGATGAGACACTGGGTATCAATTTATATAGCGCTGGGCGCAGTTACTACTACGGATTTATCAAATGAGGCACTGGATGCCAAACTAGTGTGTTGGTTGGATCCGTGTCTCCGTCTGAGTCCGAGTCGTGTTAATAGGGGTAAATAAATATTAAAGTTCTATATTGATATTGGGATGGCATGGTATGTGAAATGGAAATGAGATAATAGATTGAAAAATTATATGTAAAATATGTTGTGAACAAAAGAAATATATGAGTTATGTACTCATGAATTGAATGTGGAATGAGTTGTACCATTGTATAAATGAAATGTTGATTGATATATGGAAAGCTATTTATATAGCAAGTGGTGGGAATTGAGATAATTGTTTAAGCCAAATCAAGTATGAAATCATGTGAATAACTGAATACAATATGGTATGATGCATTAATATGTATGAAATTGAAATGATGATATCTTGTAATGTTATGCTTAGTTAATAATGTGATTAAAAATTTAAGTTGAGCATTCATGTAATGTCTTTAATTGTTTGGATTATAGAAATATCACTAAGTTTTACTCAGCGTACGGTTTTGTTTTCCGTGCGCAGGTTACGTACTTCTCTTTTAATCGCTGATTCAGCATCCAACAACGTTCCCGATCTTAAATCTGGTGATGTTTATCTTTTGTAATGACATGTACCTAAGATGCGTTTGTGTTTTTAATGAATTTGGTATATGTTATGTACTTGAGTTTGAATACAATGTTGTTTGGTATGAATATAATCATATGGCGTGTTTGAAGCCATAATTTGGCATGTTGTTTTGAACCTAAGACGTGTTAGGTGTTTGTGAATTTAAGTGATGTTCTGGGTAGATATGAGTTAGGCCAAATTGATGGATTTTGGCATGTTAAAAAATTTTATTTGAATAATGTATTGATGATATGTTTTGATGATATAAATATGGTACCAATGAGGTTACATTGGTTAGGCACCTAGGATGATGGTTTTGGCATGTTTTTAGTGTATTTTATTGTGTTTTGAACAAGTTAAACAAATGGTTTTTGAGTTGCTTAATGCCCAAGCAAGTAGGAAATAGTAAACTTGTTATTTAAGGCACATTTTAGGCCCACGCGGCTAGACATACGGGCGTGTGACTTGGCTGTGTGAGACACACAGCTAGCACACGGGCGTGCAAGGCTATTTTCAAGGGTTGCACGGCCTGACACATGGGCATGTGACTTGGCTTTGTGACCCAAGTCAGTGCGTTACACGGGCACGGACATGGACACGGGCTGGGACACGGTCGTGTGTCCCTTCTTCAAATGCCCACACAGTGAGACACATGGGCGTGTGACTCACACGGCCTGGCCACACGACCATGTGAATTCTGCAGTTGAATTTTTTTTAACTTTTTCGTAAAATTTTCAAATGTTCCTGATTTAGTCCCAAATCGTTTCAAAAGTGTTTTTATGCCCTCAAAGGCTTGAATAAGGGACTCTATGCATGTTAATCATGAATTATATTATGATTTTTGAAATCTTTGGAAATGAATGATTTAGATTTCGGTTATTCGGTAATGCTCTAAAACCCTGTTTTGGCGATGGATACAGATTAGGGGTCTTACATTTAGTGGGCCATCTCATTTCCCGATGATGGTGACGCATACGAAAATGTATAGGTCATCTATGCATGAGGCATCTACGGGGAGTCCACTCATTATCCCATCGGATTATGGAACTCAACATAGTTACGCTCATTCGTCGTAGGTAACACAAACACCTCCAGCATCTTTATTCTATAAGGGTGGATCATCTTCCCAGCCACCTAGGTTTAGACCGGAGGTTGCACGAATTCAAGGATCTTCATGATCAAAGGCGAACCCCGACAACCACCACCTCTGCTGGAAGCTGAACCTAGATGGAATCCAACATGTAACTATCAACCACCCCAATGTAGCACAGATTTTTACTGGCATATGCACTGATGAATTGTAAATTGTATCATTTAAATTAATATAAGTTCTTTTGAATCTTTTTTTGTACACTATCTGATTTAGCTATCCATTAAACCCTAATCAAAATTCGAATTTACCTTCAATTTTTTCACATAGCATTGCAATAAGATTGGATTTGAAAAGAAATATCAAATGTTTTTCTCGAAAATTCACATGAACAAATATTAAATTTATTTTGGATTAACAATGGCTAACAATTCCCATGAAGACATATTATAATATTTAACTTCGATGTGGACAAGACGGCATTGCATGACCTGGGTTCCTACACTATCCGTATAACCTCTGTTGGTTTGAACGCTCCCAAATATCCATGTTGTTGCATATTCAGGTCGAGCACAGTCAACCTTTTGGTTTGCGACGTAAATCTCTATCAGGTAACAACTTCAATGGAGAAAGAAAGCGATACAGGTGGCCACTTACGTTCATCTGGGACCGGTGGGAATACGTGTCTCCACACATTATACGAGTTTTCTAATTTGTACACTTCGTCGACAAATATCCATACAATCTACAATTTCATGAGCGCATGGATAACGAAGTACATCAAATATCCCACAGTCGCATGTCTTATTTCTCAAGTGTACCCGACACACCCTCCAGCATTACCTTGGTCTGACCTATCAAACTCCGTCACCTGAAACCATAGGTCATTGCGCTAGTGACAAACTCCATGCATGCAGTTTGCTCGTGCCTTACCATTATTAATTTCTTCCACTACCGTTGGGCAACATACATGGCCTCCTTGCAATTGCCCGACATAACTCATTGCTCGCTTTGGGAATAGTTCTGCCAAATGGAAGTATATCTCTTTCACAACTGCAGTTATCAGCAAATGACGTGTTCCCTTTAAAACAGAATTGATGCATTCCATATCATAGCCCATCGTCATATGCTTATGCCCACTGTTTGAATGGTATGTTTTCGAGGTATGCTACCCCTGCCGAGTTAGTTGACCACAACATTGCCAACATCTCATTAAAATGGTCTTTCATGATCTCATACCCTATAATTATAATTGCATAGCAAATAAAAATATAAACGAAACATTACAAACAAGATAATACTGGTGGTAATCAGATACCCATGTTTATCACTTGCCATTGCTTAATGGTAGACTGATACTACTGGTAATAGTTGGACGTAATGTGCCTTAGGTACTATCGATGGTGTGTGCAATCCCAGAGGCTTCCCTATCATTCAATTGCGGATAGTATTCCAGCTCCCCGGTCCAAGATGACACATATATCAGGTTAGGGGCAAACATGCCGCCTCAACTTAGACAAAAAGAAATCCTAGTCGTATGCTTTCTTCCTCGGTGTTATTGCAAATGCAATTGGAAAGATCCTCTGATTACCTTCCTGTGCCACAGCCAACAATAACCGATGGGTATATCTACCATGCATGAAGGTACCATATATTTGTACCAACGACTTGCAGTATTGCAATGCATTCTAGCACTGCTTGAATGTCCAAAATAGATGCTTGAACACTCGACACCCACCGAGCAAGCGATTATTTTAGTATACAGGACTCGTTTTAAGATCTGTTATGCAACCAATTACGTACCTCTCCAGCACTTAACACCACTACCATACCTCGTTGTATGGCACGTCCTATCCACTGTGCATCTTCTCTAAGGCCTTCTATTTAGTTATCCACGCCTTGCAGTACAAAGACATGTAGTTGAATTGGCTACGAATATTGGCAATAAAAACAGACACAGTAGTCCTCGGATCTGCTTTCACCATCGGTAGTATTATGCTCGCAATCATATCTAAATCCAGCTTCAGATGATCACGTGAAACATCTGCAACCTCACGAGTACATCAAATTAATTGGAAATAACCTTAAACCCTAAATAAAACCCTCAAAACCCAATAATGATGCACCAAAGGCAACACATGTATGTGTACTGGTGATCTTTTTAATTGTCCATAACCTCATCTTCTTCCTAATAGAAGCCATAATTTTCCATGAGTAACTGTTGTCTCGCACTACACACTTCCCTTCAAACTTCTCAAATTTGGATTTAAAAATGTGAAAGTTAACCCTGTTCTTGATGTTATATCGCTTTAATGTTGTGAGAAAACCATATTTACTAGGGACTTCCTTCCAAATCAACCGAATCCAACAATGCACTTCTGTGGCCAGGCCTCCTATGTGGCAAGTCTGTAAACTCCAACGCATCCTCTACCGGAAGATCGACATTATGTATGTGGGCTAGCGATGAGTACAATGTGAATCGTAGATCTTCTTCTTCATCATCTTCATCACCCCCTTCACCGTCTTCAAGTTCAGTTGGGATAGGCTCCAGTTTAGAAAATAATCCAACTTTTGAACTGTTGGCATCAAGATATCGAGGTGGATCCACATCGGATTCATTATCATCTTTATTCACCGACCCACTAACATATGCCATGTTGGAGGTCCCCTCACCGGTGGACGTCGTAGGGAGTAAATCATCCCTTCTCGTGTACATTTCGAAACGTCCAAAATCACATGTCAATTTTTAACCATTGAAAGATGATGTCATTCCCTAGTAAGTATTCCCAACGTCGAACATCGACCCACCGAGATGCATGTCCCATCCACTAACTGAGTGTCGTGTAAGTGTCATGTATTTTGTTCTACCACCAAAAGCCAATAGTTCGGTGTTCTGCCTCCCACGACTGAAATATAAGGCTGAGATGGATGAGTGTCTTCCCATTGATGATCCCTGTATATCATAATGGGAACTTTCTAATAGATTGGTTGTACTATCGATATTTTCAACCGTTCTCACCTCTCAGACGGGAAGAGATGTTGAAGTCGCAAGTCCTTCATCCAGTCTTGACAATTCCACATATAACTCAAGAAACAATGATCCACTTTTAAGGTGGGTCTGCACCATCGCCTCTAAGCCCCGAGCACCTTTGATATCAAATGATTCATATCTCACGGGATCGACTGAAACATAAAATCGATACTTAATAGACGAAACTCTCAATGCAAAAGATCTGAAGATTTTTTGCCTAATTCTTTTACGAAGTTCTGTCAACTCTATGTTCTAGTTAAAAGCAAGTCGCGTTGTGTTCTCCGATAAAAAAGTCATGCCATTCTCGGTGTCACAAACCTCACCGTCGTAATAAATAATAGCATTAATTCATCCACTCATTTTCAACCAATTTATCTTTCAAGAGAAATTCAAAACACTTAAAATCAAAAAATTATGCAATAAATATAATACTTCATATAAATATTAACACAAAAAATCAACTTATACCTTCAACCCCAACTTCTATTCTTCTGAACTTCTATTCTTCTGAACTTCTTCAAATATTTCTATTGCTCCAACTTATGCCATCAGAGGCTGAAATATGGGTCATTTATAGCCTAAGGGAATGCATGCCTCTCCTTTTTGTAAAATGCCCCGTATAGTGAGGGTTGAAATTTGTAGAGGAAAACCACTCTAAGCAGGATACACTATCAGAAGCAGTACTGAAAAGGGTGTCTAGCTGGAAGAGTTTTCAATAATTTTGTTAACAGTGCATCCTGCTTAGAGCGTTTTTCCTGTACAAACCTCAACTCTTACTATTCGGGGCATTTTTCACAAGCCTTATCTCAGGAATCCCGGGATATTTTTCAGAATCATCTCATCAAATTTATTTTCTCAGAAGCAACAGTACTAAAAAGGGCATCCAGTTGGAAGTGTTTTCAGTACTTTTGCTGACTGTGCATCATACTTAAAACGTTTTTTTCTCTACAAAACTCAACCCATCTAGTCAAAAATATTTCTTCAAAACCCATCCCCTCAAAACTATTTTTTTTAGAATCCATCCAGTACAAATTATTTTTCTCAGACCCCCCTAAACCCCAAAAACTAATAACAATTCTAAACCTAGATACTTAAAAAATAAAAAAGCCTAAACCTTAACCCTAACCGTACCCCTAAATAATTAAAAATTTTAAAAAAAAACCCTAAATGGCATGGGAAAACATAGGCAAAAGCACGCTCACATGGATGCTGTTTACAACAACGCTTCCACGTCAACACGTTTTACTTGACATCAGCAAAAAAAGCTCTGAGCTAGACGCGCTTTTTTGTGTTTCCCCTGAAAACGACGCCAGCTCAGTGCGTTTTTGTAAAAATTGACCATTTCCGTCATTTTTGAAAAAAAAAGTCCATTTTTGTAATTTTTTTAAGAAAAGGGCATTTTCTGGTCAATTGGTCAAACTAAACATTAATAAAATAAAAATTATAAAATTGAAAAAATATATAATTAAGTTTTGCAGGCATGTTTCCAAGTCGTGACGTGTGTTTAAAAGTTTTAATGTTTTTTAGTTTAATCTTCTCAATCTTATTGCAATTTGGATTTTTCAATGCAAGATATTCTAACTTCCAATTATTGAATACAATCCGGCAGATTTACGTACAACCCAATGTTTATATGCTGCTGACCTTCGCCGGTTCCTCACAATTTCGGGAACTTCTTAATTTTCTATAGCTACGTATTCCAATACCAAACTATAAATATGTCCGTAATTATGCAGCTTATTACCCAAACTCGATCCTTCAATCAAAGGATTTGATAAATTTTACATTTTATAAGCTTCAAATGGCTTCGAACAAGCTTCTTATGCTCTCAGTTGTAGCCATTTTTCTTCCTGCAATGGCTATGGCAACTGATTATATCGTCGGGGATGATAGCAGATGGACCATCAATTTCGATTATCAAGCTTGGGCAAAGGATAAAGTATTTTACGTGGGTGATAAATTAGGTATATTCACCATATTTTCTTCTTAAAGTTCTTAATTAATTCTTCTCTAACAATCTCTACGAGTTTGTTACTACTACACTCTTGTGTAAAGCATTCAGCTTTGCACTGTGCGTTTTCAATTGTCTAATTTGAAAGTTCATTTACCTTGAGAGAAGTTTTTGAAATGTTATCTTTTGAGACGTCGACTACTCCAACTATTTTTAAGGTGTTTATATTTTATTTTAGTGTTGAGATTTTGTCATAAAACTTCAAAAAATGTCTAAAAAAGTAGTGTTTTTATCTACTAAGATCATTTAACGGTCTAAGTTCGAACCCCGTCAAGGTCAAATTCAAAGACAAAACTTCGAGGCTAAAATCGAGCATTCACACATCAAAAACAATATCATTTCTTTGATGTCTGAATTGGCTTCTTAAAAAGACACACTTCAAAATATTTTTCCCTCAACACCGTAAACAAAAGCTATTCTTAATATATTTTTTTACTCAAAAATGAATTTGCAGTGTTCCAATACCCTAAAGGATATCACAATGTGTTCAAAGTAAACGGTACAGCTTTCAAGAATTGTGACATTCCACCGGCAAACCAAGCTCTCAGTTCCGGAAATGACACTGTAGTCCTTAACACCCCCGGTAGAAAGTGGTACATTTGCGGTGTTAGTAACCATTGCTCTGCTTATGCCCAAAAGCTTTTCATCACTGTTCAATACCAGTATGGTTGGGCACCAGCACCAACCCCTCAAATACTACAAGTTAGTCAACCATGGGCACCAACTCCTGCACCCACTCCCTCTTCACCTTCAACACCAGCACCTACACCTTCAGTGCCAGACACAATAGTTACTGACCCTTGGGCATCATCTCCAATATCTTCTTCACCTCCACTGCCAACACCTATTGCACCTTCATGGCCACCGGCTCCGTCTTTGCCTACAACACCAGCACCAACTCCTGAGCCTTGGGCACCAACTACACTTTCAGTGCCAGAAACAACAGTTACTGACCCTTGGGCACCAGCTCCTGCACCTTGGGCACCATCTCCAGTATCTTCTCCACCTTCACTGCCAACACCTACTGCACCTTCATGGCCACCGGCTCCATCTCCTTATCCATGGATTTGATTTCCCATCGTCCAATCATGCTTCCATGGCTGCTATACTCCAATGATTATGATTGTCAACAACTTTTCTAGCTCTTATTACCGGAAAAATAAGTTTCTTTATTGGTTCTATGTATGTTTAGTTGTAGTAATATTTTTCTAGGTTCCAATGTTATTGATCATCATTGATTACAAATTAATAAATCAAGGGTGCCTTGTTATTTGATTTTAGATTCATGGTTTTGTCTTCTAGCTACAAATTCAGTTTTTGAATATTTAAGTCTTCATGGAAATGTTTCAATTTAATCACCACAACTAAGAAAATCATATGGAAACTCAAAGCACGTACGCCGTTGCACTACACCAAAACAGGCTTTTAGCGGCGCTTTTTTAGGCCTTTAGGCGGCGTTTTTTAGCGCCGCTAAAAGTATTTGCGACGTTTTTAGAAGCGCCGCCAAAAACGCCGCTAATGACAGCGTCGCTAACTTTAGCGGAGTTTTTATAAATAAACGCCACTAAAGACCATGACCTTTAGCGGCGCTTTTCCAACAAACGCCGCTAAAGACCATAACCTTTTAGCGGCGCTTTTACAAAAAACGCCGCTAAAGACCAAGACCTTTAGCGGCACTTTTACAAAAAGCGCCACTAAAGACCAGGACCTTTAGTGGCGCTTTTCCCACAAACGCCGCTATAGAATAGACCTTTAGCGGCGCTTTTCTCACAAACGCCACTAAAAATATATCTTCTAAAAAAATATTTTTTTTTCAAATAATATTTATTTAAATTAAATATTATTATGTTTTAAGGATAAATATTATATTATGTTTTAAGGATAAATATTATATAAATATTATTATTTTTCAAATAAATATTAAATTATGTTTTAAGGATAAATAAAAATATTATTTAAATGAAATTTTCTACTAAAATTTTAACTTTAAAACTAAATATAAATATAAAAATTAATGAATTTAAATTTAGAATTTAAAATAATAAATTAATAACACAATTAAAATCCAAAAGTTAGACCACTTAAGTAAAAATACAAATTTAGAATCAAAACTAAAATAAATAATATATATGCAAGGTAATAAAATATACAATTCATTTTCTTACTCAACTAAATCTTGGTAATAAAAGATATAATACATTTACTTAATCAAGGAAATCTTGTAATGAACTCAAAGCAATGACCCTTAGAGAAAAACTTTTGAGCATGGCTTCGAATTTGAACCGTAAATTTGGCTCCTACATGCTCTGCATGAAAATAAGAGTAACTTAATATGTTCAAACCATAGTGAACATGGCAAAGATAAGTAAATCAGTTCAATTTTTTAAGATTGTTTTATAATGTTATAGTAAATTAGGTGTCTTATAATGTTATAATAAATTATTAAAAAATACGTCTAAAAAAATATATCTCAACTTTTTAAGATTGTTTGTGGAATAAAAAAATGTACATTCTTGATATATCTACTCACTTAAGTCAATATAGGTGGAAAGTATTCATCAATATAAATTTAAAATATTAGAACATATCATGCTTAAATTCCAATTAAACCCTTAAGCCTACATTCATAAATTCCAATTACCATCAACAATTGCAGAATCTCCTAATTATCTTCTTTGTAGAATATTTGAACATGATATTCCATAGTCAGAATACATACATCAACAACTTAAATCAAAGTATTAGAACATATCATGCTTAAAGATAATAATTAGATTTATCTAAAATCAAGCCCGATTTAACTAGTACTAAGTAAACCTATTTCAAGTTTTTTTTTTCTGGGCAGCCCAATTTTTGGAAAAATTTAGAACAAACCTCAGGTAAGCATAAGTGAACGTTATGGGATCCTTTTTGCCATGCAGAAAACATAAAACATTAGTTCAGAGAAGATATATACAATTAAAAATACAATAAATAATAAAACAGAAGAGTAATTTTACAATTGAAGTGTGATAAACTTGAAACTCAAAGCATACAGCACAAATGGTGATGCAAGAAACTCCTAATCAGAGTGTTTTACAAATGTTTTCACTTCTAGAACTTGTTAACACTTTGAGAAATATATAGGTGTTTGATTTACCCAACAGCTCTGCCCATGATGTATTTTTGTTGCAGCCAACAATTACTAGATGTGTACAACATTCTGTCATCGTAAAGATTAGCGTCTCCTGATGAATATGTCCAGTCAAAAGATTAAAAAGGTTAGCATACTCAAGCAGTAGCTGTACATATGAAGATATTTAAAGAATGATCAACCACACACACATGAAAAAATGAGAAGAACTGGAATGTATTTAAGACCATTCCACAAGTAAACAAACAAAACTATTTGGAAGTGTCCACTCTCCACTTCATTGGTGGGGAAAGAGATTTTAATAGTCAGAAAATATTTTCATGATTGATAATAAAAAGTTTAAAGTTCGTTGTAAACAAACAAACAAACCACAACTTGTATTTGCTCACATTCAACTAGCTTGATATCAAGGATATGCTACCTTTAGTGAGTATATCAGCTTCTTTGCTATCTCGCTGCTCATGAACCGACAAAGCATAACCAAACATGCAATGTACTAAATCCAACATACAGAATAACCAGGCGGGGACCCGTTAATTCAAATAATTTACAGCCATAACACCTATATAAATTTCAGAAAGAAAATGTTCAACCACTAGTACACAGCTCATGAACAAGACTGTTAGAGTTGACCATGGTGTTAACCTTATCAAAACTATTTGTTTCTACTTGCTAGAGATTTTCTACATCAGAACATGAGAACCTTCTGTCACTTGTCGTTCAAGCAGTTCAACATTTGGCAAACTTAAATTTATATGACTATCACAAATATATCTCCCTGCATTTCGCAAATTTAAATTTATATGACTATCACAAATCAAAGCTCAAGATTTTTAAATACTTAATTATAAATACGTGTAAAAAATTGGCTCACTCATTTGAAACCGGGTTCCATACTCCCAGATAGCACAACCACCACCGGCGACTCGCTCCCAATAATGCAAATCAATCCTTTCCATATTATCAGTGCCGATGAAATAACCATTCCATTAGAATATTTCTCTCTGCAATAAAGAATATCGACGGAAACCTAGTTGTGCCATTAAACAGACATATAATTAGATTTTTCCAGTTTTGTTTTTAGTGAGGGATAATATAAAAAGATTATGTAAAATATTTCTCTCTGCAATAAGCCATTCTCTAAGGGATTGGGGGAAACACTATACTAAGCTTGGGGCTCCATATATAGAACAAGAATTTAACTAAGGGATTGAGTGAAACACTAGGCTACACTCAGGGTTCCGGACATAGAAAGAACAGAAATAAGAAGTTAGATTTCCCCCCTCCATTCAATCTGAAGATAAATCTAACAAGCTGCCTATCAAAATGATCATTTTGATACCTCTAATGCCTTGGTCACCTTCAGAATTTCAGCTTCATTCAACATTCCATCTGCCTTTAAAACAAACAAGATCAATTATCAGTGACCTATTAATGAATAGTTTCAAGGGAAGAAATTCACAGACAAATATACATATTAACCATATATACAATTTCAAGCAATACTAGTCAAATAGAACCGATTTTTTGCTTGATTTCAAGAATTGAAACTCTGTGGAATACGTAATACAAAGATGCACCCCTAGACACTAGTCCTTTCAGGGTTGGCGGCTGCCTTTCACGACAATGTTGTCTCTAAATTTCGAACTCGAGTTCGGGTGCAATGTGAATTAGCAGTGGAGATTCTTTTAAGTGCTGTAAAACATTATACATATTTCCAGAATTAAGTAACAAATATAAACTCAGAAAGAAGTTCAAGACCCAGCAGCATCCATTTGAAAAACATAACAATTCACCATTACTTAATAAAAAAACTAACAAAGAAATTTGAACTTTTACATAATTAAGTAGCAAAATAGAAGTTAGATCCCAAACTTATATCATCACTCAACCAAAACAATATTTCATTGCATCAAAAGAGGTACTTTGATAGTTCACTAATAAAAGAAGCCAGCTCTGAACAATGGTTCAATTTTCCTTTTGCCAGACCAAAATAACATAAACATTATAATAATTGAAAAAAAGGAACATACCTGGAAGTACATTCTGAGAGTGTCTGAAGGAGAAACAGGAACAGAAACAGACTCTTGTTCGGCGACAGTTGTTTCTTCTCGTTCTTGTTCAACAACAGTTGTTTCTTCTTCTTCTGCAGACTTGAGTTTCCAAGTACCGTAAAGAGTTTTGCTATTTTTGAAGGATAAGGTTAAGTTGTTGGAAGAAAAGGTGGAAACTTTGGTCTGAAAATGGATAGAATTTGGATAAAAGAAGAGGTTTTTGGGAGATTTAAATTGGGTTTTGGAGATTAAATGCAAAGGAGTTGAAAATGCTGAAATTGTTGCCATTTGGTCTTCAAAATTTGTGCTTTTGGATGAGAGAACTAAGAAAAAATTTGGGGGGAAATTTGGGGTTTTTTTCGTTTTTGGGTTTTAGGGGGGAAATTTGGGAAAAAATTAGCGCGAATTTTTTTAAGTAAAATGAATTTTGTGGTGTTTTTATAAAAACGCCACTAAAAATAAAATTAAATTTCTACTGTGAAACTTCATG
Organism: Gossypium raimondii; assembly: GCF_025698545.1. Taxonomy (NCBI): domain Eukaryota; kingdom Viridiplantae; phylum Streptophyta; class Magnoliopsida; order Malvales; family Malvaceae; genus Gossypium; species Gossypium raimondii. Next base: position 16,718,879 of record NC_068575.1, on the reverse strand, counting down.
TTTTGAAAAATTCAATGCGTAATTTTTCATTAAAACGCCGCTATTGCTTACCTTTTGCGGCGTTTTTCACATAAACGCCGCTAATGATTGACTTTTTCTTACAATTTTATATTTAATTATTATACAATTTTATACTTCGCCACCAGTATGGGAAGACAAGATCTGCTACCTTTGATCTATTTCATGCCGATACATGAAGACAATATTTGCTTTCTTCGATCTACTTCGCCAATACATGAAGACAAGATCTACTTCACCACCAGTATGGGAACACAAGATCTGCTATCTTCGATCTACTTCACGCCAATACATGAAGATAAGATCTGCTATCTTTGATCTACTTCACGCCAATACATGAAGACAAAATCTGCTATCATTGATCTACTTCACGCCAATACATGAAGACAAGATCTGCTATTATTGATCTACTTCACGCCAATACATGAAGACAAGATTTGCTTTCTTCGATCTACTTCGCCACCAGTATAGGAAGACAAGATCTGCTATCTTCGATCTACTTCACGCCAATACATGAAGACAAGATTTACTTTCTTCGATCTACTTCACGACAACTCAGGGAGGCAAGGCTGGTATCTTTGATCTGCTTCACTATCGGATAGGAAGGCAAGATCTGCTATCTTCAACCTGCTCCACTACAACCCAGGGAGGCAAGGCTGGTATCTTCGATCTGCTTCACTGTCGGTATAGGAAAGCAAGATCTGCTATCTTCAACCTGCTCCACTACGACCTAGGGAGGCAAGGCTGGTATCTTTGATCTGCTTCACTATTGGTACAGGAAGGCAAGATCTGCTATCTTCAACCTGCTCCACTACAACCCAGGGAGGCAAGGCTGGTATCTTTGATCTGCTTCGATGTCGATGCAGGAAGGCAAGATCTGCTATCTTCAACCTGCTCCACTACAACCCAGGGAGGCAAGGCTGGTATCTTCGATCTGCTTCACTGTCGGTACAGGAAGACAAGATCTGCTATCTTCAACCTGCTCCACTACAACCCAGGGAGGCAAGGCTGGTATCTTCGATCTGCTTCACTGTCGATGTAGGAAGGCAAGATCTGCTATCTTCAACCTACTCCACTACAACCCAGGGAGGCAAGGCTGGTATCTTTGATCTGCTTCGCTGTCGATGCAGGAAGGCAAGATCTGCTATCTTCAACCTACTCCACTACAACCCAGGGAGGCAAGGCTGGTATCTTCGATCTGCTTCACTATCGATGTAGGAAGGCAAGATCTACTATCTTCAACCTGCTCCACTACAACCTAGGGAGGCAAGGCTGGTATCTTCGATCTGCTTCGCTGTCGATGCAGGAAGGCAAGATCTGCTGTCTTCAACTTGCTCCACTACAACCGAGGGAGGCAAGGCTAGTATCTTCGATCTGCTTCACTCTCGATGCAGGAAGGCAAGATCTGCTATCTTCAAGCTGCTCCACTACAACCCAGGGAGGAAAGGCTGGTATCTTCGATATGCTTCGCCGTCAGTACAGGAAGGCAAGATCTGTTATTTTCAACCTGCTTCACTGCAAACCAGGAAGGCAAGGCTTTGTGATTTCACCGATTTGTTCTCTGAGGAACATGACCTATATAATGAACCTAAATATGCCTAAGATTAGGATGGCATGATCGAAATGCATCAAATGCTCCTAACTAGACATGTGTGAATGGTGTTTGCATGAATGTAGAATGCTATTTTTAAGAATGATCCCCTTTTTTGCTTAAGTTATCATTGCTCGAAGTTTATTACAGCTTTATCACTGACGTGTTACAACGCTTTCTTACTTGGTTGGCGTCTCCACTTAGTCAGATTTCCCCCACTGTAAACCTCAAAGTTCAATCTACTAGGACGTAAAATTTGTACCATCATTCTCCCACTGCAACCCGAGGGTAGAAGTATATGGCTTCTTCTCAATCCACTTTTATCACAATTCAAGGATACAAAATGTAAAATTCTTTGGCCCTTTACACCATGCCTAAGGTGTCGCACCAAAGGCTCATGTACAAATGAAGTCTTTCTTCTCCGAGGAAACCTCTTCCTATTACCTGGTGACCATTGCTCGCTTGTTTATTTTAGCTTTGTCACCAACCTGACATCCTGTCACTTTGCTCAATCAATGTTTTTGACAACAGAATACAGAAAGTTCTAATTAGACTCTTCCTTCTTAAATTTCCAACCTTTAAACTTAGGGCGTTCTAAACAATAGTCCTGTTTCAGGTTCCTGTATTATTTAGAAACTTCTAAAGTAATATGTAAAACTTCCCTTGTGAAAGTTTTATTAGTCCATTAATCATTATTCCAATGCAAAATGCTTGCAAAAAAGGTCATAATAATAGATAAGAAAAAGTTGGTTCGGAGCAAAGCTCGAAAGAAATAAATTATCAAAAACAGCAAAGAAGGATAACAAAGAAATTGATTAGGAATGCGTATCTTTGAAAAGAATGAAGTATTCCAAGAACAACAAATTCAGTAGTATGAAAATTGGGTGCCCCAGATATCGCAGCTTGAACTTCTCTGTACAAACTTTCTGAAGACCCTTCTGAGTTTAACATGTGTTTGAGAGATCTACAGTACTCTGTCAATGCCTCAAGATATTGCCTACTCTTTCCTATTGACTAGATCACCACATGCCCCAATCTGATCAAGATTCGAGTTGCTCTAATCACCTCATGCCTCATTTTGATCACTATTTGAGTCGCCCTTTTCGGGTTTTCAACTCAAATCCCTTTTAGTCTCAAGGCGTCCTTTGCGGATTTTCACCTTGGCCTCTCCCTTTTCCTTTTTCTTTTTCTCTTTTGTTTTTGTTTTTTTTGAAATATTTTTTGATTGAATCTGAACTCATAGGATTAGGCATGCACTTGCTATCATCGTTTTTCTAGATAAGGCCTTCCACATAAGATCCTTCCCAGCTTGGGATGAAGTTCTTTTTGTATGGAAAGGATCTTCTTCAATACCAGGTCCCTCTTAAAGAATTCTGTAGGGCGGACCTTTTTTGTGAGCTCGTATCATTTGCTTTTGGCGTATTTGACCATGATGGATAACTTTGAACGTTCCTCTTCAATCAGAATTAATCCAAAAACTCAAAGAGAAAGAATCTTGTCTTCAATAGGTAAAACCGCGATGAGCCCAAGAGAAAGGTATTGCCCTGGAAGAGTTTTTTTTTCTTTTTTTTTCTTTTTTTTGCACCATCCTTTTTTGGCGATATGGCATTGATCGTGAACAGACTGCAAACTTTTGATATTATGTTGTCAGATATGATCCTTTTGGCGTTCCACATGATTCTTCAAAAATTTGCTAACTGTCAACTTTATGACATTGGCATACGAAGCAGCTTCCACCCATTTAGTAAAGTAATTGATGATCACAATGATGAATCGATGACCGTCAGACTCTTTTGGCGAGATCGACCAAATGACCTTCATGCCCTACATAAGGAGAAGTCATGTATCCCAATAACTTTTTTTAGGGTAAGATCCGTTTCTCGACTTGTTCTACCATCCTTAACAAGTTTAGAAATAAGTATAATCTATGTCATCTTCAAAGTTATGAGATCCCTCTAAACACATATCTCGCTCAAAAGGAGATTCTAAGTCTGTACCAGCGTCACTCATGTCATTGATATCTGGGGACCCATAGTAAGTGCAAAAGAATATACAAAAGAATGTGTGAATTTAAGAATAATTATTATAAATGAAAGAATGAAAGAATGGAAGAAAATACAAAAGAATGAAAGAATAATTACTCGCAAAGAATGAAATAATATTGGCTCAAAAATAAATGCAAAGATGTATTTTATTAGAATAATGATGTTCAGACATGAGCCTATTTCATAAAGGAATTCCTATCATTTTTAGGCTAAAAACAACAAGAATGTTCTGAACATTACTTAAATAAGCTCTAAAGACTACAGAGATTTCTTCCGCAATCCAATTATTTTGAACACTCCCAAATTTATAAGGGCGGATATCTAATAAGGTCCCTTTTCAATTTTGTCTTCGTATATGACATTGATGTGAACCCTTCCCAACACCTATTCATATATTGCATTCACTCCATTATCAATCATGATTGGGTAGCGGATTAGATGGATCATCCAACTTGACAATACCCATGTTGATGAATTTTTCAATTAACTTTTTAAAGGTAATGCAATTCTCTATTGAGCGCCCCGTAGTTCCCGCACGGTAATCACATTGTGCGTTCGCATCATACCACTTGGGGTACAGAGGTTGTGGAGGTTTTAAGTAGGAAGGGGCAACAATGTGTGTATTGAACAAGTTTTGATATAGCTCCTTATACGTCATCGGGATTGGTGTGAACTGGAGCTTCTCAGTACCTTGTTTCACTCCAAGTTCTTGTCTCAATGAACCTTGTTGGTTATCAGCCACCTTTCTCGACTAATTCACCATAATCGTCTTTGAATAACTAGTGTTATTGACCTTATTTTCCTTTTTCTTCGAGGCTGACCTTCTGCTACTTTCTCCAGCATCTATCTTTCCACTTCTGATAGCATTTTCTATCATTTCACCATTCATAATTATGTCAGAAAAGCTTTTAGTAGCACTTCCTAACATATGCATAATGAATGGGGCATTCAATGTGTTAACGAAAAGCACTGTCATTTCTCTCTCTAAAAGAGATGGCTAAACTTGGACGGCAACCTCCCTACACCTTTGTGCGTATTGCCTAAAACTTTCACCGGGTTTCTTTTCCATGTTTTGTAGAGTGATTCTATCAGGTACCATGTCAGTCACATGACTGTACTATTTTATGAACGCCTGTGCTAAATCCCTCCATGAATTAATCTTGGTACGGCTCAGTTGATTGTACCACTTGGATGCTGCCCATGTGAGGCTGTCCTGGAAACAATGTATTAGCAGTTAGTCGTTATTAACATACTCGGTCATCCGTCTACAAAACATAGTAATATGAACTTCAGGGCCACTAGTTCCATTGTACTTCCCAAACTCTGGCATTTTGAACTTGTGAGGGAGTACCAAATCCGGAACCAAGCTCAATTCTTTAGCATCAAACCCTGGTAGCTCTCAACACCTTCCATTGCCCAAAGTTTTTCCTTGAGCCATTTGTACTTTTCCTCTAACTGTTTTGGCAACTCATCCTTCACTTTGTCTTTTCTAGCTATTTCATCGAAGTCAGGGATAGCAGGATTAACAAGGTTGTCTCGGGGGTTAGAGCCTGATCCAGCCTGAAAATTCATTGGCGTTGTAACATTGGCCTGAGACTGCTGAGGCTTAATGGTGACAGAGGATTTGCACGGATCTATCTCAACTTGCTGAGGGGTAAAGCCTGGAGGATAGACAGGTCCCTCACTATCTCCTTCTTCAACATTAAGCACAGAGTTTTTTCCTTTATCAAATCCTCCAGTCAACAACTGAGTCAACTTAGCCATCATATTCCCCTGAGAATCCATCATTTTATCCATCATTTTTTGTTGAATCTTCTCAAGTTGCTCATTCATTTGTTGTTGAAGCTGATCTTGCATTTTTTTTGGAACTCTTCTAGCCTTTGGTCCATGTCTTTAGTTTTTGATCGAGTACCGTAGCAGTGTTTGGCGAGTTGGTCGGTTTCCAGATTAACTGAGGAATAATTTTAATCGATTAGGCTCTTTTAATATTTTTTAAATGCATATGAAGCAATGCAATGCATGAATGCAAAAAAAAACGTTGATTCTGATTCAATTACATTTAGAAAACTTTACTAGAAGGCAAATTTTTTTACATAAAGTAGATGCATGTACGGCCTCGCCCTTATATTCCGAGAGACAACATCGATCTTTTTCTTCATCCGCCCGTTTAAGATAAATCCCGCAAATTTCCAAAAGATGCCACTGCTAGCTCCCTTTTCCTTGATCCTGGTCATGATCAATCATTTACCTATCCTCGTAATGCTTATCAGCTTCTTTAAGGGAATTGGAACGTCGAAAGCTCTTAGACAATCATCTTAAATCCTCGGGCCATGAAGTAAATTCACAAACTTCTTCATTACCCTTCTTTTGTTATGTTTCTTGGAATATATTCGAGCAGTCGTATTTCTTCCACTTTATCAAGAAACCATTTTTCCATGATAAGCTTTCTATCTTGTAACTGAATATGAACTGACGCCTTTTATAATGAAATGAAATGTCATGTCATGCAATAAAAATAAAACACTAAAAGTCAGTATCATAGAATATAATCAAGAAATAATAAAACACCTAATAGGATGTCTACTAGGGTTCAGTGTAGCTCTACTTAGGGTGGATTCCTAAGGTTCATTATATGAGGTTTGGCTTCTAGAGCAAGGGTACCCGAACTAGCAGATTCCTCAATTCTCACCCATTATAGGCTCATATGGACCGAGTTCAGTTCAGGGGAATACATTTCCCTATGGCTGCATGGAGATGAAAATCTCACGAAGACATAGGTACGGATGTATCCCGGAAGCGGTCCACTACCCTGCACGGAGGTGAAATCCTCACGAAGGACTAGTTTCTCGCTCCCACTTAAAAGGGTAAAATTATTCAACTCATGTAATGTGTAATGCAAACAATACTTAAATCCATTAAGTAAGAAATAATGAATGCAATAGGATACCATGAATTTTTTTAGAAACAAAATTTTCTCGACGATAAGACAAGAATTAATCAAATTTGTGGCTCGACTCTCTTATAAAAAAGTCTCCAGTGGAGTCACCAAGCTGTCGAAACCATTTTTTACTTTGGAAAAAAAAACAAAAATCAGTTGTCGACTTTAAAAAAAACAAAAATTGGGAGTCGCCACCAATCTTTTATTGAGGTGTGATTGGATCACCTAAACAATAGCTTTGGTCTACGAGTTTTAGAAAAATGGATTCGGGAGTCGATTATGTACGAGGAAGGATTAGCAACCTCGTAACGCCCAAAATTGGGACCTAGTTAATTAATTAGTGTCTTAATGTCAAAAATTTAAAAATATGATCCTTTATAAAAACTAAAAAACGTTACTTATTAAGACTCTTATTGTTTCAGAGAAAGAAAATGTCACACCCAATGCGTTAGGGCACGACATTCTATTTCCTCAAAAATGATTTAGTCCAAAATACTCTTATAATAAAAATTTAAAAGAATATCCATTTATTTAAGATTTAAGAAATCGCTGCCCAATACGTTAGGGCACAATTTCTCAAAATCCTAAACTTGGAATATTTCCTTTGTTATCATTTTTTAAAAAAATATTTGTCTCGAGAAATCAATACGTCACATCCAATACGTTAGGATACAACATACTAAATTCCCGACAACAAGCTTTTCATTTTATTTTTTGATTAATGAGCAACTCTCGATCGTTAGATTTAACGAAGAAAATCGGAACCCAATACGTTAGGGCTCAATTTCCTTGAAAATCCTAAATACGAGTATTATCTTAATTTTGAAAATTTTTGAATAAAATGATTTTGATGCTTGAATGATATCGAACATAGCCTTTTAAGCGAATAGAATGCGATAAATGATATTATACAACATGGAGCGATAAGTCGTAAATAAAACATACACTAATGAATGATAAATAATAAATGAATTGAAAGAAAATACATAAACCTATTTAAGAGAGAATTTAAAGGTAATAGATAAAATAATATGAAATCAATAATATATAGAATAAAAATAATTTATTACAAATTATATATGTATATGTAAAATAGTATTGTATAAAACATTTTCATATAAATCTTTAAGACATATAAATATGTAAAGTGAATTTGAAAATATATTACAAAATAGGGATATCAAAGAATATATACAAATCATGTTGAATTTACCTAAAATATAAAAAAGTGTGATAAATCGAAATAATAGCAATATATATTGAATTTCAAAATAATGATATATTATAATTTTTTAAAAGGGTAATATATACATATAATTCAATAAACTTATAGCCATAATACATATAAAACGTAAAATAAAATGGAAAATACTAAGCTTAATCATTAAAATAGTATTAGATTCAAAATTAAATATATATATATATATATTTTAAAAATAGTGGTGTAAGAAATCAAGCACATTGAATTAACAAGGATTTAAATTGAACTCCAAACAGAATTAAAGGAAAAAAAATGAAGGGCCCAATTAAAAGGCGCGAATAACTCATAGGGCTCAAATGGGAAAATATCTTCATCCTTTGAAACGCGTCACTTTATTAGGGCTAAAATAAATAAATAAAATTCGCAATGATATCACCTTCTCCCTTTTTTAAAATCGTAAATAAGTACGTAAAAAAAAGTAAGCCACCTTTAAAAAACTGCCAATCGTTCTCCCCTTTTTTTTATTGATTTTTTCCTCCTGCCATAATGAAGGGAGAGGCCTTTATTTATAATTGAGCCTCTCCAAATCCAACGGTACAGATCAATTACATCAACGGCTAAGATTAAAGGGTATCTACAAATTAAATCTCTAAGATTACAAAATCATATCTTCTAAGATTGCATATCATATCCAAGATTGCATATATCATATCTAAGATTGCATATCATATCTAAGATTGCATATCCTTGAAGATTATGTTTCCATAAGCTTGTAGATGGACCTTCAACCTTTTTAAGTAATGGGCCATTCCGATCGGGCCAAAGGATATAATTTTGTACTGGACTTAGACTTTATTTTATTATTGTGAGCCCGGGCAAAAATTGGGTATTACATTGTGTTTTCAGAAAAAAAAAGTGACTTAGGGTTTTCTGATTGAAGGTAAAAATTGCATTTTTTTAAGTGCTCAAAACGGCATCGTTTAGAACCAAACCTGGTGGCTCCAAAACGGTGCCGTATAGGCCTGTGCCCGTGTGACCGACCCGCGCAAGAAGGATCCGTGCGTTCCTCTCAAATGGGCCATTTGCGCAATTGGTCCCTTTTTTACAGTGCTTTTAAATTAGTTATTTATTTCTTTTAAATTTCGCAATATGTTTTGTAACTGTTTCAATTTAATCCGTGTTGCTGCGCAGTGTTTTGGAGGGAGGGATTAATTCCCCTTTTGATCATTCACTGTTAATTGCGTGTTCTATTTGATCCATTGGCGTTTTCTTTATTTCAAATTTGCCTCAAATTTCTGTTTTAAGTTTAAATTAGTCATTTTTTTGTTATTATTGCTATTAAATTAGTTAATTTCAATAGTATTATATTATTTATTATTTATTATTATTATTGTTATTATTATTTCTATATTAATACACACGCATTTTTTTATATATTAATATATATAAATATTTTTTAACTTTTGTAAATACATGTACATATTTTATATATATTATTTTATTTCCATAATGTACATGGATATATATATACATTTACATTTTATAATGCATATACATTTCCTATATTTTATATATATACATATATTTTTCATTTTATATATATATATATATTTATATACATACATATTTTTACATATACATATACATACTCTATTCAAAACTATTATAAATATATTTTACGCATTTTATTATATATACCTATATATCCATATTTTCATAATTTACTAATATATTATGCTTATACATTTTTATTTTTATTATTTTTAAAATGTATGTACACATTTTATATAAATTTTATTATTATTTTATTTTCATGACTTTTATATATATATATATACGCATTGACATTTTATAATACATATGCATCTTTTGTATTTCATATTCCATGCACATATACACGCATTTTCTATAATATATGTACATGTATAGTTTAAATTAAAGTATTTGTTTCATGTTGTGTGTTAAATTCTTTTTATCATACTTTTAAAATATATTTTGGTTTCATCAAAGCATTTAAAATCATATTTTTTTAAATATTTGGCATTCACGTTTTTCGAGAAGGATCGTGTCCTAACTTACTGGGCTTCGCTTCTATTCGATGAACTTAGACTGCCAAGTATTTATTTTTACAATTGTACATATTTCAAATAAAAGCTTATTCTCGGGAATTCAAAAATGTTGGGTCCTAACTTACTGGTCACGACGTTTTGTCATCTTGAAATAAGAATTTCTAAAAAATAGTGCAATATTCGATATTCAAGATTTTCGAGGAAATTGAGCCCTAACGTATTGAGTTCTGATTTTCTTTATTGATCCTTATAATCGAGAATATTCTTTATTCAAAATGCATAAGTATAAAAATCATTTTCGGGAATTTAATTCGTTGTGTCCTAATGTATTGGGCATGACATATTGCTTTCTCGTAATAAAGATTTTCTTATAAAACAAAGCGATATTCAAAAGTTTGGGGATTTTGAGAAATTGTACCCTAACGTATTGGGTCTCGATTTCTTCGTCTGACTTAAACATTTGATTATCCTTTTTAGATTTCATCATTTGAGTTTTTTTAAATCTTTTTACCCTCAACAATAAGACATTAAATAATCAATTTGGTACCGATTTTTGGGCGTTACGAGGGTGCTAACCCTTCCTCGTGCGTAACTGACTCCCAAACCTATTTTCTTAAAATTCGCAAACAAGAATCGTTTTTAAGGTGAGCCGATCACACCTCAATAAAGGATCGGTGACGACTCCAATTTTTATTTTTTTTAAAAGTCGACAACTAATTTTTTTGATTTTCAAAAATGGTTTCGACAGCTTGGCGACTCCACTGGGGACTGGTTAGAGAGTCGAGCCGTAAATTGATTAATTTTTGTCTTTTGGTCGAAAACTTAAATTTTGTTTTAAAATTCATGATTTCCCCTTTGCATTCATTGATTTTCATTGTCATATGTTTGTTTGATTGGCTTAAGTCTGCTAGCTTATTTGCATTTTTCATTTCATAAGTCGGTCATTTTTACCCCCTTTAAGTGGGAGCGAGAAACTAGTCCTTCGTGAGGTTTTCACCTCCGTGCAGGATAGTGGATCGCTTTCGGAATACATCCGTACCTATGTCTTCGTGAGATTTTCATCTCCGTGCAGCTATAGGGAAATGTATTCCCCTGAACCGAACTTGGTCCATATGAGCCTATAATGGGTGAGGATCGAGGAATCTGCTGGTTCAGGTACCCTAGGTAGAATTACTCTGAACCTTAGTAGATACCTGACTAGGAGTTTTTATTATTTCTTGATTGTATTGGATTTAATGTTTATATCTGATACTAACTTATTGTGTTTTGTTTTGAATGCAAGACATTTTGACTGCATGGCATTTCATTATAGAAAAAAAGTGTTGATTCACGTTCGGCTGCTAAATAGAGAGCTTCTTATGGAAAATAGATTTCTTGATAAAGTGGAAAATAATACGGCTGCCTGAATATATTCCGAGAAACACAAGAAAGGTGATGGGGGAATACATGGCTTCACTTCGTGCCTCAATGTCTCTTTATGCATTCATTTCATGCATTTGCATTACATTGCATCATATGCATTAAAATCCATTAAAAGGGCCTAATTGAGTAAACTTATTTCAGTTAATTTGGAAAATCGCCACCCTTTTGGCACCCAAGCAAAGACTAGATAAATGGACCAAAGGTTGGAGAAATTAGAGTGAATGCAAATACAGATGCAGGAGCAACTGACCAAATTTCAACAGGAAATGAGAGATATGATAATAGAATTATAGAGAGCTATGAGGAATCAGTTAACTCGGTTGCTAGCTGGAGAGTTAGAAAAAGGGAAAGACTCGATGGTTCACTCTAGGGTGGATGATGAGGATCTCGCCTATTCCCTAGGTTGTACTCCAATAAGTGTCCAGGTCTAGCCAGATGGGCGTCCACAAGAGGCACTCTTTACTATCAGATCCCAACAATATCAAACTGGTACATCGACACCAGTGAGTTGCTTGACTGGCTTAGGATCCAATTTGAGGAACAATTTAGCTAATCTTGTTGCTCTTGAAAATCTAGCCAAAATAAAACAAACGAGGGTAGAGTACTCAGATACTATAAGAGCCCCAAGGAAGAAGGGGAATAAGGGGGACAATGAAGGCAGATATAACAAGGGCCACTCAAAACCAATCACTATGGGCTGACCAAAGGCAGAAACCACCAGCGAGAATCTTACACGAAGACAAATATAGAAAGGCTTCAGTTCACGCCTATACCAATGTCATATAGCGAGCTATATCAAAGCTTATTTAATGCACATGTGGTGTCCCCCTTCTACTTGAAACCTATGCAGCCCCCATTTCCTAAAGGATACGACGCAAACGTCCAGTGCGAATATCATGCAGGAATCACGGGGCATTCGATAGAAAACTGCACCGCTTTCAAGAAGCTAGTTGAAAGGTTCATCAATAGGGGTATTGTCAAGTTTGATGACTCATCTAATCTGCTACCCAATCATGTTGATAATGGGGTAAGAGTGAGGGCAGAAAGGGGATTAGTTAATTCTGATTCAAGAGGAAACTATGGAAAGACAATGAACCATCGTGAGTTCCATCACGAGAAGGAATACGAGACCCAAGAGAGTGTGGAACTCAAGGCCTTGGTTCCATGCATGATAGATGACAAAGAGATGGAGTTTTGTGAGGAAATTAAAGAAGAGAGAAATATACACACAATGTTGGGAAGTGCTCACATCAATGCCATATATGAATACACACTTGAAAAGGGACCTTGTTAGATATCCACTCTTATAAACTTGGGAGTGTTCTAAAATAATCAGATTGTAGAAGAAATTTCTGTAGCATTTAGAGTTTATTTAGAGCAATGTTCAAAATACACTTGTTGCTTTTAGCCTAGAGGCAATAAGAATTCCTTTGTGAAAATAGGCTCATGTCTGAATGCCGTTATTTTAATGAAATGCATCATTGCGATCTGTTTTTCGAACCAATATACTTTTGATCTTTTTGAATAATTATTCTTTCATTCTTTTGGATTTTTTTCCCACATCATTCATTCATTCATAATCATAATTGTAAAAATAGTTATTCATAAATTTATACATTCTTTTGTATATTCTTTGATATTTATTATGGGTCCCCAGATATCAATGACATGAATGGCGCTGCTACAGACTCAGAATTTCCTTTTGAACGAGGTATGTGTTTAGAGAGATTTCATAACTTTGAAAATGACAAAGATTATAGTTTATCTCCTTATTTGTTGAGGATGGCACAACAAGAAGAGAAACAAATTTATCTCATAAGGAGACAATATAGATTGTGACCTTGAGGGAACATGCACAACCGAAGAAACAATGCAAGACATTGTTGAGTTGCTTCAAGAATTCAAAGACGTCTTCGCATGGTCATACCAGGACATGCCCAGGTTAAGCACTGATATTGTAATCTAAGCAACAGCACGACGTCAAAAATTTGCAGTATGTTTAAGATTAACATCGTGAACGATGCTTTGCTGGGGCAATGTCTTTCGCTTTGGCTTATCATAGATTTGCCCACTGAAGTCGAGTTGCCATCGCTCTATTTTTTTGTTGGATCCCATCCTAATTGAAGAGGAAGATTCAAAGTTCTTTTTGTCATAGTTAAAATTTGCCCCAAAAGGTTCTATGAGAGAAGCCTGATACCAAAGAAGATCTTTCGCATACAAAATGAAAGTGGAAGATTTTATGTGGAAGACCTTATTTGGAATAACATTGATTTTGATCGAAAGGGATGACTGGGACTTGCCTAATCCTATGAGTGCAGATTCAATCCAAAAAAAATAAAAAACAAAAACCTCTACCGAGGTAATTCCTTTCTTTTTAGCTTATCACGGTTTTTCCATTAAAGTTGAATTTTTTTTCTCTCCAGATATTGGCTGAACTGAATTAGGATGAAGATCCAATCTGAACCTAATTGAAGGAAGAAGGCCAAAAGCTATTCGTCAAGGTCAGATGTACCAAAAATGGATGATACGAGCTTACAACAAAAAGGTTTGTCCCAGAGAATTCCACGAGGGAGACCTGGTATTGAAAAAGATCCTTCCTCTACAAAAGGATTTTAGAGAAAAATAAGTGCCAAATTGGGAAGATCCTTACGTTGTAAAGAAGACCTTTTCTGGAGGAGCACTGATCTTGAGTGAGATGGATAGTACAAAACTTGTCTAATCCTGTAAACTCAGATTTAGTCAAGAAATACTTCACTTAAAGAAGGAGAGGACAAGGTAAAAACCTGCAAAGGGCACTTTGAGTCGTAAAAAATGACGAAAAAATGAAAATGAAAAATGGAAAAAGTAAAAATGGAAAGGCTAGGGTGAAAACCCATAAAGGGAGGCTTAGACCAAAGGGGATTTGAGTTGAAAATCTGAAAAAGGCGGCTCAAATTTTGATCAGAATAGGGCAGGAAGTGATCAGAGTAGCTCAGATTTTGATCAGAATGGGGCATATGGTGAACTTGATATACCTGAATCAGCAGGAAAGGGTATGTGACATCTTGAGGCATCGAAAGAGTACTGTAGATCTCCTAAACACATGTCAAACTTAGAATGATCTTTAGCAAGTTTGTACAGAGAAGTTCAAGCTGCGATATCTGGGGCACCTGGTTTTCATACTATTTATATTGAATTGCTTGTTCTTGGAATACTTCATTCTTTTTCAAGATACGTTTTCCCAATCCATTCTTCTTTTATTTTTACTATCATTGATATTCTATTCATTTCGAGCCATGCTCTTAAATCAATTCTATTTTTATTATTGTTATGATCTTTTGCAAACATGTTGTATTGGAATAATGATTAATGGACCAATAAATCTTTCACAAAGGAAGTTTTGCATATTACTCTAGAAGTTTCTAAATAGTACAGTAACCTGAAACAAGACTATTATTTAGAACACACCTGGTTTAAAGGTGGGAAATCTGAAAAGGAAGAGTTTAAATTCAGACTATCTTTTTGGATTTTTGTTGTCAAAAGCATTGATTGAACAAAATGACAAGATGTCGTGTTGGTGACAAAGCGTCAATGAACAAACAAGAAATGATCACCTTGCAATAAGAAGAGGTTTCCTTGGAGGAAAAATCATTCATTTGTGTATAGGCATTTGGTATGACACCCTGAGAATGGTATAGAGGACAAAAGTGCTTCACATTGCGATAAGTGAAGATCGAGAAGTCATGTTTTTCAACCATTGGGTTATACTGAAAAGATGATACAAATTTTGTGTCCCAGTGGATTAAACATTGAAGTTTACAGTGGGGGGTAATCTGATTAAGTGTTTTTTAGGAGATGCCAGCCAAGCAAGAAGGCGTTGTAGCACGTTAGTGATAAGGTCTTAATAAACTTTGAGTAATGATAACCTAAGCGGGATCATTTTCAGAAAGAATAATATTCTACATTCATTCAGATGTCATTCATACATGTCTAGTTAGGAGCATTCGATTCATTATGATCATGTCTTCCTAATCACTAGGCATAATTAGGTTAATAAATTGAATTATACAGGTCATATTCCTCAGAGAACAAGCCGGTGAAACTTTAGCCTTGTCTCCCTGAGTAGTAGTGGAATAGGTTGAAAATAGCAGATCTTGTCTTCCTGTATTGGCAGCAAAGTAGATCGAAGACCTCAGCCTTGTCTCCCTAGGTAGTAGTGGAGTAGGTTGAAAGTAGCAGATCTTGTCTTCTTGTATTGGCAGCGAAGTAGATCGAAGACCTCAGCCCTGTCTCCCTGAGCAGTAGTGGAGTAGGTTGAAAATAGCAGATATTGTCTTCTTGTATTGGCAGTGAAGTAGATCAAAGACCTCAGCCTTGTCTCCCTAGGTAGTAGTGGAGTAGGTTGAAAATAGTAGATCTTGTCTTCCTGTATTGGCAGCGAAGTAGATCGAAAACCTCAGCCTCGTCTCCCTGAGCAGTAGTGGAGTAGGTTGAAAATAGCAGATCTTGTCTTCCTGTATTGGCAGCGAAGTAGATCGAAGACCTCAGCCTTGTCTCCCTAAGCAGTAGCGGAGGAGGTTGAAAATAGCAGATCTTGTCTTCCTGGATTGGCAGCGAAGTAGATCGAAGACCTCAGCCTTGTCTCCCTGAGCAGCAGTGGAGTAGGTTGAATATAGCAGATCTTACCTTCCTGTACTGGCAGTGAAGCAGATCGAAGACACCAGTTTTATCATTTTGACGTTGCAATGGAATAGATTGAAGCCATAACGGCGAATCTTATTTCCCGAGCGTTGTAGCGGAGTAGATTGAAGCCACGACGGCGAATTTTATCTCTCTGGTGTTAAGACTTGGATTAGCTGAAGTGGAGCGAATTAAAGCTGTGGGCAGCGAATCCTATCTCTTTGGCATTACAGTGGAATAGATTGAAGCCACAACGACGAATCTTACTTCCCTATTGGTGTAAGGGAACAGATTGAATTCACGACGACGAATCTTATTTCCCCGGTTAAACAGACTGAGAAAGCAAATCTTATCCCCCTGAAGTTGTAGTGGGGCAGATTAAAGATGGCGAATCTTATCTCCCTGAAGTTGCAGTGGAACAGATTAAAGCCAATAGTCTTACCTCCCTGAGGTTGCAGTGGAGCTGATTAAAATCAGATCTTATCTCCCTAAGGTTGCAGAGAGCAGATCACATCAAGTCTTATCTCCCTGAAGTTGCAGTGGAGCAGACTGAAGACCTAAATCCTATCTCCCTAAGGTTGCAGTGGAATGGATTAAAATATCCAGATTTATCTTTAAAGTTGCAATAAAATAAGTTGAAGTCACAAGTCTTATCTCCCTGAAGTTGCAGTGGAGCAGACTAAAGATAGCAAATTTTGTTCTTTTGAGAAGCTACAAGGCACAAGTCCTGTCTCCCTGATGTTGCAGTGGAGTGGATCGAAGCACCAATTCCTATACCTCTGAAGAAGTAGTAGGTTGGAATGAGGCTTCTTGAAGAAGAATCGCACCAAAGTCTAACATGACCAGGCAAAATTGGTCATTTTTAAAGTATTTGCTCTATTCTCGTTACACGATAATGAGTAAAGAGGGGCAACTCTAATAGGCCAATTTTAGCCTGGTTAAAAAACAAATAACGAGCCCAAATCATAACCCAATTACATTAGCCTAAAACTAAATCTAACTAGCTCAATAAACCCATCAAAGCCCCTTCGCCTCAGTCTTTGCAAAGACAAAGCTGGCGCCACAAGAGTCCCCAAGACGTCACAAGACGTTGCCCAAGACGTCGCACGTCACCCAAAGACAACTGATCGTCCCACACCGCAAAATAAAACCACGACCCACATCACAATGGGGGTTATTATTATTGTTTTTGATATAAAGAGCGGATGGTAAAACCGATTGGGGGGCATCAGTGTAAGAAATGAGTGTAACTAACCAATATTGTATTGAAAAGAATAATGAAATAAAAAAGAAAAGGAAAAAAAACAATTTTTGAAGGTGATTAATTTGCTTCGTTTTCTTTCCTTCTTTTTTTTTATTGTTTTTTTTCGATTTGTTTCTTAAAATAAATAAACTGAGAAAGGGTAGAGGAGGATCTTACCTTAGCATAGGCGCCGACGGGGCCCTGTTTACTCCGTTCAGATCGGAGTTGGAGGGGCTTCACATCCGGAGGCGGCAGAAGGGAGGGGTCTGCTATTGTGTTTTCAGAAGAAAAAAAAGTGACTTAGGGTTTTCTGATTGAGGGTAAAAATTGCATTTTTTTAACTGTTCAAAATGGCACCGTTTAGAGCCAAACCTGGTGGCTCCAAAATGGTGCAGTATAGGCCTGTGCCCATGTGACCCGACCCGCGCAAGAAGGATCCGTGCGCTCCTCTCAATTGGGCCATTTGCGCAATTGGTCCTTTTTTTACAGTTCTTTTAAATTAGTTCTTTATTTCTTTTAAATTTCGCAATATGTTTTGTAACTATTTCAATTTAATCCGTGTTGTTGCGCAGTGTTTTGGAGGGAGGGATTAATTGCCCTTTTGATCCTTCACTGTTAATTGCATGTTCTATTTGATCCATTGGTGTTTTCTTTATTTCAAATTTGCCCCAAATTTCTGTTTTAAGTTTAAATTAGGCATTTTTTTGTTATTATTGCTATTAAATTAGTTAATTTCAATAGTATTATATTATTTATTATTTATTATTATTGTTAGTATTATTATTTCTATATTAATACACGTATTTTTTATATATTAATATATATACATATTTTTAAAATTTTGTAAATACATGTACATATTTTATATATATATTATTTTATTTTCATAATGTACATGGATATATATATATACATTTACATTTTATAATGCATATACATTTCCTATATTTTATATATATACATATATTTTTTCATTTTATATATATATATTTATATACATACATATTTTACATATATATATATATATATACATACTCTATTCAAAACTATTATAAATATATTTTCTGCATTTTTTATATATACCTATATATCCATATTTTCATAATTTACTAATATATTATGCTTATACATTTTATTTTTATTATTTTTAAAATGTATGTACACATTTTATATAAATTTTATTATTATTTTATTTTCATGACTTTTATATATATACGCATTGACATTTTATAATACATATGTATCTTTTATATTTCATATTTCATGCACATATACACGCATTTTCTATAATATATGTACATGTATAGTTTAAATTAAAGTATTTGTTTCATGTTGTGTGTTAAATTCTTTTTATCATTCTTTTAAAATATATTTTGGTTTCATCAAAGTATTTAAAATCGTATTTTTTTTAAATATTTGGCATTCACGTTTTTCGAGAAGGATCATGAACTAACTTATTGGGCTTCGCTTCTATTCGATGAACTTAGAGGGCCAAGTATTTATTTTTACAATTGTACATATTTCAAATAAAAGGCTTATTCTCGGGAATTCAAAAATGTTGGGTCCTAACTTACTGGTCACGACGTTTTGTCATCTCGAAATAAGAATTTCTAAAAAATAGTGCAATACTCGATATTCAGGATTTTCGAGGAAATTGAGCCCTAACATATTGGGTTCTGATTTTCTTTATTAATCCTAAATAATCGAGAATATTCTTTATTCAAAATGCATAGGTATAAAAATCATTTTCGGGAATTTAATTTGTTGTGTCCTAATGTATTGGGCATGACATATTGCTTTCTCGAAATGAAGATTTTCTTATAAAATAAAGCGATATTCAAAAGTTTGGGGATTTTGAGAAATTGTACCCTAACGTATTGGGTCTCGATTTCTTCGTCTGACTTAAACATTTGATTATCCTTTTTAGATTTCATCATTTGAGTTTTTTTTTTAAATCTTTTTACCCTTGACACTAAGACATTAAATAATCAATTTGGTACCGATTTTTAGGCGTTACGAGGGTGCTAACCCTTCCTCGTGCGTAACTGACTCCCGAACCTGTTTTCTTAAAATTCGCAGACTAGAATCATTTTTAAGGTGAGCCAAGCACACCTCAATAAAGGATCGGTGGCGACTCTAATTTTTGTTTTTTTAAAAAGTCGACAACTAATTTTTTGATTTTCAAAAATGGTTTCGACAACGGCTATTTGAAATAGCCTTTGGCCCTCCAACGGTAACAAAAAAGTATAACCCCCAACATATTTCTCACACACATTTCTCATAATTCTCTCCTAAATCTCTCAAATTTCTCAATTAACTCTCAAAAATCTCTCAAATAGTCTCTTAAATTTTTTCCTAAATTCTATTTTTAGCTAAATTATACTTTTTTATTTTTTATTAGTATTTTTAAGAAATAGTTTTTTTATTAAAAATTTGTTTGTGTTCTATTATATATTTAGCAATGGTCAGGTCTCTAATCCGTCTTGATAATAAGCATATCTCCGTCAACCAATTGCAAATGGTAAGAATAAATTTTAATAATTTTTCATCTTTTTTATTTTTTTAATTTCATAGTTATAATTGACATTAATGTTTTTCATTATTCTTATGTAAATAACTAGAAGATCGAATTTTGCAATGCCATATTCGTAATCTACCCAGTCCTCCATCACCACTGATCGATACCTGAGGGAAGCCCTTTTTTGCAAGTGGCCCTTGTAGGCCGACAGTGTAAGTTGGACCCGAAAATCATAAGCGCGTTGGTGGAGAGGTGGAGACCCAAGACCCACACATTCCATCTTTCATGCGGTGAGTGTACTATCACCCTAGAGGACGTGCATTTACAGTTGGGGTTACCCGTGGACGGGTCGGTATTCACTAGGTCTGTTCAGTTTGCTAATTGGAGAACCGTATTTTATTATTTTTTGGGTGTGGTTCCAGAGACGATTTACGAAGCTCAAATCGAAATGGCCTATTTACGAAATAATTTTGCGGAGCTGGCAGAGGATTCTACTGAAGAGGAAAGAGAACAATACGCTCAGGTGTACATCCTTCAGATTATCGAGGGTATGCTGATGCCGAATAAGTCATGAAACCTCGTACATCTAAGGTGGCTGCTAAAACTCGTCAATTTTAGAGAAGCTGACGAACTCAGTTGGGGGTTCGTCGTGTTGGCGAAATTGTACCAGGAGATATGTGGGGCGACGTAATTAGAAAAAAATCAAAATTGGTTATTTCCTTTTACTACTACAATTATGGGCTCAGTACCGCTTTGCATTTTTACGTCCTCGAGTGAATTACTCGTATACATTCTCACTCGTAACAAAGTAAAATTTAGTATATATTACCATTATCAAATTGATTTAAAATAAAACTATTATGCTAATAAGTTATTTAAATAGGTGGAACCATGCCCCAAGTC
This sequence comes from Gossypium raimondii, assembly GCF_025698545.1. Classification (NCBI taxonomy): domain Eukaryota; kingdom Viridiplantae; phylum Streptophyta; class Magnoliopsida; order Malvales; family Malvaceae; genus Gossypium; species Gossypium raimondii. The sequence goes on along the minus strand of NC_068575.1, from coordinate 16,698,272 downwards.
ATGTGGGATTACCTACCAAGCTTGAAGATACAAATAACGTAGTCGATTTCGTATTTAGTATTTAGTAGTATATATATAACTAATGTTTTATCACGTTTATATAGTTTGAATGGACACTATACGGGGAGTCGATAATTCAGGCAATAATTCTTAAGGAATTTTTTTGTGAATCCCAGTGCTTGACACTTTAAGGTCTCATTGATAGTGTATGCTACTATGGAGATGCACGAGGCGGATTGAGTGTTGCGGCAATTCAGATTCCAACAATCAATTCATGTGGCACCTCAGGAGCTTGATGATCTGCATCGTATTGACTTACGACAATCGGATACGAATTGGTCGGTATTCCACTAGCAGTATATGAACATGAGGAATTATCAATATGATTTTTTAACTACTAGCGAAAATATTATCATTCCGGAGTTAGCATGCTATCTGGACTAAATGTCATGGTTTAGGATCCATGGCAAACCATATTTGTACAGAAAAAAAGCGAGGCGATGCGTCAGAGCCCCATATAAGTAGGCCACGACAAGGCCCTTTGAATCTAATGGGTGACAAAGTGGGCCCATCATCAGTGCCCACGTAATAACCGACCCCGATGACCTTAGCACCGATGCCCACACCACCCCCTTTCAATATGTACCATCTTATTCTAGTTCGTATCCTAACCCTATTCTTTTCACACAAGCACAAAATGTTGCACCATATTTTTCTGTTTCTAGTTCTATGTCAAGTTGAACTGTTGGTCATCCATCCCCGATACGATACATGCTCGGGCCATCTCATTTCCCAATGGCGGCGATGCCTACAATGATGTATAGGCCATTTATGCATGAGGCATCGATGAAGATTCCACTCGTTATTACATCGACTTATGGAACTCAACATAGTTACGTTTATTTGTCATAGGTGACACAAACACCTCTAAGATCTTTGTTCTATCAAGGTGGGTCATCTTCCCAACCACCTATTTATAGACGAAAGGATGCACGATGGCAACTGCTAATAAAAGAATCTGTATCGACAGAAGGCGAACCCCAACAACCACAACCCCGCTCTGAAGCTAAACCTAGAAGGAATCCAACGCGTAACCGTTGACCACTTTAATGTGGCACAGATTCTGACTGACATATGCACTGATGAATTGTATATTGTATCATTTAAGAAAATAAAAGTTATTTTGAATATTTTTTTTTACACAGTCTGATTTTTATACTATTAAACCTTAATCAAAATGAAATTTTACTTTATTTTGAATATCAAATGTTTTTTATTGAAAATTCTCAAGAAGAAATATGAAATTTACTTTGGATTAACAATGGCTAACAATTTCCATGAAGACATATATTATAATGTTTACATTCAATGTGGACATGACGTCATTTTATGGTCTGGGTTCCTACACCACCCGTATAATTACCTTTATTGGTTTGAGTTTTCTCGAATATCCATGTTGCCGCATATTCGAGTCAAGAACGGTCAACCTTTTAGTTTACAACGCAATTCTCTATCGAGTAAAAATTTAAATAGAGCAAGCGATACAGACGGCCACTTACGTTCATCTAAGACTAGCAGGAATACGTGTCTCCACACGTTGTACAAGTTTTCTAATTTGTACACTTCTTCGACAAAGCTCATTGAACCCAAACGGAGATTCATACAACATGCAATTGCATGAACGCATGGAAAACAAAATGAATCAAATATCTCACAGTCGTAAGTCATATTTCTCAAGTGTACCCAGTACACTCCATCGGCGATACCTTGGTCCGATCTGTTGAACTCCGTCACCCGAAACCATAGGTCGTTATGCAAGTGACAAAATACCATCATGTAGTTCGCTCATGTCTTACCATTATTAATTTGTTCCAGTACCACCGGTAGGGCTGTGTATTATTCGGTTAAAACCGAATTTTTTCGGTTAATCGACCGAGTTCGGTTAATCAGTCAGGTAACCGAAAAAATTCGGTCGGGGGTCGATTAAGTTTTTTTAGTTTGTTCAGTTAACGGTTAAATTAGTTTGAAACGAGTCAGTTAACCAAAAAAATTCGGGTAAACCGAAATTTACAGGGTAGGCCTACTCCCTCCCAATTTAAACCCAGCCCAATATAAACCCAGCCCAATTTTTTCTTAGGCTCACCAATTAGGACACCCAAATTCAACACCCCTAGCCCAAGAGCCTTAGAACACCGCTCATCTTGCCCATTTCTAATTTCTCAAAGAAGAAAATGACTAATCTTGGAAATGTGCACAGTCACAACACCCCCCAATTTCACTTTCACTTTCACTCACACACACAGTCACACTTAAGTCTTAACAACACCCAGGGCCAGGTTTGCTTTCTCAAAATCTTTGAATATAATGTATTTTACTGTCACAAATTCAAATTTACAACTAATTAATGGAATAAATGAATGAATTAATTAATAAAACAAAATTAAATTACAAGCAATCTTTTGGGGTTTAACAGAACAAAACATGTTCTGTTTTTTTGCTTTAAAACAACTCATGTTTGTGAAGACCTTAAAGGTTGCTTCAACTTTAATTTATGGTCCCTTAAAAGAAAGAAAGAAAAAAATCTACATAAATTGTGCTGTGAATTATTATTATTATTATTATTATTATTATTATTATTATTATTATTTCTCTTTATTTGTGTTCTTAGATACATGAGATACACGTAATTAAACCGTTTGGTTACCAAATCTAATGTCGGTGGTGAGTATCCAAAATACGGGATCAATAATAATACGAGAGACAAAAAAAATACAGTGGGGGTCTTTTCGTTGTCTATTAATTAATTAATTAATTAAAATTAATTATGTAAGAAAAGAAAAAAAGCTTGGTTACCAAGTCTTCTACCCTGGAAAGTTCACCCAATTATTGTCTTTTGGAAAATTTAATTAATTAACTAAATCAAATAGTTAGAACTTAGAAATTGGTCAAACAGGGAATTGAAGCTCCCCTGGTTTATTACTTTTTAGGCCACAAAAGTATTTGTACTTCTCTTTAGCTTAGCAAATATCAGTATATCACTTTGAGATTGATACCAAGTGTTTGGAAAGTAGTTTGGACTAAGATTTTCTGATATAAAGTGTTTTGGAAAGTAGTTTGGACTAAAATTTTCAGGTAATTCAGGTAAGTCGGGTAATTCGGGTATTCGGGTAATTCGGGTAATTTTAAACCAAAAATGATTCGAGTAATTCGGGTAATTTTAAACCAAAAATGAACAACACATATTTTTCGGTTAATTCGGTTAACCGACCTTATTAACCGAGAAAATTTCAGTTCGGTTAATTTTTTTTAAAAAAATTAGGTTCGGTTAACGGTTAAAAATTTTGAGAGGTCGGTTAATTCGGTTATAACAATTTCGGGTCGGGTAACTGGTCGGTTAACCGAATGAACACCCCTAACCGCCGGGCACGATACATGGCCTCCCTGCAATTGCCCGACATAACTCATCGCTTGCTTTGGGACCAGTTTTGCCAAACGGAAGTATGACTCTTTCACAACTAAGGTTATCGACAAATGACGCATTCCTTTTCAAATGGAATTGATGCATTCCACTAGGTTTAAGGTCATGTGACCATATCGTAGCCCGTCATCGTATGATTGTGTTCATTGATCGAAGGGTATGTTAGTGAGGTATGCTACCCCTATCGAGTCAGTTGACCGCAATATTTCCAACATCTCATGAAAATGGTCCTTCATGATCTCGTACCCTGTCAATATAAGTGGATAGCGATAATTACATAATAAAAAATATAAAAAAATAAACGGAATATTACAAACCAAATAATATTGGTGACGATTAAATACCCATGTTGGCCACTTGTCGGCGCTCACTGGTAGACCGATATTACTGGTAGTAGTTGGATGCAACGTGCCTTAGAGAATACTGATGGTGTGTGTGATCCTAAAGACTGCCCTATCGTTCAATTGCGGATATTATTCTAGTTCCCCGATCTGAGATGACGTACATATCAAGTTGGGGGCAAAAATGCCTCCTCAACCTAGATAGAAAGAAATCTCAATCGTCTACTTTCTCCCCCAATATTATTGCAAACACAATTAAAAGGATCCTCCGATTTTCATCCTGTGCCACAGCCAATAACAGCTGATACGTATATCCACCACACATAAAGGTACCGCCTATTTGTACCAATGGCTTGCAGTACTGGAATGCATCCTGACATTGTTTGATGATCCAAAATAGATGTTTGGACACTCGGCACCCACGGAGCAAGCTATCGTTGTATACGCGAGACACATTTCAAGATTTTATATGTAACATGGTACATACCTCTTCAGCACCTAACACCACTGCCATACCATGTTATATGACGCTTTCCACCCACTGTGCATCTTCTCCAAGGCCTTCTTCTTAGATATCCACACTTTGCGATACGAAGACGTGTAGTTGAATTGGCTACGAATATTAGCAATTAAAACCGACATAGCAGTCCTCAGATTCACTTTCACCATTGGTATTATTAGGCCCTTGGTCATATCTGAAGCCAACTTTAGATGATCCCGTGAAACACCTGCAACCCCACGAGTACATTAAATTAATTGGAACTAACCCTAAACCTTTAATAAAACCCTAACCTAATGATACTGTACCAAAGGCAACACATGTATGCAGATCGGTGAACTTTTTTATCATCTAAAACCTCGTCTTCTTCTTAACAGAAGTCGTGATTTTCCATGCGCAGCTATCATCTCGCATTGCACACTTGTCTTCGAATTTCTTATATTCAGATTTAACCATGTGGAAGTTAACCACGTTTTTTATAATGTGTCACTTCAATGCAACGATAAAACCATCTTTATTGGAAAGCTCCCTGCCCATTTCCAAATCACCCGAACCCAACGATACACTTCCATAGCTAGGCCTCCTGTGTGGTAGTTCTGCAACCTTCAACACATCCTCTATTAAAAGATCGACGTTATGCATGTGAGCTGGAGGCGAGTACACCGTGAATCGTGGATCTTCTTCTCGAACAGACTCCAATTTAGAAACTTCTGAACTGTTAACACCAAGCTCCCAAGGTGGATCCACATTGGATTTATTGCTATCTTCGTTCCCTAACCCATCAACATCTGTCATGTTGGAGGCCTCACTGGTGGACGTCGTAGGGAGAATACCATTCCTTCTCATGCACATTTCGAAACGTCCAAAATCACATGGTGATTACCAACCACTAGAAGTTTATGCCATTCCCCATTAAGTATTCCAACCGTTGAACATCGACCCACCAATGTGCATGTCTCATCCACTAATCGAGTGTCGTGTAGGGATTGTGTATTCTGTTTTACTAGCAAAACACGATAGTTTGGTGTTCTACCTCTCATGATTGAAATCTAAGGCTTAGACAAATAAGTGTCTTCCTATAGATGATTCCTAGATATCATAATGAGATCTTTCTAACAAAGTAGCTGGACTATCGACATTTTCAATCGTTCTCTCCTCTACAACGGGAGGAGATGTTGAAGTCACATGTCCTTCACCTAGCCCTGAAAATTCCACATATAACTCAAGAAACGGTGATCCACTGTCGAGGTGTATCTGCACCATCACCTCTAAGCCCCGAACACCTTTGATATCAAATGAATCATATCTAACGGGATCGATTGAAGCACAAAATTGATACTTAATAGACAAAACTCTCATTTCCATAGATCTGAAGATTTTTTACCTAATTCTTTTACGAAGTTCTATCAACTTTATGTTCTGGTTAAAAGCTAGTCACGTTGTGTTCTTCGATAAAAAAATCATGTCGTTCTCGGTGTCATGGACCTCATCATCGTAATAAATAATAACACTAATCCGTCCACTCATTTTCAACCAAATTTTCTGTTGAGAGAAATTCAAAACAAAAACATTATGCAAAAAATATAATGCTTCATATAAATATTAACACGAAAACTCAACTTATACCTTCCCTACGAACTTCTATTCTTCTGAACTTCTTCAATTTCTATTACTCCAACTTATGCCACCATATGCTGAAATATGAGTCATTTATAGCCTAAGGGATAACATTTCACTCATTTCTGTAAAATGTCACGGATGGTGGGGTTGAAATTTGTAGAGGAAAAACACTCCAAACAGGACGCACTATCTGCAGCAGTACTGAAAAGGGTGTCCACTTGGAAGCGTTTTCAGTACTTTTGCTGATAGTGCATCCTGCTTGGAGCGTTTTTCCTTTACAAATCTTAACCTCCACTATTCGAGGCATTTTCAAAAACCTTTCAGTTATCCCGGGAACCGTAGGATATTTTTTCAAAACCATCTTCTCAAATTTATTTTTTCAGAAGCAGAGTACTTAAAAGGGCGTCCAACTAGAAGTGTTTTCAATAATTTTGCTGACTGTGCATTCTGCTTGGAGCGTTTTTCTTCAAAATTATTTCTTCAGAACCTATCTTGTCAAAATTATTTTTCAGAACCCCTAAACCCTAAAAATTAAATAAAACACTACAACCCATAATTAATAAACACTTGAAAATAAATAAAACCATAAATCTAAAAACTTACAAATTAAAAAACCTTAAACCCTAATTTAAAATTCCCACAACCCTAATTTAATAAACCCTAAGCCCTAATTAGCAATTAAACCACTGAGAAAGCACGGGAAAAAGCGCACTTATGTGGGCACTTTTACGAGTTAGAGGAAAAAAATTGAGTGGCGCTTTTCGGTTTTCCCTAAAACGACTCTAGCTTAGTGCGTTTTTGGAAAAACAGGCCATTCCAGTAAATATCATTCAAAATGACCCATTTCCGTAATTGAAAAAGTCATCTACTGAATTTTATAAACATGAATTTATATTATAATTTTAATTTTTAAAAGTTCATTATTTCACAATTTTAGTCTTATTAATATATTATTAATTATTTTATTGTGAATAGTTTTGAATAAAAGTTAAAAGATAAAATTTTAAATTTTAATAAAATGAAAAAGTAATTTATTTCAAAAATAAAATTTTGAAAAATAAACTCAATTTAATAATTTCCAAATTAAGTAAGTAAATATTAATTAATTGAAAATTTTATATTAAGTAGAAATTTAATATAATTAAAAAATTAAATGTTAAAATTTTTTAATGACTTATCAAAAGAAGAAGCCTTGCCATCTTACATTTATCTCTTCAAGGTCGATCGGTTCTGCATCTCTTACATTCATCTTCTATTTCATTTCACTCCTCTCTCGGTCTTTCTCTCAAAATACCATTTTCTTCTCTTAAACTGTTCTTCTTTAGTGTCTTTAGATTTTATTTGTTTATTTTAGGGTGGGTTTTGATATGTTAAGCTGCTTTAGCTTTTCTTTTTTTTCTTTTTTTTTCCTTTTTGGATTCAATTTGGACTAATGAGTTTTGATTCCCGATTCAATGATGTTTCTGAATGATTCAGTCAAAATTTAGTTCATTATCTCTGTTTGGATTGACATACCAACCAGTTCTGGTCTATTGAGTAGAACTTGAATGTTAATACAAATTCAAGCAAGCTTGAATGGAAAAGAATATACTTTTGAGGAGAAAATTGCTACTTTTCTTTGCTTTGATTAAAACGAAAGAACCTTTATTTCTTTCCTTCAACTCAAGGAGTTCCATAAAAAGGAGAAGGCATAAAGACAACTTTCATGCACTCATCGTCTTTTAATAATTCATTTTCTTCTTTCTCTTCAATCCAAAAAAAAGGGGGGGGGGTTAAATTCCTTGGAAAATGAAGAATGAAGGAAGGTATGAGTCTTTGTACGATGATTTTGAACCCTGCTGCGAGTGGAAAAAGCAAAACGGAGCTTCCATTCTCGACGAAGTTGATATTCTTGAAATCCACTTACAGGGTACAAAAAATTAATACCCTTTCCTTCTTTGTTATTTGCAGAGAAAATAAAATATTAATGTTTGGATAATGGAATATTTAGCAGGATTCAAGAAGGAAGACGTGAAGAGCGAAATGAGAAAGGATGGGATGTTATATATAAGTGGAGAACATCCGATGGGGAAGAATCAAATAAAGCGATTCAACAAAAAGATTGATGTTTCCAAGTATGAAATCAAAGCAATTGAAGCGCAGTTCGAAGGTGGGAAACTTCAACTAAGGCTACCCTGTACATATCCACCTATCACCTTCCTCACCATTGGGAAGTATCCTAATTACAAAGCTTTAATTTTACGTTTAAGCCACAAATTTGTCAAGGGAACAACCAGCTCTGCAATGGCTCTTGCTCTACTGTTGCTTCTTGGGGTTTTTATGTACAAATATTTGGAGTGCATCAGTATTCAGAATTGAGTCCAACCCAGGCAATCTATTCAAATTGAACTGATGCTCAGATACCAAAATTTGTTTGTGTTTGACATCTTTTATGAATTATTTATTGATTTTAGCTAATTAGATGTGCTTCAATAAACACTTTTAATTCTAATGCTAATCGTTTCGTTAATCAATTGCTAATTAAGTCAATGATTCCTTCATTCCCATCTGCCATAAAAAATTACTTCCCCCCTAACTTTTGCCTGTGTTTTCGAATTAGAATCTGTATTATTTTGTTTTCTTTCATGCATATAAAAAGTTTCTAAGGGGCATTTCCGAAATGGGTTTATATGTATAATTTGTATTTTCAAAAACTAGTTAGATGAGGGACTAATTGATGAGTAGTTTTATGATAATAGGTAGTTTAAAAGGATTGAATTAATGTTCTAAAACTATAAAATTTTATATTTAAATTTTAATTTACATAATTTATTATATTTTTAATCTAATAAATTTAATATTATTATTATCACTTGACTCATGATATGTAACTCCGAGAGGAAATTTATTATAAATATTCCTATGGTTCCTCACTATATGTGTGGATGAGAAAAAATAAAACAATAAAAATGTTTAAGCAATGAGCTTTTTTAAAAATAATTATTAATAACATAATAAAAATTAGTAATTTTGAACATATAATACAATATAATTAAAAATATATGTTTTATCAATTACAAAGTATAATCAAATCAATACAAAATATTAAAAAATTGAAGGAATGAAATTTTTAGAAAATAATTATTAATAAGATAATAAAATTAATAATTTTGTAAATGACATTTTAGTTATATCGGTGATGTTGAGATTCTAGCTTCCAAGGCACTTAGGAATTTTTTTAAATTTACAAATACAAATATAATAAATTATAATTATAAATGTATGTTTAATCAATTATAAAATAGAATCAAATCAATACAAATCACAACCCGACAAAAATAAAAATATAACTAAACAAAATCATATATGGTAATAGTGTAGGTAAGACTAGAGATCCAAATAAATATACTAAGTACAAATAGATAAATATAACTGCGTATGGTGTGGTAGGATTAGAGATCCAAATCAATACAAAATACAAACGAAGAGATATAACTATATAAAACCTATACCTAGTAATTGTATAGTACGCATATTAACCATGCAACATCTTTACCTTTGCCATCAATACTAAAGCTTCGTTAACTAACACATCTAAATTAAAGTAGTTAGAAAAAGTGATTTTTTTATTCTATTTTAAAAGAAAATTAAATTATCTATATATATAATTCAACTAATATATTTTTTTGTTATATAAATTTGGCATATGTATATACATACTTTATCAATTTCAAGTTTTTTTTTTTAAAAACAATTCCTATATGGCGTGTTTAAATCTGCCATTCGTCACTATCTTATTTTACTAATTGTGTAATTATTTATCTTATTTTTAATAAAATTTATTAAAGGTAAATTCCTTATTATATATATTATCAAATTTAGAATAAAAATTCTTTAATAATCATATTCATAACTAAATAATAATAAACTATATGTTTTAATAAAAAAATTCGGCTTCAAAGTTTCAAGATTCCTTACTCTTTTTTTTTTTTGAGAAAATATATATTTTATCAATTACATTTTACTTAGAATATTGCACTCGTTTTGTATAATAAAAATATTAGACTATCTTTAATATAAAATTGCTACGGGAGTAAAAAAATTCAGATTTATTAAAATTTGCAAGTCTAATAATTTAAATATATTAAATATTATTGTAATAAATTTGAGTTGAATATAAGTAATACTTTTAATGTATCAACAAATTTGAAAAACTTTATACGTGTAATACTTTAAATATATATATGTAAGATTACTTGATCTGAATGTTTTAATTTTTAAAAATAATATTATGTTAAAAATAAAAATAAATTGATATATGAAGTATTAAATTTATTTATTGATTTTACACGGAGCATAAATTTCAAAATAAAATTATTTTCTAAAGCCTAACATTACATTGAATAATCCTCAATGATTTTATATTAATCCCTACTATTTTTTTATCTAAACACTGATTATGGGAAAATATTCTAAAATAGAATTCAATTTTAATTTTGTTTGCTATAGAATTTAGAATGAAAAGAACAATCAACCCTGTCACATCTCAAAAATGGGATTAGAAGAATTAGGTTTATGGTTGATTGATTGATTAGATTTAAGCTTGATTATGCATGATTGTTAGGTTTTGGTTGCATGATGGATCATATGCATGTACTTAGTGAATTATTGTAATACATGCTTGAATGGCTTGCTGAACATTGAGACAAAATTTAAAATGACCAAATGGTAAGATATGAACCTATAATGCACCTAGAAATGTATAAGCTGCAAATTTAACATGTTGAGTAATATGAATTATGACTTTAGGTTTACATGCTAATATAACTAACTGGTTAGAGTGTTAAAGTATGTTTTAGTGTAACTGAGCATGATTTTATGATCTATGTATGATATACGATATGTTAGAATAGGAAAATTGGCAAGAAAAAAAAATAATATGTGTGGATAGGTGTCAAAGTGTCATATGTAGGTTATGGACATGTTTTGTTATCTTTGCAATTGAGTTCGATTTTTATGCTATGATTTCAAGTCCTTAAATTATATGAAATGACATGAAAATTTTCATGACTTAAGTCTTATATGGATAATTCCGTAATTTTACTCTCGATTTTACAAAAATAATACTAAATATTTTACTAAAATTATGATTTAGTCTTTAAACTTTGCTTTAAAAATTAAATGAGTTTTACTTATCAGTTCTAGTATTTTCTTTCAATTATTGTCCTTATTAAATTGTTTTATATTGTACATATGATTTAATTGTTGAATTATGAATGTTACTTATGTTGAATGTTAAATGATGATTTTACCCCCGATGTTGGTCTGATCAAGAGTAGCGGTACAGAAGCTTTTTTTTTTTTTTTGAGTTGTATGTTCACCTTGAACTATATGATTGATGAATATGCATGTATATAAATTTCTGTGGTGTGGTTGGTGGTTTTATGGAGGTCACGTAAGTGACTAATGTAACGTTCTAGATGCGGGTTGGTCTGTCCTGGTCAGGTATAGGACGCCACATTTGGTGAAGTTTGTGAAACTGAGAGTAGTCACATCCCGGTGTATAAAGTTATCATTGTGCATTTATTAGATAAGATATAGGCTTCAAGCCTAATGGTTAAGTGCTACTCACATATCCTAGAGGTCCTAAATACGAGCTCCCTTTCTCCCATTTTCGGAAAACTAGGGTAAAGTCACACCCCAAAATAAATATATATGGTTAAGAAATAAAAATAAGCAAGAAATAAGACATAGGCTAAATGGTTAAGCGTTAGTGTATCCTCTTTAGAAGCCAAGGTTTGAGCCCCCTCCTTCCCTTTTTAGTTCGAGAATCCCTACTAGAAGTTTTATATCCTCATTCAATCTGTCTTCAAACTGTTTATAGATAGCAACTTCGGTTGGAATACATTCTCGGGCGTACTTGCTCAATTTGACGAATTCTCTTTCATACTCAGATATTGTCATACGACCCTATTTAAGCTCAAGAAATTCTTTGCACTTCTGATCGAGAAACTGGGGTAAGATGCTTGGGTTGTCATCTCATTTCGTGTCAAAAGACTTGACTATGTCACAAATTTATTTGAAAAAAAAAAAGAGAAAAAAAAAGGGAAAAATAATAAAAGTATATATTGAGTATTATTGTTTCGGAAGTTTGATTAAGCCTAAATTTAGTGAAGTAGTTGAAATTGTTTGAGATTTTATAAAATGCTTATTGGTTGAGTCTAGAAATTGTTAAATTTTTTATTCACCTAACTATTTGTATTGTGCTTGACTGAGGAAGGGGGTTTGATTTCGAACGATTTTTAGTAGACGTCATGCTTGAGGACAAGTATTGGCTAAGTAGGGGGAATTTGATAGCAAGATAAATTCATATTTTTAATACATTTATTTTTTGCTAATTATTGAATAAGTTGCTACTAAACTTGGGTTTTTCTTATCAAGAATGAAATTGGTGTACCAAAATTCAAATTCATACCAAAAAAGGGGGCCTAAATTGGAACAAAAAGTAAAGAAGTGGGCTAGATTGAAAGGTTGAAGATTTAAAGTTGGTTGGATAAAGATTGAAGAGTTGAAGATTAAAAAAAAAGTGGTTGGATAAAGATCAAATTATTTTTGATATTGTTAAATTTCTATAATTAGTTTAAATTTGATCTTTAGTTTAAATTTGATTTTTAAATTTTGATTTATCTAGTGATAATGTTTAGGAAAAAATCTAGCTAAGTTTTACCATTAGAGGTATGTATAAATACTTGGTGGCTATAACCACTGGGTAGACTTGGCTTTTGAATAAAAACAATTCCTTTTTTTTCCCTTCATCTTTTCGTCAGTGGTTCTTTTTGACATACTGCGATTGTTTTTCCATTTCAACATTTTGGGCAATTTTCTTCCTAAGCCTCTTTCACCTTTCACCTATTCCATTAAAGATCGTTTTCATACTCCATTTAAGTGTGATTAATTTCATGTTTAACTAATTGGCCCGGTAAATGCTCCAACGAAACAATCGTGAGATACAAACCTGCTGTAAAACCTCTCAACACAATATTCACTATCTCTCCAGTATATGGGATAGTACAAATTCGTCCCTTAATGTTGATTCAACTTCGATTCAAAAAGTGCACATTGGGTTGAGTTGTTTGGCATGTAGTTGGGAAGTCTAGTCGGCCGTGCTGTATTCGAATTCCCGTAAACAGATTAGCGTGTCCAAGTGGGAAACAGCCAGTTAGACTCCGTCAAGGGAGAAAGTGATTGGATCTAAATTACCTACACGGTTGAGGCCGTTGATTCGAGTTGGGTTTTTCAGATCGCAAGGCTGTTAAAATCTTAAATTGTGAACACGTGTACCACAGTTAGAAATTTGGCAATGGTTGGTTTGTAGGTCATACCGGGACTGGCTACACAAGGAAAAGTTGGCGATCGAGACGTTCTTATTCTCTATAACCAACTTATCGCTTAGAAGAGAAAATCTATTTTTCAAGGTTTGATTCAAGTTAGGAGTATACCGAGGCTAAACTAAGCTTTAATATATTTTATTCACCAATTTATTTTGTAAACGTGATTCTTTTATTTTTACATTATTTTATACATTATTTTATATCTTTATCTTTATCAACTAAAACCCCCTTTCCATTTTTCAGCATTGCTACGCACAGGTCGTGGGCACGACTATAACCGCGACAGTAATTTTGGTCACAAGAAAAGGCAAACTTGGATAAGCAGTCCCTGTAGATTCAACCCTACTGCTCTATACTGCTATTTAGTATTATCTTTTCGTAGGAATTTAAATTTGGTGGTTTCGACACCCATTAAATTTTGGCGCCGTTGTCGGGGATCGAACCCAACTTGTTTGTGCGGGATTTGTGCCAAGCATGACACAAAATTTGATAAGCGTTGAAACCACCAAATATAAATTCCTACAACAAGATAACACTAAATAGCAGTATAGAGCAGTAGGGTCAGATCCACAGGGACTGGTTATTCAATTTTGCCTTTTTCCGTTACCAGATTTACTATCATGGTTACAGTCGTGCCAACGACTTGTGCGTAGCAATGCTGAAAAATGAAAAGGGAGGGTTTTAGTTGATAAATATAATGATATAAAAAATGTATAAAATAAAGTAAAAATAAAATAATCGTGATTGCAAAATAAATTAAGCGAAATAAAATAAATTAGTAAATAAAATATATTAAAGCTTAGTCTTAACTTCGGTATACTCCAAACTTTATCCGATCATTGAAAACTAGATTTCCCTTTCCAAGTGATAAGCTGGTTATAGCGACCAAAAACGTCTCGATCGCCAACTTTTCCTTGTGTAGTTAGTCTCGGTACGACCTACAAACCGATCCTTGCCAAATTTCTAACCGCGATACACATGTTCATGATTCAAGATTTCAACAGCCTTACGATTTGAAAAGCCCAACTCAAGTCAATGACCTCAACCGCTTGGGTCGTTTAGATCCGATCACTTTCTCCCTTATCGGAGGCCAACTGGCCATTTCCCACTTGGACACACCAATTTGTTCGTGGGAATTTGAATATAGCACGACTGACTCGGCTTACCAACTGTATGCCAAACAACTCCAACTCAACATGCACTTTTTAAGTCGAAGTTGAATCAAATTTAAGGGACGAATTTGTACTATCCCATATACCGAAGAGATAGTGAATATTGTGTTGAGAGATTTTTCAACGGGTTCGTATCTCACGATTGTTTCGTTGGAGCATTTATCGGGCCAAGGCCAAAGGGGATTAGTTAAACACGAAATTAATCATGCTTAGATGGAGTATGAAAATTATTTTTGATGGAACAAGTAAAAGGGACTTAGGAAGCAAATTCCCCAAAATGTTGAAATGAAAAAACAATGGCAATATGCCAAAAGGAACCACCGACGCAGAGATGAAGAGAAAAAAAATAAAGGAATTGTTTTTATTCAAAAGCCAAGTCGACCCAGTGGTTATAGCCACCAGGTATTTATACATACTTCTAATGCTAAAACTTAGCTAGATTTTTCCTAAACATTATCACTAGAGAAATCAAAATTTAAAAATCAAATTCAAACTAATTACAAAATTTTAACACTATCAAAAATAATTTTATCTTTATCCAGCCACTGTTTTTTTTTTAATCTTCAATCCTTCAATTTTTATCCAACCAACTTTAAATATTCAACCTTTCAATCCAGCCCTCTTATTTACTTTTTGTACCAATTCAGCCCCCTTTTTTTGTATGAATTTGAATTTTGGTACACCAATTTCATTCATGAAAAGAAAAACCCAAGTTTAGTATCATCTTATTCGATAATTAGCCAAAAATAAATGTATTAAAAATACGAATTTATCTTGCTATCAAATTCCCCCTACTTCGCCGATGCTTGTCCCCAAGTATGACGTCTACTAAAAATCATTCGATAATCCTTTTAGAAATCAAATCCCCTTCCTCAGTCATGTAGCATCCCGATTTAGGGCCTAGTTGGAATAGTGGTTTTGGGACCACAAATCCGATGAGGAAAATTTTATTTTTACTATATTTTTATGGCCTACAATTTCACGGAAAGATTTCATGAAAATTTCGTTCAAAAATTTTGACGTTTGGTCTCTCAACTTAGTCAAAAGGACTAAATTGTAAAAAGTGTAAAAATTGAGTTTTATATGTTAAAGGTATTTAATTGTTATGGAACTATAAATTAGGGGCCCTTATATGGTAATTAGACCATTAGTTAGTGATGGACAAAAATGAACATGAGATAAGTGAAATATGATTTTTTTTAAGTAAGGGCATTTTAGTCATTTAGTAAATAAATAGAATTAAAAGGGAAAAATATGTAAAAATTGTGTTCATCATCCTTGCTTGCTGCCAAAACTTGAAGGAAGCCATAGCTAGGGTTTCTTCACTTTCTCAACCTCATAGTAAGTGATTCCAAGCCCCGTTTTTAATGTTCTTTACGTTTTTGGAATCTCGGTAGCTTAATTTAGCTTATTTTAGCAATAATTTAACCTAGGGTTCATATTTGGAAAAATAACCATAGGTGAAATAAGTTTATTTTGATGTTTTATGGTAGAATATGAAGTTAGGAATTATGTTAAACAACTTTTTCTAATCGATTTTAAGTGAAAACAAGTATATTGACATAATCAGCAAAAATACCTAATGTTCATAAGTAAGTGTTAGAGTAAGAATTTGATGTTGTCATAGAAGGGAAAAATGTTCATCATGTTATAAAACATAACAATAAGAGATGAAGTTTAATTTCCGAGCTTTGGGGCAAAAGTGTAAATATGCAAAAGTTTAGGGGCAAAATTATAATTTTGCCAAAATTGAGTCAAGGACTGTTTTGATGAATGTGAGTATTAAATAAGCTAAATTTGCTATTATAGATCAAGAAGAATGAAATTCGGAGCTAAACCGGGAAAGAAAAAGATTGAGGACTAAATGTTAGATTTGATCACATTTTTGTACCAAGGTAAGTTTACGGTAAATAAATGCAATATTTCAATAATTATTATTAATTTGCTATTTTCCAGCAATTATGTATTTATTTAATGTTGACTTAAGTATGAGATGACAGAGAATCAATAATAAAAGCCTCGTTGAAACATTAAGAGTGTATTGGATACAAGTGTCATGACATTTGGGTAAAGATGTCCCATGTAAGACCATGTCTGGGACATGGCGTTGGCATCGAGATGAGAGGTCCCCTGTAAGACCATGTCTGGGACATGGTATGGGCACCGATATGAGAACTCCCATGTAAAACCATATCTGGGATATGGCATTGGCAGTACAAGAAACATCCCATGTAAGACCATGTCTGGGACATGGCTTTGGCATGTTATTATCAGAAAAGAGACCCAAGTATCCTTATTATTCCAATGTGGCTCAACGGGCTAGAAAACAGGTTATGTTCTACGGAAGTTCAAGTAAAAGTATAATTAGCAACTTCAGGTGAGTTATAAAAGTTAAGAATATGTTATGATATCAGTGAGAACCAATATTTCAGCAGGAGGAGAGTAAGTTGTAATCTTAAGCTATCTAAATAGGTAAGTAAATAAACAAGTAAATGAGAGTCAGTAAAGAGGAAACTTAATAACATGATACTTGCATATCATTATTTGTGTTAAATGTTGTTATTTATTTACTTGTAAACTTACTAAGCTTTATGCTTACTTCTTTTATTTATTTTTCTTTCATATAGTATTATCAAGCATAGTCGGGATCTTGAAGACATCGGAGAGCATTCACACTATCAACCACCACAACTTGGTATTTTAAGACGATAAATGTTTCGAGCTATGGCATGTATAGGGACTTAATCATTTCGATTGTATATTCTTAAATTATGACCAAAAGATGATATGTAAATATTTTATGATGAATAGTTATTAAAATGGCTAAGTATGAAGGTGTTTGTTGTTATAAATGTCTAGGTGATAAATTATGCATAGAAATCATGAAAAAGTAAAAATTGGTAGTGAATCAGTTTTGAGACAGCAGTAATGATGTGATTTTGAAAAATCACCAAGGGTAGTAGAAAATTAATTAGAGGGTGGATGAGATATATAATTAAAGCTTATTGAGTCTATTTTCATAGAAAAATAACAGTGTAGACAAAGGAATTATGTATTCTGAGATATTTGTATTTTAGTTAGATAAGGTCAAAGTGGTTTTCGGAATCCCCTATTCTGATTTTGGAAAATCATTAAAAATTTTACAAAAATATTTATGAGTATTAATTTATATTTCTAGATCCCTTATTGAGTCTATTTTCTGTAGAAATAAGTGAGAATACCATATGAAGTCTGTACAATGAGATAATTAAATTTTAGTGGCGAGAGGTCAGGATAGTCAATTAGTGAAACAGGGGAGGCTTTAACTAACTAACTGTACTAATTGGCTAAACAAAAAATTCTGAAAAATTTATGGTAAAAATATATATGAGTCTAGTTTCAGGCAAAATTTACGGATCTAAATTTCGAGTTTCGTAACTCGATTTATAATTAATTTAGTAACTGCTGCGCAGGTAGACAGCTTTGTTGTGAATAGTGAAATTAATTTTAAAAGTAAAATTTTATGTCCCGAACTTTTAAGTTAAGTCAAGTAACGCATCATTCTCGACTCCGGCAATGGTCTTGGGTAAGGGGTGTTACAAGTCAAGCATAATACAAACAATTAGGTGAATAAAAAATTTAACAATTGCTAAACTCAACCAATAAGCATTTTATAAAATCTTTAACAGTATATCAATTCAACTACTTCACTAAAGTTATGCTTAATCAAACTTCCGAAACAATAATACACAATATATACTTTTAGTATTTTTTTCCTTTTTCTCTCTTTTTTTTCAAATATATTTGTGACATAGTCAAGTCTTTTAACGTGAAATAAGATACAACCCAAGCACCTCACGCCGGATACTTAACTTTTTTTTTCTTTTTGAGAACAAATTTGAGACATAGTCAAATCTTTTGATGTGAAATGAGATAACAACCCAAACACCTCATTCCGGTTTCTCAATTTCACTCGTCCCTAATCAATTTATTTCTTCTTTTCTCAAGGCAGCTTGATCAGTGGAGTGTTATAAGTTTTGGTTCGTCACCAAATCTTTTGACGCAAAATGAGATGACAACTCAAGCACCTCACCCCGGTTACTCAATTTGGTCACATTTTCAACCTTTCACTCTTAACGAAGCTATTAACAGATTACTTATTTATTTATTAAAATGAGTACTTTCATTAGGAAGTTCAAAAGAGCCAACAATTTATATGAAATATTGACTAAGCCATAACATTTTCAATTCTACAAAATATTTATTGATCAAGTAAGCAATAGTTATTCATGAGTCACCCGATTATTTAAATAAACTAAGCATAAGAATTAGAGGTTTATTTTCAAACGAATTAAGGAATTATTTAGCGAAACACATGCAAAGAAGAAATAGCATATCAATTACTAAATTCAAGTAACCAATTTGTTAAGTTTATAACTTTTCAAATTCATGGTAGAATATTTAATTAGGAATTTAATAGCTTCTTAAATTAGTATTTTTAATTCCACTCATTGATGATAATTTCATTTAATAAAATATGATTAATAATTTAATCGTTTTATTGAACTAATATTTTCATTATGATAATTTTCATTTAATAAATGATAATTAATAAGTTTGCTTATGTGAAATACTTATAAATTTACTTAAAAATTCAGACCAGATGTTGTTATAGAAAATTAATTTAATAAAAACTTATTTCATAACTATGTATGTTGCCGTTATAAGTGAAAAGTTATTATAAAGGGTTAAAATAAAACATAAAAAATGGTTCTTCTAGAAACTTAATTGTTATAGTAAAATGCTATTTTAGTGGGTGGCTATTGGCTATTATATAATATGTAGTAATTATAATTATACGAGAATGAGATTTTAATCTGAAAAGGTTTTATATAAAAAGGATTTTAGATGACAATAATCCTTACTATGTTTTGTTTAAATTAATGATTGCTACGTGTCACATTTCATATATACTTAAAACAAGTCATATATTCAATTTTAATTTTACACTTACAATGACATCATCATACTTTTCGTCATTGTTTGATTAATTATTTTCCATTTTAAATAAAAATTTCCCGATGCAAGACAAAAACAAAATTAATTCCGTCAACTTTTAAATATAAATTACTTTTTTTCATTCCTTCTAAGTACGGAAATAATTACATGTCCAAATTTGTTTTTAAAAAGAAATCAGAATCACATCACATATATTAAAACTATATAGAAATTATAAAAAATATCTTATAATATAAATAACATAATTGGGCAATACATACCAAATTTAAATTATAACTATAATTTTTATTTTTGTTAGATATCTTATACAAAGCTCTTAGTTGTTGTTAAAATAATAGGATAAAGATTTAAGCCTTTCAATTTTGAAACTCTCTTTCCTATGTGCAGCACACTAATTCCTACTGTTTTATTATTTTGTTTTATAATATCTACTAGTGAAATACACATGAGCAACAAGAAACAAAAACGTATTAGATTTCCTTTTAATTACAATTTTTTTTCCTTTGAATGGAATACCGTCATTTTTAATTTGTTAAAAGTTTTATTAGATTTTGATTTGATTTTGGGAAGGTCTATTATGAAATCCACAAAAAGATGAGAACTTGATATTGTTCAAATACATTATTGGTTGAAGATGATGTTGCACACGATGGTTTACCGCAATGGTTAGCTTTTTTGGGAAAGGAAGAGTTTTATAGAAAATAAAGATTTTTCTAAAGAAATAAAGAGAAAAGTGAGAACGAAAAAAAAAAAATACAAGAGTCAAAAGTTATTTTTATACGTTTATGTTTAATACTTTAATTCCTTATTTCATTCACGTAATTTTGTTTTGATATCTTATTGTATTTACATTATTATATTTAAGTCATTTTCTATGATATATTTTTAATTTTATTTTAAATTTAAAGATAACTTTATAAGTTTAAATTTAATTTTGATTGTGATGCTATTTTAATTTTTAATTTAATAAATGCTCAATTTATTGTATAATTTAGTTAATGTAATTATATTTTGCATGATATATAATATTTATATCTATGCTATATGAATTTTAAATTATATTGTTATTAAATATTATATAAAATCAAATAAAGACCAAATCAAGAATTATTATAAAATAAAAACACAAGACAAATCAACAAAATATAAAAATTGCCGAACATAACTTGGAAACTGTAGTTGATTAGATGAAAAACAAAATTAAAAATATGTTTTATTTGATTCCATTTCCCAAAATGCATTTCATAGTTATGACCATTAGGTAGCTTTTAATTTATGATCATTTATCATAGCATATAACTTTTTTAATCTATTTATTTTAAAAATAATAATAATTTACTAATACATATTTAATCCGTCCATCGCTCAAAAATAAAACTAGTTTATACTAAATCCTGTTGACACATACCACTAAAGCAATCTAAATATAAATAATAATTATATTTAATACAATCTCAGGTTAACTTATAAATAAGTATTAATTGCAGTGATAAAATGAATTGAACTCCTTAAAAAATTTAAATTTTAATCTTAGAAACAACAACATAACAAATCCACCATAAAATATTTAAAAAAACATATGTTGAAATCAAAATGGTTTCCTTTTCAATGCAATAATAAAAAAAAAGTAATGTTTTTAGTTTTTGGAAGATCCATCGTACGTCCCTCTTACAATTAAAGGATTCCATTTTCGAGAATTAAAGTTTTGATGATTAAGGTGTACAATAAAAGACTTCAATCACGACTGCCTTCGACAAATTTTCATAATGCAAACCAATAAATCATTGTGAGGCGAATTAACATGTTAAGACAATCCATTTAATTTATTTTGAGCTTTGTTCCATTGAGCAATCACAGGTTGTTTTGCATCAATTACTTGGAAAACGAATCAATTCAAAGGATTTGGGTAGTGCTAAACATTCATAATCATGGGATCACAAAGCTTGAATGCATAAAACAACACAATAAACAGCAGTGCCGCCACTGTCAAACTTGCCCCAATCTTCATTGCTGTCTTGCTCTCCATTTTAAGCTTTGAAATAAACCATTTGGGGCGAGCTTGGGGCGATATAGCATTCTCGGTAGGGGCACCTGTAGTACCCTCGCCGGCAGCCTCTCTACTTTGGCTAATGTTGTTCTCTTGCTTTAGTTTTCCTTTGTCTTCAACCGGCGGCAACGACGATGCTGACTCCCCACGCTGCATTGGTGTAAGTGAATCCTGTTGCGAATAAGCGATTTTCTTTGGTATTGTTATATAAAGAAAACCGGAACTGAACCTTGCACGGATTTCGTTCGCTTTGCAGTCTTTGGGAATGGTGAATTCCTTGCGGAATCGGGTCCATTTACTTCCTTCCAGGGGCCGTTCGCCGGAAACGGTTAGGACGTTGTTGCTGCCGAAGTGAACTTTCAGCTGGTCCTTTCTAAAATCTGATAAAATAGAATAGAAAGGATGAAATGTAACATTGAATAACAAACAAAGAGAGTTAAACAAAGGCATGCAATATATATATATCTATATTAAATTACGTTTGACATGAAACTCGATAAGGTCCTGAGCTTCTCCTTCTTTGTATTGGCAATCAGGCTCTAAATCTTGGTAAGAACGGGACATATTGCAAAAGAAACAAAAATATTAAGCAAAGTTTTGAAAGAAATAGTACTGTTTGTTTGTGAAGTAAAGGAAGACAGGTTGAATACATATATGCATAAAGTCGATTTAACATGCTTAATTATATAAGAAACAGTTGCTTAATTAACATGCTATATTTCTTTCTGGGTTTCCTAAAAGAATCATTCCTTTTTCAAATTCTAAGCATTTGGTTTTGCTTTCCTACTTTACACCATCTTCCTGCTTTCTCTTTTCCTAATTATATGTGTCCTCCCTTTATACTTCATCCCTTTTCTGCTTCTTTGGTTTTCTCGGTCGGTTTTAGATATGACAAGAATACAATATTAAATTTCAAATTTATTAAATTCCTCAAACATTTTAATAAAAACACAAAAATCTACAACAACTATTTCTTAATATTTTGCAATTTTATGAGTTTTTCTGTTTGTATACTATATTGATACCGTCTATATTGGTCGATACATACCACTTTGGTCCTAAGTCGATCTCAAGTCTTTTATGTTCCCTTTCGGTTAAAATTTTGGTATGTTTTGGCCAATATCGGAGCTTACTGGTTGGCACAATTTTTCTTAAAAACATTTCTTAATCATTTTAATTTTTCAAGATATATAGTAAAATAAGGAAATAAAGTGTATCGATAAAGAAATGATACCTTTGAAAATGGTTTTAGTTATGTCAACATTGGAAAGTATATTATGATATATTAATTCAAGAAAGGACTAAATCAACCAATCAAAAGTAAGAAAAGAAAATTACCTTTGTAATGAAATTCTTTTATAAAGTTTAAACCACATTCATGTTAATATTATTAAATACTCAAAATTTAAAGGGTTAAAGTGTAAATATGAAAATTTTGAAGGACCAATAGTGCAAATATTTTAAGGGTGGAATGATCTAGAAACTAAGGAAAATGGATGAATTACGACCAAATTGAATAGCTAAAGAATTATGAGGGACTAAAATTGTAATTTTACCAAATTAAGTGATGACTCAAGGATCGAATTTTAAAAGATCATAAAGGTCAAAATGGTCAATTAGAAAGAGAGAGAACTTTAGAAGGCAACGATGATATTAGAGATATTTTGATGATATTTTATAATTATTTAATTAGATAAATATTATTTTTTTAATATTTTAATGAGATATTTTATTATTATTTTATTATTATTATTTTATTTAGTATATAAGGAAAGAAAGATGAAGAATTATCTTCATCTTTCCATGCACCCATGTGAGAAGAGAAGAGAAGAGAAGAAAGAAATTTTCTTTTCTTTACAATTTGATCCTTTTACCAAAAAATCACCATTTTCACTTAAAAATCAAAACAATTTTCATAGCTACCAAGAGAGTAAAACAGTAAAGAGACTATGGGGAGCTAGAATATCAAATTAGATTCAAAAAATAGAAGCTAAAGGAGAGAGAAAATCAAGTTAAAGATTGAAATCAATAGAACAAGGTAAGAACATTAAGATTTTAATATATTTTTAAGTTTGATATTATTGAAAAAGCATGAAAATGATGTTAAAATAGAGTTTTATTATATAAGGTTCTATGTTCTTGATATGCTAGTGAAAGGAAATAAGAGGAAGTGATGAAAATATTGTAGAGAAAGGAAAGAAGGGTGTTATAAACTTGGTTATCAATATTTTGCACTAAAACAGTTTTTGGACAGAAGCAGTAGTCTGACTTTGAAAATTCACCAAAAATTGTAGAAATTTAATTAGAGGTTAATTAAAATATTAAATTAAATCCTATTTAGTATAGTTTCACAAATAAGAAACGATGTAAGTAAAAGAGTTTCATATTATGAGACATATGAATTTTTGTGAGACAAGGTCATATTGCTTTCGAGTTCCCCTGTTCTAAATTTGGAAAATCATAAAAAAATTGTAAAAAAATAATTATGGGTTTAAATTTATATTTTTAAATTTTTGATGAGTATATTTTCAAGAGAAACAAACAGAGACATCATCCAAACCCCGTACTAAGAGATAATTAATTTTTAGTAAAGAAAAGTCGAAGCTATCAAACAGCAGAACAGTGATAAATTTGAAGATTTTACTGTACTTATTTGCTAAATTATAAATTCTAAAATTTTTATGGTAGAACTATATTTGAGTCTAGTTTCAAAAAATATCAAGCGGATCTTAATTTAGAATTCTGTAGTTCAAGAATCAAGTGGACAGCTTTGATATGAACATATAAGTAATAGTGGAATTATAGATAATGTTACATATAAGCATATTATAGACATTAAGAATGTGGAATGGAGAGGAGGAGGAGGAGAATATATAAGAATATTCAGCTAGCATGGGTTTACATTAAAAATGGCTAATTTGCATGTTTTCGGCTCAGGGACTAAATTGAATAAAAGTAAAACTTTAGGGGCAATTTTGTAAAAATGTCAAAAATAACCAAATTGCAGGAAATGAATTTTTTTATTGTCTAAATTAATAAATTGAATGAAATTATTAATTTAGATCAAGATCGGGTGGAAAATCAAAAAATAGAAAATTATCAAAATGCCCCTAAATCTTGGTATTTCTGCAATTTAGCCAGGTAAGTTCGTGTAACTAAATTGTGTATATTTATATGCTTGAATTGAATGTTGTATATGTGAAATGTATAAATTTCTTATGTATGAAACTGATCACATGTCCGATTATGCCCGATAAATAATAAGTCCCGTTTGAATAATGAAATTTAATGGATACAGGATTTCTCGTATTGGTTGTGGTCTTGCATATGTTGCAAACACGCCATAGCTTGAAAGAGTGTCCTGTTATAAGCCCTCTTGAGCTTCCCGTTACATGGTTCCTGCGAGCATCCCAATTGGTATTAATCCTGCATGTGTTGTAGACATACCGCAGCTCTTTGTGAGTGTCCTGTTATATGATCGGTATTGATCCTGCATATATTGCGGACATACCGCAGCTCTTTATGAGCGTCCCGATATATGGCTCTTCATGAGCTTCCCAATATGGCTCGCTTGAACTTCCTGATTTATGGCTATCCGGAGCTACCCATTATTAGCTCGCATGAGCTTCCCATTATACAGTCTGAATAAGCTTCACGTTAATGGCTCTCCGAAGCTTCCTGTTATATGGCTCGAGAGAGGGCTTCCTGATTATGTGCTCTAAGGAGCACTCCCAAATATGAATTGGCGGTTTATAGTTTGTACACTTCAAGTGTACTACCTGTGTATCCATCAAAATTTCTAATAAATTCAATGGGCAAAGTTCTGATATGAGATAACATGAGTTTGAAATGAACTATTACCGGTATATACCTGAAATACATGGAAATGATATTTACTTGATATATTGAAACATGACATAGAAAATACATGTATATGAAACCTGCTTGAGAATTATGTATATTCATGATTATGAACTATTATTGGAATAAATATACACAAAATTCATGAAAATGATGGTACATGAAATATTAATATAATGAAATGAATGATATATGTTTATGAAGAAACGACAAGAGAATGATATGTACCATGACATGTAAATATGTGATTATCTTTGATATGTTGATACAAGGAAATTATGTATGTTGTGACGAGTAACAAACGCAAGTGTAACATGTTGAGAAAATAAGTTTATCAATGTTTAAATTATATGTAATATGTGCAAGTACGCTAACCAATGTTGTAGTTTGATGCTTAGGCAAGTGTCAAGCTATTGGTTGAATGGTAATATGTTTATTTATATGATGCAATGATGCATTGAAATGGTAAGTATTTAAGTGAAAATATGCTAGTGCTCATGAAAGAGTGGTAAGGTTTAAATTATGCAATTTCTTATGAAATGACTTATCATGTGATCAATTCGAAAAAGGCTTTGGTTAAATGCACTAGCTTATGGTCATGGTTGAATGATATGTTTATGACTTGTGTGTCATGCATGTAGAATAAGTGTGGCAAGTAAAGAAATGCAAATGAAAATAAAGAAATTTGGAAAAGTTAAAGTTATATAAAATCCTACTAAGCTTGGGATAATATGTATATGTGATACTGTGGATTTATTCACCTTGTGAATTGATGAATATAGCTTGATGAGTATTGTGGTATCAATATTGGGTTATTCTTGATATGTATCAGGATTATCTAAAGCTTTATGAGTATGTTGATACTAAGCATTAATTGCTTACGTAGTTGTTGTCCTTTACTTTTCAGATTATCGAAAGCTCGACCGGGTTGGAATTTTGTCGGAGTTATATCACACTATCTATCGGTACTTTTAAATGTTTTGATTTGGTTATAATGTCATGTATAGGTATTCTGGTTAATGTTGGCCTATATGAGTTTTGTTAATATTAGCGACTTATTTGGCTTGTGTTTTGGCACATATTGGTTTGGTGCATTTTTGTCTTAAATGTTTGATGTGTAGTTGGTTTATGATTGTATGGTGAAAGGCAAAATGTTAGATAAAAGTGCATTTATATACATGTCTTTTGGAATGCAATGAATTGATCATGAATCGGTACCATGATATGTAAGGTATATATATAACTAAATATATTAGTATTTGAATTACATTTTCAGCATCAAATGGTAAATTTTGGTAGGTAAGTGACTTAGTTAGAAATAATGCAAATTAGCTTGGTAAACTTTAGGTACAAATATGCATATAAGTTAGTTATACATATGATATATTGAAAATATGAATATACCTGATATAATCTGATATCTAAGGTGCCTAAAAGCATATTGATTGTAAGTGACAATATTATATGTTTAAAGCTTGATTTTGACTTGTTTTTTATGTCTAATATTGGTTTGTAGATATGCAAAAAGTTGACTGTAGGTTGACACAAAATTGGGTGAGAAATATGGCTTGTAAAATGGCCTATTTTCATCCACACAGGCATAGACACGGGCATGTGTCTCAACTGCGTGTGACATACGGCCAGGTGACATGGTCGTGTGTCCCCTATATCTTTTAATTTTCATAAGTCAGTATGCTAAAATTTTTTTACACGGCCTAGCACACGAGTGTGTGGCTTGACCGTGTGACCCCTGCACCCTAATATTATAAGTCAGTATGCTCACACGACCTAGCATACGGGTGTGTGGCTCGACTGTGTGATCCAAGTCAGTAAACCCATAATTTTGGACACGATTTGAAACACAAGTGTGTCCCTTGACCGTGTGAGCCACACGGCCTGACCACACGAGATTGTGACCCCTACAGTATTGAAAATATTAAATGTTTTTGAAAATTTTTTTGAGTTTTCGATTTTGTCCCGATTTGTTTCTGATGCGTAATTTGAGCCTGTTAAAATATTAAATGGTTTTTGACAAAAAATTTGAGTTTTCGATTTAGTCCTGATTTGTTTCTGATGCGTAATTTGAGCCTCGAGGGCTAATATAAGGGACAATATGTATGATTTTGATTGGTTATTGACATGAATGATATATGATATGAAATGTTTACATTTTTCGGGCCGAACCAGACCCAAACCTAAAAACGAACCTAAAACTTTATATTGACCCGGTCCGACCCATAATGAGGTCTAATGACGTGTAAGAGGAAGATGAAATGCGAAGAAGTCCATCAAGTTCTATTGCTAGGATCAATTCACCAATTTCTCATTAGATTCAATGGTTGAAATCATGACAACAATTTCACTATTTTTTATTTAAAATTTCAATAATTGTCTTATCACTTGTTGATAAATACACTCTATGTCCTCATACATTTTCACTAATTCAATTTAATCCTTTTATACTTTAAATTTTACACTTTGACCCCTACATATTAGTCTTTTAACTTCTTTTTTGATCTCCTATTACCTTCTCTGTTAATACTAATAATTCTTATTTTGGTTATTAGGAAAAACTTGACTTGTATTTGTCCAAAGTAACATTATTATAACCAAAGAAGTTTTGAGGATGTTACATTATTAGTCTGTCTGCTGATTTGATTAGTTCATTGTATAAAAAAAGTTCAAAAGAAAAGAAAAAAGAGGTAAAATTTAGAAAATAAGAAAAATGTAGAAAATTTGTAAAATTTTATAAACACATTTAAATAACAATAATATTGTAAATTCACAATACTATTATTAAATTACACTAACAATATAACATAAGTAATATTAACAAATAGACCATAACCCAAAACTCAATTTTTGTGCTACAAAAGAGATACAAGAAATCTCGCCTTAGGTGGAGGGAAAGTGGAAGAAGCAGATCTAAAGGCTAAAGGCTTGATGGGGGAGGGTGCCTAGATGGGGGGGCCACGGGTTATATATTTAGTAGTTTTGTTTTCATTTAAGGTCTGTTTGATTAACGGAATTGATTTTCCGAAAAATCATTTCCAACTTTTCTGGTGTTTGTTTGGCGGAAAACATTTTCCATTTGGAAAATCAACTCCAAAACACGGGTAAAATGCCTTACAATTTAGGGAAAATGCCTTCCCCTTTCCATTTCCGTAAGAAATTTTACTGGCTTTCCTCTCTATCGATTTTTCCGGTCCCTCTTTCTTCATTCCTTCATTTCTGTTAGAAAACTTCACTGAGATTCTCATCTTTTTCTAGTAGCTCCCCACTCTCTTCCTTCATTCCTCTCTGTCGATTATCGCCGTGGTTTTCTGTGGGCTCGAACTCGTATTGGAACCTAGACGAACGGATATCGCAATCTTCTGCATGCAAGCCTTTATCGAGCGAAGAGGCAAGCGGATGCATTTAATTTCTTCATTTGCGGTTTGATCCATTTTTTGTTTAGTATTTCCTCTGTATGGGGTCAGATCCATTTTTTGCCACCGATCCATTTTTTTCCACCGATCCAATTTTTTTAGGAAGGAAATTTCTTCATTTTGCCACCGATCCATTTTTTGTTTAGTATTTTCTCTATATGGGGTCAGATATTTTATCGAAGACTTGTAATCATATTCAATGAGATAATTCTTTTGACATGTGCTGTCCTGGTTTTGTTATTCTATTACAGTAATAAATTACAAGACATGGACTGAAATTGATTTTCCTCTTACACCATTTTCGAATGCCTAGTATCCTTCTATCTGAATTTCCCTTTTCAAATGTAGGTGTTTTTGTTTATTTTCTTTACCCCACACATATAGATACGAGATTATGATCCTTCAAATCCTTCAAATTGTAAGGAAAAACGAAACAGTGATAAGATCTTTGTTAAATTATGTTTTTGTTCCACTTGCTTTCACTAATATTGATTCGTTTGTTTGTTCAACTGTTTGAAAATGTGTTGCTTGCTTTCACTGATATTGATCCATTTTGTTCGTTCATTTTCTCGTATGCTAACCATATTCAATTGACTAAAGAATTGGTTTTTGAGACTAGAAATTAATAGCCTCAAAATGTTCTTAGAGGGTAGAAATGTTCTGAATTTCTCGACAAGTTTTGTCGAAGTCTATGGGTATCAGTTACCCTTTTTGTTGCGTTTGGTCATGCTTAGGCTTCTCACAATAGGAAGTTTTACACAAGCCTTGTTTGTCTAACTCCTGAATAATAGAACGCTCTCTGTTAAAGAGCGAGATGCTGTAATATGAGTTGTGATAAATCAATTTCTTGCTTGCTGGATTGATCTTATTTGGACAGTTATTTTAGTGTAGTCAAGCACCATATTTAGGCGCCAATGGCAATACTGAGCTTGCAAAAGCCAACTTTCATTGAGGCACATGCAGTTTGTGTACGCATAGGTTCTTGCTGACACGGTTTTAATTTCTTTCTATGCTTGACCTCCAGCTTTACAGTTCTTATTATCCTAACCTCTACCTCAGCATTCTTACTCCTGTTAGTGGCCTTGGTTGATATTTTCATAAGAGGTTAGTGTTAAGCGTCTTTGGAATGTCTTATTTCTTGATTCTGGTCTGCTAATGGCATGGCATTTGTGGTTGTTATATGCTTGTGGTGTGCTTGATATATGATTTGGTATAATATGCATTTGTGGTTGTTATAATTCAGTTCAAGTGAATTAAGCATGGTTGTTGGATGTGTTTGGGTATGGTTTATTATTGATTTATTTTTACTGTAATTTGTTTACGTTTTATTTGCAAAATGGCAGTGACGAACTGTTATATTTGGTTGATGGTAGGTAAATACATATGTGACTATGTCATGAATTTTGGTAATTTTGGCATGATTTATAGCATATGGCATCCAAATGTGGACTGATTGTCAAGTGAGCAATGTATGATTAATGTTTGAATTGGCATATGTGCCTTTCTCTGGTTAGCACTTACTGATCTGTTAGTATTTGTTAGCACTTAATGATCTGTTAGTATTTGATGCTAAAGAAAAGGGGTGATGAATGTTCATTTGATATCTAGCATGTTTGACTACAAAGGAAGGTCCTTAAGTAACATCGATGCCTCTGTTTCACCAGAATGAGCTATTTGGCTTGTGTTTCATCAGAATGTTCATTCGATATCTGGAATTTGAGTCTGCCATCCCCACATGGCTTTTGCCAACTTCCTTTGTTAAATCTGTTTCAGTTTTTTGAGAATATTCTTAATTAAAAATTTGAATGCTAAAGTTTGGTTTCAATTAATCAGATGTTTTACACACATTAAAAAGGTCTTGGATTGTTCTTTTCGTTGATATTGTTATAAACAGTTAAATAACACTTTTCATGCTTTTTGGTAACAAAATCATGCTGGACATTTAAGTAAGTGGAGGCATTTGCTTTTTTCATGCTGAAAATGGAGCAAACAAACTTATGCTGGACATTTGAGATTATAGCAATTATAGCAAAGGCACTTAAAATTATTTATTTTTATAAAATTAATCAATTTTATTTTAAAAATTATAAAATAGAAATAAAAAATTTATAACATTGTTCCATTTTTTTGTTTAAATTTCAAATAAAAAATAAAACACACTTGATAGCAATTTATAATTTAATTTTTATATTTTAAAAAGAGGCATCACCATTTTTAATAATGTTTTGTAATAAAAATAATACTTACTGTTAATGTATATTTTTTATAAATAATATGTTAAATATTAAAGTATTGCACCTAATAATATATTGATTTTAAATGAATTCCATTCAAATTTCCCATTCAAATTCTTGATTAAATATATAATGAGGATTAATTAATTAATTATACATGAAAGATAACCTAATAATATATAACAAAATCATGCACCAATTGCAATTTCCTACAAGAAAACTCATTTGTCATGCTTTCATTTTCATATGCTTATCAAATATATTGAAGTATTGTATTAACCAAATCATTTATTGAAGTATTGTATTAACTATGATCAATATATTTTAAGTGGTACTTTCAAAAAATTATTATGCAATTATAATTAGCTTGATATGTATGTATGCACTTTTAGTCATGGTAACTTTATGTGATCTTATGAAAATCTTGCATCTTTTTTGTCGTGATCATATATTTGTGTGGCATAATTTTGTGTAGATGGATCGTAATCAACATCAAATGGCAATTGCCAGAGTCGTGGCTTCAATTTTAGCTTTTGGGGATCTTTGGATTAAAAAATTAGAAACTAGGAAGGAAATTGCTTCTCGCCCTTGTGTGAATCGAGATTATGAAAGAGAAAATTATATTAATAGTATTTTATATAGTGGTGACCAGCATTGTATTGATGTGATAAGGATGAGACCGATCGGCTTTTTTAATTTATGTGATATTCTTAGTACGAATAATTTGTTACAATCATCTAAATCTGTCAATATTAGGGAGCAAGTAGTTATATTTTTACATATAATTGGTCATAATGTAAGGTTTCGAGTGATTGGATCTAGATATTATAGATCAACTCAGACAGTTCACCGTTACTTTAGGGTTGTATTGAGAGCTATTTTGAAATTGTATAGACTAGTTATTAGATTACCTAATGAGTCAACTCCTAGTGAAATTAGAAACAATCCAAGGTTTTATCCTTATTTTAAAGATTGTATTGGAGCATTAGATGGAACTCATATTCGTGCATCTGTTCCACTTAGCATGCAAGGAAGATTTCGTAGCCGTAAAGGGGGAATGACACAAAATGTATTGGCTGCTATTACATTTGATTTGAAATTTTCCTATGTTCTAGCTGGTTGGGAAGGTAGTGTACATGATTCTCGTATTTTAAGTGATGCACTTTCATGCTCAGGAGGATTAAGAATTCCGGAAGGTAATATTTATCACAAATAGTTCTAGTAAGCTCATAGTTTATTAGTATTAATTATGTATTGTAAAATTGTAGGTAAATATTATCTTGCTGGTGCTGGATATGGCATCTGAATTGGATGTATTACCCCATATCATGGTGTCCGATATCATTTAAAAGAGTTTGGTGCTGAAGGGCTTGAAAATACAAAGGAACTCTTTAATCTTCGTCATTCATCATTACGGATCACTGTTGAACGTGTTTTGGGGATTTTGAAGAAACGGTTTCGTGTATTAGATGCTAAACCATTTTGGAATTTTCAAACTCAAGTAGATATAGTTTTGGCTTGTTGTATCATTCATAATTATATAATGGGAGTTAATCCTAGTGATTTACATAATCAAGGACTATACGGGCGTCTGAGTCTGATTCAATAATACAAACTCTCACGGAGCGAGAAGAAAGACAAGAAGCAAGAGAATGGTCTGCTAAGAGAGATGAAATTGCACAAACTATGTGGACTGATTATATGGCTAGAAATATTAGGTAGATTTAGGGCTTAGGGTTATTGTTTCTATGTTATGTATGTTTTAGTATTAAATTTTTTTTTTGTAAATGTTGGTTGGATAATGATATTGAAATTTTAGTTTGTTGGATTTTGATATATGTCTTGAATTTGTTAGATATTGATTATGTTTTAACCTTGTTGGATATTAAATTTATTATTATGTTTTAAGTTTGTTGGATATTGAAATGATTGACAATGATAATTATTTAATGTAGAATGGGTAAGGGCAACAAAGAAGGGACCTCCAAGCAATTCAGGTGGACAAAACCGATGGAACATGTTTTCCTTGAAATTCTAGCAAAGGAGGCTCGAAAAGGAAATAAGCCTTTTAATACTTTCAAAACAGTTTCTATTAATCGAGTTGTCGACGCCATTTTTGAAAGATTCCAAGTCCAATGCGATGCGAAGCATGTGGAAAATCATTTGAGGACAGTAAAAAACCAGTGGCAGATTATATGCAAAATTCGAGGTGAAAGTGGTTTTGGATAGGATGATAACATGAAAATGATCACATGTGATAGAGCGACATATGATGCAGCAGTGATGTTAATATATGTATATATATGTTAAGTATATTTCAATTTTTTTTACTTGTTATTCTAATTGTGTATAATATCCAACAGGCACACAAGAAGTACGAACCATTTTTGAATAAAAGCATTGATCATTATGATGAAATGTCTTTGGTTGTTGGCAAAGATATGGCAACAGGGAGTTTTGCCAGAACATTTGCTGATGGTAATGAAGATTCAATGCCTGTAAACTGTGACAATGAAGAGGCTGAAGAGGTAAGAACAAATGTATCTTCATCTGGCACATCCAAACGTAAAAGAAAAAGTGTTCAAGAAAGTCTCGTTGATGAACAAATTAAATTTGTGGGTGAACAACTTGGCAAAATTGCTAATGCTTTGGAACAATTTACTGCCGATAAGACATCACAGCTTTACGAACAAGTGATGTCGATGGAGGAAGAAGGATTTGATGATGACTTCTTGTGTTCTGTGTTTGATTATCTAGTGAGTCATGAATCCGAGGCCAAAGCTTTTTTAGTTAAAAGTAAGAAGCATAAAAAAATTTGGCTTCAAAAATTTTCTCAAGGTTGAAGATATTGATACTTTTATGTGGTGTAATATTATGCACTTGGACAATGTTGTTACTATGTGGTGTACTACTAATTATGTATTTGGATAATATTATTAATTTCTAGTACTCATTGTGGTTTTGAAGCAATTTATAATTATTCAATACTTGTTTTTTAACACAATTACAAATAATTTATTTGATATTAGTTTTTTCAATTTATAACGATTAATATTGTAGCTTAATAATTGAGTATTATTATAAATAAATCATTGCAATATATGTAAAAACAATTTAAAATATAAAAATTTATTAATATATATTAATATATGTAAAAACAACTTTTTTGGAAAATATTTTCAAGAAATCTGCCAAACAGCAGAAAATATTTATACAGATTCATCAAACATCAGAAAATATTTTCCAGTAAATCATTTTATAGAAAAGTAAAACATTTTCCAAAAATCATTTTACGGAAAATATTTTACTGCCAAACAAACGGACCCTTATTTTTATTTTTATTATTGGGCTGAATTCAAAAAATTGGGTCGAGGCTTCTTTCCTGGCTTAGCCCAGCCTGAAGAAGCTCAAATTTTTACTGATTATTTTGGTTTGTAGTTCAACTGCGATTTTTCTCAGGTTCTCAATTCAAATGATTCTTTTTCTACTTTCCAGACTGATTATCTGCCTAATTTCAAACATCTTTGCAAATAATCATTAATATCTTATATATTTTTTAATTTCATCAAATTCTATTTCATTCTCCTATTTGATTCTTTTCCACATTTTTACATTCACAATTTTTAGATTGAATTTCCTTTTTTTCTTTTGACTCATTTTCATATTTCTATAAATAATTCCTTGTGTTCAATCCCAAAATAGTGCGAAATGTACCACAGTTTTTAGGCATTACACCTGCTACTTATGATACGGACAAAAAGTAATCAAAACATATATTTAAAAGATTTTAACAAATAAAAAAAATTTTGTGGGCAAAACAAAATAAGAATGTCATGAATGGTACTTTACAATCCGTGAAAAAATAACAACAATGGTAAATGATAAGTTTCGTCGCTTCAACTTTGACAAAAAAAAAATGTTAAAGCATGTTGACAATAAATTTTGTCACAGTTAAGCACAACATGTTTAGGATAATTGCAAGTATCTATAATGATAAGAAAACCAACTCTGAAAGATCCAAAACAGCAGGTAAAATCATCAAAAGAACTGAGCATCCACCATACTAAAGATGACTACAACAAATTCATCCTTAAAAACTAACAAAAACAAGACTACTTGCATGAGCAAAACTAAAACTTGTACAAAACGAAACAAAAAAACTTTCACCACTTTCGTGGGAAAAATAAAGACTTATTAAACAATGAGAAACAACAAAAAAATCACATAAAATTTAAGACAATACGAGTCTAAACTGATAAATAGAACTATTTATTATTTTCAAATGCTGCCAAAACAAAAAGCAGATAAAAAGACCAACTAAGAACCACCCATTGAATATCAACAAACTAAATAAATCAAAATAAACTCATAAAATTATTTATTATTTCAAAATACATTAAAAATATAAACGGATAAAAAACCAAATAATATCCACCATTTGAATATCAACTAAACTAATTTCAAAAACAAATAAAAAGCAAAAAAAAAACTCCACCATTCGAATGTGAACAAACACTATAAGAAATTAATAATATATCCCATTTAATTGTAGAGAGTAAAACATAGATTTAGCTGTCAATGCATTTTTGAGTATCCCTACCATACAAAATTACAAAATATTATCACATGGATTAGTTCTTTCACCTCAATGCATGCTATTATGTTTGAAGCCTAGGCCTAGTATTGTTTAATTATTATTATTATTTTTATTATTATTATTATTATTGGCAAAAAAATAAAAGAAGGCCTGATTCAGCGCTCACAAAGTCCAGCATTTATCACACATATATTTTAAATACAAGGAATCACTTGGGATTTTGACAATTGTCTATATTACCTTTTTGGATTTTACCCTTTTACCCTTTTCTCATTTTATTTTGTTCTGTTTTTGAGTGACCAAATAATTGTGAATCGAATGGACTATATTTAACCTTATAATTTCTAAATTCTAAATAATAATCTTAATAATAAAGCTGGTGAAAAGTTCATCATTTTATTTCCCATATCTGTTTTACAATTTATATTCGGGGTTTGTAATTATCTCTTTCAATGATATTCTCTCCCAAATTCAAACTCATATTTTCTTTTAGAAATACAATGTGTGTTACCACTACACTCAACATTTTGGTTGAACCAATGTTTTTCAAGATCAAACCACTAGTTCACTGGTCTAACCACTTCAACTGGGTTTTTAACCTGTTCAATCAGTTCGTACCAAATCTCGATCTAACTAATTCAAAGCCACTATTCGGACTGATCCCTCGTTCAATTCCCAATCCAACCGGTCCGATCGACTAATCTAGTTCAAATAGCATTGGTTCAAACCCTCCCTCATTAATTACTTATAAAATCATACAATGATTATAAAGTAATCCTCAACTTTCAAAGTATTAGAGTCTGTTAAGCTGTTGTAACAGATTCAGTTTATTAACTAGGTTAGCAGCAGTTTCTATCTAGTTGTATGTCTATAAGTACTCCTCTCAAGTTCTTAATCAATCAAGCATTCTTCTCAAGGTTTATTCATAGAAAACAATGTGTTTATTCTTACTTTGTGTAAATTCTTTCATGGTATCAGTTGCCCTTTTCTGGGGTGTTTTTCACTGTACTCAATGGCTGCAACTTCACTTGATGTATCCGCCAATGACATGATGTCTCCAAGAACCTCTGCTCTTGTCCACAGTTCTCCATCGCCATGTTTTTCCGATGGAGAAAGGCCTTATCGCATTGTTCAATCTTTTCCTAAACATGACACAGTAAAGCTTAACAAAGATAATTTTGGCCAATGGCAGCATCAACTAAAGCTAATTATTGATGGATATGCTCTTACGGATTATGCCATTTTTACTCTTTCAATCCCGTCCTAATTTGTGCCAGCTCAAGAAGGGAAGTTAATCTCTAACCCGAATTTTGTAGCTTACCAAAAACAAGATAAACTCTTTGCCTCTTGACTCTTATCCACGGTTAGTGGCAATCTTTTGTCCTGTTTTACAGGTGTTAACATCACCCATGACGTTTGGAGCAAGGTGTGCCACTTATTTGCCGCAACTTTTAATGCCAAGGTTTCTTGGTTAAAATATGAGATTCATTCATTGAAGAAAAGGCACATAACAATAAAGGAATATTTAGCCAAAATCAAGAGTACCCGTGATCTCCTTGGTGCTTCTGGCCATCTCGTCTCCACTAATGAGCAAGTCATTATAATCCTTACTGATCTTTCAGCAGAGTTCAATTCGGTCCTTACTGTTGCGTCTTTTTCACCAGAACCTTTGATGATGGATCACCTTGTGGATATATTGTTAGATTGCGAAAGTCAGCAGCGAATGTTTGTTTTGAAGATCCCTCTCCAATCAAATATAGTTCATCATTTGCCTACTTTAAGGGATTCAACGATGGCTCCTCCAATGGTTTCAATATTTGAGTCTCGATCAACGAGCTCATTATCTCATGGTGGTCGCAGTTTTTACTACGGTCGTGGCCGGAGAAATCGTGGTCGCCCTCAATGTCAGATCTACAGTCATCTTAGACATCTAGCTCAACGGTGCTATTATAGGTTCGACCACTCAGTTAATGGTCCTCCGGTGTCGTCTTTCAATCCTCCGGCGTCGTTCTTTGATCCTTTGGCTTCGTCTCTCTTATGGCATTCTGAAAGGGTTTCGGTGGCTAGCTAGAACCTTAATCCATTCTCTGCTCATGAAATTTTTACTCCCTCGCCTTATGGGTCTTTACTTCATGGTATGTCCGCTGGGCCCTACTCTTCAATAGCCCATCTGCTTTAGTCCATCAGGTGTCTCATTTGTCCTATTTGAATGGGCCACTACACTATGGGTATACATCTGCTGCTGGGCCCGTGTTTGGATTTTCCCGTTTTGACTTGTTTGGATCTTCAGTCCATCAGGTGTCTCATTTGTCACATGTGCTTTTGTGTCTACTGCTCGGCTTGCGTTTCTGTCCACCACATATACTTCAGTTAGGCCTGCTGTTTTTGGGTCGCCTAATGCTCCTATTCATTCTGTCAGGCCTACTTTGCACAATGAAATTTCTGCTGGGCCATCTGTTTCTTTGACACATGCCTCTCTTGAAATATCCGTTTGGTACCCCGACTCTGGTGCCACCAATCATGTATGTCAAGAGGCCTCTACCTTGAATAATTTGACTAGATATTCAAGTAAAATTCCTCTGCTTATGGGTGATGGTACGTGTGCTAATATTGTAAGTATGGGTCATAGCACGATTTCTACTTCTCGTAAATTATTGTATTTAACAAATGTGTTACATGTACCTAAGATTCAAAAAAATTTGCTCTCGGTTTCTCAATTTGCTTGGGATAATAATGTGTTTTTCGAGTTTCACCCATCTCATTGTCTTGTAAAAGATATACAGACCCAAAAAAATTTGCTTTGAGGCCACACACATGAAGGATTGTATCGGTTTTCTCTAGTGTTATCTTCCATCAATATGAGATTCGTTCGAGGCACTGACATGTCTCTTCACAATACAGAGTTGGGCACTCGCTCTTCTTTTCCTTCTAAGTGTAAATTTTTTGAGTTGTGGCATCGTTGAATATTGTCAATTCGTTTTAAAAACTTGTAATGTTTTGTTGATACTAAAAAGTTACAACATGTATGTTCTACTTATCAATAAGGGAAGTCATACAAGTTACCACTTTCGACTTTCACCACTGTGTATCATCATCCATTTAATTTAGTTGTTTCAGATCTATAGGGACCTACTTCTGTTAATTCTGGGACTAGCTGGTATTATGTTTCATTTGTTGATGTTTATAGTCGGTTTACATAGCTATTTCTTTATCCAAAAGAAGTCTCAAGCTATTGATTGTTTTGTTCGTTTTCAGAAAAAGGTTAAAGTTCAGTTTGGCAAAGATATAAAGTAGTTTCAGAGTGACTGGGGTGGTGAATTTTGCTCATTTACTTCCTTATTGGCTCAGCATGGAATTCTCCATCGTGTTAAGTGCCTACATACATTCGAGCAAAATGGGATTGTCGAAAGAAAGCACCATCATATAGTGAAAGTTGGACTCATATTACTAGCTCAAGCCCATTTGCCAATAAAGTATTGGGGATATGTCTTTTCATGTATTGTTCATTTGATATATCGGTTGCCCACTCTAATTTTTCAAAATCAATATCCGTATTTAGTGCTTTATGATACTCCTCCAGAATATGACCATCTTCGTGTTTTTTGGTGTTATTGCTATCCGTATCTCCGACCATTTAATCAGTATAAGTTGGACTTTCGGTCTCAACTGTGTACTTGTATTGACTACTGCTCTCATCATAAAGGTTATTAGTGTCTTACTTCGGATGGACGGGTGTTTATTTCTCGACATGTGGCATTCGATGAGGATCACTTCTTGTTTGCTTCTTTGAGTACACTATCTGACTCTCGGCATCAGACCGGGTTACCACTGTTTTGCCTATCATCTGCACCTCGTCCCTAAATCTACCATCTTCAAATACTGCTTCTTTGATTCCCACGTCGATTTTCTCCTTCGACCTTATTTTGAACATGTCTGATCCGGTCTTAACTCCTGATGCCGATAATACTAGTCTTTGTGGTCACAGTAGCTCCAGCCCTTTCTCTCCTCCACAAGAAGTTCACATTCCTATTAATCCTCTTCGCTTTCATCCATCAATACTTATTCAGTGGTCAATCACTCGAAAGCTGGTACTTTTAAACTGAATGTGCTAAAGGTTAAACTTGCCGATCACGAACCTCGTAATATTGACAAAGCCTTTGCAAACATTGAGTGTATGATGGCTGCTAAGGAGGAGTATGATGCTTTGCTTTGTAACAACACTTAGACTTTAGTTCTCTTACCACTGGGTCGGAAGGCAATTGGTTGAAAATGACTCTTTAAGATAAAATGGAATCATAATGGGATAGTGGCTCACTGAAAAGGTAGATTGGTTGGTAAAGGGTGTTCTCAAGTTCTTGGGTGTGATTTTCGTGAAACATTCAGTCTAGTGGTCAAACCCACTACAATTTGCACCATTCTCTCTATTGTTGTATTTAAATAGTGGCCATTACGACAAGTTGATGTTAATAATGCTTTCCTTAATTGTGAATTGACCGAAGAGGTGTATATGCAACAACCTCCCGGTTATGTTCAAACAGATGAGAATGGACAATCTTTTGTATGTCAATTAAACAAAGCATTGTACGAATTGCGGCAAGCTCTAAGGGCCTGGTTCAATAACTTGAAGGCTTTTATTGTTTCCATTGGTTTTATACTTTCCAAGTCCGGTGCATTTTTATTCATTTGTATTACTAATGAGTCTCATATATATATATATATATTAGTTTATGTAAATGATATTATTATTACCAATGACTCTAGCATCAAGATTGATATATTTGTTCACCGACTTCACACTGAGTTTTCACTCAAGGACATAGGTTTTCTTCACTATTTTTTAAGTGTTGAGGTGACTTGTCTCCCAACTGGTGCTTTCGTCTTTTTCAAAGGAAATACATTCTAGACTTGTTAGAACGATGTCATATGGACAAAGCTAAAGGAGTACCTACACCTATGGTTAGTTTTTGTTCTCTATCCAAACACATGGAAACACCTCTTATTGATCCACGTGAATATCGAAGTATTGCCGGAACGTTACAATATGTGGTTCTTACTTAACCTGATATTGCCTATACCGTAAATAAAACATGTCAATTCATGCACGCTCTAACTGTTGTACATTATGTTGTCATCAAATGCATCTTACGCTACCTCTGTGCTACTATTGACTATGGGTTATAGATTTGACCTTCTGAGCGATTGTCTTTAGTTGCGTATGCTAATGCGAATTGGGGTTTAGATTTTGACGATCATTGGTCCACCACTGGGTATTGTGTGTACTTTGGTGGGAATCCCATCTCATGGTGCTCCAAGAAACAACAGGTTATTTCTTGATTGATGGTTGAAGTAGAGTATCGAGGTGTAGCTATTGCAGCCATTGACATCACAGGGCTTGAATTGTTACTACGGGAACTTCAGTTTTCTTCTGATGATCGACCTATTATTTGGTGTGATAATTCCAGTACAGTGGTTGTTGCGGCCAATCTCATTCTCCACTCTAAATTCAAGCATGTTGAACTTGATCTTTTCTTTTTTCGTGAGAAGGTTGTAGATGAGTCGTTGATTGTTGGTGAAGTTCTAGCATGTGATCAGATTGCCGATATTCTCACCAAACCATTGTCCACTTCTAATTTTTGTCGGTTCTGAGAGAAACTCCAAATCACAATGTAATAGTAGATGGGTGAATATTAGAGTGTGTTAAGTTGTTGTAACAGATTTAGTTTATTAGCTTGGTTGGTTAGTAGTAGTTTGTATCTACTTGTATGTGTATAAATACTCCTCTTAAGTTCTCAATCAATCAAGAATTCTTCTCAAGGTTTATTCGTAGAAAATAGTATGTTCATTCTTACTTTATGTAAATTCTTTCACAAAGGTAAAATCTCAACTATAGTCCTTCAACGAATTTCAATTAAAAATTAGCCATTTTTCCATTTTAGTCCCTCTACTACTTTTCCCTTCAATTTCATATAATTTCAAGTTTTGAATAAATTCTTAAATAGCCAAATATGTATCATTTCTATTATAGTTGCCTTAATTTCGAAATTATTAGTGGGTAGTTTAGATATTCTAATGCTACTTTGTACTCCTTTTAGATTTGGCTTTGCGTAATCGCGAGGCTCATGGTTAAATTAAGACTAGAAGTTTCCACCACTAATTTGGACTTTCTAAGGTACCTTAAAGTTTTCCCAATTTCCAAGTTTAATGGCACTAAAAATCTCAATTCCCAAAACTCAAATAAAATCACCTATTGCAAACTTCCACAATAATATGCAATAATCGCACAAAATTATCTAAAATGCATATTCAGGCTAAACAACAAACAAGTCTTAACTAAAATTCAAAAACACACAAACCCCCTTACCATATCTTAAATTGTATTTTAATACCTCTATTGAAAAAGGAATAAATTAGTCTTTGTACGTTAAATGAATGAGTAAAACAACTCCTTCATTAAATTTTAGTGTTTATATATAAGATATAATAACAAATTTAACTCTCAACCTTTACACGTTTATTTAATTTGACCCTTATACTTTTATTGGAAGTAAATTATAACTTTTTAAACTAGTAAGGCTAAAAGATCAAAACGATCTTAATAACAAATTTAAAAAAATCAATTAAGTCCTTTTAAAATTTAAAATGATAAAAAAGAAAATTTTAAACAAATTTTATTAAAAAGTTATAAAAATTAAAGTTAAAATTAAAATTTTTATTAGAAAATAAATATAACGACCCATTAAAATCTAATGGTTATAAAATTTTAAAAATACTGACCCTACTATTTTTATCGAGTTGATATTGTTATTATTTAATAAAAATTATAATTTTATAATTTTTTATAAATTTTTGATTTTAAATTTTAAAAGGACTTAATTGATTTTTTTAAATTTGTTACTAAGGCTTTTTGACCCTTTAGTCTTATTAGTTTCAAAATTTTGTAATTTACTTCCAATAAAACTGTAGAGGTCAAATTGAATAAATGTGTAAAATTGAAAG
This sequence comes from Gossypium raimondii, assembly GCF_025698545.1. NCBI lineage: Eukaryota > Viridiplantae > Streptophyta > Magnoliopsida > Malvales > Malvaceae > Gossypium > Gossypium raimondii. Next base: position 16,655,631 of record NC_068575.1, on the reverse strand, counting down.
CTAAATTTATTATTATACCTTATATATAAACACCTAATTTTAAAGGAGGGCTGTTGTTCTCACTAATAATCTAACATACAAGAGATGATTTGCCCATTTTATCAATGCAATCCAAGGTATAATATATGGAATTTTGTGTTACTTTTACCACACAAACACAATATAAAATGCACTAATTAACGACTCACTTCTTCTAGAATTAATGACACACAAAGCGACTTCCTCATTGTGTTGCGTTATTCTCCCTGCAATCCATAATTTCAGTCTCAACTCAGTAGCAATGGTCGCAACTTACTCAACCTTGGCTCGTGCCTCAACTTACTGACTTCGTCACCACTCCATGGCGCGGTCCTCTTCACCTACACATTCCAACATATCAAACCTAGCCATTTTACTTAAAACAAGTGTAGTTTAACTAAAATATATATACCATTTGAACACCTATCAAAAAGCAACAAAGCATGGAATGAAAGTCTCTACGGCTTGGGAGGATTGATCTAGTTAGAAGAAATAAACGATAGGCCCAAAACTTAGGTTGCTTTCTACTACTACTTATGGGTGGATGATAAACTATAAAGCGCGGTGGTGTATTTACAATCAATCAAGGTTGTTTATCAATAAGATTTTTATCTCGCTTTTTTTTTTTCTAAGCAAAATGGTGAATATTGAGACGAGCAGAATATTGGTGGAGTAGTAATGTAACTGGACGATTTAGTATGGAGTTTGATAGATATGAGAGTCTTATAACAGGAAGTAGAGTCATGCAGATTATTAGTTGATTGTGTTTTGGGGTTTTTATGGTATGAAAGTACTAATGAGTAGCATTGATAGTTGTGTAGTAGCTGTCACACAATTGTTATTGTCGTCAAAATTTTATGGTAGGGATTCATTGTTGAATTAATGGATTAAGAAAATATTTGATATATAATGGGATGAAACTCATATTTGGAAGTGTAAAAGATAGGTGTTTTAGGTAACAAAATGCACCAGATGATCTTGTATGATTCATGGAGGATGCAAAATTAGCCATTGAATGAAATTTTGATTGGATTGGATGCTTCAAATTGATGTTTCAAGGTGCTACTAGAAATGAAGGGCTAAGATTGATAATAGGGAGAATTCTAATAGTTTTTTTTTTTAATTGGTCACACTGTATGAAAATTAATGTTATAACTAAATTGGGTTTGATAAAATAATTTTTTTTCTTTGTTTATTTTTAAATTTATTTGTGTTTGGTTCATGCTCGTTAACTATTTTAAACTGTGTACGTATCCATTTATTTAAATTTATGTGTTGATGTTTATTTGTTTAAGTCATGTTCGTAAACATTAAACAAACATATTTACAAATAGACCTATTCATGAGTCAGGCCACTCGGACCGACTTGAAGGTCTGCCCGAAATGTGGGAGGGGTTGGGCAAAAATATAGACCCAAAAAATAAGTTTAGACAAAAAAAAATGCCTGTTTTAAAAAGTTTCGGGCCTTGGGTAAGACATTTTTGGCAAGGGCCCGGCCCGGCCCGAATTCACTAAAGGACCAAAAAATTTGTTTTTTTTTAATATTATTTTCTTATTGTTTTCTCCCTATTTTGGTACAATTTTACTATTATGTTGCTACTATTTTTTTTTTGTTATTGTTTGGATATTGTATAAAACTTATTTTATTGTTAATTTTGCTATTATTTTAAAGACATTTGTTAATTTTGTTATTATTTTAGAGGCATTTACTTATTAAGTTGCATATATCTTTGTGTTATTTAAATATATATTTTTAAAATTTTATTTTCAATTTATTGGGAAATATTTGTTTTGATGTTTTTAGTATTTTTTATGTATTATATATAATTTAAGACTATATAAAAAATAATATAAAATTAATATGGCGGGCCAGGTCGGGCCCAGGTTTTAATATTTTTATTCGGGTCGGGCTTGGGTAAAATTTTAGGCCCATTTTTCGGGTCGGGTCTGAGCCTAGCAAACGAACCTAAATTTTTAGTTGAGCTCGGCCCGGCCAATGCACACCTCTGTTTACAAACAATGTTTATGGATAATAAATAAACAATAAACAAACATATATATTATCCTTTTAGATATGAAATAATCAAATAAAAATATAAATAAATAAAATGAGCACACAAACAATAATAACTAAATAATAAATAAGGTTTAAACGAGTTTTAAACAAATTAATTTATAAACATAAATAAACTGAATAATTTTCATTTGCCTTTGGTTTGTTTAATAAATAAGTCTTAAAATTTTGCTCATTTTATTTATTTAACTAGATAAACTAATATAAATTGAATCATTTTAATAGTAATTAATGAGATATGTGTGTTTGAAGGGATTGATGAATTATGACCGTTGATGATCCAACTTTTTTAAATTATCAAGTTAACCCCCAAATATAGTTTGTAAGAAAATGATTGGAAAATTTGTAGGATGAAAAGTTAACCCCCCAAACTGGGCATGTTGCATGTTACATGAAAAATTGAAGGACAATGCACATGGGAATCTTAAATTCCTTTGCTTTATACATCGATAAACCCATCAACAAAAAAACGTTGAATTAATTGGTTTAAGTTGATATGATTATCAAAAATTATGGGTCAATTATACATATTATCATCAAATTATAAAAAAATTCATTTTAGGCATTCAAAATAAAAAAAAGTTTATAATTTAAACACACATATTATATCATTTAATATAATAATAAGTTTGGTCCTTAATTTTTATATATTATATCAATTATTAAGAAAACCTTAAAATTTACAAATCGTCTCAATTTGATCTTAATTCTAAAAACTCAAAATAATATATATAAATACATAAATATTTTCAAAAATAATATTTGGGAGGAGATCCGATGGGGTGGGGGTGGTGAGAGGTTTTATTTAATATTAATATAAAATTTAAATTAATTCTTATATTTTTGAAATTATATATTATTATTTAAAATTTGAGGTTAAATTTATTATTATTATTTAATATAAAACGGAATGCTTGACTGTCAAATTACATTGCTCTATAAAGTTACATAAAATAAGGATCCAAAAAAGAGCAATGTCGGATATAATAATTAAAAATTGAAGGCAGTCCAAGTAAGGTCATATTCGGCGCTTGCAAAGTCCAGCATTGATCACATATATTTTGACCAAACAAAGAGAATCACTTGGGATTTTGGCAATTATCTATATTACCTTTTTTCTGAGTTTACTCTTTTACCCTTTTCTGCTTAAATAATGAGGTTGTTGTTCTTTCACTTTCATTATTTTGTGTATTTGTGAATTTCACTCTTCATTGTGATGTGAGGTCAAGCATCCATTTCCTTTTTCTTACACATATTTATAATTGAAAGTCCAACAAAATATTTACTTTAATTTATTTCCATTTTTAAACTCATTTTAGCATTAAAGTTTTAAATTTATTTAAATCATATCAATTTAGGTTATTTTTCAAATTCAATTTATCAAAACAAATTTATTTCTATTTTTAAAATTATAAAAGGAAAATAATATTTTATATAATGTTTGGTGATCAAATTTTCATTTTATTTACAAAAAAAATTCCAAATAGGGCACCTGTCGTTAATTTGGGATTAAGCAACGTTTCTATATACTCATTTTAGTCACTTAACATTACTAAATTTTCATTTTGATCACTTATTTTTAAAATTTAATTTTTTTAAATTGAGTTTTACAAAAACATAGGATTTTAGATGGAAAAATATTATAACTTTTATAACCATGAGTTCAGAAATGAAAATGAGTTTTACAAGGAAATCAGTTAAAGATAAAACTTGGAGTTTCATCTTTGTGGTTGATTAACTCAATTTTCTTAAAACTCAAGTTTTTCTTTTTCGAAAAAATAAATTAATTTTGAAAAAATAAAGAAGAAAATGAGTGGCTAAAATGAAATTTTACTTAAGTCACTAAATGGGTGTACAATAATATTAACTAACACCAAATTAGCGACGGGCGCTAAAATGAAAACATTTTGTATCGACAATGCCCTATTTGCAAAAAATTTTAGTGACCAAAATGAAACTTTATGAAAGTTGGGTGCTCAACTATATAATTTATCATAATAGAAAAGGTAATAAGGTAAATTAAATGCTGGAAAATTCAAAGAAAAACGAAGGGCATTTATGAAAAGTCATTATAAAATAACTCAATCATGTTATATACATTCTTTCTTGCTCGCATATTTTTGTCTCTCTCTCTCATAGTTGTCTGCTTCTCTCTCTTACCATTTTAACAACTCATTCTCTGCATCAGCTTTTCTTTAACAATGCAGGTAAGCTAAATTTCTTCTTCTCTTCATGTCTTCTGTGTTTAATGAATCTAAAAACTGGTTCTTTTTCGTTATTCTGAATTAAAAATGTTTTCTTTGTTGTGTTTCTGATGTTGGGTTTTTCAGACAAGAACTGTACAAGTGAAGAACCTGTCAGATCTAGCTACTGAGAGGGAGATTCACGAGTTCTTTTCTTTCTCTGGTGAAATTGAGCACGTTGATATCATAAGGTATGTCATTCTTTCCTTTCTTTTCTCTTCTTTTTTTCTGGTTTTTCTTCTATGAAAGGGTTGTTGAGTAATGAATGTGTTTGGTGGCTGAGAAAATGTGAGAAGATGAAAGAAAGTTGGAATTTTGGATCTTAAGTCTCCCTTTTGTGGGCCAAAGTTTATGTTTTTTTTAAAATTGAACTTCAAAAAATAAAAACAAAAACTTTTGTTGAATTTTGACTCTCTTTTATTGTTTATTCTATGTCAACTAACCTGGTAGGTAAGGGCAGCTTTGGATTTTTTTTTAATTTTCATTTTTTGTTGCAATTTTTTTTCCATGTTTTTGGATAAGTTCAAGGGAAGAAATTTGAAACAAAATTTGGGGTTTCTTTGGGTGTTCTTAAAGGCTAAATGGGCAAGAAGTAGGGGTTTTCTGGTTAATTTAGGTTGCTGTGTTGTTTTATGGTTATTGCAGTGAAGCTGGTCAATCAAAGACTGCATATGTTAAATTCAAGGATCCGAAAGCTCTTGAAATCGCCTTGTTATTATCGGTTCGTGCTTAATCCGGTTTAACTTTTCCTTTTGTTAAATAGAGTGCTATTGATGAATGGATTTACTTTTCTTCTTGCCTTTGTAATACTCAAATATTGGTTACATTATCAAGCAATGCCTTTCCTTTAATTTCGTTGTTTGAACCGAGATTGCTGAAGTTATCCCAAAAGTAGGTTGCTTATGCCTTCTTAAAGTAAATAAAGTATTAGAACTGGTTGAATTGCAATAAGTAGCTTCTAAAGTAATTCTTAAATAATAAAGCAATGTCAAGTTGGAAAAGTTGCCTGATTTAATATCCTTGAAGTTAATTTTTCCTCACAGGATGATCTATATTATAAGAAATAATGATGCATTTTCATGGTTGGATTCGAGCTAAACTTGTTTGATAAGAAATAAATAAATTCGGATGCCCCTAGTAAGACAAGTCCCCCATTGGTTCCCTCTTTTTTATCGGATACATTAGCCATGTCAGAACAAATTGAAATCCTTTCCTTCTTGTTTTCAAATTTCTGAACATACTCTTTCATCCCATCAGCTGTATGACTCTTTGATGTATGGTGTGCATTTATTAAGATTTTCCGTGTTTGTGTTTTCTGCACAAATGACTGTAGGAAGTGACATTTGTAAATCTTGTTGCTGCAGGGGGCAACAATCGTTGACAAGATTGTGACGATAATTTCTGTTGAAAATTATGTACCAAAACTTGAGATTCATGTAAGTTGACAGAGAGGTTTTGCTTTCTATTTTTAATTGCATTTAGTGAAATTCATATATTTTTTTTATTGCAACTTGTCTAGGAATCAAGAGCAGCGGACAACATTGTGTCTATTGCTCCTGCTGGGCATAGTGCATCAAATGATGAGGTACAGATTTTAAATTTATATTGCATAGAAATATTTCCTAGTTGCATGGGCTTGCTAAGTACGGTAAAGAGACAGGAAAAACAGGTCGATGTGTCGTGCTCAATTCGTTTTGATGTATATAGCTGGTTTAATATGATATTGTGACTAGTTGTTTAGCTGAATCAAGTAGATTTTAACTTTCAAGTTCTCACAAAAACTACCGGATTAAAGAAAATGCAATCCGGAACTTTCGTGCACTTGATAACCCTCTACTGCCACAATGATACGGAAGGAGGTCAACCGAAGATATATCAAATTCCTGTCTTTGCCCACCCTTTCTGCCATGTTTAACTAAGTCAGAGCAAGTGGTTTCTTTAACTAGATTTTTGCCGTTTGAATCTGAAATTAATAGTTTAGTTTACGACTTGGGTTGTCGGTCTATTTCAGCAGGGCAGAACGAGTCCACCTGGCAGTGGAAGAATGTATGTTAGTAGGGCGCAGGATGTTGTTGCTAGCATGTTGGCCAAAGGTTCTGCCATACGACAAGATGCAGTTAACAAAGCTAAGGCTTTCGATGAGAAACATCAATTGAGAGCCAGTGCATCTGCCAAGGTCATGTCGTTTGACCGGAGAGTCGGGCTGACTGAGAAACTGACTGTAGGAATCTCAGTGGTTAATGAGAAAGTAAAATCAGTGGATCAAAGGTTGCAGGTGTCGGATAAAACAATGGCTGCAATATTTGCAGCAGAGAGGAAAATAAATGACACGGGATCAGCCGTCAAATCTAGCAGGTACGATTTCTCCTTCCCAAAACCATGCAAGTTCAAAGACAATAATGAGGGAAAAAGGGGGTTACAATCCTTCTAACCAGCTTTGTCCCTGTGTTATCATAACATCGAGGTACTTCGGTTTATTCTGGACAGGTACATAACTGCCGGTACAGCTTGGCTAAACGGTGCGTTCAGCAAAGTTGCAAAGGCTGGGCAGGTTGCTGGTACAAAAACCAAAGAAAAGTTCAACCTAGCCATGTCAAACTTGACAGCCAAGGTATGTCATTCCAGTAGCACTCTGAACCTAAGAAACAACGGTCACGTTCCATGCTAATCATGCCTTTAATTTTGTTGGTGTGCAGGATGGAATTGCAGTGTAAGATGGAAATTTATGGTGTTAAGGTCGCATGGCATCTCATCGGATGCCTTGTAACAATGTTTCATCGGGTGGAGATTCTTGTGGTAGAGTGCACAAAGTTGTGTTCAGTTTTGGGTATTGTGGTGTATTTGATTTGAGGTTTTGTTTACAATATTATTCTTTGATTAGTAGAGGGTATTGTGTTGTAATTTTCAAGCCTTCTAGATTTGGTTTTCAGCTCAGGAAAAGGAAAAAGAAGCTGTAATTCATGTTAGCATTCTGCACTCTCACTCTTTTTTCTGTTTTTAAGTTTTCTGCCTTAAAAGACGAGACCTCAAATTGCAGTATTATGTTTTTTTAGATTGATGTGAAATTGAAGCTCGACTAAAACTCCATCTCAATTTCAGACCCAAAATAAAAACAATCAGATTACTAGTCTTCATTTTATTAATTTTTTTTAAAAAAATGCCTTAAAAATTCAATTAGATTGGCTTAATTCAGTTCACTGGGATGACATTATTATTCTTTAACTAAACTAATAATATTTTATTTGCATTTTCTAACTTTATATAAAATTAACTTAATTATAATTAATAAAAAATATAAATATAAACAATTTTATAAATGGTTATATCATTTAATTAAATGATATAATTTTGATAAAAATTTATCTTTAAATATTGTATTACTTTTTGGTCAATAATATATTGTATTAATTTATTATTATATTTATTACTAAATATAATTAAATATAAGTAATAAATTAAACCAAAATGTTTCCAAACTTATTAAAACTATGTGTTAAAAGTATTAAAAGTTTATATGATATTTAATTTAATTTTTGGCATAAATATTTTTTTTATTTTTTCTCTCGTTCATTTCTCATCTTCTCTCACTCATTAATTTCCATCTCTATTTCTCTTAGGGATGACAAAATACGACCCACCCAATAGATTTTAAATCGACCAGCTTCTAATGGAGTGGATTTTTTTTAATAAAAAATGCAAGGTGGTGCAAGGTGAATTTTTTCTTTTGGATAATGGGTATGGAGTGGATATGATAATTGCTTGCCCCGCCCCGCTCAACTATATGAAAGTATCATTTTATCTTTGTATATATGAACAATTAAAAGGGTAAAAATGTAAAATAAAAAATAATATATTTTATGTTTAATTTTTTTTTGAAGAATTATGTTTAAATAATTACTCGACTTAAAAATGATTGAAAATATTAAAGATAAGCCGTAAAAAAATAAATTGAAGCTAAGCGGGGTGAGGCGGGAGTAGATACATCCAACATCCATAGAAGTGATAGTAGTTTTTAAGATTATGCATCCATAGTGGAGTAGGGTGAGTGGTGGAGTAGAGCGTGTTAATTGTGGAGCGGTGGTGGAATTAACAATATCCACCCATTCCAATCCATTGTCATCTTTAATCTCTCCGTTATAAATGCAACAAAATACAACATGCATCATCTCAATTTTTTTCCCTCTATTTCTCAATTCCTCCTTCCTTCCTTTCTCTCTTACCTAGCCAACATAGACACCCAAAAATATTGCTTTCTATGCCTCAATTTTACATTTAAGCATGTTGATGTGTTGTTGATGTGGTTAAGGAAGATGAGAAGAACAAGAATTGATGGTGCTAGTAGGAGTCAAGATTTATATTTAGTCTTACCAAGAGCCTTCCGGTGACTGAGAGATGTATATAGGTATTAATGGACAAGTATCTTTTCCTTCGGTATTCACTGGATGAGTAATGAGTTCTTATAAACACATGATGGTATGTACTCTTTAAGCATGGCCCTTAAGGCACGTGTTATCTTGTTTAAGTCATCTAGTTTGTAATGTTAGATAATTAGGCGGGATTTTTACTGTCTTCCTAGAAGTGGACCTTGACAAGGTGTACGTTTAATGAGGTCTTTGATAGAAGATAATGGGAGTTGGTTAATCGTGATGGGGTGTATAACAATTGCCCCCACCCTAAGTTGAAGAGAGGATATAAAGTGAGCTTCCCTGAAAATTTTTCTTCTTTTTTTGCGTGTGAGGTGTACGTGTGATTGTGGTTTGGATAGATATTTAAAAAGGTGCACGTGAATTTGACCAAGAGAATGTATCATTTGAGTGGCCAAAACCTATCGCTTTATTTGTTAGGATTGACATGTGTCTAGTTTTTATTCGTCATATTAGTTGGTTCTCATTGATTGGGGGAAGAGAGAGGTTATAAATTTGAAAGTTAGGAGAGTGTGAGGCATTTTGCTTAAGCCATTTCATAAACCTTTCTTTTGCATCATTCTTTGTGTGATTTCTAATAGTTTTGTGGGTTGGAGGCTTTTGTGCTTTAGGTGAGAAATTTGCATTTAGGAAAAGGGTTTTTTCATTTGATAAGAAACATTTTACCTTATATTTTGTATTATGATTATAGATTTGGTTGCGATTTAGGTAGAGGATAGGGTAGATGAATTTGTCTTTTTTTTTAGGGCTTATAGCTATTAGGAGTTTCGATTTGACAATAGATTTGAAAATTGGCTACTTGGGATTTGAGTTAGAGAATTCAAAATTTGAGTTCGTTATTCTAGATGAACCATGACATTTAAGTGATACTGAAGATTTGGTTTTGGCATCATCTGTTCGAAGCACGACTTCATTTATCCTTACCTTTGTTCTTTGCAAGGGTATTAAAGTCATACCATATTGCACTTGGGCAACTAACGAGGTATGGGTGATGGATATTAGAGACTTTCTTCATTGAATGTAGAAAGCAAGGGGAAGAACCCTTGATAGAAGTATCCCAAAAATTCTACCTTCTAACTTTATATATTGAACCCCGCCAATGAGGAATGATATATTTTAAAGCATGCCCTCAACATGAGTCAATTCTAATAATTTTAGCTTCTAGTAACTTGCATTTAGATTGATAAAAATTTATATGATGTCGATGTGGTTAATGGAAGATGAGAAGAACGTAAATTGATAGTGTTATTAAGAGAAATCAAGGTTCACACTTAGTCACGCCGAGGGCCTTTTAATGACTAAGAGCCATATAGGTACCCTAGGGACAAGCGGCCTTTCCTCGAGCATTCATAGGATGAGTCATGAGTTCTTATAGACACATATGTTGGAAAATTAGGCGGGATCTTCACTCTTTTCCTAGTAATGGACTTTGGCGAAGTGTGTGTTCATTGAGGTCTTTGGTTGAATATGATAGGTGCTGGTGAACTATGGTGAGGTGTATAACAAAGCATGTTTCTCTTTCTAGTATCTACGCATTCACCCGGATTTAAGAGGGAACTCAAAATTTAGTGCACATTTGCAAATCTTAGCAGTGGTGGCGCCATCTTTGATTGTGATTATTATTCTTTTTTATCTAAAAACTTTACCCACACGAACCACACTAACAATTGTTGGTTGTATTGTCCTCAGTTTTGCAATGTTTTGGTGGTCATTTAATAAATTGTGAAGGGATATTTTGGGAAGATGGTTTCTTTTGCTATTCTTCATTGGAGCCGAGTAGTCATTCTTAGGGTTAAGTGTTGGATGCCTATTAAGTAATTTCACACAATAAAGTAAAAATGGAGAATCATGAGTAATAACATTACATTGAACCAAAGAAGACAATATTGAGAAACACACAAAAGAAAACAACGTTGAAAGCAATTGGACAGCCGGAGAGATGCAAAGAAAATGGCATCTGCCAATTTTTAATTGCAAAAAAAGGTGTAGAAAACTGGTTAAGCAAGCTTTACTTCTTTTTGTCTGGCAAATTAAACAACCAAAAATTGACTTCCAACCATTTTTTTTTATTTCTTTTACTTTGACAGTTGGGGCTCATGTTATGTGGGATGCAAAAGTCCAATCACATAACTCTTACAACAGAAAAATAAGTCAATATCTAGGCTGGTTAGGTACTTTTTTGGGAGGGGGGTGGTTCATTAATGTTGATTATTAATTTTTTTAATTCGTGTATTTGTATCATCGTATTTTATAATTTTAAACAAACTAATAATTTGAATTAAGTAGATTTTGAAATGTTTTTTTTTTTTTGAGTTTTATATAAAAAAAGAAAGAAAATATGAAATAGTTGGCTGACTTGGTTTATAATTTTGATGATGAGTTTTATTTTCTAGTTTACGACACGCCAAGCTGACAAATTGACATCTTTACCTAGAATTGCAAGCGAAAAGAACATGGAAACATGTTAAATCCCCAACATTAAATCATTAGAATGAAAAGAATAATGTATAATTACTATATCGCATATACGTTGCCATGAAGTCTCCATTCACTCTATTTTTATATAAAGTGTTGTCATGTCACCATTTTTTTTATTAGTGAAATTTCAATTAAATAATAAAATTTAATTCAAGGAACTGAGTTTAAAAATTCCAAATTAAAGGTAAAGTTAAATATTATAAAAAGAAATAAAAAAAAATGTTGGGTATTACGTCCAGCTACATGCATGTGAGCTTCGCAAGTTGCATTATTTTTGGCGATTTATTTCAAGAAAACTGGCGTTTTTATTTATGTTTTCTGGGACTTCCTTTATTTTGTGTATTCATAGCGCTGTAGCAAGAAAAATATCATTTGGATTAGTTAATCAAAAATCGATAGTAATCCAGTGTCATATATTGGAGTTGGGTGTTACTTCACCTTACTTCTATTCTTATTTGAATACATCATTAGGCAAAAGAATAAATGAAATATCCTATTCTAATCTCAGTAAAACCACAAAGATAAAGGTCACAAATATTATTTTAAAATATATTAGAAATAATAATATCGTATTACAATTATTTTTACATTGGTAAAATTACTATGGAAGCCCTTGTATTAAGAAGTGGATTGTATTTTTCTTCTCTACTCAAAAAATAGATAAATTAACCTCTATTAATTAAAAAAAAAAAAGAGGTGTAAATTAACCCTTTCGTTAAAAGTTCCTGCCATATGTTTTGTTAACTAATGACTTGGTTTTTAGTTCTTTTTTATAGGAGTGAACGGGAAATAAAGAATAAGTTAGATTAGGTAAAAATATCATGGAAGCCCTTGTAGTAGGAGTTCGATTATATTTTGCACCTTCTACACAAACAAATGGACAAATTAGTCTCTATATGTTAAATCAAAGAATAAATTGATTCTTCTATTAAAGATTCCTTCAATTTCTACTATTAAGTGATGAGGTCAGTGACAGAGTATCCAAACAGCAAACCATGTGTACCTCTTGTTGACGTGATATTTTGCTAAGTCAATAAATATTTAAAAAATTAAAAAACAACTTTTAATAAATATTCTATGAATCACATCCAGGTTGAGTTTGGAAAAAATTCTAGATAATTATTAAAAAATATTGAAATTAATAAAAAATATTAAAAAACTACGTTCATAATGAACTTGGACAAAATATTGTCCAGTTTCAAATGAGGCTACACAACCATTTGTCAAGGCTTATTCTGAAACAATTTATTAAATAATTATACTATAACACCCCAACCCTGGCCTAAATGATACGACCAGGTTGGAGAGCTACATTAAACCATTTCTGGAAAATCCAACTTTTAGTAATGAAGGTCAAACAATTCAAAGTCATATAAAGGATTATAAACAATCATAAAATCTAGTCATTAAAATCAACAAGCTTAGAAAGAAGTAACTATAAAAATATTGATAACATAATAAGATAATTGAGTAGAATGACTGAGCTCTCGATACGCTGACCCGATCAAGTCTGTGGGTTACCTGAAATCTAAACATACAAATAGATGAGTTTATAATTCAGTGTGCAACTTAAGTATACAACCAACAAAATTATATATATATGTATCAGTTAGATATTTGATTTCTCTTTACTCAGACAATTCTCTCAAATCGAATACAGAGTCCGAAACAGAAGATATGCAAAATAGTTGCAAAACAAATCAGATACAGATGTAGATTCCTACTCCCATTCACTACACGCCATCTTCGATTATCCCAACACACCATATAGGATACCAAGTACCCATCCAGCCCTACACACCACTTAGTGTTGGTATGACATGTTTAGAATGATTGCAGACTAGCTACTATGCAATAAATCGCCAGAACCAAATTTGCATGTAGCTTAACCACCAGAATCAACAAATAACTAATGGTTCACACTTCCTCCTTTATCACAAATCCCAACCCAGTATAGTTATTCAAATGCACATATAGTTATTCAAATTCAAATCATGTGCGCATTAAACAAATCATGCTGAATTAACAGATATTACAATGAATACAAGCACAGATAGCAGTTTATTCATCATTTGGTCCTCATATGACAAGGTATTAAACTTAATTCAGATCACACGAGCCCTACAGTAGGCCTACGTTCAGCTAGAACGACATCTCGATTTTTGGCCCACACGGCTGTATGGATTCACATGGCCTGGATGGCTAGTCGTATGGTCTACACAGCCTAGCACAAGCTCGTGTGGTCAAATTTATTACCACATACGACCTGTCACACGACCGTGTGACTTAAAACAGTAAGTTACATGGCCAAGCACATGCCCGTGTGACTCAGATGCCAAAAATTCCCTTACAAGGCCTGGACACACACCCAAGTCTCTGGCCTGTGTGACTCTAATTCCAAAATAGTGAGTTACACGACTTGGACACACTCTTGTGTCTCTGGCCCGTGTGACCCTAATTTACAAACAGTGAGTTACACGGCCTAGACACACACTTGTGCCTCTAGCCTGTGTGACTCTATCTGCAAAACAATGAGTTACATGGTCTACCACATGGCCTAACACACGGTCATGTGACTCACACGGCCATATGGCATCGACAACCATGGATTCTGACTTCTGATGTTTGTAGAAATTCAGGTTTTCATTACACATCTGGTACGATTTTGACGTAGAAGCAATAGAGATGACCCCGAAACCTAAAAATGACAACCAACTGTCCCATTCAGAGAAATTAACTGAGTCAAAATGTTAATTTAACCAACAATTCAAAATTACGTCGAAAACTTCAACACACAAACTCCGAAACAAAATTTGTTCACTTACCGACGAACAACATCAACTAATCGAAACTAAAGCGTTGGAGGAATGCTCCCTTTAATATTCTCGCCTAAATCAACGAACCAATTGAAAGATTAATGGAGAACTCATACAATTGGCAGTATTATTCAACCATAATGAGAGTAGACGAAATTTAGCGAAAATAGAGGAAACAACGGCAACACGTACACTAATAATCTTTCAATTGAACAACGACAAACGCAAACTTCTCGATTATACTCGTCGCAAGTCACAGAGACAAGCAAAAAGGAAATGCATAGAGAGAAAAAAAAACGGTATTGAAAGAAAGAAGAAGGGAAAAGAAGAAAAACAAACGTAAAATGAAAAAGGAAGAGGGAAAACAATTTGATAATTTAAAATAACTAATTTTTCTTATAGGTTAGTAAAAAAAAATATGGTCCCTTCTTGCTTACATAAAGACTCAAACATAAGACCATAGAGTATATAGAAGCTTAACCATTGAACCAACAAACTCATTCTTGATACAAGTTAACGTAGAATCAAACTTAAGTCGAAAGCTCACGAATAAGGGTTATATCAAAATAAAAAATTAAAATTCAAGAAGGAAGACTCAAACCCCTGATCTTAACCACCTAAACAGAGTACTTAGCCACAAAGATTTAATTATAACAAAATTTAGCAATTAGACATTCAAATTTTTGGGGTGTTACATATACAAAATTATAGAAAGTTGTTTAAAAATTATAATAAATTATAAATAATTATTAAAATTTTAAAAATTAATAAAAGTATTATAAAAGGTTACTATTATATATGTGTGCAAATATTTCAATTATAAGAAACTAATAAAAAATATTAAGAAGGGTAAATTACCAAAATAGTCACTTTTGTTTACCTCAGGTTAAATATTCTTTTTTATCAAAGATTCTATCAATTTCTACTATTAAGTAATGACATGGATGACAAAGCAACCAGACATTGACACGTGATGTGTCATGTGTACTTGTCTTGACATGACAATATTTAAAATTAAAATATCCATTAAAATTAATTATTTAAAAAATCGCATCTAGGATAAACCTAAACAAACTGTTTTTTGAATAATTATAAAAATTTAAAATATAGAAAATTATTAAGAATTACAAGAAATTGGGAATAATGATTCATTTTAAAAATTTATTAAAATTATAAAAACTATATATATATATATATGTTTAAAGAATTCAAATATACATACATACACGCATACATATATTTCTATCTTTTAATAAAGATATATTTTGTTAATCAAGTTGATAAGTGCTATTTTATTATTTCTTATAATTCTTAATAGGGTAAACTATCAAAACAATCACTTTTGTTTACCTCAATTTACATTTTAGTCACTTATGTTTGAAATGTTACATTTTTAATTTGCTCTTTGATTTAATGTATAAGGACTAATTTGTCCATTTGTTTGAGTAGATGGGCCAAAATACAATCTGACTCCTAATTCAGGGGCATCCATGGTACATTTACCTAATCCTACTATTTCCAAGTCACTTATGTAAGATTTTTTTTTTAAAGAAAAGTCATACTTAGCAACACATATAAATAGAATTTTTAACAAAATGACTAATTATACTTTTTGCTAACATATAAAAATTAATTTATCCATTTTTTGAGTATACTTACCTCCTAGTATAGCGGGTGTAACTTTTGCCTACTTACATGCATGTTTTAGATAATTACCCTTTTAAAAGTTTTCAGAACATATAATATCAAAATTATAGTCTAGGTTATGAGTGGTAAATCTTGGCATTTGGTTTGGAGTGCTATTTCATGGACCATGTTCTTCTTGCTATAACTTTTTCTTTTATTAAATCCCATACATTTTTTTTGCTAATATATTTTCTAAAAAGTATGATTGAATTCAATTTGAAAATTTATTAAAATTTATTTTTATAAAATAATAAGCATTAATAAAAGGGAGCTTTTAAATTTTTATATTTTATGTAAAATTTAGAAAACGTTTGAACTTAATGCACTACTATAACCTTCAATACTTTAACATTACTATTTCAAACAAAGCCTCATTTGTTTTTATATTTTTTAATAAACATATTTGTTGTATAATTTTTTACCCACATCGTAGGTGTATCATAATCTATATTATTTTATAAATATATTTATTACATAAATACTATAATATATAATATATTAATTAAATTTTCTATCTTAAACAAACTCTTATATATGTATAAACCAAGCAAAAAGATTCTTTATTTGATATCCAAAATATAATAAAGATAACAAAATTCCATAAATAAAAGACTCAAAGCGACAAAAGTCCCCAAATAAGTATTATGAGATTACTATAGAAGCGTATTTTTTATCATTAACACAATGTGTTCGAATAAAGAAAATTTTGAACTATCAAGTGCACAATTTTCTTGATTACTTGCAAATCAAGCAATGAAAAATAAATAAATAATATAATTTAAAATCTTAATATATGGTTTAAAATTTGTTCAATTCAATTTATTTAATATAGATAAGCACATGTAAATATATAAAGAAAATTGTCACACCGAATTACTATGTAAAATCTTTTACCATTATTGAATTTAGTGTCCTAAATTAACTGATATAAACTCAATATAAAACTAAGCTTTTATCTTTAAAAAGGAAAACCTAAGCCTACTATGTAGGCGAAAATAAGAAAAGAATATATTTAAATGTTAATTCTTTTAATATTTATGGTATCAATTTTATATATATTTGGGGTTTGTGATTACCTTTCCTAATAATGTTAATGATAAATTTTTTTATAATAAAGTAATAATAGTTTTTAGGCATATGTCTCAATTTGACCTCTAGATTATACTTGTTTTTTCATATTAGTATCTGGTTTTTTTACCTAAAATATGTCTCCGCTATATATTCTAGTCCAAATGTTAAATGGTGTTAAACAAAAAAAGGGCCAATGACATTGTGCCACTCAGTTGAATGGTATTAAGGTCTCTCCAATGTTTGAGTTATCAAATATATTATTTTCATTTTATATTTTATAATTTTCTGAAAATATTATATTTTTATTTTTTATACAAATGCTTAAAACTACACATAATTCCTCCTCAACCCTTCAATAGGAAGATAAATTAAATTTTGACCTCGCAAAAATTTAAAATTACCCTTAAGAGAAAGAATAATAGTATATATACAATCGATGAAATAGTTTACATAATAATAAAAAATGTAAAATATATTAAAGTAAAGATTTTGTTGGAGTGGTAAATGTAAATTTTTGTAAATGTTGGCGCATGGGTTCAAATTCACCACATGTAAGATTTTCTTGGTTTTGTTAAAAATATAAAAAGACAATAGTATCCTCATAATAACATAACTTATTTTAAATATGAAAGGGCATTTTATAATTTCTCATACTAAATTGATGTCTAGTTGACTCATGACACCTACTCAAAAATAGGATTAAATAATAGTATAAATAAGTCCAAAACTAAACACATGTATTAACAAATATTTTTAACAATAAATTCTAACTTTTTAACATATATATATTTTAACAAATTGATCACCAAACTAAACCTATATTGTAACACATGGTTTAACAAATATTTTTAATAAACAGTAAACAAATAGTTAACCTTACACATGTATAACAAACATTAAGCAATATAAAACTGTTATAGCAGACCTTATAGCTTGCTACTGGTTAGTTCGTAAATCTCAACCTGGCAAACTATGCACCTTTTCACCTATGAACCTCAACCTAGCAAATTATGCATCTCTGTTAACACTAAGGTTACATGAGGACCATGTGGAAACTTAGAGTAATTAATTATTAGTCACCCTGACATGTCCCATCCTAGGACATCACCGTCACTGCCAAGGGTATCAAAATAGACTTCCACATCAACAATCTTAGGACACATAGCCAAATTTGTCCTCCACTATAAAATAGCTATGCAAATAGCTCACAAACTCCGTTTGTATATAAAGTATTTTTCAACCCTTCTATAACCATTCATTAGTTAGTTAGACACTCCCGTTATCCAATCTAATTCAAGACCCCTCTAGTAGCCACTCCATTAGTAAGGGGGCTCTCATATAAAGATTTATTGATTCCCTTCCACTACTTTAGTTTTTCCTTGAATCCTAGACGTTAGGAGATGTTAAGAGACGTTAGGATTTCAAGTTTTTTGTTGATCAGGCGACACTCGGAATTGAACTGGGGAATAAGGGATTCGCAATCCCCCGCCTTATCGCTCGGCCATGTCACCAAAAGGCTACAAAAAAAAAGAGTATCTCCCTTTTATTTTTCATTTTTAGATCGAATCCATACATTCAATTGGTTATAGTATCTCTAGACACACAATATCTAAAAAATTTTGATGGGCATCGAAATCACCAAATAAAAATTCTTACGACAAAATAATACGAAATAGTAGTATAGAGTAGTAGGGTCGAATCCATAGGGATTGGTTATCTAATTTCGTCTTTTCTTATGAACATAATTACTGTCATGACAATAGTCATGCCCACGACTCGTGACGAGCTTGTAAGAAAAAAGAAATAAAATAAATAATGAGGGAATGAAAATGTTTGAGAAGTAAATAAAATGTAATAGCAGCAAATAACAATTATATTAATCGAAAAGAAAATAAGTAAATGGAGTTGAACTTCGTAAGCAATAATATTAATTCTTAGCCTTAGACTCGGTTAATTCTGGTTCTGAATCGATCCTTGAAAATGAGTTTTCTCTTCCAAACTGTAAGCTGGTTATAGCGGCTAAGAACGTCTCAACCGCCAATTCTTCCTTTCGTAGTTGACTCCGATACGACTTGCAGACCAACCCTTACCTACTGTCTAACCGTGATACACGTGTTCGCAATTTAAGACCTCGACAACCTTGCATTCTGAAGAACCCAACTTGGATCAATGACCCCAACCGTGTGGTTCGTTTAAATCCGATCACTATCTCCCTTAACGACAATCCCACTAGTATGACCCTGCCAGGATACGCTAATTTGTTCGCGATAATTCGAATACAGCACGACCGACTCGACTTCCCAACTGCACTCCAAACAACTCTAACCCGATGCACATTTTTTGAATTGAAACTGAATTGACTTTAAGGGACGAATTTGTACTATCACATATTCTGGAGAGATGGTGAATACTGTTATGAAAGATTTTTAGTGTAGATTCATTACTCACGATTCTTGACCAGAAAGAATACTGGCCTAAAGCTAAGTAGAAGTTTAGTGAAATATGAAATTAATCATGCTTTGTTGGTGTATGTAAATCGATTTAATAAATCTGATAGAAGGTGGAAAGGGAAAGGCTTTGGAAAGCAATTAAACAAAATTTGTAAAAGGAAAGTAATATGAAACGAAAATGGTATAATGTTTATTCAAAGGAAAGAAAAATAGTTCTAGAGGCATGAAAGAAATAAACTGCTTTGTATTTCTAGTGTATTCAAGTGTGTTTTTCAAAGGCCTATTTATATACATATCATATACTAAAATTAGCCTAACTCACCTAACAACCAAATACATGAAATCACATTCATATCAATTTTTTTTTTCTAAATATGGTTTTTACAAAGTAAAAAATCTGATTAGCCTTTAAATGTCTCCAAATTTCTGATTCAGATCCTCTTTTATTACTTGTGCTCCAATTTAGTCCTTTCTGCTTGTTTTTGAATTAAAGCATCCGAATTTCGTTCCTAACAGAATTTAAACATAAAATCACCAATTTAGCATGAATTAATTCAAGAGTTAATTAATTTGAACACGTAAAATATGCAAAATAAACATGTTATCACTTTCCTTTTCTTTTCTATTGAAAAAGAAAATGTGGATTCTTAGTTACAAAAGTCAAAATTCAAGATAAATAAATTGGAACTATTAACTATTGAATGCAAATTTATGGGTGATTCTTATTCACTTGTCTTTTCCTAATGGTATAAGAAAATAAAACTGGCATAGATCACCAAATCTCTATCTCTCTTGAGAAAATTGAGTCTTCCTCCCAACCTCAGTTACATTATTCTTCACTAAACCATCATCTTCTTCCCTTTATTCATCTCACTGGTTAACAATTGATGCAGTATGCATGGACAGAGCATGACACATCCAAGTACCAATGATCCTCCTAGTATTGAGTTTGACCCTACAAATGATCAAGTTAAAAACTGTAACACCCCAAACACGGCCAAGATGTTATGGCTGAATTCGAGAGTGTTACGAAGAAGGGTTTTGAAACTGACAATACTTCGATAAAACCATGTTTAGTTATTAGATAAAATGTCTAGGTATTATAAAACTTATTCATTTATGCATATACATTACTGAAACTGTTATAAGTTGTTCTTTAAAGTTAACCATTTATTTCGCAGCAGAAGTTTGGAAATCGTTTAAAATAAAACCAAGCTCGTGTTCTAAAAACCATTTGTTAAAACCATTTGTTTACGTAATGCTTTTGTCAACGTTGTGGAAAAGAAAACAAAACAAAATCCAAATCTAAAAGTTAAAACCATACAATCCAGAGAGTCCCAAAAATTACAAACTCTCAAGAAAACCAGATTTTAAAATTAACAATTATTACTAAATAAAAGCAAATCTCGGTCGAGTGGTCATTGCTGAGCCTTCGTCACATCGACCTGCCTAAGTTGGTGGATTACCTGAACAGAACAGACAAACATATGTGAGTTTTCGTAAATTCAATGTGTAACCCACCAAAAATAGTCATGCAACAAGCACAAAATCTCATATACAACCAGATATAGATTCGAACCTAAGTCCATGACAAATATGGATAGCAGAATCAAATAAGCAGAACAGATATACAAAATCCTACCCTCATCCTCTACGCACCATCTCCAACCATCCCATCACACCATGTGGGGTTAAAAACACCCACCCATCCCTACACACCATATAGTGTCGATGCGATACAAAACAGATAATATGCAGTTAAGTTGCCAGAATATAGGCGAATAGTCGTCATACAGATCACTTCTTCCACATATACAATTCTCACCCCAAACACATATACAAAATACAGATGCAGAAATATTAAAGTAAACATTTTTAACATGCTCGTATACAAATAGATACATACTTAAACAGTATAGTCAGACAAATATATAGTATCCTACTCAGATCAGTCTATTAGAATATCAAATCATATGAAATAGGGTTTCGTTAGCCCTTATCGACCCTACAATAGGCCCACAGTCGATTGGAACGACCCATGTGACCCTAGGAAAAATTTCAAAATTTTGGGCCCATATGCTCGTGTGGCCCACACGGCCTAGCCCAAAATCCATACGCCTGCATGGCCCACAGCCCAACCTGGCCTAGCTTGTGTGGCCCACACGGCCACACTCACACCGTCACATGGCCATGTCATGCGCACGACCACACCTTCGCCAGTCACACGAATGTGTTTCGCACATTACTAGCCACACGGCCGGGCACACGCCCATGTGGCGTCGACAGACCCTATTTTCGGCTTTTATCAAATCTCATTTTCTCGTATTAGGGGGTACACACCTGGTTCAATATTTACGCGAAAGCAACCACAAGACTCCCGATACCTAAATACGACGAATAAAAATTATTAATTGTAATGTTTGATGAACGAAAAAAATCAAGAATCGAATTCGTCCAATATACCAAAACACCTTCATACCCTTACCGTTAATCAAACCGTAACCACATGAATTCACGATATTGAAAGAACACCAAACGTGACACGATCCTCACCTAAGCACAATAAACTAAATAATTAATGAATGCAAGTAAACCACAACTCTTTGTAGCCTAAAACCTCAAATTAAATAATTGAAGCACTAACTCAAACATTACTTATGAATAGTGAAATTGACGCAACCAAAAGAAAGGATAAAATGAAGGTCCAATGAACAACAACCCAAAATTGAAAAAAAGTAAAGCCAAAGATCAAAATAATACCCAAAAGAAAAAGAAACAAAATCACTCAATTTCTATGTAGCAGTGATGCAAGAATGAGAGAAGAAAAAAAAAGATAGAACGTGAGATTTGAGGGGAATTTTTTTAACAGAAATAAAATTAAAATTTAAAGTTGAAACCAATTATAACTCCCTACTTGCCCAATAACATCCAACCACTCCCTCAACTTAAAAGTTTGCTTTTAAATCAAACTCTAAACCTGGAACAAAAACTAACAAAAACCACATTCACCAAGACTCGAACCAGCGACCCACACCATACACCCCAATGCCTTCATCCACTGAACGAAACACTCAATTATGCTTGAATTTAACGCCAGCAAACTTAAGATCGTTGGGGTGTTACAACTCTACCCCTTAAAAGAAATTTCGGCCTCAAAATTTACCTGATTCAAGTAGACTAGGATACTACTACTGCATCGAATCCTCAGGTTCCCACGTGGCTTCCTTAGTGCCATGATTCTACTACAGAACCTTAACCAACGGTATGGACTTCCTCCTTAGTACCTTAATATTTCGATCCAAAATCTGAACTCGCTCATTTCAAACATCAAGTCTAGTCTAACCTCGATCTCCTCGATAGAGACAACGTGAGATAGATCATACCAGTTCTGCCTCAACATCAAGACGTAAGACACATCATGGATACGGTCTAGCTTTAGAGGTAACTCTAACCGATAAGCCACCGGTCTCACACACTTCAGAATCTGATACGACCTAATGAACCTAGGGCTCAACTTGCCCTTATGATCGAACCGCAGAACCTTCTTCTATGGAGATACCTTAAGGAATACGAAGTCACCTATAGAGTACTCGATATCCCTCATTTTCAGATCCGTATAGGACTTCTGTCTATCAGAAACTACCTTCAGACGATCCCGAATCAGTGTAACATTATCTTCAGTCTTGGAAACCAACTCAGGACCCAAAATCTGTTGCTCACCCAACTCAGTCCAATATAGTGGAGTACGACACTTACGACTATACAAAGCCTCATAAGGTGTCATTTAGATGCTAGACTAGAAACTGTTGTTGTAGGCGAACTCAGCTAACAGCAGAAAATCCTCTCAACTACCTCGAAATTTAATTACACAGCTCCGAAGCATATCCTCCTGTATCTGAATTACCCTCTCAGATTGACCATCGGTCTAAGGATGGAATATAATACTGAAGTCTAATCTCGAACCCAAAGCTTCATGCAGTTTCTTTCAGAACCGAGAAGTGAGACGAGGATCCCTATCAGAAATTATCGAAATCGAAACCCCGTACAGTCTCACAATCTCAGAAATGTAGAGCTTCGCTAACTTATGCAGAGAGTAGTCCGTCCGAACCGGGATAAATGGGCGGACTTGGTTAATCGATCCACGATGACCCAAATAAAATCCTTCTTAATGGGTGTCAAAGGTAACCCACTAACGAATTTCATCATCACACGTTCTCATTTCCACAAAAGAATCTTAACGAGTTAGAGCAAACCCAAAAGCAACTAGTGCCCATCCTTAACTTACTGGCACATTAGACAATGAGTAACAAAATCCGTTACCTCTTGTTTTAAACCCAGTAACCAATATAGTTAACGAAGATCTCGATACATCTTATTACCACCGAGATGCATAGCATAGGGATTACTATGCGCTTTTCTCAGAATTGACTGTCTCAGATCAGAATCATTCGGTATATAAACCCGCCCTCGGAAACACAAAACTCCATCCTTATTCAGTCCAAAATCAGAAGTATTTCCATTCTCAACCTGACGAAACTGCAAACCCAGAGACTCATCCCCTAACTACTTTTCTCGAATCTGCCCAATCCAATTTTGCTTAACTTGCAACTCGACTAACAAACTCCCATTATCAAACAAACTGAGACGAACGAACAACTCCTTTAAATCAGTCATCGTTCTACGACTGAGAGCATCGGCCACCACATTGGCCTTACAGGGATGATACTCTATCGTGCAGTCACAATCTTTAAGCAACTAAATCCATCAACACTGCCTAAGATTCAAATCTTTCAAAGTAAGGAGGTACTTGAGGCTCTTGTGATCAGTGTAGTAATACACCTCTCACCATATAGAAAGTGCCTCCAGATCTGTAGTGCAAACACCACCGTAGCCAACTCGAGATCATGCGTCAGATAGTTCCCCTCGTGTGACGTAAGCTGACGGGGATACATAAGTCACAACCTTACCATCTTAAGCCAACTCGAGATCATGCGTCAGATAATTCCCTTTGTATGACTTAAGCTGATGGGATGCATAAGTCACAACCTTACCATCTTCTATCAGTACACACCCCAGACCGACATGCGACGTATCACTATAAACTACAAACTCCTTAGCAGATTCAAGTTGTATCAGAACAAGAGCTTGAGTCAAAACAGACTTAAGCTTCTCAAAGCTCGATTGTTACGTATTAGTCTAGACAAAAGAAACATTTTTGTGTAGAAGCTTAGTCAGAGGAGCAACAATCAGTGAAAACCTTTCAACAAACCTCTGATAAAATCCCGCAAGACCTAGAAAACTGTGGATCACAGAGATGTTCCTAGGCTGTTTCCAATCAAGCACAACCTCAATCTTTCTAGGATCAACTTAGATCCCCTCAGCAGAAACCACATGCCCAAGAAATGTTACCTCTCGCAACCAAAACTCACATTTACTCAATTTAGCGTAGAGTTATTTCTCTCGGAGTATCTGAAACAATACTTTAAGATGCTCATCATGCTCATCCATAGTCTTAGAGTACACCCGAATATCGTCAAGAACTAATCTAGATACAACTAAAAAATTCAGTTCATCAGATCCATGAATGTAGCTGGAGCATTCACCAAACCAAAGAACATGACTAAGAACTCATAGTGCCCATAACGAGTCCTAAATGTTGTCTTATGAACATCAACTTCCACAACTCTAAGCTAATGATACCCAGAACAGAGATCTATTTTTGAGAATACTAAAGCCCTTCGAAACTGATCAAATAGATCATCGATCCTCGAAAGTGGTAACTTATTCTTCACAGTCAGTTTATTCAACTGCCAGTAGCCGATGCACATCCTCATGGTATCATTCTTTTTCTTCACAAAAAGAACAGGTGCCCCCATAAAGACACATTAGGACGGATGAAATGACGATCCAAAAGCTCTTGAAGTTGAGTCTTAAGCTCTATAAACTCTTTTGGTGCCATACGGTACGGAACGATGGACACCAGAGCTGTACCCGGTAGAAGCTCTATGTCGAACTTAACTTTTTGATTCAGATGTAAACTTGGTAACTCTGAAGAAAAAACATCTAAAAATTCTCTCACTATTCTGATATCCCTGACATAAGAGTCCCTAGAAACCGAAACACTAACGTAAGTCAACTACGCCTCACACCATTTTCGAACCAATTTCTCAATCACTACAGCGAAAATTACATTAGACAAGTAATATCGACGCTCACCAATCAAAACTACCTCTTATCAATCTCGGTCCTCAGAACAACCCTCTTAGTCGCACAGTCCAAACTAACTTGGTGCTCAACTAACCAGTTCATACCCAGAATTAAGTCAAACTCCCCAAACGGTAATTCCATCAAATTTTCCGGAAACACAGCCCCATGAACTTCTAATGGGACATTCCTATAAAGTCTATTAACCCGAACAGATAGACCCAATGGACTTAGTATAGAAATCTCACCAGAAGCATTCTTAATAGTAATCCATAAGTTCTCAAAAACAGAACTAGCTACATAGGAATGTGTAGAACCTATGTCTATCAAAGCAGTATATAGAGCATCAAAATTAAAAACGTACATGTGATCATATCAAGGGCGTCTCTGTCCTCTTAGAGTCGAACAACATAAACCAATACAGGTTGTCTTACCTCATTCTAGTTAGCACCTTTGTCCGGTGCTATCTGTCCTCGGCCCATACTATTACCACTCATAGCTGGTCCACGGCCCCTAGGTGGCTACTGTACTGCCCTCTGAGACTGAACAAAACCCGATCTCGAATCTGGTGCTCTAATGACCCACACCGCAAACAAGCCCCTAATATCTTCCAACACTCTCCCATATGGTGCCTACCGCAATCACCACAGGAGCAACAAGAACTCCCACTCTAGTAGACCCATCAAGTCTGGCCCGTTTCTTAGGCCTCTGAACAGAACTAGAGGGTTCTGAATCCCTCTTATTCTTGCCTCTCTCTTGGTCTCTGTTCTGGCACTCCACGCGCTTAACCTCCTCGGTAATCTTTACCTTATCTACCAAAACAACAAACTCACACTCCCTTTACGAAGCAATCAGAACCTTCGGACTATCCCCCAAATCGTCCTCAAAATAGACACATTTGTCATACTCGAATGCCACCACACCTCAAACGTAGCGGCTCAATCTTAGAAACTCAGCCTCATACTCAGCCACGAACTTATCACCTTACGTAAAATTCACGAACTCATGCCTACGAGCATCAACATAGCTTGCTCCCATATATTTTCCCTAGAAGGCAGTCTTTAAGTAATCTCAGTTCAGATGATCCGGTTGAGTACCCTCTTTAACCGACAACCACCACTAATATGCCTCATCGCGAAGCAAAGAAACCGCACCCTTCAATTTCTACTCAAGAGTACAATCGATGTCATTCATAATCCTCTCGGTGGCCTCCAACCAATGCTTGACCACAATAGGGCGACTCCAGTGATGCCCCTAAACAACTTAACTCCGTTGGACCGAAATCATTCAGTTACCGACCTACAGCCCCCAGATCAAAAATGGGGTCCAGCAACCCTCTCTAAAACTCTCAACATGGCTTGGGACAGTATATCATCCCCAGTCGAGCGGCATTAAGACCCAGTCTCAGTAGTAGGTGAAATTGGTATCTCACTCGTGCCCAATTTTGGTATACTGCCTAGAGGGAAAGATTCAGCTCGAGCCCCCTACGGCGCCCGCCACGCCCACGAATACCACGACCGCGAGTTCCATGAGCGCTCATCGTATTTTCAGTTTTATCTACATTATAAAATTTTATGCATCAGTTCCAGTGTTTATTAGTAGATATTTTATGCTTAAGTTATCAGAATTTCAAAAGTATTTCAAAGATTTTAATCTCTAACTAATTCAATACAGTTTCAGAAAGTACTAGCTACAGTGTTTTCTAAATTTAGAGATACTTAAAGGATCAGCGTCAGAGACTCGGTGTACCACATACTTACTCAGAATGATCCAAATTATTTGAAAACTAGTCCATTTCAAAACATAATTTTGGAACCCAAAATTCACAGCTCGAGTTTTGTAACCTGACTCTAATACCACTAAATATAACACCCCAAATACGGCCTAGACGTTATGGCCGAATTCGGGAGTGTTACGAAGAAGGGTTTTGGAATTGACGATACTTCGAGAAAACTATACTTAGTTATTAGATAAAACATCCAGGTATTATAAAACTTATTCATTTATACATATACATTACTGAAACCGTTATAAGTTGTTCTTTAAAGTTAAGCATTTATTTAGCAGTGAAAGTTTGGAAATTGTTTAAAATAAAACCAAGCTCGTGTTTTCAAAAACCATTTGTTAAAACCATTTGTTTGCGTAATGTTTTTGTCAACGTTGTGAAAAAGAAAATAAAACAAAATCCAAATCTAAAAGTTAAAACCATACAGTCTACAGAGTCCCAAAAATTACAAACTCTTAAGAAAACTAGATTTTAAAATAAATCATTATTACAAAATAAAAGCAGACCTCGGTCGAGTGGTCATTGCTGAGCCTCCGTCGCATCGGCCCGCCTAAGTCGGTGGATTACTTAAACTAAACAGACAAACATATGTAAGTTAATTCTATGATAGATACAGATAGCAGGATCAAATAAGCAGAACAAATGTACAAAATCCTACCCTCATCTTCTACACACCATCTCCGACCATCCCATCACACCATCTCCGACCATCCCATCACACCATGTGGGGTTAAAAGCACTCACTCATCCCAACACATCATATAGTGTTGATGCGACATAAAACAGATAATATGCAGTCAAGCTACTAGAATATAGACGAAGAGTCGCCATACAGATCACTTCCTCCACATATACAATTCCCACCCCAAACACAGATACAGAATATAGATGCAGAAATATCAGATTAAACATGCTTAACATGCTCGTATACAGGTAGATACATACTTAAACAGTACAATCAGACATACATATAGTATCCTACTCAGATCAGTCTATCAGAATATCATATCACATGAAATAGGGTTTGGTTAGCACTTGCCGACCTTACAGTAAGCCCACAGTTGATCGGAACGACTCGTGCGACCCTAGGGAAAATTTTAGAATTTTGGGTTGTCATCTCATTTCGCATAAAAATGTTCAAGTGACGAACCGAAAACTTGCAAACACTTCGCTAATCGAGCTTTCTTGAGTAGGGATTCGTTTGGAGACGTGTCAAATTGAGTAACCGGGATAAGGTGCTTAGGTTGTCATCTCACTTTGCGTAAAAAGGTTTGACTATGTCCCAAATTTATTGTATAATTAATTGAGAATAAATACCTCGCAAATTTTGGTTCAATTTCAATTTAGTGAAATGATTGAATTTATATGTTTGAATTTTATGGACACTTATTGGTTAAACTAAGTATTTGAATACTTATTCATTCTCACTTACATTATTTGCATTGATCATGTTTGCGGAAGAGAGACTTGATTTTTGATAAATTATTGGATAGTTTCTAATGTAGGAACATACAATATGCTTGAAGACAAGCATAGGCTAAGTAGTGGGACTTGATAGCATGTTTATTTTGCATATTTTACAAGTTCAAATCAATTAATTCTTGCTAAATTGGTGGTTTTATGTTTAAATTTTGTTAGGAACGAAATTCGGATGTTTTAATTCAAAGACAAGAAAAAAAGGATTAAATTGGAGCATGAGCAATAAAAGAGGGGCCAAATCAGAAATTTGAAGACATTTAAGGGCCGATCAGATTTTTGACTTTGTAAAAGCCATATTTAGAAAAGAAAATATGATATTTTATTTCATGTAATTAGTGGGTAGGTAGGTTAGCCTAATTTTAGTATATGATTTGCGTTTAAATATGGTGTATAGTGGCCTTTGAAAAATACACCTTGAATACCTGGAAATTGAATAGAAAAAAAAATCAATTCATTTCTTTTCTTTCTTTTCTGGCGTGAAGTATAGGCATTTTGCCAACTTTTATTTTCATTTCAATATTTTGGCTTAATTGCTCCTCAAGTCCCTTTTTTTCCTCTCCATTTTCCACCATTTCCATTTAAACCATTTTCATACACCAACCAAGGATGATTAATTTAATGCTTCACTAAAATTTCTAACTTAGCTTTAGGCCGGTATTCTTTTCAGTCAAGAATCGTGAGAAATGAATCTGCACTAAAAATCTTTCATAACGATATTCACCATCTCTCTGAAATATGGGATAGTATAAATTTGTCCCTTAAAGTTAGTTCGATTTCAACATAAAGTGCACGTTGGGTTGGAGTCATTTTGGCGTACAGTTGGGAAGACGAGTCGGCCGTACTGTATTGAGATTCCCACAAACAAATTGGCATGTCCTGGCGAGGTCATACTAGTGGGGTTTTGTCAAAGGAGATAGTGATCGGAGTTAAACGTCCCATGCAGTTAAGGTCGTTAATCCAAGTTGGGTTCTTCAAAATGCAAGGCTGCTGGGGTCATGAATTACGAACGCGTGTATCGCGGTTAGACAATCGGTAATGGTTGATTTGCAGGTCGTATCAGAATCAACTACGAAAGGAATAATTGGCGGTTAGGACATTCTTGATCGCTATAACTAACTTATGGTTTGGAAGAGAAATTCTATTTTTGAGGATTCGGAAACCAGAATTCACCGAGTTTAAGGCTAAGGCTTTATATTTTTGTTTACATAATTCAAATCACTTCCTTATTTTATCTTATTTTCAATTAATATAATTGTTTATTTTTGCTATCTCACTTATTTAATTTCTAAATATTTTTAACTCTCTTAATTTATTTTGTTTGTTTATTTTTCAGCAAGTTCGTTTCGAGTCGTGGGCACAACTATTGCCACGACAAAATTTCTATTCACAAGAAAAAATGAAATTGGATAACAATAACTAATCCCTGTGAATTCGACCCTACTACTCTTTACTACTATCTAGAGTTAATTTATCGTAAGAATTTTTATTTGGTGGTTTTGATGCCCATCACCCCATGTTTAAATTTCCTAAAATATGAATCACATGAATATATTCAGGGTTTCGGATGAAGTTAAATGCGGGGCATTTTCAATGACACTCAAAATCCATCAATGGTATTTTCAATTACCACAACATTCCATTATGAGTTTCAAGCAATTGACAGGCCTATTTATGAGCAGGTCTTGGTGTGAAGCAATCTCCTACTTTCCTTACATCCCTCAAACAACGTGTTATCAAACTAATAAGAAAAACATAAGAAAAAAGTGAAAATGGAAAAAAGCTAAATTAATAATTAAAAATAAGAAAAATCGAAATAAAAACTATAGAAAAAATGAGAAACCATAAGTGAGATAATTGTGTTACCAACCTTTAATATTTATTAAAAATCACTTTAAAAACTGAGTTATAAACAAAAAATATATAAACCTTATAAAAATAAAAAATTTATAATTCAAAAAATTAAAATTATTTCAATTATAAAAGAAAAAATCCGTTTGTTTTTCTTTTAATTATATATAACATATTAAACATAGAATAATATATTAATATTTGATATAGCAATATTTTATTGGTGCCTAAAAATTAAGATTTTAGAATATTTTAACATAAAAGTTTCTATATTATAAAAATATTATTACAAATGCCCTAAAAAGGAAATTTAACCATTTTAGTATCCATATAAAACCCTAAGCTTACTCATATGATCATGTCTCTATAATCAATATTGACATGCGATTTCTTTTTATGGAAAGATATTTAGTAATAATAATGGATAACTTTTAAGTTGATAGTTAAGCATCATGCTTCAATATATTTAAATATTAAGTTGCATACTCGCCTGATGTACGGATTAGTTATATATTCTTTTTAACTTTTAAAAATTAATTATATAATAATACATATGTTTAATTTTAAAATCTTGATAATTGATATTAAATTGATAATTAAATCCGGATAAAAAAGACACAATTACGAGTTTTCTATCTATATCCTAAAACTTCATTGTTTTCTTTATGATATTTAATTATATGTTTTGGGGCCAAATTAATTTAATATTAAATCTTATTTACCTTAAACCACATATAAAGATATGAATATTTTCTTTAACATAATTTGGTGAGTAAAAACTTATTTATTAAAATAAATTCTTCAGAATAAGTCAAATTATTAATCTAATTACAAATATGTTTATTTCAAAAAAAAATACTTACTTTGTTGATATTTGTGTAAAAAGATAAATCAATTAAGAGCTTAAAAGGAAAAAATATTGTTTTATTTGAAATATTTTAGAATTTAAATGAAAAATATTAAAATAATTAAAAGCATATATTTTCTTAAGGTTGTACACGCATCAAAATGATAAACATTTATAATAAAATAATAATAATCCATTTGGATCGGATATGTATTTTCCCATAAAAAGTAACAATTTATGTATTTATATAAGATATAATATTTATTATATTATTTTAAATTTAGGCTTAAGGGTGTAAAAACCCTCAAACTTTTTTTAAGAAAAAACACAATTAAGTCCCCTTTTTTTTTTTGCACTTGAACTTTCAAATTGCATTAAAAAAGCTCTCAAACTTCTTCAAAAAAAAAAAGCAATTAAGCCCCTATTTTTTTCACTCAATTGGGCACTTGAACTTTCAAAATGCATCAAAAAGACCCTTAAAATTTTCAAAAATCAATTAAGCCCCTTTTCTTATTAAAGATTAGAAAAAAATTATAAATAATAATAAATAATAAATTTTAGAATAAAATTTAATAAAATTTAAAATTATTAAAATTATAATTTTTTATAAAATTGTAAAAAATTACAAAATTTTATAAAAATCATAAAAAATTTAATAACTCCTAATTTCTTTTTTCAATTAAACTCATCACATGTCGCAACATAGCTTGACATGTGGCGAAAAATGATAAAAATAAAAATCAATAAAAGTTATAAAAATTTATAAAATGCTTCTTTTGATAAGATAAGTTTTATAAATTTTTTACAAAATTTATATATCTTTATATTTTGTATAATTTTCTTACGACTTGATAAAATTTTATAATTTTTTATATTTCTATATATTTTATATATTTTTACGATTTTTATATTTTTCTAATTTTAATAAATTTTAATATTTGAATTTTTAAATAATATTTATAGCTTTTATTGATTTTAGTTTTTATATTTTTTCTAATTTTAATAAAAGTAGGGGCTTAATGGCTTTTTTTTTAAAAAGTTTGAGGGTCTTTTTGATGCATTTTGAAAGTTCAAGTACCCAATTAAGTGCAAAAAAAAGTAGGGGCTTAATTGTTTTTTAAGAAAAAAAGTTTGAGGGCTTTTTTTATACATTTTGAAAGTTCAAGTACCCAAACGAGTACAAAAAAAAAAGGCTTAATTGTTTTTTTTTAAAGAGTTTGAGGGCTTTTTGCACCATTAAATCTTAAATTTATTAATTTTAAATTTTGGTGTATATGTGAGATTTTTCGTTATTGCTTTAATTTCGTATATTTTCATTTATTTCCATATATTTGTTTTTCTAAATAAACTCTTTTCAATATGTGAAATTATTAGTAAGAAATTTAAATTATTAATAAACTCAATAACTTTAAAAATAGAATATAGACAAATGGGGATATGCTGGAAATTTGTATTTAATAGCATTTCAAAATAGAATGTGAATTATATTTTAATTAATTTTGTTAATTCATATCCAAATTAACTTGATTTTAGGTTTATGTAATTTTATTTATATATTATACACAAATAAAAAATCCTTAAAAATTACATTTATTTTAAATACTTTTATAAATTCATTTACATTATAAAATAAAAGAGATAGAGAGAATAAAGAACAAAGAAAATATGAAAGCAATAGAGAATGTACTTTATTAATCAAATGGATAATTTACAATACTTCATCAAAGTTTCTATTTATAGGCATAAGAAGTATAAAAGAAGTAGAGATCTAATTCTAATTAATAACTATTAGAATTTAAAGTACATCAAAACTTTATCTTGATCATGATCGAAATCCACTTAATAAGATATTCATAACACTCCCCCTTGGATGTTAATTGATAGATAATGTGCCTCGTTAAAACTTTATTAGGAAAAACCCTATGGGATAAAGAAACCTAATGAAGGAAAAAGAGTACACAAGCTGCCTCGTTAAAAACCTTTACCAGGAAAACCCAATGAGACAAAACATTAGTTAAAGGAAAAGAGTACAACTTGTTTTTAGACTCCCCCTAATGACAACATTTCATTGCATCTTTGAGTCGACGCATTTCAATCTTGTGTGGTAGTCTTTCAAATGTTGAAGTTGGCAATGCTTTAGTAAAAAAGATCTTCTAAGTTATCACTAGAACGAATTTATTGAGTATTTATATCACCTCTTTTCTCAAGATCATGGGTGAATAATAATTTTGCTGAAATATGTTTCGTTCTATCACCTTTGATGTAACCACCATTCAATTGAGCTATACATGTTGCATTATCTTCATATAAGATAGTTGACATCTTTTCTTGTAAAGACAAATTACATATCTTCTGGATATGTTGGGTCAATAACCTTAGCCAAACACATTTTTGACTTGTCTCATGCATTGCAATTATTTTTGCATGATTGAAGAAGCGATAAGTAATGTTTGCTTTGTTGAACGCCATGATATGGCAGTAACCCCACATGTAAATAAATATCCTGTTTGAGATTAACCTTTATGTGGATCTAATAAGTATCCAGCATCAACATAGCCAACTAATAGGGATTTTGAATCATTTGAATAAAATAACCCCATATCAATGGTCCCTCTAAAATATCTAAATACATGTTTAATTCCATTCCAATGTCTACATGTTGGAGAAGAACTAAAGCTGGCTAACAAGTTTATAGCGAAAGCTATATCAGGTCTTGTGTTGTTTGCAAGATACATCAATGCCCATATGGCACTTAGATATGGTACTTCAGGACCAAGAAACTATTCATCATTCTTGCAAGGACGAAATTGATCTTTTTTTCACATCTAACGATCGTACAACCATTGGAGTACTTAATGAGTGTGTTTTATCCATGTAAAAATTTTTAATTTCTTTTCCCTATAAGTTGATTAATGGACATGAATTTCATCTTTTAAATGCTCGATTTGTAATCCAAGATAAAACTTTATTTTTCCAAGATCTTTCATATCAAATTCTTACTTTAAACAATTTATTGTATTTTGAAGCTCTTCAGAGTTCCAATAATATTTAGATCATCAACATGAACAACAATTATCACAAAATCTGATCCAAACCTTTGTATAAAGATATATGGACAAATTAGATCGTTTTGAAACATTCTTTTAACAAGCATCCATTAAGATGATTGTACCACATACGTCTAGATTTTTTTATTCCATATAAAATTTTATTTAATCTGATTGAGCAATTTTCTCAAGAAACTCTATATCTTTTTGGGATTTTAAATCCTTCAGAGATTTTCATATAAATTTACTATCAAGTGTACCATATAAATAGGATGTAACAACATCCATTAGATGCATGTCAAGTTTTTCATGCACTATCAGATCAATAATATATCTAAACGTGATTGCATCCACCACAAGAGAATATGTCTCTTCATAATCAATGTTGGGCGTTTGCGAAAATCCTTATGCTATAAGGCAAGCTTTATATCTTACGACTTCATCAATTTCATTTCGTTTTCACACAAATACCTATTTATATCCTATCAGCTTTTACACCTTTAGGTGTTTGGACTACAGGTCCAAAAACCTTACGTTTAGAAAATGAATTCAATTATGCTTGAATTGCATCTTTCCATTTTAGCCAAACTTTTCTATTTTTACATTCCTTAGTAGATTTAGGCTCAAGATCCTCATTTTCTTTTATTATTTCAATAGCAATATTATAAGCAAAATTGTTGTCGACAACTACATTTTTTTTCGGTTCCATCTTTTTCTCCTATTGACACAACTTATCGAGATATTTTTATTTTCATCATATTCATTTTCACTTTTAGGTACCTGAATCTCTTCTTGAATTTTATAATTAGTTATGTAACGGGTCCCTTCAAGAACCCCCACCTCCACTATATGACCATCTTGAATGTTTGCTCCTTTACTTTTACGAGGATTTTTATCCTTGGAACCGATCGGTCTTCCACGCTTCAGGCACGGATTACTTTCTTTTGCACTAACAGTTTGTCCTATTAAGACATCATTCATATTGGAGCATTTTCAGTTGGTATGTGAGATTTAATGAATTTGCTAGTTGATTTGTAAAATGAATCATCTGTTGAACTTCTGGTTCACATTGCTTTGTACGACGATCTTAGACATTGATAATTCATTTCAAGTACTTTATTAATCTAGCTTTTTATTCTCTCCCCCTAATGTTGGGAAAACTAGCAACTCATGTCATAACTAAATATCGAATTAATAGCTTAAAAATATTATAAGGAGACTCATATAAATATAGATTCCCAATCTCTTATGATCGCCCATCTTTGTACATTGTGGTGGAGCAGTTGGAACATATACCGCACAATCTAAAAATTGTAAGATGGAAATATTTGGCTTTTGACCAAAAATCATTTGTAATGGGGAGTATTTATAATTTATTGGCTTGATGCATACAACATGTAAATCAATAGAATCTCATGCTGAAATAGAAAGTTTTGTTCTCATAAGTAATGATTTAGCTATTAGTTGTAGGCATTTGATAAACAATTCAACTAAATTGTTTTGTGTGTGAACATGAGCTACAGGATGTTCAACTTTCATCCCAATTGACATGCAATAATCATTGAGAGCTTGTGATGTAAACTCACCAACATTAGCAATATGAATTGTTTTAATTGCATAATCTGAAATTAATCATTTAAACAAGCAATATCGCAAACGATAGGTTGTGAGTTAATAACACATGTGATTATTTTGTAGATGCTTTTACCAAAATCATATAATAAAAAACCATCCACATGGTGAATGAATGAGCCCATATTCATTTTAGAAATGCAAGACATTAAATCTCCACTTTAGCTAGTGAGTTTCTAAGAACCAATTTTTTTTGACAACAAGCAGCAAATGAGAATTCTTTAAATTAAAAAATCTTCTGGTTCTTTAATGGATGTCCATATGAATTCTCAATTAATTTTCGCATCATATTCGATTCGGGATGGTCTAACTGGTCATGCCAAGTAGTAAATGCATTTGTATTAGTAAACTTCTGGTTTACTTTAACATGTGTTTCAATTGTACTAAATTGTAACAAATTGATAATTTTATTATAATTCCTTTTAATTTGTATCCACATATAAAAACTATTGTGACATTTACTACTGGAAATGTCTAAATCAATGTGAAGTCTATAATGCCATCAAGTTAATAAATATAATTTCCAAATAATTATATGCAGTATTTGCTTCAGGGAATATGCCAAAATCTTCAAATGCTCAAAAATCTATAAATAGCAAACTTTGAGAGTAGATCTTATTTTCCGGATGTACAACAGTACATAACCAATGACTTTTCATACATAAGTTTTTCTCTTGCAAATTCTCATCAATAATATTTTACCACGTAATTTTAATTGAAAACTTATTCGAATACTATAGAGTTATATTCACGCTTTTAAAAAACTTGCAACTTTAGGTGAATCCAACCATAATAAACTTTAGATAGAATTATCATATTCTATTGCTTATGAGTAGATCTTTCACAATCAAATATTTTGCTTTCAACCCTTTAATAGAGATGATGACAAAAGAATATCACAAATTAAAAGGAATTATAATAAAATTATCAATTTGTTACAATTTAGTACAATTGAAACACATGTTAAAGTAAATATGAGATCCATTACAAATAACTTTTAAAAGTAATGTATTAACCATCACAAATTTTGTGTTTTTAGATAGTGATATATTAGCTCTTCTAGAGCTTTCAACTAATTTTGTACAATCAAATATTGGAATAATATTTGTTTGTTTGACACCAAATAAGATAAATATTTTCTATCTGTAATGATAGAATTCATTACTACATTTTCATATCATTCCTCAAAGAATATTAACAAAAACAAAATATTTGGGCTGCGCCACATATGTGGCCAATAATCTTTCATATTACATTGATAACATAAATTATCTTTACCCTTTGAAAAGTTATCTTCAGAACTTTCATTGTTCTCTTATTTATTATTATGTTCCCACTTTTAGTGGTTCATGAGTATATCTTTTATTTCTTTTATGTTTACATTCACTTCGGGGAATGCATCAAATCTAGTAAGATGGACTTATAAACATCCCAATAGATTTTTTTATTCCATAATCACCATCGCAAACATGCGTGAGATTTCAAATCAAACTCTATCTATTCATGTTGTCATGCTTAGTCTCCAATTATAATAAACATGATATAATAAATAAAACATAGTAAAATATACCTGAAAATCTTTAACATCATCGTCATCACCTTTACTATTATCACAGTACTATTACAAGTAGTAAAACAACTTTGCTTTCGTAATAACATTTATAATCTAATTGTAAAAATCATTTAATAAAAATAAAAATTTTAGGTATACGATGCTTGAAAATTATCCAATACACATTGTACCAAATTTCAATGTCACATATATATTATAAAATCTTATGTTGCTCTAATAAGATATTTATAAATTCAATTTAAAAGATATCATACAATCATTCAATATTAGCAAGTTAATAAGACTAAATAGATCCTATCAAATTTCCTTTAATCAACAATGGTAGGTTAATAACACTTTCCACCATAATTAAAATTTCAAGAATATTTAATAACAAGAATTTAATAGTCAAAATATCTAAATATTATGCATAATATAAATTAATTAAAAAACTTCAAAAGAATGATTTACCAAAAAATAATAATAGAGGAAACATACCATATTAATAGCAAACATATCTAATTAATAATTATGTCTTTTACATAAAAAAAATTAACTTAGAAAGGCAAAAATCAAATACCATCAGAATGTGAAATTTATATTGTCGAAACCATTTTTATGAAAAATGAAAAAAAAAAGAGGAATTGACTTTGGAAATAAAAATGGGAGTCGCCACCGATCTTTTATTATGGTGTGATCGGATCACCCAGAAAATAATTTTAGGTCTGCGAGTTTTGAGAAAACAGGTTCGGGAGTCGGTTACGTACGAGGAAGGGTTAGCACCCTCATAACGCCCAAAATTGGTACCGAATTTATTGTTTATCGTCTTAATGCTGAAATTTTGAAAAGATTTTAAAATACGATCCATTTATCTTGAATAATGTTACTTTTATTAAAGATGCTTGGATAAATCGATGCATATTCCAAAGACCTCCTTATCCTAGAGTAATAAATGACACACCCAATACATTAGGGCACGGCATTTTAGTGCTCGAGAATAAGTTTGTCTTTTGATTTTCGAAACTTGTGTGGTGAAATTCAAAAAGGATATTCAATTGCTTTAAGTCCGATGAAAAATTGAAACCCAATACATTAGGGCACGATTTCTCAAAGCTCCGAGCATTGAATATTGAGCTTATTACTTTATAAATCCTCATTCCGAGAAAATGACGTATCACATCCAATACATTAAGACACGACTTATCGAATTCCCGAGAGTGGGTTTTACGTATTTTGGTTAAAGAAAACTTTTGATTATTTGGATTCAATGAGAAAAATTGGAACCCAATACATTAGGGCTCAATTTTCTCGAAGATCATAAATGCTAGGCCTTTTTTAATATAAAATAGTATAATGAAGGTGCAAGGTTTTAAAAACGTAATGTAAAACGATAAATGATCATTCAAACATAAACTAAGATGTAGCCAAATAAGCAATAAATAAATACAAATACAATAGCAACAATAATTTTACTCACATTATACAACATCTAAATATATAATTATGTCTAATCTACCACAATGTGTATTAATAAATGAAGAAATTTATAACAATATATCAAATTAAAAAGTATATAAAAATGAAATAATATTTAATGAATTTAAGATGTACTTAAATAATTTGAAGGAATTTAGGTATCACTTCTAAAAATATATTAAAAACAAATTTGAAAGTTGTATTAAGCGAAATGTTAAAATAATATTAGAAATAATGAATATAAAGTCGATTCATTTAAAAAACTTTTGAAATCAAAATTTATTATGTAAAGACCCTTTTTATAATTGAAAACCATAATTAATGGATTTTAAATTTAACTAAAAATTAGAATGATAAAAAAACAAAATAAAAGAAAACAATAAACCCCAAGATTAGTGCAAAACGAATTTAAAACATAAAATACAAGTTAAATAATGATTTGTTATATTTTAAACTATAATAAAATTAGATACTATTAAAATTAAAAACAGTTGTACCGAAATGAAATCGTTTTCAATCTTAAGGGACTCAATCAACAATTTCGCGCAAACAATAGTATAATAGCAATCAGGTGTAAAACGGTGTCACTTAACTTTGGATCAACATGCAAACAAAGTTAAATACGCAATATAAATTAAAAGAATTAAAGTAATCGAATTGAGATTAATCAAAACTAAGAGGGACTCGGTGAATAAATAAACCAAACAATCCATGGAGCACGGATCCTTCCCGGATCGGGTCACCGCTCGGATTGGGTCCTACGAAACAGTGCCGTTTCAGTGCCATTGTATTGGCTCTGAACGGCAACGTTTTAAAATCAGTACTTAAAACTAAAATAAGCCCTAAACCTATCATTTAAAACAAAACCTAAATTGAGGAAGGGTTCTGCGCCGCATCAGAAATCAACAACCCCCCATCCGTTTGCACCGTTCTACGTACCAAAGGCCTGTAGAGAGTCTCCGATTCTGACCTACTCTCCGATGACGACGGAGGAGGCCAAAATCCCCTGCCAGGTACGCTTTCCTATTCTCTTTATCACTCTCTCGCCCAAAAAAACTAATGATTGAACGCAGAAGAGAAAAAGAAAAAAAAACACTTAAATCCAAACAGGAGGAAAACTGGGAAAATCATTTTCTCTGATTTTTGTATTCATAATGAATATCAAAATGCCTCCCTCGTTTACAAATGTTTTTCGGTTCTTATACTCTTATTTTGAGCCAGAACCCGAAAGAAAGAAAGAAAAAAACATAAAAAAGAATCGAAAAAAAATCCATTGGCCTATTCTCTGCTGTATTTTGTTTGCGTTGGCAGGTACGGCGTACAGCGTCAAGGACGTGGCACATATGAGGG
Organism: Gossypium raimondii; assembly: GCF_025698545.1. NCBI lineage: Eukaryota > Viridiplantae > Streptophyta > Magnoliopsida > Malvales > Malvaceae > Gossypium > Gossypium raimondii. Next base: position 16,615,150 of record NC_068575.1, on the reverse strand, counting down.
CCAGCTGGGGCGATGCACGCGCACGGAGGTGCAGCACGCGCGGAAGAGACCCTGGGTTCGACGGCGGCGTCACTGGTTGCTGAAAGCTAGGGTTTCGGGGAATGCTTTAGGCTAGGTTGGGCCAAGGTTGGCTAATTAGGTTTAGTGGGTTAGGTTCGTATTGGGCTTGGGTAGAAAATGATTCGGGTCTGGGTAACGGGTTTAAGTTACCATTGTAATTGAGTTAAAATGATTTTCTTTTAATTTGGATTTGTAAAGAAATTGGACATTTATTATGATTTATTTTTTATTTGGGTTTTAATTTTGGGCTTGGGCCGGGCAAAATTTGGGTGTTACATATATCAAATAAAAATTAATAATAGTCATACCTTAATTAAAAAAGAACATATGGTCGAAATATAAAAGTTTCATATCAAATCTATACTTTACCCATGCTTGTACAATAAATCAAAGATCGGAAATGAGAACCATAATTCTTTCTGAGATTGAATCTTTCAACATCCCAAAGATGAAGTTGTAAGGGTGAAAGTTTAAGGTGAAAAAGAATTTGATCTGTGGGACGACTTCGAAATATTTTGAAAAAAAAAATAGAGAATCATCGTGCTGATAACATGTTATAAAATAAAGAGAGATGGGAGAATAAAGAATAAAGAAAATGTGAAAGCAATAGAGAATGTATTTTATTAATCAAAGGGATGATTTACAATGCTTCATCAAAATCTATATTTATAGACATAAGAAGTATAAAAGAAGTAGAGATCTAATTCTAATAACTATTAGAATTTAAAGTACATCAAAACTTTATCTTGATCATGAAATATTCATAACAATTTACAAAATTTCTTTTCTAGTCCCTATAGATTTTTTTAAAAGATTCATTTAAATTCTTTTATGATAAAGAAATTAAATTATAAGTTATTAAAACATCTAATTTAAGTATATAGAGAAATTAAAGAGTATGTAAAAGTAAATAAATATAATTTATTATAATTTTTTATTTTTATTTTGTATTTTTTTCCTTAACAATTCACACGAAAATACATTAAAATGAATACAATGTTGAAATATATATATTAAAAATGCAAACCGAAAAATAACATAATATGAATTTATAAATAAACTCTAAAAAGTAACAAGTAACCTTTATTGAAACAATTAAATGTTTTACAATTTATAAAATACAAAAACAAAAATTATGAATTGTAATCTACACTCGTAACAGAAAGTAAATTAAAAAAAAAAAGAGTAGTTATCCATCCATATAACCTCTAGAATTTTTTAATTAATAGTAAATATCTGTTTTCAATAAATAAAATGGCAGGATATTCAAAAATCTCATACCATTTTTTCAATTATGTTTATAATTAACTCGATTGGCATGGACATTGTTGACAATGTAGAAGGGCGTGGATTCGAGTGCGATGAAATGCATTATCCTCCTATTTATGGGTTGGGGAGGGGCTATGAATAGTTTTAGGCATTGTGTCAAAAAGAACAGATATAATCAAACATATAATGAGATTGTTCCAAAAATAATGGGGTTGTTTTTTCCTTTTTAATTTCAATTTAGTATTTTTTATAAAAGAAAACAATTAGGTGAAGATTTTAAAAAAAAATAAATTATTTAATTTATGATCCATTGTATTATTTGAAACAAAAAGTGGCATGTGACATCTTCTAATTGGGTCACATGTTTTGGTGTGTCAAAAATTAACATCATTAATCAAAGGTACCACATCGGTAAACAACACAAGAGTACAACTACCTAAATAGGCTTTTTTTCAAAATAGATATGCCACATTAGAAAATTTGATAAAGTTTATATACTAAATATGACATTATACCATTAGTAATGAAATAAATTACTTAAAATCATTCAAGTTGTTGGTAAATACTTTAAATGCATGATTCTTTAACAAATATATATGATTTTTATGTTGATTTTAGATTATTTGATAAGTGTTAATAAAATATATGTATTTACCATGAAAATGTTAGATAAAGTATATTCCATTAACAGTATAATATTTATGTAAAATTATAAAATAAATAAAAATAATTACCATGTCATATAATATCAAATATTTCTGTACAAATTCTATCTACTTAAAAAGTTATAACATTAATAAAAAATTTATAATATTTTTAAAATATTTTTAAACATTTAGTTTTAAAATTCGATGCAATATATTAAAAACTTCAAAATTGTAATTTAATAAAATAATTTTTAAAATTAAAATTAAATTTTTATTGATTTGTTTTAAAAGGTTTTGTCTATGAAAGTTATTTAATTTTTTATAATTTTAAAAATTTTGTATTAAATTTGATATATTTTATAAATTATACATATAACATGTATAATCTTAAATGGTTTTACTTATTTTTATTTAAACACTATTTTAGTAAATAATTATCTCAAACATGATATAAAAATTGGATACATTTTTAAAGAGTCTAAATGGTATTTAAAATTTTTAGTTATAAACATAATTGAAAAAAATTTAATTTTTTTTTGTCATAACTAAGGTGTCCACTCCAATAGCAGTGATTAATTCTTTCAGCGTGAGTTCTCTCCAAAAAAATAACCGGCTGGCCATGGAATAATTTTAATTTTAGAAACACTATTTTTAAGAGAAAACATCAATATTTATATTTTTTTCTAAAATAATGTTTAAAATATATTTAATCAGGTAATAATATAATATTTTAAAATGTTTTAAATTTTTTGGTAATTAAACACTGTTTAAAAACAATATTTATAACCTACCAAAATAATTTGATAAAAATCTAAATATATTTTGTAAGAATTTTTCAAAGATGATATCTATAAAAAAATTAAATTTTACTTTTCTTAAATGATTTTTAACATTATTTTAAAGTTGGATATAGTTGATTTAAAATACTTATGATATAACTATTATTTCAAAAATTATTTTTAATTTTTGTAACTATTATATTTTTTATTCAATTACTTTAATAATTTTTATTTTAAAATTAAATGGTATTTGAATTCAATAATTTTTAAACAATAAAATTTGCAATAGCACTTAAAAACCGTTTTAAAATTAATTATGATTGCAAACCTAGTGCAAATTAAGTTTTTTTAATTTCAAAATAAAATGAAAAGAATGTGATCTGAGTTATTATTAGGTACACATGTAGTGTTTCTTTATTCCACAAGAAGCTTTAAAATTGACGTGTGTCTATTTTTTAAAAATATTTATTTTTAATATTAGATTATATTCTCATAGGACACTTTGTCAATCCGAACCCTCCTTATAAAGTTTAAAAATTCAATTGACAATACTATCAAATATTTTTCCTTGTGAGTTTTCTCATCTATTTATTTTAACAATATATAAAATAGCCAATTGAATCTTAACTTGATTAGCATGGGCATTGTTGCCAGTGCAAAAGGACGTGCACTGAAACACATTTTCTTTCTATTTAGGGGTTGGAGAGAGGCTATAGGTAGTTTTAAGTATTGTGTCATAAAAAGCAAATATAATCAGAACGTATAAGTATTGTTAAAAAAAACCTATATATAAAATAAAAAAATTTACTATTGCTATATATATTGTAATAATAATTTAAATTCAAATAAATGGTCTTTCTCTAATGAAAAAATCACATCAATGAGCATTCAAAACATCAATATTTAATTAATTGTTTTCTATTATGAATTTAAATTGTGATTTAAAACAGCACTTAGAGAAAACAAAAAAGAAAAGGAGGTGGTTACATCAAACACTTTCTAAGCCTTTCAGTCACGTGTTTGGCAATTAAATAAAAGGGTAATGTTGGCATGGATGCTGACAACGCATCAGAAGATCTGGCGTGTTCAAACCTCATTGGGTTAATCTGTTGTCAAATTTTAAGCTTATTTCTTTTTTCCGTAGAATTTTAAGTAGTTCTGATTACGCCACCCTTTTTCTTTATTTAAAACAAAATAATCCTTTCTAATTTAATCCAATAAGTATTAAAACATTGTGAATGTTTTGATTTAGATGATGAGAATTTTGAAATGTTTCTCATTTTGACTATTATTATTCTAATTTAAATCATATTATATAGTCCTTGAATAGAATTATTCTAAGTTATATTTTTCTGCTTTGTTATGTTGATTTTGGTAGAAATTATTTAAATATATTTATTGTAATTTCGGATTATGTTGAAACAAGTATATTGGATATTTGTTGAATATGTATGTAAGCTTCCCTATATTGAAAGATTTATCGTGTGGAGCAACAAATTTTTAAAGATTGAATTAACTTAAATTAAGTAAATCGGGTTTGTAATACTCAATTTTAGCCCAGGCTCACATATGGAAACATAATCTTCAAGGATATGTAATCTTAGATATGATATGTAATCTTAGATATGATATGCAATCTTAGAAGATATGATTTTGTAATCTTAGAGATTTAATTTGTAGATACCTTTTAATCTTAGCCGTTCATGTAATTAATCTGTACCGTTGGATTTGGAGAGGCTCAACTATAAATAGATGCCTCTCCCTTCATTGTAAAGGACGGAAGTTGGGAGTAATAATAATTCTTAAGAGTATTCCCTCAAATTTCTCTTTCTCTTACGTTTTTATTTTCTTTGGCGTGTTCAATAGGGTCCTTTCGACTTCATTTATTTGCGGATTTAGGCCCAAAATTTACGTCAAAGCTTGATTTGGTCTTTTTTTATTTATTATTTATTATTTATTTTTATTAAATTTGATTTTCTTGTTATTAAGTTATTATTATTATTATTACTATATATATACATACGCATATTGTTTTACAATAATATATATACATACATTTGTTTAAAAAAAAAACTTTCATAAACACATGCACATATATATATATATATATATATATATATATATAATTCAATTTGCATAACTTTTATATACATATATATATTTACATTTTATATACATATACATTTTTATTTCCTAACTTTTATATGCATATATATACACTTTTATATTTTTTTACTTTGATAAATATGTATATACGTATTTTTCTTATATTATTCTTCATAATTTATATATATATATATTTCTAAATTAATTAATTTCAATATATGTAATTATTATTATTTGTTTTATATATATGTAATTATCTTTTTATAATCTATATATATGTAGATAATTTTTTTATATATGTACATGTATATATTTATATATATTTTCTAATGAATATTTTTATATTTATATATATATACATATATATCTATTTTTATTTTTGAAAATGCTTAAATACATACTTATATTTTTAATGCTTATTTTATAATTTATATGTATATATTTATATATTTTTCTTTATTGTATTATGTATTTTGTTTGTATAAATTTATAATCCAAAATTTTATATGTAAATCATATGTATGTCTTTTATTCTTCATAATTTAAATGTATATATTTTGTATTTTTTATTTTTATTTCCTTCATTTGTTTATTGATTTATGTTTTCATTTATATTTTGTTCATTTATTTGATACTTTGCATGTCATGGTTTATTGTTTTTTGTATATTAATTTCGTTTATTTATTTGTTTATATTATTTCTATGCCATTGTTGTATTTGTTATCATGACATTTATACATACTTTCAATATAACATTACGTCATCTTTTTACTCGGATTTAAAAATGGAAAATTTTCAAAATAGAGATAATACTCGTATTTAGGATTTTCAAGAAAATTGAGCCCTAACGTATTGGGTTCCAATTTTCTTCGTTAAATCTAATAATCGAGAATTGCTCTTTAATCAAACAAAATAAAACTTGTCATCGAGAATTTAATATGTTGTGTCCTAACGTATTGGATGTGACACGTTGATTTCTCGAGATAAAGATTTTTTTTAAAAAAATAAAGGAAATATTGAATGTTTGGTATTTTAAGAAATTGTGCCCTAACGTATTGGGCTACGATTTCTTCATAAATTTTGAACAATTAAATATTTTCTTAAATTTTATTACACGAGTTTTTTGGACTAACTAATCTTGAAGAGAATAAAATGTTGTGCCCTAACGCATTGGGTGTGATATTTTTTTTTCAAAATGAGAAAGTCTTAATAAATAATTTAATTTAACTAAGGATAGTATTTATTAACTCTCGACATTAAGACACGAATTAATCAACTTGGTACCAAATTTTGGGCGTTACGAGGGTGCTAATCCTTCCTCGTACGTAACTGACTCCCGAACCTGTTCTTCTAAAAATCGTAGACCAAAGTTATTTTAGGTGATCCAATCACACCTCAATAAAATATTGGCGGCGACTCTCGTTTTCATCGACAACTAATTTTTTGTTTTTTTTCCAAAAATAAAAATGGTTTCGACAGCCTGGCGGCTCCACTGGGGACTGTTTTTTAGAAGAGAGTCGAGCCACAAAGTTGATTAATTCTTGTCTTATCGTCGAGAAAATTTTATTTTTAAAAAAATTCATGGTATCCTGTTGCATTCATTATCTTCTTGCTTAATTGATCTTTGCATTATACATTACATGAGTTGAATAATTTTACCCCTCTAAGTGGGAGTGAGAAACTAGTCCTTCGTGAGGTTTTCACTTTCGTATAGGATAGTGGATCGCTTTCGGGATACATCCGTACCTATGTCTTCGTGAGATTTTCATCTCCGTGTAGCCATAGGGAAATGTATCCCCTGAATCGAACTTCGATGCAGTATGAGCCTATAATGGGTGAGGATCGAGGAATCTGCTGGTTCAGGTACCCTTACTTCAGAACCAAACCACATATAGAAGACCTTAGGAGCTCACCCTAGGTAGAGCCATTTCAAACCCCTAGTGGTCACCCGAATAGACGTTCTATTTATTCTTGCTTGCTTTTGCTTTGTACTAACCTGTTTCTTTTTTTTTTTTTGTTATGATTGCATTACATTTTCATCATAAAAAAAGAGGTGTCGATTCACGTTCAGTTGCGAAATAGAGAGCTTGTCATAAGAAAATGAGTTTCTTGATAAAATGGAAGACAACATGGTTGTCCGAATATGGTCCAAGAAAACGTGATAAGAGAAGGATGATAGTTTAATGGAGGACAACACGACTATGGATTCAAGATGACAAAGATTATTCGAGAGCCGCTGAACTTTCTTAAAGGGAAGCCAACGAGCATCACGAGGATGAGTGAGCAACGAGTTGTGGCCCGGATCGAGCAAAAAGAAGATAGAAGAGACGTCTTTTTGAAGAGTTCGTGAGATTTATCTTAATGCTCGAATGAAGAAGAGAATCGAATGTCTCCGCCTATGAGGGCAAGGTCGTATAAATATCCATTTTATGTAAAGAGATTTGTTTTCTAGTAAAGTTTTCTAAATGGAATTGAATTAGAATCAACGTCTCTTTATGCATTCATTACATGCATTCGCATTACATGACATTATACGTATTAAAGTCCACTAAAAGAGCCTAATCGATTAAAATTATTCCTCAGTTAACCGGGAAACCAACCAATCAACTAAACACCGTTACGGTACTCGGGCGAAATCAAGAAGTATGGACCAAATATTAGAAAAGCTCGAACAATTCCAAAAAGAAATGTAGGATCAGCTTCAGCAGCAAATGAATGAGCAGCTCGAGAAGATTCAGCAGGATTTGATGGACAAAATGATGGAATCTCAGGGGAATATGATGGCTAAGTTGACTCAGTTGCTGACTGGAGGAATTGATAAAGGAAAAAGCTCTGTGCTTAATGTTGAAGAAGGAGACAATGAAGGACCTGTCTATCCTTCAGGCTTTACCCCTCAGCAAGTTTAGGAATGTCTGCGCAAATCCTCTGTCACCATTAGGCCTCAGCAGTTTCAGGCTAGTGCTTCAATGCCAATGAATTTTCAAGTTGGATCAGGCTCTAACCCCGGAGGCAACCTTGTCAATATGGCTATTCCTAACTTCGATGAAACAGTAGGAAAAGAAAAAGTGAAGGATGAGTTGCCAAAACAGCTAGAGGAAAAGTACAAATGGCTGGAAGAGAAATTTAAAGCGATGGAATGTGCTGAGAGCTACTATGGGATTGATGCTAAAGAATTAAGCTTGGTTCCGGATTTAGTACTCTCTTACAAGTTCAAAGTGCCAGAGCTTGAGAAGTATAATGGAACTAGTAGTCCCGAATCCCATATTACTATGTTTTGTAGGCGGATGACTGGGTATGTTAGTAATGACCAGTTGCTGATACATTGTTTCCAGGATAGCCTCACAGGGGTAGCATTCAAGTGGTACAATCAATTAAGTCGTGCCAAGATTAATTCACGGAAAGATTTAGCACAGGCATTCATAAAGCAGTACAATCATGTAACTGGCATGGTACCTGATAGAATCACTTTACAAAACATGGAAAAGAAGCCCGGTGAAAGTTTTAGGCAATACACACAGAGGTGGAGGGAGGTCGCCATCCAAGTTCAGTCACCGCTCCTAGAAAGGGAAATGACAATGCTATTCATAAATACATTGAAAGCTCCGTTCATCACACATATGTTAGGGAGTGCCACAAAAAGATTTTCTAACATAATCATGAATGATGAAATGATTGAAAGCACCATAAGGAGCAGAAAGATTGATGCTAGAGGAAATAATAAAAGGCAAGCCTCAAAAGAAAAAGAAAAATGAGGTGAACAGCGTGAATATGTACATCAAATCGATTGCTAATCAGCAGGATTCATCAAGATAAGAATCATATGTGAAGCAAGGTACTGAAAAACTCCAGTTCACTCCAATTCCAATGTCGTACAAGGAGCTGTATCAAAGCTTATTCGATGCGCATGTTGTTTCTCCTTTACATGTGAAGCCTCCACAGCCTCCATATCCCAAATGGTACGACGCAAGTGCACAATGCGATTATCATGCGGGAATTACGGGACACTCAATAGATAATTGCATTACCTTCAAAAAGCTAGTTGAAAAAATCATCAACATGGGTATTGTCAAGTTGGATGGCTCATTTAATGCAGAAAATTCGCTACCTAATCATGATTGACAATGGGGTGAATGCAATATATGAGGAGATGTTGGGAAGTGTTCACATCAATGACATATAGGGAGACACAAATGAAAGGAGGACCTTGTTAGATATCCGCCCTTATAAACCTGAGAGTATTCTAAGTAATTGAACTACGAAAGAAATCCCTGTAATTTTTAGAGCTTATTTAGAGTAATGTTCAGAACATTTTTGTTGTTTTTAGCCTAAAAATGATAGAAATTCTTTTGTGAAATAGGCTCATGTCTGAACGTCATTATTCTAATAAAATACATCTTTGCATTCATTTTTGAGCCAATATTTTTTCATTCTTTTTGAAATAATTATTCTTTCATTCTTTTGGATTTTCTTCCACATCATTCTTTCATTCATAATTATGTTGTACAAATAGTTATTCATGAATACATTCTTTTGTATATTCTTTTATATTGGGTCTCCAGGTATCAATAACATGAGTGCCGCTGCTACAGGCTCAGAATTTCCTTTTGAGCGAGGCATATGTTTAGAGGGATTTCATGACTTTGAAGATGACATAGATTGTAGCCTATTTTCAGACTTGTTAAGGATGGTAGAACAAGTCGAGAAACGGATATTACCCTACAACGAATCATTGGGATACATGACTTCTCCTTATATGGGACATGAAAGTCATTTGGTCGATCTCGCCAAAAGAGTTTGACGGTCATTGATTCATCTTTGTGATCGTCAGTTACTTTACTAAATGAATGGAAGCTGCTTCATATTCTAATTTCACAAAGTCGATAGTTAACAAATTCGTGAAAAATAATATGTTAGTATGGAACGCCAAAAGGATCACATCTGACAATGTACTAAATTTGAACAATGGCACAATATCAAAAGTTTCCAGTCTGTTCACGATTAATGTCATATCGCCCCCAAAAAAAAGGATGGCACGGAAAAAACTTTACCGGGGCAATGCCTTTCTCTTGGGCCCATCGCGGTTTTGCCTATTGAAGATAAAATTCTTTCTCTCTAAGTTTTTGAATCCAATTTCGATTGAAGAGGAATGTTCAAAGTTGTCCATCATGGTCAAATGCGCCAAAAGAAAATGATGCAAGTTCACAAAAAAGGTCTGTCCTAGAGAATTCCTTGAGAGGGACCTGGTATTGAAGAAGATCCTTCCCATATAAAAAGAACTTCATCCCAAGCTGGAAAGGACCTTATGTGGAAGGCCTTATTTGGAAAAGCGTCGATTTTGATCAAAAAGGATAACAAGGGCATGCCTAATCCTATGAGTTCAGATTCAATCAAAAATATTTCAAAATATAAAAAAATAGCAAAAAAAAAAATAGTGAGGCCAAGGTGAAAACCCGCAAAGGGCGCATTGAAACCAAAGAGGATTTGAGTTGAAAACCCGAAAAGGGCGGCTCAAATATTGATCATAATGGGGCATGAGGTGATCAGAGCAGTTCAAATTTTGATTAGATTTGGGCATATGATAATCTTGAATCAATAGAAAAAGGTAGACAACATCTTGGGACATCGACAGAGTACTGTAGATCTCCTAAACACATGTCAAACTCAGAAAGTTTGTATAGAGAAGTTCAAGCTGCGATATCTAGGGCATCCAATTTTTATATTGAATTTGTTATTCTTGGAATACTTCATTCTTTTCCAAGATACACATTCCCAATCAATTTCTTTGTTATCCTTATTTACTATTTTTTGATAATCTATTCCTTTCAAGTTATGCTCAGAACCAATTGTATTCTCATCCATTGTTATACCCTTTTTGCAAGCATGTTGCATTGGAATAATGATTAATGGACTAATAAAACTTTCATAAGGGAAGTTTGGCATATTACTCTAGAAGTTTTTAAATAATACAGAACACGAAACAAGACTATTGTTTAGAACGCACCATGTTTAAAGGTTGGAAATCGAAAGGAAGAGTCTAAATTAGGACTTTCTCTTTGGATTTTGTTGTTAAAACATTGATTGAACAAAATGACAAAGCTTAAATAAACAAGTAAGCAATGATCACCGAGAAGAGGAAGAGGTTTCCTGAAAAGAAAGCATTCATTTATGCATGAGCCTTTGATACGATACCACAGGAGCGGTGTAAGGGACGAGAGATTTAGATCCTGTATCCTTGAATTGTGATAGGAGAGGATCGAGAAAAAGCCATATATTCCTACCTTTGGGTTACAGTGGGAGAATGATGGTACAAATTTTGCGCCCTAATGGATTGAACTTTGAGGTTTACAGTAGGGGCAACCTGACTAAATGTTTCTTCAGAAAAGCCATCCAAGCAAGAAGACATTGTAGCACATCAGTGTTAAAGCATTAATAAACTTCGAGTAATGATAACCTAAATGGGATCATTCTCAGAAAAAATATTAAAAAATTATGCATTCGTGCAAACACCATTCACACATGTCTAGTTAGGAGCATTTGATTCATTTTATGCCATCCTAATCATTAGGCATAATTAGGTTCATTATACAGGTCATGTTCCCCAGAGAGCAGATCAGTGAAGATAACATATCTTGCCTTCTTACACAGACAGCGAAGCAGATCGAAGACACCAACCTTTGCCTCCCTGGGTTATAGCGGAGTAGGTTAAAAATAGCAGATCTTGCCTTCCTGCACCGACAGCGAAGCAGATCGAAGACACTAGCCTTGCCTCCCTGGGTTGCACCGGAGCAGGTTAAAAATAGCAGATCTTGCCTTCCTATACCGACAGTGAAGCAGATCGAAGACACCAACCTTGCCTCCCTGGGTTGCAGCGGAGCAGGTTAAAAATAGCAGATTTTGCCTTCCTGCACCGATAGCGAAGCAGATCGAAGACACCAGCCTTGCCTCCCCAGGTTGTAGTGGAGTAGGTTAAAAATTACAGATCTTGCCTTCCTACACCGACAGCGAAGCAGATCGAAGACACCAGCCTTCCCTCCCTGGGTTGTAGCGGAGCAGGTTAAAAATAGCATATCTTGCCTTCCTGCACCGACAGCGAAGCAAATCGAAGACACCAACCTTGCCTCCCTGGGTTGTAGCGGAGCAGGTTAAAAATAACAGATCTTGCCTTCCTGTACCAACAGCGAAGCAAATCGAAGACACCAGCCTTGCCTCCCTGGGTTGTAGCGGAGCAGGTTAAAAATACCAGATCTTGCCTTCCTGCACCGACAGTGAAGTAGATTGAAGACACCAGCCTTGCCTCTCTGGGTTGCAGCGGAGCAGGTTAAAAATAGCAGATCTTGCCTTCCTACACCGACAGCGAAGTAGATCGATGACCCCAGCCCTATCTCCCTGGACAACAGTGGAATAGGTTGAAGATTGTAAGTCCTATCTCCTTGGTCAGCAGTGGAATAGGTTGAAGATTGTGAATCCTATCTCCCTGAGCAACAGTGGAGTAGGTTGAAAATAGCAGATCTTGCCTTCCTGTACTGGCAGTGAAACAGATCGAAGACATCAGTCTTATCGCCTTGACGTTGCAATGGAAAAGGTTGAAGCTACAACGGCGACTCTTATTTCCCTGGAGTTGTAGCGGAGCAGATTGAAGCCACTACGGCAAATCTTATCTCCCTAGCGTTAAGGCTTGGATTAGCTGAAGTGGAGCGAATTGAAGCTGTGGGCAGTGAATCCTATCTCTTTGGCACTACAGTGGAGCGGATTGAAACCACGACGGTGAATCTTACTTCTCTGGCGGTGTAATGGAACAGATTGAAGCTACGATGACGAATCTTGTTCCTCCAACATTGTAATTAAAAAAATTGAAGCCGCAACGGTAAATCTTACTTCCCTGGCGGTGTAGTGGAACAGATTGAAGCTACGACGGCGAATCTTGTTTCCCCAACATTGCAATTTAAAAGACTGAAAATGGCGAATCTTATCTCCCTGAAGTTGCAGTGGAGCAGATTAAAGCCAATAATCCTATCTCCCTGAAGTTGCAGTGGAGCGGATTAAAATCATAGATCTTATCTCTCTGAAGTTGCAGAAAGCATATTGCATCTAGTTTTATCTCCCTGAAGTTCTAGTGGAGCAAACTAAGTAATCAAGTTTTATCCTCCTGAAGTTGCAGTGAGGCAGACTGAAGATGGCGAATCTTATCTCCCTGAAGTTGCAGTGGAGTAGATTAAAGCCAATAATCCTATCTCCCTGAAGTTGCAGTGGAGCAGATTAAAACCAAATATCTTATCTCTCTGAAGTTGCAGTAGAGTAGATCACATCGGGTCTTATCTCCCTGAAGTTGCAGTGGAGTAGACTCAAGAAAGAAAGTCTTATCCCCCTGAAATTGCAGTGGGGCAGACTAAATAAACAAATCCTATCTCCCTAAGTTGTAGTGGAGTAGATTAGAGTGATGGATTTTATCTCTCTGAAATTACAGTTAAGCAGATTAAAAGTTACGAGTCACCAATCCTATCTCTCCGATGTTGCGGTGGAGTGGATTGAGACACCAATTCTTATACCTCTGAAGATGCAGTAGGATGGATGTGGCTACTTGAAGAAGAAGAGCACCAAGATCCAGTGTGACCGGGCAAAAATTGGCAATTTCTAAAGTCTTTACTCCGTTCCTGTTACACGACAATGAGCAAAGAGGGGCAGCTGTAATACCCAATTTTAGCCCGGGCTCACATATGGAAACATAATCTTCAAGGATATGTAATCTTAGATATGATATGTAATCTTAGAAGATATGATTTTGTAATCTTAGAGATTTAATTTGTAGATACCTTTTAATCTTAGCCGTTGATGTAATTAATCTGTACCGTTGGATTTGGGGAGGCTCAACTATAAATAGATGCCTCTCCCTTCATTGTAAAGGACGGAAGTTGGGAGTAATAATAATTCTTAAGAGTATTCCCTCAAATTTCTCTTTCTCTTGCGTTTTTATTTTCTTTGGCGTGTTCAATAGGGTCCTTTCGACTTCATTTATTTGCGGATTTAGGCCCAGAATTTACGTCAAAGCTCGATTTGGTCTTTTTTTATTTATTATTTATTTTTATTAAATTTGATTTTCTTGTTATTAAGTTATTATTATTATTACTATATATATACATACGCATATTGTTTTACAATAATATATATACATACATTTGTTTAAAAAAAAATTTCATAAGCACATGCACATATTATATATATATATTTATTATTATTATTATTATTCAATTTGCATAACTTTTATATACATATATATATATATTTACATTTTATATACATATACATTTTTATTTCCTAACTTTTATATGCATATATATACACTTTTATATTTTTTACTTTGATAAATATGTATATACGTATGTTTTCTTATATTATTCTTCATAATTTTTATATATATATTTTCTAAATTAATTAATTTCAATATATGTAATTATTATTATTTGTTTTATATATATGTAATTATCTTTTTATAATCTATATATATGTAGATACTTTTTTATATATATGTACATGTATATATTTATATATTTTTCTAATGAATATTTTTATATTTATATATATATACATATATATCTATGTTTTTTTTGAAAATGCTTAAATACATACTTATATTTTTAGTGCATATTTTATAATTTATATGTATATATTTATATATTTTTCTTTATTGTATTATGTATTTTGTTTGTATAAATTTATAATCCAAAATTTTATATGTAAATCATATGTATGTCTTTTATTCTTCATAATTTCAATGTATATATTTTGTATTTTTTATTTTTTATTTCCTTCATTTGTTTATTGATTTATGTTTTCATTTATATTTTGTTCATTTATTTGATACTTTGCATGTCATGGATTATTGTTTTTTGTATATTAATTTCGTTTATTTATTTGTTTATATTATTTCTATGCCATTGTTGTATTTTTTATCGTGACATTTATACATACTTTCAATATAACATTACGTCATCTTTTTACTCGAATTTAAAAATGGAAAATTTTCAAAATAGAGATAATACTCGTATTTAGGATTTTCAAGAAAATTGAGCCCTAACGTATTGGGTTCCAATTTTCTTCGTTAAATCTAATAATCAAGAATTGCTCTTTAATCAAACAAAATAAAACTTGTCATCGAGAATTTAATATGTTGTGTCCTAACGTATTGGATGTGACACGTTGATTTCTCGAGATAAAGATTTTTTTTTAAAAAAATAAAGGAAATATTGAATGTTTGGCATTCTAAGAAATCGTGTCCTAACGTATTGGGCTACGATTTCTTCATAAATTTTGAACAATTGAATATTTTCTTAAATTTTATTACACGAGTTTTTTTGGATTAACTCATCTTGAAGAGAATAAAATGTTGTGCCCTAACGCATTGGGTGTGATATTTTTTTTTCAAAATGAGAAAGTCTTAATAAATAATTTAATTTAACTAAGGATAGTATTTATTAACTCTCGACATTAAGACACGAATTAATCAACTTGGTACCAAATTTTGGGCGTTATGAGGGTGCTAATCCTTCCTCGTACGTAACTGACTCCCGAAGCTGTTCTTCTAAAACTCGTAGACCAAAGTTATTTTAGGTGATCCAACCACACCTCAATAAAAGATTGGTGGCGACTCCCGTTTTCATCGACAACTAATTTTTTTTGTTTTTTTTCCAAAAATAAAAATGGTTTCGATAGGGTTTATTGTTTTGTGGAAATTAGCTTGACTGATTTGAAGACTTATCTTGAAGATATTTGTTTTATTCTAAACTTTATGAGGATATTTGTAAAACTTTTTTATGAGGCTTTTTAGTAAGATTTTTATTGGAATTGATATTTATCTTAGCAAGCATTAAAGTTTCATATATTATAGGCTTGTGTAAGTTAGAAGTGTAGAGAATCGAGAATTTAATTTGTTCATTTGGAATTCATTATTGTGAGTGTATTTTGTAAGAAAACAAGTGAGTTGCTTGATTTACTAACTAAGTTTTCTACCCTTGAAAACTTTGCCTTGAAAACTTAGTGGAGAGAGATCTAGATCTGAAGTGCAAAGGTGCGAGATTGCTATACTGGTGTGCAATAGGACTTTAATCACTATTTGTACTATGTTTAAGATAGTGGAGTATTTCTTTGGGCAAGACTCCACAAACGTAACAAAACCAAATTGTGTAAACAACTTGTTTGTGTTCTTTTTTGTTCCCTAATGGGCTTGTAGTATTGCTCCCTTGTTTTTGCAAGTCTTGACTAAGTTTTTTTAAATTAAAATATTAAAATATTAAAATAATTTTTAATAATTTTATTTTTAAAAATAAATTTATGTATGCCAATGAGCTTTTATTTTAAATTGACAGAAATTTTTTAACTGAAATTAAAGTATAAGAATATATTTAAATATGATAAAAATATAAATGCTTGCTTTAAAGGAATAAAATAAGAAATGGTGTTTTCATATTTTTAAAATTAATATAAATATATAAAATAAAAAGAAGTTAAATCGCTAACATAAAAAATAATTTAAGTAATTTTTTCTTGAAACAATTTAACAATTATTGAAAAATGAAATGTAAATAATTATTAATAAAAATTAAATGAGAAAAATTACTGAACATTTAGTTTGTTTATAATTATTATATTACTCATATAATCTTAGTAATTATCTTTTATAATTGTTTTTCATTTTCTTAATGATTAATTTATCACACCAATTCATTCATGAATTTTGATAATAGAATATAATATTTATGTTTTGTAATTTTTATTTTATCATTTTCTTAATTAAATTAGTATTAAATTATCTTATAACATTAACTCAATAAAAAAGTAATAATATATATAATCGTTTTTTAAACATTATTTTCAGCTTATAAAAAAATCCAAATTTATTATTTTAAAATCTATGTGCTAACAAAGATAAATATGAAAGGAAAAGTAATTATAACTTACATTTTTTCTTCACGTAATAATAGATATAACATTCTTTAAAGAAATCATAAGTTAAAAGAGTTTTAATTTTTAAATAGAATTAAAATATGTTATTATTATTATTATTATTATTCTTAAACTTCACTGATGACATCATTTAAGTATGACTCTTATTTCAGTTAAATTTGAGAAATAATCTTCTAGTTAAACTCTATTTATTTGTTTCAATCAAACTCTAATTAGTCTAGATTATTTTATTATTATTTGACCTATGAATTTAGCCTATAAATAGGCTCTTTTACAACATTAGAAAATACACCCATTAGAGATTAGAACTCATAACATATTTAGAGAATTTTGCGTTTACATTTTGAGGGTTCTCTGTTTTTGGGTTTTTCGAGGTTTAGTTTTATCTCCATCTTTTGTACTATTCGTTCTTTTGCTATTATAGTAAAATTATATTTGCCCGTGGTTTTTTTATCCTCTTTGAAGGGGTTTTTCCACGTTAAATTTGTGTGTACAATTTCTCAATTTCTTCCGCTATTTTTACTTGTTCGTTCTTTAATTGGGTCGATCCCCAACAACATCTTCTATTGCTCGTAAAAGTTGATGTTTTATAATCTTGAATGTCCAGGTTTGAGGCCATCAAAAATTTTCTTGTAGTTACAACTTATTTGGATATCAAATTGTGTCAAAGACTGTAAAGAATGCGTTTTTAATTAGGTTCATTAATGTGGAAGTTTATGTTGAATAGCCTAAAGGATTTGAAGATCCCAATTATCTAGACTATGTGTTCAAACTTACTAAAGACACATGGTTTAAAGTAGGTTTCAAGGTGTGGTATGAGAGACTTTTAAAGCTTCTGCTAGAACAAGGTTATCAAAAAGGTAATGTAGACAAAATCCTATTTATTAAAAAGGAGAAAGGTATCGTTATTGTTGGTCAGATCTATGTAGATGATATCATTTTTTTGCTCTTCTCAAAAGGCTTGGGTGATTGTTGGTGTCAATTGCAACTGCCAAATGCAACTCTTGTAGTAACTTAAAGAACATTTGGCATACTATTGTAACTTACTTTATTTGTTGGCATGTTTTGACCAATATTGTTTGGGCCTTTAATTAGTGATGTATGAGGATTTTTAACATCCCATTATTGAAGATTGTTCATTCTAAAATCAAGCCAAGCAAAGATGAATTCAAGACTTTAAATGTGATCGAAGTTCCCATAAATAAGAGATTTGATCTTCAAGGTGTTTTATGATGAGATCTTTGATGTTATACTCTTTATTGAAGATGTAACGGCCCATTTTCTAGTGGTGTCTAAAATGATGGTTTTGGAACCCATTTTTGACGAGTGAGTCCGTTAATATTAAATAGTATGAGGTTTAATTAAATTTTGGTTCTTTAATTTTGTCAGTTGGATAGTTAATTGAGGTACAAGGATTAAATTGTAAAAGTAGTAAAAGTAGTAAAAGTTAATCACTATGAAAATTTTAATTAATTAAAGGACCAATTGAGCAATTGAGCCATTAGAAAATGAATATACAGTAGTGGGAATGAGTTGTAAACCATCAAAATGTTAATTAAGCTTAAGTTTAGTTAATAGGTTAATTAAGTTAATTATAATTAATTAATAAACTAATTAAAATATATAAACCAAATTAAAAGAAAAACAAAAGAACATCCTTGTCATCTTCTTCTTCAACTGAAAACAAAAAGAAAGAAAAGGTTTTGAACTTTCAAGAATTTCGGCTAAAGATTGGCAAGTGTAACTACGTCTTTTTCTTGTTTTTTTTTCATGTTTATAAGGTTTTGGGAGCTTGATTTAGCTAATCCGGGTATCAATTTATAAGATTGTTAAAGTTTTTCAAAAAAAATTTCATTGTTGTTTTCTTGAATATTTTGGTACTAAATTGATAGATTTTGAGCTTAGAAATGAAAAAATGACTAGTTTGTAAAGTTTAATTGCTAGTTTTTGAACATAAGGGCTAAAGTGCATAAATTTTGAAATTGGTGTCATATTTATGTACTTTTTTATAATAGAAGTCTGTAGAAGGATAAATTTGAGATCAGTTTCAGAACCGAAGCTCAAATTTGAAAGTTATAACAATTTTGGTTTTAGGGACTAAATTGAATAAAATGTAAAACTTTAGGCAACATTCAAAATGAAATTGAAATGTCATATTCATAAAATAAAATGTTATAAAGTATTTGAAATTGAAAATTTGAAATGAATTATCATATAAATCGAGAATTGAACCAATTAGAAGATAATCGAGGAAAAGGGAAAATTGTAGATTTGTCTCCGACATCTTGTTATTGCAGTTTTTGCCAAGTAAGTTCATATGGTGTAGTTATATGTAATAGTAATTTATATATGTTTGAATTATGAATTTTTGTGTGTGCAAATATACTTTTAAATTGGTTACGATTTGGTACAAACAGGTAAGACATGGATTAAATTGTAAAGAAATGGTAATATGTGCTATATGTGCTCGAGTGGATATGAAATGTTTTATGATGGGATGATTTGTACATGATGACTCTACAGTGGTTTAAATGTTACAAATATAGTATTAATTCCCGTGTGAACCTAGTAAACAATTAGGATATATTATTGGCATGTCAATAGGGTTATTTACGCGCTTGTACGGGTTTAGCACTTCGGTGCTCTCTGGTGTCGTATAGTTACTCATGTATCTGAGTTTATTTACTAGAGTTCATCAGTCAAAATGATTATTGTAAACTAAAATGTTACAAGTATAATGTCCAAAATAGAAACTTGATATTTTGATATCGCAAATGGAATTAAATTGTGAATTGTACTAAGTTGAATAGCGTAATAAATGTTGAAGTGTATATGACTCGGTTATGTGACAACTCACCTTATCGTTGTGAAATGCTATGTCAGGAAAATTGTATCAAGTTAATTAAATTATTATGTTTGATTATAAATCAAGGTAAGTTATTTGTTTTAATACCTATGAACTTACTAAGCATTCAAAATGTTTACCTAGTTGTTTTTCCATTTTCTGTAAATTGTCAGTTTGCAGAATTCGTCGATCGGATCACCTTGAAGCTCACATTATCCAACTATCGACTCAGTAGACTTTTTCACATTTTAAGCCCAGTTATGTGGCATGTACATAGGTGCTGTATTTTATATGAGTTTACTTTGGATGGCTAGTTTGTTTTGAACTTGGTTAATGTTTGAATCATGGATTGTTAATGATCAAATGTTCAAATGTATGTTTGGTAACTTGTTGATATTTTGGGTGGCAATTTGGTAGCATAAATAAACATTGATATGACATGTTTGTAAGTGAGATTGAATGGTTTGAATACATGATTAAATAAGTTGAATTTGAATACGATGGTCAAGTATATTTAGTGCCAAAATATGGTATATTGGTTTGAATGATGTGCATTTGATTAAAATGAAATGTTTAGAGATGGTTTGTATTGGTTTTGTGTAGGTTTAAAGGTGTACGATTGCACCAAAAGTATATATGGTTGAATTGGCTTGATACAATTACCAAAAGGCCTATTTTGTGCAAAAAATAGAGTCCACGTCACGACGACACGACGTCAACCAATGGTTATCGCAACAAGACCTGGGTTGTTGCCCACGGTGTGATGAGGAACCTCATCGTCACAATGAGGCAAAATAGACAATCACGTCACAACGAGGAACTCCTCATGTCACGATGTCATTTTGAAATTTTAAAAATGTTGCTATTTGGTCCTTATGCAATTCCAGGTTAATTCTAGAGCATACGTAGGCTCGTATAAAACCCGAGAAAGATTGAATGATGAATTTATGATCTATAATGATGGTATTTGCATTATTTATGTTTACATTGCATGTTATTTAGCTGTAGTTGTTCTGACAACGACTGTTGCTTTTCGTAGCTCAAACGACGATCGGGTCGGGTGAGAGGTTTTACAAAAGACTTATTTGGAAGCTATTTTTATGGAATTAGATACTCACATTTATTGTATTTTAACAAGCCACTTTATACTTATGTATAGATGGATTGTTTAAGTTATTATATACGAGAGAGAGAGAGAGAGAGAGAGAGAGAGAGAGAACACTTTATTTGTTCATCTAAGAACAATTCTTCTAGTGCATATTTTTAAGTAAACTGAATTATTAATCAGTTTGCAACTAATCTTTCAGGAGCTAAGACTTAGTGAGAGAGAGATCTAGATTGAAGTATAAGAGTAAGGTTACAACTAGGTGAGTGGGTTAAACTTAAATTATAGTTTGTACTCATTGATTTTAAAGTGATTTACTCTCTAAGAAAGCCTAATAGACGTAGAAAGATTTCAACTAGCATGAACAAACATTGGTGTCCATATTTGTTTTTATAACTAGTAATAACTTCGTCCAATTGTAATAGAATGAATATTTAAAAGATAAAATCAACAAATTCACAGGTCCTATTTGGATATATTTCAATTTCCAATAAATCGTACTTTATTGAGTTGATTACCCCATATTATTCAAGGTTTAAGTCTTACCATGCATGGTACCTATTCGAATATATTCGATATTCAATCATTATGCTTTGTATTGAGTTGATTTTTGTTTTAATTAATCGAATATGTATTATTTATCTGATTTGTATTATAAATGTTGAAATGAACATTTGATAATTACTTAAGAAAAAAAGCGTCTATAAGTGATGGTTGTAATGGTCACTTCAGATGACACCATGATAAAATAGAGAAAATAGAATAAAAAAGGACTATTTAAGTAGTTCAATTTTTCTATGTTTGTGATGCCTACCTTAGTGAGAAAATCCATTATCTTTAATCCCAATACAAAAAGTGATTTAAATCCTATCGCGCCCCGATATAGCAACCTCAGTTTTGTACCTAAAGACCTAGATCACTCATATCTAAGTTCTACCCTTGAGAACTTATGTTGTAAAATCAAGAACACACTTCTTTTACACTCTCAATGCACTCTCAAATACAAGTTCCTTAATGAACAGATAAGTGATAAAAAACTACTACTTTCTAACTTACACAAGCCTCTAATATATAAGAGTTTGCGGCTTGCTAAGATAAAGATCGATTACAATCAATATCCTATTAAAATAGTCTTATAAAAAGGCTTTACAAATAGCTTCATAAATTTCAAAATAAGTCTTCAAATTAATCAAACCAAATTCCATAAAGCAAGGGATCTGATTTGCTTGATTCAGATTGGTTCAATCTTCAAAGATTTGTTGTTGCACAAGATGGGTATTCAAATATGAGCCAATATATGTCCACAAAATCATCAAAGTCATTGCCCAAATGATTCTGTTTAAAAGATTGCCAACTCAAAAAATACAAGTTATGTTGCCTGTCACAGTGCTAGTGGTAGTGGCCACTATTGTTAGTACTTCAACTGCCACTTAAAAAAAAAACTTGCCTCAATAATAAAACATTTGTCAAGGATGAATAAGCCTTCTATATTTATAGCACAAATCCATCTTCATAAAGTAACCTTTAATTCATCTTGATCTATTCAAATATCATCAAATCAATTATCCTTAATATAAGGATACAAAATGTCATAAAGTTAGTATTCTTGGATTGCATATCTCAGTATATAAGGAAAGTAAACCATGTAAGAATCCTTGAAAAATAAACTTACTTGATTTTACCTCTTCTCCAATAATAAACATGAGATTGTCTGTACAAGATCCTTAAAAAGATGCAAGCAAATAATCAAAACATTTTGGTCAAACATGTAAAGCCTAAAATCGACCCGATTCTCCGGGTTTGGATCTTGGACATTTTTACACAATTCACATAACAGGATTACTAAAATATCTTCTTATACTTTTGACTTAAGACATTTTCCTTAACGTTTACCATAATTCATTAATAAAGAAACAAGGAAATATATTTAAACATCATACATCATATCTATAAAAAATTATTACAATACATAAATTTAATAAAACAGACTCATATGGCGTAATCTTACAATACGCCACTTGTCTAAACAAATTCACTGTATGCATAATTTTCCCTGTTCGCCGCTTCTCTGAAATACATCTGGCTTGTCCCTCTTGGTGAACATACTTAAACAGCAACGCCTGAAATATAAACATAATATTTCGCAAGTTCAGAGGAACTTAGTGAGATTGGACACAACATACTTTTTTAACTTATCATGTTGAATTCCTCATTTTGAATATTTGGATTTCTTCATATCTATTTTTGGCGGATACCTTCCCATTGTCAGTTTAATGATCACATACTTATACACTACTCACAATTCTTAACGTATTATCATTCATCTAACTGCTTGGCTATCTTTAGATATTAACATACGGTACTACTTTTTTATTTTCTCTCCAAACAATTTTAAACAGTTATTCTAGTATAGCTAATCGCAAACATCATTCTTAATGGATACCACTTATTGATCTTGCTACATTGAACATTAAATTGAACTATATTTTGTCTCAACCCAATACATACTCATATTGATGAGAAACACTTCAGATCATTTAGAAGAATTCCACATGTCTTTGTTACAGGGAACAAGACCTCCAATTTAGCGAATAACTTAAATTCTCTCAAGTCTTAGAATAAGACATGATACTATTTACATATAATAAATGCTAGATAGCTTAGATTTCCTCCATAATAACACAGATAGCTCAAATTGATGAACCCTTACCTAATATGCTCGTATAATAAACTTGACAGATAACCATGGCAGATACCCTCATTGAACATACTAATTTATACTTTTTTTCAGGAAACTTCCTGTAAAGCTTATTCAATTTCATCTCAGAACTTTTTAGATAGATCATATCCTTATCATAGATTCATCAGAATATGCCACAAGGGCCAAACAGAGATACGCCACAAAGAAAACATAAGGAATAATATGGAATACACCACAAAGGCTAATAGAATGCCACGAAGGTCAAACCAGAATACTCCATAAAGGCTAAACAGAATACCACCCAGGAACCTCATGAGTTTTCGTGTTTGCGATATGGATTTGGCTAAACTCACATCAAATGAGGTTTGCCCATAATTGCTCTGGGACACGTAGAGAACCCTAGTCGATAATTGCGGCTCATCCACCCATTTTTTAGAAATATGTCATGGCCATGGACCTTCTTCAAAATTTACAAAACATAATTCGTGTTTACTGTTTCGACAGAATTCATTGATTACCACTGTGGTGTCAAAACTCACATCAAATGACCTTTCAACACTCAACTACACTTTATTTTCCCTAACCTTATTATTCACACCTCAAATCCAACATAAGTACCCATTCAGATATGCTAAACTCATTTTCTTAACAAAATCGTACTCAGTATACATTTTACACTTATCAACACGAGCGCATATCACAGTATACATCTCAAGCACGCAAAGTATACATACATAGTTGATTCACAGAATCATGTACACCTATACATACTATTCATTACCTATTAGACTCACTTGAACGCTAAACTAATATTTCATAATTATTTTCAACAATCATTCAAGTATTCATGCGCTATTTTCAGGAACATCAATTACAAATAATTTGTCTAAATGGACTTGTATAAGTTGATATTAAAGACTCACATAGTTGAAGGTCAAAATCCTCAATTAAGAACACCTTTCACAAACTCGCAGCATCAACTGCTTAAAAGAATATGAATTCACCATTAAAACCCATTTACAGACATATTGCTAACTTCTCATCTATAGATAAACCCCAAGCAAGACCTCTTAATCATAATTTGCTGCATAAATATATCATAGTACCCTTACTCTTAACATGCAAAGTTGTCAGACTTACTAGGAGATTGAACATCCTCTGATTATTCCCAAAAAACTTAGCTTCCAGTTTAATGAGGAAAGATGGCATTTAAAAGAAAGAAAAAGAATCAGAGAGCAATATTGAAGGAAGAAGGAGGAAGAGAACTTCCTCACGAACCCTTCTACATACACACACACATATATAACCAGCTTCCCTTTTAGAGGAAATTAACAAGTGTCACTTGAGTTCATAATTTATCCTTTTTAGTGGCCTATAGATTTTGAGAAAAACATAAATGAGGATCTTGAATGAATATTACTTGATCGACCAGTCCAATTTGACTTCCAACCAGATCACTGTACAAACTTAACAAGAATAATACTCAGACAAACTAGGCGTATTGTAAATATTTGGTGGTAACTCATGTAATAATTACCTTTTTGCTTAACTGAATCTTATCTTTAAATAGAAAAATAATCTAAAATAAAATCTTCACTTACTCACACGATGATTACTATACGCCCACACCTATGTGCTAAAAGAAACATATGGGCACATTACACTTTGCGAAACAGACTATTTTACTGCTACACGTCTTAACCTCAAATCCGCCAGACTTGGGGTGTATCAAGTGCAATGGTCACTTCTTGAGTCATTGCTCCCAAAACATGCCTAAAAAATCTCCTCCTTTGGGATTTTTAACCAACAATCCTTCAACCAATGTTTTCAAGCAAGGAATGCAATACTAGCATCAACAACATCAAGTTTCAACTCCCCCTCAAACTTAGCTTATTCTTCCATTTTTTTGGACAAAAATTCAAAGAAATTTTAAGTAATGGCAACTGAAGGAACATCTCTATAAGATGAAGTTTTATCAACATAAAGTAATAACATGTAGGCAACATCATGAATAAACAAAACAAATAATAACAACAAGAATGGAAATGAAAGACTCTCCCTTAGTAATACCATCAACACACGCCCCTTTAATTGTAGTATCAACACACTCCCCTCAATAAGATATTTCAGCAGGGGGTGCAATGAATTCTAACTCATCAACAATTCTATATGTTGGAGATGTAATTCGTAGAACAATAAGGATTTTTACCATAATACCTTTAGGAAGTAGAAATATTTTCATGTTGATTTTCAAAATTTGTTGCATTAATTGCCCTTTTTTATGCATCAATCAACCATTGATCTTTTCTCACCCAGATCTGTTTTGGGTTGTATCTGTTGGGATTTATTTCCCTAAGTGTAGCTTATTCGTCATTTTGTATTTGTAATTTTTTGAATAGATTGGTTTAAATAAAATTCCATTACTCATTAATATCATTTGTATTTGTCCTTAACAGTTTTTGCACATAAAGAAAAATGTAAGCAAATATTTGCTCATTGATTATCTAATGTTTAACTAATATTAAGTCATGTTATGTGGTTAAATCATAATGCGATAAGACAACTTATAGTAGTAGATAATCTAAAAAAATCTGTAGTTTAATCGAAGTTGAACAAATCGATTGAAAGACTATTGTGTCATTTATCAATTCCAATTGGGGAGATACCTTATCTTGGGTATCAAAGTGGCAGAAATGTGATTGTCTGGATTGACAATACATCTAATAGGATTCAAGTTGAATTTATCCTAGATCCATTTATAGATTCATTCACTTGTGACGTTCATAATGTGACATACCTTAATCTTGATTGGATGATGAACTATGTTCGCGCGACTCATATACTATAATGTATTAAAAGCCTAAGTTCAAATAGTTAAGGGGCTGAAAGTTGGTACGTTTAGTACACGGCTTTTGCATGATGTAGCGTCATTCCATAGTAGTGGAATCATAGCCCTATAAGGTTAAATGATATCGTTTCATTAGCATTACATAGTTGTTGAAAAAATAACATGACCACAGATCATTTTTGTAAGACAAATAATTTAATTACTGTGTTCGCAAATGACTCTTTCATGAAGGAAGATGTAATAGTTACCATGAGATAAAATATGATCATATTGAGTGAATGGATTTAACCCGAAGGATATCCTATAAGGGTAACACACTTATGATAAGGTCATTGGATAAACATTTATTTATTTTTTGGTGAAATGAAAAACATCAATTACATAAAACAACCATTCGTTTTATCTACTTGTAGTAAATCTAAAAGATCCTTAAGAGCCTCATCAATAACTTGTAAGCTTGATTTCCAAATCAAACTGAGTTTAGCAAGACAATCTGCTACCAAATTTTGATTTCTTGGTATATGATTTATCCTCCATTCCCCTTCTGAATGCAAGATACAAAGAGTTCTTCGGAGCACAGTGATCCCTGAATCTTCCAAATCCATATCAGTCAAGATCTGGGCAACTTCAAGATTATCTGTCATAATAATGATTCGTTTATAGCCCTTATTAAATAAAATGACTCCATGATTAATAAGGAAGAGTTCAATCATGGTACTTTAACGGAATGAATCCATGATTAATAATGTTGTAATTAATAAGGGAAGATACAAACCTTAATTACAAATTATTTGAGTCCTAATTACATATATCCAATCAATCCTTTTGCTAGTTCGAGATAACCATAAATAAATTTCATGTAGAACTAAATGAATAGAAATGAATGAAAACGATGAAGTAAGAGAAATATATCGTATGTATCACTATATATAGTAAATGCGTTATATCGCACGTATCACTATATGTAGTAAATGTGTTTTCTTGCTAAGTACAAAAGATGACTTAGAAAATAAATTAATTTCTCTAAATTATTGTTTAATTTATTATAATTAAATAATTGAAGTTTGAAGTGAGAATTAAATTAATTATTTATCATAGTTTTATTGAATGAGCAATTAAATACGTTTCCTCGTAGATTTTAATATGGTAAAGTTACCATGATTTAACGAAATTAGTATTGGATTGAGAAAATTATTTAATTGGATAAATTAATTTAATTAACTAAAACAATGATATTTTGGGAAATAGAAAATAGTAATTGAGTTGGATAAATTATAAGTGTTAGATAAAAAGTTTAGATAACACATAATTGTACCCAATACACTGGATGGGCCTGAAAGCCCATCCCATATGAGAGTGGCGACAAACCCTAATCCTAGTAAGGGTATGCTATCGTTGCCCCTTTTATTCCAATTACAATGGGATATTGTATTTTCTATTAAAATATTATTATTTAATTATCTTTGTTCAAGTAAAGCTCTTGTATTATTTTCCTATAAATAGGACCTATGGGATGACTTAATTACATCGAATATAAAACGTCGTTACTTTGTCAGAAAATAGTGGCAATTTATTTACTAGAATAAATTATATTTTTTGAAAAGCTTAAAGTTCATGGTTCTCAAAATGAGAAATTAACTTTCCTACTGAAAGTTAATAAAAGTTTTCATTCTATGTTTTCGATTCATTTTGTTTCAATCCACACTCAAAACAATTAGGGGATTGAGGATAGCGGAGAAGATCACTTAGTAGAAATCTAGGAAACGACTTAAACCGCATCGCACAAAACATATGTAATAATTTGGTTTAGGGTTTATTACCATAAATACCACACAACTCAATTTTAAGAAAAAATTTAAATTTCTGTTGTGCCTAAAAGCATTATTTTCTAAACTAATTTCCTAACAGTATCTTGGCTGAGTTGCAACTTGTCTTCTATCATTTCCCCATATCATATCTTTCAACATCTTATAACAATATGGTTTGATATGACCAACCATACTACAATAATGGTAGATAATCCTTCTCTTTTTATGTTGCTCCATTCCATGAGATGGTCTCTCATTTTTCCTCCATATAGATTCTTACCTTTGACCTTGACTGGTGCCAGGTGTAGTGGGCATTGACTTTGTCATTGCTTGCTTCCACCTTTGCTCTCTCAACATTTTGAATCATTTAACTCTCATATGAATAAAAAATCCATAATATTGACAAATAACTTAATGATTAGAGATTATCTTCTTTTCATCATGAATCAGAACATGATTCTTTAAAGATTCACCTTAATCAACACTATTTGTGGTTTTGACAAAAAAACTATTAAATTTTTCATCATAGTTTTTCCTTTCTTCTCGACATATCCAATGCAATATATTCCTAGATTTATTTTTCCAGTAGCAAGGATTTCTTCAAGTTTACCACTATTAGAATTGAACTTTTCTAGCATGGACTGTGTAATTGTAAGATCCTTCTCAGTACTCTCTAAACTAGCAACCTTTTCTACAATCACAATACCCTTCAACCTCATCTGTTTGTTCCAACTTCTAATTCTTCATTGAGTTTGGAGTTCTCATCTACCAAATTTGCATTCATGTCACATACTTTCTTCCATTTTTTAGCACAATATTCTAGGTTTGCAAAAACTCAACACTAGACTCTCTTTTTAAATCATCACTTGTGCTAGAGTTAGTTGAAATAGGGGTATTGACTTTTGTAGTGAATGCCATATAATTTCTCAAGTGTGTCTCATCTGAATCTCAGTTGCTTGAGACATTCTCATCACTCCAAGTTACATTGAGAGACTTCTTTTTCAAGTTTGCACACATGGCTTGTACATAACCATACCCTTTATACTTGTAACGTTGAATGCCTTTCTTCCTTACTCTAGGGTTTTAATCAATAGCCACACCTTTCCCTTTTTCCTTATTGAATCTTTGAACTCTTTCAAATCATTTGCTCTGTTTGGATAGCTTCTTGAATGCATTGTTGAAGTTTTGAGTAAGAAACTTTGTTTTGTTCCTAAAGATTTTCAATCGCAGTAGAGTCTGCAGTTTGCACTACATTATTCACTTGCAGAGCAATGCTCTTATCACCTTTCACTTTACTTTTCTTTGACCCATCAAGGATCATTTCAAAGTTTTGAAGCAAATCTATGAGTTCATCAATCTGCAATCGGGCAATGTCTTTAGCCTCCTTGATAGTCGACATCTTGATTGTAAATATCTCATATAAAGATTGAAGGACTTTTCTTACCAACTTCGAGTTTGAATATTCATTACCAAGAGAAAAAGCTTGATTTGACAAATCACATAGCTTGGAATAAAATTCACCAATTGTCTCATTCTCTTTCATTATAATAATCTCAAATTTGGTGGTAAGCGTTTACAATTTCGATTTCTTCATCGTGTTGGTCCCTTCATAGGCTATCTTAAGAATTAACCATACTTCACGAGAAATAGTTAGAAATCCGTTTAAACACCTAACCATCAACACCACAAAATATTGCATTAAAGGCCTTTGAGTTCACAGTAGCAAGCTTCTCTTCTTTGGTGGTCCAAGTAGTCTCAGATATGGGAGATTTAACACCAAAAACATCAATAGTAGGGGGCTCCCAACCATTGGGAATTGATCTCCAAGCCCCTTTATCCACAAACTTTACGAAAGCTTACATTATTGTATTCCGATAACATAATTTGCTCTATCCACATAGAATGTCATAAATAATGAAGAAACTTCCATTTGAAGCAAGTGTCAGCACCAGGAAACACCACTAGCTATGTTAAGTGAGAGGCTCTGATACTAGTGTTGAAATGAGCAGCTAATAAATACTTAATAAAAAATGGAGTGCGTAAATGATGGCAGCAGTGGCCACTTTAGATGACACTGTAATTAAATAGAGAAAACAAAAACACAAAGGATTGCTTACTCGATTTGGTTTGCCTACATTTATATTAAAAAAAGGGTTAAGAAAAAAAATATTTACGTTTGATCTCGACCTTTGTTTTTTCATAGATCTAGACAGATATTATAATAAATTTTTTTATATTTATGTTATATAAGTTATTTTATAATATAAATATTATATTTTACAAGTCAATTAAAAATCATTAAGAATGAAAAAATTAACATCTTTATATATTTTTTAAATAAAAGGAAACCTAAAACCTAATAGTAATTTATTTAGAAATTTAAATCTAAATCAATTTAAAGCAATTTTTATTTATTTCTTTATGATTCTTAGTCTTTATTTTTTATACAATGCTTAAAAATAAAATTATCCAAAGTCCTTCCCAACTCTTAAATAAAAGATAATGCGCTTTAACGTACTTGAATCTACGTCCTCGTATACACTAATAACAATATTGACGCCAACTAAACTAAGGCGTATAACAATTTAAAACAAAATTTAAAACTCAAGTTAACCATGAATAGTAAATATTTCTAACTTGAGCATTAGACAAAACCTTTATATATACGTAGATTCACTTTGAATAACTATTTAAAATTAAGTAAAAAAATATTGATATAAAACAATCCATTAATTTTAATATTAAAATAGACTTCTAAAATACTCAACCTTATCCGAGCTTAAATATAATTTAAAAAAACTGTAACCCTATTCGCCCGAGGTTCACAAAAGTTTGAAAAAATTCCGATTAAGCTTTTTTTTAAATAATAAAGAAAACTAAAGAAAATAAATTCAAAGCCGAAAAAGAAGAATACATTTTCAGATTTGTTTTAATTTGTTTTTGTTTACTTTTTAATATGTAATTAGTTTAGATATTCTAAAATACAACTTTAGGCCACGTGGCCATCATAGAGAGCACAAAGTGTTACGTGGACCCAATTCTCACGACTGTCATAAATTTAAAAGCATAAGGACAAAATTGTCTATCAACTTTCAGCTTCGAAAACTCCCATTTGTCTCAGTCTTCAACTGTTTTTTCCTACCTTTTTTTATTTTCTCTTAAGAGTTATGTTTTTATGCCTTTGGTGCTTTGGGTATATTCTTTTGCTTCGCTTCTCCATGTAACAGAGGAAAAAAAAAAATCTTTGCTTTTTATCTTTTATCTAAACTTCTCTTCTTCTAACTTGCAACAATTTTCTCTTGGGGGAATTTCTCTTTAAGGTTAGCTTAAAGGATTTGGTCTTCTTTATTTTTTCAATTTTCAATAGAAAAATCTAGTCTTTTCTTCCATTCTGTGTTGTTTTTGTTAAATTTATATAGAATTTTGTGATTGGTATTTTCATTTTTTCGGTGTGGTGTTTTTGGTTTTTTTATTTTATTTTATAACTTTCATTAGTGAAGCTCGGAATTTGGTACGCTATTGAGTTTTTAGTTTTGATGTGTTGGTGTGATTTCTAATGTTGGGTATTGGCTAAATTCATGTAATTTTGGATCTGGAAACTGAGTTTCTATGATTGATCTGTTATTCTCTTTTGCTCCTATTTCAATTTTTCTAGTTTACATTTTGGTTTTGTTCTAGAGAATTTGCTTGTGTTGTTTAGATCACAGTCCATAACTTCCTAGAAATGAATCTGTCTAAAGCCATTATCTTCTCGTTCTCAATTCCTATTGCAGTAAATCTCAGACAACTTTTGGCTCTTTGCTTATGAATTATTTCATTTGACATTTACATCATAAAATTTTCATTTTGGTTGCCTATCTAGTGATTGAGTTTGTTTTTATGTTCTTCATTCATTTTCCTTTTGTTGTTACATTTTTTCTACAAGGCATTTTATGCTGACACTTAAAAATTTTAAATGCAGCTTGTTGCTTCACATTTTTATGGGAGATACGTTTATTTCTCATGAATGCTGATGAGGGGTTGGTGAATGGTTGTTTGAATCTGGTATGCTTTCCTAGTAAATACAGTGAAGATGATGGTGGGATGATATGTTATTGACACACTCTCCACATAAATGGAAATAGATTGTAGAATCTAGACCCGATTGATTTCTTGATTATACTATGTACTAGATGGAATAAAGTAGCTAGGAAATCATTACAACTTGGTTTTGCTAACTTCTTTATAGGCATTTGGAGAATCTTTGGCTTTCAACGTGATCTGTTGGAGGGATATTGTTAAACAGAAGCTATCTGCTGTGACTTCTAAACAGCTAATTTTCATTAACTTTTAGGTGTATTTATAGTGATCTCTGGACTTAAGGTTTAGTGGAGATGTTTAATTCACCTCAAGGACATAAGCAGAGCCTCCAAAAATCCATGCGAAAAGTTTCACCTGGTGCCTCACATAAAGATTTGTGGCTTACTGTGCGAGAAGGGTCCTTGCCTGATGTAGACTCAGTGTTGGCTCTATTGAAGAAGGCTGGAGGTAATATCAATTCAAGGAACAGTTTTGGTCTGACTCCTCTTCACATTGCAACTTGGAGAAACAACATTCCCGTTATTCGAAGGCTTCTAGCGGCTGGTGCTGATCCTGATGCTAGGGTGTGTAATTCTTCTCTTGCTTTAGTTTATCTAATGCTTTCAGGTTCATAGTGGATGCCCATCTCCTGCTTTAGAATATGAATGATCTTGTATCAAACATCATGAAGTCCTAAAGATTTTATGATGGTGCAATTAGGTTCGATCCTCTTTCCATGACTCTTCAGTATCTTTCAGGATGGAGAATCAGGATGGAGTAGCCTTCACAGGGCTCTGCATTTCGGTCATCTTGCTGTAGCAAGTGTTCTCCTTCAGTCTGGTGCTTCTATTACATTGGAAGATTCAAAATGTAGAACACCTGTTGATCTCCTATCAGGGCCTGTCTTGCAGGTTTTTGAAAGTGCACAGGATTCAGGTACCAGCAACTGTCTTGACATGTCGGAAAGCCTCTTATTGTTACATGCAAACCAGATCTATCTATGTTTGAAATGTAACATAGTTTTATTTGTGTTTTTAGTAGCTACTGAGGTGTTTAGCTGGGGAAGTGGTGTGAACTATCAACTTGGAACTGGAAATGCCCACATACAAAAGCTACCTTGCAAACTTGATTCATTTCATGGCTCAAAAATTAAGTTGGTTTCTGCTGCCAAGTTCCACAGTATAGCTGTTACGGCCCGTGGAGAAGTCTACACCTGGGGTTTTGGAAGGGGGGGCCGTCTTGGGCATCCTGACTTTGACATTCATAGGTAAAGGGTTTCTTGTGCCTTTCGATAAGAGGTTTTAGTAGCTTAATGGTGCTTCAATTAGGAACTCCAAATTAATTTAAGCTGTGGGAACTCTGGGTATTGAATTTTGTTGGTCTAAAGTTTCCATCATGTTTTTCAGGTTTTGATCTACCCTGCTGAAAATTTTAAAAGTTTGAGGGTAGTTTAATCTGTTATTTTATGTTGGGTATGAAGGATCATGTTAATCATCAATCACAAAGATAATGCAAGTCAACTATCATGAACATATTATTTTTCCTTCTTTACTTTTCAGCGGTCAAGCTGCAGTTATCACTCCCCGCCAAGTGACTTCTGGATTGGGGGCACATCGAGTGAAAGCAATTGCTGCAGCTAAACATCACACTGTAATTGCAACTGAAGGTGGGGATGTGTTCACTTGGGGATCCAATAGAGGTAAAAACTTATGGGTTATGCTAGCATGATTTGCTGACTGTTTGAGATAGTTGTTTCCTCTAGTAAATCTTCTGTTTATTCTCTTATTTGATTCAAATTTACTTGATGATCAGCTAGCTAACTTCGTGCATTATGTTGCAAACATATCAAGATCTTGTTGACCAGAAATGTTGATGTAACCTTCTTATATTGTGCAGAGGGTCAGCTGGGCTATACGTCTGTCGATACCCAACCAACACCACGTAGAGTAAGTTCACTTAGATCAAGAATAGTTGCTGTTGCTGCTGCAAATAAGCATACTGCTGTTGTCTCTGCATCTGGTGAAGTTTTCACATGGGGTTGCAACCGAGAGGGTCAACTTGGCTATGGCACATCTAATTCGGCATCAAATTACACACCAAGAATAGTTGAGTACTTGAAAAGCAAGGTCTTTGTAGGTGTTGCGACCGCAAAATATCACACAATTGTTTTGGGAGCCGATGGAGAGGTAAACATACTGGCATCGTTGATAATTAAGTTTATCAATCTTTAAACCCGTATACTTTTGGTTTCAAAATGTATGAATATTTTGTGGACTAGTTCTAACTAGGACGAGTCCCAACATCTTAGTTTCAGTTTTCTTTTCACTGTTGTTATAGAATTAGATTATGTACAATTTTGTCATATGGGACTAACCACAGTAAAACTTTTGGCAGGTATATACTTGGGGTCATCGACTAGTCACACCTAGACGAGTTGTCATTACTAGAACTTTAAAAAAGAGTGGAAGCACCCCCCTGAAATTCCATCGAAAGGAACGACTTCATGTGGTTGCAATAGCTGCTGGGATGGTACATAGCATTGCTATGACTGAAGATGGAGCATTATTTTATTGGGTTTCCTCAGATCCTGATCTTAGATGCCAACAGGTTCTATTCTACTGTCTTTGTTATTTTTTCCTTCCTGACAAGAACATGTTATTCACTTGCTCTGGATGAATTTGTACAGTTATATTCGTTGTGTGGAAAGAAAATGGTAAGCATTTCTGCTGGCAAGTATTGGGCTGCAGCTGCCACTGCTACAGGTGATGTTTACATGTGGGATGGCAAGCAAAGTACAGACAAACGACCTGTTGCAACTCGGTTACATGGCATTAAGAGGGCTACTTCAGTTTCAGTTGGTGAGACTCATCTTTTGACTATTGGTTCTCTCTATCACCCTGTCTATCCTCCTAGCATGCCCAAAAGTGACAAGGCACCAAAGTTGAAAGTCAATGATGAAGTGGAAGAATTTGATGAGGAATGCATGTTCGATGATTTAGAGTCAAGTAGCATAACATCTGCACATAAAAATGATTCTGAGCAAAAGCCCATACCAAGCTTAAAGAGTCTTTGTGAGAAAGTGGCAGCAGAGTGTCTAGTGGAGCCACGAAATGCAATTCAACTACTTGAAATTGCAGATTCCCTTGGAGCTGATGATTTGAAGAAGCATTGTGAGGTATTCTCTTGAAAGCCTTTAACAATTCTGAGTAGAAAAATCTTTTATAATCTTCAGTAGGCTTTATTTTGTGCCTCACTTGTGATATGTTCATGAGGAATTTTTTTTAATAGTATACGGAAATTTGAACCATAATAGACTACTCAGGCTTACCTTAATGTGCCAAACCAGTGGTTGAAAAAGAAAAAGTAGTAGATCTAAAAGATTCAACCTATAATGCATTGTTTTTCTTCTTGCTGTGCCTCCCTCATCAGTGATCTGTTCTGCATGTTTTTTAGGTTTCCAGATGGTGTTGAACACCATCAGGATGCATATAGTTTATGTAAGTTGTATACTTCCGACCAAATTCTGACCTAAAAGATCTCCTGACAGATAAACTTTTTTCAATTGCATGAGTAGTTTCTTTAAGGTTTCTTGACATAGTGTTCTGCACGAACTTACTCTGACGACAAAGTTGTCCTAACTTCTGGAATGCAGGATATTATTATTCATAACTTGGACTATATCTTAACAGTTTCATCACAAGCTTTCGCCAGTGCATCACCAGATGTTTTAGCTAATCTTGAGAAGTCATTAGACTTGAGATCATCGGAGTCATGGAGTTATCGTCGGCTCCCCACTCATACAGCTACCTTTCCAGTTATCATCAATAGCGAAGATGAGGATAGTGAAAGAGAGGTTCTAAGGACCCGTAACAACAACAAGAATAAGAATCCTTTGGAAAATGGAGACAGATTGGACTCCTTTCTGCAACCGAAAGATGATCCTAATCTTGGTATTTCCAAACAAGTTCGAGCTTTATGGAAGAAGTTGCAGCAGATCGAGGTGCTTGAAGAGAAGCAGTTGAGTGGATGCATCCTTGATGACCAGCAAATTGCAAAGCTCCAAACAAGAGCAGCTCTTGAAAATTCTCTTGCTGAGCTTGGTATACCAGTTGAAAGATCTCATTTGAAAGGATCATGTTCAATTCTCTCTGATGGAAAAGGAAATAAAATGGCTGAGGTTTCAAGAAAGCAGCGGAGGAAGAGCAAACAAAGGGTATCACAGGTGGAGACTGTATCTGGTTTTTGTACAACTAACAAAGAACCAAACTCGGTGAAGGGTTTCTCTGATGTTGAAAACCCCCAAGTTTTAATGACCAAGGTTAGATTTCTTAAACTTATTATACTTGCTGCATGCAAAGATCTTTCTGAATGCATTTGTTTTATAGTAGAGAGGTGACTGAACTGAAGATTTTCACGGTCTGGTTGTGCTTAACCATTTATGGGAATGTTTTGGATGGATTCAAACGCATTCCTTTTGGCTTCTGAATACTGCAATAGGGTCACCTGTGAGATTTTAAATGAAATAGTAATCTGTTTTATGTCCTTGAGAAAAGAGTTGCTATGGTTATGGTGCAAATTCTTCCATTTCACATTGCAGTATTGTGTAGTTCACTTCATTTCATTAGTTCTATGTAATTTCTTCTATTGCCATCTTTTTTTCTGTTGAGTTTCTAGAGATTTTGAACTAGGAAGTCCAAGGTGCAGAAGAGTGAAATGAGGTTCAAGCTGCAATAACTTAATAGGATTTGTATGTATAAGCTTGAATAAAAAATGAAGCTCTTTTTGTTTTCTTTTTCTTTTCCAGAATGATCTTGACGCTCATTGAAACCAACTTCCAGAACTGCAGTGTGCACAGTTACAATATGGTCCTTAAGGATTTCTACCTCTGATGAATATCTTATGCAATTTCTATGACTTAATTAAGTATTCTGATTGACAAGATTCTTTAAAATCCTTTATACGGTATTCTAATCCAGTCCCATGGTTTGAATCAGTCTTTGACACAGAGTTTGGCTATCAGCCAAGTGTAACTATTTGGTCTCCCTCGAGTTTGTTTTTCGGTGTCTCTTATACTCTGATAAAGTTACTCGGGGTCTCAGATTTTTGCATCTTGAAGGGTGTAATGTTTATTTCCTATAAATTACTGTGATGGAAAGAAAAAGGGTCAAAATTACTCGAACAATTCATCAAATTTGTTGAAATCTTTGTTCCTTTTGACAGGAAGAGAACCGTGGGTGTGAAGGAGCTACACAAAACCAAGCCTCCATAGAGTCTAGGTTTTTTGTTCAGAAAAAGGACAGTTCAGTGCCTGCAAAAGATAAGGGTACTTCACAAACAGCAACCAAGAAGAAGAATAGGAAAGGTGGGCTTTCTATGTTTCTGAGCGGTGCTCTTGATGACTCCCCTAAACAAGTTACTCCCCTGGCACCAACACCTCGTAGTGAGGGTCCTGCATGGGGTGGTGCTAAGGTTTCAAAGGGATCTGCTTCACTTCGTGAAATTCAGGATGAGCAGAGCAAAATACAGGTGAACCAGAAAACTGGAAGTAAAAATCAGGTGGAAGATCTTTTTGCTGGTAAAAGTGAAGGTAAAATCCTGCTGAGTTCATTTTTGCCATCCAAGCCAATTCCCGTGGTCTCTGTCCAAACATCACAGGCATCTGATGCGGAAAGAAGCACGCCTCCTTGGGCTTCTTCTGGTACCCCGCCTCATCTTTCTCGGCCATCTCTCAGGGACATTCAGATGCAGCAGGTTTGTGAAATTACATCTCTCTCTTTCCCTCAATGTCGTACATGCACCCTTTTTTTATCTCGTTTCATAATTTTTATCCTGAAAATGCATCATTTTCTTTCTTCTTGTATGGCATTTTCACGCAATGTATCTTCTTCAAATTCACATTATGCATTGTTATTCAATCACCTTTTTCATTTTGGCGCTTCTAACAAAAAAGCAGGGAAAGCAACTGCACGGTCTTTCTCACAGTCCAAAGATGAAAATGTCCGGCTTTTCAGTAGCTTCAAGTCAGGGCTCGCCATCTGACACCCCCGGGGTGAACCGCTGGTTCAAACCGGAGATAGAAGCACCATCTTCAATTCGTTCAATCCAGATTGAAGAGAGGGCTATTAAAGACCTTAAACGCTTCTACAGCAGCGTCAAAGTTGTGAAAAACCAGTCATAAGAGGGGCCAATTTGATAGTTAGGTGTTTCAGGTGGCAGACACCAAGGCTTTTACTTTCTCCCCCCAAATGGTTAAATGTAAATTTAACTGTATAGATTTTCTTGCTGTGCATTTAACCTCTTTTTTTTTAGGTTAATCTCAACATAACCTCTCTTTTTTTTTTTTTAAATCATGGAAGATCTTTAAGCTTTTCCTGATCTAACTTTTGGAAATAATTTTCATCTTTGGAAGCTGAAAATTCTTAGGTGTTTAGCTCATAGACTTTGTACAATCATAAAGTAATAAATTGTCTTTTAACATTATCAAGCTCTGATTTCCCCTAAAGTTTAGCTCATAATTGGCAAGATTTGAATTTTTTATTGCTTCGTTATATATGTTTATCAGCAATTTATTTGTTATATATTGAAGATTGTGAAGATCTGAGAAGACCAGTCAAACAGTGAGATGGAAAGGAGATGAGAACAATGAAACTGTGTTGTACTCTTAATCTGAAAAACCATTACAAACTAACTAAATCGTCAAAACTAATTAAGACTAGAATTAGAATTGCTGATTAAATCTTGACTTAATTACAATAGTAGTGAATCACAAACATTCACCCATCTTCAACAGCCTTCACCTTCAATTTGCCCCTCATTTTGCAAATGAAACAATGCAGACAAAGGTTACTGAGAATGTCTGCAACTTGGTCTGATGCAGGGACTTCAACGATCAACTTGCCAGCAGCAACTCTCCCTAGAACAAAATATAAATCAAGCTCCACATGCCTGGAGTGTAAAACTGCGCTTGAATTGCCACACCAAAGTACGGTCTTATCATCAAGCTGCATATGCAACTCCTCAAGTAAGGACCCCAACCACATAATATCAGCAGTGGCACTAGCAATACTTCTTTATTCCGCCTCTGCAGTACGACCTACTGTTTCTCAAAGCACCGGGAGACGGGATTGTCACCAAACAACAAACAATATCCTGTCGTAGACCTGCCTTCATCAATATCAAGTCCTCAATTGGCATCGACAAAACCAGTAATGGACAGTCTGTTTGCTAGCCAAAATCTCCTGTAGCTTTTTAAGTATCGCAGAATTCTGTTGTAGAAGCATAATGAGTATCAAGGGATGACTGCACAAAATGAAACACTCAATTCACCGCATGTGCAATTTCAGGTTTTGTAATCACAACATATTGCAAAGTCCCAACAATGCTTTCTATATTCAAAAGGATTATCATGGGATTACCAACATCCTTTGGCAAGTGACATGTGCTGTGACCATGGGTGTAGGCATACCATTAGCCTTGTCCATGTGACATCTTTCTACCAAATCATTCACGTACTTGCATTGACTTAAAAACAGTCTACCACCAGCAGTGTATGTGACCCCTATGCCTAAAAATAGTGCAGTTGACCCTGTATGGCAATTTGAGAAATCATCTCCATAGATCAAGACATACATTATCAACAATCTTGAAAAAAAAGTGAAGCATCAGACTTGGTCGATTTAAAGTCGATAGAAAGCAAGAAATCTGTAACAAGAGGGCGAAAAATAAGTGGAAGAATTAATCCAGGGCATTCATTGTATTTGATGAAATAAGAGGGACCAATATGCAATATGATCCTATAGAAACCTGTGAATGAAGCAAAGTTGTAATGTATACATAACAGGTTCCCAATGGAAAAGAGAGACTAAAGAGTGGGAATATAGATATCCTTCCAGAAAGTATTTAGTACTTACTTGCCAAACACAACAACAATCCCCATAGATCTTCCAACCCTTTTCCCTTTAGCCCCCCAAAAATAGAAGAAATGATTAGTCAAAATTCATGGGAACATTAAGATAAAATTTCCCCTTTATTTAATTTTATCTTTCGCTTTTGTAAATGGAAAGGACTTGAATAGAAGACACACGTATGTTGTTCCAAAGAGAAGAAGGGAAAAAAGGGGCAGAAAGAAATGATTGATTAGAAATGGAGGCAGTGGTGGGTCGAGTATTTGAGGAAAAAAGCTAAAGGTTAAAAGAAAAATTCCAATTATTTGATGTGTATCAACCATTTTGGTATTTTATTATGTCCCTTGCCCAAGTTGACATTTATCTTCTTTTTCGAAATCCGCCAGTTCCTTAAGATTTTTTCAGTGGTCCTCTTGTTTCAATGTATTTCACCACTAAAACTTATAATTTAATTTTAATATTTCTAATATAAAATCCTTAATTTTGTTTCCGTTAAAAGTTGTGTATCACTCATGTTTGAACAAAAGTTTCTTACGTACAAAAGTTCTGCTCGTAACCGTGGATCCAAATGATACGCATCGATTTTGAGGAGAAGTTAATGGGTATTGAAAAAAAGATAATACTAATTTATGAGCATAATATTATGAGAAAGGACGAAAAAATAATCAATTAATGGATTATATTACATGAATCCTTGGCTCAAAGAAGAAAATTTGAGATCTAGATGTTAGTGTATCAATAACCAATAATACAAAGCAAAGAAGGGACTATTGAATTCATCAATAATACAAATGGGGATCTTGCTTTGGTGTTATATAATTATGTAGACTTTAAGCTGTTTTGTCAACTATTTCACTGCATCATTTTTGAGGTCTAAAGTTGTACTTTATCATAATAGTATGTTAAATAGGTACATCAACAGTCACTAGAAAAAAAAAAAACTAAAGGGAAAAATGACATGAA
The DNA here is from genome assembly GCF_025698545.1 of Gossypium raimondii. Lineage (NCBI taxonomy): Eukaryota > Viridiplantae > Streptophyta > Magnoliopsida > Malvales > Malvaceae > Gossypium > Gossypium raimondii. The sequence goes on along the minus strand of NC_068575.1, from coordinate 16,574,098 downwards.
CTTGTTCACAGTTGCAAATGTGGTAGGGATACAAATATAATTTATTTAATGTTTCTAATTCAAAATTTTAACTTTTTTTTTTCTTTTTTTCAATTCTTTCAAAATAGTATATTTGAATAAAATATGGAAGACAAAATGAAAGCCATTTTCCACCCCTTCGATCAAAGCAAGAATTCCATTTTTGGTACTTCATATTATCATTCAAGAAAGCCAAGTTTGGTTGGTGGAGAAATGGGGTCAAGAGCTTGAGGTGGTTTGAATAGTCACTAAGTTTAAGGGTGGGACTTTTAAATGAGAGAAAAGTTCTCTTAACATTATTTTCTCCATTAACAAGACTCAAAATTATTTAAGAGGTATCAAATTTCTTATCATTAGATCTAACAAAAATTAACATTAAACAACAAGACCATCAAATCAGTTTCGTCCAATTCAATAACATATACATAATTAGCACATCATATTCATTTTAGGATATTGACCAACATAATAATTTATCTTGTATTTATAATTACAATTAATAAAAAACAGATGTATACATGAATTATGAATTATTAATTAGTACATACGAAAACATAAATTTGGTGCAAAAATTTGCACTCCAAATAAAGCCAATGTCATTTAGAAATGAAAAACTAAAAAACAATAAAGTAAGTTCCTTTTTTAACTTTTGGGTTTGATACTTTGGTATTGGAAATAATTTACAACAACATTTTGTAATCTTAGTAAGAGGGGAAAGGGTTAACGATTTATCCGGTGTAAAATATCATATTATTTGAAGAACTTTAGATGCTGTCGGAGTAAAGGATCGTCAACAAGAGCATTCTAGTTCGTTGTAGATTTTTATCCAAGACTTGTATCATTTGATTATGCCATGTGAATCGCTAGAAACATGTAAAGCGAATGGCTAACTCATTAACGAAAGTTTCGTAAGGGGACTGGAGTAAGCTACCATGAGACAAAAAAAAAAATTTCTAAAGAAATTCGATTCGAAACTATTATATATCTAAGGTCCAATATTAAAATAATTTCAGAGGTCTTTCCTGATTTTATCCCTGTTAACAAACGATTAGTTTCGTTTTAATTTTTCCTAACATAAATATTAAATAGATTTGTAAGTTATGATACATCTGCACCTTTAAATATGCATTCTAAACTATAATATATATTTAGATTAGATATGAATTTAAAATTAACTTATGACTTATTTCCCAAATTCCAATCAATCTCTTTAAAATACAACATTTAAAGTAAACCAAAATCTATAAAAGAATACACTGAAAAGAAAGAAAGAAAAAAAGCATGCTACGATTAAAAGAAGGTAGCTTAGCATGTATAATGAAGGTAAGTAGAGCTGATTATGGGACACGCTTGATCCATGCAAGGTATTTAGATTAATTTTTTAAGTTTGAGTCCGATTTGATTTGAAAAATGGATTTAATTTTTCGTTTACGTTTGGTCCAATTTAAGAAAGGTAAATTCGGCCCAACCCGGTCCATCCATATTTAATTTTTTAGATTCATTTTTATTTAAAAGAAAGTAGCTTAGCATGTATAATAAAGGTAACTAGAGGTGATTATGGGCCGAGTTTGATTCATGCAAGGTATTTAGATTAACTTTTTAAGTTTGAGTTCTACCCGATCCTAGAAATGGGTTTAATTTTTTGTTTACGTTCGATCCTATTTAAGAAAGGTAAATCCGGGCCCAACCTGGTCCACTCATATTTGATTTTTTAGATTAGTTTTTATTTAAAAATCATTTAAAAATATAATACACTAAATACATTAAAAGAGCTAAGATAATTTTTTCTAACAAAATTAAAAATACATTAAAAAGTATTTATATTAAAAACAATACCATAAATATAATAAATATTTTATTGTATTAAATATAATTTTACAATTTTATATTTTGGATTGGGTCATTTAGTTGGGTAAAATTTTTTTTTGGTTTTGAGTAATGAGCTTAATTGTTATTGGATTAATGATTTAATATAAATATAAATATATTTAATTATTATCTAACATATATAATTAGTATCATTAATTTTTATAACATAATAAATTTGAGTTGGGCCAGGCTCGGGCAGAAAATCTTACTCAAGGCTCAATCCATATAGGACATGGGCCTTAAATTTTACCCAAGCCCATTTTAGTGCATTGTATTTTTGAACAAACCTTCCGATTTTTTGAGCGGGTAGTTCGGCTCATGAGCAGGTCTAAAGGTAACCTATGAGGGAATATTTTTGGCATAATGATTTATTTGGCCCTTCAACTTTAGCAAAAAAATTATTTTATCTCTCCATTTAAACTTTCATATTTTTTAACTCTTAAACTTACATTGTTTATCAAATAATCCAAAATGGATGGAAAAGTTAACATTTATTAAGGTTGTTGACGTGACATCCACGTGACAGCCCATATGTATGCCCATTAGCAAATAGTTTATTTTATACTTTTTTTTAAATAATTTTAATAAGTAAAATTTTATAATCTTTTTAAAATTTTTAAAATTAATTAATTGCTAACGTGACAAGTTGGGTGATTTGATAAACAAAATAAGTTTAGAGAAAGATTAAATAGAGATTACAATAATAATTTTTTAGTTGGAAAATGAAGTAAGTTATTATGTGATATAGAACAGTGGCGTAAGGCAACGTCTCCCTAACACATTAAAGAGATCCAAAGTGAGTGTAAAATAATGGAATGGATGGGCCATCTGAATATAAAATACATATGGAAAACGATAGGAACTATTTGTTTAAATATTGGAATTAAGGGTTACCCTACATCACATTCATCATTGAGAAACAATAAAAGACTAGTTAGGATCAATTTGAATTGCTATACCGGAAGAGGTAGTTTGGCTTCAAAAGAATCCAACACTTCCTTGCAACCAAAGTAATTGTTCATTGCTATCCCCATGACCAAATTAAGTAGACCTGAGGGATTAATGATTAAACGTTATTTTTTAAATTTCGTTTCTGTTGTTTCTATTTGAATACTATAATATCTTTTTATTATTTATCTGATTTTTTTTTTAATTAAATGTAGAAACTGGACACATATTTCTTATGTCAACCTTATGCATTGTGGTGGCATCTTTTGTAGGTTGTAGCTTTTAAGGCTTTTTCAATTGAATGAACTATTGAAATAGACACCAACATCCAACCAAAGCTACAATCTTTTGAGGTTTGGTAATTAATATTGCCTAGAATTCATATTTTAGCTTTCAAATTATCAAATCAATTACCAATTACTCCATTTAATATGAGGGTATTAGTATAACTCATCTATCTAACCTTAACAAGTTTCCTTGAAATACTTATTTGTAAACCCATTTGAATTTGTCTTTTAAGAGTATTATATTCAACAAGTAGTCCCAAAAAGTTTGAATTAAGATCGAATCATCATTGTTGGGATGACTTTACTTGAATTCCACCCCAACTCGAATAGTATTAAGCTTAAACTTTAAAATAGATGAAGACACATACACTTATCAAGAAAACCTAATCGAGAGTCAAAGACAATGTGCTAACCAAGATATATATATATATATATATATATTATCATTTGTTCGATAACTTTCACTTTTAAAAATATAATAATTACATGTCTTGGTGCAACTTAACATCATAAAATTAAAAACCTAGGATTTCAGAGGGCTAACTAATATCAAACTAATACATGGGACGAAGCTTCAAATAAAATGTTACCTTAATACCAACTCGATTAAGGAGTATTTCTGATTTTAAATTTTAATAAATAATTATAAGCTAAAATAGAAAATTACTTAAAACTACTTTATTTTTAAAAGTTTGAATTTATTTTTCTTTCCAAATATAATCATTTTAAAAAAATCAATGAATTGGTGTGATGAGTTGTAGTATGTACTAATTAGGATAGTAGTTCATAAAATTAAAATTTAGAGTAAAGAAGTGAAGAAATTTATGCAAAAAATAAAAATGAACCGTGTGTTATTCCTTGAATGTGCATCTATTTATACATAAAAGTTGTGAACAAACTATCAACAAAACTTCTAGAAAGAGAAGTTTAATTCAAATAAATTTAAAATTTAAATAAGAAATCTAGTGTCTAAAGAATTGGTCATCTGATAGGCCCCTTCAAGTTTGGGGTCATAGAGTAGCAACCTAACTTGTTGAGGTTATGCATGAAAGTTGCTTTGGGTAATGCTATGGTAAGTGTATTAGCAACTTGATTGGCAGTGAAAATGTGAGTCACATTTAAACTTTTTTTTTTTGAAAATGACCACGGACGAAATGTGAATTTTCCTTAAGGTGCTTCGTTTTGCAATGCAAAACCGGATGCTGACTATGAGATGTTGCACCTTAATTGACATAAAAGATTTCCAGATGATGAGATAGTGGAAGTTTGAACTCTTTTACCAGACTTATAACCCAAAGAGTTTCAGAGGTAGCAACTATGATCGTTCGATATTTAGCTTCATTGGAGGATCAAACAATGATAGGTTGTTTCTTTAAGGACTAACTTGCTAGATTTGAACCAATATAAAGAACAAAAACTAGTTACCGAACTACAATCAGTGTGATCACCTACTCAGTCTACATTCGAGTACATATAAAGTTTTGGATCCGAATGATGAATGAATCGAAGAACAGAGTTGAAGGTTTGTTTCAAGTATCAAAAAAATGTGTTTCATTACTTTCCAATGTATGTATGATAGAACATACATAAACTAAGAAAGTTTATTTACAACAAATAGAATATCATGTATTGTAAAGGAAAGATATTGGAGTTTCCCAATAGTTTGTCGCCATATAGTGGCATAAATAGGGTCAAACTCATCTTAAAGTTTGTAATGGTGAGAGGAGCTCATTAGAGTAAGAATTCCTTTGTTGTCTTGCAATCCTAAGTTATTTAGGATATCTTGAATTTATTTGCTTTGTGACAAGAATAAACCATATATAATTGGAATTTATGTCAACCTCAAGAAAAAAAAAATAATGAACTAAGTTCTTTAAGTGAAAATTTCTGTGAAATAAAAGTAATAACATGTTAAACAACTATTGAATTATTGTTAGTCATAATATGAAATCTACAAAGACAAGTAGATAAATTAAAATACCAAAGTCATCATGGATATATAAGGATGCATCATAGGCCGATTGTTTGAAGCCAATTTTCAGTAGAAATTTGGTGAGTTCTTTGTTTCATTGTCAAGGTGCTTGCTTGAATCCATATATCAATCTTCTTAATTGAAAAATGCAGTCAGGATGATTCGAGTCTTCAAAACTTGATGGTTTCCTTAGATAAACTTGTTCATCAAGATATCCTTGTAGTAAGGCATAATTGACATCAATCTATTGCAATGAGCATTGATTTTGAACAACAATTGATAGTACAAGGTGAATGGTTGTCGACTTAATGACATGACTAAAAGCAGAATGATAATCCACACCTTTACTTTGACTATACCCTTTTGCAACAAGTCAAGCTCTATAACGCTCAATTGAATCATTTGAATTTTTCTTGATTATGACAATCCACTTGTACTCAATTACAGTGGCATTTGGATCTTTGGGAACAAAGGTCCAAACTTCATTTCTTTTAAAGGCAACAAACTCCTCTTAGATGTCTACTTACCAATATGAGTATTTTGTCACTTGTTTAAAGAGGTGGGTGTGGGAGAGAGGTGAGGTAGGTAATCAAAAACTTCTTTGGGCTTGAAAATTTGGTTTTAAGAGAAAGTGATGACACGGTTTGGTTAGTTGGAGAGTTGGATGGCTAGTAGAGATGGTTCAGATTAGCAGATATTTTGAGTTGGTAGATTAGTTATCAACATAACAAGTGTTTGGTGTTGATCAACTGAGATAGAATCAATGGTAGAAGGTAAATAAGTTTAAGTGGTTGAAATGAAATGGGATCTAGTAGCTTGAATGGATAAATGGTGACTAGATGTAGTAAAAGATATGTTGTTTTATTTCGTTGAGAATATGTGATGGGAGAAGAGGTTCGTCGTGAAAAGGGGTGAGTGTCATGGTTAAGCTTGAGAGTTTTAGACTTTTTGGAAATAAAATGATGATTTTTTAAAGCAACCCAAAAAAGGGGTGATACTAGTGGTCACCGGAAAATATGCCAAAAACTAGATGCTTCCACTTGCTTGAATAGTGTTTTTTTTTCCAAATAGGTAGTGGTTGAAAGGGAGTTTGCAACACCATAAAGGTGGCTTTTGAAGAAATTTTTAGTTAATATAGAGTATTATATTAGTAAGAGTATAACAATAATATCAAACCAACAAAAAATATGTTTTCTATTACAATTCACATATGTTTGGTTCAAAATTATAAATGTTTACTTATAATAATTGTTTTCTTGTTTTTATGATTGTTACAAGGTTTTGTGAAGTTTTTTATTAATTATTATCCACAAGTTGGTAATAGATTGTGTGCAGTATACATTTATTCAAACTGGCAGAAAAAAGAAAAGAACTAAAATGAAGCTTTTGATGGCAAGTTGTAGAAGTTGGAAGTAATGGGAGCCATTTCAATAGATATAGCCTACTTGAGACTCCTACTCAACATTGGACTAAGGCCTACTTTGATGGCTCCTCGAAGTGTGATGTTGTAAACAATAACTTGGCAAAAGCATTTAATAATTGGATTTTGTATGCAAGATGAAATTCCATTGCTTGCATGCTAGAAAATCTAAGTTTTAATGATGACCACAATGCATGTTAAGATAAGTTGGGTAGAAAAATGAAGGATTGAAATCTCTCTAAAAGCATTGCAAGGTTGGAGAAAAACATGAAAGAGTCAACATATTACAGACTTTCTTGGAATGGTAATGGTGGATTTGAAGTAGTACATAAAGAGGACCAACATATAGTTTACTTGAACTACAACTAGTTGAGATTATATTTTTATTGGTATGTAAAACACAAGTACCTTGTTTACGACAATAAATGAAAACCTATTGGACAAAATTTTCTGACCTAAAACTAATTACCCGATTCAACCACCTTAAGCTAAAGTAATGTCTGACAGGTTGAGAAAGAAAAGAAAAAAAGGGAAAGGATGAACCAACTAAGATGAAATTTGGAAAGATGGATTGTAACGACATGGTTTCCAGTGGTGTCGAAAAATACAATTTTGGAACATTGTTTCCATAAATATTAAATAGGAATATTTACAAAGTTACTATATTGATAAGTACAACAATAATTCTAGGTATCTAATTATAAAACTTTTTGTTTATGAGGGTCTTAGTGTAATTATGTGAATCTTGTTAACTAATTTGTTAATTGGTTAGATTTCAACTATTAGTCTTGTTAAATTAGAATTGGATATTTTATTTAGTAGGAAACATTATGATAAGGAACATTAATTTTGATGCTGATGAATTGGTTTTGGTGATCGAGTGCAGAAATGCTATATAGGGATAGACATCATTCTCTTGGGAACATTCTTTCATTCTATTATTCATTTTCTTTCTTCCATCTTCTTCTTTGGTTTATGCTATAATAAAATAAATTTAGGAGCAGTTTGCATAAAGGGAAGAAACTAGGGTGTTAGCCTAAATAATTGAAAATTTAGCAATCTGGTAATCTTTCTAACTCTTTCGTACCTTTTGATTAAAGGAAAATCTAAGGATTTCAACATAATTTATTTTGAACTGTGATGATTTAAGTCGTTATCATTTAAAACTCCTATGCATGCATATAAATTAAGGTTTTCTTACATTGTCTTCGTTTTGATCTTTTTATGGTTTTTATGCTTAACTAACCAAGAAGGAGGAGACCCAAGTAATAAAGGGAAAGCTAAGAATGTGTAAGTTGTGTCAACCCCAGGTATTTTCTTGGTGAGTTTTTGAACTCAAATCCTCAATGTTTGTTTTATGTATATCAGTACTGTATTTTTGTGTATGTTTAACTTCATGTTCTACTGATGATGATGAGTTGAATTATTATGGAATGTTTTTCGTACAGTCAAAGTATAAAAATTAATGATCTATAGATGCATGTCTGGTTGTATGCATAAGTTTTTTGTTTTGATGAACTATCTCTAGTAAAGTAAGTACTGGAGAGATTATCATTGAAATGATCTGATAGGTGATATGTTTGGTACGATCTGTGTTGCGTTGTTAATAATATGTTAGTTGAAAGTTTGTTATATGTCAATCGTAATGATATACAAAGCGTAGAGGTATGTAATAGTGGATGAAAGTTGAAGAAATGTCATGTTGTGCACCTTACATGTTATTGGTTTTGTGGAGGTCCGGATGGGTTGTACAGAAAATGTATGCGCATGGTATTTGATTTTGTTGAGGTTCGGTTGGATTGTATAGAGATATATACACATATGTTTATGATAACCCTATGTGGGATTTTTCAAGTAGGAGACTCCATGGAGTCTAAGGCTTAAAGCCTCATGTTTATAAGCAAGTCTATAACCATGGCATATGAAACCTATGAAAGTCTGTCGGACTTGTTCTTTAAGTTTTATGTCAGAGTTATATGTGGGATTTCACCATACGAATTTTGCAGCGCAATCCACATGTATGAACCTACCGCAATATCTATGAATCTTGTTTTATGAATCTGAATGTATGAGTACGCCATATTTATGAATCCTCTTTCACGAGTTCACATGTATGAGTTCATATATAAGAATCCTCATATAGAAATCCGCACGTAAGTGTCCGTAAGATTGTCCGCCAAGTTAATTCAAAATAACTTTCTCTCCACTCGTGAGTTTTCTGCTAAGATTATATACAACAAGTCTGTACGAAGAGACTATATGCTTCATAACCTTTCACTGGAGGAAACTCTAATGCATTATGTATTGCGTCTCTGTGCTGTTCAAGCCTAATCATAAGTTGTGAAATATAAATGCACAAGTTTTGTCTAAGCGAAATCAGTGGCAAATTCTTAAATTTTAAATAAAAAGTGAAGTAAGTTTATTATAAAATTCACTACATTCTTTATGAACTTACCATGTTTCTCTCCTTTGTTTCAAGTATTCTAAACTGTTGTTTGTAGGAAAAAAGGGAACTAAGTCAGTTTTTTCAAAGTCTAGTGTAAGCATGTCCCCTTTCGTTTTGTAACATGTGTAGATATCTGACAACCTGTAGTCTTAAACTTTTGTTTTGTATATGGATAAGAATTCTTTAAACTTAGTTCAAATTGTAATTAGATGCAAGAGGCTAAATTGATAGATTTCTATTGAAGATTAGTATTATCCTAAGTTGTTATATATATTGTAACTTCACGGCAAAACACTATGGAACTGTTGAATGGTTATTAAATTGTTTTGCATACATTGTTAGTTGAAATATGGAAGGGTCGATTGTTCGAACTATTGGTTGGGTGTTACATTGATATATTGAAAATTGGTGAAGTAAGTTAGCCGAAAATGTGATTAATTAAGGCCTAGGGATTAAATTGCAAAAGTTTAATCATTATAGAGTTTTAATTTGGAAAAAGGCTTGAGGACTTAAATGGCAATTATCTAAAAGACTAAAATGGTTAATAAACTAATTTAAAATAGAAGTTAGTAGATGCTGATAGTGGATGTTATTAGTTTAACTTAAGTATGATTAGTGTTAATTAGGCTTAGTTAATTAAGTTAGTTAATATTAATTTTAAATTAACCATGCTATATAAGCAAAAATTAAGTGGAGAGAATGATCATCTTCTCTATTTCAACTGTCCACCATTAAAAGGCCAAAGAAAAAAGCTTTTGAAACCCTTTAATATTCAACTATTAATTTCAAGTTCCTAGCCATTTTTGTTGGAATTTATGGAAATTGAATCATATGAGTTTGATTTAGCTAGCCCATGTATTAATTTGTTAAATTGGTAAAATTTTGATAAGTTACCATTGTTGAGAATTTGAAGAATTAGACTTGAAATTGATAGAAATTAGGTTTGGATTGTGTAAAACACTAAATTGTAAAGCTTAATAAGCTTGATTGTCATCTTTGTTACATTAATGATCAAATTGAATAAAATGAAAATCTATTATGAAATTGTAATGACCCAAAATTCACGAGTATCAGAAAAGTGAAATATCGGGCCTCCGTCTTAGTGAAATGAGTTTGTAAATAATTATTAGAAATATTTATGAGACTAGTGGTGTGCCTAATTAGGTTCTAATTAGGTGAATTTAGCTTAAGTAAGAGTAATTAGGAAAAAGGACTAAAGTGAATAAAGGATAAAAGTTGAATTGTAGATTAAAAGAAAATAAAAAAGGACCAAAATGGCAAATAAGCCATTTAGCATAAGTTGAGGCGGCAAATAAAACAAAAATCTAAGATTTTTATTTGTTTAATTAATATAAATAAATAAATTAGTTATAAATTTAATTATGTTAAATTATAATAATTATATTATAATTAATAAAATAGGGACAAGTGTATGGTGATTATCGAAACCATTTTTTAAAACAAAAATGTTATTGTCGACTTAAAAATAAAACGAAAATTGGAGTCGCCACCGATCCTTTATTGAGGTGTGATCCGTTCACCTTAAAGACAATTTTGGTCTGCGAAATTTTGAGAAAACAGGTTTGGAAGTCGGTTACGCACGAGGAAGGGTTAGCACCCTCGTAACGCTGAAAATTGGTACCGAATTGATTAATTAAGGTCTTAATTTCGGATATCAAAAATTCGTGAAGAATTTTTGAAATACAATCCTCCTTTTTTAATGATAATTTTATAAAAGATGGTTGGATAAATAGAGGCGAATGCTAAAGACCTTCTCGTCTCAAAGTAATAAAATGTCATACCCAATACATTAGGACACGACATTTTTAGTCCTCGAGAATAAGTTTGTCTTTTGATTTTCAAAACTCTCGCGGCGAAGTTCAAAAAGGATATTCCATTACTTTAAGTCAGATGAAAAATCAAAACCCAATACGTTAGGGCACAATTTCTCAAAATTCCGAGCATTGAATATAGCCATTATTATTTTTTAAAAATATTCATTTCAAGAAAACGACATGTCATATCCAATACATTAGGACACGACATATCGAATTCCCAAGAATGAGCTTTTTATTTATGTGTTTTGATTAAAGAAAATTTTCGATTATTTAGATTCAACGAGGAAAGTTGGAACCCAATACGTTAGGGCTCAATTCTCTCGAGGATTCCAAATCTCGAGTATTACATTATTTTGAAAGCTTTTGGATGAAATGATTTTGATACTTAAACAATATTAGACGTAATCTTTTGAACGAATAAAGTGTGATGGAGTGATAACGTACAATGCAAAAAGATAATTCGAGACTAAAACGTACACTAATGGATAATGAATAATCAATAAATAAATTTAAACAAGCATAGCAATAATTATCTCAACCATATATCATACAATTATCAACATTGACAAGTAATAGGAAGCTAATTGAAACCAAGCAATTTTACATGAACATAAATAAAACATGCAAATTTAAAAATAATTTAAGAAATAAATAGCATGAAAGAATGGGAAAGATCATTAATAAACCCTATGCGAAAATAAATTTAAAGCAAATAATATATATATATATATGAGAGTTTCAAAAGGAAATTCTAAAATAGAGTTAAAACATATGAAATATAACATACAAAATAATATATACTTAACCTAAATAAGTATTACATACTAAATAAAAATAATATAAAACCAACAACATCATGTATGTGAGGTAAAAATAATTTTAATGAAAGTTATATATGTATAAAATATATATGTACATAGTTTAAAATTAAATAGTATATATTACATATGTACATATATAATAAAACAACCTAAAAATAATAGTAAATAATAAAGTAACACATATATATATAGGTAAATATAATCAAATATAATAATAATAACAATAATAAATAGTAAAATAATAATAATAATAATAATAATAATAAAGTGATTAGAAAACGTAAGAGGGACTAAACTACGGTCAAAACAGAAATAACGGGCCACAAATATAGTTAAAAAAATGGAGAGTCTAAACTGCAATTTGCGAATTACAAGGGGGGCCAGATTGGAAATTATTCCATTCCCCAAAATGCAGCGCAGTGACACGAACCGAAATGAGACAATATCAAAATGCAGGGCAATAAATAAGAAAAAATAAAAAGGACCAATTACAATGCTCAGTCTATTGCTTTTTTTGATTCCTTTTGTGTATTGATATTGCGCGTAACCGTTTACAATGCATATTTGGCTTTTATATAGCCATAAAAATGAAAAATACAAAAGAAATCCATATATTTTTGTTGTACCATCTCGCTTTTTGTTTTTGGCTTTTTCTTTGCTGTTGTTTGTGTGTAGGTACGACCCTACGGAGCAATGGGCGTGCAGGCGTGGCACGTGGTGGTGGCGCACGTGCGAGGGAAGGCCCTGGTGGCTGCGGCGCTGAAGGCTCGTTGTGCCTGCTAGTGTTTCGGCGTTTGGGGAATGTTTTGGGCTAGGCTGGGCTGGATTAGGCTTTGGGCTAGGCTAGTGTTTGGGTTGTTTAGGTATTGGGCTTGCTGATGTAATTTGGGTTTATTATTTATTTTTTTTGGGCTTGTAACTATGGCCTGATGGAATTTTAATAATTTTTTTATTTATAAAATTGGGCCGGGAAAATTGGGTATTACAGCTGCCCCTCTTTGCTCGTTGTTGTGTAATAGGAATGGAGCAAAGGCTTTGAAAATGGCCAATTTGCCCAGTCGTGCTGGACTTTGGTAGTCTCATTCCAACCTATTGCATCTTCAGAGGTATAAGAATTGGTGCTTCGATCCACTCCACTGCAATGTCAGGGAGATAGAATTTGTACCTTATAGTTTCTCAAAATAACAAAATTTGCTATCTTTAGCCTGCTCCACTGCAACTTCAGGGAGATAAGACTTGTAGCTTCAACTTGTTCTGCTGCAACTTTAAAGATAAGTCTGATGCGATCTGATCTACCACAACTCCAGAGAAATAAGATTCGCTGTTGTAGCTTCAATCTATTTGACTGCAACATAGGGGAAGTAAGATTCGCCGTCTTCGATCTGCTCCACTACTGCTTAGGGAGACAAGATCTACAATCTTCAATCTATTACACTGCTGTTCAGAGAGATAGGACATACAATCTTCCACCTATTCCACTGCTGTTCAGGGAGCTAGGACTTACAATCTTCCACCTATTCCACTACTGTTTAGGGAGCTAGGACTTACAATCTTCCACCTATTCCACTGCTGGTCAGGGAGATAGGACTTGCAATCTTCAACCTATTCCACTGCTGGTTAGGGAGATAGGACTTGCAATCTTCAACCTATTCCACTGCCGTCCAGGGAGATAGGAATAGTGGCTTAAATCTACTTCCCTACTACTTGGGGTAGATAAGATTTGCCATCTTTGATCTGCTCCACTAATGCTTAGGGAGATAAGATCTGTAATTTTCAACCTACTCCACTACTGCTTAGGGAGATAAGGCTTACAATCTTCGATCTGCTTCACCGTCAGTACAGGGAGGCAAGATCTGTTATTTTCAACCTGCTCCGCTATAACCCAGGGAGGCAAGGCTGGCGTCTTCGATCTGCTTCACTGTCAATGCAAGAAGGCAAGATCTGTTATCTTCACTGATCTGTTCTCTGGAGAACATGACCTGTATAATTCATTTTATGAAGCTCGTTATGCCTAGTGATTAGAATGTCATGATTAGAATGAATCAAATGCTCCTAAATAGACGCGTACGAATGATATTTGGATGAATGCAGTTTTTTTTCAAGAATGATCCGACTTAGGTTGTCATTGCTCAAAGTTTATTAAGGCTTTATCACTGACGTACTATAACGCCTTCACTCGGCTGGCATCTCTGAAGAAACGCTTAACTAGATTGCCCACCAAGGCTCAATCCACTGGGGCACAAGATTTGCACCCTCTTTCTTTTGCTGTAACCCAAGGGTAGAAAAAACTGGCCTTTTCTCAATCCTTCTTCTATCATAATTCAAGGATATAGAATGTGAAGCTCTTTGGTCCTTTACACCATTCCTAGGGTGTCATACCAAATACCTATGCATAAATTAAAGATTCCCTCATCCAAGGAAACCCCTCTTATTGCTTGATGATTATTGTTTGCTTGTTCATTGAGCTTTATCACCAACACAGCATCGTCATTTTGTTCAACCAATGTTTTGACAACAAAATTTGAAGGGATAGTTTTAATCTAGACTTTTCCTTCTTAGATATTTCAACCTTTAAACTTGGCGCGTTCTAAATAATAGTCCTGTTTCAGGTTACTGTATTATTTAGAAACTTCTAGAGTAATATGCAAAACTTCCCTTGTGAAAGTTTTATTAGTCCATTAATCATTATTCTAATTCAACATACTTGCAAAAAGAACAAATCGATGGATAAAATAGAAATGATTTGAGAGCATAGCTTGCAATGAATAAATTATCAAGAATATTGAGAATAAAAGAGGAATTGACTTGTATCTTGAAAAAGAATGAAGAATTAAATATAAATAGTATAAAGACTAGGTGCCCCAGATATCGCAGCTTGAACTTCTCTGTACAAACTTCCTGAAGACCATTCTGAGTTTGACATGTGTTTAGGAGATCTACAGTACTCTGTCGATACCCCAAGATGTTGCGTACCCTTTCTATTGATTCGGGTATACCAAGGTCAGCACATACCCCTATCTAATCAAAGTTCGAGCTGTTCTGATCAACTCATGCCCCATTCTAATCAATATTTGAGCTGCCCTTTTCAGGTTTTCAACTCAAATCCCCTTTGGTCTTAAGGTGCCCTTTGCGGGTTTTCACCTTGGCCTCTCCATTTTTATTTTTCTTATTTTTTGGACTCAAAGCGCCCTTTGCGAGTTTTCACTTTAGGTCTCTCTCTCTCTCTTTTCTTTTTTTTTAGAACTCCCTTTGCGGGTTTTCACCTTAGTCCTTTCCCCTTTCTAGGCAAAGTATTTCTTAACTGAGTCCGAGTTTACTTGATTGGGCAGGCTTTTACCACCCATCTCGCTCAAGATCAGAGATCCTCCAGAAAAGACCCTCTTTACAACATAAGGTTCTTCCCAATTTGACATCCATTTCCCTCTAAAATCCTTTTATAGAGGAAGGACCTTTTTCAACACCAGGTCCCCCTCATTAAATTCTCTGGGACAAACCTTTTTGTTATAGGCTCGCATCATTCGCTTTTGGTACATCTGTCCATGATGAATAGCTTTTAGTCTTTTTCCTTCTATCAGGTTCAACCGATCATATCAAGATTGGATCCATTCAGCCTCATCTAACTTTAGTTCAGCTAGCACCTGAAGAGAGGGGATCTCAACTTCACTGGG
Organism: Gossypium raimondii; assembly: GCF_025698545.1. Taxonomy (NCBI): domain Eukaryota; kingdom Viridiplantae; phylum Streptophyta; class Magnoliopsida; order Malvales; family Malvaceae; genus Gossypium; species Gossypium raimondii. The sequence continues at coordinate 16,558,811 of NC_068575.1, read as the reverse complement.
TAACACTGCCTCCATCTCGTAAACTAGAGAAAGACGTTGCTCCAGTAGACGTCCTAATAAATGTTTGATAGGCAAGGAGAGCGAACGGTAATTTCTCATGCCAGTCTTTGTAAGTCTCAGTCATTTTCCCCATAATTTTCTTGATATTTTTATTAGTTGCCTCCACTTCACCATTCATTTTCGGGCGATACGGTGATGAGTTGTGGTGTCTGATCTTGAATTGACTGCAGACTTCCGCTATTGTGCTATTGTTCAAGTTTAGCGCATTGTCAGATATGATTCTTTCAAGCATTCCATATCGATATATGATCTCTGTTTTCAAGAACTTGCTGACTGCTGATTTCGTGACATTAGGATATGAACTAGCTTCTACCCATTTAGTGAAATAGTCAATAACCACGAAGATGAAACAATGCCCGTTAGAAGCTTTTGGCGATATGGGCCCGATAACATCCATTCCCCACATGGAGAAAGGTCATGGAGAAGTCATGACGTGAAGAGGTGAAGGAGGCGCGTGTATTTTGTCTACATAGATTTGACATTTATGGCACTTCTTGGCATAATTGATGCAATCTAATGATCTGTCTAGCCATTGTAAATCTATTGGCATGCGTTCCACAAATGCCTTCGTGAACTTCTTCTAGGATTTTCTTGGCTTCCACATTATCCACGCATCTCAATAGTACTTGATCCTTCCCTCTTTTGTATAAAATCTCTCTATCTAGGACATAGTCAATGGCTAGTCTCCTCAATGCCCTCTTATCATTCTCCGTTGCCTGATCAGGGTACTCGCGATTCTTCACATATTGTAATATGTCTTGGTACCAAGGATGACTGACATTTTTCTCTTCCTCGATATTGTAGCAATAAGCCAGGGTCTCATAAATGCTCATCTAGATAGGCTTCATATCTTCTAGCTTATTTACCTTGATCATGGAAGCTAGAGTGGCTCACGCATCAGCCATCTGGTTCTCATCTCGTGGGAGATAGTGGAAAGTAATGTCATCAAACTCTTCCGTCAAATCGAGGACCAACTAAAATAAAACCTAAACAGATCAGCCTCCTATCATTTTTGTCTAAAAAGAAACTGAAGAACCCTAAAGGTTATTTGTGTCGTTCCATTCCCAGGCTAACCAAAGGCCATTTGTCTTTCAACCGACTCCGATTACAACAGAGTAGAAGGAAAGTCGGCCACCAGGTAAGCTTTGACCCTCTAACTCCTCTTTCTTTTCTTTTTTCTATACACAAATAATAATAAAGAAAAAAGCAGAAAAAGAAAAAAACGCAGAGAGAAAAAGAAGGAAAGAACACCTTCAAAACTCAGTCTATTGCTTTCTTGATTCCTTTTGTGTATTGATATTGCGCGTAACTGTTCATTTGGCTTTTATATAGCCAGAAAAATGAAAAATACAAAAGAAATCCATATATTTTTGTTGTATCATCTCGCTTTTTGTTATTAGCTTTTTCTTTGCTATTGTTTGTGTACAGGTACGTCCGTACGGAGCAGTGGACGTGGAGTCGTGGCACGTGGTGGTGGCGCACGTGCGAGGGAAGGCCCTAGTGGCTGCGGTGCTGAAGGCTCGTTATGGCTGCTAGGGTTTCAGCGTTTGGGGAATGTTTTGTGCTAGGTTGGGCTGGATTAGGCTTTGGGCTAAGCTAGTGTTTGGGTTGTTTAGGTATTAGGCTTGCTGATGTAATTTGGGTTTATTATTTATTTTTTGGGCATATAACTATGACCTGATGGACTTTTAATAATTTTTGTTTTTATTTATAAAATTGGGCCGGGCAAATTGGGTATTACAGTGATGATAAAACACATGTGTAATAAATATATGTAAACATTTGTAGTATAATAATATTACATTATTATTGTTTACTAATATATATATATATAATAAAGTAAAATAAAAAACGAAAGAAGCAAAACAAAGAAGAAAAGAAACAGAGAGCAATTCGAAATAGGGGAAAGGAAAGAAGAAAAGAAAAGAAAAGAAAAACTAGGGTTTTAAAGCTTAAAGCTTAAATTGGTAAGTCAATTAAGTCATTTTACTTAATTTTGATGTTTTAGAAGCTTTGGAACAAAATTTTGTTAAAATCAAGTTGAAGTTTTGGAAAATTCTTAGGTTTTTGAATATAGTTCATGTTGAACAAATTGATGAATTAAGGGTTTAATTGATAGGAATTTTAGTAAGAATTGATTAAAGGATTAAATTGTAAAGTAAGATATAAGTTTTGCATAGTAGGGACTAAATTGTAAGCATTTTGAAATTAGGTATTTATGATGAAATTTAGATAGTTATGTCTAAATTTGGTTGAAATTGAGTAGAAATAAAGTATGAATTAAGATAGGAAAGTAAGTGAATTTAATTAGGACCAAATTGAATTTACGGTAGAAATTGAATAGAAAAATTTAAATATTAGACATAAATTAATATTGTATTACTGATTATGAATATTATCCTAATTTTTCGTAGCTAATATCGCACCCGAGGCATCCATGAAGAAAGGAAAAGAAAAAGTGGACGAGGAGTAGACACGAGAATCACGGTTTGTATTACTATAATTCAAATCTATTTATTATTAATTGTTATATTTTAATTAAAATGCAAGGTAAGTAAAATTAGGTAAGCAATTGAAATGATAATTTTGATTTGAAGTGAATCAAATTGAATTGAATGAAGAAAATACGTGAGTATTTGAAATGTATATTGATTGAAAAATAATTAGTGATTTGAATTTGATTGGAAAATGAATTAAAATATGAATTGAATAAAAGTGAATTAAATTATGATTTTGTGTAAATATGTGAATTATGTATTGATTGAAAAGTGGTTTGAATTGAATCGAAGTATGATTATATGTGAATATCTGAAATATGTATTGGTATTAGATTGTATATTGATTAGAAAGTGGAAAGTGAATTTGAATTGAATTGTGATTGAATTGAAAGTGAATTTGAAATAGAAAAATGATTTGAATACCCTATTAACTAGTCGGGCTGAGTCGGATATAGTTGGCATGCCATAGGATTGGAAGTGTTCAGGGATACTTCGACCTTGAGTCGATGAGACACTAGGTGTCATACTGTTACTTCGGATAGATTCGATGAGGTACTAGGTACCAACTTACTTCGGCTTGGCCGATGAGACACTGGGCGTCAACTATTGCTTTGAACTATCTGATGAGGCATTGGGTGCCGTACTGGTCTGTTTGGGTTGGATCCGTGTATTTGCCAAAGTCCGAGTCATGTTAATAAGGGAAAAATAAAATAATTGAGATATGAAATGATATTGCATTATGAATTAAGTGAATATTTGAAGGTATATTGATTGGAAATTAAAAGTGAATTGAATTGAATTAAATTGAATTGTAATGAGACAAAAAATGAGAAGTGAAAATAAAATGATTTAAAATAGTGAAATAATACTTGAATTTAATTGAATACAAGTTATTGAAATTTTTTTATGGATTTAATGTATGAATTGAGTATTAAAAGACTATAAGCGTAAATTGATTATAAAAAAGCGAATTGACAATGGAATTGATAATGGATGAGTTATTATAATGGAATGGGAAATTGAAATAAATTTGAGATAGTTAATATTATTAATGAAACAAATTGTTTTGTGCATGAAATGGTTATTAAAGATTATAAGTATAAAGATTATGAGTTGTTAATAGAGGTAATGAACAATTTGAATATCGAATTGATATTGTATGAATTGTTGAATTGAATGATTTATATATGAAATGGAATGAATTATTGGAATGAGATATATGAACAAAAGATTCTTTGTAAAATGGATAATGATATAGTAGTTTGAAGTGCAAATTGAAATGATTAAAGCTAATTAAGCTAGTTGGTAGTATGAAATTAAAAGATGAAGAAATAAGTGATCCATTGAGAGAGAATGGCTTATGATTGAAAATACAAGTTTAATATTTTACTTTAAGTATTTGAGTTATAGTAATACCACTTAGTAAATATACTCAGCGTACGGTTTGTTTCGTCTTGCAGATTAAATCTGATGATTTTGAAGAGTTGAATATGAGATTGCAAGCTTTCATCTCCTCACATCTTCAAGCAACAATAGGGTATGTTTTCAAATTTTGAATAGAATGGCATGTACTTAGGAAAAATATTAAGTATTTCCAAGTGTCCGTTTTTATGTTCAAATATATTAGTAATTGGCCAGTAATTAATTTGGCACCAAATGTAATATTCCTATATCAAGTTCCTTGAGTCGAACATGGTATACGGGTGTTACAGAAATTATATTGGGAATAGAAAGTATAAGGTCCTTAATGAGTAAATGTGAAATCAGATTTGAATCCAAAGCTTTATATCGAAAGTTATGCTTGTCTCGAGTTTAGGGGCTAAATTGAGTAAAAGGCAAAATATGCTTGACTTTGTATTCAATTGTAAATTGGATGGAAATTGATATTTTTTATATATTGTATAACTATATGTAGCTAAAAACGACGTTGAGCCGTTGAGAGGGAAATGAAAAGAGAAATTTGTCGACAAGTGACATGAAATCTAGGTTTATATTTTTATGATTTGAGACCGTTCAATTTATATGCATACACATACATGTTTGTTACATATTAACTATTAAGGTAAGACTATTACTTGACTCGAATTGAATTGTATGACAATATTGAATGTCGAGATTGTGAATTGGACTGAGTATACTAGAATGAGTATGATATGAACTACTAATTGACATGTGATATGTGATATGAATTGCCAAATGATATGTGATGTATGAAATGAATTGATGATGAGATGGCATGTGATTATGTTATATGGATAGGATTGGATTGAATGTAGCATGTATGAGACTGTTATAAACTGTGATATGTGGTTATAACGTGTATTGGTTTAGTGCTACCCTACTAATGGTCCCGGGTACTGTTGAGTTAGTTGGCATGCCTTAAGATGAAAACCATCATCTCCAACTATCCAGAATGGTAGAATAAGTATATAGAGAAAACCATCGTTGATAGGTTATCTGGGATGGTAGAATATGTAAATTGTGGAAATCATTATTGCTGGGCCACTTTGGATGGTAAAATGTAAAAATAGTGAAAGTCATTATTTTTAGGCCATCCGAGATGGTAGAATATTAAATAGTGTGAACATTATCGCTAGACCACCCGGGATGGTAAATTGTGTATATTGTAAAAGTCATCATTGTCGAGCAACCTGGGATGACAAGAGTAGAAAAAAAGGTTATGAAATGATAATGAAATTGGCATATTGTGTGTATATGTGGTTCATAATAGAGAAGACATGTAAACTATTATGTGATCAAATTGAAAACGGGCCTTGGAAGTCGGAACGAATATGAATGAGTCGATAGACTCCATAATGGGATTTAATTGATAAGTTAAATGATTTCCTAATGTTAAATGAACATGGAATTAAATGGCATAATGTCAAGGACATAAATGTGTGGTTTATGTATGGCTTAAAGATAGGTATTTGGTAAGCAACTTAAATTGGTCAATTCTATTACTATGTTGAATGGATTGGTTTTGCCAATTGCTAAATGTATGCTCATATGTTAATAGAATTGTTTGGCATTATAAAAAATGTTTTGGATATTCATTGAGTTTATTGTGACAAATTATTAATGTTTATGTTATATAATTTTGAATCATGAAAGTACCACTGAGCTTTATTGCTCAGTGTATTTATTTATCCTGTGCATAGGTATTGGTAATTCTTGAAGCCCCAAGAGGTGAAGTCAACATCTAGATCATAGCTTTCAACTTAATTAAGTTTGTATAGGTCTTTAATTTTTTCAAATGGCATGTAGTTATGATTATCTAGTTTCAAGTTGAAAATGGTCAATTTTGAGTAATAATGTAGTGAATGGATAGAACTATTAATGGTTATGCATGGAAATGGTGTTGATGGTTTGAAAATTGTATATTGAGCATGTTTAATATATGTTGAATGGTCAGTTGGGGCTTTAAGGCCAACCATTGTTGTCATATGCTAGCTTGGAAATGTATGAAAATGTATGCTTAGAGATCTGCCGAGGAAGTCGTGACTTCACCACTTGAATGCCACGACACCAGCCCTCATCGTCACAACGTTCCCTGTTTGATGTTTTGAAAACTTTACAATTTGATCTTAGGGTTGGGAAGCTTGCTCACTATCTCCAAGGTTGCGACACCAACCTGACAAGTTTTAAAAACTTTGCAATTTAGTTATTGTTCGATCTTGGGATAGTATTGAGCTTTTGTAGGCTTGTATATGACCCGCAAATGATTATATATATCATATTAAACACATGTACTACTCATATTTAAATGTATAAAGATCGAATTTGAGTATAATTGATCATAATTACTCTGTAATGAATGTGGCATCCTATAGCTTGGATCTGATGATTGGGTCAGGTATAGGGTTTTACATGGATAATGAAAGGAATGTACCAACGTATTACAGATCAAGTTGTACCAACGTATTACAGATCAAGTTGTAGTCAAGCAAGCCATAACAAAAAACCAAATAGTACAAGAAGGCCAACTAAAGAATATGTAATTTTTATTTACTTCATCTAATTTCACTATTTCTAATGTTTTTTTTTTGTAATGCTGTTATTAGAATAAAAATGTTTAATTTATGAATGCATTTTTAGGAAATAATTATCACTTTAGATTATCATCAACACCTAGCATTGATTTCATGAGTGAATTTATGGCTATGGTAATGATATATTTTAAGATTTTGCAATATATTTGATTTTTTGTAATCACTAACCTACTTTTGTTTTGGCATATTAGAATGACATGCAACATTCAAAAACTAAAAGCATGACAAAGAAACATAAAGAGCAAAAACAAATTATCTACACTTAATTCAACCAACAAATACCTCCAGTAAAAGGAAAATGCAGGTTGGAATTGGTTTGCACATAGACTTGAGTATTGGAAAACTAATGTAGAATATGAGTTTGTACATTGTTTCTAATTTTTATTTTTTACTATAATGGTGTTGAAGTACAAGAAAGTTAAAGTGATAGTTTTGTAAATCTTACAAACTAGTTCAACAAGTGAGAGAACAATCACTTTCAAAAGGAAAATTGATTCTACATATGCTTCCGGTACCAACATTCAAGAAAAGGCAAGGGATTGACATGAAAAAGAAACAAGCTCTAATAAGAAAACAACTTCAACAACAACATTATAATTAAGGTTGACCAGATGGAGGCCTTTAAAGAATTAGACATTAAGGACACAATCAAGCCAAATTGGTTCAACTTCTAAACTAGTTTGAGGTGTTTCTAAGAAGTTCGTGAAAAATGAACTTAGAATGAATTTATATGCTTTTAGAAACTATTGGTAACTTTTTTTCTAAATGGTACTATTGCTCTAATGTTTGTTTCTACATTGATTATTTTGGTGTAACTTTTGGGAATTGTTGGTATTGCACTGATTATTTTTTGAATTTAACTCAGGTTGTTAATGGTGTTCAACTATGTATCAATATAGCATTTTTTTATTGAATGAAATTATTTTTGATGTAATAATCTTCTTTTTACATTTAACTTAGGATGTACAAGGTATTATTGCAATACTAATATGTTGCAATGATTTTCATAACATATGATTCAATACTAAAATCATTCCAAACTAACATGGTAAGCAATATATGACTCAATACTAAAATCATTCCCAACTAGTATAACAAGTAAAATATGATCAAAATTGAAACACCTTCGCCTAACTTGATTGTCAGGTCTGAGCTACGAGATGCTACAGTTGTAGTCAGAGCAACTACAATCAAATCATAGTAAAATATTCACATACATATGTAATCTAATGCCAAACATATTCATTTATAGTTAAAGTATTAAAACTGAGTCTTAATCGAGCTTATGAAATTCCTTTGTTGACCCTAGCACGAAATAGGATCAATTTGCAAAGTTTCAAAATTTCAAGGCCGAGGTCGTGACGTCATCACTTCCACGTCATGATGCCGCACAATAGTTTGTCACATCACGACATCAGACCACTCGACGTCGCAACATCACTTACTATCAATCGATGTTGTGATGAGGAAAGTTACTCGTCGAGATGTGGACTCTGTTTTTGGTAAAAATGAGCCATTTCGTACCTATTTCAATGCTTCCAACAATACCTAACATTTTATGCACCAAATACCAAACTCAATTGATCCAAAACATACTCAAAACCATACCAATCAAGTTTAAATACTCTATTCAACTTCTATACAATATATTCAATACATTTACATCAACTAAACTTAAACATTCACTTACCAACATTACATATACCAAATTATCTTGAGAATATGTCATTTTACTTTCAATTATGTCATCTCAAATACCATACATTAACTTACCAACATTACATATACCAAATAATCTTGAGAATATGTCATTTTACTTTCTCTAACATGTTAACCAAAATATACCATTTCAACTAGGAATTAAACATTACCAAAACATGACTTTCAATACCATACATCAAAACAACTTTCAAACTCATCAAGACATTGATACATTCAAGTATGTACCGAAACACCTATATACATGCCACAATCCCAAGGTTCAAAATGATCTAACATCTATCGATTCAGTGATAGGATAGTGTGAGCTTCAAATGATCCAGCTTGACGTATTCCGCAATATGATCTACGAGGTAAAGGGAAAACAACGCGGTAAGCATATACGATGCTTAGTAAGTTCATAGGTATTAAACACAATAGTTTATCTTATCATACAATTAAATACAAAAAGCTACCACAAGATGCATACTTTGGCTAACATGGCAAAACCAATACATTAACAAGGTGAGTATTTGCTTATCATCAAATCAAATGATAATCTTAACCATATATCAATCCAATTCATTTCAAAGTTAACATCTCAATACCATGCTCATTCTTAACTTAGCATTTATCCAATTGAACATCAAACTCATATCATGTCATTTTAATTTTTCATTATACATTAATCACTTAGTCCAATGAACTCTAGTAAACGGACTTGGATACACATGTATCTCTATTACACCAATTGCTCGTCCGAGCTAAGTATACTTGTGTCAGGTTACCAATTTAGGCTAAACCTTTATAGTGACATGTTTGATTGCTTGTCAAAGCTGAACATATACATGTTAGGTTACTCGTCTGGGCTAAACCTTTAAAACGACATCAAGTTACCAGTCTAAGCTAAACATGTGTCACATGTATCTTTGAGTTCGGAACAAATGCTAGATCTCGGTAATCATCTGTAATCAATCCGTATAAGTGTGAAAATACCCTATTGACATGCTAATCATATCCTAACCTTTACTAAGTTCACCCGAACATTTTTAACGCATATATACATTTTTTACAATTTAGTCCAAATCTCACCTTTATACCAATTCAAAACCAAACACATATAGTCACAAATCAAATACACAAAAACTTAAACACATTTATACCATATGAACTTACATGGAAAAAATAACAATTAAGTTGAATCTTCAAGGCTATTCGACAATTTTGGCTTTTCTTCGATTATCCCTGGTTTGATTCAATTCTTGATCTAAATAATAATTTTAGACAATTCATCAACACCAAACACTTTTTTATCATTCTATGATATGCATAGGCTTATTTAATTTTAATTTTTGATACCCTAACTTTTTATTTTATTCAATTTAGCCCTAAAATCAAAATAACTATATCTTTCAATTTTGAGTTTCGATTTTAAAATCGATCTCAATCAAATCCTTTAGGACCCTCTACTATCTATTATTATAGAATTTTCACATCAATTATACAATTTATACACTTTAGTCCTTTTGTACAAAACTAACAATTAAACTTTACAATCTAGTCCTTTTCATATATTAAAATTTCTCAATTTAACTCTAATTTATTCAATAAATAAGGTCATTTCAGACTTCAGCTCTTGAATTACACATTCATCTTCATTTAGACTTTTGAAACTTCGATTAACATTCCTCAGTTCACCGTTCTCTTTGTTTCATAAATAAGATATTTTTCCATTTTTGTTAGTTGCTCGTCGTGCCATCTAAAAAATATTGTAGTCGACTACTTTATAATTTGAGCAACTATAAAACCTTCTCCCAATATTCAATTTCTTTCATGTTGTCCACAATGGACAGTTCATTCCACATCTACATCATATTTTCAAGAAACACAATAGCAAACATTACTTTGGTTTGGTTTAGATGATAGGGAAGATGAACTCATTTCTCAGACCTAAACATTAAAACAAAAACAAAAACATAATTTTAGAACTTCTAAACAAATTTCAAATAATATAAGTTGTACACAATTTTAACGCAAAAGCAAAATCTAAAATCCCACTAAGAATACGGGATTCTAGTGAAATGAGTAAGATTTCTATTGAAAATCAAACATAATAATATTCAAACCAAATTAAAATATCTTAAAACTCAAAATAACAAAAATAAAAAAATTATGTAAATTTTATTTTTTGAATTTTTATACCTTTTTCAATCAACATTATTCCACGCACTACACCAAATCTGGTTTTTAGTGGCGGTTGTAGCGGCGTTTATACAAAAAACATCGGTAAAAGTTGAGCATCAGCGGCACTTAAAGGAAATCACCGATAAAGACTGAGCATTAGTGGCGTTTTTTAAAAAACACCGCAAAAAATAAGCATTGGCGGCGTTTCCAAGAAAAATGCCGCAAAAAATAAAACACAACGGCATCGTTTAGTGGCCTTTGGTGGCCTTACTGGCGTTTTTGGTCTAGCGCCGCTAATGGTCTGCGTTTTTAGCAAAATACAATGGCGTCGTTTAGTGGCCTTCGGTGGCCTTAGTGGCGTTTTTTGTCTAGCGCCGCTAATGGTCTATGTTTTTAGCAAAATACAACGGCGTCGTTTAGTGGCCTTCGGTGGCCTTAGTGGCGTTTTTGGTCTAGCACCGCTAATGGTCTGTGTTTTTAGCAAAATACAACGGCGTCGTTTAGTGGCCTTTGGTGGCCTTAGTGGCGTTTTTTGTCTAGCGCGGCTAATGGTCTGTGTTTTTAGCAAAATACAACGGCGTCGTTTAGTGGCCTCCGGTGGCCTTAGTGGCATTTTTAGTCTAGCGTCGCTAATGGTCTGTGTTTTTAGCAAAATACAACGGCGTCGTTTAGTGGCCTTCAGTAGCCTTAGGGGCATATTTGGTCGAGCGCCGCTAATGGTATGTGTTTTTAGCAGCATTTTTAAAAAAACGCCGCAAAAAATAAAATACAACGGCATTGTTTAGTGGCCTTCGGTGGCCTTAGTGGCGTTTTTGGTCTAGCGCCGCTAATGGTCTATGTTTTTAGCAAAATACAACGGCTTCGTTTAGTGGCCTTCGGTGGCCTTAGTGGCATTTTTGGTCTAGCGCCACTAATGGTCTGTGTTTTTAACGGCGTTTTCATAAAAAACGCCGCAAAAAATAAAATACAACGGCGTCGTTTAGTGGCCTTCGGTGCCCTTAGTGGCGTTTTTGGTCTAACGCCGCTAATGGTCTGTGTTTTTAGCAAAATACAACGGCGTCGTTTAGTGGCCTTCGGTGGCCTTAGTGGCGTTTTTGGTCTAGCGCCGCTAATGGTCTGTATTTTTAGCGGCGTTTTCAGAAAAAACGCTGCAAAAAATAAAATACAACGTCGTCGTTTAGTGGCCTTCGGTGGCCTTAGTGGCGTTTTTGGTCTAGCGCCGCTAATGGTCTGTGTTTTTAGCGGCGTTTTTAGGAATAACGCCGCAAAAAATAAAATACAACGTCGTCGTTTAGTGGCTACGGTGGCGTTAGTGGCATTTTTGGTCTGGCGCCGCTAATTGTCTGTGTTTTTAGTGCGTTTTCAGGATAAACGCCGCGAAAAATAAAATACAACAGCGTCGTTTAGTGGCCTTCGGTGGCCCTAGTGGCGTTTTCTGGAAAAACATCGCAAAAAATAAAATACGTCGTTTAGTGGCCTTCGATGGCCTTTTACCTTAATTGGGTTATTATTTATAATAATTATTTAAAATTGAACTTATTTCTAATTGATTATTTAAATTCTTCCAAAAAAATAACACGTACAAATAATTTGAAATAAAACACTTGGAAAAATGAAAAGACTATTATTTAAAATAATTTTAAAATTATTTGGGTACATGATTAGTAAGTGTTTTTTAATTTATATTTAAAAATTTTATTATATATTCGTAAAAGAGATATTCTTAATTTTAAAATGTTGAATTAATTATCACTATAGTTTAGGGTTTTCAGTTTAGGGTATATGAGTTAGGGGTTATATATGAGTTAGGGATTTAAATGAGTTTACGAATTGTGGGTCGGGTTAGGGTAGTTTTGGGTTTAGATTATTAATTTTTATTTATATTTTAAATATGTTATTATGTAGTTGTAAAAGATAATAATAAAATTGTTTACAGTTTTTAATTACTTTATGATATATGAGAAATTTAAGAATTAAGGTCGGTTTAGGAGTTCATATAATTTTAAGGTTTAGGGAGTACTATATATATATAGATTTATATATGGATTATAGATTAGGGGTTTTGCTTAATTAAGGGTTGGTCGAGATTTAAGGTTTAGGGGTTAGGGGTTAAGGGTTAGATGTTAGTGGTTAAGACTTAGGGATTTTGTGTTTAGGGTTTCAAGGGTCGGGTTACGATTTTGGTTTAGATTAATTTTTTTATTTATATTTTAAATATGTTCTTATGTAATTGTAAAATATGTATAATTTAGGGTTTAATTAATTATGCCTTGAGAGAGATATATATAATAGATAGAGTACTTAAATATTTATATCCCTTCAATGGTTAATTTAGGTGGGTTTAATAAGATTAAGGTTTAACTGAGCTTTTGAATTTTATACAATTAATTAATGCTTTTTAATGTTTAGGGAGTACTCTATATATAAATGGATTTAGGGATTATAGATTATGGATTATGCTTAACTAAGGGTTGGCCGGGATTTAAGGTTTAGGGGTTAGATGTTAGTTGTTAAGACTTAGGGATTTAAGGTTTAGGGTTTCAGAGGTCTGGTTACAATTTTGGATTTAGATTAATTTTTTTATTTATATTTTAAATATGTTCTTATGTAATTGTAAAAGATGTATAAATTAGGGTTTAAATTATGCCTTGAGAGAGATATATATAATAGATAGAATACTTAAATATTTATATCCCTTCAATGGTTAATTTAGGCAGGTTTAATAAGATTAAGGTTTAAGCGAGATTTTGAATTTTATACAATTAATTAATGTTTTTTAATGTTTAGGGAGTGCTATATATATATGGATTTAGGGATTATAGATTATGGATTATGCTTAATTAAGGGTTGGCTGAGATTTAAGATTTAGGGGTTAGGGGTTTAGGGGTTAGATGTTAGTGGTTAAGACTTAGGAATTTAGGGTTTAGGAGAGGACCAAATTAATAAAAGGAATTAAATTAAAATAAAAAATAAAAATGAAATAAAAACGCTAAAATTTATAATTTTATGTAAAATTTATAAATTATAGTTAAAACACTAAAAATTATAAGTTTTAGTACTATATTATAAGTATTACTTAACGAAACCATGGAATAGAAAAACGGAGCCGTTTCAGTAGAAAATTTGATGTAATAGTGGCGTTTTCACTAAAAACGCCGCAATAAACGAGTCATTGGTGGCGTTTTTGTTCCAAACGTCGGAAAAAATTCTTAAATTTTTGACAAAACGGCGTAGCTTTGTGCGATTTTAATGGCTTTAGCGGCGCTAGATGAAAACGCCGCTAAAGGTGGGTGCGCATTAGCGGCGCATTGAACCAACCGACAAACACACAAAGAAATAAAAGATCAAATGATGAAGCTGATGATGACTCCGATGAAGAGGATGATCCATATGAGGCGGACTTGTGGAAACAAAGAAGTATTTTTTTTGAGTTGCCTTATTGGGAGCACCACCTATTACGACACATTCTTGATGTTATGCATATTGAGAAAAATGTCAGCGAGAACATTGTCGGTACAATTTTGAATGTAGACGGAAAATTAAAAGACAATCTTCAGAGTCGACTTGATTTAGTTCAGATGGGAATTCGACCTGATCTTCATCCGAATCCACTTCCGAATGGGAAATATCGATTGCCGCCTTCTATTTTTTCAATGTCCAAGACGGAGAAAGAACTGTTTTGCATGGTGTTGAAGGATATAAAGGTTCCAGATGCGTATGCATTAAACATATCTCGATGTGTTAGTGTTAAAGATTGAAGATTATATTCGCTAAAATCACATGACTATCACATCTTGATGCAAGATTTACTGCCGGTCGCTCTACGATGTTGTATGTCTAAGAAGGTGACGTCTTGTATAATTGAACTATCCAATATAATGAAAGCCATTTGTGGCAAAGTTTTGGATGTTCAAGAACTTCAGAAGGTACAGGATCGAGCCGCTTTGACTTTATGCAACATGGAGAAAATCTTCCCACCTTCCTTCTTCACCATTATGGTTCACTTGATAATCCATCTCCCGCACGAAGCAATTCTTGGCGGACCCATTTTCTATCGATGGATGTATCCCATAGAAAGGTGTTAATTAAAATTTTTAAAATTTTCCTTCATTCACCTCTATGCCCTTTAGGTACAACTTTTGATAATGTTGTATAACGTGTTTAGGTTCCTATCCAAATTAAAGTCTTACTGTCGCAACAAGCGATATCCAGAAGGATCGATTGCTGAAGGCTACTTGGCAGAGGAATGTATGACCTTCTACTCAAGATATTTGGAAGATGTTGAAACAAGGTTGAACAGACCAAATAGGAATGCTGGACTCACGGACCATAACTTAGCCGATACTTATTTGTTCTAAAGTTTTGGAGAACCAATCGGCAAAGTTGAAATTACAGAATTAGATCATTTATCATGGGTACAAGCACATCGATATGTTCTGTTTCACCACGAATCAATGGAACCTTTACGGAAGTAAGTTCTACAAATTTGATAAATATTTATCAAACTAAAAATTGTTTATCTTCTAACAAAGTGAACATTTTTTTAACATAGTAAGTATAAACAAATATTGAGATCTCGTTCAGCTCCCAAGAACACAACATCGAGATATCAATAAGTTGTTTACGTAATTTTTATGAATGGTTAAGCCAAGCGGTATGCGCTTGGAGCTTCCGCTACAAATAATAATGTTTTCTCATAACATTTTTAATTACTCAGTTTACTTTCCATTCAATAGGTTTGGAGTGGGAAGAACGTAAACGACGAAGTTAAATGGCTCTCCCAAGGTCCAAATCGAGTGGTTAAAAGATATAGTGCGTTCCTCATCAACAGATTCAGATTTCATACAAAATATCGCGAGAGGTTGAGGAGAACGCAAAATTGTGGAATAGTTGTTAATTCTGCAATTACAAGTTATGCTAGTGCTAGGGACAATAATCCTGTCGAGGGAAATGTGGAATATTTCGGACATCTTACTGACATAATTGAGTTGGATTACTACGGAAAATGGAAAGTTGTCTTATTTCGAGGTGATTGGGCCGATGTTAATATAGCTCGTGGAATTAAGCAAGATCAATTTGGTTTTACAATGGTGAACTTTGACCGATTGATTCACACAGGATAACAACTGATAGATGAGCCGTATGTATTCTCATCTCAAGTCAAACAAGTTTTTTACTCAAAAGATCCAACTGATGAGGGTTGGTACGTTGTACTCCGTAACATCCCTAGAGACTTGTTTGACATGGGCAGTGGAAGTAGAGATAACATCGACAACAGATCAGAAACTTCGCCCTTTCCAGAACAAAACTTAAACGATAATATCCCTAGTACTAGTGCACAATTTCAATGGGTTCGTCAGGATACAGATAAAGATATTTACGAATAATGATGTAGTAAGATTTTACGATTGTTTAATTATATGTAATATCATAATTTAAATCTTGGTCTTATTATATATTTCAACTATTTTATACGTGTTGTTGTTGTTGTTGTTGTAATTAGTTATTAAGTTTTCAACTATTTTGTGTGTATTGCAGCTAAAATGCCTAGAAGAAAAATTCTAAGGGGAAGCATTGTTCAAAATGATCCAAACTCGATGAAACAAATAATCTTGAACAATGACATGACAATTGGATCTTGAATGTTCGATTACAACCGAGGATCCTCTGAAGTTCAAAGTAATTTTACATTTAATTTACATGCGTGTTGACTTATAATTGATTTATTTTTCAAATTCTTATATTATAATATACCATTTGTAGCTGAAAATGGTGGGACGCGCAGAGGTCGAGGACGTACGCTACTTAGAGAGTTATACGAGTTAGATCCGGTCGAGCGTGTTAAAGTTGGACGAAACAGTTTTGGTCAGCCTGTTGGATCAGAAGCTCGACTTTTAGTAGGATACATGGGCATTTTAGCACGAAATGCGAATATGTTGCCTATCAACTATGAGTCATGGCATCAAATGCCCGATAGCAACAAAAACCAAGCCCTCGATAATATTAAGGTAACGCGCTACTTAATATCATCTGTAATGCTTGGGAAATAGTTTCATTTATATTTACTTTATTAACTTGTGTTGTTTGTAGGCGAGGTTTGTTTTAGAGGTCTCAGATGCTTATGTAAAGAAGGCATTGGGAAAAAGATGGAGAGACAATAAAAGTACTTTGAAGAAAATTTATTATAAGACAAAAACAACCCTTGATGAGAAATTGCAAAATGTCCCGCCAGGTATGCTGAGGTACTAATGGGAAGATGCGGTTAGATTTTGGCATTAGAAGAAAGGCGATGTATGACGTACTTCCAAACTATTGTAATTATTTTGGTTTATAGTATTTACTATTTACGTACTAAAATTTTCATAACATAGGATCGTGAACAAGTTGGAAAAAACAGCAGGTAGAAACAAAAATTCACTCACACAGCCGGGTCGAGAAGTTTTGCATATGTAGCTGAGGCGGAGGTATTTTTAATTTTTTTAATATTGTCAAACATGTATAACTTTCCATTAAATAATATTTTTACTACTATATTGTAGGAACTGTCATCCGGTCAAAAAGTTGGACGCCTTCAACTTTTTGAAATTACACATAGGAAGAAAGATGGATCTCCCATGACTCCTGAAGCTGATGAAATAATGGTACGTTTACTTAATACGATTTGACTTGTTTTAGTTATTTATAGTGTTTATTTTCTAATGGTTTAATTCATTGCTTGTAATGCGACTATTGTTATGTTGCATATGTTTTTAATATATATTATGCTCCTAACTATGTGATTTATTTATTAGGAAAAACTAAAGGATAAAAAGCGAGTCTGAAGCGATTGCTTCTAGTGATAGTTCTGTTCATCTTGAAGACATTGATAACCGGATTATTCTGAAGTTCGGGTCCTGAAAGGTATGGTCGGGTTCGATTTCAAGGATCTTTGTTAGCCCAACCCAATATTTTGGATCCATTTCAACAATACATGGCTTGGGAGTCGACTCAAGTCAAGTTCGAAGTTAAAAGACCAGATGGCTCAGATGCAAGCGACCACAGTTGAAGTTCAAAGGAAATATGAAGAACTCCAGCTACAACTTAAAGCAGAGGCGGCAGCGAGGGAAGCAGCGGCTACAGTGAGGGAAGCAGAGGCTGCAACGAGAGAAGCAGAGCAGAGCAAAAAGTACGACGAACTCCAGCAGCAGCTTCAGACTATGATGAAGATGTTTCAGTCGCAACTTCCGCCGTCATAGTGTATTGCATAAATATTTATATCATTTTAACATTTAACATTTTTGCAAAAATAATATGAATTCACTTTTATTTATTGATATTAATATTATTTTATTCGTTTAATTTGAAATATTATATAAATTTATTGCTTTTGGTTGGTTTAGATCTGGTTGCTTTTGATTTGTTGCTACAGGAGGGCTGAAAAAATGAAAAATTTAATATAAAAAAATCTCAAAAATAGTGGCATTTTTGTATAAAAGCGCCGCTAAAGAACATGGTCTTTAGCGGCGTTTTTGTTTGTAAACGCTGCAAACGTTTGCGACGTTTTCGTTAGCGGCCTTTTTTGCGGCGCTTGTGGAAGCGCCGCAAATACCTTTAGTGGAGTTAAAAAGCGCCGCTAAAAGCCTAAAAGAACGCCGCTAAAGACCTGTTTTGGTGTAGTGACGTGACATAATCACATAGCTTCTATTGATCACATCAGTTGAGTTTAACGATTAATTTAGTATTTTTATTGTGGGAGACATATTTTTCTTAATTTTTCTTAAAGTAATTTTAAATTTATAAGCCAAAATATTATATAAATAAAAAATTTAAATTCTTTTTATCTCTTTACATTGTCAGTCACACGCAAAAACATAAATATAAAAAATGATTTACTAATTACCAAGGAAATGAGTGGAGGTATCATGCGTTCCCTTTTTCTTGCTATCGAGAGAGATACCTTCTTTGTTTATTTAATATATAATAATACCTTTCTTTTGCCTTGCAAGGCACCTCTACTTTACCATATTCTTTTATCATTTATTTTCCTCCTCCGTAAATGTTTGCATCAATTAATTAATTATTATTTTATATAAATATCAATAAAAGTACTCTCATTTTCCTTTTTTCTTTTTTCAAAATAAAAAAAGTAAGGTTGAATCCTGTTCCCATATACACAATATATATTACAATAAACCATAAAATTTGATGCCTGAGGGTTAATATATGGAATTCCAATTGTAATGGAGGCCCACTATTTGTGTCACCTCTGAGTTTCCCATGGCCTTTGATCTCCCATAAAGAGAAGCCTTAGAAGAAGACAACACCATACTTCCAACAACCAGCAGCCTTTTTCATTATTTTAAGCTTATAGTGACCTGTCTATCATGTGCCTTTTCCACATTTATGTTTTTTTTTTCTTTCTCTTTTCAAATTGCTTTTAACTTCTTCTCTTCCTTTCCTTGTCTCTCCCCATCTTGGCTATAACTATCATTCATTCATTTACTTCATTTGTTTCTTTGAGCAAGAGGGAAAGAAAAAGAAAGAGAGAGATCATCATCACATATAGGCAAAGAACTTGAGTGTTTTTGCAGCCTTGTTGTGATTGCTTGAATCATGAGAAATCAAAAAGAGAGAGAGAGAGAGCTAGTTAGGGTCATTGAAAGAAGGAACAAAAGAAAAAGGGTGTTTAGAATGAAGTTCAAAATCCAAGATACTTCTCTCTATGTCTCTCCTTTATGTTCCTTCTGTCATGTGATATATTTAGTGACGCTTATCTCGTCGCTAATTAATTCATATATGTTGGAAGGAAAAAACTGAGAAAGTAGTGTTTTGTTGAAGAAGAAAAGAGGGTGTATGGAATGAAGTTTGATCCAAGATCCATCAATCATCTCTCTTTTTTAAGTCATGAATTATGATGATACTAATGGATCTCGGACCAGGCTTCATTCCTCACACCATGCTTTTCCATTGCTCCATCACTTAACCCAAACCCTCATCTCTAACCCAGGTTTGAATATATATACACACACATACACATAAGAACTTTATTCATATTTTTGTCATTTTCTCATAGAATTGATTTTGCATATTTAACTTCTTTGATGTTTTATAGAACTAATAATAACCATGTGTTTTTTTTTTTTTGGTGGTGTTGTTGATAAGGTAGTAGATTTTTAATTTCAATTATCAGGATGAGCAATACAAATGTTTCTATCTTATACATACATGTAATATATATGTATAATGTTTCCATTAAGACTAATTATTGGATTTCTTTCATACATATTTCAGTCTTCCATTTTCCTCCTTTAGAATATTCCAAGACAAATGATATAGGACAATTATCTATATCAAGACAAGAAAATGATGTTGCATATATATGTGCATATATGTTTATATCAGACACTGTCTTAATTCGCATTAATTTATGGATTCATGAATTATTTGTCTTCCTATATTCATTTATTTCAGGACATATATATTAGAAATAATGTTTCTTTTGTATTCTTATTGTAGACACTTGCACATGCATGTTAGATAGAGAAAATTATATAAACCCTAACGGTATTATTCAAGTTTTATAGTATAAGGTATAGAAGAATAGTTTAAGAGCATAAATACAATTATGCTAGTACATATAAGTACATGTCACGTAATACCATACTTTCACGTACGCAGTGTGTTAGCAATTAATATTTAGGATTAAACATAATCGAAAATAACATTTCTAAAAACACTTACAAGGAAAGAAAATTCTTGTTTAATTACCTATGGATTATCATTACTTGTTGTTACCAATATCACATAGTTTATTTGGCTTTCAAGTGAAGAAATTAGTTCACCTATAACCCCCATCCCCCACCTTTGTTTTTTCATCTTTAACTCACTAGGTAGCAAATCCATTGCAGTTGTACTCGTACTAAATTTCTACTGTCAAAAAATAAAAAAACTCTTTTAAATATTGTGTCCGACGATGGTTGTTTGAATTAAATTGGATTGGTTGGATCAAGAGTCACTTGGGATATTAGTACGAAGAAGGGCATTAAATTTTTTAATAATTTATTTAATCGAACTGGATGGACTGATGAACCGATGACTTTGGTTTTATGTTAATAAAGGTTAGTTTCGACCCATGATACCTAGCTGTTATATCTTGTGGAGAGGGCTTTATAATAATATGTACCAACAAAGATTTAAGCAAAGTCATTTTGCACTGCAGTAGTTGAATGTGATCACTTTTCTCCACGATGTTACTTTTGTTCTCTTATTAAGTATAGTGTTGACAAGGCTTTATCCAGGGCATTGCAATTTGCAATTACAGGTAATGGTTTCGCTGCAGTCAGACATGAGTCTGAAAGGTTCTCCTCCCCAACAACGTTACTTTCAGCCATTTAAAATCGAGTTTAAACCAGTTTTTGAACTACATTACAAATTATTCATATATATTATATAATTTAATCCTATAAATATTATATATTTATAATATTATAGTATAGCATTAAAATATACCAAAGTTGTCAATGTTTAAAATCGACTTATTGATTAGTTGAATTTTCTGTCCAAATCCAAATGCATGTCCTATGAAAGAATTTAGATATAAATATTAGGTTAAAATTTGAGTCTGGAAAAAATTAAACCCCTTATTCTATGATCGAGTTTGGGCTCCAATCATCATGGTTAAAGCTTAACCCAATTCATTTTTCAATTTTATAATGCGTTATTTTTATATATATTATGTAATATATATGATATAAAAATAAATATAATAATTTAATATAAATATTAAAAATATATTAATTATTTATGTTTAAAACTTTAATAAAATATATCATATTCGAATCTCATTATACATGGAATTTATCTAAATATGTTTCAAATTTTAATTTGATTGTGTTCCATATTATTTTCATTTTAGTTGTAATGATTCTGGCATGTATTATCTTGTGATTGTACCTATAGCAGTGCGGTTCACCTGAATAGGAATCTTATTCAGGTCTCATTCCATTCTGTACAGTAAAACTTAAGTTTGACTTTGTTATTTACAAATTTTAAGATTTATGTTTTGGATTGGACTAAACTTGGGTGATTATGTATAATATTAATAGCTTGTACGGGATTATATATACACACAATGTTTACTTCTACTCATAATCTTTATTCTTAAAATAAAGGAAGAAATATGCTTAAATACGCATCCTAATAACAACAATACTAATTGTGAACTAAAATTCTATCAACAATTAACTATAAACCTAAATTTATTAAAGATTAAATAAAAGCATGCTTTTATAATCTTCAAAAATTACTGAGTATTCAGACAAATTTTAATATCTATATTTTAATAGGAATGGATTTGATATATATATATATATATACACACTATATTTGTGGTCACCACATTTTTTTATATCTATTACAATCTTTTTTTTCACATCACCACCAAGTGATTATATTTTTAATTTTAAATTGTTGTAGTGAATTTAATAAAAGATTTTAGCGATATTACTATTTTAATTAAATTTTAAAATTTTAAAAATAAAAAAATTAAATTATAATATTCAAAGAATACATAAATTTAAAGAATTATAATCTTTAAAATTTTACTCTATATTTTATCCAAAACAACAATTAATCCGAGTTGAAGCATGGTAGGAAACCATGCAAGTGAAACATCGTAAGCACATGAAACAAATCAACTGATCCATGACATAGAGGAAGGTGATGAAATGTAAGTCGAGACAACTTTGCTTACTTCACGATGGAGGGACACTTTCATTTTAATAGAATTCAAATTTAGATATTTGAGTTTAATTTTAATATTCAATTTAGTACTTGAATTTTTTCAATTTAGTACTTAAGTTTTTTCTTTGTCTCATTTAAGCACTTGAGTTTAGCTTTAATATTTGTAAGAGTTGTGACCCAAATTCTTATTAAAATAAAATATAAGTGGCAAGATAGGAGGATCCACGAGGACGAAGGCCGAGAGCACAGGCTGTACAAGAAGAATCCGTATAGAATTTACTTCCTCTATTTGATATTGACTTGAATAAGGTGTTTCAACCTTACTGCATTACTTCCATTAGATATTGATTAGAATAATATTTTCTAAGCCTATAAATAGACGCAGTTTATACTCCTTGTAATCATTCGAATTCAACATAGTAAATTTCTTTTTCTCTGCCCTTGGTTTTTTTCCGAAAGGATTTTCACGTAAAATCTATGTGTTATATCTTTCTTTTCTTTTTCTTTACAATACATTGTCATTATTGACATTATATTTATATTCAATTTGATACATGAGTTTTTTTCCCAATCAAGTACCTATGTTTTCTTTACTAGAGCACATATGTCAAATTTTGTTAGGTAACATTATGTCATTTGATTTAGGTATCAAATTGAACATTGAGACCAAACTCAAATACCAAATGATTCCCAAAAATTATTGGCAACTTCAATTCAACAAAAAAAACATATGGAGCTAGTTTCAACTTTTAGCATATTTAAAGCTCAAGTAAAATAACAAAATTTATCCAAATGGTAAAAATATATAATTTAATATAAAATGCCCACTAGAATATTCTTTTATTTTTCTATACTAGAAATATTTATGAGTATGAAATGGCAAGATTTTGGATCACATTTTCTTACATTCTCCAGATTATGGTACAAACTGATTGTTTAATGCTCTCTATTTTTGGTGACTAGATTTGTCTAAGTTTGAAGTCTTAAATGATGATTGTGGATTTTCGAAATCTCAATTTCAGAATTTATCTTTCATTAAATTTGTTAAAGTATGAATAAAATGGATCATCAATTTTCGTGAGTAACCTTATTATATACAAACCCTCACATTTTGTTTCCTTAGTCCTTTAATGTTAGACTCTTTAATCAGTACAAAAAGGGTTTTAGGATAAGTGTTGGGTCGGATTTAAATTTTACTCCTTTCTTAATGACATTATGTCCTTTTGCTATTCTCTTCTCTTTTCATAAAATAAAACAAATAACACTGAAAATTTTATTTTCAAAATATGATTATTTTATAAATATTATCTTTTAAAAGTTTTTTATCACCCACGAAGTGAGTGTGATGAATACAAGTATAAATTTTCAGAGTTATTATTTTTCTTTATTTATAAACGATGAGATTAGAATCTTTAATTTTGTCTTATATTAAAATTCCACCATTAAATCAAACAGGTAAGTCGAATAATTTTTAGGGCCAAATAAAATTTTAATATTTTATAGTCTATATCTTTATATTTTTAAAGGATTAAATTAAATTTTTATAATTTTAGGGAGCCAAATGTAATTTTATCTTTACTAATTTAAAATTTTAAAATTTTAAAGGACTTAAATAACAATTTTTATTTTAAAGGGCCGGCTC
The DNA here is from genome assembly GCF_025698545.1 of Gossypium raimondii. Lineage (NCBI taxonomy): Eukaryota > Viridiplantae > Streptophyta > Magnoliopsida > Malvales > Malvaceae > Gossypium > Gossypium raimondii. Next base: position 16,534,956 of record NC_068575.1, on the reverse strand, counting down.
CTAGATTCGCCTCTGAAATCAAAAGCATGTTTTATTGATCGAAATTAAACCAAAATTGAATAAAACATCATAGCTCAAATCAATTTCCAATCTTCGAAAAAAATATCTTAAACCTAGAAAGAAATAAAACCTTTCCACAGTAAATTACATAATTATTTTACTTTTATTGCCCAAAAGTTAACATGTCATCAGTAAAGGGAAAAAAAAGGGAATTCAAATGCTTAGACACCAAGGAAAAAAACTTGTGATTTATATAAAACCCCCCCATTTGAGTTACATTTCATGCTTTTCAGGTATGAATATTTTTCCATCTTTATCAACAACTCACTTTTTGTTTTTGAAGATGTATATGCCTAATAAAAATTATTTAGAAAATTTACCCTACATTTCAAATTATTTAAAAGATTAGATTATTGTTTTAGAAAGTGAACTCGTCACACCAGACAGTGAATTTACTGGAGTTATAATATGGGACAGTCCTTTTATAGTTAAAAATAATAGTGAAATTTTTTAAAACAAAATTCTAAACCTACCGCGTTAAATGGTGGATTCAGCAAGATGGCTTCACTTGATTTATTATTAGAAATCTCTATTTATGGAGGTAAAGATAGTTACATAAAAATTTAAATCATTAACTCAAAAATAAGATTGAAAAATAATTTAAAAATAATTTAAAATTAGGATAATGATAATAACTAATTTATTTGAATGTTTCAAATCTAAGACTACATTATTACCCTCACACAAGATTGATGGTTGGTAGAGAAACAATCTTGGATTGATGATGACAAAAAAATGCAAACAATTGACAGGAAAAAAGATGCATTTTTGTCACCCCCGGATATCTCTAAGGACCCAATTTGGAAGGAAATTTGGGACCTAATTGAAAGTATGGTAAGTTGACAGACTCTACTAGAAAATTAGGGAAAAATTGTGAACTAGCGAACAAATAGTTGAGTTTTAATTCTGGTTTGGTTAGGATCGAATCGATTGGTTCCATAGTGGGAGACATAATGATTGAAGGCGATTGGCTAGGAGGGTTTGGTAGACCATGTATAGAAGTTATATATATAGGTGAAAGAGGACGTTTCGGAAGAGGGGAAAAGTCCTCCTTAATTCAAGTTGTAAATCCCTTTCTTTTATTTGTTTTGTCTTCTTTGGTTGCTCTAGAGAATAAGAAAATTTAGTGGAGCTCTGCATGGAGCTGTAATCATGAGAATTGGAACTTGAAAGTAGAAAAATCAAGTAACAGGTAAGATTTTTTTTATCCTCCTGTACTCGAGGATTCAAGGAAGGGGAAAGTAAGGGCTCCTAATAAGTTTTTCTAAATTTGATTATGGGTTTTAAGGTTGAAAAACTTTGATTTAATCGATTTATGCGGTTGTCATGCTTAGCAGCCAGGATAAAAGAGGCTCTAGCGTTAGGACAAGCTAAGCTGACAAGGAGAAATGATCTAATGTGAGATTCTGCACTCTGACTTAGGAGGGTGGTTAATGAGGTTTAAATGTTAAATGAATTGTGTTGTGATTATCCTGGGTTAGTTGAGTATGTCATTGTGTGCAAAGGTGGTGATTGAGCATGATATGAATGTATGACCATTGAATGTTAAATGAATACTTGTGGTGTTAGAAATATGGCGTACTTTGTATTATGTATTAAGTACCTTATTTGCATGAAGTGTATGCATATCTTGTATGTGAAGTAAAGAGGTATTTATTTAGATGGGATAGGTGGAGTAGAAGTGGCGAAATGGAAGAATGGGCGGATGGATAGGGAAATGGAGTCCCGTTAGATTCAACAATCAGGTGTTGTTGGGTGCAACCCGTGATATGTGAAGTTCCGGACCTTGCGGAAGAGACACTGTGGTGTTCGAGCATCAATGTCAGATGTGTTATGGAATGATGTCGACTGGCTTACTAGAATGAAACTGTGATGACGATTATCGACTTGTCCTTCGGAGTGGCACCGTGATGACGATTTATAGGTTCCATAAAGCAACATTGTGACGATAGTCTGCAAGTTCTATAGGGCGACACCTCAAAAGAGGTCATAAGATGTAAGACCATAGCTTGGCTATGACAACTAATGGAGTCCTCTAGGACATTAAACATGGGGTTAAATATGTAAGACAATAGCTCAGCTATGGCAACATAGGTGGTTTGTCGGGACAGTAAACATGAGATAATCCGCAGGGACAATAAACATAGAGTAGTCTGCCAGGTCAATAAATAATATGTAGTCTGTCAGAACATCAAGCCAGGGCTACATGTATAAGACCATATCTTGAAAATGGTAGAATGTGAAGTCTGTAGATTAGTAAACTAGAAGATCCACCAAATTATAATGAAGAAGTTGTAGAAAAACTTGCATGACAAGTCATAGGACATAATGGAGCTTAGGAAATGTCTAACTTGGTTATGTGTAAAAGGAATGAGATATTTCTCGGTCTAGACGGTAAATGGTGGTGTTGCCAAGAAGAGTCCGTCGGAGGAGTTGCGGATCCCCTATAGTTAAGTAGATGCAAATTAGTTCATTATAGGATATAGTCTTAATTGGAAATCGACAAAAGGTTTAGCTGAATGGATGAGTAGACGCCAAGAATACTCATGTGAAGAAATGTAGCTCAATGATGAATGATCAATAAAGTTTCTCAGATAATAGTAAGAGGTGGAAATTCGTCAGGGTCATGAAGCATTGGTAAGATCAGGTAGGTCTACCAGGGGTGGAAATCGTCAAGAGATATCAGAATGAGAGATAGGTCATTGGGAACTACCTATCTATTGGAAGTATTTAATAGTAATGGACTGAAAAAATAGGTACCATGGGCACGAGTTTGAGACCTTATTCAAGTTAAGGAATTAGGTTATGAAACCACAATTAGGGTGATTAATTGTATAACCACCTTTAAACATCATTTGATTACACTGGTGAATAAGGGAGAGTGTTGAGATACATTAGAAAGGGTATAATGGAAGTGGGATCAATGAATAGCAGGGTAAGACCTCGAAGAGATTATGGTTGTAATCAGGCTGGGAATTATACCACCAACTTTTGGCTTAGAGGAATGGGAACAATGGCTTCGCCAATAAAGTCCTCAAAAAATTTCCCTACAAAATCTAAAGAGTTTAACTTCTTTGCACAACACCTCTTTTTCTTAGAGTCAAAATAATCTTTAAAAATTATGAATGAGCATATCTCACTAAGTTCTCCCGAACTTATAAAATGTCTACTTGAATGCAGGTTAGATAAAGACATGAAAATCAAGAGAGACCAAGCTAGACCCCACCTGAATTGGTGGTGCGAGGTAGTTGTTCCTGTACATATAGAGGGGCACCCACAAGGGCCATACCTCAGGGTTGAAGTTAATTGAGTTCGTAATTATGAGACCGAATTGTAAACTTTCAAACAATTGTTGGATCATTAAAGAAGTCTAGTTGTACGCGATTAGAACTAGCAACATGAATATTAATAGTAGCAAGGAAAATGAAGTTTAAGTTGTCTTAGAATAAAAATTAAATTAGAATAGAAAGCTTGATGAGTTATGTGGGTTGAAGTGACATCCAATACCCAAACTAGGTGATTGGGTTGGTTATAAGGTGTTAGAAATTTCTGATTAAGGACGTTGTAATGATGGGCTCTTGTTGTGATTGGCTAGTAATAAAGAAAATCAATTGGTTGGCTTTGGTGAATAAGAGTAGGCTTTGTTTCAACAAAAAAAGGTAAATAATTGGAGCTATACGAAGATCAAAGAATAGGCTCGTTTGAGCGAAAGGTAAAAAAAAATACAAGCCAAGATCGAAAGTTGTGTCATTAGACAAAAGGCTCTAATATCATATTGAAGTGATGGGAGGCTTATGAAATAGCTCCACTTGATTTATTGATAAAAACCTCTATTTATAGAGATAAAGACAATTACATAAAAAATTCAAATTACTAAATAAAAAATAAGATAAAATAATAATTCAAAACAATTTAAAATTAGGATAATGATAAAAACTTATTTATTTGAATATTTCAAATTTAAGACTACACTATTATGCCCCCACAAGATTAATGGTCGCTAGAGAAGTAACCTTAGATTGACGATGACGAAAAAAGAGCGAAAAGTTAATGGTAAAAAAAATTGGATTTTCCAACTAAGAACGTTGTAATGGTAACTCTTGTTGTGAATTACAGCAACATAAAACTAAATTTAAGAAGCAATTCGACATCCATTAGGCAAGGGTAAAAAAAGCCTAAGCGAAAGGGTAAAAAAAGCGTATAGACCAAAATAAAAAAAATCATGTCGTTAAACAAAAGGCTCTAATACCATATTGAAGTAAGGGATGCTTATGAAATAACTCCACTTTATTTATTGATAGAAATCTTTATTTATAGAGGTTAAGATAATTATATAAAAATTCAATTGACTAATTCAAAAATAAGTTAAATTAATAATTCAAAAACAATTTAAAACTGGGATAATAATAACTAATTTGTTTGAATATTTCAAATTTAAGAATACACTATTACTTCTTCTTTTTTTTACTTTAAAAGCATTTTGTTTAATTGTTTAAAAAAAATCTCTAAGCAAGTCACATCAAATGACGAATTCAACATGGTGGCGACACATGACATTTCGAGACTGGAAAGAAAAACATTAGAATATTTGGATAGAACATGCCCTAAAGTCCCAAGCGCCCTCCCTGCAAAAAAAGAAAGCTTAAAATTATCCAGACAATGGGAAAAAAATTCCAAAAAAAAAATATTTTCTCTCCAATTTTATTTACTTAAAATAAGTATTCATCCCTCAAATTTACTTTCAAACTCTTCATTCACTCTCTTATAGAAGTAAGGATTTTTATTTTGAAATTTATAGTTTAAATTTTATTTATGCAAGAAATAATATTTTGTTTGTAAAATTTTTCTTTTAATATAATTTATAATATAATAATTAAATTTAGTTGTTTTTATAAAATAATTTGTATTCAAGCTTAAAGATCAAGGAGGTTAGTATCAAATCTTTTATCATTCACATAATTTTGTATTTAGAGCTCAAAATTTTATAGGTGTAAGTACAAAATGAAGCAAAGCTTATGAGCATATCATAAATGCACATCAATTAAAAGATAAAAATAGGATGAAACTATTAATTTTAATTTCAATATCAATCTTATTAACTGTCTTCACAGTATCTTCATTTTCTCACTTTTGGTGGTGAGAAGAATTATTATGAGTACCCATTTTTACTATGTCTTTCGATTTATTATGTATTGTTGCATTCACTTTAGGGAATAAAATAAATCTAGTAGGATGTATTATACAGCTTTTCATTTAATAGCTCGCTATTTTATTCAACCACAAGTAAAATATGATATTAATTTAGAAGATATTTAAAAAAATTCACAATATTACTACTGCAGGAGCACATTTGAAGCATGATATGTTGAAAAATAGTTTCTTTAACAAGGTCTCATTAGTAATATTCTCCCAATAATTTTAATTGAGTACTTATCCTAAACATTGTAGAGTTATACTTACTCACAATTTTAAAGTTTTGCAATTTGTGCATTCGATCATAATGAGCTTTAGATAGGAGATCTTGCAACTTCATGTGCATCTAATCATAAAATTATCATATTTCGGTGCTATATTTTTCTTTTAAATTATTCCACAATTTAAGTGAATTTTTCACATCAAATATTCTGCTTTCAACGCTTCATGGGAATGATGGCGAAGGAAGACGATGGAGATAATCACAGTTAATTTAACAATCAATCAAATCTTTAAGAATAAGAATCAAGTCAATCAAGTCTTTTTAGGAAGAGCTGGATTTGAGGGACTCAAGTTTGACTCCCCCAGGAACAACATATTTTTTTTCCCTCCCAAATTTTAATGAAATTCATATTTTGATGAAAAACTTGACAAAATTTAGATTTTAACGAAAATCTCAAATGACAAATGCTTAAAGAAGTTGGAATTTTTTTTCTCGTGGGTGGGTTTTTAAATGGTATTTTTTGTAGGAAAAAAGGGTTTGGAAAATGCAACGAAAATTAAATTTAGGGAAAAATTAGAATTTAAAAAAAATTTCAAAACAATATCTTCGTTGTGATATCTAAAGTAATAAACACTTAATCAAAATTGTACCTTTTTTATTCATATAAGATGAGCGCTTCGAGTAGTCTTCTCCGCTATTCTCAAGCTCACGTTTGCCGAGTGTGGGCTCGCTTTGAATTAGAAATTTTTTCACAAAAATTACCAGTGGGGTAATTTTGCAATCTCTCTAAACTTTTGGGTCAAATTGTAAACTAGAAAAATATCTCTAGAAATTTTCTAGAATAATTTCTTCAGAGAATTTTCTCTCTACAACTTTCTCTTGAATTCAAGTATATGTAAATAATGACCTAATGCTCTTTTTATATAGGGAGAGTTTAGAGAATTCAATTATGATTAAACTTAATCACTTTAATATTAAATTAATGTAATATTTATCAAGATAAATATTATATTAAATTTAATATTAAATTATTAAAATATTATTATTTTTGGAATAATTAATCAGAAATCAAATTCTCTGGTAGAATCCTAGTAGGAGTGTAACTCTTCCACTAACAACCAACTGCCACCGGCCATTGGGACACCGCCGTTGTAACCACCGGCACTGTCGTGTTCGGTGATGCAGGTGCGACACCCTTACGACACCTTGAGCTAGTTCGGCTGTTGTCGATTTGGTCCGGGTCAATGACGACTTGATCAGTCTGATCTAGCCACCAGTTGGACTGTCGGCCTGGTTTTACATACTAGGCTTGGTTCGACCAGCTTTTTGGGTCTTGGTCTCAATTTTTGGTTGTTGGTCCCAATTTACGATCTTAGGTCCAATTTTCAAGTTCAATTACCGATTAGGCCAATTGTCTGACTTGAAAATTAGTTTTCAAAAATATCATATTAATTTTAGTTAATTTGATTAACTTAATTTTACTTGATAAAAATTAGTTTTTTCCAAAAATCACTTAGATTTTCCAAATTAATTTTTTAAGAAAATTATTTAATCAAATTCTCTAGTTGAACAATTCTCACGACTACCTAATTTAATTCCACATCAAATAAATCGACTCAATTAAATTTTCCAAAGTCATTGAATTTACTTTGGATTCAAATGTAGTCCGATCAAGCTTTTGTTGAGCTAGCGAAGGGACCAATCAGACATATACAATTAGGCTCTAGTGATTGCAGTTATGTCCAGAAGCACCGTTCCAATAATTCGCAATTACTTAATCATGGAGTCAATTCACAATAAGTACCATGATTGAAAACTCTTTATTGCATACTCTTTACGAAAGATATTCATCCAACTGCTTTGTCCAAAGACCCTGTCATGTGTATGTTACCCTCATATGATATCCTTGATTCTTTTGAGTTAAATTCGTTTACTCAATACAATCCTATTTTATCTCATTGTCACCATTGTGTATTCTTAATGATTAATATGATCAATGTCAACAAATGATTGTGATAAATTGCTCGTTTGAGAACAAGCAACCCGTTGCCACATTCCATATTTATCAATCCACACAATGTCAATGAGAGGATATAACTCTTTAATTGAGTTATGAATTCCACTGTTGCTAGTAAAGTCATGCTATACACAAATCATGTACTCAACATACTGGCTATGGGGTCGATCATCTTTAGAGCATAAGCCGCTACTTATATCAAAGCACATGAGTTGCATACCCATGGTCAGTGACTAACTCAGGATTTAGGTAAATCACACTATGAACATTACAAGTGAATTAATTCACAAACGAATTCAGAATTAATTCATCTTGGGTCCAGTCTGATGTATCATTCTACTAATGAACATCTATGTGTCTACTTGTAGAGTCAACTACTCCGATAACCAAGACTAGCCATCTCCCCAATTGGAATTGTAGACGACATAATAATCCTTCTCAGTATTTGAATCAAATGCTCATTTCGATTCTTTTACTGGATTACGGACTTATTTGATTATCTACTGAAGTAAGTTGTCTTTCTCGCAATGTATACATTCTTTACAATGACACTTATCTTCAGTTTGAACTTTAGACAATCAATGAGCTAATATTTTCTTGTTACAATTTCGCTATGCATGCAAAATATAAAAAACAGAAAATACAAAAGACATAATAGTGAAATGTGTAATTAACTTTATTTATTTATTCATCATTCAAATAAATAGAAAACAGTTATATATTTACTACAATATGGTCACATTTCCTACATTTTTTATAAAGTATCGTGTTGATAAAATGTTATGAAATAAAAATACATAAAGTAAAAAAAAAGTCAAATAGGAGAGCAAAAGAGAAGTGTGCATTTTATTGATCAATAGAATTGTATTACAATGCTTCTTTAAAGTCTATACTTATAGACATAAGAAGTATATATGATATAAAATCTACTTCTAATGAACATTAAAATCCTAATGTATATCAAATTTATCTTGATCTTGATGGACATCCATTTAAAGATAAAATATTCATAACATATTTTTTAAAAAAGAAATTAGTTAGCATTAAAATAAATAGGGGAAACAAAGTAAACTTGTCCCATCCACACCTACATCGGGATTCAACAACCATAATGACAAAGCATACCATAATAAATGTATAGCAACCAAAACAAGGAAAAGGAAAATAAAACAAAACAACAAAGAAAGCTGAACGTCAGAAACAAATGTCCCCCAAAAACATACCAAGAACCAGTTACAACCCTCCATTCTCCGAAAATCAGAAATTTAAGGAGCCATCAACAATACCCAGAGGAGAGCGAAGCTTTAGTGATAACATCGGAGCAAAAGAGTTAAAGATTTTTGATGAACTAAAGCCAAAGAAGACTAATGCAAAGAGAAGCAATTTGATCTGTCAATCGCCGCCACCTGTTCCACTTCCTCTAGTGCATCCTCAATCCAAAATTTTCCTTCAGAAAATTGGCCTCCCTTTTTAGCCAAGGTATGAGCTGCGTTGTTTGCTTCTCTCCTAATATGATGAAAAGTGATTTGTTTAAAGAACCCCAACTTATGTTTGATATCTGCTAAGTCAGGATGAGGACTGATCTATCATTTGTATTTGCATGCAAATTTTTTATCATCGTCAATAAGTTTCCCTAAATCTGGACGCGATAAAAGCCAATCTCCTGAGCAAACCAAATCGCCTACTTGCATGCTCGGGCTTCTGCAACAAAAGTGTCGACAATATTAAAATGAAGGTAAGTCCACACCCTCGTGATTAGTCTATTTTCATTTCTACTAATAACACCTAAGATACATTTATTTTCTTGTAAATTAAAAGCTGAGTCAAAATTAATTTTGATAAAGCCCGGATCTGGTGGACTCCATTTAGACTATGTAGGGGACCGTTTAGATGGTTCTTTGATTCTAAGCCTTCTATTTCAACCAAGTAGCCTAGAATAAACACCATTATTTCTTACATTGTTTGTCTCATACCCTCATGAAAGAACTTGTTCCTTGCAAACCAAATAGTCCAAACAAATATGGTCATGAGTTTTTTACTTCTTCCATCTTCTATTGGGAAAAACTCAACTAACCAAGTCTTGTATTATGAAGCTTCGACATAGGGGGCATAGAGAGTCATAAAGAAGTCCAAGTTTGGCTTATTACTCGGCAAAATCGCAGCAGTTGGTCAACAGATTCTAGATCTATATGGTACAACGGGCAAAGAGTATGAGAAAAAATATGGCTTTTATTTAGGTTAGAATACGCAAACATAAAGTTGTTGTAAAACTTCCACATTGTAATTTTGATCTTCTCTGAAAGTTGTAGTGCCCATAATTCTGAGAAGAAATCTTTTTCAGAGAGAGCCATAGGATTAGACAAAGCTTGTTGTAAATCTGACTTTCCTTGTACTAGTAGCTTATAGCACTCTTCATAATTTACATACCAGATCCTTCCAGTCTTCAGATCTTAGTATCAGGAGTTGGTGACTTGGCCAGAGGTATAGACAGAATGGCTTGCACTTGATTCTCCATTGCAATCTCCCAGATGACTGTATCATCCCAAGTACCATTTTCATGATAAATTAGTTGTGATATTGTCATATACTTTATATCAATTCCTTGACATCAAATCTATCCATCGCTAGGTCCTAGGATCCACATATCTTTCCAGATATTCACAGACTCTCCATCACCAATACGCCAAACCATGCCTTTCTCCAACAAGCCTCGTGCACTCATTATGTTTCTCTAGGTAACAGAAGGGTAAGAACCTAAACCCATAGATAAGAAATTTGTATGAGAAAAATATCGTGCTTTTAAAACTCTAGCTAACAAACAGTCTGGTTGGGACCAAATCCGCCAGCATTGTTTAGCTAATAAGGATAAATTAAACAAGGCTAAACCACAAAAACCTGTGCCCCCAACGGACTTAGGCAGGCATAAAAATTTCTAAAAACTCCAATGAATGCCTTTTAACGTTTTCAAATTTCTCCACTGAAAGTTATTAAGCACATTTTCTAATTTAGAATAAAAAATTTTCGGGAATAGAAAACACTACATTGCATAGAGTGGTAGAGCTTGCAAAACAACCTTAATAAAAATTTCTTTCCCACCCATAGATAGGAAACGCAGATTCCAATTGTCCAATCTACTACGAATTCTATCCACATAATACACGAAAGTCCTCTTTTTGCTCCTCCCCACCATCATAGGCAAGCCAAGATATTTTTCAGGGTTCAAAGACTCTCAAACTCTCAAAGTACTACTTACGATGCTTCTATCCCCTTCTGCCACATTAGCCTCGAAGTATATCAACGACTTATCATAGTTAACCAGTTGACCAAAAGCTCTCTCATATTTTGATATCACCTGATAAATATTATTTGCTCCTCTCGTAGCTTCCCTAAAAAGGATGCTATCATCAGCAAAAAAAAAAAGTGATTAATGGTCATATGCCCTCTCCCTATTTCAACCCTCTGTATCAAATTGTTCTCTTGAGCATCTATCAGAATTGCTAATAATCCTTCAACACATAGCAGAAAGAGATAAGGACTAAGTGGGTCTCCCTCTTGTAATCCTTTTGATGGCACAAAAATATCACTACAGCCACCATTGATGCCCACTGTGTATGTTACAAAAGTAACACATCTTATGATCAAAGTCATCTAGTTTGCATGAAAGCCCAGCTTTAACATCATCCCTATTGACACCATTTTTTTGACAAAACGGGGTCGACTTGGATTTTGAAAACGAAAACGAATATGGGAGTCGCCACCAATCTTTTTTGATAAGGTGTGATCGGATCACCTTAAAAAGTGGTTATTTTTAATAAATGATTTAATTTTATTAAAACAACGACTTTGGTCCACGGAATTCAAAAAAATGGGTTCGGGAGTCGGTTACGTACGGGGAAAGATTAGCACCCTCATAACGCCCAAAAATTGGTACCTAGTTGATTAGTTAATGTCTTAATGTCAAAAATTGAAAATTTTGAAGAATTTTAAAAATACGATCCTAAAAACTTTCGAACAATATGGGTTGGAATTTAAGGTTCTCTTGTTCCAAAAGAATATCACATCCAGCACATTAGGATACGATATTTTAAATTCTCAAAACCAATATCACCTTATGGTTTCCAAAACCCATACTTTGAAACTTTACGAGGGTATTTGGCTATTTGGCTAAACGAGAAATCAAAACCCATCACATTAGGGCACGCTTTTTTGAATTTCCAAATGTAAAATACTGCCTTTATTATTTTTTAGAAAAATTCTTATCTCGAGAAATCAACGTGTCATATCCAATGCATTAGGACACAACATATTGAATTCCCGATAATGAGCTTTTTATTTATGTTTTGATTAAAGAGTATTCTCGATTATTTAGATTCAACGAAGAAAATTAGAATCCAATACGTTAGGGCTCAATCCTCTCGAAGATCCTAAATACCGAGCATTACCTTTATTTTCAAAATTTTCTTTTTTTGAATTTGGGTAAAAATTGATGACGGAATAACAATTATGATAATGCAAGTGAAAATATAATAATAATAATAATAATAATAATAATAAGGTAAGTAATAATAATAAATGCAATAATAATAATAAAACTAATTAGTTTACTAATAATAATAATAACAAGAACGGGACTAAGTTGAAAATAAAACAAAATCCCAGGGGAGAAATCACAAATAAAATAAGGCAAAGGATTAATTTGTGATGCGCGCGAAAGGAGGGGGACCAAAAAGGAAATATCCCACCCTTCAAAAAGCATCACTTTACGTGGGACTAAAATGAAACAAAAATAAAATTATGCAGCTAAATTGAAATAAAAGGAAAGAAATAAAAATGGGCAAATTGCAACGCGTTGCAAAGGCAAAGGGACCGCATGCGCAAATATCCCTTATTAAGAAAACATGCAGATCCTCTCCCTAGGGTCGGGTCACTGTTTTGGCCCTGACCCTTAATAAAAAAATGATGCCATTTGATAACCTTTATTTAAAATAATTTTTTCTTAAAAAAATCATTTTTTAGGGTTTTAGAAAAAAAACTACAGAGGAAGAAACTCTCCTCTCAACTCTCCTGTTGTCGGCCGAATGGGCCACCATCTGCCCCACTATGGGCGGTGGTAGAAGGCCAAAAGTCAATTTTTTTAAACCCTGCTTCAAGAGCCATCTGAAGACTGAGTTTTCATGACCCTAGAGCCGTAGGAAGAAACCCTAAACTCTGCCTTCCCTGTCTACTTTCGGTGACCCGAAGAAGGACTTCGGCGATGACACTTACACGACGATTCAGGTATGTTTTCCTTTCTCTTTTATTTCTATTTATTTTGTATGTAAAAAAAATGAAGAAATGGACCGAGAGAAAAAGCCAATCGGAAAATGTAAAAGGAATCACCTTTAAAATTGTTTTTTTTTAATTTCTTGAATGTTTGTGGAAAAAAGAAAAAAAAAAAGAAAGCCCCCTTACAGATGTAAAGATCAGTTTTTAAACCGATTCTCCCCCCTAAAAAATACAAAAAGTATTCTTTTTTTTCTATTCTTTCTATCACTGCTTTGGTTGCTTTATAGGTACTTGATGGTGGCAAGTGGCGGTGGGTAGGTGACAAAGGGTAGGGAGTAGGTGCAGATGGGACGTGATGAATACCAGTAGCAGAAGCAAGTGGGGGTGCGGCGCTAGGGCGGTGGCAGAGACTAGGGTTCTAAAACCCTAGTTTTCATTGGGTTTGGGCCATGTTTGGGCCTATTTTTGTAAATGGGTTTTGGGTTTTATTTTGGGTATTGGGTTTTGCTGGGCTAAGTTTGTAATTGGACTGAGTTTAGTTTGTTAGGTTGGAGTATTTTGGGTTAATATTTTTGGCACTAGGCCCAGGTAAAATTGGGTCTATACAGCTACCCCTCTTTACTAGTTGTCGTGTAATGAGAACAAAATAAATACTAAGAAAGACCAATTTTTCCCGGTCTCGCCAAATCTTGACTTCTTTGGGTTCTTCTTTTCTTCAAGTAGCTTCATTCCAGTCCACTGTGTCTTGTTACTTCAATCTGCTTCACTGCACTTCAGAGAGATCTGACTTGTAGCTTCAATCTTCTTCGCAGCTACTTCAAAGGGATAAGGTTCGTGGTTTTAGCCTGTTCTACTGTAACTTCAGGGAAATAAGATTTTGTTATGGTGTGACTTGCTCTCCTGCAACTTCAAAGAAATAAGGCTTGATATCTTCAGTCTACTCCACTGCAACTTCGGGGAGATAAGATCTGCTATCTTCAGTATGCTACACTACAACTTTAAGAAAATAAAGTCTGATGCGATCCGTTCTACTGCAACTTTAGAGAGATAAGATCCATCATTTTAATCTGCTCCACTATAACTTCAAGGAAATAAGACTCGTAATTTCAACCTGCCCTACTGCAACTTCAGGGAAATGAGGTTTATGGCTTCCATCTGCTCCACTGTAACTTCAAGGAGATAAGATTTGTAACCCGTCTTCAATATACTCCACTGCAACTTCAGGGAGACATGACCATTTTTCGATCTGCTTCACTGCCAGTAAAGGAAGATAAAATCTACAATCTTCAACCTACTCCACTGCTGCTCAGGGAGATAGGACTAATGGCTTAAATCTGCTTCCCTACTACCTTGAAAAGATAAGATTCGCCGTCTTTGATCTGCTCCACTACTGCTTAGGGAGACAGGATCTACAATCTTTAACCTACTCCACTGCTGCTCGGGGAGATAGGATTAGTGGCTTAAATCTGCTTCCTTACTACCTTGGGAAGATAAGATTCGCCGTCTTCGATCTGCTTTACTACTGCTTAGGGTGACAGGATCTACAATCTTTAACCTACTCTACTGCAAACTCAGGAGGCAAGGCTGGTGTTTTCGATCTGCTTCACTGCCAGTACAGGAAGACAAGATCTGTTATTTTTAGTCTGCTCCATTGCAAACTCAGGGAGGCGAAGCTGGTGTCTTCGATCTGCTTCGCTGCCAACACAAGAAGACAAGATCTGCTATATTCAGTCTGCTCTAATCTAAACTTAGAGAGGCGAGGCTGGTGTCTTCGATCTACTTCGCTACCAGTACAAGAAGATAAGATCTGCTATCTTCAGTCTGTTCCACTGCAAACTCAGGGAGGCGATGCTGGTGTCTTCGATCTGTTTCGCTGCCAGTACAGGAGGACAAGATCTGGTATCTTTAGTCTGCTCTGCTGCAAACTCAGGGAGGCGACGCTGGTGTCTTCGATCTGCTTTGCTGCCGGTTCAGAAAGACAAGATCTGCTATCTTCTTTAATCCATTCCACCGCAACTTTAGTGGTATAGGATTTGTGGCTTCACGAATCTGTTCTAGGGAACATAACCTGTAGAATCTATTTCATGGGCCTATTTATGCCTAGTGATTAGAATTTATGATCAGAATGAATCAAAATTTCTTAGCCAGGTATGTATGCATGAATGCGAAATGTCATGAAAATGATATCTTAATGTTTGAGTTGTTACTGCTCGTTGTTCATTAAGGCCTCATTACCCATATGTCAGAATGCTATCTTGTTCGGCTGGTAATGCTCATATCTTACTTAATCGGATTGCCCCCACTATAATCTTCAAGGTTCAATCCTCTGTAATCTTCAAGGTTCAATCCATTATACCTTTGGGACATAAAATTTGAACCATCTTCTTCCCACTGAGTATAAGATCTGGCTCTTTCTCAACCCTCTCCCACTACAAATCAAGGATATAGGATCTGAATCTCTTTGGTCTTGCACCATTCCTGAGGTATCGTACCAAATGTTTATGCACAATTGTAAAATTTTCTTCTCCGAGAAAACCTTTTCTTATCACTTCGGTGATCATTGCTTGTTTGTTCATTGGAGCTTTGTCACCAACACGACATCTTGTCATTTTGTTCAATCCATGTTTAGACAACAAAATCCGAAAGGATAGTCTTAATTTAGACTTTTCCTCTTTAGACATTTCGACCTTTAAACTTGGTGTGTTCCAAACAATAGTCTTGTTTCAGGTTCCTGTATTATTTAGAAGCTTTCAGAGTAATATGCAAAACTCATTTTGCTTAAATATTAACAGCTCATTAATCTTTATTTCAACGGAAAATGCTTGAAAAAGATTATCACAGTGGACAAGATGAAATTTTATTGAGAGCAAAGCTCCTAACAAATAAATTAATCAGGATAACAAATTTTGCTAAGATTAAAAAATTATCACAATGGACAAGATGAAATTTTATTAAGAGCAAAGTTCGAAATGAATAAATTATCAAGGATAGTAAGAATAAAAGAGAAATTGATTGGGAATACGTATCTTGAAAAAGAATGAAGTATTCCAAGACATCAAATTCAATATAAATAGTATGAAGATTAGGTACCCTAGATATCGTAGCTTAAACTTCTCTATACTAACTATTTGAAAGACCATTCTGAGTTTGACATGTGTTTAAGAGATCTACAAGACTTTGTCAATGCCTCAAGACGTCACCTACACTTTCCTGTTGATTCAGGAAGAACAAGATCACGACATGCCCCAATCTGATCAAAATTTAAGCTGCTCTAATCACCTTATATCCCATTCTAGTCAAAATTTGAGCCGCCCTTTTCAGGTTTTCACCTTGGCCTCTCTATTTTACTTCTTTTTTTTACTCAAAGCGCCTTTTGCAGATTTTCACCTTAGTCTTCTCTCTCTTTTTTTTAGGACTTAATGTGCCCTTTGTGGGTTTTCACTTTGGTTTATTCCTTTTCAGGTAAAATACTTTTTGACTGAATTTGAATTCACCAGATTAGGCAAGTCTTTGGCATCCATCTCGGTCAATATCAGTGCTCCTCCAAAATAGACCTTCTTTACAACATAAGGTCCTTCCCAATTTGGCATCCACTTTCCTTTAAAATCCTTTTGTATAAGAAGGATCTTTTTCAACATTAGGTCCCCCTCGTGGAATTCTCTAGGTTGAACCTCTTTGGCGTAAGCTCGCATCATCTGACCATGATAGATAGCTTTTAACATTCCATAAACCAATGTATCAGTGTTGCCCCAACAAAGGTCCTGGCCGACATTTGATAATCATAGAGGGTAAATAGTAACTTTTTTATACCAATCTTTACAAGTCTCGATCATCTTTCCCACAATCCTTGTTTTATTTTTTCTTTTTTGGCTGGCTATGGCGTCTGATCTTTGAACAGACTACAAACTTTTGACATTGTCCTTTTTGGCATTATTTATCGGCGCCTAATCTTCTTCTTTTTTAATTGGAATTTAATGACTTCGACCTTATAACATTCGTATATGAAGCTATTTCCACCCTCTTAGTGAAGTAGTCGGAGACCACAAAGATGAATTGATATTGGCTAAACGCTTTTGACGAGATTGACCCCATCACATCCATGCCCCACATATGGAAAATTTGTGAAGAAATGGAGGGGGCACATAGGTTTTATCTTCCTCAAATTGGTATTTACGGCGTAACTGGTGTAATTTCCTTCCGTGGTGGACCAGCAGTACTGAAACCTCGTGATTAACTTGGCTATCATAAAACTATTAGTATATGTCCTTCTAACACACTTATGGACCTTTTAGCCTTAACAGCATCCACAGGTCTTAGTAAGCCAGACATATCTTGATATAATCATGCGAAAACATCTTTGAATTCTTAGAATGACGTTTCGCTTTGTTTCGATAGTAAGTTAAGCTCCAATCTTTGTCTCTTCTCCTAGACTCACTGTTCCTTGATAGGATCTATTTTTTCATCTTGTTCTATCATCCTTAACAAATAAAGAGATAGGTTACAATCTATGTCATCTTTAAAGTCATGAGATCTCTCTAAACACATGTCTCGCTCAAAAGAAGATTCTGAGTTTGTAGCAGCGTTACTCATGTCGTTGATATTCAGGGACCTATTGTAGGTACAAAAGAATATACGAAGAATGTATGAATTTATGAATAATTATTTGTACAATATGGTTATGAATAAAAGAATGATTTGGAAGAAAATCCAAAAGAATGAAAAAATAAAAAATGATTACTTATAAAGAATGAAAGAATATTGGCTAAAAAATGATTACGAAGATGCATTAAAAATAATGATTCAAATATGAGCCTATTTCACAAAGAAGTTCTTATTTCCTCTAGGCTGAAAGCAACAAGTGTGTTCTGAACATTACTCTAAGTAAGCTCTAAATACTACAGGGATTTCTTCTGCAGTTCGATTATTTAGAACACTCCCAAGTTTATAAGGGTAGATATCTAATAAGGTCCATTTTTTTGTTGTATGGCATTGATGTGAACGTTTCCTTTTTTTTTAAAAAAAAACTTCTTCACAGAGCTTCATCTCTTTATTTTCCACCATATTTAGTTGGATCTTGGTTAACCGCTCTTGCATTTGCAGCTGTAGTAGGTCTTGCATCCCCCTTTGGAGTTGTTCAAGTTTTTCCAATCTTTGGTCCACGTTTCTTGACTTTGCTCGGGTACCATAAGGATGTTTGGTTGGTTGACTCTTGTTGGTTTCCAGATTAACCGAAACAACCTCATTTAATTAGGGTCTTTTTGTGAAGTTTAATGCATATGATGCAATGAAATATAATACAGATGAATGCAAAAAAGAGACGTTGGTTCTTGGTTCAATTCTATTAGAACAACTTTACTAGAAAACAAATCTCTTTACACAAAGTGGATATATATACGATTTTGCCCTCATAAGCGGAGACATTCAATCCTCATCTTCATCCGAGTGTTAAGATAAATCTCACGACTCTTCAAAAGGGCGTATCTTCTATCTCCTTTTTGCTTGATCCGGGCCGCGACTCGTTGCTCACTAATCCTTGTAATGCTCGTTGGCTTCTCTTTAAGAAAGTTCAGCGGCTCTCGAATAATCTTTGCCATCTTAAATCTTCAGGCAACGAAGCGAAGTCGTGTACTCATTCATCAGACTATCACCCTTCCCTCGTTACGTTTTCTCAGACCATATTCAGACGACTGTATTGTCACCTACTTTATCAAGAAACTCATTTTCCATGATAAGCTCTCTATTTAGTAACTGAACGTGAATCAACACCTCTTTTCCATGATGAAAATACAATGCAATCATAACCAAAACAAAACGAAACGGTTAGTACAAAGTAAAAGTAAGCAAGAAAGAAATAAATAGAGCACCTATTCAGGTGATTACTGGGGGTTTGGAGTGGCTCTACCTAGGGGGCTCCTAAGGTCTTTTACATATGGCTTGGTTCTAAAGCAAAGGTACCCGAACCAGCAGATTCCTCGATCCTCACCCATTATAGGCTCATATGGACCGAGTTCAGTTCAGGAAAATGCATTTCCTTATGGCTGCACGGAGATGAAAATCTCACGAAAATATAGGTACGGATGTATCCCGAAAGTGATCCACTATCCTGCAAAGAGGTGAAAACCTCACGAATGACTAGTTTCTCACTCCCACTTAAAAGGGTAAGATCGAACTGTCATCACTGAATTTTGCCCGATTAGGGTTTTGGGTCGGGTTGATCTCGTATGGGCCCAATGATCGGGCCCATTAAGATTTAATTTTGGAATTGTTTTAGCCCATTTTAAATTTTTGTTTTAAATATTAATAAAATAGTCATAATGAAATTTTGAAAAAATACAAAAAATATAAATTACATTTTGGCCCCAAAACTTTTCTAAATTACATTTCAACCCTTAAACTTTTCAAAATTACATTTCAACCCCTAAACTTTCTCAAAATTTCACTTCGACCCCTAAATTTTCTAGAAATTACATTTTGGCCCTATATTTTCCTAAAATTATATTTTTACCCCAAATGTTTTATGCCTTCTACATTTTGGTCCTTCGGGCATGTCGACCCCAATCGCCAATGAAGGCGTGCTTCCCTCACCTCCAGCTACTCCAAAGCAGATGGCCTAGGCCATGATGCCCTCCTTGCCACCAAGACAAAAAGAAAGAGGATAAAAAATGAAGAGTTTAAAAAAGGAAAATCAAAAGAGAGGGGGCATTCTGGCAATCAAAGAAAAAAGAAAAGTGCAGAGAAAACTAAAAAATCCAAACAACAAGAAATTTCAAATGCCATCGCCACCGTCGCACACCACCCCGCCATCATCGCATGCGCCTTTTTTCTTCCTCCATCACAACGCCTTCAACATAAATCAATCAACCACAAGCAAGAAAAGGAAAAAACAACACAACAATCAAAAGAAAAAGAAGGGAAGAAGGAGAAGAGGAGGTGCAACACTATGGCCGTCGCACTGTCGGGCAACAAGGCGTAGTCGACGGCAACAGCAGGCAGTGGCTGCAGCTAGCGGCGGTGCAGTAGCGTGGGGCTAGGGGGAGACCCAAAGAAGAAGGAAAAAAAGAAAGAAAAAAGAAGAAAAAGAGAGAAAAAAGAAGAAGAAAAAAAGAAAAAAGAATTTTTTTTAAATCGGGCCGACCCGACCCGAATCCAGCCCGACCAACCCGCGCCCGACCCACCAGCCCAGCAGGCCCAACAGTAGCAAAGAGAAGCCCCAAAAAAAACCAAAGAGCAGCCAAAAAATAATCAAAGCAGAAAAAAATAGAAGCAGGCCATAGCCAGCCTCATCCAAGAAGCCCACTCCCACCACCAAAGCCTGTGCCCCATGCAGAAAAGAGAGGCCCAAGAGCGCCACCCCAAGAGATCGTCCGGCAAAGCCCAGCCCACCGCCCAAAGAAAAAAAAAAGAGAAAAAGAAAAAAAGAAAAAGGGAAAAAGGCCCACAACTTTGGGCTTTGGTAATTTCTTTAATTCTTTTTAATTTAGTTTATTTTTTTAAATATTGTTTCATTTAAATTAAATCAGCATTTTTGAAATCGTTTTTTAGAAATATTAGTATAATTTTATTTGCATGTTTAGAATAAAATAAAAAACTATTTTAATGCATAAGGCAACGAACCGATTTAGCATCAAGCCGTTGAATTCATCGCTATGTTGGGTGAATATCGGGGGCTCGTGTTAAATACGGGACGCCCTTTTTTAAAAAAAATGAAAATATTCAAAAATCCTCGTTTTTAAAGAAAATTCTCGTGTTTTAATAGGATCACGATTAAATATTAATTTGAATCGTTTGACACTAATTCGTCGATTTTATTGCCATGTCGGGGTGAATATCGTCGATTCGTGTTAAATATGGTACATTTTAAAAAAAAAATTTTGCCGCTCAAAAATTTCGAGTTTAAAAAAAAATCGAGTTTTCAGAAAAATTTTCATGTTTCAAAAATTTTTTGTATTTTCAAAAATTTCCGTGTTTTTAAAAATCTTCGTGTTTTCAAAAATCCTCGTGTTTTCAAAATTTCGGTATTTAAAAAATTTTCGTGTTTTCAGAAATTCCCGTGTTTTAAAACAAAACTTCTGTGTTTTCAAAATTTTCGTGTTTTTAAGAATTTTCGTGTCTCTAAAATTCTCGTGTTCTTAAGAATTTTTCGTGTTTTCAAAAAAAATAATTGTTTCAAAAATCTTCGTGTCAAAAAAAAATTCTCATGTTTCAATCGGATCACGAGCAAATATTAAATTGAACTCGTATTTTTGAAAATTAAGACAACGCGCGTTTAACGATATACCAATTTTGGGCGTCGCGAGGTGCTAATACCTTCCTATGCAGAATCGACTCCGAACCCTAATTTTCTCTCGGATTTTCACTCGGACCTAAAATTACCTCTTTTTTAGGAAAATTTAAAAATAAATTTTTCTTCTAAAAAGAGAATTTATTAGGTGTCCGATCACACCTAAAAAAAAAAGATCGGTGGCGACTCCTTTTGCAAATAAAATCGAAACACCGTTTTTCAAATTTTCAATAATTACTTCGAGTAGTGCCCGTACCCCAAATTTTTAGGTCGCTACAGCTGGCGACTCCGCTGGGGACTTTTGAGAGTCGAGTTTGGTGTTAAACGCGTGTTGTTAAAATTTTTAAAACTTCTTGTTCAATTTAATTTTTAATCGTGATCCTTGAATTTTGTTTTGAAAAATCATGCATCCGCATCTGGTTTTGAAATTAATATTTTTCTAACCTATTTTATTTTCGCGTTTTTTTCAGCTTTAAGTTTTATGGTTTTAGTTTTTTTTTTAGTAAAAATAAAAATAAAAAGGTTTGTGAGTTTCTCCCCACACACCGTGCACTTGCATTCTTGCATAACATGAGCTCTCTACCCGGGCTCCGTCCGTTTAAGTGGAAGTAAACGCTACGCCTTCGTGAGTTAACTCGTCCCTCCGCACAGGCTAGTGAAATACTTCCGGGTTACATATGACTTATGCTTTCGTGAGTTAACTCGTCCCTCCGCATAGGCATAAGTAAATGTAATCCCTCGAATTGAACTCGCAAGCCCATGACGGGCGATAACCGAGGCTCCGTACTTACCTTAGTAGGTGACAGTATGGACAATTCGAGTACCTTTCTAGAACCAGAACCACATGTAGTGAACCGTACGAGCCATCCAATTAGAGCCATGCCGAACCTCTGTCCGTTGAATAGTCACCAAAATAAGTACACAGGAGAAACGCCTCTTACCTTTTATTTCTTTCACATTTACACTTATTTGCAAATGAATTGAGTTTATTTAATAAATTGGGTCGGGTAGATTGTCTGATAGTATGTGGGGTAGGTTTTTGTAAAGCATGCTGGGGCAAAAAAAGAAAATGTGGGTCTGTTCCTCCAAATCGCATGATTGAATAGCTTAATTCGTTAAATTTTCCATAGTATTTATTTTTTCTTCTTTCTTCTGTTTACATCTGTTGTGATCTTTAACCAAGGTTATTTGTTTTTCATCTTATTTTTCATCATGCATCGTAGACATCTCATTAGGAAGGTGTTGGTTAAATATTGGTTGCCAAAAACGGGTTTCTGATGGAGGAGTCAATTACACGAGTAACCGAGAAAAATGCTGTAGTCCGAGATTGGTCTTTGAGAACTCAAAAAGTGAAAGGGGACAGTTTGAAAGAAGGATACACCTCTGATCTTCCTGAGCGTGTGACTTTGAATGCTCGTCAGAATGATCTCGAAGACTTGACTAGGATTTGGAAGCAGTGGGACTCAGATACTAGAAGCATATTCACTGAAAAGTATGGGGATATAGCTCACTTGATAGCAATCGATGTGAACGAGCAGTTGATCCAAGCCATGGTTCGATTCTGGGACCCAGCCTATCAATGTTTCACTTTCAATCAGGAAGATATGACTCCGACCATAGAAGAGTATGCCGCTTTGCTTCGCATCGATAATGTGCAACTCAACAAGATATATGTGAAGGAGCCTAAACCAATGACCTTCAAGAAAAAGCTAATGAAGTTGACGGGGATGACTGATACATGGGCTGAAAAACAAATAAAGAAAAAGAATGAAGTCAGTTGTGTCCCATGGTTTTCTCTGTGGGAGTTAGTTCAGAATCATCCAGATGTGTCAAAAAGAGTGGATTTATTTGCCTTGGCCGTTTACGGACTGGTCGTCTTCCCGAAGGTTCTTGGGCATATTGAAGTTGCGGTTGTGGATTTCTTCGAAAAGTTGTGGCAAAGAGTCAACCCGGTCCCAACCATCTTGGCTGAGACTTTTAGATCTCTAAATGCTTGTAGGAGAAAAGGGGAAGGACGTTTTATCGGATGCGCTCAGTTACTGAATGTTTGGATCTTTAGCCATTTTTGGAAGGTGGAGCGCACGCCTTTCCACATGATTTCAAAGACATTCGCCGCGTTGGAAGCACACCTTGAAAAAGATTGGCCGAAGGATGTCACTGAAAAACATTGGGTCTCGGTTTTTCAGAACCTCCGTGTCGAAGATATAACTTGGAGAGCACCTTGGATTCGTCCCTCTGTCTTATTATACAAGTGTGGAAACCAAGACTGGATGCCTTTACTAGGATTATGGGGAGGAGTTGGATATGCTCCATTGTTGGTTCAAAGACAATTAAACCCATGACGGTTTGTACAGCGATTCTGATGGATTGGCACAATCGGAGTTTGCCTTTATGGGTGAGGGTTACATGAAAAAGGTTTGAGATACTGTGAATTCTTGGAGGTAAATCTACCTAATGGAATTAGCTCTCTATGCTGATACTATCACTGTAGACTATGACCTATGGAGGCAATGACGAGTGAAGAGTCAAGTAACCCCATCGATTGATGAAGCTTGCAAGAATCCGTTCTTAGAGAAAATTCCATCCGAGCTAGAAATTGCAAAACATGAATTTGAACGTGAAAAAGCCAAACTGTTGCGAGATATTAGTTCTCTCCAGGAGGAGAACTACCAGCTGAAGATTGATGTCGAAATTGAAACATCCAGAACCGAAAAAGTCCAAAAAGAGGTTGAAGTTACGAGAAAGGATTTAAGGGACCTTCATTTGGAAAACAAGAAATTAAGGGGCACTATAAGAAATAGTGGATTGGGCAAAGCATCAGCAGAATGGAAGGAGGAATTAAGCAATATCAAAGGTGGGATGGAATTCTGGAAAGCCAAGGTGAAGAAAGAAGAAGAAAAAGCTGCACGTACTATGATAGAGTTGAGGAAGAAGAACGTTGAATACGAAACTGTGACTACAGAACTAACGGCTAGTCAGTCTGAGCATCAAGAGCTAAAAGGAAAAATTCAAAGTCTAGAAAGTACACTGCAAGCTCATCAGCAACATTTGGATGACCTCTTGAGAGCTTAAGAAGAGAAGAATGGTCAGCATGACAGAGATGTTCGCGCCTATGAAAGAGCCCTCCAAGAAAAGGATATGCATATCGGCAGCTTGATCAATGAAATTGTAGGTAATTGCGCATGTAGTACATTTGTCAGATGAAGCGGAAGTTCTCAGTTGCCAATACCCTCCAAGCCAAAGATCAAGCATATCGGAGTTCCTGGAACGTATAAAGAAGCAAGGCGATGTGGCTAAGAAGTTTGTGTAACTGTAAAACTAATATGGCAAAACTTTTTGTAATGGACTCTTTTCATAAATGAAACGCCCAAGTATGGGGCCATTTTTGAATCAACACCTATTTTTGCATATTTACGCATGATTAACATTCATTAATTATTTATTCATTCATTCATTACATGCTCATATCTCCCTAATCATTCGCTAAGGTTAAAACCATCTAATCCACAGCTACCACACTACGAGTCTGGAATCACGTCACTCCTATAGGACGCGCTTAAGAGCTAGAACTATGGATGCCGAACTCAATGAAAGGATGGAAAGGATGGAAAGAACCCAAAGAGAGTTGCAGGAGCAACTGGCCAAGTCGCAGCAAGAGGCAAGAGATTTGATGGTGAGATCTCGAGAGGAATCGCTAGAGCAAAGGGATCAAATGGCCAAAATGATGGAAATGATGACGGCCTTGGTCAAAGGAAAGGGACCTATGCAGAGCCCTGATGTCGTAGAGCCGCCTCAGTCAAGAGTTAATCAAGACCCACTTTATCTCCCGGGATTTACTCCACCTCATGTCCACGCAATGCGAAGAGGATACCCCCAAAGGGAACCTACAGGCCTGGAACAACATCCTGCTCCATCTGCTCATTTAGGACAAGGAATGTTTGTATCGAACCACAGGGCTAATCCTTGAGATCCAATTGTTCCGCACCTAGATGATCTGTAGAAGTAGCAAGGCCGAGAATTGATGACAATAACGCCAGATAAGTATAGGATCCGGAAGAGAGGATCAAAGCGAGAAGGCTGAAGTTTTCTCGCTTTGAGTGCCAAAGAGCTCAGTTTGGTACCTGATTTGGTCCTACCCCCAAAAATTAAGGCACCTGATTTTGAGAAGTATGACGGAACAAGATGTCCAAAGGCGCATCTGATCATGTTTTGCCGAAAGATGACTGGTTATGTAAACGATAATAAATTGTTGGTGCATTGCTTTCAAGATAGTTTGGTTGGCTCAGCCCTTCGATGGTATAATCAACTCAGTAGAGAGAGAATCTGATCATGGAAGGATTTGGCTTCAGCATTCTGTGAGCAATATAGGCATGTATCGGATATGGTGCCTGATCGACTAACTTTACAAATGATGGAAAAGAAGCCGACAGAGACTTTTCGGCAATATGCACAAAGATGGAGGGATATCTCGGCTCAGGTAGAGCCTCCGTTAACTAAGACAGAGATAACAGTCCTCTTCATTAATACTCTCAAAGCGCCATTTTACGATAAATTGGTAGGAAGCGCCACAAAGGACTTTGCGGATATTGTAATATCTGGGGAACTTATCGAAAACGCCGTCAAGAGTGAGAGAATGGAAAGCCCCGAGAGTTCGAAGAGGGCGGTACCTGTAAAGAAAAATGAGGCAGAGGCCCATATGGTTGGAACCGAGAGCCATTTGACTCCCATTTCAGACTACCAATCACGACCTCATTACGCCCACCTTCAAACTTCTACTTTCCTCCTCAAGGTCCTTACTACCAGGCACCTCCGTCTTACCCTGTTTATGCTGTGAATAACCAAAGGCCATTCACCGTGTTCCCGCCAAACACCATGCCTGCACAAAGCCAACCCAAAAATGAACAAAGACCAGCAAGACCCAATCCTGAAAGACCTCAGTTTACTCCAATTCCTGTATCATATGGAGAGTTATACCCAAAGCTGTTGGAAAAACAATTAATTTCCCCGCATTACATGGCACCCCTGAAGCCTCCATTTTCGAAGTGGTATGATCCTAACGCTAATTGCATGTATCACGCTGGAAATCAAGGGCATTCTACAGAAAACTACCTTGCCTTTAAAAGGAGGGTTCAAGGTCTCATCGATGCTGGTGTTCTGCGATTCGATGGTGTTAGCAATGTGACGGGAAATCCTCTTCCTAACCATACTAGTGGCAATGTAAATGCGGTGACAAATGAAGACAATTGGCGAGCCAAAGTTCATGTTGCCGAAGTAAGGACACCTTTGCGGAAGGTGTGGGAGATGATGATTGAAAATGGCTTGCTCTGCCCGCCTAGTAGGATTCTCAAGGAGGAAAGTAAAAAAGATCAGAGTTCCTGTGATTTTCATGGCATCGAAGGGCATGATATCCAATCTTGCAAGGAATTTAGAAAATTACTTCAGGACATGATGGATAACAAAGAGATCAAGGTCCTTGATAGTGTGGAAAGGGCCGAAGAAGGAGAAATATGTGCCTCTGATAATCAATCGATGGTTCTCCCTTATAGCGTCGACAGACCTTTGGTGATTTATTACGAGGTGAAGAAGGAAGAGGTTAGTCGAGAAGTGAAACCAAGTTTGATAATCGAAGTACCTGCTCCTTTCTCTTACAAGGACAACAAGGCAGTGCCGTGGAAGTACGATGTCAATATCGTTGTGCCTGAAGGTGAAAAGTCAAAAGTGATGAATGAAGATGTTAGCGGAGTAGGACATTTTACTCGCAGCGGAAGGTGTTATTCTCCCGAGACAGTTGAATCAAAGAAGAAGGTTGCTGGCCCGAGCCAAAAAGGAAAAGCACCAATGTATGAGGTTGAGGATGATGTTGAAACACAACTTGGGCAAGAAGTTAAAAAGGCTGTGAATGAGGAGGAAGCACATGAGTTCTTAAAGTTTATCAAGCACAGTGAATATAGCATTGTAGAACAATTAAACAAGCAGCCAGCTCGAATCTCGGTACTGTCTCTATTGTTAAACTCGGTGCCACATCGAAATGCCTTGCTAAAAGTGTTAAATCAAGCTTATGTGGTGAACAATGTATCTGTGGAAAAACTTGATAGGTGGGCAAACAATCTGAATGCAGATAATTTCATCTCTTTTAGTGATGACGAAATACCACCAAATGGTAGGGGCTCCGTAAAAGCATTGTACATCACAACCAATTACAAAGGTTACATATTACCAAATGTGCTCATCGACAATGGATCTGCACTCAATGTTATGCCTTTGACCACGCTTTCTAGGATGCCGGTTGATATGTCCTATCTGAGGCCTTGTCATTCTGTAGTAAGGGCATTTGATGGGACACAGTGAGAAGTCATGGGAAAGATCGAAATTCCTTTAAAAGTGGGGCTATGTGTATATGATATCGAGTTCCAGGTCATGGACATCACGCCTTCATACAATTGCCTCTTAGGAAGACCTTGGATCCAGTCTGCTGGGGCGGTTCCATCGTCTCTCCATCAAAAAGAAAAGTTCATCATGGATAGCCGCTTGATTATTATTGATGGTGAAGAAGACATCGTTGCATCGATCTCTGCTGATACACCCTACATCGAAGTAAGCGAAGATGCTATAGAATGTTCTTTTCGCTCCTTGGAATTTATTAATGCGGCATTTGTTGCTGAAGGGAATAAGATCCCCATTCCCAAACTGTCAAGGAATACCAAGATGGGAATTAAGCTGACTGTGGGAAAAAGAGCTCGGGCGAGGAAAGGTTTGGGAAAATATCAACAAGGGATGGTTAGAGCTTTGAAACCAACACACCACAAGGGTCGATACGGTTTGGGGTCTAAGCCAGATATACATCAAAGAAGAAAAAAATTGCAGAAAGATCGAGAAAAAAGAATCGCAAGAGCTTCAGGCCAGGATTTGGAATGGGAGCCGTTGGCGTATCCTCCTTTGTCAAGGACATTTACATCAGCAGGAGTGATGTACCCAGGGCAGGACAATCCGCAAGTCACATTATTGATTGAAATGGGTCTTCAGAATATCAGCCTAAATGCTATTGACAATGAGAGTGATGAAATTAAGAATGCTTCAATGATACGCCCTTGTCCTCCAGGATATGTTTTGAACAACTGGACTGCTGAGGACCTCCTTGTAGTTTTTAAGTCCCCTTCAGAGTAATACTCAATGTTAACCCTTCATTTTGTGTGTCCTTAAATAGTAGGGTTCCTTTTGTAAGAGCTTATGTTTGCTCTTTATCATTTCAATGAACATTAATGAAGATGCATTTTGTTTTATATTGTCATATTCTTTGCATTAACTTTGCGACTACTCCTTCTGTTCATATCTTCTTCTGGCATATGTCTCATATCATCTCATATCATTGTGTGTTGATTACAATACCTCAATACTCTTCTATAGCCTTTTTCCATTCACCTTTCAGGTGTTCAGATATCAATGGCATGAATAATCCCGTTATGAATCCTGAAATCAATTTTGAGAAGGTTGTTTGTTTAGGAGAATTCGAAGCTGGCGAAAATGTTGAAGATTGTGTCTCGTCTCCTGACTTACTGAGAATGGTGGAACAAGAAGAGAAACAAATCCTACCCCATCAAGAATCTGTTGAGGTAGTGAACTTGGGGAGTGAAGAAGAGAAACAAGAAGTGAAGATTGGGACTTCCATTTCAGAAAACACAAGGCAAGATTTGATCGCCTTGCTCCATGAATACAAGGATGTGTTTGCCTGGTCTTTTCAGGATATGCCAGGATTGAACACGGATATTGTGGTTCACAAGCTCCCACTGAAACCAGAATGCAAGCCCGTTCAGCAGAAATTAAGAAGGATGAGACCCGAAATGCTGTTAAAGATAAAAGAAGAAGTCAAGAAACAATTTGATGCTGGCTTCCTACAAGTCTCAAAGTATCCAGAATGGGTAGCTAATATAGTCCCAGTGCCGAAGAAAGATGGCAAGGTGCGAATGTGCGTGGATTATCGTGATCTGAATCAAGCAAGCCCTAAGGATAACTTTCCTTTACCGCACATCGACACTTTGGTGGATAATACGGCAAAGCATTCTTTGTTTTCTTTCATGGATGGTTTCTCAGGATATAATCAGATAAAGATGGCTCCCAAAGACATGGAGAAAACTACATTCATAACAATGTGGGGAACCTTCTGCTACAAGGTAATGCCGTTCGGATTAAAGAATGCTGAGGCAACATATCAGAGAGCCATGGTGACGTTATTCCATGATATGATGCACAAAGAAATAGAAGTTTATGTCGATGATATGATTGCCAAATCTCGGGAAGAAAGAGAGCATGTTGGGAGTCTTAGGAAGCTGTTTGAAAGATTAAGAAAGTTCCAGTTGAAGCTTAACCCGGCCAAATGTACATTTGGGGCTACCTCAGGAAAACTGCTAGGTTTCATTGTAAGTGAAAGAGGTATCGAGGTTGATCCAGATAAGATAAAAGCTATACAAGAATTGCCTCCCCCGCGTACACAAAAGGAAGTCAGAGGTTTTTTAGGAAAATTAAATTACATTGCTCGATTCATTGCTCAACTTACCAATCAGTGTGACCCAATTTTTCGACTCCTTCGAAAACGTAATCCGGGAGAATTGAACGAGGAGTGCCAAGTGGCCTTCGACAAGATAAAACAGTATCTATCTAATCCTCCTGTGCTAATACCGCCGACCCCTGGAAAACCCTTAATATTGTACCTGACCGTGTTTGAAAACTCAATGGGTTGCGTACTGGGACAACATGATGAGTCGGGGAAAAGAGAGAAGGCAATTTACTACCTCAGCAAGAAGTTCACAGAATATGAGGCAAAGTACCCTTCAATTGAGAAGTTTTGTTGTGCATTGATTTGGACATTTCGAAGGCTCAGGCAATACATGCTGTATCATACGACATGGTTAATTTTAAAACTGGACCCAATAAAGTACATGATGGAGTCACCTGCACTCTCAGGGAGAATGGCCAGATGGCAGATCCTATTGACTGAGTATGACATTGTATATGTGAGCCAAAAGTCGATAAAAGGAAGCGCAATAGCTGACTTCTTGGCAAGTCGAGCAATGGAGGAATACGAGCCTTTGAGATTTGAGTTCCCAGATGAAGATTTGATGTGCATTTCAGAAAAAGATGGCGAGTCATCAAAAGGAAAGTCATGGAAGATGAGCTTTGATGGTGCATCAAATGCATTGGGGGATGGGATAGGAGCAGTCTTAGTGTCACCTGAAGGGGACCATTACCCGCTTACTGCTAGATTGAATTTCTTCTGTACAAATAATATAGCGGAATATGAGGCTTGCATCATGGGACTTCGTGCAGCTATCAAGAGAAAAATCAAAATTTTAGAGGTACGGGGACTCAAAGATTAGTCATTTATCAAATTCGTGGAGATTGGGAAGTGAGAGATCCAAAATTAGTCAAATATCATGATCTCGTTGCAGAGCTGATCAAGGAGTTCTATAAAGTGACTTTTAACTACTTTCCACGAGAGGAGAACCAACTGGCTGATGCCCTAGCCACCTTGGCTTCGATGTTCAAGGCAAACAGAGAAACTGAGATAATGCCCATCCAAATGAGTATATATGAGACACCCGCACACTACTTTAGTATTGAGGAGGAGTCAGATGGACGACCATGGTTCCATGACATCTTGGAGAATGACAAAAGAATGGCGATTGGATTTGTTCTTGACGGGGATATTCCATACAAAAGAGGAAAAGATCAAGTGCTCCTGAGGTGCGTGGACGCTGTTGAAGCTAGAAAGATACTTGAAGAGGTTCATGAAGGAATTTGTGGAACTCATGCCAGTGGTTTCACCATGGCCAGGCAGATTATGAGACTTGGTTATTATTGGCTGACGATGGAAAGGGATTGCATTGCTTACGCACGAAAGTGCCACAAATGTCAAATTTATGGCGACAAAATTCATGCACTTCGTCCGCCCTTCATGTCATGACTTCTCCGTGGCCTTTTTCTATGTGGGGCATGGATGTTATAGGGCCAATTTCCCCGAAAGCTTCCAATGGGCATCGATTCATCTTTGTGGTTATAGACTACTTCACAAAATGGGTAGAAGCCACTTCGTTTGCTAATGTGACAAAGGCTGCAATCAGAGGTTCTTAAAAAGGAGATTATATGTCGATATGGTCTGCCTGAAAGAATCATTTCAGATAATGCTTTAAATTTGAACAACAAGATGATGAAAGAAGTATGTGAGCAATTCCAGATAAAACACCATAATTCTTCGCCCTATCGCCCAAAGATGAACGGAGCAGTAGAAGCCGCTAATAAGAACATTAAGAGGATTATTGGGAAGATGACTGAGACATATAAAGACTGGCACGATAAACTACCATTCGCTTTGTACGCATATCGCACCTCGGTACGGACGTCTACGGGGGTAACTCATTTTTCTCTGGTCTATGGAATGGAAGCCGTTCTGCCTATCGAAGTAGAGATCTCATCCCTGCGCGTCTTGATGGAGACAAGGTTAGAGAAATCAGAGTGGGTTTGAGCTCGATATGATCAGGTAAACCTTATTGAAGGGAAACGCTTGAAGGCAATTTGTCATGGACAGATGTACCAGAAGAGAATGATTACGGCCCATGATAAAAAGGTGCGGCCAAGAGAATTTCGCGAATGAGAGCTCGTACTGAGAAAGATTCTCCCGATACAGAAGGACTTTCAAGGAAAATGGTCACCAAATTGGGAAGGACCATACGTTCTAAAGAGGGCATTCTCAGGAGGGGCTCTGATTCTCACTGAGATGGACGGGAAAGAATTACCTAATCCAGTGAACTCAGATGCTGTGAAAGAAATATTATGCCTAAAAAAAGAAAAAAAATAAAAAAACAACAAAAAAACAAAAAACAAAAAAAAAACAAAAAAACAAAAAAAAGCAAAAAAGTAAAAAAAAAAGAAGAAAAATCAAGATGAAAACCCGAAAAAGGGCGTCTTGATAAACAAAAAGGATTAGGATGAAAACCCGAAAGGGCGTCCTAATGAAATGAGCTCGAACTTAAGGTGCAAGATGACTTGAGCAGTGAGTTGAATGACGGTTGCAATATTTGAAGCATTCTCGAAGCTCAAACCTTCTACACAAGAAACCGTGCTTGAATGGATCCGGGACAAAGAAACGTGGAGAAGTTCATGCATTGGATATCTAGAGCATTTCGCCATTGAATTCGCTTTCTTTTCTTTATGACGTTTTATTTGTTAAACTTTCTTTGTCAATTTCCTTTGTTTGTTGCTTTCTTTTAAAAATGAAATGAATGTGAGGTTTTTCTTTCATGCCTACTTTGCCATTTTTTCCATGCATCTCGTGTTTGATTCATTTAAATGATAAATAGTAAGATGACATACTCTAAACAAAAGAAATGTTGAACATTACCTGGATGAGAATTTGACAAGTACAAGGGCCCGAAAGCAGGAACAATGTTCAGCAGGGGGCAAGAGAGTGATATGTGCAGAAATGTGAATTACTCACAGAACTTGAGGATGAGTACAAAACTGGAGAGAAAAGTCAGGAATTGAGGAAATGAATACGGAACCTCACGAAAATCAAAAGTGGGGCATGTGACAAACAGCCTAGGGTGCATGGATTGATCATGTAGACACGAAAGCATTTAGGACAAACATGTGCATATCATAATAACATCATACATGACATATACAGGTATCTTAGTAGAGCAGGGAATACTGAGAGAAAGTTGCACAGAATCAACGAAGAAGAAGGCTTTAGTTTCACCTGATGTTTTTGAAACCCTGTTTCTTTCAAGAATCATATTTTTCAATTTTTGTTTTTCAAAAATCAACTCATAATACGAGAGGTGAGTTGAGCCTCAGGTCACGCTGAGGTATTTTAAATTTCTGTTTTTCAAAAAAAATCAACTCATATTGCGAGAGGTGAGTTGAGCCTCGGGTCACGCCGAGGTATTTCTTTTAAATTTTCTCTTTTTTTCAAAAATCAACTCAGAATACGAGAGGTGAGTTGAGCCTCGGGTCATCCTGAGGTATTTTCAATTTCTGTTTTTCAAAAATCAACTCATATTGCGAGAGGTGGGTTGAGCCTCGGGTCGCACGCTGAGGTATTTTAAATTTCTGTTTTTCAAAAATCAACTCATATTGCGAGAGGTGAGTTGAGCCTCGGGTCATCCTGAGGTATTTTCAATTTCTGTTTTCAAAATCAACTCATATTATGAGAGGTGAGTTGAGCCCTGGTCGCATGCCGAGGTATTTTAAATTTTGTTTTTCAAAAATCAACTCATATTGCGAGAGGTGAGTTGAGCCTCGGGTCATCCTGAGGTATTTTCAATTTGCTTTTCAAAATCAACTCATATTGCGAGAGGTGAGTTGAGCCTCGGGTCGCACGCTGAGGTATTTTAAATTTCTGTTTTTCAAAAATCAACTCATATTGCGAGAGGTGAGTTGAGCCTCGGGTCATCCTGAGGTATTTTCAATTTCTGTTTTTCAAAAATCAACTCATATTGCGAAAGGTGAGTTGAGCCTCGGGTCGCACGCTGAGGTATTTTAAATTTCTGTTTTTCAAAAATCAACTCATATTGCGAGATGTGAGTTGAGCCTCGAGTCATGTCGAGGTATTTTTCAATTTTTGGTTTTCACAAAAATCAACTCATATTGCAAGAGGTGAGTTGAGCCTTAGGTCATATGCCGAGGTATTCTTCAATTTCTATTTTTCAAAGCTCAACTCATAATTTGAGAAGTGAGTTGAATTTTGGATCGCACACCAAGCTATTTTCAGTTTCAGGTTTTCAAAAAAATAAAAAAATATAATAATTTTGGACAATCGAACAAAATTCAGTGCTTTTAAGTCTTTGCTCTATCCTCGCTTTCACAATGATGAGCAAAGAGGGCAATATCATCACCGAATTTTTCCGATCGGGGTTTTGGGTCAAGTTGATCTCGTATGGGCCCAATAATCAGCCCATTAAGATTTAATTTTGGAATTGTTTTAGCCCATTTTAAATTTTTGTTTTAAATATTAATAAAATAGTCATAATGAAATTTTGAAAAATACAAAAATATAAATTACATTTTGGCCCCAAAACTTTTCTAAATTACATTTCAAACCCTGAACTTTTCAAAATTACATTTCAACTCTTAAACTTTCTCAAAATTTCACTTCGACCCCTAAATTTTCTAGAAATTACATTTTGGCCCTATATTTTTCTAAAATTATATTTTTACCCCAAATGTTTTGCGTCTTCTACATTTTGGTCCTTCTGGGCATGTCAGGCCCCCCAATCAGCAGCCGAGCGTGCTTCCCCTCACCTCCAGCTACTCCAGCAGATGGCCTAGGCCATGATGCCCTTCTCTGCCACATGAAGACAAGAAGAAAGAGGACAAAAAATGAAGAGTTTAAAAAAGGAAAATCAAAAGAGAGGGGGCATTCGGCAATCAAACAAAAAAGAAAAAGTGCAGAGAAAACTCAAAAAATCCAAACAACAGCAGCCTAAACGCCATCGCCACCGTCGCGCCACCACCCCGCCATCGTCACCGCCGCGCCTTTGTTCTTCCTCCATCGTCAACGCCTTTAACACAAATCAATCAACCACAAGCAAGAAAAGGAAAAAACAACACAACAATCAAAAGAAAAAGAAGGGAAGAAAGAGAAGAGGAGATGCAACACCATGACCGTCGCACCGTCGGGCAGCAAGGTGTAGTCGATGGCAACAGCAGCTAGCGGCGGCACAGTAGCGTGGGGCTAGGGGAGACCCAAAGAAGAAGGAAAAAAAGAAAGAAAAAAGAAGAAAAAGAGAGAAAAAAGAAGAAGGAAAAAAGAAAAAATTTTTAAATCGGGCCGACCGACCGAATCCGGCCCGACCAACCCGCTACCGACCCACCAAACCAAAGAAGTCTAATAAAGAGTAAAAGAGCACCAAAAAAAAACCAAAGAGCAGCCAAAAAATAATCAAAGCAGAAAAAAATAGAAGTAGGCCACCACCAGTTCACATCCAAAGAGCCCACTCCCAACCAAACCAATGAGCCCAGCCCAACAAGAAGAAGAAGAAGGCCCGATGGCGCCAAACCCAAGAGATCATCAAAGAAGGCCAGCCCAATGCCCAAGAGAGCCAAAAAAGAAAAAAAGAAAAAAAGGAAAAAGGGAAAAAGGCCCACAACTTTGGGCTTTGGTAATTTCTTTAATTCTTTTTAATTTAGTTTATTTTTTTAAATATTGTTTCATTTAAATTAAATCAGCATTTTTGAAATCGTTTTTTAGAAATATTAGTATAATTTTATTTGCATGTTTAGAATAAAATAAAAAACTATTTTAATGCATAAGGCAACGAACCGATTTAGCATCAAGCCGTTGAATTCATCGTTATGTTGGGTGAATATCGGGGGCTCGTGTTAAATACGGGACGCCCTTTTTAAAAAAAATGAAAATATTCAAAAATCCTCGCGTTTTAAAGAAAATTCCCGTGTTTTAATAGGATCACGATTAAATATTAATTTGAATCGTTTGACACTAATTCGTCGATTTCATTGCCATGTCGGGGTGAATATCGTCGATTCGTGTTAAATATGGTACATTTTAAAAAAAAATTTGCCGTTTTTCAAAAATTTCGAGTTTAAAAAAAATCGAGTTTTCAGAAAAATTTTCATGTTTCAAAAATTTTCTGTATTTTCAAAAATTTACGTGTTTTCAAAAATCTTCGTGTTTTCAAAAATCCTCGTGTTTTCAAAATTTCGGTATTTAAAAAATTTTCGTGTTTTCAGAAATTCCCGTGTTTAAAAAAAAAACTTCTGTGTTTTCAAAATTTTCGTGTTTTTAAGAATTTTCGTGTCTCTAAAATTCTCGTGTTCTTAAGAATTTTTCGTGTTTTCAAAAAAAATAATTGTTTCAAAAATCTTCGTGTCAAAAAAAAATTTCTCATGTTTCAATCGGATCACGAGCAAATATTAAATTGAACTCGTATTTTTGAAAATTAAGACAACGCGCGTTTAACGAGATACCAATTTTGGGAGTCACGAGGGTGCTAATACCTTCCTCGCGCGTAACCGACTCCCGAACCCTAATTTTCTCTGGATTTTCACGCAGACCTAAAATTACCTCTTTTTTAGGAAAATTTAAAAATAAATTTTTCTTCTAAAAAGAGAATTTATTAGGTGTCCGATCACACCTAAAAAAAAAGATCGGTGGCGACTCCTTTTGCAATAAAATCGAAACACCGTTTTTCAAATTTTCAATAATTACTTCGAGTAGCGCCCGTACCCCAAATTTTTAGGTCGCTACACGAACGATCATGTAAATGCAATATCCAAAAACTATATCGAGACTTAAACAAATAAAGCAGATAAAATAAAACGATGCAGACTATGTGCAACAAAAGGATCGTAAATTTGAACCAAATTTTCCATTTTCGACAAAAAGACAAGAAATAATCAACTTGTGGCTTGACTCTCTTATTTTTTCCCTAGCGGAGTCGCCAAGCTATTGACACCATTTTTTTGACAAAACGGGGTCGACTTGGATTTTGAAAACGAATACGGGAGTCGCCGCCAATCTTTTTTGATCAAGTGTGATCGGATCACCTTGAAAAGTGGTTATTTTTAATAAATGATTTAATTTTATTAAAACAACGACTTTGGTCCATGGAATTCAAAAAAAATGGGTTCGGGAGTCGGTTACGTACGATAAAGGATTAGCACCCTCGTAACTCCCAAAAATTGGTACCTAGTTGATTAGTTAATGTCTTAATATCGAAAATTGAAAACTTTGAAGAATTTTAAAAATACGATCCTAAAAACTTTCGAACAATATGGGTTGGAATTTAAGGTTCTCTTGTTCCGAAAGAATATCACATCCATCACATTAGGATATGATATTTTAAATTCTCAAAACCAATATCACCTTATGGTTTCCAAAACCCATACTTTGAAACTTTATGATGGTATTTGGCTATTTGGCTAAACGAGAAATCAAAACCCATCACATTAGGACACGCTTTTTCGAATTTCCAAATGTAAAATACTGCCTTTATTATTTTTTAGAAAAATGCTTATCTCGAGAAATCAACGTGTCATATCCAATGCATTAGGACACAACATATTGAATTCCCGATAATGAGCTTTTTATTTATGTTTTGATTAAAGAGTATTCTCGATTATTTAGATTCAACGAAGAAAATTAGAATCCAATACGTTAGGGCTCAATCCTCTCGAAGATCCTAAATACCGAGCATTACCTTTATTTTCAAAATTTTCTTTTTTTGAATTTGGGTAAAAATTGATGACGGAATAACAATTATGATAATGCAAGTAAAAATAATACGAGCAGACAAAAAAGATAAATAAATAAGATGACAAATATATAAAAAAAATCAATAATGTATACACAATAACAAGTAAATAAACAAATAAAAACTAAAGCACTTAAATAATAATAATAATGGACATGTAAATAAATGAATAAATAAATGTCAAGTAAAACAATAATACCAATAATGAAAATAAATAAAAGTATAAAAATATATGTGTATAAATACAACAAAGTTTAAAATATATATAAACAAGTAAATAATGATAATGTATATATATGTTTAAAATATATTAAAAATATGTATGTATATATGTATATATAAATTATAAAGTATATAAAAAAGTATAAGTACGTACATATATAAAAATTAAAAATATGTAAGTATGTATATATATGTATAACAAAATCTAAAAACGGTATAAATGGGTAAATAATAATAATAAGGTAAGTAATAATAATAAATGCAATAATAATAACAATAAAACTAATTAGTTTACTAATAATAATAAAAACAAGAACGGGACTAAATTGAAAATAAAACAAAATCCCAGGGGAGAAATCACAAATAAAATAAGGCAAAGGATTAATTTATGATGCGCACGAAAGGAGGGGGACCAAAAAGGAAATATCCCACCCTTCAAAACGCATCACTTTACGTGGGACTAAAATGAAACAAAAATAAAATTATGTGGCTAAATTAAAATAAAAAAAGAAAGAAAATGGGCAAATTGCAACACGTTGCAAAAGTAGAGGGACCGCGCGCGCAAATATCCCTTATTAAGAAAACATGCGTATCCTCCCCCAGGGTTGGGTCACCGCGCAGGTCAGGGCCAAAGCGGCATCGTTTTGACACCTGACCCTTAATAACAAAATGGCGCCGTTTGATAACCTTTATTTAAAACAAATTTTTCTTAAAAAAAATCATTTTTTAGGGTTTTAGAAAAAAACTGGAGAGGAAGAAAGTCTCCTTTCAACTCTCTTGTTGTCGGCCGAATGGGCGACCATCGGCCCCGCCGTGGGAGGTGGTTAGAAGGCCAAAAGTCGATTTTTTAAACCCTGCTTCAAGGGCCATCTAAAGATCGAGTTTTTATGACCCTAGGGTCGCGGGAAGAAACCCCAAACGCCGCCTTCCCTATCCGCTTTCGATGAACCGAAGAAGGACTCCGGCGACGGCACTTACACGGCGATTTAGGTATGTTTTCCTTTCTCTTTTATTTCTATTTATTTCGTATGTAAAAAAAATGAAGAAATGGACCGAGAGAAAAAGCCAATCGGAAAATGTAAAAGGAATCACCTGTAAAATTGTTTTTTTTTATTTCTTGAATGTTTGTGGAAAAAAGAAAAAAAAGAGCCCCCTTACAGATGTAGAGATCGGTTTTTAAACTGATTCTCCCCTAAAAAATACAAAAAAGTATTCTTTTTTATTTCTTTCTATTCTTTCTGTCACTGCTTTGGTTTCTTTGCAGGTACTTGATGGTGGCAAGTGGCGGTGGGTAGGTGACAGAGGGCAGAGAGTAGGTACGAATGGAACGTGACGAACGGCGGTAGCAGAAGCAAGTGGGGGTGCGGCACTAGGGCGGTGGCAGAGACTAAGGTTCTGAAACCCTAGTTTTCATTGGGTTTGGGCTATGTTTGGGCCTATTTTTGTAAATGGTTTTTGGGTTTTATTTTGGGTATTGGGTTTTGCTAAGCTAAGTTTGTAATTGGACTGAGTTTAGTTTGTTGGGCTGGGGTATTTTGGGTTAATATTTTTGGCACTAGGCCCAGGTAAAATTGGGTCTGTACAATCCCTACCAAGAAATCTCACTCGATTCTGTCATAAGTCTTGCTCATGTCGAGCTTGAGAGCAAAGTTACCTTTCTTGCCCCATTTCTTACTTTTCAAAATGTGTAGGATCTCATACGCAACCAAAATATTGTCAGAAATTTTTCGTCTCGGTATGAAATCCCTTTGTGTCTCATGAACACAAAGATTTAAAAAAACCACTCATTCTGCTTACAATGACCTTAGCAATAATCTTGTATATAACATTACAAAGGCTAATTGTCTAAATTGCATAATAGTACATGGTTTACAAACCTTGGGAATCAAAACAATATGTGTAGCATTAATATCCTCGATGGCGGCATCACCTCAAAGTACATCAAGCAGTAAGAGGTAACCTCCAAGCCCAAGATACGTCAATATTTCCGAAAGAACAAGGCTGTAAAGTCGTCAACCTCTAGAGCCTTAAGTGGCCCTATATCTTTGACTGCACCCTAAGTCTCCTCTTCAGAAAATGGTTTGAATAGTTGTGCATTCATTTCATCCGAAATCTTGCGTTGTACCTTGTCAAATATGTGTAAAGCGTCTTCATCTTTGGAAGCCGTGAATAACTTATGAAAATACCTGAAAGTTATTTTCAAAATACCATTTTGATCAGAAACCCATCTTCCATTATCATGTTCAAGCCATTTGATTGTGTTTTGTTTTCTCCTCCCCGTGGCTACCTTATGAAAGAAAGTACTGTTTTAATCTCCATGAGAGAGCCAATTGGCTTGAACCCTTTATTCTGAAAAGATCTCCTCCTTGTCACCTCTAGATTCAAACTAATCTGAATCTCAATCAATTCAGCAAGAGTGGCATCAATAGGTTTTCGATTTCTCTTTACAATTAAATTCCTTCATTCTATCAACTAACTCTTTCTTGTGTGCTTTTTGATTTCTCTTTACAGTTAAATTCCACGCAGAAAGTTGTTTTCCTAAACCCAGAAGTTTCGTAGCTAACTTGTCTGACGTAGACTCCCAATAAGTCCTGATTACTTCATTACAGTCCCATTCTAAACACCAGTCTGCATTAAACCTAAATTGTTGTCTACTATTTTCATGAGAATAATGGTTTCACCTCCTTGTTTTCACCAAGATGGGACAATGATTAGAGAGTGAATGCCATAAATGTTTTACCAAAAATTCAGAGAACTGAACCCACCATGTTTGATTTGCAATCCCTCGATCTAGTCTATCTTGAATATTTGTCCCTACAAATCTTCCTCTCTCCTGAGTATACCACCTTCTAGAAAAACCTAGGTCATTAATATCACAATCGGATAGTGCTGAACGAAAAGTTGACATAGTTTTCTTTGCCTGGAAACGACCTCTCTTTTTTCGAAATAGAAAGCAATTTCGTTAAACTCTCCCACAACCAACCATGGGAGGCTTTGATCACCA
Source organism: Gossypium raimondii (assembly GCF_025698545.1). Taxonomy (NCBI): domain Eukaryota; kingdom Viridiplantae; phylum Streptophyta; class Magnoliopsida; order Malvales; family Malvaceae; genus Gossypium; species Gossypium raimondii. Next base: position 16,494,426 of record NC_068575.1, on the reverse strand, counting down.
CTCAACCGATGAAGAAGATCCCAAGAATATCTTTGCAACCGTTCATCTGGGTTTCCATAGATCTCAGTAAAGCACCAACACAATCTATCCCGCTCTTCTTGAATTTCCATGTTGATATGATGATGTGAAGAACTCCTAGGAATTGACTACATCATGTTTCTTCCAACCTAAACACAATCCCCCTTTCGAACCCTCAGCACTAACCTCTATACCATTTGGATAACCATATTTTCATCTAATGCCTTCCATTTTCCTTGCACTTATTTTTGTTTCCACCAAAACAAAATTTGAGGACAAATTTCTCTTAGGTGATTCCTGAGGTGGTGAACTACATGTAATTCCCCAGCCTATGGACATTCCAATTGAAGTTTTTCATAATTCTCAGTTGCGTTGCCTAGTAGAGATAGCCGATAAATCATCTTTCTCGTGTGGCACAGTTGAATCTCTTAAAGTCATAGAAACGCTGACCAAAGTCCTTTGTTAGTTTTTCCCGTCATCAGTATGAATGGGGCTACTTTCACCATCAGACCCCAATTCTATGAGCCTATTAATAGTATCTTTAAGACCACTTGGCCCAATTCTAACTTTAATACCCGTATTAATAATAGGTGATATCCCTATACTATTGGCAGTAAATCTCTTATTAAAGTGATGCCCCATATCATGCTGAAAATCCCCTAAATTAAACATGACTGAACCTCTTTCCTTTTTTAGAGACCAGCTGCTCGTTTCGTCCGGCTACCACAGCCATCGGCTGATCTTTGCTGACCCTCCCCTTGTTGATGTCCTTAACGTGATATCCCACTCGAAAACAATTTTCTCTGGATCTACACGAGCTCTTATCGAACAGAAACTTCCCCATGGCCAAGCTTACCACAAATGAAACAAAATAGGATAAGCTTTTCATACTGAAACCTGGTATGGTACATTTTTCTCCCAATTGAACCTTTTTTTTTTATTTAAGGGCTAAGCTTACATCCAATCGCACCCTTATTCTCATGTACCGTTGAATCCCCAAGGATGGGATCTTGGTATCATATTTTAGAAACTCAACCAGAAAAGACCCGAACGCCTTGCCATTGTTTCCGACATCAACCCCGAAGGCAGATCATGTATTTGGACCCAAAACACAACATGGTTTAGAATAATTACTAAGGGGTCATCATTCAGTCTTAATTCATGAAGTAATAGAAGATGATTGTTGAAAAACCACGACATTCCATCTAGAACCCTTTTTATGTCAACCGCATAAAAGAATTTAAATAGATATCTTTTCTCACCCAAATTTGTGATGGTGATACCTCGAATCGGGTGCTAGAGGTTAGCCATTGTGTTTTGAAGGGATGGAAAGTGAACAACACTATTCATTAAGTAAGCTTCGACGAGGCAGAATTGGAGATCAAGAGCAGTTGTTTTAGGATTTTCCTGAAACGCATCTTCCTCTTCATCAGCGAGACACAGATTTGCAATCTCGTCTTCCATGATGCCCTAGAAGAAAAACTGCACAAAACTAAACCAGATCCGCTAAAAAGGTGAAAAGAAACGTGTCAACGAGGACAGACGAAAAATTTGTGCCAAAAAGAGGCAAATGAAAAACAATTTTTTAATTTTTTAATTTTTTTTCAACAAAGTCTAATTGAATAACATTTTTAAATCACATATTCATAACATTTTTTTTTATTTTCTAATATCATATTTAAAACATTTTAACTTTCAACAATAAACTTTTTTTACAATAATATCAAATACTTAATATTAACCGAACACATTTCCTCAATAGTAACTTTTGAAAAGCAACTTTAGACAAACAGAAATGCCAAACTGATTCTCATGTATATATTTCCTTGAAAACCCCCACTTTTTCTTTACGAAATCATCAATTTCTTCGTATACATAGTTTTAACAGCTGCTCACTTCTATATTATGAAACTAAATAAAAGCAGAAACGACTCTTTTGTCAAAGATATAGATACAATTTTCACATATAAGCAAAGGGCTTTAATTTGGTTTTCAAGAATCCCATGATTTTGTTTGAAACATAAATTTTGCTCCACTACTCGGTTTCAAAAAAGTGAGGAAAAAGTAGTAATGGTAGATCCCCACTGGCATGGGGCTACAAACTAGAATTGCCCTACATGTTCCAATCAGGGTTTCATTGGATTGCGAGAAAGGCCAAAAAGAAGGGGGCGGTGTTGTTGCTGACTACTTCAGTACTGGTAATCGCCATTTGCTACATCATTGTAAAATTACCCCCTCTCATAAAACAAAGATTGGCACCGACTTCTAAAAAGAAAAGAGCCTCATCTTTGACAAAAGCTTCCTTGATTCCATCACCCTTTGCCTTCTTTATGCTGCTCAGCTCATCATCTACTCCACATGATGCTTTGTTTAAACATATATGCTGCTAAAGCCTAAAGGATGGTCAAAAGCAAAAGCTTTAAAAAGAACCCTAAGAATCTTTAACTGCCATGGTATTTCTAAAAGAAAAGGTTTTGTATCTCCTTGTAGGTTAAGCTATTATGCACCTTTAAATCTCTTTACCTTTCACACTATATAACATCTCTCTATAAACCCAGAAAAAAACCCTTTTCCTCTCTCACTCAAAATTATAATGTAATGTAATATATTTGAAAATTAAGAAGGAAAAAAGAAGAAGAGATTTTGATTGTTTCTTTGTTTTGTCATGGCGACGACTCAGAAACTTGTGGTAGAAGTGGTTGATGCACGTAATTTAGTACCCAAAGATGGTCACGGGACGTCGAGTCCTTACGTTGTGGTCGACTACTACGGACAGAGGAAGCGGACAAGGACGGTTACCAGGGACATAAACCCTACATGGAACGAGGTTCTTCAGTTCAATGTCGAAAAACCCTCTGATGTTTTCAGTGACATGCTTGAACTTGATGTTTATCATGATAAGAATCATGGGCCAACCAGTAGGCAAAATTCCCTGGGAAGGCTGAAGTTGAGTTCGGGACAGTTCGTTAAGAAGGGTGAAGAAGCTTTGATTTATTATCCTTTGGAGAAGAAATATTTGCTTAGTTGGATTCGTGGTGAGATTGGTTTGAAGATTTATTATGTTAATGATGTGCCGCCACCTCCTCCTCCGCCTGTTGAGGAGGCGAAAGCGGAGGAGGGAAAGGTGGAGCCGCCTTCAGATAATGCAGCGGCCCCTGTACCGTCTAACCAACAACCACCACCAGCTGAGGTGAAGCCTGATGACAATGCTGCAAGTCCGCCTGCGGACGGTGAGTCCGTGAAGGCTGTTGAAGCTGCGCCAGTGGGAGAAGAAAAGGGTGAAGCTGAAGGCGAGAAGCCAGCAGAAGGATATGATCAGGTGGAGCCAGAAGCAGATTCGAAATCCGTACAAGCTGATGATCATGATGATGATATTGTACTTGATCCTACATCAGCCAATTGGGTCCCGCCGCCACAGTCGGGTATCATGGCATCAGCTACATCCGGGTCTATTCCGGAAATCAGAGTTACACGAACCACCTCTGCTCCGCCGCCACTCACACGGCCAGCAACCCCTGCCAGTTATGTTTCCTCCGTGGACCCACCTGATCACACTCGGATCGAACGGTCCTCGTTTGATCTTGTTGAAAAAATGCATTACGTTTTCGTCAAAGTAGTGAAAGCAGGCAGCCTACCCACCAATGGAAACCCCACCGTTAAGATCGCCATCGCGGGTTGCCACGTGACATCAAAACCAGCTCGAAAAGCCAAGTATTTTGAGTGGGACCAAACATTTGCCTTCGCCCGCGACACACCGGAAACTTCCTCGTTTCTAGAAGTGTCTGTTTGGGCCGATGCGGGTGGCGCCAATTTCTTAGGCGGGGTTTGTTTCGACGCGACGGAGATTCCTTTACGAGACCCACCGGACAGCCCCTTGGCGCCGCAATGGTATAGGTTGGAAGGAGGTGGAGCTCATAGAGGTGATCTAATGCTTGCTACTTGGATCGGAACCCAGGCTGACGAAGCATTTCCTGATTCGTGGAAATCGGACGCCGCCGGTAACCTTGTGAATTCTCGCGCCAAAATATATCTCTCTCCTAAGCTTTGGTACCTTCGAGCTTCCGTCCTCGAAGCGCAAGATATTTTGCCATTGACGGCGTTGAAAGAAGGCTCATTTCAAATGAAAGCGCAATTGGGATTCCAAGTGCAGAAAACTAAAGCTTCTGTTTCTCGTAACGGAAATCCATCATGGAATGAAGATCTCATGTTCGTAGCCGCCGAGCCATTTGCCGAACATTTAATATTCTATCTCGAGTACCGCCAACAGAAAGGACCGGTGACACTAGGAGTCGTCGGAATCCCGCTGACCTCCATTGAACGTCGTGTCGATGATCGGAAAGTGATATCTCGATGGTTCAATCTCGAGGATCCAAAAAGTGATAAGAAAGGCTACAAAGGCAGAGTACATTTGAGCCTATGTTTTGACGGCGGATATCACGTGATGGATGAGGCGGCGCACGTCTGCAGCGATTACCGGCCGACTGCAAGACAGTTGTGGAAACCGCCGGTCGGGACACTTGAGCTTGGGATCATTGGTTGTAAGAATTTGCTGCCGATGAAAACTATAAACAGTAAAGGGTCCACGGATGCATACACCGTGGCAAAATACGGGGCGAAATGGGTCCGAACTCGTACAGTGTCCGATTCTTTAGATCCGAAATGGAATGAGCAGTACACGTGGAAGGTATATGATCCATGTACGGTGTTGACAATAGGTATGTTCGATAGTTGGGGAGCATTGGACACCGACAGTGGAAAAGAAGCCACGCGTCCTGACTTCCGTATGGGAAAGGTACGAATACGCGTATCTACTTTGGAAACCGGTAAGGTGTACAAAAATACATATCCGTTGGTGATGCTGGGTAATACCGGGGTACAAAAAATGGGTGAGCTGGAGGTGGCTGTAAGGTTTGTCCGTGCAGCTCCAACCCTAGATTTCTTACACGTGTACTCTCAGCCTTTGTTACCGTTGATGCACCATATAAAGCCTTTAGGAATGCCCCAACAAGAGATGTTGAGGAGCACATCCGTGAAAATCTTGGCCGCACACTTGTCGCGATCAGAGCCACCACTGAGGAGTGAAGTGGTACGTTACATGCTCGATGCCGACTCACACACGTTCAGCATGCGAAAAGTACGTGCGAATTGGTCAAGGATAGTCAATGTGCTATCGTGTTTGATCGATATGGTACGGTGGATAGAGGATACACGTATGTGGAAGAATCCAACGGCTACGATACTTGTGCATGCATTGCTAGTGATGCTGGTGTGGTTCCCTGATTTGATCATTCCCACGTTGGCATTTTATGTGTTTGCGATTGGAGTATGGAACTATAGGTTTAGATCAAAGGAGAAATTACCCCACTTTTGTCCTAAGATGTCATTGGCGGACAGCGTGGATCGTGATGAACTCGACGAAGAGTTCGATACAATGCCAAGCACCCGATCGCCGGACATTATACGCACGAGGTATGATAAGTTACGCGCGATCGGTGCACGTGTGCAAAACATATTAGGTGATGTCGCCACGCAAGGCGAACGTGTACAAGCATTGGTGACATGGCGAGACCCACGTGCGACGGCCATTTTTGTTGGATTATGTTTGATGGTGGCATTCGTGTTATATTTGGTACCACCAAAGATGATAGCAATGGCATTCGGGTTCTACTATTTCCGGCATCCCTTGTTCCGGGATCGCATGCCGTCACCGGCACTGAACTTCTTCCGAAGGCTTCCATCTTTATCCGACAAAATAATGTAGGGTTGTTATCGTTTTTCCTTCAATCTTTTTGTTAGTTTGACGTGCAACTTATATACATATAATCTTTTTCTGGGTAAGCAAAAAAATGGTGTTATGAAATAAGTTAGAATTGTATGATAAAAGTGAAGAGCATAGTTTTATTTATTTATTTTGATTATCAACATTAAGGTCTGTGTTTATTATCGGGTTACAGCAACCATTGAGAAGCCTGAATATTTGGAAGTTGTATTACGATGCAGAAAGGTTTTCTTTATCTCAGGTGTCTTTTGATTTTATCTATCATAATAAAAGAAGGGAAAAGCAAGCGGCAAATAATCAATAGCAATAGCTGTTTTGAAACTAGAGTTGGTAAATTCAATTGATTGACTTCCAACAGTTGACTTTAAAATCCAACTCAAAACGGGTTTAACTTCGTATCTACACCACTATACTAGCCAACTCCTATAGTTGTGGTTCATATTCCTAATACCCAAATTCTATCCCACTCCCTTCTTGTGAGACATCATCCAACATTTTCATGAAAGCTTGGGCTGGCTTATTAAATCATTTTCCTATAAATAAATAAATAATGTCCAAACTGAGACAGTTCAGTTTAATGTTTATTATTTAAGAAAGTATGTGGAAATGTCAAATGATAAGAGTCAATATTTTATTCAAGAGAAATATAACTTGAATTTTCTCTGATAATGTATATATAAACTGTGATTTTAATTAGCAAATTGCAACCACATATGATAAGGAGTTGATTGATTTAAGAAGATAAGATTTAAATGAAAAGTTTGTGGTTGAATAAATCATACAAATAATTTAGGGAAAAAATGCTTTTCTCTAATATTTAAATATTCGTGTATTGAGCAGATGGTCAAGGTGTTTATCGCTCCAGGTGTAACTTGGATTCGAGTCGCACTAACTGCGTTACTGTTAGGGTTTTACTCTCCTTTTATATAATTCATCAATAGATATTTAGACGCTTGCATTCCGGTTTATATATCACTATTTCAAAATTTTTAAAAATGGTATTTTAAATTTAATTGTTTAGTTGATGGAAGATAGATTTAAAATTTTTAAGGTAAATTGAGATTTGACTTAAAAATGGGTGAAAATGATTCAAACATTTTAAACAATGAAGATTAGGATTACAGCTACTAATATATCAAACAAGGAGTGGTGTCCACGTAGAAAACATGTTCAGATCCAAAGATATGGAGGGAGGTTACAGATTTATTGGATACAACCGTTTTTAAGATGGTTCGAAATTATCATAATACACATTAGCAGGGTTTGGAATTAAAATACAAGTAAAGGATGAAACGCTTTGCCTATCTAAGTTACAATATAAGTCACCTTATTAACATCTCCTTGTGTCCAAAGAGGATGGGGTAGAAACAGAGGTATGAGGAATGGGGTTATTTATTTATTTATTTATTTAATATTTATATAAAATTTAAATTTATTTTATATTTTTTTGAAAATATTTATTTGTTTGATATATTTTTAATTTTATTATTATATTTTAAAAATATTTATGTATTTACATATTTTTAATTTTTTAGAATTAGGAACATATTAAGATCATTTGTAAATTTTAAGTGTTAATTTTCTAAAATTATGACTAAATTGATATAATATGTAAAAGTTGAGGGCTAAATTTGTTATTATACCTAGGGGTGAAAAAAACTTGATTCAATTCGAAAATTGAAAAAAATTCGAATTTCGAGTTATTTGAATCGAGTTATTCAAGTAAACTCGAATAAGTAATTCAAGTTTCAAGTTCGAGTCAAGTTTAATTTTATAATTCAAATAACTCGAATAATGACTAGTGTAAATACCCTTTTGGTCATTGTCAATTTTAAAATGAACAAATTTGTCACTCTGTCAACAAAAATACAAAAAATCAAAATAATTTTTAAAATTAAAAATATTTTAAAATTCTAAAACTTATCTTTTAAAAAATTATAAATTTTTTAAAAATATAAAAATATATCAAGTTAAAATTTTTAAAATTTTATAAAATCATAACTTTGGGAACTAAATAATTTAATTAATGATTTAAGTTTATCATACTAAAATATTTAATTAATGATTTAAGTTTATCATACTAAAATATCTTTTTTTTTATTTTCCTTTGAAAAAGTTTTCAAGAATTAGTTATACTGTAATAAGATTTTAATTTGACATGTTTAATTTTTACGATTCAACTCGAGTTGAATTCCATTTCACTCAACTCAATTCGAAAAAATTTCAAATCGAATTAGGATGATAAAAGAGAACTCATCAACTCGATTAGCTGAAAAAGTTTTCATTCGATTCGAACGAATGCTCACCCCTAATTATACTGATTCTTTTAACTACCACTTTATCTTGTTGTTTGTAATTTTAACGAGAGTGACCAAAATGACCGAACTATGTAACGTGAGTGCTTAAATTACAAACTTTTTTTTATTTTAGGTGCCTAATTATATCAATTCTTTTAACTGTCACTTTATCTTGTTGTTTGTAATTTTAACGAGAGTGACAACAATTATCGAACTATATAACGTTAGTGCTTAAATTACAAATTTTTTATTTTAAGTGCCTATAATAAAAAGAATTATAGTTAAGTGACTATTTGTATAGTTTACCCATAATAAAAGTAGTACATGATTAACAAGAATATTGATTTAATTTAATTATATGTTATTTAATTTAAAATTAAAAAATCAAATATTCAAATTACATTAATAAAAAATATATATAAAATCAATATTTTCTGTACAGAAAATTCTTCAATGAGTAAAATTTCAACTCTTTTATGATAAGAATGCTTCACAATCATCATTATCATCTCTTCTCGGAGTTTTACCCTCGAAAGATTTGAAATTTCCTTGTGTTGACTGTATAATGTACCAAAGTCATAAAATTTTCAGATAATTGAAAATTCTCTTTCTGTTTGTAATAAAAAAAAGAAAGAAAAGAATAAGTTGAGTCATGAACCAAAGCTCTTTTAACAACATTTGACAGAATTGCGTTTACCAATTTAAAGATAAAGTTAATTGTTTGGTTGTTTTTGTGGTTGAATTTCACGCACTATGTTATTGTTAAAATTTTCTATTTTAGAATAAAAGTATTGGTTTTTCTATTTTGATAATATTTAGGCGAGTTAAAACTCAAAACATGAAAACCAATTGAATTGAAATTAAAGACTTGAAGATTAGTTTTTTTTTTTATGAATTAAGCTTGGTTACTTGTGGAACAAGTAAAGTTACTTTTGACTGATGACTTTGGATTGCATTGAGACTCTTGTGGAATTATTATCCTATGTTAATTTTTAGCTTTACTTTATAGAAAAGTGATTAGATTATAACTCTTACGTATGCAAAAGTTAAGTAGTGTATAAACTTAAGTTTTGTCTAGGTTAAATTGATTACCGAGAATAACCGAGAGACCTAGAGATTGAGAGAGCACAAATTTGTTCAAGTGATGAACATTTTATGTGTGCATTGTTTCTATAAGCAACAAGAGAACCTCTTAAGTTACAAAATTAAGCTTTTGAGGGGGAAGCTTAGTGAAAGAGTGATTTAGTCTTTGTACAGTGGTGAAGTCGCCAAAATGGTAAGTGTTAAACAAATGTTAGGACTTCAATCATTAATTGTACCGTGAGAAAGATAGTGGATCATTGCTTTAGGCAAGGCCCTGTAGACGCAGATTGAGGTTGAACTGCGTAAACGATCACGATGTTCATCTTTACATTTTCGCCCTTTTTGTGGGGTGTGCCTTGTATTTTCGGCCGAATAAACGACGACATCACAACGAAAAGCTTCCCGACATTGTGACAATGAACAACGTCATGGTGATGCGAATGGGGATGTTACGATGTGTTCCTCACATAAACTAGGTTTCTTTTCCCAGTTAAACTGTGCTATCTTTTCCCAGCTAAACTCTGATTACTCTAGGGATGTTTTAGTATGATTAGACCTCTAATCTTAGCCTATTTAAAAGGGCCTTGTATATTTGTTTTGAGAGGTCAATTAAAAGGCAATTAAAGATGTAATACTACATGACTTCTCTTTTGGGGGCAACAAGATGTAGTCGGATGAGTTTGAGAGAAAGTTTTTGGTGGTAAACAATGGAGAGAATTTTGTTCCTGAGTTAGGGTTTTGTTTTCGAGGTTTGGGTTTGTATGTTTAGTACATTTAGGCTTATTTTATCCATATTTTATTCTCGTTTTTTTACTCATTTAGTGAAAAACCAATGCCTCTTTTGTCTGTGGGTTTTATCCTTTTCAGAGTAGTTTTCCATGTAAAATTTGTGTTCTTGATCTCGGCCTCCTTTGCCCGTGGTTTTTATCCTCTTCTGAGTAATTTTCCACATAAAATTTATTTTCTTAATCTTCTCTATTTTTTTTTCATTATTTATTTAGGTTGATTCCCTGCAAACTGGTATCAAAGCTTGGTTCAGATTCTGCAATCGTCCTATTCAGGGATGGCGACAACGAATTTTGACATCAAGAAGTTCGATGGAATCACAGATTTTAGATTGTAGCAGTTTCGGATAAAGTAGAGTGTTCAAAGTAAGATTGGACGCAAAGGGTGACAGTCAAGTGGAGGGAGTTGATTTCCTAAATGTTTTCTCTCTAGTTGTGAAGCACATGGCTGTTCGTGATCAGTGGCCCTGGTTGCATTATACAACATTCATTTGAAGACTAGGAGTCTTTCGGTTTCCAAGTTCGAAAATGGTTTGGGCTTGGTGAACATTCTGCAAATATAAAGTTTAGCCTGTGACAAAGTTTGGAGAGTCAAGGTGGAGATTTGTGATGTTTGCCTCGTGTTTTCGACCGAACATACAACAACACCAAGACGAGAAGCTTCCTGACATTGCGACAACAGATGACGTTGTAACAACGCAAATGGGGATGTTGTGACGTGTTCCCCACATAAATCAGGTTTCTTCTCCCAGTTAAACTTTGCTATCTTTTCCCATTTAAACTTTCAGTACTCCAGGGATATTTTAGTATGATTAGACCTCTAATCTTATCCGTTTTAAAGGGGCCTTGTATCCTTATTTTGAGAGGCCAATTAAAAGGCAATTAAAGATGTAGTACTACAAGGCTTTTCTTTTCATGACGACAATATGTAGCCGTATATGAGTTTGAGAGAGAGTTTTTGGTAAGCTATGGAGAGAATTTTGTTCCCGAGTTAGGGTTTTATTTTTGGGGTTTGGGTTTATACGTTCAATACATTTAAGTTTATTTTCTCCATATTATACTCTCGTTTGGTTACTTATTTAATGAAAAGTCAATGTTTTCTTTGCCTATGGTTTTTATCCTTTTTGGAGACGTTTTCCATGTAAAATTTATGTTCTTGATATTCTCTATTTTTTTCTATTTCGTTACTTATACAGGTCGATCCCTAACAAACTGGTATCAAAGCTTAGTTTGGATTTCGCAATCGACCAAGTAAAATAGAGAAGATCAAACACACAAATATTTACGTGAAAAATCTTCCAAAGATGATAAAAACCACAGGCAAAGGAGGCATCGACTTTTCACTAAATGAGTAAACAAATGAAAGTACAATATGGAGAAATAAACCTAAATGTACTAAATATACAACTTCAAAACCCGAATACAAATTTGTAACTCAGGAACAACATTCTCTCCATAGTTACCACGAAAACTCTTGTCAAAACTCATCTGCGACTACATCTTATAACCCTCAAAGAAAAGCCCTTGTTGATTGGCATGTCTAAATTAGGGTTATAAAAGCCCTTTAAATAGGCTCAGTACCAAAGGCTAAAATGACTAAAATAACCTTGAAGTAATCAGAGTCCAACTAGGAGAAGAAGTCTTGTTGAGCTGTACAAAACGTGGATGTATAACATCAGGAATCGTAGTGATGTCATGACATCCTAACTCTTCTCGTCACAACATCGTCGCCATGTCCATTGCCAAAAACTGCCACATCATCCTGACGTCGGGCCTATTTTGGCCCTCATTCAGCTGCTCGTCGATTCTCATCTAAATGTGAGGCACGCCTTAAAAATCTCCACCTTTACTCATATTTATCATGCCTCCTTTTCCATGCCCCGTCATAGGCCTAACTAGAATTTTGCAGAACTTTAACCAAGTCTAAGTCATGCTTGAACTTGAAAACTGAAACACTTCCAGTCTTCAAATCAAAGTTGTATAATGCAACAAGGGCCAATAATACCTGAATAGGAGAGAAAACATCAATTCTCTCAACCTGACTGTAACCTTCTGCGACCAACATTGCCTGAAACATTCTACGAACCATTCGAGTCCTAAAGACCAAAAGGGGATGAGATTCTTCTCTAAATCAAGCACATGCCTAACATCCGAAACGAATCCACCTTCAACCGGATTATATGTGGAGAACAACAAATCATCACTCTCGTTCCCAGCCACATCAACTACCTCCGTAATTAACCAAAACTATCAGAAACTAAAATTTGTGATCCCATCGAATTTCTCGATATCTAAATTCTTTGTTGTGTCACCAAACGAGTTAGTTGAATTTCTATATATATAACATTTAAAAATTCCTAAAATTTATGGATAAAAAATTCCTAAAATTTAAAATAAAAATAAAAATTATTAAAAGCTATAAAAGAATTTTAAAATGGTAACTACTTACTATCTTGGAAGTGAAAATTTTAACTCTACAAACGAGTTGAGATTTTTCATATGTTCTATTTATTTATTTAAATACAACTTGCACATGGTAAACTCATAACCTTAAAGTTAAAATTTTCCACCATATGTATACTAAATAATTATCCATTACAAAATAATAAAATTTACAAACTCCCCAAAAAAAATCTTATGGAAAATTCTAAAAGGTTCTCAAGAATTAAAGAATTATTAGGAATTCATTTTTTTTGAAACTATGACATTTGTATTATTCATTTTATTTTAAATATTTTAGAAATTTTAATAATTTAATTTTCAAAATTTTAGATTTTTTGTTAATTTATTAATTTTATATTTTTTGAATTTATGATTCTTTAGAATTTTCTTAGATTTTTGGATAAATGATATCTAAGATCATTAAACTATTCTTAAGTTTACATTTTCGTCATTCAACTTACAATCACACATATATGTCATGGGCCGTAGATCAAACCCCGTGACTAATGCATAAAGAGCATCTCGTGAAAGTCAATTGATTAAATAAGACTCATTCAACTCACTTGAACTGGCCCGATTTGTGGAATATGTAAAGAAGCGCATCTACTTGAAGCCTTCTTGAATCCTTCATGGCCAAGTGAAGCACTTAAGGAAAAATAGGGTTGCCATGGTAAATATGGAAATTAATCTTAGAAGATGTGAAATCTTAAAATATTTGATTTTGTAATTTTAGAAGATTGTGTAAATCCCTTTAGAATCTCAATTATAGATTGGCTTTAATCTCAATTGTTGATGGAAAGTAAATTGTACTGTTGGATCTAGGGGAGCTCAACTATAAATAAAGGCCTCTCCTCATATGTAATCATCTCATTATATCCCATTGATAGTAATTGAATACTATTGAGAGCATTTACTCAAACATCTTGTGAGGTTGCTTTCTTATGGTTTTTTCTATTCTATCGTTGATTCTTTGTCTTTGAATTGCTTCCACTTTATTTTTGGTGCATTGGAGAATTTCACTTGAGAATTCTCATCTTTAAAAAATAAGGCTAACTTAGGCAGATTCGAATATAAAGAATCACCTAAGGTCGCACGGATTACGAGAATAAAGTTCTAGCCCCGTGACATATACATATGGGTATATTTTTGGATTTCTCAACATTGTTTCTTCTTCAAAATTGATTGCAGGATTCTTTATACGTCACCACATTTTTAGCATATTTGGTCAACATTGACTCGGTCACTATGTAACCTACCGAGTTTTTTTTTATGTTATACTCCGTAATTACTTTAACAACATATTTTGATAGAAAGATTTCATCAATGCAAAGTTCAAAATCATACTATAATAAAGGCATATCCAAATCAAAGGGAAATTCCGGAGATTCATGCCCCTAAATTACGTAGTCTACGGTCTACATAAAAGATGAGGTTGATTTGTAGGAAGATTGGAGCTTTGTTGGTGGACAAATATTGCATTAGCCTCAACCTCATCATCATGTCAAGCTTTAACTTTGATTAGATCTTCTTACTTCTCCAACTTCATCACTAAGATAATCGAGATTTAGAAACATATGAAATGGTAACCCACTTTCATCTTCAACTTTATCATTATATGATCGAATTGATTCAATTTAGGCATAAATCCTACTACCATTTAATGATTAGAGTTCATAATGTCCTATTCTTCCACCTTTCGGTGTCTCTTACTAAGGTTGTAGGCATCTTTGTGTGATCTGATTGAATCAATTTATCTGAAAGTATTGATGACTGATATGGTGAATCGATCTTGTTGGTGTTGACAATGATAAATTCAACATCATTTGAAACACCTTGTACATCTCAAGCATTATCAATTCTTAAGTAGGAAAATATTGAAAGTTTGGGAGATTTTCCAATTGATTTTGGAAACAAATGAATGTTTATAAGAATGGATAATCATCAACTTTGTACCCATAGTCTACATCTTTGACCTCTACATATATCTCAATGGAGCAATTGCTTGTTTGCTAGTGTCAAAACACCATGGTCTCAACATAGACATCATCATCATCATCATTAAACATGCTTGCAACAAAATGAACACCACCTCTCATAGGCCCCTGTCATCTATACTTTAAACTAGATATCCTTTTCATACTTCCAAACCTAATTTTCCTATGAATCATTAGTTTCATTTCTTACAACGAGACATCCATCTTAAACATGATGTTACCAAATTGTCCAATTCAAAAATGAGCCTACTATATTAGTCATCGTAATTAATCCATTATAATAGATTTGTGCAATAAATTGATTCATCATCTTATCAATTGAAATATTGTTAACTTACTAATTAACATTAGGAAAAATTCTATTACAATGAGAAATTTTCAATAATACAATCTTAATCATGGTAACAAAATTCAACAATACAAAAATGGTATCCAATAAAACATAAAATTTTTAAAACTATTAATAATACCAAGTAACATAAAAATTCCAAAATACAAAAACTTGCTTGACAAAATTTGTAAACTTAAGAGTTTAAATTTTGAGGAGATAAATTTGATAATGAAAACTTTTTTAGAGTTGAAATTAATGGGTTTAAGGTTTTATTGTATAAATTTACATTGACTTCACCCGGATATAGTATATGTGAACCCTATAACGATGCAAGTACAAAATTCTTTAAGAGATCTCTGATAAATAAGATTGGCCTTGACATCCAAGTCAATGTTAGGTTTAGTCATATGTTATCATTTGGGAATCAAACTTCACATGTATGTGCACGAACAGTACTTTGACCTTGAGATCAAATCTAATCTATGTATATGCTTTTCAAGGAATCTTGGGCATAGGTTTTGTGGAGAATTAAATCCCACGGAAAACTCGACACCTATGAGTGTCGAGATTTACCTATAAAAAAGAGCATATATTGATAGATAATGAAAAAAAAGTTCTGAAAAAGAACTACAATGTTCTCCTCAAAATCTTTAAGAGATTTCTGATAAATAAGATTGGCCTTGACATCCAAGTCAATATTAGGTTTAGTTATATCCTATCATTTAGGAATCAAATTTCGCATGTATGTGCACGAACTGTACTTTAACCTTGAGATCAAGTTTAATCTTCGTATATGCTTTTCAAGAAATCTTGAATATAGATTTTGTGGAGAATTAAATCCCACAAAAAACTAAACACCTATGAGTATCGAGATTTACCAATAAAAAGAGCTACATCAGATAAATAATGAAAAAAAGTTTCGAAAAAGAACTATGTAACAACCCGATCTTAACCCTAATCAGACAAAGTGGTTTCGGGACCATAAATCCAAGTCAAAAAAATATTTTAAAATTATTTTTGATATTTGCAGTATGTGAATTACTATGTGTAAAAATTTTGTATAAAAATTTGATTGTTTGAGTGCACAATTTGATAAAAATGGCTTAATCGCGTAAAATAAAAAATTTAAGGGTTAAATTTAAAAGCACCCAATTGTTGTTGTCTTTTAAAAATAAGGGTTATAAATGGAAATTAGGCCATTTAATAGTTAGTGGGCTGGAATGATCTAAATTACCCTTAAGTTATATGTTTTATAATTAATTAAACTAAGGTTAAAGTAGTCATTAAGTAATTAAAATATATATTAGTTAAAATAACTTAAGAAAAGATGATTTTATCATCTTCTCCAAGCCGAATGTTAAGAAAAAAGAAGCTCAACTATGGCTTTCTAAAGTTCGGCCATATCCTTGCTTAATTAAAGGTTCGTTTTTGTTCGGTTTTTGAAAATTTTTACGTTTTTGAGATCGTTGCTTTGTGTACTACAAGACCCATGCTTTAATTTTAGAATTTGGTGTTGATTTTGTGATATGCCTTTGATGAATGCTTGAGCTTTGTGATAGTTGATGATGAAATATGAAAGATATGCGAAAGATTAACGTGTTTTGTCTTTGAATTTTTGGTGAAATTGAGTAATTAGGGCTAAATTGTGAAATTAAAATTTTGAGGGACTAAAATGTGAAATAAATGAAATTTGTGGACTTGTATGAGCACTACGGACATTCGGCCCTTGTATAGTATGGGTAAATTTTGTGTATTTTGTGTTTTATGTAATAGGGACTAAATTGTAAAAAAATGTAAATATCAGGGGTAAAATGGTAATTTTCCCATTGATTTGTTTTTGGACTAAATTGAATGTAATAATATTTAATTTATCTCATTTTGAATATATTTAGATCAAGAACCAAAGAAATCGGAGTTAGATCGAGGAAAAGTTAAAGTCGTCGACTAATCGTCCGGTTTCAATTTTACACTGTCCGAGGTAAGTCTATTAGCTATTTAATGTCATAAAAATCAGTATATAGGTATGTATATGTTTTGTATTTTGATGAATTATAATTTAAAATATGTTGGTTGAAATAATTAAAAGTATGAGTGAATTATATGCATTATTGTTACATGTTCGAATCATAGGTATATACTTATATGGTCATTTGAATTTAGTTAAAGTATGAAGGTATATAAGGATATACAATTATAAATGTTATCAAATTTAGTTGGAGTATAAAATTTTATATTTTTATATGTACAAGTTTTGAATTTATACATGTATATACAAGTATAAAGTATTGGTTTAATAAAAGGCATATATATATGTGTGTGTGTGTACTTAAGATTCGGAAATAAACATAGGTTTATATTGGTATAAAACTTTGTATTGGATCTATAATATGCAAATATACATGTATATGTCCTTGTATTGAATTCAGTATGCCATTTATACAAGTTTATATGAGGTTCAATTATGCAAATATGCATATATATATGTTCAGAATGAGTTTAAGTATGAAATTTATATATGTATAAGGGAGGTTCGATTATGTATGTATATTCATGTAAAAATTCTTGAATGGAATTGAAGATATGAAATTATTAGTTTGGAATATCATAAGGTGTTGAATGCATGATATTAGGTAGTAGGCTTTAATGTATTAAGTTATATATATATATATATATATATATATATGTTCGATGTTTAATTAAGTTATTGAGCTGAATTTGATGTTTGAACTTTATATACCTATGTGGATTAAAGATATAGTTTATAAATTATTGAGTTGAATTTTTATGTGGATAATATATACAAATATGAGATATAACTTCTGTGAATTGAGATTTTAGGCTCAGTGCCTATCAGGTTTATTACCAGTGAAACATTTCAGACTTTACGTCTAGCAGGCTTAATGCCGGTGAAATAATTTCAGACTTTACGTCTAGCAGGCTTAATGCCGGTGAAACAATATCAGACTTTACGTCTAGTAGGCTTAATGCCAGTGAAATAATTTCAGACTTTACGTTTAGCAGGCTTAATGCCGGTGAAACAATATCAGACTTTACGTCTAGAAGGCTTAATGCCGGTGAAACATTTCAGACTATATGTCCAGCAGGCTAAGTGCCGGTGTACTGAATCAGGCTTTAAGTCTAGCAGGCTAAGTGCCAATGAATCTGTTTAAAGAATGTGATTAAGTGTACAGTTATATGATTTTGGTTATCTTTAATTGATGAGCATATATACCTTCGGCTAAGTGTGTTTAATGAATATGTACATATTCGGTCTATGCATTTGTAAAAATATACATACATGCTTTCGATTTATGCAGTCGATAAATGTATACGTATAAATATTCGGTATATGTATTTGATAAGTATCTACATATGCATTTGAAATATATACACCTCTATTTATAGTTATTTGATGAAGATGAATGCATTTGGTCACATGTATTAGATTTGTATTTGGTTATAAGTTTATTATGAGTATACATACAGTTGGATATGATATGTGTATAACATACATATATGCTCGGTTATATTCATTTGGTTGTAATGTTGTTTGGTATAAATATATATATTCAATTAAACGCATTTAATTGTGTACATAATTTTGATTATAAATAAAATGGTCTGAGTACAGTAAATGTATAAATATTAATTATATGTGTTAATTGCAATCTCAGTAAATTAAATTAAAAAGTTATATTATTTCTATATATATATATATATATATATATATATATATTTCATTATGCAATAGACTTACTAAGCTATAAAAGCTTACTTTGTTTGTTTATGTCTTTCTGTTTTATATACTTAAAGATCAAGCTTCAAGCTCGGGGATCGTCAGCAAGATCATCACTCTATCTACTGTCTCGGTATTAAACTGTTTAAATTTTAATTATGGCATGTACAGGCTAGATAAATGTTTTGGAAAGTCGTACTTTGATATATTGTATATGAAATTAATAGTCATACGAAAATTACTTATATTCTTATGCTTTAACTGGATTGTAATTTTAAAGAGAAGTTTAAAATTTTACATGTTTAATATTAGACCTAGCAATTTATATGTAACCGTTAAAATTATTGAACTATACTGAATGTCTGTTCTAAGTTCTGTTTTGATTAGTAATGCCTCTTAACCCTAATTCGATGACGGATACGGATTAGGGGTGTTACAAACTACGATGTTCTCCACAAAATGTTGAATGTGGTGCTGATTATAAGTAGATGAAAAGACAAAAAGAGAGTAGGCGTATTTATGGGAATGAAAAGAATGGTTGATGTGTAAAAAAGAAAAAACTTACATGAGAATAAGATTTTTGGGAGAGATAATATCGTATGTGGTAGGAATGACAAATAAAAAATTAATTCCTTGAAATAAAAGAATAATATATTATTTTAATATGTCTAATAATGGCTTTATGGGTTAAGTGCCTAGCTCAAACAATAATTTATATTTATATTTATATTTATATTTATATAACTTATAAAATTGATGATTGAGTTGGTGTTATTTAATTAATTGAAATTTAATTTAATTAAATTTATAAATAATAATTTTATAATTTTAAAAAATTGAATAGCTTAAACTACCATTTTTTTAAAGCTTGATTCTTGATGTTTGTTTCTATAAAAAATTTCCTGATGTTTGTTTTATATATTTTCTAAATAATTTTTTACCTAATCTAACAAGAATAATGCATCTATATATTAATCACAACCACCCGTCATACTTTATGCTTAATTATGTAAATTATCAAAATCTAATTTTTATCGTGGAGACATGACTTTTTTTTTTTTCCAAACACAATGACTTCAATTAGATTTAATCATTCCAATACATCACATAATCTTCAAAATTGTCTATAAATAATTTAGATCCCTAAATTGGACGGTGGAGTTGAGTCAAAGGGTTTGGGTTAATTTTGATTTCGGGTAATTTTAAATTTAAAACAATTTAAATTTAGGTCATTATCAGTTCAAGTCATTTTAGGTTTGATGGTTGACTTTTTCGAGCCAGATCATTATGAATTTGAACCATTCGAGATTATGATCCATTCATATCTAGTTATTCGCGGTTAATTTAATACATGAGTGTTTTTTTTTAACCGATTCATTTTAGATTAAGTTATTTATATGTTTTAGGTTTGACATAAATTTAGCTTCTTAATTTTAAAATAAAATAAAATTGAATCAAATTTAAATAAATTATTTAATCAATTTAAAATTATTATAAAATTAATAATTATTAGAAATAATTTTTAAATAAAATATAACAAATCTTAATTAATTACCTATATAATATATAAAACCAAAACTTTTGATTTGACAAAATAATTATTATTATTTATTTTATTTTTAAATTATTGTTATAAATATTTTTAATAATAATTTTAATCTAAAATTTTGATATTTATTGTTAATAACATTATCTAATTTAAACTTTATGGGAAAACCAAAATTCAATTAGATTGTTAGGATTTAAAACACATGTAAAAACTAAATGAAAATAACAAATTCAAAATTTTAAAGATTTTGAACACAAAAAATCAGAATAAAATTTTTTTGAGATTTTAAAATAAATCAGCTTTTTAAATATATTTTTTTATTTTGAAATTTCTCCTATTATTAATTTTACTTGCAAACAAAGAGAAAATATATATCAATAAGTGTTTAGTTATTTGCAATTTGCTATGAAAATCATATGGTGTAAGCTAAAATGGCATATTTTATAATAATAGAAAATGATAATTACAATTTATAAGTTATAAATTAAAAATTAATAATTTAATTTATAACTTATAAATTGTAATTATCATTTTCATTTATTTGCGGTAGAGCAACCTACTAGCTTGTGAATCTATACACAATATTTATAGACTGATGTACATCGTGAATGACGTACTCAATGACAGTTACTAGCTACCAACTATAACAACTTTACAACTCAGCAAAGTTGTACAACTAAACCAAAACTATACTTCACCACTTCAACTGCATTTCAACGTACGACTCAATCTATAACATTTCCCTCTCTCCTTCCCCTTCTCCCACATTGTGTAAATTAAAAACTTTCCTTAGGTGTATGCACCAACAATATGGTGTGCGACCTGTATCACGCGTACGCATAATAAGGAACAATTTTATAAAGCAATTTTAGAAGTGCGGTTTTGTGTGCAAGCGGACTATATCACTTGTAATATTTATAGTATCAAATAGAATATTTGAGTATTTCAAGGGTTGAACCTAAAGGAGTCGGTGATTAAGCAGTTCCTAAACTATGAACATGGTCGAAGGAGTCTAACTAACTACTCACTAAATGTCATATTACGACAGGCATACAAGAGTTTGATTCCATAAATTAATTATCTAGAAACATGAAAGGACTAAATTATAAACAAAGCAAATATGAAACTACCCAATACGAACAAATACAATAACATAGAGCGGTTGGTTGATTTTTATGTGGTTGCGTAACCTCTAAAATAGGGATCTAATTCGTTATTACTTCTAAATTGGCTCAATTTTACCTCTCGGCCTCAACTTTATCAATTTCGACAAATTAGTCTGGTTTATCTCTCGATCTCATCAAACTAACTTGAGACTATCAAATTGATGTCCAATAAGATCTCCTCTCTGTATCACTTATCTTAATTTTCCCTTAGGGGCGTCAATCCTAATTTTTGAGGTCTATTTGGTTTACTCCAATTTTTTTGATGTAGTCCCTAAACCCAAAAATCAATTACCTATAAATTCCATCAGCCAACCACTTACATTTTAGATATTCATGCTTCTATTTGACCTTATTAACCACAAGAAATTGAGTAAAAACACCATTAACTTAACCTAAAAGAAAGTTGCTAAAGATTCAATCTTTCTTGCAAAAGCTTGAGGAACACACTAATGACATCAAATAAGATAAATAAAAACACTTAAGATAAGTTTTTTAACAAAGGAAATATAAAAAAGCTGATTGATATTAAATTAATGGATTAAAGTGCAAATACAAGAAAGTTTGAAGGGTTTAGCAAGTAGATAAATCTTAGCTATAGTAATAACTAACTTCACTACCAACAATGGAACTAAGAAAAACAAAAAATGAACATGGAAATAAACCCTAAGCTATAGAGAAGAAGAACTAAACCCTAAGCTATAGAGAAGAAGAACTAAACCCTAAAAGATTAAAAGAAAAAGGTAAAAATTAGATAATGTGTGATATCTCTTTTCTCTCAACCAAATTTGGCCTATTTTAGCATTTTTCTGAACCAAAATTTATGCCCAAAATGCCCCTTAGCGTTTGTTTTTTATTGGTGTTGAAGTTGGACAAGGTTTGCCCTTGCAATCATTTTTTCTCTTTTCTTGTCAGGGGTATTGTAATACCCACATCATTCTTGACTTGGAAGAATCCTTGGGAGTTGGGTATCTCGATACCACTGTGGATGATCTCGATCCTTTTCAATTCAACACTGTCAGGGGTATCATGACTTCCATACCTTGATATCACAATACCCCATTCTAGGTGATGTCTTCACTCACATTTGGGCTTCCGATGATTCCTTACAACATTCAATCAACCATTAGGTTCCCTATGGCACATTTGGCGATTTTGGGTCTCAAAAGTGGCGTAAAACACAACATTTCACTTATTAAGACAAAGAACAAAAACTAAGTAAAAACACGAGAAAAACATATAAAACAAAGAAAGACTCTGAAAAAAGTTCAATAAAAATATCTACAATTTGTTCTTCAGTAGGAACATGATTGACACACAATTCCCATTGTTACACCTTTTCGTGAATGAAATGAACATCCAGTTTGACATGCTTCATTTTCTCACTTAAGACATAATGGACAACTATATTGATAACTAGTGGCCTCCCATCAGCACCTAGTTGTTCAAACATGGTGGCTGAAGCATAAACACATATTCGATCAACTCAGTATTTAAGAATCTCTTATTCACATAAATCAATCTCAGTTTCCACTTGTTGAAGATAGCCAATTCAAGAATTGTTCGAATAGTATTAGCCTTAACCACAGGGCTAAAGGTTTCTTGAAAATTAGTCTAGCTTTTTGCCACCAACTGTACCTTGTACCATGCAATAGAACCATCATAATTACATTTGATCTTGAAAAACTGACAATAGCCTATTGGTTTCCTGTGAGTAGGAATGGGAATTAAGGTCCAGATCTTATTACAAACTAATACAGCAAACTCATCGCACACTACCTCACACCACTTAAAACATGCCATTGCACTATGTATATCACAAGGCTTATCAATGGAATCAACTAGAACTGCTAGAAAAAATCCAGTTTGAAAATGATTTTCTTAAACAACAGAAAATAAAAATTTTGAAAATCGACCCAGTTTGTGATATTTAAAGCAATAAACCTTAGACCGAAATCATACTTGTGTTTTCAGATAGACGGATCCCTGTCTTTCTTGACTTTCAACCAAATAATCTTCTTTGCTATTTTCGTACAACGAATTGCCTCGAGTGTGGGCTCAATCAAATCGAATCAAAACACAAAACTAGAAATATTTTTCTTTTCTTTTAGGTGAAAATAGAAATTCTCTTCTTAAAAAAGAAACCGATAGAATTGTTATTTTTGAAAAATATATTTAATAGTTGGGAATAAATTCTCTCTATTTTTCGGCAAAGTAATAATATTTTCAAGTTCTATAAATAGCCCTACCGGTGCCATCTATTTATAGGAAGAGAAGGTAGAACCCTTATTTAATTAAAGAAGTTTATTTCAAATAGAAAAATGAAATCCTTGTTCTACTAGGATGTAGGGGGCAACAACCCTAGTTAAATATACTAGGGTTTGTTGTCTCCCCTTATTACATAAGGGGATTTTAGGCCTCTTTCATATTGAGTTCAATTACAAGTATTTCTCAAGCTTTTAATCCAATACATTATAATTTGATCCAACCCAATATTTATTATTCTATTTCCTAAAATAAACTTCAATATTAAATAATTTTCTCATCTCAATTTTATCGAGTGTAAAATTATGACGATTTTACCCCTAATAAAATTTTTGAGAAAATAGATTTAATAATTCATCATTCAACTTGTTCACTATGATCGTATGGTTTGTTTTCATTTTCGAGCTTTAAAATAGTTTAAAACATAAACTTAGTCTTCTGATTATTTTTGAGAAATCCTTGCTCATTTGCAAATGAATTCATTTTTCATTTTTATTTTTATTTCCATTTTGATAAAATCACATTCATTTCTAAATGATTTCATTTTCTCCATTTTCATTTTCATTTTCATTTTGGAGAAAACCACAATCATTTCCTGAATGTTTTCCATTTCTCCATTTCTATTCATTCTATTCATTTTGATTCAACACACAATTCATTTCTGGTTTTAACAAGCTAGCGGAGGGACCGATAGGACATATGTAATTAAGCCTCAAATTATTTATAAATAAGTTCCAAATTTTCGCCTATTAATTATAAATTCATTTAGTCACGAATCCATTCCACTATACTATCATGACTGAGCTCTCTCCAACGATATACCATTATGAAAACAACTTAATTAGTACTTATCCAATGACCTTATCATAAGTGTGTTACCCTCATAGGATATCCTTAATCTCTTTGAAATAATATGTGTTTTCCCAATATGATTCTATTTGATCTCTTGGTAATCATTACATCTTCCTTATTAAAAACTCAACTACTATCAAATAGCAATCAAGTCATTCATCACAACGACAAACGATTCATGACCACATTTACTTTTCATCAACCATGTAATGCCAATGAGAGGATATCATTTACCCATGCCTTAGAATATGAATTCCACTACTGTGAAGGACGCTATATACTGCAGAAGTTGTACACCCAACGCACCAACTTTCGGTTCCTTATCTATTTGAACCCAGGTTTTTACTTGTATCAAAGTGTACAAGTCACTCATGAAAAGTTCACCATCCACTTAGGATTTAGGTATGCCACACTATGAACGTCACAAGTGAATAAATCTATAAATGGATTCAAGATCTATTTTACTTGGATCCTATTCGGTGTCCTGTCAGTCCAATCAGTCACATTTATGTCTCTATCTTCTGGGAGTCATCCGCTCCGATGCCTAAGACAAAACATCTCTCCAATTAGACTTAATTGATGACATATTGATCTTTCAATTGGTTTCCTTATTTTTTATTATACTAATGACATGTTTAGGTCGTCTACTAATATATGTTGCCTTTCTGTATTACAATATCGCTTAGTATTAGTTAACCATTAGACAACCAGTGAGAAACATTTGCTTCTATTTTTCTTTGCATGCAAAAACCATATGAGGACATTATACAAATTATTAATGTAATTCATGAATAATTTTATTAACCAATCTATTCAAAAAAGTTGCAAGTGTACATTGATGAAAATACTACACTTAGGGCATCAGATCCAATAGTCTCCCACTTGCCTTAGTGAAATAGATGAGTCATGTTTCACATTCTTGGGCCCCTCCATATGTTTCCCAAAGAACTCTCTAGCAAGTAGATTCTTGGTAAAGGAAATCCTTGCGGTTTGTCCTCATATGTGATCTTTGACTACATCCACTATTCCACGAAACACTATTGTCTTCTTTATGATCAATGTGTTTTATCCTTATGTGGTTTCTTTAAGCTTTACCTATATTTACAATGTTATAGTGCATAGCTTTTACATACCTCATATTTGGCCCTTCATAGTGAAGTTAGCAGTACAACTCTATTTTACACTTCTCCACACATTGTACCCACCATCTAGGACAAAAATGTAACATGATGTCAATTTCCTCAAATCTCGACATGTTTGAAAGTCAGAACTAGTATATGCGATAAGAGTAAGATCTCTTTTGAAATACAGAAGTATATAATTGTTGGGAAATGTGTCGATATTGTAGTAAACATGTAAATTTTTTCTATTTATTTAAACGATGAATAAATAAATAAAGTTAATTTCACATTTAACTATTATGTCTTTTGTATTTTCTGTCTTTTATATTTTGCATGCATAGTAAAATTGTGACAAGCAAATATTAGCTCATTGATTGTCTAAAGTTCAAACTAAAGATAAGTGACATTGTAAGAACGTTTACATTGTGAGAAAGACAACTTACTTCAGTAGATAATCTAAATGAGTTTGTAATATAATGCCCCAGAAATTCAAGTATTTGATTTGTTGGATTTGGTCATTAAATAATCATCTACTTCAGTGGTTAAGTGATTGGGTGTGTGTTTGAGGTCATAGGTTTGAATTTGATTTTGGGAAAAAATTCAATTATTTTTGTTCCTAACCTTATCTTTGCTTGTTTGGCTTAAATAATATTTCTGGTCAACTCATGTCAAAATAAGCCTGCTGGTTCAAGTGGTAAGGTGTTAGCTTACCTTAAGATCTTGTGTTCGAATCCCTGCGTGGGCGAATGGTAATAATTTTTACTTCTGTGTGTGTTTGTCGTTTGTGTAGTAGAGGTTTGGTGGAATTGAAATTTTGTGGTAGTTGGATGAGGATTAGTGTGTCGAATTTTGTGGGATTTGGTTGGCAATGAGGGTAGTGGGGAGTTGAGAGTATTATTTTGAATGTAATTTTATTTTTATTTTTATTTTTTATTTGTTTCCACAAATTCTTTTTTTCCCCATGTTTTTGGTTTCTCTGCAAATTTTCTATTTACGTTTGTTTTGGTCTCTTCCCCTTTTGCCTCTTTCTTCAACTTTGTCCTCTAATTGCTTGACTGAGTCGTTGTGACTTGGATCCCTTTTGGTTCTTCTTTCAGTTTGGTAAGTAGGGTTTATATGTATTCGCTTGGTTTATGGATTTTTGGGAGTGACAAAGTGTGGTAAAGGTTTTTGTAATAGGAAATTAACAATTGTGAATCTATTGATTAAGTGGGAATCGTGAGTTAAACGCTCCTCCAACGAATTAATTCTCATAGGGAAGTGTTGTTCGTTTAAGGGTGAGTGATTCTGTCAATTTGGTATAGCTGCAGTTGCTGAAATTTTGATTCTTTAGGAAGTTGATGGACTTTAGTTTCGTAAATTGGAGTGTTCATAGGGAATAATTTGTTAAGTTTGTGATGTTTTTAGGTACTGGTTGTCTTGTGGGAGCATTCGTATCAAATCTAGACCAGGTGTGTAACGAGAAACCCGAAAAATAGTGAACAACGAAAGCTAAAATTGGGCACTATCGACGCCACACGGTCGTGTGACAGATCATGTGCCAGACCGTGTGTAACACACGGTCACACGGTCTAGGCTAATTTGGGTCGTGTGGACCACACGTGCATGTGTGTGTCGTGTGCCAAGCTGTGTGGGCCTAAAATTTAGGATTTTCCCTAGGGTCGTACACATCGTCCTGTACGACCGTAGGCCTCCTATAGGGTCAGTATCAGACTAAATACATTATAAGATATGAAATTTAGACTTCTGTTGATACAAATTCTGCTATCTGTGAAAGTAATGGAAACGTCAAATGAGTAATAAATCTGTATATGTATGATAAGTATGTGGTTTGTATTTAATATGTTGTGCATGTAAAGCTATGTCACATTTAATTTTTTCTCTGAATATGTATGATAATTGTTGTACTCTATATCTGCATCTGGGTTGGGTTGTAAATAACATGTGGAGAAAGTGATTTTATAAAAGGCGATAAATCGTCTATTGATCCGGAAGCTCAGCTGCAACTATTCTGTAAAGTGTCTTATGGACACTAAGTGGTGTGTAGGGATGGATGAGTGTTTTATACCCATATGTTGTGTTGGGATGGACAAAGTTGGTGTGTAGCAGCTGGGGGTAGGATTATGTGTTGTATCTGTTATGCCCTGCTATAAATCTGTTTATGATGGATCTGTCTGATATGTATTTTATTGTTTTAAGTTTATCATTATACATTGAGTTTCAAAACTCACTCTCAATTTCACTAATATTTTCAGGTAATCCTTAAACTTAGGTGGATTGGTGTGACAGAAGCTCGGTTTTACTAGTATTTTGATTCTTTAAATTTTAATTTGGATTAAGTGTTTTGTAAAATTTGGATAGTTTGGACATTTTAGGACTGTCTCGATTTTGGATTTTACTTTGGATTTTTGCATGATAATTGATAAAATGATTTACTAAAAATGATTATTTTTCTGCAACCAACTGGTTTCGAGAAAACAAACTCGGTTTTCCAAAATATAATGATCTAAGAATTTCTGCTGCATAGTATTCGATATATTTAGAAAATATAAACAAACAACGCTTTTAATTAAATAATTATGGAAAACACGTTTTCAAATAAAACGAGATTTTAAGTAACAAAAGTTTATGATTTTTTTTCAATAAACAAAAGCCGGATTTACAACTGTTTTACGTAGCATCTTGAAATCTAGCCATAATGTCTAGGTCAGCCTTAGGGTGTTACACATAATCCCGTAAAAGAAATGAATGAGCATTTGATTCAAATACTAATAAGGATTATTATGTCGTCTACAATTCTAATTGGGGAGATGGCTAGTCTTGGCTATTGGAGCAGTTGACTCCACGAGTAGAGACATAGATGTATTCATTGGTAGAATGATACATTGGACTAGACCCAAGATGAACTAATTCTGAATCCGTTTCTGAATTAATTCACTTGTGACGTTCATAGTGTGATTTACCTAAATCTTGAGTTAGTCACTGACCATGCGTATACAACTCATGTGCTTTGATATAAGTGGAGGCTTATGCTCTAAATATGATTGAGCCCATAGCCGGTATGTTGGGTACGTGACTTGTGTCTGCCATGGCTTTACTAGAAACAATGGAATTCATAGCTCAATTAAAGCATTGATGATATCCTATCATAGGCATTATGTGGATTGATAAATATGGAACATGGCCACGAGTTGCTCGTTCTCAAACGAGGAATTTTTTACAATCATTTGTTGATAGTGGTCATATAACCATTAATAAGGCACAATAGTGACAATGAGATAAAATATGATTGTATTGAGTGAACGGATTTAACTAAAAGGAATTAATGATATCATATGAGGGTACCACACACATGATGAGGTCATTGGAAAAAGCAGTTGGATGAATTGCTTTCGTAAAGGGTATACACTAAGGAGTTATCAATCATGGTACTTATTGTGGACTGATTCCATGATTAAGTACTTGTGAATTATCAGAACAATGCTTCAAGACATAATTGCAATCACTATAGCCTAATTGTATATATTCGATTGGTCCCTCCGCTAGCTCAACAAAAGCTTGATCAGACTGCGTTTGAATCAGAAGAAAATTCTACGACTTTGACAATAATTTAATTGAGTCGATTTATTCGATGTGGAATTAAATTAGGTGGTTGCAAGAATTATTCAACTAGAGAATTTGATTAAAGAATTTTATTGAAAAATTAATTTGGAAAATCTAAATGATTTTTGAAAAAATTAATTTTGATCAAGTAAAATTAAATTAATCAAATCAATTAAATTTAATATGATATTTTTGGAAGTTAATTTTCAAGTCAGACAATTGGCCCAATGGGTAATTGAACTTGAAAATTGGGCCTGAGATTGTAAATTGGGCCCGAGAGCCCAAAACTGAGACGAAGATCCAAAAACTTGTCGAACCGAACCCAGTATGTGAAACCTGGCCGACGATCCAACCAGTGGCTACACCGGACTGGTTGGGTCGTCATTGACTCAGATCGAACTGGCTCGGGGTGTTGTAAGGGTGTCGCACTTGCATCATTGGACAGGGCGGTGTCGACGACTGCGATGGCGGCATCCAAGTGGCCAACGACGATTGGTCATCGGTGGTTAAGCAGTGGAAGAGTTACACTCCTATTGGGGCTTTACCAGATAATTTGATTTCAGATTAACTATTCTAAAAATAATATTATTTTAATAGTTTAATATTAAATTTAATACTTATTTTAATATTTTTTATTAATTTAATACTAAAGTGATTATCTTAATATTAAATTTAATTTAATGTTTGTCTTGTAGCTAAACATTCTATTATTTTAATAAGATTTAATATTAAATTTAATCTAATATTTATCTTGATAAATATTATATTAATTTAACATTAAAGTGATTAAGTTTAATCATAGTTGAACTCTCTAAACTCTCCTATATAAAGAGAGTCTTGGGTCATTATTTACACACACGTTAATTCAAGAGAAAGTTGTAGAGAGAAAATTCTCTGAAGAAATTATTCCAGAAAATTACTTGAGATATTTTTCTGATTTACAACTTGACCCAAAAGTTTAGAGAAATTGAAAAATTATGTACTAGTAATTTTTGTGAAAAATTTTCTAATTTGAAGCGAGCCCAAACTCGACAGACGTGAGCTTAAGGATAGTGGAGAAGACTACTCAGTCAAAGCGCTCATCCTAAACAAATTGAAAATGTACAATTTGGGTTAAGTGTTTATTACTTTAAATATCACAACCAAGATCTCATTTTGGAAAAAAAATTTAAGACTCTGGTTTTCCCTAAATTTGTTTTTCGCTAAATTTTCCAAACCCGTTTTTCCAAAAATAATCCCTCATTCTTCATAAATACTTGAGTATATGCTTAACTACTTTCTAGTGTCTTGGTCCTGGATTTGCTTAATATCGACTTATCAACTGTAACAGATGAAAATGTGCAAGTGTACACAATCGTAACAAGTAATAAAGTGATAAGTATATCGAGTTATTGTCTCCACATGCACTATCTTATATGAATCAAGTATCGTGAAATTAATTACTAGAAAATTGATTGGTGATGGGAATAAATTCGAGTGATGGGTTTTAACTAAATTAATCTAACCTAAGTATGTTTAAAGTTAAATAAATGAGGAAGTAAGTATGCAAGTCTTTAAGAAAAATCACAGTAGCATGCATGTGTTAGAATAATTTTCCTTTCTAACTTACAAATATTTAAATACTATTAATGATGTTACGGAAAATTCCATGGCAACTTGGCTATTTATTAAACCTATTTTAATTACGAGTATTTTGGCTTCTCCCGAAGTTCAAATTTTAACCCCTTGTCAGCATATGCCTATCTTTGCCACAACTTCAAGGTTACCTTTTCAGGCATCATCTAAAATTTAACTTAATAAATTATTAAGTATAGCATATGTCTATGTCAACAACTTAGTAAAATTAATAAGTAGAAAAATAGATTATGTGAGGTAATAATAATATTTCTATATTGAACCAGTTTAATCACATTAGTCCTAAGATTATGCAAGGTAATAAGGTTCTCCCGAATTATTGCAAACTTTAACCTAATTCTCTCGAATCTAAATTAAACATGCACCATTTAGATATTGTGTCAATTAATTACAGTCTGAATAGGATTTAATAATTAATTCAGTTGCATCCTTACATTTATAATGTATGAATAACATAGTCATAATTTTATCTGAATGCATAAACAACCGAAGCACATAACACCGTTAACAACATAAATAATCTAAGCCATGAAAATTAAACTATTCTTTCACTGAAGGAATTAAGCAACCATTATTATATTAAAAACATAAACTTTAGTTGTAAACATGTTTCCTTAAAGTAAAATAACAAGAAATTAAAAGAGTAAGGGAAGGAATTACAAAGACGTTTTCGGTGATTCTCCATGGCATAGCTTCCTTGCTCCACTTTTGTGTTCCACCCCTTGTCGTAGAAATCAAGAAAAAATGCTTCCCTAATGGTCGAATAGGCTGCTTCTAAAATCCTTGCACAACTCACTTGAAAATTGGAAAAAGGAAAACAAAGAGACAAGAGAGAGAAAGACGGATGAGTGAGGGATGGTCAAATGAGGGGGTTGTTTTGTAATTTTTAAACAAGTCTAGGGACCCTTAATTAATTAATCCATGGATGGTTGGGCTACTCATAGCTGAATTTGGGTTCTTTTCTCCTTAATGGATGGTTTGACTTCAAAATTAAGTAATAGGCTAGCCTTCTTCCGCGATCCAATTACAAGTTGGTTCAAGTCTGTCCCATGATCCAAAAATTAAATTAAATAAATTTTGATGTCCATAGCTGTCTTTTCTCCTTTTGCACCAAACTACTTCAAATTTAGAAAAAAATATGTAAGTTTACCATATAAATAATTTAAAAATGGAGACTTAATATTAATTTTGTCCATCTTGGTAATTTGTAATAAAATCATAAGATTTCCTGTAGAAATACTCAGAATTTGCTGTAGAGTTATCACACCCCCAAACTTAATTCATTGTTCGTCCCAAGTAATACTAACTTACATTAAAACTCAAAGAACCATTTTTGTAAAAATCCCTTCAAACAAAATCAAATCTTTCCCAGAGTCATGTGTTCAGCAAAATTATGCTTAGAAATAGAAGATTTGGAAGCATACAACTTCAAGACATATATCACTCAATTATTCCAAATATTAATATGCTAACAAAAATATATACTAATTAAATATCTTCCCTTAACAAATGCATGCTAAGTACTTCTCAATCAAATTTTATTTCCTTCGATTAAACTAAACAACAATCATTAAGTTTAATTTGTGCCTTCGTATGTTGAGCTCAGTAATTCCTCTCCACTAATATAGTCGGCATGGTAATCTAAATCAATAGGTCTTTCATAAGGTTGTAATGGGGCTAAGTTTAGGGTATGAAAAGGAGATGGATAATTTTTAGGCTAATACCTTAGACTCAGCTTACCTCAGACCTTCCAATTATAATTATATTCAAGAACACAAATTATGTTGAGTTTGAGTACTTATGCTCATTGTACATCTTTTTCAACAATTGCTCGTTTTTTTAAGCAACCACTATTGCTTTATTTGAGCATACAATTCAACATTTTGAGCATTTTAGTACTTTTCTCTACTCTCGCAAACTTAATCACAAAAAGTATTTTAGATGCACTAAGTCTAAGGTTGGGACAAGTAAGGATAATTATTAAAGAAAGGATGGCTTATCAATATAAGGTTCAAAAAACAATTAGGCTATATAGCTCAAAGTAAGGTTTCAAGGGCTAATTATTATTAGGGTTGGCTTGAAAGGCTCAAACGGCCCAAACAAAAGTTTGCATAAATCATTTTTAAATTACCATGCCTTCTAGGATTTCACCTTAAGGAAATTACTAAGTCAAGTTTAAATACTTAAACTTTCATGCGTACTTAATTTTTCTAAGGAATTAAATTTTCATGGGTTGACTTATACACAATTACCAAGTTTAGCATTTTTGACATAATTAAACTAACATAAAAATAATTGAAACAATAGCATTTTATACAGACTAAAGCTAACATAATTAAGCAAAACTTAAATTTCTGAGCACTATTTTATTTAAACATTACTTGATGGAAAATTTGAATTTTCATCAAAAGTCTGAAAAAAATTATTTCTGGTATGATCCCAGAAAAGGGAGGTGAGTCAGATTTGACTGCTGAAGTATCAAGTCTTTCCTTGACAGATCCAGTCCCAGACATGCACATAACCATTACCACCACTACACCAAAACAGGCTTTTAGCGGCGCTTTTTTAGGCCTTTAGCGGCGCTTTTTAGCGCCGCAGATACTTTTAGCGGCGCTTTGAAAAGCGCCGCAACAGACGCCGCTAATGAATGCGCCACTAACTTTAGCAGCGTTTTTAGAAATCAACACCGCTAAAGGTGTTGGTCTATAGCGGCGCTTCTAGCACAAACGCTGCTGAAGACTAAGACCTTTAGCGGCGCTTTAGTGGAAGCGTCACTAAAGACCCTGATCTTTAGCGGCATTTTTGGGAGAAGCGCCGCTAAAGATCAGGGTCTTTAGCGGCGTTTTTTTCTCAAACGCCGCAATA
This sequence comes from Gossypium raimondii, assembly GCF_025698545.1. Taxonomy (NCBI): domain Eukaryota; kingdom Viridiplantae; phylum Streptophyta; class Magnoliopsida; order Malvales; family Malvaceae; genus Gossypium; species Gossypium raimondii. The sequence goes on along the minus strand of NC_068575.1, from coordinate 16,460,908 downwards.
GACCCTGATCTATAGCGGCGTTTTGACCACAAACGCCATGAAAGAACCTAATCTTTAGTGGCGCTTTCCCCTCAAACGCCGCAATAGACCCTGATCTATAGCAGCGCTTCGACCACAAACGCCACTAAAGAACCTAATCTTTAGCGGCGCTTTCCCCACAAACGCCGCTAAAGACCATGATCTTTAGTGGCGCTTTTTCCACAAACGCCGCTAAAGACCCTTATCTTTAGCGGCACTTTGACCAAAAACGCCACTAAAAGCCAACACCTTTAGTGGCGTTTTTTAACCACTAAAGACCCTTATCTTTAGCGGCACTTTGACCAAAAACGCCACTAAAGGCCAACACCTTTAGTGGCGTTTTTTTTTTAAAAACGCCACTAAATTTGGCAGATTTGTAAAATAAATTTTTTTATATTTTCAGCCCTCCTGTAAAAACAAATCAGAAGAAATCATATTTAAACCAGTCAAAAGTAATAAATCTATATATTAAACAAATAATATAATAAATATCAATAAATAAAATAAAATTCGTATTATTCTTACAAAAATGTTAAAAGTTAAAATGATAATTAAAAGTCAAAATAGAAGTATATTTACACGATAGTCTAAGACGGCGACTGTTGCGACTGCTGAAACATCTTCATCATACTCTGAAGTTGTTGCTGGAGTTCATCAAACTTTTGACGCTGCTCTGCTTCCCTCGCTGCAGCCTCTGCTTCCCTCACTTTAGCCTCTGTTTCCCTCGCTGTAGCCTGTACTTCTCTCACTGCCGCCTCTGCTTCTCTTGCTACCGCATCTGCTTTAAGCTGCTGCTGGAGTTCTTCATACTTTCGTTGAACCTCAGCTTCTCTCGCTGCTGCATCTGCTTTTAGTTGTAGCTGGAGTTCTTCATATCTTTTTTGAACATCAGCTTCTCTCGATGTTGCCTCCGCTTTAAGTTGTGTAATTTGCTCAATTGTTGTCGCTTGCATCTGAGTCATCTAGTCTCTTAACCTCTGAACTTCAGCTTCAGCTCGACTCCCCAAAGGCATATATTGTTGCGAGCTAGATCCAAAATATTGGGATGGGTTAACAAAAGATCCTTGAAATCGAACCCGACCATACCTTTCAGGACCCAAAACTTCAGTGATAATCCGGTTATCAATGTCGTCAATATGAACAGAACTATCACTGGAAGCAATCGCTTCGTACTCCGCCTTTTTATCCTTTAATTTTTCCTAAAAAATAAATCAAATAGTTAGGAACGCAATATATATTAAAAAACCCAATGCAACATAACTTAACAATATTTGCATTACAATAAATGAAATAAATCATTAGAAAATAAACACTATAAATAATTAAAACAAGTGAAATTGTATTAATTAACCAAACGTACCATAATTTTTACAGCTTCAGGAGTCATAGGGTTTCCATCTTTCTTCCTATGTGTAATGTCAAAAAGTTGAAGGCGTCCAACTTTTTGACCGGACGACAGTTCCTACAATACAATAGTAAAAATATTAATGTAAGTAAGTAATAAATATCTGCCAATATTAAAAAATTGAAAATACCTCTGCATGAGCTACACACGCAAAACTTTTCGACCCAAATTGTGTGAGTGAATTTTGTTGTTTTTACTTTTTTTCCAACTTCTTCACGATCCTACATTATGAAATTATTAGTACGTTAATTAGGAAATACTATACACCAAAATAATTACAAAATTTTATAAGTTACACATACCTCTCCTTTCTTCGAAGTCCAAAATCTAACGACCTCTTCCCACTGGTACCTCGGCATTCCAGTAGGACATTTTGTAATCTCTCGTTGAGTGTTGTTTTGTCTTAAAATAGTCTTTCTTTAAAGTGCTCTTATGGTCTCTCCATCTTTTTCTCAATGCCTTCTTTACATAAGCATCGGAGACCTCTAGAGCAAATCTCGCCTACAAAAAACACAACTTAAGAAAGTAAATGTAAACGAAACTTAAACTCAAGTATTATAAATGACATACACGTTTTGTTACCTTAATGTTATCGAGAGCTTGGTTCTTGTTATTCTCGGGCACATTATGCCATGACTCGAAGTTAATTGGCAACATATTTGCATTCCGTGCTAGAATGCCCATGTATCCTACTAAAAGGCGAGCTTCTGATCCAACAGGCTGACCAAAGCTATTACTGGATACTTGGACACGCTCGACTGGATCTAGGTCGTATAAATTGCTCAGTACCGTACGTCCGCGACCTCTCCGCGTCCCACCAGTTTCATCTGAAAAATAAAAGTATTGTAATATACTAAATTTAAAAAAAAACAAACAAGAAGTCAACACACATGTAAATTAAATGTTAAATTACTTTGAACTTCTATAGGTTCCTCAGGTGTAACCGGAACATTCGAAGATCCAATAGCAGTCTGTTGTTCAGTGCTGTTTGTTTCTGCCGAGTTTGGAGTACCTTGAACAATGTGGTGCGATCACACTTTTCTTCTAGGCATTTTATCTGCAATACAAATAAATTAGTTGAAAACTTAGTATACAATTACAACAATAATATCACATATAAAATAGTTGAAATATCATCATTCGTAGATGTAATTAGATAATCGTAAAAGCTTACTACATTATAATTCGTAAATCTCTTCATCCGTATCCTGGCAGACCCATTGAAATTGTGTACTAGTACTAGGGATGTTTTCGTTTAAGTTCTGTTCTGGAAATGGCAAAGTTTGTGTTCTGTCGTCAATGTCATCTCTACTTCCACTGCCCATGTCAAACAAGTCTCTAGGGATGTTACGGAGTACAACGTACCAACCCTCATCAGTTGGGTCTTTTGAGTAAAAAACTTGTTTGACTTGAGAAGAAAATACATACGGCTCATCAATCAATTGTGAAACCAAATTGATCTTGCTTGATTCCACGTGCAGTATTAACATCGGCCCAATCACCTCGAAATAAGACAACTTTCCATTTGCCGTAGTAATCCAACTCAATTATGTCAGTAAGAAGTCCAAAATATTCCACATTTCTCTCCACAGTATTATTGTCCCTGGCACTAGCATAACTTGTAATTGAGGAATTAATAACTATTCCACAATTTTGCGTTCTCCTCAATCTCTCGCGATATTTTGTATGAAATTTGAATCTGTTTATGAGGAACGCACTATATCTTTTAACAACCCGATTTGGACCTTGGGAAAGCCATTTAACTTCGTCGGTGACGTTCTTCCCACTCCAAACCTATTGAATGGAAAGTAAACTGAGTAATTAAAAATGTTTTGAGTAAATATTATTATTTGTCGGTGAAAGCTCCAATTACATACCGTTTGGCTTAACCATTCATGAAAAGATTCTGTAAACAACTTATTGATATCTCGGTGTTGTGTTCTTCGGGAGCGCGAACTAGATCTCAATATTTGTTTGTACTCACTATGTTAAAAATATGTTCAGTTTGTTAGACTATAAACAATATTTATCAAATTTCTAGAACTTACTTGCGTAAAGGTTCCATTGATTCGTGGTGAAACAGAACATATCGATGTGCTTGAACCCACGATAAATCATCTAATCTGCAATTTCAACTTTACCGATTGGTTCTCCAAAACTTTGGAGCAAATAATTATCGGCAAAGTTATGATCCGTGAGTCCAGCTTTTCTATTTGGTCTGTTCAACCTTGTTTCAACATCTTCCAAATATCTTGAAGAAGGTCATACATTCCTTCGCTAAGTAGCCTTCAAAGAATCGATCCTTCGGATAACGCTTGTTGCGGCAATAAGACTTTAATTTGGATAGGAACCTAAACACAGTATACAACATTATCAAAAGTTGTAACTAAAGGCATATAGGTGAATGAAGGAAAATTTTAAAAATTGTAATTAACACCTTTCTATGGGATACATCCATCGATAGAAAACGGGTTCGCCAAGAATTGCTTCATGTGGGAGATGGATTATCAAGTGAACCATAATAGTGAAGAAGGAAGGTGGAAAGATTTTCTCCATGTTGCATAAAGTTAAAGCGGCTCGATCCTGTACCTTCTGAAGTTCTTGAACATCGAAAACTTTGCCACAAATGGCTTTCATTATATTGGATAGTTCAATTATACAAAACGTCACCTTCTTCGAAATACAACATCGTAGAGCAATTGGCAGTAAATCTTGCATCAAGATGTGATAGTCATATGATTTTAGCGAATATAGCCTTCGATCTTTAACACTAACACATCAAGATATATTAGATGCATACGCATCTGGAACATTTAAATCCTTCAACACCATGCAGAACACTTCTTTCTCTGTCTTCGACATTGAGAAAATAGAAGGCGGCAACCGATATTTACCATTCGGAAGTGGATTCGGATGAAGATCAGGTCGAATTCCCATCTCAACTAAATCAAGTCGACTCTGAAGATTGTCTTTTGATTTTCCGTCTACATTCAAAATTGTACGGACAATGTTCTCGCATACATTTTTCTCAATATGCATAACATCAAGATTGTGTCGTAAAAGGTGGTGCTCCCAATAAGGCAACTCAAAAAAAATACTTCTTTTTTTCCACAAGTCCGCCTCATTAGGATCATCCTCTTCATCGGAGTTATCATCAGCTTCATCATTTGATCTTCTATTTCTTTGTGTGTTTGCCGGTTGATTCATCTTCCCATAACTGAAATTCATATCTTCCAACATTAACAAGATTTCAGATCCACTTGTCTACGAAGGAGCTTCTCTGAACTCTTCAGTACCGTCAAATACTAAACTCTGAGATCTAAATCTATGATTTTTCGGTAACCACTGACGATGCCCCATGTAAGAGAACTTCTTCCCATTGTATAATCATTGCGAACATGTTTGTCCAGCACAACAAGGGCACGCATAACGACCCTTGGTACTCCAACCGGATAAATTGGCATAAGCGGGGAAGTCATTAATGGTCCACATCAAAGTCGCACGTAAATTAAAGTTCTCCTTTCTCAAAGACATCGTATGTCTCAACACCACCCATAATTGTTTTAACTCTTCAATAAGTGGTGTAAATAAATGTCGATATCATTCCCGGGCCCTTTCTCTCCAGGGATAATCATAGATAAGATAAGGGAAGATTGCTTCATACAAATCCACGGAGGCAAATTGTAAGGAACAAGCACTACTGGCCATGTACTGTATGCAGTACTCATGATCTTGTAAGGATTAAATCCATCAGATGCTAGGCCAAGCCTCACACTCCTAGGATCACTTGCAAAGCTTGGAAATTTATTGTCAAATGATTTCCAAGCTAAAGAATTTGCCGGATGCCTTAATAGTCCATCATCGGTTCGTCCTTCATGGTGCCACATCATTGACTCCGCTGTCTTCGACGACATGAAAAGCCTTTGAAGCCTTGGTATCAGCGGAAAATACCGCAAAATCTTGACCGGCTTCTTTCTTGGCTGTGCATAATTTTCATCGTTGTTCCCATCTATTGTGTTTCTATTCATCCAACGGGAATCGCCGCATACATGACAGCACTGTTGGTTTCTCCGATCGCCCCAGTACAACATGTAAACATTCGGGCAACTATGGATTTTGTTGTACCCAAGACCTAAGTCTTTTATCATTTTCTTCATATCTTTGAATGACTGAGGGATTTTTGCAAACGGAAACATTTCTCTCAAAAACTCTAACAAAGATTGTCAATGAGTTCCGTGTCCACCTCCCTAACATTTTAACGGAAAAGACGAATGCGAAAGACATTTTGAAAATTTCGATCCTCATATAGTTCTTCGTTCATCTCATTAAGTAGCGTGTAGAACTTTGCCGCTTCTCCATTCGGCTCTTCATGATGTACACTTCTTAGGGTTCGGTAAAAGCATTTCCACCGAGATTACAATCATCGATGGCACAAAGTCGTGGGAACGATGTAAACCATGATTGTGAATATTAAATGCTTCTCGCAACATCCCTTCAATGTCATCCCTCTAATGATGATGGTAAGCAAGACTATCATAAGATACATCCATCCTTGAAGAGGAAGTACTAGGCGGGCATTCTCCATGAAAAAACCATTGTTTATAACCACGAACAAACCCATCAACAATTAGATGCTCGTATACAACTTCACGATAATGCCAGTTTATGTTGACACACTTCTTACACGGGCAAAGAATCATGTTCTCTTGGCTTGCATATTGAAATGCAAAATTTAGAAAAGTTTGTACTCAATTTCGATAACCGTCGCTTACCCTTGACAAATTCATCCAAGACCGGTCCATTTCTTATTTCTTGAAGCCTAATCTTGACAATAAATTGCACGAGTAAGTTATGTATTGTGTAAGCTATGTAAGTTGTGTATTATGTAAGTTATTATTATGCTTTAAGTTATGTAAGTAATGTATTATGTAAGTTGTGTATAATGTTAGTTATCAAAGTTATGTATTATGTGTTTCTATTTAAGTTATGTAAGTTGTGTATTATGTAAGTTGTGTATTATGTAAGTTATTAAAATTGAAATGTAGGATATATATCCATACCATATATGGGGTGATATATTAAAATATAGGTTTTAATATTTAAAATAACATTACAATTATTTTAAAATTATAAAATTCATTTCTAATAAAATTGAAATATAGGTTATATATCCATACCATATATGGGGTGATATATTAAAATATAGGTTTTAATATTTAAAAATAACATTTACAATTATTTTTAAAATTATAAAATTTATTGACAATAAAATTGAAATATAGGTTATATATCCATACCATATAGCTAAATTTTAATATATATATATATATATATATATAAAGTTTAAGTAATGTAATATATTTAAGTAATGTAAGTTATAATTTTTGTAAGTAATATATTTAAGTAATGTAACATATTTTAGTAAGTAATGTAAGTAATGTAATATATACTTTAATTTTAGTAAGTCATGTATTTAAGTAATATATTTAATTCAATTCTAGTAAGTAATGTATTTAAGTAATATATTTAAGTAAATTTTAGTAATTAATATATTTAAGTAATGTAAGTTATAAATTTTAAAATATATATATTAATAATTCATTGACATTCATTGACAATTCAACGACAGTCAATAAATTAATCGATCAATTTATTGAATAATCATAGATTATTAAACATTAACATTCAATCAATTAATCACATATAACGTCGATAATTTATTTATTGACATAAAATCGAAAATCGATAATTTATTCACATTAAACCGAATAAACTAATCGCCCATAATTTATTCAATTACTCAAATATAAAAAGTGATTTAAGAATCATAATCTGAAATTTAATAATTTATGTAATTTTTTTCTTGGGTAAATGATACGTACAAAATAACAAGCATAATTTAAAACTAGCATAACTTGTAATAAGCGGCAAAGTTACACGTAAATTAAATTGACCTAGCAACATATAAAGCAAAGATGATAATTAAAACCGATACCCACAGCTTTAAAACCAAAAATCTTAATTAAAACTCCGTTTTAAAACTAAAAAAAAACCAACTCAATTAAACGATAAAGCTGAAATATAACCAAATCAGAAATTTAAACATTTGGAGGTGTTTTTTTTTAAGAAAACTATCTAGGGAAACATAGAAATAAATACCTCAAATTTCCTCAATTTCGAAGCAAACTTCTGCAAAAAACCCCTAAACCTTATATCCCAAACCCTAATAATCATATATACCCCCTATATATATACCTTCCAAAAAATTCCCTAAATCTTTAATAATCATAAAAAGCAGTTAAAATCGATTAAACAATAATTAATAGTTAAAAATTTTGTATTAAGTAGCAATAAACAATATTATTCTTTATAAAATTTATTTTTATATAAAGTATGGAATTTTAATATTTTATTTTATTGATAAATATTGAATAAATTTCTCTAATTAACAAATTTATTATATTCTTAATTTCTCAAATAGATATATAAATGAAAACAAGAAGGACGAACAACTATATATATACATGGCATTTTTCTTAAATATTGATGAAGTGATAACAAAAGGAATGATAGCGAGTTAGGACGTATACATATGCATATATTTTAATTAATTGAATGAGTTCAATTCAAATTCACAATTTGCGGCGTTTTTATCAAAACGCCGGTAATGTCTACCTTTTGCGGCGTTTTTGCTGAAAACGCCACTAAAAATTTAAATTTTTCTACCCAAACGGCGCCGTTTTGGGAAATTTTAATACATAGTAATGGCGTTTTTTGTTGAAAACGCCGCTAAAGCTCGCATATTTTTTTATATTCAATTATTGAATCTTTCATATAAATTTTACATAAAGAATTATTAAAATTTTAAGTAATATTTAAAAGAATTAGAAAAATTATAATTTTATTTTTTATTTCATTTTTATTTTTGTATTTTATTTTTTCTTATAATTTGGTCCTATCCAAATTAAATAATTACCTATCTATCCATATTAAATATATCAAATGGTTTAGATTAAATATTTTTAAATATAAAAGCATTAATTAATTGTATAAAATTGTATCATTTAACAAATCTCAAATAAACCTTAAATCTTAAATTAACCATTCAATATACATAAAGTCTATCTATTATATATCTCTTAAATAATATAAACTATACTCATAATTTCAATATATTAAATTTATTATTATATCTTTTACAATTATATAAGAACATATTTAATATATAAATAAAAAAACTAATTATTCTAAACCCTAAACCTTAACCCGACCCTTAAAACCCTAAATCCCTAGCTCTTAACCCCTACGTACTCCCTAACTCCTAACCCCTAAACCTTAAATCCCAACCCTTAAACCATAATCCCTAAATCCATATATAATCCCCAAACCTTAAAATAGTAACTCCTAAACGGCCTTAAATATTAAATTAACCATATACCGTAAGCCATATAAACCCTAAAATACTATAATGATAATTAATTAAATATTTTAAAATTAATACTATCTTATCTTTTCAATTATATATGAAATTATTTAATATATAAATTTATAAATATATTTAAAATATAAATTAAAAATTAATCTAAACCCAAAACCCTAACTCAACCCATGAAACCCTAAATCCTAAATTAACCATATATATATATACTCTAAACCATATATATTAAACTCTAAACTATAATGATAATTAAATTAAATATTTTAAAATTAATACTATCGTATCTTTTATAATTATATTTGAAATTAATACTTAAAATTAATACTCTAATTTCATTTGTCCTTTTCATTCATTTTAGTTCTTACTCTTGAGTAGGTACTATTACGTCATTGTTGTGTTCATGTTTGATTAACTAAATATAAAATTATTTTTGGTAATAAAATTATCAATATATAATATTATTTATCACCATATTTGGTGTTTTATATTTACTTTATTTGATTTATTTATTCGAACTATCAATTTAAGTTTTATGATATTTTATTTTACTCATAATTTAATATATTTTTCTAGTAAAGTAGTTTAAATAAACTGTACGTGATTGAAAAATAATAATAAATAGTTAATTAGGATTAGGACTTCTCTTTAATAAAAACATTTTGTATTAAACAATATTATTTGTTATCATTTAAATGTAAATTTGACCAATATATAATAAATACAACAAAATATCAATTTTTCAACTTATAATAAAAAATATAATTGAAACATTACTTGAGAATATATCAAAAATGAGATAATTGAAATGGTATTAGATTTTATTATTACTAGCGGCGCTTTTTAAAAACGCCGCTAAAGGTTATAACAATACTGGCGCTTCTTTAAAACGCCGCTAAAGATTCGAGCATTAGCGCGCTTCTTCAAAACGCCGCTAAAGATGAGCATTAGCGGCGCTTTTCAAAACGCCGCTAAAGATTGAGCATTAGCGGCGCTTTTCAAAACGCCGCTAAAGGTTGAGCATTAGCGGCGTTTATTCAAAAACGTCGCTAAAGGCCCCCAAAAATCAGAAAACGGTGTCGTTTGGCTTAGGCTTTTTGCGGCGCTTTTCAGAAAACGCCGTTAATGCTTATTTTTAGCGGCGTTTTTGGATAAGCGCCGCTAATGCTCTACCTTTAGCGGCGTTTTTTTAAAAGCGCCGCTAATGCTCGATTTTTAGTGGCATTTTTTGTCCAAACGCCGCTAAAAACGCCGCTAAAAGCCTGTTTTGGTGTAGTGCACACTTCTCATTTTTCATGGAAAAATTAAAGTGCTAATTTGTTGAATTTTATTCATAGTTGCAACTTAATATTTATTGAACTAAAAATGTAAAATAGCAGTAGAGAAAAATGAAATAAATGACAACTGAAAATATAAAATAACGACAGATAAAATTTCAAAAAAACTCTCTCATTTTTATTTGGAATCGTCTTTGATCGAGACAGTGTCAAAGGGCCATTTGTCAAACCAACATACTCATCTAAGAAAAAATTATACTATTGTCCCACAAGTTTGCCTAGCATTTGATTAAGGAATGGTAGTGAGAAATGGTCCCTCTGAGTTACTCTATTCAACTTTCCGTCATCCCTACAAATTTGCCTGCTCGTGATTGTCCTTGTTGGAATAAGTTCATCCTTCTCTACAATTGCGATAACCCCTTCTTCGGTACACGTTGAACCGAACTCACCTAAGAGTTATCAAAGATGGAATAAATGATCTCGACTTCTAACCATCAGCACTTGATATTGGATCAATCTCCTCTATCCTTTGATAGACCCATTTCTATTATCTTCTAGCTATAACTTTAAGTCAACTTTGGGTGATCCCCCAATTGACAGGTTGAGTCGCTTGAACTCATGGGATGACGACTCTAATGATTTGATTTGAACTTCTAACATATCATTTAGGGAATTAAGTTCCAATTTTGTAGGAACCAACGAATCTAACTTGGAAACAACAAACAGTTTTTAACCTTATCAGGATATCTTATGGCCGTGAGTACATTAAAGGTCATTTCATCTTGAACTCGCATGGTGAATTCACCTTTATGCACATCGATTAATGTCCTGCCAGGTGCCAAGAAAGGCCTTCCTAGGACGATTGGTACTTCTTTATCTACTTCAAATTTTAAGATAATAAAGTTAGTAGAAAATATAAATTTATCAACACATACCAATACATATTCAATCTTCCTTTTTAGATGTGTTATTGATCTGTCTGCCAATTGAAGTGTAATAGTGGTTGATCTAGCCTCACCAACACCCAATCGTCTAAACACCAACATGGGCATCAAGTCTAGTGATTCTTTCTTGGTTAATATAACCACGTCTCAAATGCCAAATGTACACTTCAATAGAGAGATTTTTCAGTTTCTTATTTGATATTTTAGTCTCAAGCAGTGTGTACATCTTTGGTTTGATAAAATAGAGATTATTTGACATTCATCCATTACAGATAAGATTTCGATTTCTAAATATTGTAATTTCATTATTAAAAGTCACAATCAAGTCGCCTTTATATAAACTTACAATTGAAATTAAGCTTCTTTTGAAACTTTGTACATAGAAAATGAATTTCAAAATACTCTTCCTAAAATTGTCAAAGTATAGATGTATATCTCCCACTGCTTCAACTGTCACAATTGTCCCATTTCCAGCTCACAACGAAAGATTCTTATCTATAAGATCTTTCATCTCTTCGAACCCCTTTGCCTTTGGTGGCTAAGCTTTCCTTCCACTCTCTATAGTTCGTCTTGAGGTGCCCTTTCTTACTGCAAAAGAAGCATTTAGACTTAGATAAATTTTTAAGCATTTTGGTTCTCTTCCTTTCCGCTTGTGGTATCCTAGAGACCTTATTCTTTCCTTTCTTAGCGCGATTTCCCTTCCCTTTTGAGAAAGAAGTGATAGTTATATATGCTTATGCTTTTTGAACCGAATGACCACTATTCAAAATCAACTCATAGGATTGTAACTCCTTCATGAGTTGTGTAAATATCAGATTTTTGTTGCCAATGTTATATGCATCCCAAAAGCTAGCAAAGTCCTTGGATAAACTCTTGAACACCATCTCAATTTGATTGTTTTGGTCCAAATTGGCCTCATTGTCCATGGCCTTAACAATGTATCCCATAAGAGCTAGCTAAACTCCTTTGATTGCATGTTTATATTTTAAGAATTGCTTAATTACTGAATCTTTTAGGTTTGACTCTTGGAACATTTCGGTGTTCCATTAGGCAATATAAATATTACAATTGACACTTGCATTGCTTGTTCATATAAAAACAAATAATTTTATAAAAAAATTTTAAAATGTTGTTTTAATTGCAAGCGAACAACGTCAGTTGTAATATTTATATTGTTCAATGGAACACAAGAGTGTTCCAAGGGTTAAACCTAAAGGAGTCGATGATTAAGCAATTCATAAATTATAAAAATTTAATCAAAAGAGTCTAACTAAATACTCACTAAGTACTAAATTATAGCTGGTCATTCACGAGTTTAATTACACTAATTAATTACCTTAAAAACAATAAAGGATTAAATTGTAAATAAAACAAAATATGAAACTAACAAATACAAAAAAAAAATATGATAATAGATAGTGGTTGGTTGATTTCCATGAGATTGGTTAATCTTCAAATTAGGGATCTAAATCGCTATTAGTTTTAAATTGGTTCAATTTTACCTCTCAGCCTCAACTTTACCAATTTTGACAAATTAGTCTGATTTATCTCTCAACCTCACCAAACTAACTCGAGACTATCAACTTAATGCCTAATAAGATCTCCTCTCGGTCTCACTTATCTTAATTTTCCCTTAGGATCATCAATCATAAGTTTTATAGTCTATTCGATTTAGTTTAATTTTTACGATTTAGTCCCTGAACCCAAAAATCAATTACCCATCATTTCCATCAACCACTCACTTAGGATTTAGCTATTCATATTTATATTTAAACTCATTAACAACAAGGAATCAAGTAGAAACACAATTAACTTAATATAAAAAAAGTTAATAAGTACTCAAGCTTCCTTATAAAAGCTTGAGGAACACAATAATGGTAACAAAAAGGTGAATAAAAAAACCCAAGATGAGATTTTTAATAGAGGAAATGTAACAGAGCCGGATGATATTGAGTTAATGGATTAAATTTCAAATACAAGAAAGTTTGAAGGGCTTAACAAGTAAATAAATCCTAGCTACAGTAATAACTAACTTAACTACCATAAAATGAACTAAGAAAAATAAGAGATGAACAAGAGAATAAACCCTAAGCTATGAAGAATAAGAACTAAACCCTAAAAGATGAAGAGAAAAATGTAAAACTAGATAATGTGAAGTGTGTTTGTTCTCTCAGCCAATTTTGGCCAATTTTAGCATTTTTTCTAACCCAACATTTATGCCTAAAATGTCCCTTAGTGTGTTTTTAATTGGTGTTGAAGTTGGACAAGGTCTTTCCCTGCAATCATTTTTTGTCTCTTCTCGTCAAGGGTACCGTTATACCCATGGTTTGGTATTGTGATACATATGTTAGTATTGACTTGAGGGAATCCTTGGGAGTTGGGTATTGCAATACCCGTAGTTGGTATATCTATACCACTGTGGCTAACCTTGATCGTCTTTAATTCAACAGTATTAGGGGTATCACGACTTTTAGGCTTCGGTATCACGATACCCCCTTCTAGGTGATATTTTCACTCATGTTCTGGTCTCCGATAACTTCCTACAACACTTAATCAACCTTTACGTTTCTTATGGTGCATTTGGCCATTTTGGGTCTCAAAAGCGGCATAAAACTCACTATTTCACTTATTAAGGCAAAAAACTAACACTAAGTAAAAACATGACAAAAATATATAAATTGCTCGAAAACAAGCTCTTTCAGCGTAATGGGAGCCTAATTTGACATATCAAATTACAATAGAACGACAAACGAATATACTACACTTAGGAAACCAGATCCAACATTGAGATCATCTACAAGCAATACATTCTTCAATTGAGGCATGCCAGGAACATTCAAGATGCCTTTACCAAGTATATGACCTTTCTTTCCACACTAAAAGTCACTTTTCCAACAAGATAATCTTCAAAGTCAGTGAGGTATGTCTGGTTACTTGTCATTTTTTGTGAACAACCACTATCAAAATACCAAATTCCATCAAAAGTGGAATTCAATGAACAATGAGAAACTAGCAAACATTTAGCTTCTTTCTTTACCCATGCTCATTTTTGCACTTTTCTAGTTGTAGTGCTAGGGGGAGTAGGCACTGTCTTAGGCACTAAATTCTTCCATCTTAAATCATGTAGCATCTTAAAGAAATGTGCTCTTATATGACCAGGGGCACCATAATATTGTCAAATCACCTATGGGAATGAACATTCTTCTTGGATGACTTGAATAACATTGGTTTAGAACTTTCACCATCTTCTTTTGAACTAGTTTCTTTAACAAAGACTATGGGGCTTTCCATTACAACTTTTCCCTTATCAACAAAGCCTAGACCTCCCCTACCTAAATTTTTTCTTCTTCTTACTAAAATCTCATCAAGCTTGTTGCTACTGATAGTGAACTTTTTTTAGCATAAACTTGGTCTCTCAAGTTTCTTTTTTTTATCTTCATAAGATTATCTAGTTCCTTTAGAAGAAGAGCTTTTTTAGCAATAATTTGTTTAATCAACACAATGTTTTCATCCTTCAATTGATTGTTTTCTTATGATAGCTGAATGTTGATTTCATAGACCTGTCTTCATTTGCCTAATGTCTCTCTATATGTAATCAAAAATTCTTCACCTAAGCTAAGATCCAGATCACTATCAGAATTATCATCATTAATAGCACTAGCAACAAAAGCATCAAAATTGTAATGATCCTCTACTAAGTTTAATCCACTAGATGAGTCCTCATCACTCCAAGATACACATATCCTTTTTAGAGTATTAGCATACTCAAATTGGATATGACCATATCCTTGGCACTCAAAGCATTGCACCTCTTCTTTTTGTCCTTATTAAGTTCCTCATTGATAACTATTCCCTTTGACTTTTGGGGGGGAATATTAGCACTGGCTTCTAACCTATTTCTTGAAACCGTTACTGAAATTCTTAGTAAGTAAAGCTATTTGCTCTTGAAGGTCTTCAATGGTAGCTGGTTGGGGAGTTGGCACTACCTAATTTACTTGAAGGGTAACATTTTTGTCCCCCTTTGCTCTGTTATGTTTAGCATTATCAAAATTGATTTCAAAGGTCTGTAGGGAACCAATGAGTTCATCGATGGCCAACCTTTCAATATCATTGGCCTCCTCAATGGTTGTGACCTTAATGGAAAATATCTTAGGAAGAGACCGTAACACCTTCCTAACCAATTTGCCATTAGAATACTATTCACCTAAGGCAAAAAGCTTGATTCGATAAGTCGCACAACTTAGCATATAATTCTCCAATTGTTTCTAATTCTTGCATCCTTAGGCTCTCAAACCTCGAAGTCAACATTTGCATCTTTAACTGCTTGACAGTGGATGTTCCCTTCATGTGCAATCTCCAAAATATCCCAAGTAGTCTAAGTAATTGTGTATTTTACCATTCTCTTAAACTCTTGCATGCCAACTCCATAAAATATTGCATATCAAGCTTTTGAGTTAGCATTTGTCAACTTCTTTTCCTCAGTGGTCCACTGTGCTTCTAGCTTAACAACCCTTCCACTTTCAATATCCATTTTGGGTGGTTCCCATCTAGTTAACATAGCAAACCATGACCTCTCGCCAATGGACTTAATGTAAGCCTCCATACGAGCTTTCCAATAAGCATAATTGAGCAAATAGGCCCCTCTAAAAAAATCAGAGCAATTGAATTCCTGTCAATTTTGAAAGTGAGCAAGTAAAGACAATTAATCAAGAAGCCAATGTCTTTCTTTAAATTGTACATAATTTTGATTGGTATAAAAACAAATTTAGCCCTTGATGTTTACATATTTGTCAATTTAATTTTTATTCTAAAAAAAATCAACAAATTTAGCCTCAACATTTATACGTTTGTACAAATATTGTGAGTTGAATTTGTTAAATAAAAACAAAATTGAAAGAACCTATAAACTTTTAGAGCTAAATTTATTATTAAACCATTCAAATTTATGTACAATTGATGAAAAATATTAATATCATGATTGATTGCACTTAATTGCACACATTCAAAATTTATAAGGATTAAATTGCTTCGATTTTTTAAAAAGGCTAATTTATTCAATTTTAAAATTGAGAGAGACTAGAGAAATCTTTTATCAAATAAATTTTAGCACTTCGTAATTTTCTTACAAAATAATTTTTAATCATACATGTCCTCGTCGGATTTACAATTTAAAATCAAAGTTAATCAAATTAAGATAATATTCGTGTTTAATCTAATACTTAAAAGAAGTTGTTTCCCATAAATTTAAAATCACAGGTTCAGGCTTGAAGAATTCACAAAGTGTTTTAATTGTTATCGTTAACGTTACGGAAACTAAGAGAAACAAACACTATAATAGAAAATTATTTAAAATTTCTTAAAAGATAATGATGATGATTTGGGTTATATAATATGCAGGCCCCATTAAAATACTTTATTTTCGATTTGATTACCTGCGGTGCTGAGTCACATCTCCATTTTTCCATTTCATGATTCCAACAATTTTTATTTTTATTTTTTATTTTCTAAGGGAAAAAAAATAAGGAACTGTTTGGAGTTTTGACTTTGGATGTACGATCACATAAGATAAAAATATATTCAATGCACGAACCTGTTTAAATCCGAGTGAATCCTTAATCAACAAATATGGGAGTTGGAATTTTGATGGAAGTTGGTAGCAATCTTTTTATAAATACCACCTTTTCCAAGTTTGATTTCCCAAAGAGTCAGCTACATGACATTTTGATTAGTCTCTTCCTTAATCTTTCTGTTTGTGTCTCTTTTCAAGGAGCAGAAGCCATTGGAATTCTGGGTTTTCTGTATGTTCTTCTAACTTATGAACTCTCTTCATTTTCACTTTGCATGATAATCTGTTTGCATTGTGTTCGATATTTCGCTATGCCGTGTTGTCAAAATCCAAGAAAATATTCATGTTGCTTTGATCTTTTTTCTTCTCTTGGAAACCATTCATGTGTACTTGCAAATATTATCACATAGAAAACAACCCTCAAAACTTCAACTACTTATGATTGAATTGCTTTTGCTCAATTCAAGATGTAGTTTCCATTGCATTTTTGGGTTATTTTGAGCTATTTCATAAATGGGTTCTCTGCAATTCTTGGTCCCACTGTTTCAAGTACTCATAACTGAATGTTTTGAGCTGTTCCATATATTGCTTCATGGATTGATGCTTATTCTTTAATTTGCAGGAAATTGGAAGAAAATCAGAATGGCAAGATCAAGAGTTCCCATCTTAATAATGGGAGTTGTGCTTTGGTGTTGCTTGACAACCCCAGCAAAAGCAGAATATATGAAATACAAAGATCCAAAACAACCTATACCTGTTCGAATCCAGGACTTGTTGGATAGGATGACATTAGAGGAAAAAATAGGACAGATGGTCCAAATCGAACGCGAAGTTGCTTCAGCCGAGGTGATGAAGGAGTATTTCATTGGTAAGCAACATCCATCACACTCTTCTTTGACAAATTGTACCAAATTAAGCAATTTTTGAGTAAGGCATACTCAAAAGTAAAAAAGGGTATCTTTTGCTTTGACAGGAAGTGTATTGAGTGGAGGAGGGAGTGTCCCAGCTCCTCAAGCTTCTGCAGAAACTTGGATAAACATGGTCAATGACTTTCAAAGAGGTAGTTTATCAACCCGATTAGGAATTCCGATGATTTATGGGATTGATTCTGTTCATGGGAACAACAATGTTTACAAGGCAACTATTTTTCCTCACAACATTGGTCTAGGTGCAAGCAGGCATGTAGATGCGCTTTAGCTGTTTGGGTTTATTCTTTAATATGGTTCTACATTTCTACATCCTTGCTGAATTATTTTTCTTATAAACCAGGGACCCTGAACTAGTTAAGAAAATTGGGGCTGCAACAGCACTTGAAACCAGGGCAACTGGCATTCCATATGCTTTCGCACCTTGTATAGCGGTAGCTTTCATTTGCCTTTTCCTGTTACATTTTTATCTTTGGGGATGTATGAACTTCTTATGATGGTATATAATGAAGCAAATTTAACTAGTAAACTTTGAACAGGTGTGTAGAGATCCAAGATGGGGTCGATGTTACGAAAGTTACAGTGAAGATCCCCAGATTGTTCAAGACATGACAGACATTATACCTGGATTACAAGGAGACATCCCTACTGACTCTCCTAAGGGAGTTCCATTTGTTGCTGGAAAGTAAGCAGTTTTCACAAACTACACATGTTCAACTCAATTTCACATTTAAGAGATCATCTTATTTTACATAGTTAACTGTATATAACAAGAAGTCATGCCATAAATTATTGTACCTCTATTTTTGAAAGGGAAAAACTAATGTTGTGTAAACTGAATTCTACTTCTTATAAAGAGAAAACAAAAGTAGAAATATAGTCCCCACTTGCATCCACAATACAAAGTTTGAATGCCTCATGTAATTAACTTGGTTGGTCTTACTTCTTATCCACAACATATGTAGGGGGTTCCAAGCATTTATTGCTCTTTAAGAAGGAACCTATAGATACCTATACTTTCTTATTCTAAGCTTTTAATGATAGATTGAAATCATTTAAATAAGAGGTTATTATGTTTTAATGTTGGTGTATTACTTTATTTTTATGTGAAATATCATACTCCAACTTTCTAATTGCAGAATTTATGCAGCCTGTAAAAGTCGAAACCAATTTGTTAAGTTTTTCTCCCTGTGGTATGCAGGAACAATGTAGTGGCTTGTTCTAAGCACTATGTAGGTGATGGTGGAACAACCAAAGGCATAGATGAGAACAACACAGTGATAGACTGGCAAGGTTTGCTCAGCATTCATATGCCAGCTTACTATACTTCAATTATGAAAGGTGTTTCAACAGTCATGATCTCCTATTCAAGCTGGAATGAGATTAAAATGCATACTAATCGTGAGTTAATCACGGGTTTCCTCAAGAACACACTTGGTTTTAAGGTATAACTGTTTCTCATAGCACCAAAAAATAAAAAGTTCGAGTAACATAGGCCCACCAACATCGCTTTTCAAAAGAACCGGGGAGCATAACATAGATTCTGCACATTGTTTCAGGGGTTTGTCATCTCGGATTGGGAAGGTCTTGATAGGATAACATATCCACCACACGCAAACTATTCATATTCAATTCAAGCTGGAATTCATGCGGGCATCGACATGGTTAGAGTTCATTTTTCTTGTGTTTTTAAAGTGTTGGATGTACTTATAATAATAATGTGAACTAATCGCAGGTCATGGTTCCGTACAACTATAAAGAATTCATAGATGGGCTAACCTTCCATGTGAAAAACAATGTCATCCCCATGAGCCGCATTGATGATGCAGTAAGGAGAATTTTGCGAGTTAAGTTTGTAGTGGGACTATTTGAGAACCCACTCGCTGATAATAGCTTGGTTGACCAACTAGGAAGTCAGGTTAGTTTATTAGCTATGTTTAATTGTATGGAACTGGTTATTCTTGGGGATTTGCTGGACCATACAAATCATTGGCCTGGTTTTTCAGCTTTAAAGATTAAGATTATTATAATGTCGTAACTTTTCCGAACCAATCCAACAGGAACATAGAGAGTTGGCTAGGGAAGCAGTGAGAAAATCGCTTGTTTTGCTGAAGAATGGGCAATCTTTGAATCAGCCATTGCTTCCCCTACCTAAGAAGACCTCAAAAATACTAGTTGCAGGTAGCCATGCCGACGATTTGGGTTATCAATGCGGTGGATGGACAATGGAGTGGCAAGGATTTAACGGCAACAACCGTACAATTGGTATTTCTCAGCCCTGTGCCAATATATTCCTAGCGTTTATAAACCTTAAAGCATTAGCCATTACAATGACTCTTGTTACCAACAGGTACAACAATCCTAGCTGCCATCAAGAACACGGTTGATCCAATCACCAATGTCGTATACAAGGAGAATCCCAACGCAGAGTTCGTCAAGTCCAACAACTTCTCCTACGCCATTGTGGTAGTAGGGGAACATCCGTATGCAGAAACAGATGGTGATAGCATGAATTTGACAATTGCAGACCCTGGTCCAACCACGATCAGAAATGTGTGTGGAGCTATGAAATGCGTTGTTATCATAATATCCGGTCGCCCCGTTGTAATCGAACCTTATCTTGCCTCCATAGATGCTCTTGTCGCCGCTTGGTTACCTGGTACCGAGGGACAAGGTGTTGCAGACGTTGTATTTGGTGATTATGGTTTTACAGGCAAGCTTCCTCGTACATGGTTCAAAACGGTCGATCAACTGCCGATGAACGTCGGGGATCCGCATTATGATCCTCTCTATCCATTTGGGTTTGGCATTACTACTGAACCAACTACAAGGCAAAGCGATGACAATCCATTCTTAAGTATTTCATCTTATTTCAATTAATTTTCATTTGTTATACAACTAGCTTTGAATTTCAGTAATTCTTTATATATGTTTATATATATATAGTAAGATATTTTATAGGAAAAAAAATGTAAAGTCTCAATACTATTAGTAAAGTCAGATTTTCAACATTTGATATGTATTATTAATTAAAAATATTTTCCTTCCATTTATTCTTTAGTATGATTAAAAAATTTATAAGTACAAAATATCTTTAAAAAATTAATTCCTTATATTAAATTCGCATTAAATTGAGTTCATGTCCTTAACAAAAAAAAAATCAATTAAGTCGTTCGTTAACAGCTTTTTGTCTTTAACCATATTAACCATTAAAATCAATTGACGGACTAATCAAATAGTGACACATGGTAGTTTATAGTTTAATCTTATAGTTTCTCATTAAAAATATATAAAAATCATTAAAATGATTAAAAATCATAAAAATATTAAAATTTATATAATATTATAAAATTATAAAACTTATCAATATTATAAAAGTTATAACAAATTATAATTTTTATAAAATTAATAAACATATTTAAAATAGTTAAAATTTTATAATAAACTATAAAAATCTTAAATAATTACAAATAATAGAAAAAAGCCATTTAAAATTCCTAAAATCATAACGAACACATGAGATTTGACCAATCGCTAGATAATGAGAATAGTCATTAAATCGTTAGAGTCTTTTTCATATTAATAAAATATTTTAATCTTCCACAAATAAATCGATAATTGTGGAACCCTCCTTTTATTAATAAAATTATTATTATTTTTAAAAAATTATCTCTAAATTTTTAGGTATAGTAGTTTGTATACTGAAAAATTGAAAATTGTTAGCTAAGTATTGTATGATATAGAAAGTGTTTTCGGTATAATTAGATCCTACCAAACCAAAATTTCGTTACTTAATAATTGTAAGCATTAGCATATATCAAGATGAAATATTTTAATCAAAGTTTTAAAACTAAACTAATGACCAAACTGGTTAGGTCCCTAGTTCACTGATTCGATCAGTTTGATTAGTCCATCCAATTCAATTAAAAAATTTATTAATTTTTAAAAAAATAAAATATTAAAAAAATCCTATTCAACAGGTCTGTATCAATTTCTGAGTCAATCAATCAAATAGCTTTTTCCAAATTAATACCATTACCAATTCTTGATCCAACTGGTCAAATCGATTAATCCGGTCCTATTCAAATAACATTGATTTTAATGACTATTTCTTTTATCCAATTATTGGTCTAATGTCGTGTTTATTTTGATTTTAGGGTTTAATTTCCAAAATGAGGATCTAATAAATATTTTTTTATGATTTTTATATATTTTTAATATCTTATAATTTTATTCAAAAATATATTTTTATTTATAATTTATTAGAACTTATTATGATTTTTATAAGTTTTATAAGTAATGATAATTTTATAATTTGTATGATAATTTATTATAACTTTTTAGAATTTTTATAAGCTTTTATAATATTTATAAGTTTTGATGAATTCTTTATAAGTTTTAAATTTTTAAATATGTTTTAATTTTATTATTGTTATAATTATTTTTATAATTTATTAGAATTTTATAATGTTTATAAGTTTTATGAATTTTTTATAATTTTATAAGTTTATATAAATTTTAATATTTTATGTACTTTATAATTTTTATGAAAATATAAGATTAAACCAAAAGATGCCTCGCATCACCGTTTAATTGGTCTCTTAATTGATTTAAACGATCAATGTGATCAAAGACGAATATTGGTAGCAAAGGAACTTAAGTGATTTTTTTATTAACAACAAAGGCTCAATTGAGTACAAATTTAATTTAAGCTCTATTAAATTTTTTTTTTTTGTTATGGACCTTTTTATACATGTGAGCTATTAAAAAAAAAGACTAATTAGTAATTGGATGTAATGGTAAGGTACATTGTACTCCCAATGAAAGGATCGAGGTTCAAACTTTGAAAATGATATTATTGAGAGGGGCAACTACAAACTATAAAACGAACATAAATATAAATATACACGTTAAATTTACGTCATTCTTATTTTGTCTTTGTCTCTCCTTTCACTTTTCTAGAATCCTCTTATCAATTCTTTTTATTTTTGATTTTTTTTCTAACCTAAATTCAATCAACATTTGCGTAATATTTGGTATCCCAATTGCAAATTTCAACAAACCAAAAACGTTGCAAATGGATAAGAAAAATTGTAAATCCATACTATATATTAAAATTAAAAATGAAACTTTGGTTGGATTGATGTTACCAATAATCGGATTCCAACTTAATTACTAGATTACTAAAAGGTTTTGAGAGGGTGGTAGGGAGGACTTTAGAGTTAAAGAGAAAAAGGAAAAAGAAAAGACATCTTCATCCAAGTCGGCCATAAAGTCCTTAAAATGAGTTTACATGTAACGTATTTCAAAAGGAATACATTTTAAGAAATTCAATTGTTGTTTCCATTGGATATTTTCATTGCACCAACTTTTGTCACAATTGGAATCTCAAGAAGGTAAAATTTTATAATTTATATTGGATTTTTGTTGGGATTCTCAGCTTGGATTTTTCTCTGTTCTTCTTTTTTAAAATAAATAAGGGTCATTGTCGAGTTATTCTTTTTTTAATTTTCTATTTAGAATAAAATGAATAAAATTAAATTCAATATTTTCAAGTTACGAATAACACATGATTAAATGATATCGTTTTTGTTAACAAGCATCGTGAGGGTATTAATATCTTCCTCACACGTAGCTGAACTCTTGATCCCAAATTTCCTTTTTGTAGACCAAAAAGTTATCTTTTTAATCAATTTTAATTAGAATATTTTAAAATTTTATTAGAAAGATATGTTTTAGGTGACCAATCACACCCACTAAATTAAATGACCAAATATAGAATTAAATCATAGACTGATATTGGTTTATGATCTGATTTAGAAATCTGTTATGTAATGCTAATGCAAAAAATCGTAACTAATTTAGTGATAAACAAATTAATTGAAGTTCGTAAAAAAAAAGGTAAGAAAATAAATGATTGCTTATCTACCACATCATCTCTTTAACTGGAGAATCCGTGTTATTCGCTTGTTCTTTTACACGATTTAAAGCAACTACGAAACTCAGGATGTAAGACATATATAAATAAAAATTCTTGTTTTGTTTTCCAAACTACCCTGCTTTCCTTTTCAACATTATAATCCTTCTCTCTTTTCCAAACCACCATTTTCTGTATCTTCGTTTGTAGGCACTACCACACCATTATTGTATTTCTGGGATTTTCCTGTATGTTCCAGTTCTACCTTTCTTTTTCTTTTCTTGCATAATGTATGTATGAAGCTGATAAGTGCAATATCCATGGTGACATGCAAAACAAGCTTAGGATGTTTTTTTTATTGGTGAATTTTGGTTTTAAATTTTAGGGTGTTTTAGAAGTCTGAGTCTTTGTGGTGCATGTTTGGAGTCCTTTCTTTCTATTTGATCTTTTGATAAAGTAGTTATGGAGTATGATATGGATATTTGGATACTTTTCTTCAATCTTTTCTTTGTTTCTCCTTTTCAATAATCTTAGGTTTACTTAATAATTTATTTCAGAATATGTCATATGAATAACATAGATTGTCATAATATAGATTTTACCCTGAAACTGGGATTGTTAATTTTCTTGTTTCAATTTTGAAGGAAAATCATTGAAAGAGTAGAATGGAAAGACCAAGAATTGTTGGCATCCTTTTGATGGGAATCCTGGTTTGGTGCTGCATGGCAACTTCAGCAAATGCAGATACAAAAATGATCTATAAAGATTCAAACCAGCCGTATAATGTTAGAATCAAAGACTTGATGGGAAGGATGACATTAGAGGAAAAAATTGGACAAATGATCCAGATTGAGCGCAACGTTAGTTCACCTGAGGTCATGAGAAAGTATTTCATCGGTAAGCCTATCATCAATTTACTTTCATAATGTAATGATATTGCCCATGGACACCTCTAGACTCAAAGGGCGAATGAATTTGCATTTGGCAGGTAGTTTGTTGAGTGGAGGAGGGAGTGAGCCAACTCCACAAGCTTCACCGAAGGATTGGATCGACATGGTCAATGAATTTCAAAAGGGCTCATTATCATCCAGATTAGGAATTCCAATGATTTATGGGATTGATGCTGTTCATGGCCATAACAATGTCTACAAGGCAACCATTTTTCCTCACAACATTGGTCTCGGTGCTACCAGGCAAGTTTGAATACTTTCGCTAGCCATCACCTTATCAGAAATCGGAGGAAGTTCTCATTAATTTTGAACCAGGGATCCTGAACTAGTTAATAGGATTGGAGTTGTAACAGCTCTTGAAGTCAGAGCCACAGGCATTCACTATGTTTTTGCACCTTGTATTGCGGTAAACATTCCCGAACCACGTTAAATATTATCTCTTGTTTATGATTGGAACTTTTTAAGTGAATTGCATTATATATGGAGCAGGTATGTAGAGATCCGAGATGGGGTCGATGTTATGAAAGTTACAGTGAAGATCCCAAGATTGTTCAAGACATGACTGAGATTATACCAGGATTACAAGGACAAATCCCTTCTAGTTATCCCAAGGGTGTTCCATTTGTGGGTGGAATGTAAGCAAGTTATTATAAACAAGAACAACACATAATTGAGGCATGTTTAAGTAATATGAAAAGGTAAATTCATCTGTGCTTTGGTATCCAGGGAAAGTGTTGCAGCTTGTGCCAAGCACTATATAGGTGATGGTGGAACAACCAAAGGTATCAATGAAAACAACACAGTGATTGACAATAAAGGTTTGCTTAGCATTCATATGCCAGGCTACGTCAGTTCAATTAGAAAAGGTGTTGCAACAGTCATGATCTCCTATTCGAGCTTGAATGGAGTTAAGATGCATGCTAATTATGAGATGGTCACCAACTTCCTTAAAAAAAACCTTCGTTTCAAGGTACCAAAGCCTCTAATTTTACAACAATAAAAAGAAATCTTCTTATGCATGTATGTTGGGACATTGTTTCAGGGCTTTGTCATCTCAGATTGGGAGGGTATTGATAGAATCACTTCTCCACCCCATGCTAACTATACATATTCTATTGAAGCTTCAGTAAACGCTGGCCTTGACATGGTTAGTTTGTTAAGCAGTTTCATCCTTTTTTTTTCCCCTTTAAATGCTAATGGTCATTGTTTTTTAATCCTTCAGATTATGCTTCCATACAACTACACAGAATTTATTGATGGACTAACCTACCTGGTGAAGAATAATTTTGTTCCCATGAGCCGCATTGATGATGCAGTGAAGAGAATTTTGCTAGTTAAGTTCACGATGGGTCTGTTTGAGAACCCACTAGCAGATGAAAAGATCGTTGAGCAACTTGGATGTGAGGTTAGCCAACTAGCTTGGTTGCTTTCGATTACCAAGATGATTATAGTTTCCTGATTTTGCCTTACCAATTCAACAGGCACACAGAGAATTGGCTAGGGAAGCAGTGAGAAAATCACTTGTGTTGCTAAAGAATGGAAAATCTGCAGATGCTCCATTACTTCCCTTGCCTAAGAAGGCATCAAATATACTAGTGGCTGGTAGCCATGCTGACAATCTGGGTTACCAATGTGGTGGATGGACAATTAAGTGGATGGGATTTAGTGGAAACAACCTCACAACCGGTAATAAAATACTTTCATATTTATCCACTTGTTTCAATTTCCTGAAGAATCCTTAAGAATCTATGCAACTGACCTTTCCATAAACAGGTACTACAATCCTCACAGCCATCAAAAACACAGTTGAACCGACTACTAAAGTTGTATACAATGAAAACCCTGATGCTGAGTTTGTCAAATCCGGTGGTTTCTCATATGCAATTGTTGTAGTAGGGGAGCATCCATATGCAGAGACAAAAGGAGACAACTTAAACTTGACAATTCCTGAACCAGGGCCAAGCACAATCACAAATGTATGTGGAACTGTGAAATGCGTTGTGGTTGTAGTTTCCGGTCGTCCTGTTGTGATCCAACCTTATGTTGCCTCCATTGAAGCTCTTGTCGCTGCGTGGCTGCCAGGAAGCGAGGGTCAAGGAGTTGCTGATGTGTTGTTTGGTGATTTTGGCTTTACTGGCAAGCTTTCATTCACCTGGTTCAAGACTGTTGATCAGTTGCCAATGCATGTTGGAGATCCACATTATGATCCCCTCTTCCCATTAGGATTTGGCCTCACCACTCAACCAGCCAAAGCACAGTAGCCAATCTTTTCTATAAGTTACATCTACTTTCAAGTAGTTTGAAGCCATTTACAAACTACATTTATATTTTTTTCTATCCTAGTTTTGAATTTTTTTTATCTTATTTCTATATTATATGTAATTATTTATCTTTATCTTTAACTTTATAAGTAGAGGTTTTTGTTAATAAATCAAGTGGAGAGATTTCTTAAGCCTCCCATTACTTCAATACAAGAGTCCAACTATAGCATCTACTATTAGTAAAACTGAATATTGAAAAATAAATCTCATCAACTTTTCTTCTAAAGCTGCTTCAAATGATCACCTTCACATCAACAATTTCCATCTGTTCTCATCTATTCTAACACGAACTATTCATTATTATCATATTCTTCCAATTCTAAAGTTCCACAAATATTATACTGTAACTTCTAGCTGTCATCTTTGTGATACCCAATTGTTGCCCGGGGCCCAAAATCATTTGTACAGCCCAATAAACCAAATACATGCGGCCCAAAATAGCCCAATTTCATTCATTCAAGCCCAAATCTAGCCTAACCCAATTAACCTAATCCTAAGATGATCCTAAGAACCCTAATTTGCCCTGCGCCGTACATGCTCTCCACGTCGCAGTAACTTCCAGCGCCGCGCACGCCCCACGTCGTGGTAGTCCCGCACTTCGCGTGCTCTCCGCTCACACACGCACGCTCCTGCAAATCACGAACAACATCAGTTTGTATATACACACGAAATTTGTAAAAAAGGGTTCGGCTATAAAATGGCCAATCATTCTTTGTAACGGGGTTAGCAAATTTTGTACTGGAAAAAAACTGAAAAAGAAAATACAAGAAAAATAGAAGCAAGGATTTTGAAGGTGACAGATTTTATTTGTCTTTTCCTCTGTTCATTTTACTGTTTTTACTTTATTTTGTTTTTCTTTTGTTATCCTAAAACAAAAATAAATAAAGAGAAGAGGGAAAGGAGGACTTACCGTCGTCGGGCGCCCTCGTTCGTCGTTATCTGGTCGGAGTTGGGAGAACGGCAGAGAAAGGAAGGCTGAGGCACAAACAGTTGAAATGGCAGAGGAGTGGTGTTTTAGGGTTCCAAGTTTGGGCTTATATATGTCGTTAAACGACGTCGTTTGGGGCCTGTTTCAGTGGCCCCAAAACGGCGCCGTATTGCCTATGCCCGTGTGCGACCCGATCCGACCCGGGGAGGATCCGCTCATTTTTCTCAAATGGATAATTTGCGCAATTGATCCCTTTTGTTTTACAGTGCTTTAAAATTGTTTTTTATTTCTTTTAAATTAAGCAAAATATTTTATTACTGTTTCAATTTGGTTAGTGTTGCTGCGCAGCGTTTTGGAAGATGGGATTAATTTCCATTTTGATCCTCCTCATGTTGCGCGCAATTTAATTTAGTCCTTTTGAGTGTTTTAGATCTTTAAATTCAGCCTTTCAATTCTGTTTATTTTACAGTTTGATCCTTAATTGGTAGCTTTAGGTTTACTTTAGTTTTTTTTTTTTATATTACCGATATTGTTATTGCATTATTATTTTTATAATGTTATTTATTATTATTACATATATTTATGCACATATGTATCTTATTATATATATATATATATATATATTTTATTAACATATATACATATTTTTATTTTATTGTTATTATATTTATGCATATACACGCATATGTTTTATTATAATATATATGTATATATTTTAAATGTTCTTTAAATGAATACACATACATATTCTATTATTATTTTATTTTCTTAGGCTTTACATACATATACATACATACGTATATACATTATTATTTTATAATATTTATACATTTTCATATTTTTATAATCCTATATATATATATATATATTTCTTTTATAATATGCATATTTATACATTATTCAAATTATTATAAATATATTTTTCAAATGTTTTTATGTATATATTTTCATATTTTCATAATTTACTAATATATTATACTTTTACTTTTATTTTTTGTAAATGTATGAATATACTTTATATGTATTTTATTATTGTTTTTCATGACTTTTGAATTCATATATATATATATATATATGCACTAACATTTTGTAATACTTATGCATTTTCTTATTTCATATTCATACACATACTTGCAAAATTCACTTATATATCATTTATATATGTATTATATACATGTATAATTTAAATTAAAATATTTGTTTCATATTGCATTGTTTTTTAACACATTTTTAATTACATTTTGATTTTGTCAAAACATTAAAATCATTTTTTATGATTCAAAGGTTCTCAAAATAAAAAAACGATATTCAAAGTTAGGGATTTTCGAGGAAAATTGAGCCCAACGTATTGGGTTCCGATTTTCTTTGTTAATTCTAAATAA
The DNA here is from genome assembly GCF_025698545.1 of Gossypium raimondii. Taxonomy (NCBI): domain Eukaryota; kingdom Viridiplantae; phylum Streptophyta; class Magnoliopsida; order Malvales; family Malvaceae; genus Gossypium; species Gossypium raimondii. The sequence goes on along the minus strand of NC_068575.1, from coordinate 16,431,839 downwards.
CCGAGAATATTCGTTATTTAAAATTTATAAACAAAAATTATTTTCGAGAATTCAATATGTTATGTCTTAACGCATTGGGCATGACATATAGCTTCCTCGAAATGAAGATTTTCTTTAAAAAATTTAAAAAGCGATATTTAAAGTTCGGGAGTTTTGAGAAATTATACCCTAACGTATTGGGTCTCGATTTCTTTATCTAACTTGAACATTTGATTATCCGTTTCAGATTTCAACATTTGAGTTTAACCAAATCTTTTTAATTTTCGACATCAAGACATTAAATAATCAAATTCGGTACCGATTTTGGGCGTTACGAGGGTGCTAACCCTTCCTCGTGCGTAACCGACTCCTAAACCTATTTTCTCAAATTTCATAGACCAGATTTATCGGTGGCGACTCCAGTTTTATTTGTCGATAACTAAATTTTTGTTTTCAAAAAAATAGTTTATCAGTGATGGATATATGAACTCCTTGGGGAATCTAACATCTACGAGAGCATTGGATATATTATTATAAAGCAATACTGAAAATGTAAAACATACCAGTACATTGTGCTATGCCATCATCAGTCCATGTCTGCAATTACAGAGCAACTTCGCTGGTCTTGTTCTCAGCTTCTTTAATCTGCCTCAGGATTTCAGATTTTTTCTCAAGTTGGGCATCTAATATGGTATTAATTTTCTCAAACTGCTGCTTTAGCTTATTAAGATCTTAGCTTTTGTTCTTCCTCTCAAATTTTCTTTTCTTTTCTCACATTCATTGTATTTATCTTCGTCTTTCTTTTTGCCTTCCTTTGCTTTACCCTTTTGCTTCCCTTCCTCTACTTTACCTTCTGATTCTTTCCTGATATTTTCTATTGCTATTTCCCTGGAGGCTATGCCACTCATGCTTCACAACATTTTTTCCGGCTTCCTCTTTTTCTCCTCATCATCTGTTTCTTTTCTCTTCTTCTTCTCTTCTTTTTCTCTATCCTTGTGCTTTGCATCTTTATTATTTTTTGTCTTTCTTCTTATCCTTTGCTATCCTCTTTTTACCTTCTGATTCTTATCCTCTGTTTCTCATTCCGTAAATTCTGTTATATTTTCTTTGTTTTTGTTGCTTTGTAATTAAACGAGGGCGTTTTGGCTACGGGTATGTTATAACCGTTTAATGAGACGGCGTGTTTCATACCTCCAGTTGGCCATAACGGCCTCTAACTGAAAATCAAACTCTCTCTCTCTCCTCCCTCCCTCGTGTTTATCAGCAGAGGGAAGGGAATGGTTATGCAAACAATTATGGAATGAAAATTGCTTCTTTTTTCTTCCTCCTCATTCTCTGCCTTCTTCTTTCTCATTTTCTTTTTTATTTTTGGAATTCATCCTTAACAAAGGTATCAGAGCTTGGCGGTTCTCATAGCCGGTGAAGGGATTTCCACTCGCTTGCAAAAGGAGGTGACCTATCTTCAGTAGGAGATGACCAAATTGCAAACTAAGGTCTCCCGGTGGGATACTCATTTGGAGGAACGATTCAAGGGTTTTTAGGAGGATTTGAGGGGTGAGTTCAAGTCAGACCTTTAGGAGTTGTTTGAATAGTACTTGGGAAAGTTGACTGGTTCTTCAGGAGCTGGACCATCAATAGACAAAGGAAAAGGCGTATTGGAAGGGCCTCCACCATGTTTTCCCCCTAGGGAGTCATTGCCAACCCCTCATCGAGTGAGATTGGAATTTTGACCTCCTCAGCGCCAAGGTAGTATGGATGGATATTGTTTCACGATCCCACAAGCTGGAGTGCCCCCGGTTTGATGGCACTGACTTTCGAGGCTGGTGGCCCAAGTTAAAGCAGCACTTCGAGACTAAAAGAGTCGCAGTCAATTTAAAATGCAATTCTTCCTTCTCATGATTTGGCTCTACATCCTTCGCCTTGACTTTGAAATGCAATTCTTCCGTCTTCACCTTTCTTTCTCCATTGATTATCAATTCAGATGTATCTTGCGACTGTGAACCCTTTCCCACAAACTCAAACTTGAATGTAAAGCCTTCCTGAGTTTTCTGCAAATTCCTTGAAAGAAATGTGACGTGTGAATAAACAAGGACAAAATACAACCGTAAATGACGATGGAGTATAGGATTCATTAAAGAACACAGCAAGATGGTTGGTATCTTACAACTGCCGGCGTTACACATGATATCAATTCTAACACAGAATTTGTGATGGTAGCAGCAAATTGTTTCAATTTTCTAACACACAAAAACCCCGGAAATCCGTACTAATTCGATTCAACTGGAAAAAGTAACCTTACATTTCAAGCAATACAATAAAAGGACAAAAATGGTACTATAAAATGTGTTCATGACAAATCAATATAAGATTATTTTCAAACCATTATAATTTTCGTACTTCCAAGAATAAGGCTACTATGGACTGGAGACATATAAGTGCTTATAAGAAATGGACTTTAGATACCAGTAATATTTGTGAAACCCGGTGCGACATTGTGACCTTGCACCACTAGTAACACCATAAACAATGCTGCGATCAGATGCAGCCAACCCAGCCCCTCTCCGACCATCATGACAACTGCCACAACCAAGGACAAGCCATTACAACCTAATGTCACTGCCTCAAAATTGACCGAGCCACAATTGAGTCGACCTATGTAGTCCTTAGTACTCAAGCATGTTATTGTCATTTAGATATTCACCCAAATTATACACTAGACAGTCCAAATCATTTTCAGTATATTCATAAACATGAAATCTCTATTTATGAACCTGTAAGAATATTCAAATTATCTACAACAAGAAAACCAGCTTATGATGATGATTTAAAAGGAAAGAAACATATGCTTCCTGAAATGACCAAATGGATCATCCTCCTGAAATCTAAGCTATTATTATACAAATCAAGAAATACCCAGATTCTGTTTCCCATCAAAAATTCAAAAAAAGAAATCAAAACAACAAGCAATCAATAAAAATGAAAGCTTCATCTCAGCAAGCTGCCAAAAAAGAAAAAGAAAGATCTTGAAAAACCCAAAACCAAAACAAAAAAAAAGAAATGTAGAGATGTAGAGATGTATGTATGTACCTTGAATTTGCTAAGACAAAAGAGGAGTAGAAAGTTGTGGATGTGTTTAGAACACCTCCACTGGGGTGTTACTTTCAATCTCACTGCCATCTCAAGTTTTAACTGGAAGTTAGAGGTCCAGCGCATAGACTGGAACCCCAACAAAAGAATAATTGCTCCTTTAACCCCCTTCATATTTATTTTCCTTTTGAAGAATCTCTATTTTTTTAATATATATAAATTTAATTATTACTTAATATAACATAATTTTAATATATATATAGATATTATTTAGTATACATCTATTACGATTTTTTTCCTAATAATTTGATTTCTAATATAAGATAATTGTAATTATTGTTTAATACAGCATAGTTTTTAATATATATTATAATTTAATATAAATATCATTTTAATAATTTTTAATTATAATTTAACACAAATAAATTGAAAAAATGAAAGAGGGTTCATAAGTTAGAACATACAGAAAAGACTCAAAATTTCAATGGCTTCTGCTCCTTGAAAAGATACGAACAGAAAAATTAGCAGAACAAAGAATGCGATGACAGTTGTTACTAACAATCCTGATTATTTTTGTATACTAAAGGTCTCCTTTACATTATTTAAATCTCAAAGAGTCCAACACTGCTATTTGACATACTGCAAACTTAACCCTCATATTCACAAGTTTATGTCTATTTGACTCTCATTTAATGGGAGTTTGCAAGTGGCTACTTGACATGCTCTAGTTCAGTTTTAAAAGAGACATAATTCAATAAAGGCTCCAGGATCAACTTTTCTTCCAAGGATACATAAAATGATCATCTCCATATCAACAGTTCCATCAATGCTAACTGGAACGATTCATTATTATAAGATTCTTACAATTCCAAAGTCAAAAATTTTCACGCTGTAAATTTCTAGCTGTCATTTTCATATCAGAGTGATGGATATATGAACCTTTGGGAGAATCTATATTATCCATGTAAACATTATACATACTATTACAAAGAAAAAATGAGTGTGTAAAACATACTAGTACATAGTGCTATACCACAGTCGGTCCATGTATGCAATTACACAGCATCTTCATTGGTCTTGTTCTCAGCTTCATTAATCTGCCTTAGGATGTCTGCCTTTTTCTCAAGTAGGGCATTTATTTTGCTATTAATTTTCTCTAACCTCTGTTTCAGCTTACTAATATCTTTGCTTTTGTCCTTCCCCTCAAATTTTCTCTTCTTCTCACATTTATTGTTATCATCTTTCTCTTCTTTTGCTTTACCCTTTTGCTTCTCTTGGTCTCCTTCACCTTCTGGTTCTTTCCCAGTATCTTCTATTACAATTTCCCTGGAGGTTATGCCACTGTCACCCTTCACAACATTCTTTTCCACTTTGACTTTCTTCTTTTCCTCCTCGTCGATTTCTTTCTCTTCATCCTTGTACTTAGTATCTTTATCCTCTTCATCTTTCTTCTTCTCCTTCTTCTCTTCTTTCTCTTCACCTTCTACCTCATCCTTCTTCATTTCTTTCTTCTTCTCCTTTGCCTCTTTGTCTCTCTTCTTTTCTTTCTTTCCCTCTTCTAATTCTTCATCTTCTTCTACCTCATCCTTCTTTTTTTCTTTCTTCTTCTCCTTTGCCTCTTTGTCTTTCTTCTTTTCTTTATTTCCCTCTTCTAATTCTTCAGCTTCTTCTACCTCATCCTTCTTCTTCTTTTCTTTCTTCTTCTCCTTCGCCTCTTTGTCTTTCTTCTTTTCTTTATTTCCCTCTTCTAATTCTTCAGCTTCTTCTACCTCATCCTTCTTCTTCTTTTCTTTCTTCTTCTCCTTCGCCTCTTTGTCTTTCTTCTTTTCTTTCTTTCCCTCTTCTAATTCTTCATCTTCATCTACCTCATCCTTCTTCTTCTTTTCTTTCTTCTTCTCCTTTGCCTCTTTGTCTTTCTTCTTTTCTTTCTTTCCCTCTTCTAATTCTTCATCTTCATCTACCTCATCCTTCTTCTTCTTTTCTTTCTTCTTCTCCTTCGCCTCTTTGTCTTTCTTCTTTTCTTTCTTTCCCTCTTCTAATTCTTCATCTTCTTCTACCTCATCCTTCTTCTTTTTTTCTTTCTTATTCTCCTTCGCCTCTTTGTCTTTCTTCTTTTCTTTCTTTCCCCCTTCTAATTCTTCAGCTTCTTCTACCTCATCCTTCTTCTTCTTTTCTTTCTTCTTCTCCTTTGCCTCTTTGTCTTTCTTCTTTTCTTTCTTTCCCTCTTCTAATTCTTCTTCATCTTCTTCTATCTCATCCTTCTTCTTCTTCTCTTTTGCCTCTTTGTCCTTCTTCTTTTCTTTCTTTCCCTCTTCTAATTCTTCATCTTCATCTTCTACCTCATCCTTCTTCTTCTTTTCTTTCTTTCCCTCTTCTATTTCTTCATCTTCTTCTACTTTATCCTTCTTCTTTTCTTTCTTCTTCTCCTTTGCCTTCTTGTCTTTCTTCTTCTCTGTCTCTGTCACTTTCTCCTCTTCCTCTTCCTCTTCATCTTTCAGCTTCTTTTCTTTCTTTTTCTCCTTATACTTCTCGTTTTTCTTCTCTCTAGTCTTTTCATCTTCATCTAACTCATGATCCTTATCCTTGTGCTTCTTGTCTTTACTTTTCTCCTTCTCCTTGTCTTTCTTCTTCTGTTTCTTCTCATCTTTCTCTTCATCTTCTTCTCCCTCAACCTCTTTCTCCTTATGCTTCTTTCCTTTTTTCTTCTTCTTCTCTTCTTTCTCTTCATCTTCTTCTACCACCTCTTTATCCTCGTGTTTTCCTTCTTTCTTCATCTCCACCTCCTTGTCTTTTTTCTTTTTTTTCTCTGTGTTCTCATCATCTTCTTCATCTTTGTGCATCTTCTCCTTCTTCTCCTTTTTCTCTTTCCTTTTCTCCTCTTTATTCTTCATTTCTCCAATTTCACTATCCTTGTGTTTTTCCTTATCCTTCTCTTTATGTTTCTCCCCCTTATCCTCCTCCACTGATTTGGTCTTCAATTCAAGTTCGACCTCAGCCTTCCCTTCCTTCTCATGGTTTGGCTCCATATCCTTTACCTTCGCTTTGAAATGCAGTTCTTCCTTCTTCACCTTTTTTCCTCCGCTAACAATTGATTCAAATGTACCTTGCAACTCAGAACCCTTTGCCACAAATTGAAACTCGAATGTAAGTCTTCCCTGATTTTTCAGCAAATTCCCTAAAAAAGATGCCAGATATAAATAAGCACGGACAAAATACAACCAAACATGAACAGACTATAAGATTCATTAAAAGACACAACATGATGGTAGGTATATTACAACTACTGGCATTACATATAAAAGCAAGTTTAGCACAAAACTTCTGATAATAGAAGCATGATGTTCAAAATTTCAAACATAAAAGTGATCCGGCTTTTATGCAAGGATGAATTTGTGCCCTTCAAGTAACTTGATTCCGTATACTTCCACTACAATCATATGCTAATAGAAGGAATAAACAGACAGAGAAAAATAAACCACAACGAAACCCAAAAAAAGTTGTACTAATTTGATTCAATGGAATGAGAAAACTGACATTTCAAGCAAATATAATAGCAGGAAAAACAGTGGTAGCATAAAAGGTTTCAATGATAAATCAACACAAGTTTTTCCGTACCCTTGGCATTTTCTTACTCCCTATACCTACTTTACTTCCAAGAAGAAGGTTAATATAGACTGGTGAAATACGCATGCGTATAAGAAATGGATTTAGATATAAAAAACATTTGCCAAACCTGGTGCGACATTGTAACCTTGCACAATTAACACACTATACTACTGCAGGGAGCAGAAACTCCACTGCTACCAGATTCAGCCACTCTCCAATCATCATTACAACCCCTACAACCTAGAGGACAAGCCATTACAACCAGTTGCCGCTACCCTCAAGATCGACCGAGTCACAATGGAGTTGACCTTTGTAATCCTTACTCAAGCATGTTATCGTAAATTCCATGTTTAAAACAACAGACACAGATATTCACCCACATGATACACTAAACAGTCCAGATCTTAATCACTATATTCATCAACATGAAGGTATTTAAAGAAAAACACAAGTTATTGAAATCCATATTTATCATTTATCCAATCTGTAAGAATCCAAATGATCTAAAATAGAACAGTTGTTGTCCTAGAACAAGCTTAACTAATGCTATTGTTAACACTTTTGCCTCCCAAGAAATTCCCAATTTCCTTATTCTCAGTGATATAACTCGAATTATTGTAAGAAGGAAGAAATTAAGAAGTTGCTGCTAGACCAATACAAAGGAACAGTTTTATGAAGATGATTTAAAGGGAATGAAAGAGAAGCACATGCTTCCTGAAATATATTGATCATCTTCCTTAAATCTAAACTATAATTATGCTATTAGCCAAAAGAACAATAGAACTTGTTATTCGTTCTTGGAGGAGTATCTACAGATCACTTCACAAACCAAGAAAAAAACCCAGATTCAATTTCGGATCAATAAAAATGGAACCTTTATACTAACAAGCAGTCAGAAAAAGAAATGGGTGGAATAGATAAACAAGAAAGATGTTGAAACATCCAAAAACCAAATCCAGAGAGGTATGTACCTTGAATGGCTAAGAGGGGCAGATGCCCAGTAGTTTTCTTTTTGTTGTTTAAGGACAGAAACAGAAGTGGGTGGAGTTATGTAGGAAGTGGGAAAGGTTCACATACTCAATTTATAGCAGGCAGTTGGATAGATTGTTCCACCCGCCAAGGATCCAAAGCATAGCTGGCACACGCAATGGACACAAAGACTTAAGCCTTAAGTTCCAGATAGAAAGAGGGGTCAAGTCAGTAGAAGGGATGACATGACAAAATAAAGAAATATAAAATAAACAAAAATGGAGTTATAAGCCTCAAGAGATTCCAGATCTTCATAAATATAAAAATAAAAGAGATTATACATTTTTTATAAATACTAGAATGACCAAATGAGCACCCAGCTTACGCGGGGTTCTACCTTCTTATATATATTATAATTTTAATTAATTAATAGCAAATAGTTTTTATTAAATTTTTATCTTTAAAATTTAATCGTATGATTATTAATATTAGAGCTGTCCATGGGCCAGGCTGGGCCGGGCCCGGAAAAATTTTTTGGCCCGACTCGTAGGCCCGGGCCCGGGCCCGGCCCGAAATATGGGCCTGAAATTTTACCCAGGCCCGGCCCAGGAAAAAAAAGAGTAAGCCCGAGCCCGGCCCGGCCCGGCCCGATTTTTAATAAACACAAAAAAAATATTTTAAAAATTAAAAAAATAAAAATAAAAATATTTTTAAAGTATTTTAAAATTAAAAAATAAAAAAAATACATATTTATTATATTCGGGCCGGGCCGGGTCCGGGCCAAAAAAGTTGAGTCCGAGCCTGGCCCATTTTTTAAACTGGCCTCGTTTTTTTACCCAAGCCCATATTTCGGGCCTATACTTTTACCCGAACCCTCCCATATTTCGGACGGGCCGTCGGGCCGGGCCGGCCCGCCCGGCCCATGGACAGGTCTAATTAATATCTATGATGTTTTATTAATTATAAATTTAAATAATATTTAAAATTGGATACCAGTTTTATACTGACTTATGAATTATTCTATAGATCAATTATAGAATAAATATAAAAGATTAAATCATTATATAAATTAACTTATTTATAAAAAGAAATTCTGTGCGAATTGGCCATGCTGGATATGTAAATCATTCAATTCAAATTTAAAATGAGCATAATTGTATTTTAATTTGTCAATAATATCCTAAATTATTATGCGAGTCAAACATAAAACCAATTTTTATATGAATAGTTTAACATTAAAATGTAAATTTAAATATTTTTTAAACATAAATTTTATTATAGATTCTTGTTATATTTTTTATACAATGCTTAAAATTGCTCATAGTCCTCTCCAACTTTTAAATGGAAAAATAATATGTTTTAGTACACTCGAACTTACGTATTAATGTCTTGATAACAATGCAAATACCAATCAAACTATAACTTAATCAATATTATTCAAATATTTTAAATAGGTAATTGACCAAACTTTTTAGAAATATATAAGTAATTAAATTGAATAGATAAAAAAACTTAAAATGTAACATGAAAATATTAAAATAAATATCGATACTTAAAATATATATGATACCAATTATTAACTTAAAATTAATACAAAATTTTTTTTATCATTTCTTCATTTCCTCCACATTTTCTTTATTTTTCTTTTTTATTAGCCCTCCTCTCATTCTACGGTGTTTTCGTGTGTTTACTTTTTATTAGTAGTTATAGATTTGGATGAGGTTAAAATATGTTATAAGCATTTTTATTTTTTATAAATTTGAAAATTAGCTCTTGTAGTTTTATTTTTTGGAATTTAGTTCCTTTATTTTGCTGATTTCATAATTTAGATCCAATTGTTAATATTGTTAAATTTATTTTATTAAATCTAAGCTTATTACAATGCCATTCTTTTAGTTACATAACTACCAACTGAGTATTTTTTATTTCAAAATGTCACACCAAAATTCACAAAAAAATTTAACAAGGTTAATAATCAGACCTAAATTTTGAAATTAAAAAAATAAAAGACTAAATTTATAGAAATAAAATTATAGAGACTAAATTCTAAATTTGTGAAAAGTATTAGATTTATGGCATATTTTAACTTGATTATTAGGTTCTGTGGAGTTTATTATTAACTCCTAAAATTTCGTAGGTGGTTAAAAAAGTATAATTTTAAATGTAGTCCTCGACTTTTTTTTTGTCAATTTAGCTTTTATTAATTTTTAACTAAATTTAACCATTTGTGTTTCAAAAAGTGTCAAATAGCTTATTTTTAACAAAATGTCTACTAAAACATTTATTTTTTTAACAATGTTGGCATGGCAACTAACATGGAAATCGTGTGTAGTTCATGCTAACATGGTACAATTTATCTTATATGTCATGTCAACAAATAATTTAAAATTTATGATAAATTTAAAAAATAAAAATTAGCATAAAGCACATGTGAATTGTCATACGAGCTATCATGTTAAAAAATTTATGTTTTATTGTATTTGATGTTTTATATTTTTAATTTGCTTTATATAAAAATAATATATATAAAAATTAATACGGACAGGCCGAGCCAAGCTCGGATTTAGCATTTTTTATCCAAGTCGAGCTTGGGCAAAATTTTAGACCTATTTTTTGAGTCAAGCTAGGCCAATTTTATAAAATTTTACATATCGCCCGACCCATTATTAGGTCTAGGCACGACTTGCCCAAATAGCTTATTTTATAGTTTAAAAAATAGAAAAAATATTTCTATTTACATTTAATTATTAAAATATATCATATTAATTTTTTTACATTTTTACTATTCCGTTAAAATATGGTACTTATTTTTAAAAAGATTAATATATTATTTGGTACCTAAGCTTCTTTTGCCCACTTTGATATTAGAACTTGATGTTTTTTTCTTAATTTGGTATATAAAATTTCTTTTTGGTCCAATTTAATACATTACAACATGTAAGAATATTCAAACTATCTGAAACAAGAAAAACAGTTCCCCAATGCAACCCCAGCACTAAATTACCTTTGACAGATACACAAGACAATCAAGATCTTCTTCAACAGACAGTATTTATCAACATGGATGATTATCTCTACATTATTTCACAAGCCAAGAAAAGAAACCCAGATTCATTTTCCCCAATTAAACGATCAAAACAACTGATCAGTAAAAATCAAACCCTTTATATTAACAAGCTTTCAGAAAAATGAAATAAAGATCCAAAGGCAACATAATTAAAATGAAATCTAGAGATGTATGTACCTTTGACATGTTAAGACAGGCAGATGCAAAGGTTTTTTTTTTTTTTTAAGACAGAAGTAGATTTATGTAGGAAATGGGGAAGGTTCAATTGTTTTATATAAATATTTGATTGAGTCAGCCCGCCAATGATCCAAGGTAGTTGAAGGGATGAAAATGTTGAACGTTGAATAAGAGAAAATAGTAAGTAAATAAAAAGTTGGAGCCAGAGGATGAACCCCCCTTCTAGATCTTGATACGAAAAATATTAATTTAAAAATATATTATTATATATTTTTTACTTAATAGTTTTTATTTGTAAAATAAACTATTAATATACTAAATAATGTGCTTTTAATTCAAAAAATAATAATACTTTTTGCAAAAATATACGTTTAAAAATTCTAACTACCAAAATGATCTGTTAGTATAATTTTAAAAATTCCAATAAAATCAGTAAAATGATATATAATATATTTTATAAATTATTTTTTAATTTTAATTTTAATTTTATCAATTTTAATAATTTATATTGTAATATCAAATTCTAACAAAAAATTTATTTATTCATCTAAATAAAAGTCGATAAAGGAAAATGAGTATAGTTACGCGTATTATATTTCAAACAATAAAATGAAGGAAAAAAAAAACCCCACACCACTTGGTCATATATTTATAAACATTATCCTTCACATATGTGCAATATTAAATATATTTTATAAATCATGTAATTATAATTACAATAAAGGTTATAAAAATATTAAATAAAATTTATATTTAAAATGGGTTGAAAAAATAGCCTTGTACAAGCTGAATGCTTTGCTCCAACGTGGCGCCGCCCACAAATGAAGGTAACTAGGACAAATGTGTAAGTTAAAAAGAATCATTTTCAGACAAGGAAAATCAAAGTTTCGAGTTTCCGCGGACCTAACTCTAAAAGAGAAAGAATGTTCCTCATCTGAAACCGTGTCTAATCAACAATGGCCGTTAATCATCCATCAAACGAGGGACCTACAAATTTCAACGCCTATGATTAAATAAATTTCCTACAATTCACCGTACTTGATAATCTGTCTCCACGCTTTTTTAAAGTTTGCTTTTGCCATTCTTCTGAAACGGATCCCCACCTCTTTTGTTTCTCCCTTTTCTCTCTTAAAAATTCACAGGGAAAATAAAAGAAAAAAAAAGTTGAAACCCTAAAATTTAAAAAAAGACCTGGTTTTTTTAAATGTAAAAAAAAAACCAGGTCTTATCAACAATTATAATAGTTATTGTGTTATTATTAATTAATATTAATATTAATTAATCACATTTTATATTTAATATGTTTTTAATAATTTCGTTTTAGCTTTCTCCATTTTTTGGTTTCTTCTCTTTGAAGCTTCGTTGAGTCTTGTTCATCTTTCCACAATGAACAACCTTTTAACGGTAACATTTTGCAATTTTCGAATTGTTGCTACTTATTATTTGTTTGCCTGTGTTGGTTTTTGTTTCGATTTAAGTTTTTCTTTATTATTTTTATTGATGAGGATAGCTGCATTTTGTATATTTTATTTGGATCCTGATTAAAAAAAAGAAATTTAATGTTATTGGGAAATGATTGTCAGGAGACTAGTGAGCTCATTTTTCTTATAAGACGAAGGTTAATAGAAATTGCTGTTAATTCAGTAGGAATTGAATCAATTTAGAAGTTTATCAAGCTAATTAATTAGTTAGTCTTAGGTATTGAAAACTAGATCAAAAGAACTTATAACTTAAGCTTGTAAAGGAATGTAATCAGCATTCGTTGAATTTAAAAGGAAAAAAACTAAGCATGAACTTGTGTTATATAATTTTTAAATTTTGTGTGGATAGAAAAATGTTTTTAGGTATAATTAAGATATTTTCAGATGGCTCTCTTTGTAAATTCTTGGTCTGTTTAGAATAAGCAGATGAGCTTGTCTGCTTTGAATTATGCTTTAGTAATTTTTATCTTGGCTTGGTATAAACTAGTTGCACTCGTGCTCTATTTCTTGCAGGAGTCCTGTGAAATCCCTAGAGGTGGATCCCAAGGTAGAGATGTCGAGTTAGGAGCTCCAATGAACTCTGGAGAACTCTGTCTTCAAGAATTCTTTGTAAAGGTGCTATAGACTTCTTGATGTAATAACTATCCTCTGTAAGCTAAGCAGCAATATATTGGATTCGTAACTGCAATTGCAACTTTTCTTCGTGTTCATCTCTTTAGGCGGAATTAAATTTCTTTATGGCATAAGCTATGGCTTGAATCACTGATCTCATACTATGTTTTGTCTTTTCCAGGTTCAAGAGATAGATAAACAATATGAGAAGCTGGATAAGCTACTCAAAATGCTTCAGGTATCTTATTTAATATATTTCCCGATTCCTTGTATGATACCAAAGCTTCAAGATATCTGTCTTCAATATTTTGCTTACTAGTATGAATTTTAGGAATTGTTGGATGTAATTCATCTAAAACTGACTGAAACCTTGAGGATTCCTCAGTTTTTAAGACTGATATGGAAGAAGAGCAAAAATTTTGGCTTGGATCTTTCCTGAGCTTTGACATTACTTAATCTTTCACCCCTTCCTGATTTTAAGGTTTGTTCAGCTTTAGTATTGTTTTTATGATTTTCAAGACTGCAGTGTGAAAGCACTAGCATCCCGCTCTCTCTAGAGCCATAAAACCTATAGTGAAGAAATCTATTTAGGTTGCTAAATTCCAAGTTTTTCCATTTAGTGTTTCATGAATCCAAGGCCAAGATACATACTTGCTGGATGATTTGTGAGTGATGAATCTTGTGAGCGACATCATTGGCTATTGATTAAGATGTTCGGATGCCATTTTCATTCAAATATTTTATGCAGGATGCACATGAGGAATCAAGGACAGTAACTAAGGCTCCTGCCATGAAATGTAAGCAATATTCTGTTTCATGCTTCTCTTACATTCATAGTTCAGTGAAAGTTGCAGGGAAAACAAATGATGAGGTCTGTGCTTGTATCTTTTCATTTATCACTTTGATGTTGAGAATATATAAAATAAAAGCCTATTCTTAATTAACTGAATTTTGGTTACCCTGTTTTGAACTTAAAGCTCATGATGGATGCTATTATCATCTGTAGCTATCAAACAGCGAATGGAGAAAGACATTGATGAAGTTTTAAGAGTTGCTCGATTTATAAAGGGGAAAATTGATGAACTGGATAAAGATGTAAGACTAATTACTGCTTTTATTTTGTTTATTGCTGCCTGCTTGATTTATCATTTCTTTATTTTTTTAGTTTTTTCTTTTTTTGATTTTGTACAGAATTTAGCCAATAGGCAGAAGCGTGGATGCAGAAAGGGATCAGGTGTTGACCGGTCAAGGGTTGCAACAACTCTGTAATATACCATCCTTTTTGTTATTTTATTTTAGTCCCTTTTAATACATGATCGAAACTGTTATGAGTACTTGTAATGTGGATCTAAAATATGATAAGCAGAAGTCAGTTTATTTGGCTTTTGCTGCCATGATTAGTTTGATGAAATCTGACACAGGTTCTAAGGATCCATGACTGCTTACTATTTTGTTGATACTTAAAAAATGAAATGATTGGTTCTACTTAATTTCTCACAACGCGTATGACTGGTGGTAGTATAAATTGTTATTTCATTTTATTTGTTAAACATACTAGAAGTATAAAACAAAAAACTAAAATTTAATTGTATTCATTGCTGGAGCAGCAGAGCTATAATGGCAAAGCTTTCCATAATGTTGGAACATGTGTTGTTAGCATATTATATTGAAAGCCTTTTTATGGCTTTTGTTGGAAGTAACTTATAGATTGAATGTAGTCTTCAGTTCCTGAAGCTTGTTTTTGTGCCATATTTCTTTATGATTACACTTGTCATGGTGTTTCAAATAGTCGCTACATCTGGTTCATGATTATGGCTGTATAAGAAAGAGCAGTGACTGTTTCTTAACTTGTAGTTTAATATAGTCCAACATATTAATGATTTCGATTCTATACCCTCCAAGTCCAGTCCTAAAGAAGAAAAGAAGCTATGAATTTGACCCCATAACAGCCATGTTTTTGCTGCAGTGCCGTGAAAAAGAAGTTGAAAGACAAAATGGCTGAGTTTCAGGTAGGTCAGATTTCAATACTTTAAGATGTTATTTGTTGAACCGGTATTTCCTGTTTTCTTAGCCTTACTAAGTTCTTCCTACATGCTATTGCAGATTCTTAAGGAGAGAATCCAGCAAGAGTACCGAGAGGTTATTGAGCGACGTGTTTTCACAGGTTAAGATGTTCACCTGATACTTATTAATTGCTACAATATTGCATGATATGCAGCTAATATTTATCTGCACTGATTATTATGATTTCCAGTGACGGGCACAAGGCCAGATGAAGAGGTATGATAAGCTTCACTCCTTGTATTATGAATAACTCTCTATCCTGTTCAGAGCATGTCTGATTGTTGCACATGGTACAGACAATTGACAGATTGATAGATACTGGAGATAGCGAACAAATATTCCAGAAAGCAATTCAGCAGCAAGGGCGAGGCCAGGTTTGTCTTACTTTTCCTTATTTCTTCCTTTACTAATATAGCTTCTTACTTCAGCAATTTCACAAAGATAATACTTGTTGTTCATCTCCAGAGCCTTCTTTTGTTTTGTGGAATTTATTGGAAGGATAATGATTTATACTATTATAAGAGTTACAAAATCAAACTTTCATTTAACAGCTTGAGGACTGATTTTCAGTATTCTCTTGTATGCCATCTCATGTTGCAGTGACACAATCCATGTTGGACTTAGTTGGACTGTGTTTTGGTGGAATATAAGTGACTAGAAATTGGTTATGGCTAAATTAAATTTGGGTGCGTTTGCAGATCATGAGCACTGTGTCCGAAATTCAAGAGCGCCATGATGCAGTGAAAGATATGGAGAAAAAGCTTCTTGATTTACAGCAGGTACTTAATCAGCTTGTTGCCTTGAGGGGCATTGATTTCATCAAAATAATAATAAAAATTTGGGACTATGCCTGTACTTGCAAAAAAAGAATCTTAATAGTCATATTCATAGGCGTTTTTGCTTTTAATGTCATGGTAAAAAGCATATAAACTACCTATACGGACTATCCTTGTCCTATGTGTGTATGCGGGTTTATTATCAGATCTTTTGAATTTGTGGTTGTTTTGAAGCGATTCCCTTCGGATATGTTTTAAATATGTACAGTTGTTCAATATGTAGCAGATGCATGAAAATACAGATCACCATAGGACTGAAGTTGCATTGAAGATCACATATGGCAGAGGACGTATTTTTGGAATACATTATTAGTAATGTTCCTTATGCAGGTATTTTTGGATATGGCGGTTCTGGTTAACGCACAAGGAGACATGCTAGACAACATAGAAACGCAGGTAGCCGAACCCTTCCATAGAATCTTTGATCAAAGACATGAGCAATCTAGATAATCCTTAGAAGAACCTTCTTTCCCCTTGCCATTTCGAAATTTCCAGGTCTCGAATGCAGTTGATCACGTGCAGTCGGGGCATAAGGTGTTGGTAAAGGCGAGGGAGAAACAGAAGAGCAACAGGAAGTGGAGGTGCATTGCAGTTATACTCGTTCTCATAATTTTTGTAATTATTGCACTTGCTGTGCTCAAGCCCTGGAACAGCAAAAAAGAAAAAGAAAAAGGTGCTTAGATTGTGTTGTGTGCAATTAATTTGTTTGTATGTATGTATGTATGTGTGTGTGTATGTATGTATGTAAATATATGTGTGAATTGGGTCAATGATCTTTGGTCAACATTGCAGCCCCATTTCTCTTTGTTGGTTGATAAATTTGAAAATTTTATATAATATTCTTTTGATATAAAAATAGAATATAATGTTATGGTATTGATTGATTTATATAGAGATATGTTTTAATAATGGAAATGTATTGAAAGTTGTCAAAATATTGATTGAATTAATTGATAGAACTTGTATATTTTGTTGGATATTAGCATCAATAGTTAAAATAGAGGAAGTAAATTATTTATATTTGTCCTATCAAAATGTTGGAAAAACAATTCCAATGATTAAAATTTTATATTAAATTGATTTTATTTTAAACTTAAAGCATTGAACTTAAAATGATTAAAAAGCTCATGTGTTATAACTTGAAATGAAACTAAATTTACTTCAATTCTCAGCAACCCAATTCTTTTAATCTTTAATCACCATATAAATAATAATAATAAAATTCAATTAATCCATAATAAAAGAATGATCATAACAATACAAATTTACACTTTTAACAATAAAAAAAGGGCACAACAGGAAATGTTGCACCATTTCAAAGATCACAAAGGATTTCAGCTTCTGAAGGAGAAAAGAATCTTTTTTTTTTTTTTTGACACAGGCTGTAATTCATCACTGCATATCCAATCTTTCCACTGTTCTTATGTTAGAAAACTTTGATGTGTAAGCCATATAAATAAAATCTTTGGTTTTCTATGACTGGATAACTTTGAAAGAATCTACTCAAAAAGACAAAATTTGACTACCTTATTTGTCTCAAAATATTATACGGGAACTATGAAATGAAAGAATGGTTTCGGTTGTTACCCCCCGAGTCACGAAAATTTTCATTCCGGACGAATTTCACCATATGCTCAATTCCGCCAGGTGGTGCTATAGAGAGGAAATTGCTTATCTACTCATCTGTAAATCCATTTAGTCATTAGGATCCCATTCTTCATCATGATCAATCGTAGAAGTCAAGCTAGTCGTGAAATCAGGGCCATTGCGTTCTTGCTGTTCGACCACATCATTATCATCTTCAGCTGATTCAACGTCGTCATTTCGTACCCCTACAGCCTCAGCTGACTGCATCCATATGGGGCACTCATGTTCATCTCCATATAAAACCCTCCCGTCTTTGCCTTCTGTTTGTTTTGTGAGTTCGAGAGAAGAAATTCTACAAGAGCATTCAGGAAGTGGATGCGATAGGAAAGAGTTTGGCTTTGACAACAGCGATTGCCGGATGAGGCCTTCTTCGCTCAAACTTTTGTTGAGATGTTCCTTGACAGAGAGTGTCCAGTCATGCTTGGGATGGTACATATTACCACGGGTAATGTCAAAAAGCGCAGCAATAGTTTTCCTGTCCGAACAAAATACAAAGGATGGTGTTACAGGAAAATTGTGCAACTTACGAAATTCTTCTCTCTTACCATTAAAGGAAAAAAGAATAAGGGGGATAAAATACTGCTTTAATTAATTCAAAAATATTAATGAATGCATCTGCATATCAAACCTGTCTGGTCGATAAGTTCTAGAAGAAGCCCTCTCGTACAACCTCTGTCCCATAACCAATCCTGAGAAATCTGGCCATCCACTACCATCGTTGTTAAAACCAGGAAAGAATGCATCTGCTTCCACAGATATTATATAATCAAGGGCATCCCAAAGTAACCGGTGAGCTTGCATCCTAAGATCCCTTGGTGAAGGGTTTGGTTCTTTGTCTGTCTCAGTAATCCAGCCATACCAGCCTTCTTTTTCATGTGGATATATGCGCCTCTCAGGAGGTGGAGGAAGGGGCCGGGGCCGTGGACCAGCCCTGCTCCACTCTTCTTTAATTTCCGACTCACTTTTAGGACGAGGTAGTTGAAAAATATCAGAAGGAAGAGGTGTTTCAGGACCAACCAAATCAGACAACTCCGTCTTGCTGCACAACGAAGTCCGATCTACTAGGTTTGCAAACATAGCACGTAGAGGGATCAGAAGACGTTGACCACCAAAAGTTTGAGAACCTGCCAAGTATATAATTGTTTTAGAAGGATAGCCCATTGCACGAAGAAGAAGTCCAACCTGCAAAAATTAGGGAATAGGCAAATATAAGTGAAGAATATCACTAACATCCTTATGTCTTCTCGATGACGGACTACCTTAAGCCCTTTTTAGGCTATACTTTGAAAAAGGTTAGATTAGATTTCCTATTTCATTAAGGTAATGTGTTACAATAGTATTTGATCATTCGAATCAATTTGTTTCCAACTTGTTCTCTATTTCCACCCCTCTCGTTTTCTCTCCTGGTTTCCCATCTCTTTCAGTCCTGTTTTTTCTCACCATTGTATTTTTCCAGCCCTACATAGCGTTTATCATCACCGAATATGTATGTGGTTCCAAGGCTGTTGCCACATATGCTAATAAAGCGAAAGATTACAACCAATTAGCACTTCTCTGTTTCAAAGCTGTTTCCCTCATTTTTAGCAGCGCTAGCTTAGAGCTTTCTTAAGTGGTTACTGAGTCTTTGCTAATCACCATTTTTTCGAAACAAATTAGAATTCAGAACCAATAAAAGAATGCATTAGAATCCGCATTTTATCATAGTCCGCTCTCGTTATTAGGAGAACCAATAAAAACTTAAACAATATTTATTGGGAAAAAAAACCCTCAATAATTAGTGCATATAAACCTTGATATTTAATTTTCAATCAGAAGAACTTCAAAACGGAGAGAAACAAGAAATTGTTGGGACTATCAAGGAATAGTACACAAATAAACACATACAAAGCATTAGCATGACCCAGGACTGCAACAGTGAATTCAATTTGTAGCATACCTCTTCAGGCATGAGAGGACACGAACCATTTTCTCTCTGCAAGTGTGAGTCAACATTTAGTTCGTCACTAACAATCCCTTGCCTGATCATCTGTGCCCTTCGGTATTGTATAAGTTCTGTATGAACATCCTACAACAAACACCAACTTTAAAGATGAACGAAAAATGCAGAGAGTTGGACAAATATGTCAATCAAATGCTTCAAAAGAAAAGATGCAACCTAGGCTAGACAACAAGGATGGTGGAAAGAAGAGGTGTAAACAGCAGACCTGGAAAAGTTCAGCACAGCCATGATATGCCAAGGTATCCCTTACTAAACCAGGATGATATGATAAGAACGGTTGTCCCCACGCTCGTAGCCTGCAGGAAGGTTACAAAGCTCGGATTCATCAAAAGCAGGCATTCAATATTTGTGTGATTATAGTTCCAGACATGTTACCAAGCAAAAGACAAGAAGCACAAGGAATCAGATAAATCTCGAGCTCAATGGATCAGTTTCATGTATTTTACACTCGCAGTCTCATTTCTTAAGGCTTTAGCAAAAAGGCAAATGAAAATTTTACCTCTCTACCATCTGTCGACCAAGGGTCTGAATTTCAGAACGAAACTGGAGTGCATGAAAAGCAACCCTGCATCTAAGCCTCTGAAACTCGGACATACTAGGTGGAAGAATCGACTGAAAGGTGTAACGTTACTGCTTTAATATTAATCTTATATATTGACATATAATCAGAAAGCATGAAAATCACCAGAAACAGTGAACATTTTTCAAAAAACAAATATTTAACGTATACACATCATGCTTGCTTGAACCCTTTTTTTTCGCAGTTCTGATACATATGTTTATGTACAATTATAAGACTTTCATCTACCTGTAGGCATCCTCCTTCTGTAATAATCAACCCAACAACCTTGGCTTTCTTTAAGTTTGGTAATATTTCCTTGATGTAAAAATTTGGAGAAGCTGAATTTTTGGGCTTGAAAATAGGGAACTCATTGCTTCTTCTTGCAGCCTTCAAATGCTCAGGCAGGCTTTTTACGATATTCACATCATTTTTAAGTGAGGCAATGAATTGCTCCTCGTCATAAAGATAGGAGAAACTCTTGAATTTATAACTGTATAATAGCGAAAGGGGATAAGAATATATATATCATATTGGGCCTAAAAATGAATAACAAAAATCAGTAAGTGACTATACCTGATTTGTTTTGAACGAGTGCTTTCTTGTATCTCTGGAATTACAAGAGTAGCATTTAGAAGCCTGGATATGGTGACAAGATCACATATCTAAAAATTTAACAAAAATGTTATGAACGGCCAACAAAGTATAGTACTAAGATAACTTTAGCGGATCTAATAGATCATACCGAAGATCTTATCTTCTCAAATCCACCAAAGATTTTTGCAAAGATGAAACCATTAGTATTTTCATTCGGAACTGTTAAAAGAGAGATGATCAGTCACTAACAGACCAAACAAATTATCAAGCAACAAGGACATAAAAAACAGATTAGATGGACTTTTCTCCAGATAGTTCTTTTCAGACTACACGTATCGTAGAAAATCTCAATCTTTCCTTGTTCTTATAGGAAACCTATTAACAGTTCATAGTTAGCAACTCTTTAGACTGCCTGCCTCTATTACATACCAGTTTTATCAGGCTTAAACAAACTACAATAAATGTAATCTGTATCTTTCATCTTTATCATCAAAACAAAACTCCTCATTCACGTTTAAATATTGACAGTGCTATGACATTCTTGAAACTTCAGCTATCATCATCATCTTTCCATCTTTTTTCAATTGATCACGAATTTCCATTCAGATATCGATTCAGGCAATGTGATACTTAAGAATGTGCTAAAAATATGATCCAAAGTGCAAGTTCTAGTTAGATTGTCATCACCAAGATACATCCATCATTATTCCATTCCAAAATCGTATCAATTGAACAAAGCTACTCAATGAAATAGATGGGAATGTTAAGTTAAATATTGGCAGTAAATAAGCATAAATACATAATTACGAGGTTTAAGCAAAATCCATTACCAGGATAGCTGTTTCTTGGGTTTGCATATGGCTGCAAAGACGCCAAAGACCTGACAGTACCCCATAGTCTCTTATTTCTGATGACCTTTCATCAACATATAAGAACAAAATAAAGATCATCAAATCAACATTATTACATGCAAACAATTGAAGATAGAACATTTAAAATCTGAATCCAAATCCGCAAAAAGAAAAAAAAAAAAAAAAGAACTTACAGGCGATACAATGTTAGGAAAATCATGGCTTAAAGCATCTTTTGCGCTATACTGGATTAAATTCATACTTGAAAACTTTGTCATTGAAAGATGAGCCACCATTGATCCCAATGATAAAGTCAAAACTAATAATGCAACCCATTTAATCTTGGATTTGAACACCATCTTAGCTCATAAAAGAAAGTTACTTGTTGGATGTTGAATTTAACACCCAATTCCCCCTATTGTCCAAAAATCCAATAAACATATCAACCTTCCAAATTTAAAAGGACACTCAAACAAATCAAACAAAAGTATAATATAAAAATAAATAAAAAAACTACACCTTTTAGTTACCTGGAATGTAGTATAAGCTCCCAGTGAAGAGAACCCAATTCTCGAAATCCAAGATTTAAACTCTCTTTTTTTCCCTTTGATTTGTACAGGAAAATAGAGAACTGGAAATGGGTAGTGTTCAAATCTGAAAAAGAAACAAAGGATCTAAGGCTAAACTTGAAGGACCCAGATTAAGATTTAAAACAGATTTGTCTCTTTGGAAAGGGAAACTAAAAAAAATGGGAAATTCCAGGAAAGTGACAAAAGAGAAAAATAAATAAATAAAATGTAAGGAGGGTTAAGTGGTATATACGGAAGCGTAAATCAGAAAGGAAGGTCGTTGTTTTTGATAATTGGGGGTGTCAGCGAAGTGTGAAAGCAACAGAAGAGAGGAATAGAAGTGATTCAAGTGGTATCTTTTACTAGAGGAAGTACCAACCAAATCTATTCTTTAACCCCCTTCTTTTTTGTCTTTTTTTCTCAGTTCTTCACTTTTAAATTTTTATAGAAAAATGGGTAAAAAAGTTTTTGAGTGTATTACGATTAATTTATTTAATTATTTTTAAAAGTTTGACAAAAAAACTATTACAAACAAAAAGTTTATGAGTTTGAAAATCAGGTGTTTTAAAATAACATAAATAAATAATAAAATATATTATTTAAAATTAATTAATAATAACACATAAAATATTTACAACCCTAAAATTAAAAAATTAGATTAAAATGTGAGTAAATCAAACTTTAAACACATAAATAAATCAGATTAAGAATATTAAATGAATGCAATTATTTATAATGGTGTTATCACCGATCCTAAGTTGGTATTGAGTTAATTAGTGATACCAACTTAATCAACAACATTATTAATAATAGATTTTATCACATCCACGATATAGGTGAGTGGACATGTTTTATATTAAAACATATATTTCTAAAAGTATTTTAACAAATTATTATTGGTGGAGTGGTAAAAGATTTTCACTTGAATTTGTTGGTCCTGTGTTTGATCCTTAAATAATGTTTGTTAGCTTTGATGTCACAAGTTTTAATATAACAATATTTAAGATAAATTTTATTGATATTTCCTAATTCATTTAGTGAAAATAATTATTGAAAATTTTGTTAAATATTTTCAAAGCATTTCAAAGACTTGTAAAACTACTCAAAAACATGTTTTAAATGTGTTATAATTTATCTAAATGCTTTTTAGTCAATTCAAAATGTTTTTAAGTGTTTTAAACTCATTTTATATAAGTCTAAGAAATTGCATCAATACTTAGAGGAAGTTCTACCGATAGAAGCAAGTTAGAGAGCACCCCAAGCATTCCTCCAAACTTTTTTTTATACTTAAAAGGGACTTCTACCGATACAAGTCCACTTCTATCCATACAAATCCACTTCTATTTGTAACACCTCGATACCCGACCCGACCCTCGGGTTTGAGTTCAAGGTGTCACATTTGTTGTCAAAGCAATTACAATCAATAACATCCAATTCAATGTCAATATACATTTAAATACAAGTAATTCATGTTAAATATACAATGCATTATCAATTATGGGCCTTATACAAGCCTACGAAAGCTCTTTTATTAACTTAGGATCGAATTGTAAATTTTACAAAATTTTGAGTTGCTGTGGTGACTTTGGGGGTTTCCTCGTTGTGACGTGACTCTCTGACTAAGGCTTGTCGTGACCTCGAGGCTACATCGTTGCAAGTGAGCCCTAAACTAATTATTGTCACGAAATTGGGGGTATGTCATCGCGACGTAATCCCTGCAACTTAAAAACTTCAAATTGGTACCTAAATGAACCTTACTAAAACATTATCAACCACGTATATACAAATCTCAAGACTTCAACTTCAACCATTCCTCATTAAAACAAGCCTAAAACACCATGTTCAACATTAACACATCTTTTATAAGCATATACACTAATCAATTCACATAATTAACACATATGCATTTACAACTTAACCATTTGTGACATTAAACAAAATGTTCCTAACTACATGCGAAAATACCAAAACGAAATATTTTATACAAACTTTGTTGAGTCAGAAACAGTACTGTAGATGCTGACTTCAAATCTTGAGACTTCAAGGAACACTTGAACCTGCACATGGTGAAAATAAACCATCTGCTGAGCAATAATGCTCAGTAGTACATTTATGATTCAAGATACATATAACAAGAATTAAAAATACATCTCAAGATAAAACATGCTTATATGCACTTAATATTCAACCAATTTAGGTCCCAAAGTGACAAGCAATTTTCAACCATCAATTTGCATAAGTAACATACCTATAACTAGTCCAAAGCAACTTTACCAACGTTTCTACATATATATCTTCAACTTATTAAACCATTAACAATCATTCAATTCACACCAATTCCATATCATTCCATGGTTAAGCATTCATTTATGCATTTATATAATATGCCAATAAGATCATATAATTTATGTACCATGACATTCATCTATTTTGCTTTGGTTTTTATACCATTCTACTCGTTTCTAGAGTCTGGCGACTCATTTGTATTCATTTCAGCCCCTAGGGCTCATTTTTAATTGTTAAACCAAGTTTTATTTGATAAAATATTTTGATATAACAAATTAAAGTGTTTTTGAATAAAAGTTAAAATTGAACAAAATTGAAAAATGGTTTTCAATTTAAAGTCTAAGAGAAAAATTTTGCATATTTACTTTGAACTCTTAGAAAATTTTTGAAACAACTTTAAAATCAAGTTAAAATTATTTTAACCAAGTTAAAATGATTTTAACAAATCAAACTGTTTTTCAAATAAGTCAGAATTGCTCCAAGCCAAAAAGTATCGGTACCTTTTTGGCCAAGTATTAATAATTTTGAAATATCAATACCCTTCAAATAAATGATACCAAAATGAGATTATGTTTTTCATAAAATCAACAAAGTATCGATACAGTATCAATACCATTTCATAAAGTATCGACAAAAATTGTTTTGGTATTGATCGTTAAACACCAACGGTAATTGAATTTAGCATTTATTGCAAAAAAAAAATATCGATACATTTTTATCTAGTATCAATACTCGTTGTTGCAAGTGTATTAAATTCTCTAGTTTTCACATCCCCAACGACTCTATTGACTACTACAACAACCTCAACAATTGGAAATTAATTAGAGGGTATAAATACCAACTTCCAAAGACCCTAAACAATTAGAGAGATTATCAAAGCTTAAAATCAATCAAACAACCTTTGTGCTCAATTCTTTCACATTTTTTCTTGTACACACTTGTAAAATTTTATTTTTTTTAGCTCAAGTGTATTCTTATTTATTTGTTCTTAATTGGCAAACAATCTAATTTTGTGAGGATTATTTTTTTGTTTGCTTCTTTGTAATTCCTTGGCATGATTTGTTCTTAAGATTTGAGTAGAAATCTTAAAAGAGTTGTAAGGTTAAACCTTGTCCTCAAAGGTTGAGCAGATTAGTGAATTTGGGATAATCCTTAGTGGTGGAAAGCTAAGATAGTGGAAAGGCAATTGGGGCCGAACTACTCTAAATCTTTGTTTTCATTGTTTCATTTTCTCTCTTTGCTTCCACCAATTTTTTTAAAGGCCAATTCACTCTCTTTTGGGTATTTCGGTTTGATTTATCGAGCTAACATCAACTTATTTTAAAAAATGACCATATACCTTCTTTATTACAATTCACATAGTTACTTTCTTGGCTCAATAGTATCAAATATTACCATATTCAGATTATATACCAACTTATAATATGCCCTTTATTAACCTAACTTGGACTTGGGCAAATACTTGAATCATCCAACCAACATACCAAACTGGCACTGAAATGCATCATCAAATAAATCAAAATAGGGCAACTGGTACATATAGTACATACTAGCGCACAAAGCGCATACTAGCACATGAAGTCCATCCTGGCACTAAGTGCACATTGGCACACAAGTGCATATTGGCACACAAGGTGTGTTGGAAAAAATCTGGTTTGAAAACGGTTTTCTTGCACAGTAAAAAATTAAAATTTTGAAAACTGACCTAGTTTGTGATATTTATAACAATAAACCTTAACTGAATTTGTGTATGTGTTTTTGGCTTAGCGAACATTCGTTGTACCCGACTTTCAATCAAACGATCTTCATCGCTATTCTCATACCACGAACTACTTCGAGTGTGGGCTTAAACCAATTGAATCAAAACACAGAACTAGAAAAAGTTTTCTCTCCTTTTGGGAAGAAAATAAAAATTCTCTCTTCTTAATATATATAATAGTTGAGAATAAATTATCTCTATTTTTCGACAAAATATCAATCTCTCAAGTTTTTCATAATAGTTCTACCGGTGCCATCTATTTATAGGAAGAGAAGGTAGAACCCTTGTTGAGTTTTAGTGGTTTATTTCAAATAGAAAAACAATATCCTACTTAGAATAGGACTTAGGTGGGTGGCACACCCTAGTATTCCTATTAAGGTTGTCGCCCTTTTTATGTCCATGAGGGGTTTTTGAGCCTTTTTCACATTGGGTCCAATTATGAATACTTCCTGACCTTTTTGACCAGTATTCTATAATATGATCCAACCCTACTCAAATTTCCTATTTCCCAAAATAAAATTTAATATTTATATATGAAACAATTTTCTCATCTCTATTTTACCCCTAACAAAATTTTGATGATTTTGCCACTGGTAAAATTTTGAAAACATATGTTCAATATTTCACAATTCAACATGTTCACTATGATCGAATGGTTTTTCATTTTCATTTCCATTTCCATATTTGGAAACCTACATTCATTTCTAAATGATTCCATTTCTCCATTTTGGAGAAAACCATAATCATTCCTGAGTGTTTCTCATTTCTCATTTCCTATTCATTCCGTTCATTTCTATTCAAATACGCAACTCATTTCTGGTTTCAACTCATAAGTAAGTTATATGAATTGTGATGTGTATTCACATCTAAATTAATTATAGTTACCTTGGCAACGAATGTGGCACACTGTAGCTCAGACTCGAAGATTGGGTTGAGTATGAGGTGTTACAATATTATCAAATACTATCATAATTATTTATCAACTTATTATTTATAACCCCAATTAACCTGACTCGGACTCAAATAGATACTCGAATCGTCCAACCAACATACCAAACTAGCACCGAAGTGCATCATTGAATAAACCAAAGTAGGGATTATGATAACTCTTATTAAAATATTTTATATTTTTACCCCAAACCCCAAATCTTTTTGCATTCCCCTAAAACTTTTACTTCCCTCCCATCCCACCCCCCATCTACCCCAAACTCATTTTCACCTCAATTTTTTTAAATATTTTCCCCCATTTACTTTCCCCCTAAAATTTACTCCCCAACCCTCAAGACTTTTTATTTCCCCCTTAAACTTTTATTTTTCACCCTTTACCCCAAAATAAAAAATCATCCAAAAAATCCCTAAACCTAAATAGTAATAATTTTATTTATATCTACTATTTATATTATTAATTAAATTTCACATTTTATACTATTTATATTATTGAATTGTTTAATCATATTAAATCTTTATAAATTTCGCTAAAATTGAATTATTAACAATGCCATAAAATATTCGTGTTAAAATTTTATGTTGGTATCCATTTCACACTTTATCTTTAAGATAACTCTTATTAAAAAATCATATTTTTATATTTAATATATTTTTAATGTCAAAATACATAATGACAAAAACCAGAAGATAATTGAAGCAACTAAGCAAGCAAAGAAGCTAACCCGTATATAAAAGATTAATAAATAAATTATGAGGAAATGAAAGTTAATAACAAATTTGATTACAGTGGGTGACAATGGTTATAAGGATCCAAAGTCTTTTTTTTTAATTTAGCTCGAATAAATATATTCGATTCGATTCGAATTCCATCTCACTCGACTTGATTCGAGAAAATTTCAAATAGAGTTAGGATGATAAAATAGGATTCGTCAACTTGATTAACTCAAAATTTTTTCATTCGATTCGATTCGATTGAACGCTCAACCCTAGTAAAAGATTTCTAGTTTAGCCACAAAAGCTAGAAGGTTTTAGTTAAGCCATAAAAACTAGAGGGAATGTTCTATCTTAGCCTTTTGAAAAAGATAGTGATTGTAAAGGTTATACATTTTCCTTAAAAGGTAGTAATTCAAGTATAGTGAATTGGGAAATCCTTGGTTGAGGTATACCAAGGTAGTGGAGGTACGCAATTGGGGTTGAATCACTATTAATTGAATTGTCCAAGCTTTTCCTGTAATGACCTAAAATTCACAAGCACCGAAAAAGTACATTATCGGGCCTCCGTCTTAGTAAATTGAGTTTGAAAATAATTATTAGAAATATTTACTAGACTAGCTGTGTGTTTAATTAAGTTTTAGATAGGTGAATTTAGCTTAATTAGGAATAATTAGCAAAAAGGGATTAAATTGCAATAGAAGTGAAAGTTTAATTATAGATTAAAAGAAAATGATAGGGACTAAATAGATAATTATGCCAATTGCCAAATTTGAGACGCATAAGTATAAAAATCTGAGATTTTTATGTGTTAAAAAATGTTATTAAATTATTATTATTAAATTAGTGTTATTAAATTATTATTATATTTTAAATAAATAAATAAATAAAAAGTTGACAAATGTATGGTGCATATGAAGACATGTGGAAAAATGAAATACATATATTAGTAATTATTACATATTTACTTATCATTTAAGTAAGTAATATTAAAATATATTATTATTATTATTATTATCATTATTATTATTATTATTATTATTATTAACTAGGAATAAAGTAAAAGAAAGAAACAAAGAAGAAAAGAAACAGAATAGCTTGAAAAGAAACAGAGAAAGAGACGAAACACAGGGGAAGAAAGAAAGGAAAGAAAAGAAAAGGGGAAATTGAGATTTTTAAGCTTCAAGTTGATTGGTAAGCTAAATTTAGTCCTTTTCTCTTCATTTTGATGTTTTTTTTTGGAACCCTAGAGTGAAATACTCTTGGATTTAAGTTGAAAATTTGAAAGTTAATAGATTTTTTTAGGGTTTATGTTGAATAAATGATGGAATTGATGATTTATTTGATAGAGTTCTAGTTAGAGTTGATAAAAGGATTAAATTGTGAACTAAACTATAAGTTTTGAATTTTAGGGATTAAATTGAGGGAAATTCGAAATTAGTGAAAATGCTGAAGAAATTAGTAGATAAAATTTAGTTTGGATGAAATTTGAATAGAAATAGAGTGTGAATTAAATTGGAAAAGTAAATAAATTTAGTTAGGATTAAATTAGAATTAAAGTATAAGTTAGATAGAAATTCTATTATTATAAATTAATGTTGTAAGTGATGGTGTAAATTATTATTATTTTCGTAGCTAACAAAGAACTCGAGGCATCGGCACACAAAGGAAAGGAGAAGGTTATTGAGGAATAATCGAGCAAAATTCGGGTTTGTATTACTATAATTCAAATTTATTTATTATTGATTGTTATATTTTAATTAAAATGCATGGTAAGTAAAAATTAGGTAAGCAATTGGAATGGTAATAGTGACTTGAATTGAATCAAATTAAATTGAATGATGGAAATATGTGAATATTTGAAATGTATATTGATTAAAAAGTATTAGTGATTTAAATTTGATTGAAAAATGAATTTTAAAATATGAATTAAATAAAGTGAATTAATTTATGAATATGTGTGAAAATGTGGATTGTGTATTGATAGAAAAGTGAATTGAATTGAATCAAAATATGATTATATGTGATTATTTGAAATATGTATTGGTATTAAATTGTTAATTGACTAGAAAGTGGAAAAGTGATCTTGAATTGGAAATGGAAGAGAATTGAGAATTTAAATACCCTATTAACTAGTCGGGCTAAGTCGGATATAGTTGGCATGCCATAGGATTTGGAAGAGTACGGGATTTATCGGCTTTGCCGATCAGGCACTTTATGTGTCGTATATCAGGCACCTCGTGTGTCGTATCAGGCACCTCGTGTGTCGTTTCAGGCACTTATGTGTCGTATACTGATCAGGTACTATGTACCATTTTAGGCACAATGTGTCGTACTGGTGTGATTGGGTTGGAATCCGTGTATCTGTCAAAGTCCAGATTGTTAATAGGGTGAATAATTGAAATGAGAAAATTAAATGAATTTGATCGATTGTAGTATTGAATATGAGGGTGATTGAAATTGTTACATGTGATATGTGATTGAAATTGAAGAATAATTATAAATTTTACTGTGATTGTTAAGTAATGAAAGTTTATGAATTAATTGATATTTAAGAAATTGGATAATTACATGCTTGGTAATTATAATTCTTTATTGTTATTATAATTTGAATTATGGTAATACCACTGAGTATAAAATACTCAATGCAGACGGTTGTTTCCGTCATGCAGTTGTAGAAGTCAAGTATTGAGCCAGCATCCAAAATCAGACCCGACTTCAGCAAATTTTGGTGATGTATATTTTCTTTTAGAATGTGGCATGTACATAGGATGTGTATAAACATTATTATGTTTTGAATATAAATAGCTAAAAATGTTAGTATTATAAATCGAGAATTTCAATGAAAGAAACTTATCCATTCCAAATTAATTAGTACATTGATAAATTTAAATTAATATTGAATTAATTGAGTTTGATTAGAATGTATTTAGAATAGAAAATAAGAATATGAAATGAATTGGTTGAATTGGCTGAATTGGTTATGTTTGTAAAATTTATGGTTTTATTTGCGGGAGGTTTAGTGTAAAAGTAAGTAAAATCTTTTAAATTTTTATAAAAAACAAAAAGTTAATTTGTAATTTTATATGAATTTATGATTTTATCTTAATATGTTTGATATTTATTTAAGAATTATTGTAAATTATCAGATATGTCCGGTAATGCCTCGTAACCCTATTCCGGTGATGGTTTGGGGTTAGGGGGTGTTACATTTCCTCCCTTTCCTTATCATTTAGAAAAGTTTGTAGAAATTTTTAAAATACCAATTCATCCCCTCTTAGTATTTACGGGCCTAATAATTGGTATCAATGCTAGTTCTCTATCAAAGGTTTCACCACCGAGAGAGGTGATCCAAGGAAAAAAATACCAAGTTTAAAGATGACATTTGAGTCAAGTTCAACAAATTTCAAAAAAGGTCATTCCATCATGTGTCCTCCACTCCTAAATGAAGAAAATCGCTCCAATTGGAAAGCGAGGATGAAATTCTTTGTCCAAGCATTTGATTATGGTGCTTGGAAGCTTATCTCAAAAGGTCCACTAGAGGTACTTAAGGAGGAAGAAAGATGGGATGCAAATGACAATGCAAAGGCTTAATCAAACTCTAAGGTTATGCACATACTCATTTGTGCTATGAGTAAAGAAATTTTCAACAAATTTTGCTCACGTGGAAGTGCCAAGGAAATATGGGATAGACTAGAGGAAATCTATGAAGACAAAAAGGAAGAAAAGGAGATTAAGAAGACTTGACAGAAAGAAAGCTCATCTAGTGGCAAGCAAATCAAAGATGAGCAATAAATTATTTTTATAAAATTTTAAAGGTTTTTTGTAAAATATCTTTTAAATTATAATAATTATTATAAATTTAATAAACTTTAATGATTTTTTTGTAGATTTTATAAATTTTTATGTTTTTATAATTCTAGAATGAATCTAGACAAATAGTTGTCTAGATTCAAATGAACTTGGACAACCATTTGTCTAGATTTATTATGTATTTAGTAAAAAATAGGGTTAAATATAAAATTAGTACCCGACCTTGTCCACTTCTCCCGGATTGGTACTTATGGTTTTTTTTGTCTCAAATTGGTACCCGAACTTTTTTTCATCCACTATATTGGTACCTGACATTAACGACGTTAATTTTTTGCTGGTGTGGCAACGCTGACCAATCGCATGCCACCATATGGCGTCCTTTTATACCTCTTTTTTCTTTTTATTTTTTATTTTCCTCTTCTTCCCTTATTTTTTTTCTTTGCTCAACTAATTATTAACTCCTTCAACTGAAAAATTCATGGCTTTGAAGAAAAATTCATAAATTTCCAGATTCCAGTGACTAATATCAGAATTCGACGACCCTATTTTTCGTTTTTAGATCTGACTTTGTTCCCTTTCACCTTTTGATTCACCATTTTTAGTTATTCATCTTGCTTATCTCTATCTCACCAAAGTCCATCCCTTTACTAAAACTCAACAATATCTATATTATCTTCATCTCCATTAACCCGTAAACGAGTAAGCTTTTAAACTTAAAACACAAATAAAGTAGATCTAAAAAAGAAAACATTAGTACTGGCTACAAGCATAAAGTAGTTAGTAACTTAGAAGGTTGGTTTTCCTCAAAATCCTTTCTTTTCCATTTTCATCTTTAGACGAGTATTGAAATTTTCAAAATTTTTCTAGGACATTCGAAATAGGGACACAATAAAACAACCCATTTTCAGTGAAAAATTTGTACTGCTGGGGTCTACGGTTGAGACACACACCCGTGTCTCAAGCCATGTGGACATTCGAAATAGGGACACACTATAACAACCCATTTTCAGTGAAATCGAAACAGTGGTTTTAGGGCAAAAATTTTGAGGTAATAAAATTTATTTTATTATTATTTTATGGTCTACAGCATGACAGAAATACCGTATAAAAATTTCATTAAGAAATTTTATTGTTTACATTTCAATTTGATAAAAAGGACTAAATCGCGTAAAGTGAAAAAGTTGAGTTCTAATAGCTAAAGGTATTAAATAGCTATGGAACTTAAAATTGGAGGTCTTTATATGGTAATTAGGCCATTAATGAGTTAGTGGATGATAATGGTTTGGAAATTTTGTAATTTGGAATAATTTTAAAGGTTAATAAATAAATAGTAAATAAATGATAAATTAAAGGTAATAAAACAAAACTATCATCTTTAATTATCATCTTCCATCGATTTTCGAAGAAGAAAGGAAGCCATGAGAGACCTAGGTTCAGCCAACCTTGTTTTGTCCAATTAGGTAAGGATTTTAATCCGTTTTTAGTGATTTTTATGTTTCCAGGATCGTTGTAGCTTAATCTAGCTAGCCCGGGGACTAATTTGTAAAATTGTTAAACTGTTAGGGATTTACCATTGATGAGAATGCTTGAGTTTTGAAGTTTGATGGTAGAAAATAAATGGTTGTTGTTAGATAAACAACTTTTCTAAAGGAATTTTTAGTAAAATTGTTAAATAGGGATTAAATTGAAAAATAGAGAATATAATGTGGTAAAATTGTGAATTTATAAAATATATCGACTGCTATTAATATGTATAAAAATCGACTAGGCTTGGGTAAGGATTAAATTGCATGAATTTCATTTTTCGAGCCTAGGGACTAAATTGCAAAGGAATTAAAAGTATAATGGCAAAATGGTAATTTTCCAAAAATGTGTGTTGGACTAAATTGAATATGAGTTATATTGAATTGATTTAAATTCATTCGTATAGATTCGGTTAAACCTCGTACGGAATTAGATCAGGGCAAAGAGAAAGTTTCGGATTAATCGCCTTCGTATCTACGTACACTCATCGAGGTAAGTTCGTGTAATTAAATTGCGTATTTACATGTTTTAATTGAAATATATGTATGTGGATTGTATAATTGCTATGTATAATTACCGATCGCATATCTGACGACATATGACGACTACCGAGCCCCGTTTGAACCTTAAGAATTTGTAGGATACAAATGACATGTCATTAGGGTTACCAATTTTAGCTCGTATGAGCTTATCGATTCTCAGCTCGCATGAGCTTACCGTTATTTAGCTTGGAGGAGCTTACCGTTTACAGCTCGTAAGAGCATACCTATTCAGAGCTCGTATGAGCATACATGTTTAGAAATTGACGGATTACAGTTCAGTGCACCTTATGTGTACTACCCGCGTATCCAATGATATTCTAAGTGGTTCAACGGGCACAGTTCTATTACAAGATTATATGAGTTCGATATGAACTATTACAAGTATTTACATGAAATACATGAAAGTGATGTTACATGGTACATTGATATATGAAATGAATAATACATGAATATGAAATGTGATTACTTGTTGAATTCATCCAGGTGTATTGGATTTTATATGTGATTTACATGGCTAATATGTTGGTGAACATGTGTTTAGGCTTTTGGCCAAATTGGTTGGGATATGTTATATTTACTTATCTAAATTATGGTTAAATGATAAGTTAAATTCTATGTTATACGAACTTACTAAGTTTAAATGCTTACTCTGTGTTATTTTCCGTATTTTATAGTGATTCCGAAGCTCGTTCGAGTTAGAAGCTTGTCAGAGCTATATCTGTAACGACTCGATAGTCAGGGGTGTTTAAAAGTATATTCCCGAGATTTCGTTTTCATAAATCAGACTTGTAAATATTTTTAATAAATATTTACAAAGTTAGTTGTGTAGTTAATTAGGTTTTTGTTAAGCGAATTTACTTGAATTAAAAGTAATTAGGTTTAAACTTCAATTGATTAATTAATTTAGTCCATTTTCCTGTAATTTTTATATTTTTTGAATCCCGGTGTTAAGTACTACCCGACCCATGTCGAAATTTTCGCAATTATTAAGATTTTAAATGTTGTTAATGTTGAATAGTTTTAGTATTATGGATTAAATTGATAGATTTTTAAGCTAGAAATAAAAAGGATTAAATTGTAGAATAAATTGTAAATTTTGAGTAATAGGGACTAAATTGTGAAAAATTGAAATTTAGGTGTTTAAGTGAAAATAAGGATTTAAATTTATTTTAAAGTGAAATTTGTATGAAAATATATAATTAAATGTAAAGAATAAAATTAGTCTCTATTTAGGGACTAAATTGAAATTTAGGCAAATATTGAGTAAAAATTAAAATATTCAATATGAAATTGAATTGTGTTGTATTGATGAATTTTAATTGTTTTAGTTCTGTAGCTAATGTCGTACCGGAATCCTCAACTAAAAAGGGGAATGATAAAATTGATGTTGAATAGCTCGGAATTCACGGTTTTTATTTCTATAATCCGAACCTAGTTACTAATTGTTGTATTTTGATTTAATGCATATGATAAGTGGTTGAGGTGAGTATTTGGAACTTTGATATTGAATTGAATTAAAGTTGATTGAAATAGATTGAATTGATATATATATTATGAATGTATTGATGATTTGAATTGAAATGAATATATATGTGTAAATGTGATAATGTGCAAATATGATAATTGAATATTGGTTGTATTTGGAAAGTGAATTGGCACCCTATTAACTGTATCGGGTTGAGTCGGATATAGATGGAATGCCATAGGATAGGAAGAGTTCAGGGATTTCTTTGACTTCGAGTCGATGAGACATTGGTTGTCAATTTATATAGCGCTGGACGGAGTTGCTACTTCGGATTTATTCAATGAGGCACTGGGTGCCAAACTGATGTGTTGGTTGGATCCGAGTATCCGTCCGAGTTCGAGTCATGTTAATAGGGGTAATTAAATAAAACAGTTCTATAATTGATATTGGATAATATTGTATGTGAATTTAAAATGGGATAGTGATTTGAAACATGAAAATTAGATATGTGGTGACTAAATGAGATACATGAGTTACGTACTCATGACTTGAGTATTGAATAGCTAATACCAATGTATAAACAATTGTGGTTTGATATGTGAATAGCCATTTATATAGCAATTGTGTGAACTGGGACATTGTTAATCAAATAAAAGATGTTAGCATGTGCAATTTGAGTATAGTACGAAATGATGTTGAAATGATGTGCTAATATGTATGAATTCAAAAGGTTGACATATGATAGTTATGATCTTAGTCATTAATATGTGTTTATATTTTCAATTGTGTTAATATTAAATGTTCAGATTATAAAAATATCACTGAGTTTTACTCAGTGTACGGTTTTGTTTTCCGTGCACAGGTTAGGTACTTCTCTTTTGATCGTCAATTACAACGATCTCAAACTCAAATGTGGTGATATTTATATTTTTTATCGGCATGTACCTAGGATGTCTAGATGATAGTTATTTTGTGGATGGATTGTAAATGAGGTTATAAGTGTAATGTTGGTTTGGTATATATATAAACATGTGTTTGTGTTTGAAGCCATAGTATGGTATGGTAAATTAAACCAAAGCTTGATATGTGCATGTTAATTTAAGTTAATGTTTTAGCTAGATATGAGCTAGGCCAAATTGATGGATTTTGGCATGTTTATAATTTTGATTCGAATGATGCATTGATGATATGTTCTGATGATATAAATGTGGTACCAATAAGAGTACATTGGTTAGGTACCTAGGATGATTATTTTTGGCATGTTAATGATGAATTATATTATCATTGTTTTTTTTAAAATTTTTAAAAATGAATGATTTAGATTACGGTTACTCGGTAATACTCTGACCCTATTCCGACAACGGATACGGGTTAGGGATGTTACAATATCACACTATCCATCGGCTCATTCAGTATTTTTGGTTGGTTATTTTTTGGTTATAATGGCATGTATAGGTTGTTTTGGCTAATGTTAGCCTATTTGTATTTTGTTGAGATTAGCCACTTATTTGGCTTGTGTTTTGGCACATTTTGGTTTGTGCATATTTTCTTATATGGTTGATGTATGGTTTGGTCTATGGTTGTATAGTGAAAGATAAAATGTTAGCTAAATGTGCATTTTATACATGTGTTTTGGGATGTGATGAATTGATCATTACCTTGATATATAAGGGTTATATATCTAAATATGTTAGTATTTGAAATACATTTTGGCACCAAATGGTATGTTTTGGTAGGTAAGTGACTTGGTTTGAAATGATGAAAATTAGCTTGGTAAACTTTGGGTACAAATATTATAAATTAGTTTTACATTTGGATATATTGAATACATGATTGCACATGTTATAAGCTGTCATTTGAGGTGCCCAAAGGCACATTGGTTGTATGTAAAGGTATTATATGTTTAAAGCTTGATTTTGGCTTGTTTTGGATGCCTAATTATGGCTTGTTGATATGCATAATGTTGGATGTAGTTTGATACCAAATTGGGTGAGAAATATGGCTTGTAAAATGGCTTATTTTCATCCACACGAGCGTGTGTCTTAGTCATGTGTGACACACAGCCAGGTGACACGGTCGTGTGTCCTCTATATCTTTTAAAGAGTGCAAGTCAGTATGCTCACACGGTCAAACCACACTTGGCACAAGTCAGTGTGTTACACGGGCATGGGCATGGGCTCAGACACGGCCGTGTGTCCCTATTTCGAATGTCCACACGGCCATGTGACCCTTGCAATTTTGAATATTTTAAATGTTTCAGAAAAATTTTTTGAGTTTTCAATTTAGTCTCGATTTATTTCTAATGCGTATTTTAGGCCTCGAGGGCTCGTATAAGAGACAATATGTTTGATTTTAATTGGTTTTTTTTACATGAATGCTATATGATATGAAATGTTATCATTTTTTGTCTGTTTGATTTGTAAACCCCAGTAATGCTCTGTAACCCTGTTTTGATGACGGATTTGGGTTAGGGGTGTTACACACACAGCCGTGTCCCAGTCCGTGCCCATGCCCGTGTAACTCACTGACATGGGTCACACGGCCAAGCCACACGCCCGTGTGCCAGGTCGTATAACTGCCTGACTTGCATGCCTTGAACCTACAGGGGACACACGACTGTGCCGCATGGCCGTGTGTCACACACGGCTGAGACACACGCTCGTGTCTCAGGCCGTGTGGTCTCAAAATGAACCTTAAAACACAAGTTTACCATTTCAAGTTTGCTTGGATCTTAAGAAACTCAAATACAAACTAAAATACCAATTCAAAATGACATTAATCGAGCCATAAACACACCAAAACCAACCTAATAAGTGCCTAACCAATGTACACTCATTGATACCGCAAGTATATATAATTATACATCAAAATAAACATCAATACAATTCATCAATTCATTCAAGCAATACATAATCAAAATACTTATCAATCACAACATTTCATTTATAAATACCATTCATACTAGCATAAAAACTATACCTCATTCTCAAGTAATATGCAAGTTGGTTATTTGCACAAAATATTATTCAAAATATTTACATAAGTCAAACATTAACCAAAACCACACAAGAGCCTATACATGCCATATAATCTAAAATAAATGTTCTAAAAACTATCGAGATGAGCTGGATAGTGTGACTTGAGTGCCGATCCGATCATCCATTAAACAATAAACTATCGAGAATCTACAATGACATTAAACAACACAAGTAAGCTTAATGAAGCTTAGTAAGTTTGATGTATTAAACAATAAATCTTACCGAACTAATTATAATAATTCAAACAATAATAATCATCCATGATAATTCCCTGTCATTCACAATTTCAATCAATAAATTCATCTATGTTCAGATCAATATTGAATAAATAACATATTTTTGAAATTCATTAAACAAATTACCTTACCGAAACTTTCCATTCAAAGAATGGCTTACGGATAAGAGTATACCGTCAGATCGACCGAACACACCACACAGAAGCTCATAAGATTTGATCCAACCGAAATATGCCAAATAGAAGCTCATAAGAGCTGGTCCACCCGAAACACACAAATAGAAGCTCATAAGAGTTGAACAGAAGCTCATAAGAGCTGGTCCACCCGAAACACACAAATAGAAGCTTATAAGAGTTGAACAGAAGCTCATAAGAGCTGATCCACTCGAAACACGCCAAATAGAAAATATAACGTGAGAGTTTGCAACACATGATGAACCTCGGTTTACTTCAGTAATATACAAATATCTCCTTCTAATACCATTTCTACTCCAAACCCCCGTAATACACCAAAAACACGATTGTACTCTATTTCGCGTTCAATTCAAACCGAACATCAAATTCAGTATTATACCTCAGATAATGATTCATTTCCAACAATGGAATATATATAATATCATGTAATACCAGTCATCAATTTATATAAATGTTAAATTTTAATTATACGAACTTATCTGGACTGAATTGTAGAAACTACTGAAGTTTAGGGACTATTCTGCTATTTTTCCTTTTCCACGAGTATCTACTGGATCTTGATCTAAAATGTAAAATTACTCATTTAATAGAATAGATTTCATTTCCAATATATTTTACAATTAATACCCTTTTATTTTTCAAATTTACACAATTACCCCAAACTTTTACAATTTTTGCAATTTAATCCCTTAACTCAAATTCATCAAATTAACCATTTTTCTCAAGTCAATATTTTATACAAATATACTAGGCCCTCAAATAGTCCCTAATAAACATCAAATTCACTATTAACCCTAAAATTTTGACATTTTCACAATTTAATCCTAAAATCAAAATCTAACAAAAATCACTTTACAAATTCATCAAATAGTATAATCAAAGCTCCAAATATATGGTATTCATAAAAATATTCAATATTCATCAATTAAAACTTCCAAATTTTTTTACAGAATAAAAAAAAAAGGTACGGGCTAGCTAGACCTAGTTGCAACGATCTCAAAAACAGAAAAATTACAAGAAACGGGTAAGAATTGAACTCACATGCAAGACTTCAATGCTTAGCCAATTCTCCAAGTCTTTCTATGGTGTTTCGGTAATGGAAGATTAAAATGAAGAAGAAACCATTTTTGTATTACTTAATTTTGTTTTAATTTCATTTTAAATAAAAATTTGCCATCCATTACACATTAATTTATTATTATCACTTATTTAGTTGTCCAACATTAACTATTAGGGACTAATTGCTATATTGGTTCCTCCTCATGTGGTTAATAGGCTATTTAGTCATTTAATTAACTAATTACTAACTTTTGCATCTTTTTCAGTTTAGTCCTTTTTCTTTAATTAACTATCTAAACGTTAATATTTCTAAACCAAATTTTAATACGACTCTAATGACTCTATAAATGTTCTAAAAATAATATTTACGAGTTGATACGACGGAAATTTGTGGTCCCAAAACCACTGTTCCATCACCACTGAAAATCAGGCTATTACATACCTAGTTGGTACATAAATTTGTATTCTATCACTCAGGTTGACACCACTAATTTGTGTTGATATGAAATTGATGGTCAATCTAGTGGTGACATGTGATAGTCTCTTAGTATGGCACATGGTGAACATAATTCAATTTTTTTTAAAAAAAAGCTTTAATATATATAAATTAATTAAAAGTATATGTTTTCACATCAAGAATGAACTCAACACACATTTGTACAAATTCATTCTAGATATTTTTAGTATTTTTTATAAAATATGGGTTTTAGGTTATTATTATTTTTTAAATCTATAAAATATAAAAATATATACAATTAAAATATATAAAAGCTTATAATATTTTAAAAATATATAACAATTTACAAGATATAATATATAAATAAAAATTTTAAAATTTTATAAATATATATATAAATATGTAAAAGAACAAAAATTACATTTGTCTAGATTCATTCTTGAACTTTTATTATTTTATATATTTTATATATTTTTTATTAATAAAATAAGGTTGTTAAAATTTTTAAAATGGCATAATGAACTATTTGGCCCTCTAACTTACAAAAAAAATAATTTTAACACTCCATTTAATTTTTCGCCTTTTTTAGCCCTTAAACTTACATTGTTTGTCAAATCACCCCAAAATGGAAGGAAAAGTTATTGTCTATTAACTTTACTGACATGACATATATGTGGATTGTTACGTGGATACCACGTCATCAAATAATTATTTTTTAAAATTTAAAACTTTAAAATGCCATATGTCAGCAAATTTAATATACGCTAACTTTTCCATCCATTTTGAAGTAATTTGACAAATATGCAAATTCAAGGCTTAAAAGAGGTGAAAAATGAAATAAAGGGCTAAAATGATTTTCTTTTGTAAAGTTAAAGGCCAAATAAGTCATTATGCCTTTTAAAATAAAAAGATAATAATCTAAAATTATAATATAATGATACGTGAAAATATTAAGATATAACAATTCAGAAAATATATATCAAACAATTTTAAAATAAAATACTCCTAGTAATCCAAAAATAGAAAATAAAAATAAGATTGTTACAAATTTTTTAAAAAAATAAAGAGATAAGGACCTAAAATATAAAATCTAATGATATGGTAAAAATAAATATTAATCATTTTGTTAACTTCAAATTTTAAATATTTAACAATTTAAAGCAATAAAGAATTAATATTTTTGTTGTAAATAAATTTAAAAATAAAGAGTTAATTGTAAAAATACTTGAATTGTAACACCCTAACTCATATACATCGTCAATTGTTATATATTTTTTACTCACCAATTGTAAAAATAGGGTTACAGAGCATTATCAGAGTTTACAAATCAAACGAAAATAAATTTCAAACATTTCAATTCATATCAATAATCATATTAAATCCAATCCAAATCTTACATATTGTCCCGTATACAGACTTTCGAGGCCCTAAAAACACGTTAGAAATAAGTCGGGATTAAATCGAAAAGTTAGAGAATTTTTTAGGAAACAAGGAAAATTTTCAAACCTGCAGGGGTCACACAGCCGTGTGGTCAAGCAGTGTGGGCATTCGAAATAGGGACACACAACCGTGTCCCAACCCATGTCTGTGCCCGGTAATTCATTGACTTGGGTCACACTGCCAAACCACATGCTCGTGTGCCAGGCCGTGTACCCTTCGAAATAACCCCTCACACCCGTGTGCCTGGCTGTGTGCTAGGCTGTGTAACAACCTAACTTGTAACCCTTTGAAAGCTACACGGGACACACGCCCATGTCTCTACCCGTGTGGACGAAAATATGCCATTTTACAAGCCATTTTTCTCACCCAACTTGGCATGAACCTACAACCAAAATTTCAAATATATACTAGCCATAACAAGGCACCAAAATCATGCATATTCTAGCTATTCAAACATGGTACAATAACATACAACCAATATACCCTTAGGCACCTTAGTTGACAACATGTAACATGTATAATCATGTACTCAATTTGGCCAAAATATTCATCTAACTTCTAAGCATATTTGCATTAATACGTATCATTGAATTTACTTGCCAAAACATACTACATGGTGCAAAATATGTCATTTAACTACTAGCACTAACAATCATATATGTCCTTCACAACAAAGTACCAATTCACCATATTTTCAAACATGTCAAACACATATAAAAAATTAAGCATCATAACTACTTAAAACCAAGATAATTCACATAGCATACTTGAAGTATTTAATAATCATCATTTGATACCATGGTACGATCATTGTCCAAGACTCAATTAAGGCTGCTGAAGAACCCATGGAGCTACCAACGAGACCGATTACTCGTGCTCGAGCTAAGAAGTTCAAGGAGGCTGTTGCGGGTCTTATTGATTGAATTTGGGGTGAAGCCGTTGCTGGATTTATTGATCAATCATGGACATGCATCCCAAGCATGCCATGCAACTTACTTCGAGCCCAATTCTAGTTTTCTTTAGCTTGAGAATTTAATTGCTGGAATAAATAATTAATTCGGTTCTAGTTAGTTAGTTAAACTAGTTTAAGGTTTATAATTATGTCATAGTTTGAACATCAATAATTTTAGTGTAAAATATGTCATAATCTGAGCATTTTAAATATGCCTTAAGTTTATTAATTTTGTCTTATTTCGTACAGCTTTTTTATGTGTTTTAATTTGGTCTTAGTTCAGAC
The DNA here is from genome assembly GCF_025698545.1 of Gossypium raimondii. Lineage (NCBI taxonomy): Eukaryota > Viridiplantae > Streptophyta > Magnoliopsida > Malvales > Malvaceae > Gossypium > Gossypium raimondii. The sequence continues at coordinate 16,389,030 of NC_068575.1, read as the reverse complement.
ACCATAATTGTGTCTAATGTTTAGACAAATTAAATTGTGTTTAAATTAAGTCTTATGATTGTATTTATGTTGAGTTTAATTTTGTTTTGTAGGTTGAATACATTGGCTGCTCATCAAACAGATTCAATGGACATCATTTAAGGAGAAGCATGCATCGAGATATACATGCACTAGAGAGCTGCTGTTTGCTTTCTTCCAAGCAACTCTTCGTGGAAGTCAATGGATCAAGTGTTTTCACACTTGATTAATCAGTTGATAAATTCAGTTCACACCAAGGTGACCATCCAACTCTGGCTGTTCACACCTAAAGGCTGTTTGTACGCCACAATCAACAATAAATCATTGAGGCACATTCGGCTTCCCAAGGAGGCACCAATTCATGTTCACACCACCTTAACTGATCAGATACTTGCATATTCAGCTAACTTCAAAGTCCACATGGTTTGACTGTTTGGGAATTGCAACAGGTAAGGCTTTTGGCGTCTTTCATGCTTAGAAATCTTCAAGGATATTATTGTTAAATTTAATAGGCAATCAGCTCAATTAAGCTGATTCAAAACATGTCCATTTGGTTGGACCTTGTATCAACCTATAAATACTTGGTCTAAATCATGTAATTGGAACTCTTTGAACCTTTTATGAATTTTAAGCTAATTGTAAGTTATTCAACTCCCTTTGTTCTTTTGTGACTCAATTGACTTATCTAGCTAAGTTTAGTGGCGTCAATCTGATTCATTCTGAACTTATCACTTCTAGTAAGTGTGGCATTCAACCCCTATACCGATTGGTTCCTATCTTTCTAGATAGAGGGTCACGGTTTGTTATCTTTAGCCAATCCATTAGTAAGTGTTTACATAAGAATCGTGTCAATATTGTCATATAATATTGGTTCATTCTTAAATCTTAATTTAAAACCTAACTTTGCTAAAACTATCCGTCTAACATCCCCTTGTAAACCGACCATCTTTGAAACCAGTCATATTTATCCTTCAATTGCGATATTACTTAATTTACGATTGGGAACATTTGCAACTCGTAATCAACTTCGAGTACAAGTTTGTATCATTTGGTATCAGAGCTAGCCAAATTAATATTTACGTTTTTGAAGCTACCAGGATTGGGATATAAAAAAATTCGATTAAAAAAGAGAGAGATGGCAATTACAAATTCTGAAATAAAAAAAAGGGGATACTTGAATTGTATATAAAAAAAGTTAGCTCGAAAAGTGTTACTTTTCCCGAGAACAAATTTTCTTACCCAAAACATGTTCAGCCACACTGTTATTAGTTTGTTGTCTTTCTAGCCCATCCTATTACCCAACATCTCTCTCACCTTTACATCAATTTTGAAGCAGACTCTACCAAGATTTGCTCTTAAGACTAAGGCAGTCATTTACGAACTTAGGGAGGCGAATACGAGTGGAAAAAGGCAAGAGAGTGTGAGGACATTAGAGTGACAAAAAAAGCCAAAAATTGGAGTGAAACACAAGCGGACTGTATACTTTCCTTTTGAGTGAACTTGTGAGGTTTGTTTTACGGAAAATACTATGTCTCGTAGTCTTGAAAGAAATGTTGCCGAAGGAGGTGGTGCACGCCCTGTACATAACGTACTTGCTGGTAGTGGTGTACCCGACCTAACATACCAAGCCCTAATCTGTGAGATGGACCGGATGCTCTAATGACGACTAGATCTCGTACAAGAGCATTTGGAACAGTTAGAAGAGTGAGTCTAATGAGAACTGACTCTACAAAATCTGAGGCGAGAGCATGGCTGACCGAGATTCCCTCAAGATGATCTCTATAATCCTAACGGTGTGGAGAGTGACCAAGTGTCTAACCAAAGTGAAAGACGGTGAGGCCATAGAAACCAAGGGCCTAAGAACGTGAACGAGTGGATGATGACCTCAAGAATATTAAAATGGCTATTCCTCCATTCCAATGGAAGACTGATCCGGAGGTGTATCTAGAATGGGAAAAAAAGATTGAGCTTGTCTTCGAGTGCCATAACTACTCGGAGAGCAAGAAAGTCAAAGTTACAGCCATCGAGTTCTTCGATTATGCCATCATATGGTGGGACCAATTAACTTTTAGTAGGAAAAGAAATAGGGAGCGACCCTTGTCCACATGGGCCGCGATGAAAGCCGTCATGAGAAAAAGGTTTATTCCTACTTACTACCATCGGGAACTATTCCAAAAGCTACAAAACCTTACTCAAGGCAATCATAGTGTTGAAGACTATTACAAAGAAATGGAGATTGCCATGATCCGAGCTGATGTCGAGGAGGATCGGGAGGCTACCATGGTGAGATTTCTAGTCAGATTGAATCGGGACATTGCCAATGTAGTAGAATTACAACACTACGTCAAAGTTGTAGACATGGTGCACATGCTTATTAAGGTGGAGAAACAACTCAAACGGAAATGTGCTATTCGAGCCTACCCCAACCCCACTACTACAACAAAATGGGGTCAAGGAACCATCAAGAAAGATACTTCTTATCGAGTGAAAGAACCTGTTGTATCCACAAAGGCCAACAAACTGAGTGGAAAGATGAGTAAAGGTAAAAATAAAGCCATGCAAAATCACACTCGTGAAATCAAATGCGTCAAGTGCCTTGGAAGAGGTCATATCGTGAGTCAATGCCCCAATAGAAGTATAATGGTTGTGAGACCCAACGATGAGATCGAGTCTGAAGAAGAGAAAGAAGATGATTCCGAATCACTCACAGAAGAAAAATAAGATCTCGAGTATGCTATTGAAGGTGAAATTCTCGCCGTCAAGCAGAGTTTAAGTCTTTAAAGTGTGAAAAATGAGCAGCAACGCGAGAATATTTTTCACAGGCAAAGTGTGTAGTGTGATCATCGATAGAGGAAGTTACACAAATGTTGTTAGCATCATGTTAGTGGAGAAACTTAGACCACTAACGACTAAACATCCGTATCCGTACAAGTTACAATGGCTTAACAATGAAGGCGAGCTAAAAGTCAGCAAGCAAGCCGTTGTTTCCTTTTCAATCGGTAAATATAATGATTAAGTCATATGCAACGTGGTGCTAATGCATGCTGGCCATTTGCTTTTAAGGAGGCCATGGTAGTTTGATCGAAGAGCGATCCATGATGGTTACACCAACCGATACACCTTCAATCACTTAGGAAAAAATGTGACCTTGGCGCCATTGACTCCTAAGTAAGTGTACGAGGCTCAATTGAAATTGAAAGACTCTGTTGAACAATTGAGAGCAAAAGAACAAATAGAAAAGATTGAAAGAGAAAAAGAAAATAAAAGTGGAAAAACAAAAGGAAAACAAAAGGTAAAAGCGAGAGAAAAGAATAGAGAGAGCGAAAGAAAAATGAGAGAAGAAAAAGAAAGAAAAGATGAAAAAGAGATTGAAAAATTAAGTGTGTCTGCAAAAGAGCGAGAGATTCGAAAGTCCTTATTGTTAAAAAAACCGATGATAGTACTTATGTACAAGTAAAATTTCCTTAACACTAACGAGTTAGATATCAATCTTCTTTCTTCGATTGTGTCTTTGTTGCAGGATTTTGAAGATTTATTTTCGGAAGACGTCTCTAGTATTTTACCACCTATTCGAGGTATCGAACATCAAATTGACTTCATACCCGGAGCTATAATTCCAAATCGTCCAGCATATCGAAGTAACCCAGAAGAAACTAAGGAACTTCGAAGGCAAGTAGCTGAGTTGATGGAAAATGGGTACATTCGAGAGAGCTTAAGTCCTTGCGCCATGCCCGTGCTCTTGGTGCCCAAAAAGGATGGAACTTGGCACATGTGTGTGGACTACCGAGCAATTAACAAGTTCACAATCAAGTGTAGGCACCCAATTTCGCGCCTTGATGACATGTTAGATGAACTAAGCGGAGCCCAACCTTTTTCCAAAATAGATCTCAAGAGTGGATATCACCAAATCCAAATGCAATAAGGAGATGAGTGGAAAACAACGTTTAAGACAAAGCACAGTTTGTACGGGTGGTTGGTGATGCCATTCGGCTTAACTAAAGCACCCAACACTTTTATGCATTTGATGAACTATGTGCTACAAGCTTATTTTGGTAAATTCTATGTAGTTTATTTTGATGATCATATATTAGTCTATAGTAAGTCTATAGAAGATTATTTGCTTCACTTGAGATCTGTTCTAGAAGTATTGCGTAAGGAAACATTGTATGCAAACTTTAAGAAATACTCATTTTGTACTAACCAGGTTGTTTTCTTAGGATTTGTGGTCAGTTTAGAAGGACTCGAAGTTGATCAAGATAAAGTAAAGGCGATTCGAGAATGACCACGACCTACGAGCATCAGCCAAGTAAGAAGTTTCCATGGCTTGGCGAGTTTTTATAGACGGTTTGTTCCTAACTTTAGCACTTTGGCTACTCCATTGTTGGGTATCATTAAGAAAAATTCTACTTTTCATTGGAGTGAGGAACAAAGAAGATCTTTTAATTTAATTAAAGATTTTTTGACAAACGCTCCTTTACTTTCCTTGCCTGATTTTAATAAAACATTTGAGATTTAGTGTGATGCCTCAGGTATAGGTATTGGAGCTGTACTGACTCAAGATGGGCGTTCCGTAGCTTAGTTTAGCGAAAAGTTGAATGGTGCAACCCTCAACTATCCTACTTATGACAAGGAAATGTACGCGCTGATCTGGGCATTAGAAATATGGCAGTATTACTTATGGCATAAAGAATTTGTTATTCATACTGATCACGAAGCGTTGAAACACCTCAATGGCCAAAACAAGTTAAACAAGAGACACGCCAAGTGGATGGAGTTCCTTGAATCATTTCTGTATGTAATCAAATATAAGAAAGGTAAAAAAAATGTCATAGCAGATGCGTTGTCGAGGAGGTATGCCCTTCTTAACCCTTTAGATTTGAAACTACTTGGTTTTGCACATTTGAAAGAACTCTATATAAATGACTCTGATTTTGCTGAATTGTATAAGGCTTATGAACACAGAGCCTTTGAAAATTTTTATAGACATGATGACTACCTTTTTTGAGAAGGTAAACTTTGTATTCCTCAAGGATATGTTCGGGATGTGTTGGTGAACGAGGCGCATAGCGGAGGCCTCATGGGACATTTTGGAGTCACAAAGACATTAGCCATGCTTCACGAGCATTTTTTTTGGACAAGAATGAAACGTGACATGGAGAGAGTGTGCAATCGATGTATCGCTTGTAAGAGAGCCAAATCAAGAATCAAATCTCATGGATTGTACACACCCTTGCCCATTCCTAAGGAGCCTTGGGTTGACCTTTCAATGGACTTTGTTTTTGGTCTTCCTAGGACTAAAAATGGAAAGGATTCGATATTTGTAGTGGTTGACGTTTTCTAAAATGGCACATTTTATTGCTTGTAATAAAACTGACGATGTTTTACATGTTGCAAATTTGTTTTTCAGAGAAGTCGTTCGTTTACATGGAGTTCCGAGGACTATAGTGTTTGATCGAGATGCGAAGTTCTTCAGTCATTTTTGGAGAACATTATGGGGAAAGCTTGGTACAAAACTTATATTTTCTACGACTTGCCACCCCCAAACGGACGGACAAACGAAAGTGGTGAACGAGTTTTGTCAACATTGTTAAGGGCCATTATACGAAAGGATCTCAAAACATGGGAAGAGTGCTTACCGCATATAACCGATCTATTCATTCGACAACTAAGCATTCTCCTTTTGAAATTGTTTATCGCTTTAATCCTTTGACACCCCTTGATTTGATTCCTTTACCTAATGAACAATGTGCATGCAAATGCTAAACGGAAAGCTGAGTACGTGAAGCAACTACACCAAAAGGTGAGGAAAAACATAGAAGAGAGAATCGAACAATATGCGCACAAAGCCAATAGGGAAAGAAAATGAGTAATCTTTGAACCCAGAGATTGGGTATGGGTGTATATGAGAAAAGAAAGGTTTCCAACCCAACGAAGGTCTAAGTTGCTTCTAAAGGGTTATGGTCCGTTTCAAGTATTGGAAAGGATCAACGATAATTCATATAAACTCGACTTTCCAGGTAAGTACAATATAAGTGCTAGTTTTAATGTATCTGACCTGTCTCCTTATGATATAGGTGGCGATTTGGGGATCGCTTCGAAGAGGGAGAGGATGATATGATCATGGTCCAAGACTCAAGTAAGACTGCGGAAGAACCCATGGAGCTACCAACGAGACCGATTACTCGTGCTCGAGCTAAGAAGTTCAATAAGGCTATTACGGGTCTTATTGATCGAATTTGGGGTGAAGTCATTGCTAGATTTATTGATCAATCATGGACATGCATCCTAAGCGTGCCATGCAACTTACTTCGAGCCCAATTCTAGTTTTCTTTAGCTTGAGAATTTAATTGTTGAAATAAAGAATTAATTCTGTTCTAGTTAGTTACTTAAATTAGTTTAAGGTTTATAATTATATCATAGTTTGAACATCAATAATTTTAGTTTAAAATATGTCATAATCTGAGCATTTTAAATATGTCTTAAGTTTATTAATTTTTTCTTATTTCGTACAACTTTATTATGTGTTTTAATTTGGTCTTAGTTCAGACACCATAATTGTGTCTAATGTTTAGACAAATTAAATTGTGTTTAAATTAAGTCTTATGATTGTATTTAAGCCGAGTTTAATTTTGTCTTGTAGGTTAAATACATTTGCTGCTCATCAAACAGATTCAATGGACAGCATTTAAGGAGAAGCATGCATCTGGATATACATGCACTAGAGAGCTGTTGTTTTCTTTCTTCCAAGCAACTCTTCGTGGAAGTCAATGGATCAAGTATTTTCACACTTGATTAATCAGCTGATAAATCTAGTTCACACCAAGGTGACCATCCAACTCAGGTTGTTCACACCTAAAGGCTGTTCGTGCGCCACAATTGGCAATAAATCATTGAGGCACATTCGGCTTCCCAAGGAGGCACCAATTCATGTTCACACCTCCATAACTGATCATATACTTGCATATTCAGCTAACTTTGACTGTTTGAGAATTGCAACAGGCAAGGCTTTTGGCATCTTCTATGCCTAGAAATCTTTAGGGATATTATTGTTCAATTTAATAGGCAATCAGCTCAATTAAGCTGATTCAGAACATGTCCATTCGGCTGGACCTTGTATCAACCTATAAATACATGGTCTAAATAATGTAATTGGAACTTTTTAAACCTTTTATGAATTTTAAGCTAATTGTAAGTTATTCAGCTCTCTTTGTTCTTTCATGAATTAATTGACTTATCTAGCTAAGTTTAGTGGCGCCAATCTGATTCATTCTGAACTTATCACTTCTAGCAAGTGTGGCGTTCAACCCCTATACCGATTGGTTCCTATCTTTCTAGATAGAGGGTCACGGTTTGTTATCTTTAGCCGATCCATTACTAAGTGTTGACATAAGAATTGGGTCAATATTCTCATATAATATTGGTTCATTCTTCAAGCTTAATTTAAAACCCAACTTTGCTAAAACTATCCATCTAACATCCCCTTGTAAACTGACCATCTTTGAAACTAGTCATATTTATCCTTCAATTGCGATACTACTTAATTTACAATCGGGAACATTCACAACTCGTAATCAACTCTGAGCACGAGTTCACATCATACCAAAATATTTATACAACTTCTACTTATATATGTTCTAAAAGTTTTACCTAATTAAGTATACAAGTTCAACTATCTCAACTAGAAACAAACATAACAAGTTACTTCCAATATTTACATCCATACAAAATATTCACGTATTATAGACCCTTTCCTAATACATGCCACTTAAACCAGCTAGTAAGAACCAAAATGACTACCGAGATGTTGATGATAGTGTGCGAGCTTCCGAGTCGATCCAATCAAAGCAACGATTCCAAAGGTCCTAAAAGAATAAATTAAACTAATAAGCATCAACAAGCTTAGTAAGTTCAATATAAGTTTCCCTTTAATAATTAACCGAAGACTATCCAATTAATGCAAGTTTTCAATCACACCGGCACACAGCCTGCTAGGCATATAGCCCGAATAATCACCGGCACACAGTTTGCTAGGCACATAGCCCGAATAATCACTGGCACACAGTTTGCTAGGCACATAACCTGAATAATTACTGGCACACAGCCTGCTAGGCACATAGCCCGAATAATCACCGGTATACAGCTTGCTAGGCACATAGCCCGAATAATCACCGGCACACAGCCTACTAGGTATATAGCCTGAATAATCACCGGCACACAGCCTGCTAGGCACATAGCCCGAATAATCACCGTATTTATATTTTTTTAAGCATAACTCAATAAAATCCATAATTCAACCAAGAATGAAATAGTATGGAATATTCAATACAATTAATAATAATCGTCTAACGAACTTACTTGGACTAAATCATAGAAATTATAGAAGTTCAGGGGCTATTCCGCTATTTTGCCTTTTTCTCGAATATCTACGGATTCTTGATCATGCAAAGACAAAAGATGAACAAATATTCTTAGGTCATCAATGGTAAGGTTCGGCCAAGAAGAAGATAAAAAATGAGAAAATAAAGTTTTTGTTTCAATTTGTTTTCTTTAATTTTGAATAATTTATAAAATTACCATTAAACCCATTTTCTTTCAATTTTTCTTTAATTATTAATACCCATTACCGTCCACTATCCAAAATAGGGATTAATATCCCTATTGGTCCTCCTATATTTACTACTTAGGTCATTCAATCACCTAAATACTATAATTAGCATATTTTACACTTTTTACAATTTAGTCCTTTCTCCTTAATTAACTATCTAAACGTTAAAATTTTTAAATCAAATTTTTATACGACTCTAATAAAAAATAATATTTTAGAAAATAACATTTGCGAGTCAACACGACGAAATTTGTGGTCCCAAAACCACTATTGCGTCACCACTGAACATTGGACTGTTACATGAAGGACAAAAATAGTATTTTAAATATTGTAAAGTTATTTACATTCCCTTTCCTCTCATTTCCCCCCATATTAGGGTATTAAAAAGTGAAGTAAAGCTACCGATTGAATTTTAGCTCAGTTGGCATCAGCATTATTGTCTGTGCAAAAAGATGTGGATTCGAGTGCGCTGAAACGCATTATCCTCTTATTTAAATGTTGGGAGGGGCTATGGGTAGTTCTTGGCATTATATAAAAAAACAAAGACTATGCAGTTTGGGTTGACATAGAGTGCGACTTGTCAAATATATTGAATTATAAAAAAATTGTAGCATGAAGTGTAATGATGGCTTGGTAGGACCGATAAAATGAAGCATCCAGGCTCTATTTAGAAAAATCCCAATTGGTAATACATTTATGATTACCACCTATATCATAATCATAAATCTTTTTTATTTACAAAATTGAAATAGAAATAAGAACGATTTCAAACTATTAATCAATCGAATAATATGATAAATATGTTGAATATTTTGTGGAAAACACGAAAGAAAAAGGAATTAAATAAAAATAAAAATTTATTTTATATATAAATTCTTACATCTCCTACTACTAGTAGAGTGACCGTGAGTTTTGGTATGTTGGGGATATCATTATTGCTTAACCTAATGCCTATATTGTATTTGCGGGTAAAAAAGTAATTGAGCAAACATTGAATAAAACAATATTGAAAGGTTCACAGGCGGCTGAATATTTATGCCATAAGGGTTTATTCTATCCAATCGTACCACGTAATTCTTTAAAAGGTGTTTTGAGTGAGTTAATTCAGCTTTAGAATTTTTTTTTCCTTTGAATCAAAATTCAATCAAATAGAGTCTTAAGTGAAATTATATTTATTTGTAGTGAAATGATAGTTAGTTAGTTTATCAGAATCAAAGTCAAAGCTCGTGTAATGGGTTTTGACTTTGTGATAGAAAATGGAATTGTCGATAAGAATCATGATACTACACTTATATAATTATAATAAATTTTACAATTAAAACCTTTTCATAAAATTATTTACAAAGGAAGAGAAGACAAAAAGAAAAAAAAATTACATCTTAAAATTTATTTTCCTTTCTTTCCTTAGCTTTTTCCATCGAATTGGGGTAATTAAAATTTTAACTTTCATGAAAATTAAACTTTCTTTACTTTCGTTAGTCTAACTTATAAAGTTTATCCAAACAAAATAAAGGAAAAAGTGGTTTTTTTTTTTACCTTTCTTTTCCTTTTCACTTTCAATCCAAACATAACCTAGGTTAAAATCTCTCCAAAAAATAATTATTTCTAAAAAGTTGAACTGAGTAATAGAAAACAAAGAAATAAAAGAAGCTTCCAAAATCATCTTCTACTCTCCCGAAAAATATTCTGCTTAATGGGAAACATCAAGATTATAATGAATGGTGTTCCTTTTATCAATTTAGTCTTAAATATAAAAAAATTAATAAATTTAACGTTTACAAATTATAATTTTAATAATTTTTAAATTAAAAAACCCGTTAAATCTAGTGTAATAACTGTAAGAAATTATTACTAGTTAAAAAAATCTATATTCGTTGGCTACGCCACAACTACAACCATTTAAAAGCACACTTCGCTATAATAGTACAAGAATTAATGAGAAAATTGAATAATTCAAAACAATCGATCTTATCGGTCTAACTTTTGAAAACTTTTAATGTAAACTAAAAGCTCTTCTCCCGTTTTATTATTGTTCACCATTAAAATATGGTCAATTTTAGTATTTGTATGATTGCTTGATCTTCACAAGAAATTGTAGAAATATTGTAGTGTGTTTTTTTTTCAGAATTGTAAACCTTGTTTTGCTAATATGGATTCACCAAATTTCATTCTCATACCCTACTCGCGGTTTATTTGTGATTTATTTTTTAGTTTCTTGTTCTTGAAAAAGAGTTCCAAAAATGTTCATTTTTGCCTTTTGGTGCTTGAAAATGGGGTATAAGTGATTTTTCAATATTGCTTCTAGTTGTGTATAAAGTTGTTTAAATTTGTGTGTTTAGCCAAAGAGTGGGGAAATTTATGGCATTTACTGTACTTATTTTTAGGTAGACCTATCCAAGGGTCGGGTAGCTTGTCTAGCCTGGTAGGCCCAACCCAATTTGGACTAAGCTTGAACAAGATTTTTTGCATCTTAGGTTAGCCCGACTCGGTTCAAATTCAATTTAAATAGTAAGAAATATTTTTAAAAAATTTAAACTTAATTATAAAATATCAACTAATATTATATTTTATATATTTTATTAATTTTTAAATAGTAAAATGAGATTTTTTGATGGGTCGGGCCAACCTGAAAATGGGTCTAGATTTGAATTTTTTTTAGAATTAAACCTAAGCCCGACCCATGAACACCAATACTTTTAGGGTCCAACTTGTATTGGGTTAACCCAAAGTTGAAGCCTTATTTTATTGCTAAGATATTAGTTTGTGGTGATGATAATTATTCTATTTTTTTATTTTGTTTTGGATGTTGGGTTATTTAAAAAACAAAATTTTTATAAATCAAAATTTATTATTTTATAAATGTTGAGAGTTAAATTTTATTAATTTTTTTTAGAATTTGAACTAAAATCACAAATATGTATATAACTAAATAAATACTAATAAATTATTACGAACCAAATACATGGTTGTTAATGTTCACAATGGTTGGAGTTTATGGATCAATGTTGGGTTATTTAGTATGATGATAAAATTGAGATTAATCAATTGTAGGATTATATATGTAACTATTGATACAAGATAACAACGTGGAAAAGGAGGAGAGGGGTAGTGTTGAAGAAGATCGGTTCACTCATTCTAAGGCTGAGAGTTGAACATGTAACACCCCTAAAATTGTTGTACTATAAAAATAATAATAAATTTGAGAAGTATGTTGTGGTATACTAAATTAAAATAAGGATTAAATCATAAAGATGTAAAAAGATTGAGGCTCAAGTATAATTATTCAAAATTTGAGGGATTGAAGTATAAACATGAGAAAAATTAAAGGATCAAAAGAGAAAATAACCTAACTTCTTATGACATGAAATTGGTGTGTAGGTACACACCAAATTGAATAAGTAGAAAAATACAAGGGACTAAATCATAATTTTACCAAAAGTGAGAAATGATTCAAGGATGGAATTTTAAAGAAACATGAAGGGTAAAATGGTCATTACCCAAAATAGATAGTTATATGGTGTGATAATTAAAAAGAGAAGTGTTGAAATATGATTGGTTGAATAGTTTATTATTATTTTATTATAAGATATTTTGTATTAAATTGTGATATTTTATTGTAAGATATTTGCTTGGAAACATGAAGAAAAGTCTTCATGCTTCCAACGTCACTTATATATATGTGCAAGGGAATTTTCATTTCTTTATAATTTGGTCCCTTACCATAAAACTCCACTTTTCTCTCAAATTTCTTGAAAATTTCTATAGCGATCCAAAAGGAGAAGTGTTGTAGAGATACTAGATAGGGGTATTCATTCAGTTAACCGACCAGTTAACCGACCCGAAATAACATTAACTGAATTAACTGACCTTTCAAAATCTTTAACCGTTAACCGAACCAAAATTTTTTCGGTTAATTCGGTCAGTTAACCGAATTAACCGAAAATTATATGTTTTTTATTTTTGGTTAAAAATTAACCAAATTAACCGAATTAACCGAATTAACCGAATTACCCGAATTACTCGAATTACCCGAATTAACCGAATTACCCGAATTAACCAAATTAAGCAAATTGAATCACTACATAATTAAATTATTTTTAGACTTTTAGACTTTAGTTTTAGTCTTAGTTTTAAAATTTTATTTTTATTTATTAAATTATTTGTAATTTAATTTTATGATTGGGTTGGGTTGGGTAATTGGGTTGGGTTGAATACTTGGGTTTAGATTGGGTTTAGATGAATAGTGGGCCTATTTATATATTATAATTTTATTTATTAATTTTTTCGGTTAACCGAAAAAATTCAGTTAATCGACTGGTTTCGAACCGAATTAACCGTTAACCGAAAAATCAAAAAATAATTAAGCGACCCCGACCGAAAAAATTCAGTTAACCGACCGGTTAACCGAATTCGGTCGGTTAACCGAATTTTTTCGATTTTACCCGAATTTTGCACACCCCTAATACTAGAGAGTTAGATGACCATATTAGAAGCAAGAAATGAGAAATTAGAAGTGATGAAAGTTGAAAGAAAAGGCATGAGAGTGATGAAAGTGAGAAAGAAATAGAAGAGAAGCAAAAAGAGGTAAATGTTCATTTTAATTTTATTGATATGTAATAAATTGAGTGTTAAATATGTGAATTTTATTTAAGTAGTAGAGATAGAAAGTCTATTATAAATTGTAATTCATAGATAGTGATATAATTTGTGTACAGTAGTTATGATAAAACTATATGTTTATGATGATGTTAAGTATTGGTATGAGTGATATAAATCATAATAAGTGAATATATTCATTAAAACAGTTTTGGACAATAGTAGTGGTTTAACTTTAAAATTTACAAAAATTACAAAACCAGTTTAGAGGTTGGATTAAATATGGAATTAAATCCTATCAACTCTAGTTTTGCATAAAAGAAACGATGAAGTAATTGAATTGTAGGTTATAAGATATGAATTTTTGTGAGATAAGGTCTGAATAATTTCAGGTTCTCCTATTTTTACTTTGAAAAATTATTAAAATTGTAAAAAAATATTTAGGAGATGAAAATTATACTTAAGATTTTAATGAGTCTATTTTAAGGAAACAAACAAAAACATTATATGAGTATCATACTGAAAGATAATTAATTTTTAGTGAAGAAGGTTCAAAGCGCCTAGCAATAGAACATGGGAAAATTAAAACAATTTACTGTATTAATTGGCTTAAGTGGAAATTTTGATATTTTTATGGTAAAAGGTCATTGAGTCTAGTTAAAAAAAAAAACAAGCGGAACTTAATTTGAAGCACTAGAGAACTAGATATAAACAATTTAGTGAGTGTTACTCAAGTGGATAGTTTTGCTAAAATTATGTAATTAGTAAAATTGAAATTAATGTTACATATAGGCATACAATACTAAAAGTCATAAATTATCGTATAAATACATGTACATAAAAATGTGGAATGGAGAGGAGGAGGAGCAGGAGGAAAAATAATAGAAAAGTGTAATGCTAAGAAATTATTAAAAGTGTTAGAATTGCTAATACATAAGAATAGTTTAAGTGAATTGTTATGATATTAAGTGAATAATTGTAATATGATGTATTAATGGATTTATTGGTAAAACCTTAATAGTTGTGTTAATCTTATAAATCTGATCTAGAAACATATGGTATTGAAATTGGAAATAATTACATGTGAATGATCTGTAGTGTGAAATTGATAGAATTGTGGTATATAAATTTGATTGTAAGTGATAAGAAAAGATAGGATGAAAATCAATTGGACACAGAACCGACGTCGCGACCAGCGTAAGATAGTGAGTGATGTCACAACGAAGAACCCCCAACATTGCGATGACGACTCAAAATTTTGAAAACTTTATAATTTGATACCAATCCAATTATAAACTATTCCTTCTTTAAAATATGAAGCTGTTTCAGAAAACTTAATACTTTGCTTCATATTTTATCTATCAATAAATCATCCGATTTAATCCGAGTGATGATTAAACAGATTACGCTAATATGGTGCCACCATACGATCAGATTATAGCTTTTTAACTCCACGGTATTTCTTTGATTTACATTACAGATGATTTTATGATTTAGAATTTGTGTTGTCTTAATATTTGTTACTATTTCATATGATTTTTTAGAGGCATAATAATTTATTTGACTTTTTAATTTAAAATTAAAAGAATTATTTTAGCTTTATATTTTTTGTATTTTTTAATTTTTGAATTTACTTTTTATGTCAAATCACTTTAAAATCAATAGAACAGTTAAAATTTGTTAATTAATTAATTTATTAATTTAAAATATATATTTTGTAATTATTTTTATTAAAATATTTTTATCATTTTAAAATTTTAAAACATTAATTAATTGTTGACATGATATTTAAGTAGCACGTGATGTCATGTCAATAAAGTTACCAAACATTAATTTTTTCGTGCATTTAAAGTGATTTGACAAACAAAATAAATTTAAAAATTAAAAGAGGTAAAAAATTAAATGAAATGTTAAAATAATTTTTTATAAAATTTGAAGGGCTTATATCTCCTTCTGTGTCAAGGTGGGTTATCTGCAGCGTAGAAAAAACCACTAACAAAATCACTAGTTTCTACTTCTCTGTTGTTTCATCGATGAAGTTATTAACTAATATTATAATAGTCAACTAGTTATCTAGGGAAAAAAATTAATAGATATCCTAAATCGACACCAACCAGCAGGTTACTTAATTACAGTCTTTTAAGGGGTTTATTAAACATGGAGAGTTAATTGGTAGTATATCATCTATTAAGTATTTTGCGAAGCATTTAACATCTCATGACACAAAATACTATTACAGTAACAACATTTCTAGTCATTTTGAGCCTGATTTTAAGGTTTTAGAACTAACGTATCGAGTATTCAGAGTTGTTCATGGACCGGGTTTGGGTTGGGTCTTAATAAAATTTTAGGTCTGGTTGATAAGTCCAGACTCGATCTGAAAAATAAGATTTAAATTTTGTCTAAGTTTAATACGGATAAAAATGCTAAAACCTAGACCTGGCCTGACTCATTAAAAATTTTATTTTATTTTTTTATAAAAAATTTAAAAATATAATTCATCAAAAACATTAAAATAAATATTAAAATAAATATTACCGAATAAATTGAAGATATGTGCAATTTAACAAGCAAATACCTCAAAAATAGTAGCTAAATTAACAATAAAAAAAGAGTTATACAATATCCAAACAATAATAACAAAATAGTAACAACATAATAATGAAATGGCAGCAAAGCAATGGCAAAACAACAGTTTTTTTTATGCAAATTCGTGTTGGGTTGGGTCGGGCTGGGCTCAAGTAAAAAACCTACTCGAGGCCCAACTCGTTTTTTAAATGAGCCTTATTTTTTTCGCCTAAGCTCATTTTTCGGACCTATATTTTTGTCAAAACCTTCTTCCTTTCCGAGGCGGCCTGGCCATGTACAAATATAGTGTTCATCCTCCATCATGGTGTTTTTTATTACACAGTTTTAAACTCTGTTTGGATAACTCTTTGTTAAGGTGACTATTTGCTATAGGATTTATCAAATCAAGGCTAAAATGTGTTTGCAGAATAATGAACTTTTCAATCTATACTTGGCCAAAATGATGTAATACTCTATACGTACAAGGATAGAGAAGTGGCATCAAGTTCTTGATATTGGGTGAGGTTGCTATTGAAACTGTAAAAAGAACAGGATGCAAATATACTAGCATAACTCTATCAGAGCAGTAATTGAACTATGCTCATGAGAGAGTGAATGAAGCTGGACTTGAAGTATCCATGTCTGAAAATGGCTTCTGTCTGCAACTAACTCTATTAATATTTGTTGTTTTCTGATCATATTTATTGTTTACTACATTTATCATAAATTATGCACACTAAATTTTTCTACCTAATTAGAAAGTCTGAAAAAAGGCATGTACTATTGAACCCACTGCAGACAGTGCAGTTCCTGTTAGTTAAGTCTGTTGAAGTTGGTTAGTAGTTAGTTCGTCTGTTATGAAGCAGTTAATTTTGTTGAAGTCAGTTTGGTTATATAAATAAGCAGGTTCTTGTGCTTAACAAAATATGTGAAGCTTTCAAGATTACTCAGTTTTCATCTAAATGTTCTAAGGTTTCTAAACTTTTGCATTGTTGTTAGTCTGCTTCCATTGATGAACTGATTCTTGGGATTCCATATGTACAACAATGTGTCTGTCAAGGTAGCAGACCATAAATTTTCTGTTTCTTTAATGCGAATATGATTTTTTCTGACAATTTTGAAGGTCTGAAAATGTTTCGTATATTAATATTTTTGACTTTTACCGGCACTTTAAAATGCTTTGAAAAGAATCTTATTTATAACGAGAATTAAAATTGTCGGAAAAATTTGTGGCAACTATATTGAAAATCAGCCCGCTGGAAGCATCGGCTTAGCCAGCGGTTCATGAACTACTGGTAAAATTAATATCGATAATTTTTTTATCTTTTATCCACGCTTGTAAATGTAAAAAAAAAAGTGATAATGCACTTAATGGATATATCTTTATTGTTTATTTTAATTAATTATGGATATGAAGTTTACTTAATTTGACACTTAGTCCATCAATTTTTATGTAGGTAATTATTGTTTAATGTGTTAGAAAATGAGTATATATACAACTTTTATGTAGGTACAATTATCGGTCAATTTATTTTTATTTCAATAGATCTTTATTTATTTTTATTCCAATACATCTTTTCTTACTTTTTCTTATTGTTGTTTAAATTTATAGATTAGTTTGATCTAATTTTAAGAAGATCTAATTTTTAGAATTGTGAGACTCAAAATCGTATCCCAAATCTTTCATTTCGATATTTGCTATTTCTCCCGATAAGGAGATAGCTATTGTCATCTCATAAAGTCATATTGACATCAAGTTAAAAAAGATCCATTGATTCACTATTGTGCGGCATACAGTTAGAAGAACCGATACGATCGATTGTTGTATTTGGTCTACCAAGGAACACATTAGCATGTCCAATTGAGTGATCGGTTGATTCAAGTCGTGCCCTTCTAGTTTGCAAGGCTACCGAAGAACTAAATTGTGAACGTGTGTTTCATGGCTGTTCGTTCAGTAAAAGTTAGTTGTTGGGTGTTCTCACAATTAATTTACACACGGAAGGATTGGTGGTCTGAGGCATTCTCCATCACTATAAGTGGCTTATCGATTAGAGGAGAAAATTCATTATTCAGGTTAAGTTTGAAACCGGAACGTAATCAAGCCTAAAGCTAGAGCGTGTCACATCAATTTATTTAGTTTTAATTTATTTTACTACAATTTCAATTTGTTTTTGTTATTTTTATTTTTAATTAGATTTGATCTCAACTTTTTATTTTCGTATAGGTTGACATATGTAATGGGCCCAACAGTTGTTTGACCGCACAACTTGGTTACAATTTTAGATGCCCGATCCATGTGGGATCGACCCTACTTTCTAAACTGCTATTTATATATTGTTTAGACGTAATAATTTTTATATATATATATATATATATATATTTCACACCTATAAAAATATAAGTTTTTAAAGTGATTTTTAAATAAGTTATACTTTCAATTATATAAAAATTTTACTTTAATGTTTTTAATGGTCATTTTGTATTTATATTATAATCCATCTCATCGTTACCGTTACTCTTGTGTATAAACACATATCTTATCACTGATTTTAATCTTATTACGTTAATGATAGCAAGATAAATTCATATTTTTAATATATTTATTTTTGGCTAATTATCAGATAAAATGCTATTAAATTTGAGTTTTTCTTATCAGGAATGAAGTTGGTGTGCTGAATTCAAACCCTTACAAAGAGGGGCTAAATTGGAACAAAAAGCAAAGAGGAGGGCTTGATTGAAAGACTGAAGATTCAAAGATGACTGGATAAAGATTGAAGGATTGAAGATTTTTTTTTAAAGTGGTTGGATAAAGATTAGAGAATTTTTTATATTGTTAAAATTCTGTAATTAGTTTGAATTTAATCTCTAGTTTAAATTTGATTTTTAAAATTTTGATTTATTTAGTGCTAATGTTTAGAAAAAATCTAGCTAAATTTTAGAACTAGAAGTGTATACAAATACTTAGTGGCTAAAGCCAATTAAACACACACTTGGCTTTTGGCATTTAATAAAATTCTTTCTTTTTTCCTTCCTGCTCCATTCTGTCGTTTCAATTCTCTTTCTTTTTCTTTCAATGTTTTTGGCTTATTTGCCTTTCAAGCCCCCTCCCCTTCCCACTTTCCACAAATCCATTTAAATCATTTCTATACACCTTCAAGCATGATTCTTTTCATGATTAATTAAATCCTTTTTAGCCTTAGCCCGATTATTGTTTTGACAAAGTAATCGTGAGATATGAACCCACACTAAATACTTTGCAATTTGATATTCGCTATCTCTTCGATATGAGATAGTATAAATTCCACCTTTAAAGTTGATTCAATTTCAACTAAAAAAGGACGTGTTGGGTTGGAACCGTTTGGCATAAAGTTAGGAAGTTGAGTCGGCCGTGTTGTATTCAAAATCCTACGAACAAATTGGCTTATTCAATTGGAAAAAGCTAGTTGGATTTCGTCAAGGGAGATAGTGATCGAATTTAAACGACCCACACAGTTGAGGCTGTTAATTCAAGTTAGGATTTTTAAATCGCATGGCTGTTGAAGTCTTAAATTACGGGTACGTGCCACGTGATTGGAAATTCAACAAAGGTCAATTTGCAGATGATATCGAGATTGACTATGAAAGGAAGAGTTGGCGGTTTGAGGGATTGTAACACCGCTAACCCGTATTCATTACCGAAACAGGGTTACGAAGTATTATCAAAATTTACAGATCGAATAACAGACATTTCATATCATCTAGCATTCATATCAGAAACCAATCAAAATCAATCATATTGTCCCTTATAGGAGCCCTCGAGGCTCAAAATACACATTAGAAACAAATCGGGACTTAATCGGGTACTCAAAGAATTTTTCAGAAAACATCAAAATTTTTCTAAGGTGAAGGGGACATACGCCCCTTGTGGCCAGGCCATGTGGCTCACATGGTCAAGAGACACGCCCGTATCTTAGGCCGTGTAGGCATTCGAAATAAAGGCATACGACCGTTTCCCAGCCCATATCCAAACTTGTGAGCTCTCTAACTTGGGTCACATGGCCAAGCCAGACGCCCGTGTGCTAGGCCGTGTGAGTATACTGACTTAGGTCACACGGCCAAACCACACACCCGTGTGCTAGGCCATGTGAAAAAACTGAGCATACTGACTTATGCAAATTAAAAGATACAGGGGACACACGACTGTGTCACTTGGCCGTGTGTCACTTGGCCGTGTGTCACACACGACTGAGACACACGCCCGTGTCTCTACTCGTGTGGACGAAAATAGGTCATTTTTTAAGCCACATTTCTCACCCAAATTGTTACCAATCTAGCCCCAACAATTCACACATCTACAAACTATATCAAGACATTCAACACAAGCTAAAATCAAGTCTTAACATTCATTATCACCATAATCAACCAACTTGCTCTTAGACACCTCAAAGAGCAACTTACAAACATGTCAACCAAATATTCACACTTACCTATTTAATCCATCTACAAATCTACTAAAGTTCACCACAAATTAAATACATACAAACATATATCACTCACACCAACATCACAAATATGCCTCATTTTCAAACCAAAATATAAGTTGGTTATATAAACAAAATATAATTCATAACATTTACACAAGCTAAACTTTGATCAAATCCACACAAACCCTATACATGTCATATAAACCATATTAAACGTTTCATAAACTATCGGAATAAGCTGGATAGTGTGACTTGAGTGTTGATCCGATCATCCAACCTTCTAAAAAATCTACAAGGACATTAAACAACTCAAATAAGCTTAATGAAGCTTAGGAAGTTTGTCGGGGTAAATAAAAATCTTCCCGAACTAACTATAATAAATCACATAATAAAATCATTCACGATAATTCCCTGTCAATCACATCTTCAATCGATAAATATATCTGGTTATAAATTGATACAAAAATAAATAACATATCTTACAAAATTCGATAAATAAATCACCTTACCAAGACTTTCTCAAATTGAAGAACGACTTACGGATAAGAGTACATCGTTAACAGAAGCTCGTAAGCTGAACAGAAGCTTGTAAGAGCTAAACAGAAGCTCATAAGAGCTAAATAGAAGCTCGAAAGAGCTGAACAGAAACTCATAAGAGTTGAACAGAAGCTCGTAAGAGCTGAACAGAAACTAGTAAAAGTTAAATAGAAGCTCGTAAGAGCTAAACAGAAAGTAAAAAATGAGAGTTCGTAACAAATACTGAACCTTGTTTTACTTGGGTAATTTACCGTTATTTTCCTCCAATACCGTCATGCGCCAAATCACGAATGTACTCAAATCCCGCGTTCGATTTAATCTAAATATCCAATTCAATATTATAATTCCAATAATAATTCATTTCTAACAATAGAATAAATACATAATACCATTCATCAAATTTATAAAAATATAAAATTTTAACCGTACGAACTTACCTGGATTGAATTGTAATAATTATATAAGTTCAGGGACTATTCCTTTACTTTTCCACAGTATCTACAGATCTTGATCTAAAATATAAAATTACTCATTCATTAGCATATATTTCAGTTCCAATTCATTTCACGTTAATACCCTTCAAATTTTTGAATTTACACAATTACCCTAAACTTTTACAACTTTTGCGATTTAATCCCTTAACTAGTTAATCTATCAAATTAACTAATTTTTCTCAATTAATAATTTATCTAAATATTCTAGGCCATCATCCCTTAATAAATCAAAATTTTATTACCAAACCCTAATATTTTAACATTTTCACAATTTGATCCTAAAATTAATATTTAACAAAATCACTTTATAAAATCATCATACAAAAAATTAAAGCTCTAAATCCATGTTATTCATCAAAAAATATAATATTCATCAACGGTAACTTCCAAAATTTTTAATAAAATCAAAAACTATGGTAAGATTTAGTTGGACCTAATTGTAACAATCTCAAAAACATAAAAATTATAAGAAATGGGTAAGAATTGAACTCACATGAAGCAAAAATAGGTAAAACCAGCTTAAGGAGCTCTCCTATGGCTGTTTGGCTGAAAATTTGAAGAAGAAATGTCTAGAAATCCTTTAAACCCAATTTGTTTATTTTTAGTTTCACTTTATTTACCATTTTGCCAATAAATGACTTTATTTTATTTTAGTTCTCTTATGCCACCTCACCTTTTTATTTTAGGCATATTTACTCCTTAATTCCTCCCTTGTTTATTAATTAGGCCATTTAATCACTTATTTCTTATAATTAACAAGTTTTGCACCTTTTTCAATTTAGTTCTTTTTAATTAATTAACTATCGAAACGTTAAAATTTTCCAACGACACTTTAATACTACCTTAATGACACTCCGTAAATATTTATAAAATATTTACGACTCAATTTATAGAAACGAGTTATCGGTACCTCATTTTCTAAAACCACTTAACTTAAGGTTTTACCACTCGAACCTAATAATTCATTATAAAATATAAATTGCCAATTCAAAAATCTTTTTAAAACCACATTTGACTCGTAAATAATAAATAATAAAATTTACGAGCTTACTCATCAGATTTGGTGGCCTCGAACCACTGTTTTCGACACTACTGAAAATCAAGTTGTTATAACTCTCCCCCCTTAGGAAATTTCGTCCTCGAAATTTGTTACCTGAGAATAGATTCGGATATTGTAATCTCATTGATTCTTCTATTTCTCAGGTAGCTTCTTTCGAACCATGACGACGCCACAAGACTTTTACTAATGGTACTCATTTATTCCGCAATTCTTTAACTTCTCGGGTTAAAATTTTCACTGGTTCCTCTGAATACGTCAAATATGACTATAGTTCAATCTCACTATGAGAAATCACATGTAAAGGATCAGATCTATACCGTCTCAGCATCGATACGTGGAATACATTATGGATTTTCTCGAGTTTCGGGGGCAAAGCAAATTTATAAGCTACAAGGCCAATTCTTTTAACAATTTCATATAGTCTGATAAATTTCAGACTTAGCTTTCCTTTCCTGCTGAACTGTAACACTTTCTTCCACAGAGAGACTTTTAAAAATACCCGATCACCAACAACAAATTCTATATCCTTTCTTTTCAGATCCGTATACGATTTCTGATGATTAGAATCATCTTTCAAACTATCCCGAATAATTCGAACTTTATCCTTAGTCTCTCGTATCAAATTAACTCCTACTAGTTTGGATTCACTCAGTTCAGATCAATACAATAGTGTTTTAGACTTTCTCCCGTAAAGAGCTTCAAATGGTGTCATTTTTATACTGGATTGATAATATGCAAATTCAGCTAACGGTAAATACTTTTCCCAACTAGCTTCAAATTCGAGTATACAACATCTCAACATATCTTCCAAAATCTGAATCACTGGTTCTGATTGCTTGTCAGTTTGAGGATGAAATGCTATGCTGAAATTAAGTTTAGTGCCTAGAGCCTCTTGAAGTTTGCTCCAAAATCTCGGATCTTGATATGAAATAATAGATGTTGGAACTCCGTGTAACCTCACAATCTCATATATATATATATATAGTTTTGCTAATCTTTCCAATGTATAATCTATTCTAACTGGAATAAAATGTGCTAATTTAGTCAATCTATCAACAATCACCCAGATCGAATCTTTCTTTCTCAGAGTTACAAGCAAGCCAGATACAAAATCCATCATAACTCGCTCCCACTTCCATTCAAGAATCATAACAGGTTGTAATAAACCAGTTGGTACCTGATGTTCTGCTTTCACCTGCTGACAGATCAAACATTTAGCTATGAATTAACAAATTTCCCGTTTCATACCAGGCCACCAATACATCCGTTTCAAATCACAATACATCTTCGTACTACCCGGATGAATGGAGTACGTGCTACAATGAGCTTTAGAAAGAATATCATTTTTAAAACCCAAATTATTCGGAACACAAATTCTATCGCGGTAACGCAACATACCACTACCATCAACACTGTACTCTAAACTTAAATTATTCTAAACCATCTGTCGTTTCAACACCAGCTTCGAATTGTCATCTTACAATTCTTGAATTCGTCGCAGAAACAAAGGTTTAATTCTCAACTTTACTAATACAGAACCATCTTCATTAAGAGTTAAATGAGCATTCAACGCTCAAAGTGCAAACAATGACGACTTTTGACTAAGTGCATCTGCAACCACATTAGCCTTTCCCGGGTGGTAATCAATAACCAGATCGTAATCTTTCAGTAATTCTAACCACCGGATTTTTCTTAAATTCAATTTTTTCTGATTCATCAAATATTTTAAAATTTTGTGATCTATAAACACATAACATTTCTCGCCGTATAAATAATGTCTCCAAATCTTCAAAACGAATACAATCGCGACCAACTCAAGATCATGTGTAGGATAATCCTTTTCATACGGTTTTAATTGTCGAGAAGCATAAGCTACTACCTTTCTCAACTGCATCAATACACAACCCAAACCGTTGAGAAACGCATCACTATAAATAACATACGCTACTCCTGATTCAGGCTGAGTCAAGACTGGAGCTTTCGTCAACATTTTCTTCAGCTGATCAAAACTCTGTTGCACTCATCAGACCAAACAAACTCAACATTTTTCTGCAATAATTCGGTCATCGTCGAAGCAATAATCGAAAAGTTTCTGACAAAACGTCGGTAGTAACCTACTAAACCCAGAAAACTTCGCACTTCTGAGACATTTTTCAGAGTTTTCCAATTTATCACAGTAAAAACTTTACTCGGATAAACTCGAATCCCATCAGTTGATACTATATGACCCAAAAATCTAACCTCACGAATCTAGAATTCACATTTACTAAATTTTACGTACAATTGCTTTTCTCTCAAAGTCTATAGCATGATATTTAAATGTTGTGCATGCTCGGATTCTGTCTTGGAATAGATTAGTATATCATCAATAAACATAATAACGAACCTATCCAAATAAGGTTGAAAAGTTCGATTCATTAAATCCATAAAAGTAGCAGGGGCATTAGTCAAACCAAATGGCATTACCAAAAAATTATAATGATCATAACGAGTTTTGAAAACAGTCTTTGGCACATCACAGTCTTTAACCTTCAATTGATAATACCCGAATCTAAGATCTATCTTCAAAAACACTACGACACCTTTCAATTGATTAAACAAATCATCGATACGTGGCAAAGGATATTTATTTTTAATTGTGACTCTGTTCAACTGTTTGTAGTCTATACACAATTCTTTCTTTTTCACAAACAAAACAGGTGCACCCTAGGGAGACATGCTCAGTCTAATAAACCCTCGGTCTAATAACTCTTGCAACTGTGCTTTCAATTCTTTTAATTTAGGTGGTGCCATACAGTACAGTGATATTGATATTGAAGCAGTTCCAGGAATCAAATCAATCACAAACTCACTAACAACTGGTAACTAATCTAGCTTCAAGAAATACATTAACAAACTCACTAACAACTGGTTATTGATCTAGCTTCGATTCTGAATCTCAGATGTAAGGTGCTATCGATATCGATGTTGTATTGTAATCCAGACAATTCCTCTGAAAACACATCGGAATACTCACAAACCACTAGCACTGATTCAAGCTTCGATTCAGACACTTTAGTATCCAATACATATGCAAGGTAAGCATTGTAACCTTTTCTTACATATTTCTGTGCTGACATAGCTGATATTACAATAGGTAACCCGCTCAAACTATCTGATTCAATACAAAGCTTCTCACCGTTCTGACCTTTTAATATGATAAGCTTTCGTCTACAGTTTACAACAGCATCATGCAGAGTTAGCCAATTCATGCCCAAAATCACATTGAATTCATCAAACGATAATAACATCAAATCGACCGAAAAACTGTAACCCCGAGTCATCAAATGACAATTCTTGCAAACTTTATCAACTAGATCATACTGACCTAAGGGGTTCAATACTTCAACAGGTAAATTCTTACTAGACACTAAATTCGTACAAACATATGAATGGGTTGATCCAGGATCAATCAAAGCAGTTACATCAGTATTATAGAGAGAAAAAGTATTGATAATAACATCTGGCGCAGAAGCATCTTCACGTGCGTGAATAGCATAAGCTTTAGCTGGTGCTCGTGCCTTGGATCTCATAGTAAAGTCTTTCGTTACACCACGGCTACCACTCACATTTCCAGGATTATGAGGTGGTCTACCTCTTGCAATAATATTGATTGGCCTCGTGGTTTGAGCTTTCTCTTTCTCGGACTTCTCAAGGCAATCTCTAAGATAATGGTTGAAGGAACCACATCTGCAACATGCTCCACTTTTCATTTGACACGCGCCATAATGTGGTATATTACAGTGCTTGCACTCAGCTCTAGTATTTCTAACACTCTCCACACTCGCTACAGAGGTAGTCTAAGGTTTAGGACTGGAGTGTCTCGTATCTCTATCTCTATTAGGATGTCTTACAGACTCAGTAGAATGGTAGTGATGTTCTTTAGATTTCTTCGATATTGACTAATGTGACTTTCTTATCAATCTCTTTCTTAAATCTCTAGCTTCAAATTTAGCATGGTTTTTTTTATCTTTACTCAGCTCTTCGGCTTTATGTGCCCGATCAACTAGTACAATAAATTCTTTTAACTCAAGAATCCCAACTAATAGCTTTACATATTAATTTAATCCATCTTCAAATCATTTACACATTGCAGTCTCGGTCGGAATGCACTCTCAAGCATATTTACTTAAGCACACAAATTCTCGTTCAACTGACATACGACCCTGCTTGAGCTCTAGAAATTCTTAACGTTTTTGATCCAGAAACCTTTGACTAATATATTTCTTACAGAACTCAGATTGGAAGAATTCTCAAGTGATCCTCTCTCTCGGCACTGCAGAAGTCAATGTATTCCACCACTAGTAAGCTGAATCTTTTAGTAGAGATACAACGCACTTCACACATTCAGTCAGTGAATAGGATAACTCATCAAAAACGCTGATGGTATTCTCTAACCAGAATTCAACTCTCTCAGGATCACCTTCGGTAGTAGCTCGAAATTCTTCAGCCCCATACTTACAAATCTTATCAACAAGAGGCTTACTAACTCCGATTGGTTCTGTACATTGAGTAATAACGGGAACCGATTGGGAAACAGGAGGGTGTGGAGGTTATTGAGCAGTTGTGTTCGTCCGTATGAACTCGGTGAACCATTTGTTCATCATCTAGAAGAAGGCTTCCTTAGCCTCTCCTCCTCGGCCCACAGATACGGGCCTCGTACCGCTCGAAGCTACCCCGTGAACAGAGGCTTAAGCATTACTCTCTAATTTATCAAAATCAGCTCGGTTGGATGACATTGTTATGTGAAAACATGTTTTAAAATGGTCAGGAGATATCACACTATCATAGGTGTTATAATGGCATGTATAGCTAGACTCGTATACGCTATATTCAGTTTGAGAATCGACTAAACTGTAGCTCTGATACCAATAAATATAACGCCCCTAACCCATATCCATCACCAGAATAAGTTTACAGAACATTATCGAACTTTCAGATTAGACAGACAGAAATCTCAAACATTTTATATCATTTAGCATTTATGTCAAAAACCAATCAAATTTATACATATTGTCCCTAATCCGATCCCTTGAGGCCCCAAATGCACCTTAAAAACAAATTGAAAGTTCAGAGAATTTTTCGTCAACTTATAAAATTTTCAAAACTGTAGAGGTCACATGGCCAAGAGACACGTTTGTGTCTTAGGCCGTGTAGGCATTCGAAATAGGGACACACGGCCGTGTCCCAGCCTATGGTCGTACATGTGTAACTCTCTGACTTGTGCCACATGGCCAAGCCACATGTCTGTGTGCTAGGCTATGTGAGCATACTGATTTGCTCTTTTAAAAGATACAAGAGACACACGGTTGTGTCACCTGGCCGTGTGTCACACACGACTGAGACATACGCTCGTGTGAACGAAAACAGGCCATTTTCCAAGCCATGTTTCTCACCCAAATTGGTACCAACCTAAACACAACAATTTGCATATAACTAAGTCATAAATAGGCATCCAAACCAACCAAAATCAAGCTTAAAACATGTAATATTATCACATACAATCAATATGCTCTTAGGCACCTCAAATGAACACTATTAACATGTAAATCTAAACATTCAAGTTATCCAATTGCTTGACTAACTTATATGCATATTTGCACCAAAACTTACCATATAGATCATAAATCTAAACATAGCACTTAGTACTATTTATGTACTTGATCTCTAGCATCAAATGGTCATATAAGTCCCTTATAACTTGTACACCAATAAAAAACATTCAAAATTTAACATCAATTCACATATGTGCTTTCCACAACAAGCACTAAATCACTCCAAATTATAATACATATTAACCATACCAAACCACACATCAAACATGATAAAGGCCATTTATACATACATAGCAAAATATACCAAAACACAAGCCAATTCAAATGGCTAAAAACATAACAAAACATATAGGCTATCATTAGCCAAAATAACCTACACATGCCATTATAACTAAAATTAGATAACCAAAAGTACCAAAATAGCCGATAGATAGTGTGATATAACTCCGACAAGCTTCCAACCCGAACGAGCTTCCGAACTACTATAAAACACGAAAAATAACACAGAGTAAGCATTTAAGCTTAGTAAGTTCGTATAACACAGAATTTAACTTACCATTTAACCACAATTTAGGTAAGTAAACTAAAACATATCACATCTCAATTTGGCCAAAAGCCTAGCACATATTCATCAACTAAGTTAGCCATGTAATTCATATAAAAATTGAGAATCATGTATGAGTTCAACATCTATTTAAATTTCATGTACATGTAACATCTATACCATGTATCTGTATATCATATATAAACCATTTCCATGTAATTCATGTAAATACCTATACTAGTTCATATCGAACTCATATAAACTCGTAACAGAACTGTGCCCGTTGAACCATTTAGAATATCGTTAGATATGCAGGTAGTACACACGCGGTGTACTGAACTGTAATCCGTCAATTCCTATACATGTATGCTAATACGAGCTATAAACGGTAAGCTCCTCTAAACTGAATAACAGTAAGCTCATGCAAGTTGAATAACGGTAAGCTCATGCAAGCTGAGTATTAGTAAGCTCATACAAGCTGAGTATCGATAAGCTCATACAAGTTGAAATCAGTAACCCTAATGACATGTCATTTGTATCCTACGAATTCTTAAGGTTCAAACGGGGCTCGAGTAATTGTCGGACATCACCGGATATGCAATATGATGATAGTAGAATTAAAATACATTTAATTCTATCAAAGCATATAATTACACAATTTAATTATACGAACTTACCTCGACAAGTTTACGTAGATTCGAAGGTGACTAATCTGATATTTTTCCTTTACCTCGATCTAACTTCGTACGAGGTCTAACCGAATCTATACGAATGAATTTAACTCAATTCAATATTCCATTTAGTCCAATACACTTTTTGGAAAATTACCATTTTGCCCTTATACTTTTAATTCTTTGTAATTTAGTCCCTAGGCTCGGAAAATGAAATTCATTCAATTTTATCCCTACCCAAGCCTAGTCAAATTATAAACATACTTATAGCAGCCCATTTATTTCACAAATTCACACTTTTACCACACAATTTATCACATTTCTCAATTTAATCCCTAATTGATAATTTCATCAAAAATTTCTTTACAAAAGTTGTTTATCTAACACCAACCATTAGTTTTCTACAGTTAAAATTCAAAAACCTAACATATTCATCAATGGAAAAACTCAAATACTTCAATAGTTTCACAAATTAGTCCCCGGGCTAGCTAGATTAAGCTACAACGATCTCGAAAATATATAAATCATTAAAAACGAGACGAAAAATACTCACATGCAAGCAAGATAGGGATGACTGAATGAAGCTTCATCCATGACTTCTTTTTGTTTGAAATTTCGGTTGAAGAAGAAAAAAAAAGATGAAAGATTTAATGTTTTGTTTATTTTATTATTTATTACCTATTTACCAAATTAACCTTTAAAACATTTAATAATTACACTAATGCCAAGCCATGTACATCCACTATTACATTTGATAGTATAATTACCATATAAGGACCTCCACTTTAAAGTTCTATAGCTATTAGACACCTTTAGCTATTAGAACACAACTTTTGCACTTTACGCGATTTAGTCCTTTTTATCAAATTGAGCATGTAATCGGTAAAATTTCTTAACAAAATTTTTATACGATAATAATATCATGCCGTAGATCATAAAATAACATTAAAATAAAATTTTCAACCTCATATTTATGGTCCCAAAACCATTGTTCTAAATTCACTGAAAACGAACTGTTACATTCAGACTTTAAATTTTCTAAGAAAAAAGACGCTCAATTAGCTTTGGCCACTAATTCTTAGTCTTCTGTGTCTTTTGACTTGTTTCCTGTAACTTCTACTTCCACTTCAGTGGCTCCTGCATTTACTAAGACACAATATCAACAGATTCTGGAGCTTTTACACAAAGTTTCACCATCTGATTTGGCTGCAAATTTGGCAGGTAATGTTTCTCAGTGTTTATCTGTCACTGAGCATCCTACCTAGATATTGGACACTGGTGCTACTGATCACATATGTTGTGATTTCCATAGCTTGACTCATCCTAGTTCATGTGCCTTAAATTCTAGGTTTGTTTATTTTCTTAATGGTAAACAGACACCTATCACACACATTGGTTCCTTTGTGTTATCTCCAGGTTGTGTTTTACAAAATGTTTTTTATGTTCCTGAGTTCACTCACAATCTCCTTTCTGTTTCCAAACTCACTCAGGAACTGCATTGTGTGATTCTTTTTTATCCTGATTTTTGTTTATTCATGGATCTCTCCACTAGAAGGATGAAGAGGATTGGTAAAAGGTCTGGAGGTCTCTATGTGTTTGTGTCACTTGAAATTTCTTCTGGTTTGTTTTCTTTTACTGATTGTAACTCCAATTCAGTGTCTACATTTGGTTGTGTTTTCGCTTCTAAAGGTCCAAAATGTATGTCTCCCTCTAATAATAATACAACTATTTGGCATGCTTATTTGGGGCATGTTGCGTTTGCCAAAATGAATAAGATCTCTTGTTTGCATCTTGATAAGCTCACTGTCAATAAGATTCATCAATGTGGCATTTATCATTTAGCAAAACAAACTAAGATACTATTCCCATTAAGTTAGTCTAGGTCTTCTTCACCTTTTGGGCTGGTTCATATTGATTTGTGGGGACCACATAGGATCTTTACACATAGTGGTCATCGTTCCTTTTTTACTATAGTTGATGATTACAGTAGGCTAACCTGGGTATACTTGTTGAGATTGAAATTTGACACAATTCTTCATCTAAAAAATTTTCTTTATCCTTGTCCAAAACCATTTTTCTACAGCTGTTAAGTATTTACGTAGTGATAATGGAACTGAATTCTTCAATTCAGCTTGTTCAAAGTTATTTTCTTCCGTAGATTGTTCATCAAAGTAGCTATGTATCTACTCTTCAGCAAAATGGGGTAGCAAAAAGAAAACGTAAACATTTGTTAGAAATTGCTAGGGCCCTTCGATTTCAGTCCAAAGTGCCTATTAAGTTCTGGGGGGAGTGTGTTAAAACTGCTTGTTACCTTCTTAATAGACTTCCCTCTTCTGTCTTAAATTAGAAATCACCTTTTGTTATACTTTATAACAAAAAAAACCTACTTTTTCTTATCTTAGAGTATTTGGCTGCCTTTGTTATGCTACTTGTCCTAACTATCATGACAAGCTTTCTCCTAAGGCCATACCTTTTGTTTTCATGGGTTACTCAATTACTCAAAAAAGTCACATTCTCTTTAATCTACAAACCAAATCTCTTTTTGTCAATAGGGATGTCATTTTTCATGAGACCATTTTCCATTCCAATTTCCTCAAGATCCTATTTCCAGTGTCTTTCCTTCTCAATCACAGATTTCTGATGATAAATTTTTAATTCTCGCTCCTCAATCGTTACCTCAACCTTCACAATTGTCTTCTCTTCTATATTCTCCTGTCTCAACAAGTACCCTTCCCCAAAGTCAGTCTCCACATCAGTTACCACAGAGTCAGTCTCCACATCGGTCACCACAAAGTCAGTATTCACAAATCCAGTTACAATTTCAGTCACAAAATCTTTTAGAGTTTAGGAAGTCTACTAGAGTATCTCAACCACCATATTGGTTCAATGATTATGTGTATTCCTGCCAATCTTTCATCCTTCTAGGATAGTACCCAAATTTTCATCATCTTTCATATTCTCACTTACCTAAACACACTCAAACTTACTTATCTTCTACATCCACACTTGTTGAACCATACACATATACTAAAACCATAACAAATCCCTTATGGGTTCAAGCTATGAAAAAGGAGATTCAAGCTTTGGAAAACAATCATACATGGTCTATATTATCTTTGCCTCTGGTAAGACTCTCATTGGCTGCAAATGAGTGTATAAGATTAAATACAAGGCCTCTAATGTTGTTGAAATATTTACAGCACGTCTTGTTGCTAAAGGATACAATCGAAGATAATGTATTGACTACACAGAAACCTTCTCTCCAGTGGCCAAATTGGTTACTGTTTGAGCACTTCTTACCTTTGCTACTATTTTTTACTGGCCTTTATATCAGATGGATGTATACAATGCTTTTTTACAAGGTGATTTAGTTGAGGAAGTCTTCATGGAACTACCTCAAAGATTTTGTAACCAGGGGGAGAACAAAGTATGTATGCTGCAAAAGTCTATATATGGTTTAAAGGAGGCATCTAGGCAATGGAACATGAAGCTAACTGAGGCATTACTAGCTACTGGATTTCAACAGAGTAGGACTTCATTTGGTTTGAGGTTTACAGCCAGTGAGGTGCGTTTTTAAGGAAAATATGGTGCCAAACTCACTGCTGTGCTATTTGGTTTAGGGTGTCAGTGCAGTGAGTTTGCTTCTCCACCACCCTGGTCAGCTGATTTTTAGTTGGAGATTTCAGTAACAGTGGAGGGCTAAACTGATCTATTGGCACTGTAACAGACAAAAATACCCTTACTTTTATTTATTATTTTACTATTTTATACTTGAAAATTAAACTAATTTCTTTCCCAATCTACAGAAAACCCTGCTCTTCAACTCATACTCTTCAATTGAAACTCTTACAAAACCCCACCAACAACAAGCAGACTCAAAGAAACTCTATTTTTCGACTCATCCTATCAATCTTGTTCTCAAATTTGATCTGGTAAGTCAAAACCCTTCTTTTTCCACTCTATATATGTGTTTGAATTGTATCAAAGTAGGTTCTATTTTTCCTTCTCATCTTGTTCTTAGCTAATAAAATAATAACTATACCACTTTAATTGTTTGTGCGTGAGGTAGAAATATTAAACTATAAAAGGCTTCCTTCTGACCACATATACTAACATCCTGAAGGTAAAAATATTAGGATTTTATTAGATAATGGTAGAAATATTTTTAGCTTCATCGATCTTTCCTGATTTGCATAGAACACTAATTAAGTGACTCCTACAAATTACACAAGGTCCAATAGAAAACATGAAGGAAAGTAAAAATCAATCATGAATTAATGATCTACAACTAGTTTCACAGCCTGAACGAGAATGGAAACAAGAGAATGACAAGCAATATCACAAATTACATCCACAACTTGCTTTCGAACATTTTCATCATAGTCTAAAAGCCGATCACATAGGGCAGCTAGAAAATTTAGAACAATGTCAAAATTAGCGAACTAACATAAATAACTATATATTTTGAGAAAAGAAAAATCAAAAGAAACTCACAGATTATTTGAGGAGCTTCAGGTCTAGAGGGATCTAACAACAAACAGTTCTTAACATGTTCGAGGACAGACATTCTAACATCGACAACTCTATCAGTCAACCTCTTCAAAAATTCTAAACATATTGGCTGAAATGCTTCACATATATCAGCACCAGGCAGAGTAAAAAGGGATCCAACCAATCTCACAGCTCTCAAACGACTGTCTAATTGATCAGCCTACATATATTAGAATTTATAATTTATAAACTTCAGAAACTGTCAATCAACTCCAACCATCTTTGAACTCATTTTCAAAACTTAAGATTAAACTATGACAAATCCATAATAGGAAGGAAAGAAAAAGAAAAAGCCCCCATTTTCGCAAAGGCTGAACCTAAACTCTCTAAACCACAAGCATTTCATCCTCGAAAAGATTATAAGAATTATTTTAGAATATACAAAAATTCTCAAAAACAACAAATAAATATGTCTTCACATAGATGACAAAATCATAAAGCAGTTAAGTATTAGTAGAAATGAAAAAGAATTTTTGTGTTCATACCAACAGCTCTCCTATGAGGTATGGGACAACTCCTGACAATATCTGAGGAGCACAATGATAAATGCCATAGATAACTTCATGATAATCAATTTCACTTTTTATTAATTGATTATCTCCAGACATCACTGAAATAAGAATCTGTTTCATTCCAGCTTCAAGTTTTTTTGAACACTACTCTATGACATTCATAGCAAGTCTCCTAGCAGCTTGAGTAACACCCTGAGATTATAGATTCCAAAAATCAATTTCCTTCAGAATTATAATCCTTGGGGGATAAATATAAGCAACCATACAATTTGTAAGCAATAAGCCAATAGCAAATATGAAATTCTTACACTTTTATTATGACCTAATGCAGACAATATAACAAGTAAAAGATCATCTCAAACATCTTCACTCTCTTCTAACACCACAATCATGATTGTTTGCATAGTGATAAAACACTTTCTAGATGATCATCCCGCAATATGTAGTTAACATCAGTCCTCCACCAAGATAATTCAAAACATACAGAAAAGGATTTAAACAACATGCGATTCTTACTATAAAAGCAACTTAAGGGAAGATGGAACTTTCAAGTACCAACCCAACCACAAGACAGACATGCACACACAAATAGATATGCTCAAGATACTACAATGAACAAAAAGAGGTTACAGGCATATCTTAGGTACTACCATAAAGCCATTTCAAAATTCTACATTCAACAAAAACAAAAGCACTCATGTTACATGCAATGCATACTTTTTGGTAAGCAGAACCGATGAGTAAACGGTTCTTGAAATTAAATAAATAATGGAATAAAACATTAAATAAATAATGGAATAAAACATACCTTACAATAGAAAAAAATGTACTGAACATTTCATTAACCAAATCATCACATTCAAGATCCAACATCACAACACGTGATCTATATTTCGCAATAGTCTCTAAAATTACAACTATCCTTCTAAATGATGGACCATCGGTGTCGCTCAAACCATTGAAAGTGCAAACAATCAAGTTAAAAATACCCTGTTAGGCAAAATCTCAGAACTTCTCATCAAATCCAAAAGCTCAAACCCTTTATTAGCAAGGCCAAACCTACAATACCCACGAACCAAAATCCCAAAACTAAACTCATTCGGCAAGCAACCTTTCTCAGGCATTTTATCAAACAACTATCGGGCAAGCATTTAGAGACTAGCCAAGGGTAGCTTCCAGAAGGGCCGACCTGGTGGTGGATTAACTCCATTGTGGATGCCCCCCGACGCAGTAAGAAATGGAGCCACTGCCCGGTGAAGCTCATCCATAAAGAGATAAAAAAAGGAAAATGCCATTTTAGACAGAATAAGAAAAAAACTATTTGCACGAAAATAAACAAATGGATCCTTACTTTACTTGTTTCGGGATTATAGTAACAAGTGGGAGAGAAAGAGCAGAGAAAAAAACAAAATGAATGTAAATTGTAGCACATATAGAATGCATAATAATAAAAGAAGATTTCGACTTTCCACCTTCAGTCTCGGTGGTCGCATACCAAAAAAAAGAACAGATACCAATGAAGCTTACCATTAATGACTAGTTCGAACACCAGGAGCGGTCCGATCCCTTATTTGATCAGATAGACTACTCTTAGAAGAAAGAAAAGCAAACTTGAAAACCACAGTACAGAGCGCAACGTGTCCTATCTCTCACATGCAGTGGACACATATACAAACATACATATAATTTGCATATATGTATATAGAAGTGAAAAGTTTAACAATAGTAATTCAATGGAAATAAAGATATAATAGTGCAAATGATAATAAATATGATAGTGAATACAAAATTAATAAAACTAATATATAGTGAAAGTAACATTGACAACTCATATTAAATAAACATATCAGTGCTTGTAGCCAAAGGCCCAAAGGCCCCGTATTTATTTGATAGAAACATGAAGAAATTGTATTGTAGATAGATTTTTAAGCAATAAACGTGAACCAATGCTTCTTGCAGATTTTTTCTTTAATTATATCAGTTTTCCCCAAAGACTTAAGTTTGATATCCATATAAATATGTCTTGTGTCCAAGAGAATCAGAAATGGAGTAAATATGAGACTTGAATATTATATTTTTGTTGCATTTATTTCCCCTTTTTTCATTAAGTTGAAGCTTTCAATTGAGGTGCCGGTAAACTTAGGTTGTAAAGTGTTTTTGTTTTTTTTGGGTGTGGCTAGATAAAGATTAGCATTGGGAGACGTCTAATATAACTTATAGACTATATATTTGCTCTATGCTTCTTGGTGAATGCTAGCACATTGACTGAATTATATAAATGACAATAGATGGTAAAGACACGAAATTTTGTGGAGGGAGATAGTAACTTAGCAACAAAAGCTGTTTGGGATAATGAGCTGACGTTGATATTTTGTGAACTTTGCGTGAATAAAGTCAATGCTGGTAATAGACTGACAACTCATCTAAACTCAAAAGGATGGGAAAATGTCATTGCTCTTTTTCAAGCAAAAACACAAAAAAATTATGGAAAACCTCAATTGAAAAATAAGTGGGATACATTAAAAAAGGAATGGAGGTTATGGAGGGAGTTGCTTAAGGAATCCACAGGTATTGGATGGTGTCCATCTAAAAAGACGATCGATGCTACCGAAGAATGGTGGGCTGCAAAAATACAGGTTAGTGTTCACTTTATCATTATTTTAATGCATAAAGTTTATTGAAATTAATAATTTACAATTATAAAAATCTTAGTATAACATTTAACATTTAACATTTAACATGTTATGTAGGAAAATCCTGATTTTAAAGGATTTAAGAAGAAAGGAATTGAACCACGATTGAATGAGTTAATGTGGCAAATGTTTGGTGGCATTGTAGCCACCGGAGAGAACGCATGGGCACCTTAGTCTGGTGTTCTTCCAAGTGGGCTTCCTATGGGAGATGATGCACCTAATGAGGGATTTGGTGATTCAGATGAACATAGTAACGAGAATGAATGTATTCCTCCTGATGAGGTACCATCAAACCCTTCTCATGAAATTTCTAATCGAAGAAAGCAAACACTTGAGGCTGTACACGGTAAAGGAAAAAAAATCAAGTTCAAGTAGAAAATCATCAAGAAATACATTAACTACTCAGATTGAGAAATTGTGTGAGAGTATGGCTAGTCCAAGGAAGTCAGTGAATGAAATTATTTTTCCTCACTCTCAATATACTATTTCAAATGCAATGGATGCTTTGCGTGCTTTGGGAGATGAAATTCCAAAAAACGATGAACTGTACTATTTTGCCACCAAAATGTTCCAAATACCGGTGAAACGAGAAGTGTTTTTGAACTTAGATGCAGATGATAGGATTTGGTGGCTTCGACGTGAGTATGTTGAACAAAATCCAATTGCATCATTTTCATCCTTGGTAGCAACATCTTCATTTCCCTTCCAACCATACCATCAACCACCTCCACCATAAGCTCTTTAGAATTATTATTGTAGTATAACTATACTACTTTTTTGTATGTAAAACTAATGTATGATACTTTTTATGTTTGGTATTTTTATGCTATGCTTTTAATCAAGTTTCTGTGTTGTATAGAATGTCACGAGATTTTAAAGGATTTATTTTCATTTGATTACTTTTTCGGGTTATGGATGAATTTAACAATATGTATAATAGTTTTGATATGAATTATGATACTCCTGAATTAAGTGAAGAAGCTCAACGAAGAATAGCCACAATTGTTACCTAAGTTGAGAACAACAATTATCATGAAGAGGAAAAGTATGTGTTAAGCAGTGTATTGGTACACCATGAAACTTATTTCACTATGCAACCGCGTATGGATTCAAATTATACAGGTCAAATGTGGGTGGAAGAAGTATTAAATGGGCACGATGATCGTTGCATGAATAGTTTTAGGATGTTAAAAGATATATTTCACATCTTGTTGCATGATTTGCAAACAAATTATGGCTTAAAGAATGGGAAAGTATCAGCGATGGAGAAGTTAGCATTATCATTGTACATTCTTGGAAATAGAGAATCAAATTCAAATGCAACAGAGCGATTTCAACAATCTGGAGAAACTGTTAGTCGAATTTTTACTGATATGTTGCATATATTTGCTCGAATGGGAATAGACACGATTAAACCCACTGAAGGTCAATTCGAGGAAGTACCGAACCATATTCGACATGATACAAGATATTGGCCTCACTTTAAGATAATATTTACACAATCTTTATATTTTTAAAATATAAATTATTTCTAACTTTTATCTTATTACTTGTATTTATTTTAAAGGATTGTATTGGGGCAATAGATGGAACACACATAAAAGCATGCATTTCACCTTCTTGTCAAATACCTTATATCAGACGGAAAGGTGAACCAACTCAAAATATTATGGCAGTTTGTGACTTCAACATGTGCTTTATTTTTGCATTTCCTAGTTGGGAAGGAACAACACATGATAGTAGAATTTTTTTGCAAGCACTTAGAAAACAAGAGTTGAAGTTTCCACACCCTCCACCAGGTTGAACTTTAATTTTTTAATTACTTTTTACATAAAAAAATATTAAAATTTTTAAATTATTTTTAAACTTGATATTATGTTTTACTCTTTTGTAGGAAAATATTATCTTGTGGATTCAGTATATCCACAAATGGCAGATTTTCTAGGTCTATATAGGGGGAACGATATCATTTACCTGATTTTCGTCGAGGTAATCATCAAATATCTGGAGAAAACAAAATCTTTAATCATGCCCATTCTTCGTTACGCTCTGTGATTGAACGAACATTTGGAGTGTGGAAAAAAAATGGCCAATATTAAGAGATATTCCAAGTTATTCATTCAACAAGCAAGTTTTAATAGTTATTGCAACAATGGTTTTACATAGTTACATTCGAAGACATGCTTGGTCAAATGATGAGGATTTTCGAGAATTTGAGAATATACCCGACATGCCAGTCTCTTCAAGCCAGTTTGACAGAGGTGAATGAGTTCTTCTAACAGATAAAGTGAC
This sequence comes from Gossypium raimondii, assembly GCF_025698545.1. Classification (NCBI taxonomy): domain Eukaryota; kingdom Viridiplantae; phylum Streptophyta; class Magnoliopsida; order Malvales; family Malvaceae; genus Gossypium; species Gossypium raimondii. Next base: position 16,349,832 of record NC_068575.1, on the reverse strand, counting down.
CTTGAAATCACGATGTTAAGGGAAACCATTGCAACTAGTTTAATGAATCCATATTTGTAAAAACATTTTGTATCATAACCTAATTTCTAGTAATAATGAAACTTGTTATGTCTTATGTTATTATATTTTTTTATTAAAAACCATCCGTTTAGATACTTCAAAATTTTATCCAAGTATAATGTTATTATTTGTGACAATAATATTTATCATTGTTATAAAAAAATATTTAACTATAAAAATTAAAATAATTATCATTTTATCTAATTAATAATTTAAATTGATTATATAATTCATTAAAATATTGGAAAATACATTTTAATATTTTTTAAATGAATTTATAAATTCACATATTTTAATAATTTTAAAAAAGTAAAATAATTTAAAAAACTTCTATTATATATCAATTCTAATCTGATATCCTTAATAGTCATTTTTTATTCTCACCTCACCGCTATAGCTGCGTTTGAATCCAAACATACACTCCACCATTATTTCTAATCTTACCGCTACAGTATCCAATCTCATCGCTACAGTAACTAATCTCACTGCCACCGCTATTTTTAACCTCACCGGAGGTAAACACACCGCCCATTCAAACTAGCCCTAAGTTTGATTACTCTATGTTCACAAAAAAGAAGGGTGATAGTTTATTAGTCATGTTGATATATGTGGATGATTTAATGATCACTAGGAATAATGAGGAGATGATTGCTAAGTTGAAAGGCATATTAAATCAGAATTTTAAAATGAAAGATGTGGGAAAATTGAAGTATTTTCTTGGATTCGAAGTTCTAAGATTAAAAGAGGGAATTTTGTTGAATTAGAGGAAATATGCCATGGAGCTTATTGAAGATGCAGGATTAGGAAGAGCTAAGCCTGCTCCAACTCCTCTAGATCATAATTTAAAGCTCACTATAGTTGAGTGTGATGAAACACTACAGTAGAATTCTGGTGATTCCCTGATTGAAGACAAGACAATTTATCAGAGATTAATTAAAAGATTGTTTTATTTGACTCATACCAGGTCAAACATTATTTATGCAGTGCAACATTTGAGTCAATTTATGCAGCAGCCTAAGAATTCACATCTTGAAGCAGCATTGAGAGTTGTGAGATATGTGAAGAAAGAACTAGGGCAAGGCTTGTTATTCAAAGCTTCAAAGGATATCCAAATGGTGGCCTATTGTGATTCAGACTGGGCTTCATGCTCAATGTCGAGAAGGTCAGTGACAAGTTTTTGCATTAAATTAGGAGATTCTTTGGTGTCTTGAAAGTCAAAGAAGCAAAACACTGTTGCACGATCATCAGCTGAAGCTGAATATAGAAGCATGGCTATGATAGTAGCAGAAATAGTTTGGTTAACTGGACTATTGGAAGAACTAGAAATAAGGAATGTAACTCCAGTTAAACTTTTCAGTGACAGTAAGTCAGCCATTCAGATAGCTATCACTCTTGTATTCCATTAAAGAACTAAGCACATTGAAATAGATCGCCACTTTGTTCAAGAGAAGGTACAAGCGAGATTGATACAAACAGAACATGTATCTTCAACAGATCAGATTGCAGGTATCCTTACTAAGGCCTTGGGAATTCAACAGCATAATTACTTGATGAGCAAATTTGGGGTTAAAAACATATTTCAACCACCAACTTGAGGGGGAGTGTTGAAGAAAGAAACTGTAATTAGTTAGAAATTAGTAGCAGTGGTTAGCTGTTAGTTTGTAAAAATAGTTAACCAGTTTGTAAGTAGTTATAGTTTACAATTTAGCTATATAATGTCATTACTTGTAAGTTAATTGAGAGGAGATAGATGAAAGTTCATTCTTAATATTCTCTCTAACTTCTCAACAGTTACACTGTTATTTTTAATCTGATGAACTATCGATCCTGCATTAGGGTAATTCCAGTATGCCACCCTTCTGATTCCGTAAACATATCTTAGTTTTTGATCGCCTATCCAACATAATTATCTTGATTTCACCATAAATATACAAGTTATATTCTTATATTAAAGAAAATTTGTTATTAAAAACAACTTCAGTCCTCATCAACCATGCATACTGACAAAACTGCAGCAATCATCGCCGTAAGCCACCTGTCTTTCTAAAACAAGCTAGAGTTCATTCGCATAATTTTATTCGGGGTAACAAGCCATTTGCTTATTTATTGCTTCTAGTCTTCTTAATTTCCAGAAAATTTGCAGTACATAATTATTAACATTAATATAAGTCGGTAATTAGCTCCATTAAAATGGTAGGCAGCATGCGACGGGGGGTTGGAAAAGGAGAAGGGTAGGTTGAGGCAGGGAAGCATGCAGGGTGGTCTAAGGGTTTGGTTGTTGAAGTCCGTAAATCTAACCCTCATGCGCCTTCACGAGAAAATCATTACACCTTTCACCTCCAATTTTCCTGGGGTTTTCTTCTTTTTCTATTTATTACCTGTTGCAACTCAAACATAATCTTTGGCTGCTTTCTGATTTTTGTGTATTACCATCTTTCCATGCATTTCCCCTCCCACTAGGAAAATAGTTGTAACTTGGTATTGATAGAAGAGGTCCGATGCTTATCAGTACAGCTCCGACGATCGGCGGAAACAGCATTGATAGAAAGCTTCATTTCTCCAGGTTAGTTTGATAGGCAATCTCACACACCCATATACAGTTCCTTGTATGCTTTTTTCCTTTGAAAAGAAATGTTATGGTGATAGTGAAAAGCTCACAACTTTCTAACTTTTATCCTATATAATTCTTTTCCATTTAGATTATTTATTTTGCTACTGTGAATAGTTCTTATTATAATATAAAAAAAATTCTAAAGGAAGGTCAGTCCCTATACAATCACAATGCCAATAATTTTCATATATATGTGCATTTATTTATCTAATGGTATATGATTATTCTAACAACATATTTTTAGGAAAATGTTAATAAGTTTGTAGTGATATTTAAAGAAATAAAGTACCATTGTGATATTGTACCGCCATTAGTACTTTTTTTTATTGCATTCAGTACTAAAAGTAATTAAATGCAAAAAAGAGAGAGAGTAAAATAATAATATTTTCATTTGTCAAAAAATCTCTTGAGAACGCACCAATAATAAGATGGGTGTATGTTTGATACCTAAGTAGATTTGTTGAGAAAAACCTTTTGTGGAAGAAGCTTGGAGCTCTATTTCCCTGCTGGAGCGGGCGGCTACCAGGTTGGCCATCGCCCACACTTCCTTTCAGTTTTTCCGACCCCTTTCACTATTGAAAAATATTATGGATTTTTGCATAAACTATGTACGAAATCTTAAAAGTTCCGAAAAACGTGTCTTAGGGCTATCACATTAAAACCCAAGCCCAAATAGGTCCACAAGGAAGTAACCAAGTATCGGATGAATTGACGTCCACAAAAATGGTAGGGCATTGGGCATGCATGCATGCCGCCCACCTACTTCTCAAAATTCACCTGCCAGTCTTGCCTTCTTCACCCACCTAACCTACTACGCTTGGGGTCGTACCTTTAGTGTCTGTTCTTACTATTGCTTTGGTAGCTGCTTCAATTTTAAACTTGTCATTTATTTTTTCTAAATAAAATTACATATACATTTCAAGATTATGATTACGAATCGATTTCTAAAATTTTAAAATATCAAGTTTATCAATATTTATATTTAATTTAATTTTATATTAAAATTGTTAATTATATATTAATTTATTAATTGATTCATTTGTTTGATTTAATTTACTGTTTTTAATAGGATGTAGCTTGTCCTAGCTATTAAAATATTTTAAGCTAAAGGAAATTATCAATTAAGCCATTGAAAAAAAAGTACTCAATGAGCTCTTAAACATTAGATTTTCCATCAATTAAGCTTTTCTTATTATTAAAGTCAATGGTACCATTTTTTCTATTTTGAGTTATTTTCACCATGTATCATGTAGATTGTGCTACGTGACAAAATTGATATTTTCTATTTAAAATAAGGAAAAATATATAAAAATTAAAAGTTATAAAAATTAAAGAAAATTGCAGAAATATATTAAAAATATGAAAATAAAAAAATTATATAAATTACGAAAACTAAAAAATTATGAAAAATATTTAAAATCCCTATAAAATTATTAAAATTTACAAAATACTATAAAAGCATAGAAACTATAAAAATAAAAAATATATGAAAAATTATAAAATCATTTTTATTTCCACACTAACCATTGTTGACAATACAATACCTATTAAAATTACAAAAAAAATTGATCCCTAAAGCTATTTATTGTGTTGATCCATCAAAGTAGCAAGGAAGTGTTATGAGATGCAAATTAAGGTTGGGAAATGGGTTGATATGGCAAATAAAATGACAACAGAGGCTATATATATATATATATATATATATATATATATATATATATCTTTAAATTTATCTAATTCTTTTAATTTTCTACTTTTTAATATTGTCAATAACTTTTAATATTTTTTACTTTTTATAATATTTTTGTAAATTTCAATTATAATTTTTATATAATTTTGTATAAATTTTTAATGATTTTAAATTGAAAATATCAATTTTTTCCTTGGGGAATTTAACGTATTTTTTATGTGGCGGAAACATAATAATAATAATAATAATAATTATGTATTAATTTGTTTGTTGATGAAACATGACACAAACATGTTTTACTTTATGTTTCGAGTCTTAATTATGTAGTGGTAATTAGCCACAAGTTGCCTCTCTGTTTTTTTTATGATTGGTTTGTCAGCATACTTTAAGTAAAGGTGTTAAAAGAATAGCCTCTCTTCTCTTGCTTCCACGCAACTAAATTGCAACTATTTCCTCTAATCTTTTTTTTTAATTTATTAAAAATGCTATAACATATATTAAATAATTAAACAAATAAATGAAAGGCTGAGTAAAAATCAAATGGTTAAATACAAGTACAAGGGCTCGATTGAACACAGCCTATTCATTTAAAGACTTTTTTAGAATATTAAATATTAATAATTTTGAGTAAAGCTGCTGTTCATGTATAGAGTTATGGGTCAGCTTGGATAAACAAAATCATGTGCTCACGATCCAATCGGTTGAGATGGGGTATTCAAAAATATTAAAAATGATTTCCATAAATATGTATCTAAGGCTTAATGATTAAAAATTGTAGTTGTTAAGCTCTTAAAAGAAAATTATTTTATTAAATTTTCAGTGTCAAAAATCAATTATATCTTTCTAATGTGACTAATCAAAATTTGCACATATTTAATTTTTTAAGAAAATACACGTTAAAATAAATTTAAATAAAAGAATGTCCAAATTTATATAAAAATCTAGGACATTCATTTCATTCTATACATAATTCAAAATATTCTAAAATGAACATTATTTCATCATTTTTTTTTGCTTTGTTACAGAGTATTTGAAACATGTTAAAAATGAAAATTATTTGATCATTAAATGTTTCAAAACAAAACAAAAAGAGATGTTGATGTTGATTTTCATAAGAATTATTTTTCAGTAACCGAAAGCTTAACAAGTTCAATTGGTGGGCCTTTTAGGCTTAATTTTTGGGATAAAGAGTGGCAGAGATGAGAAGATACATTTTCCTTTCCTCAAAGTAGATGGAAAGTCAAATTTGAATCAACATATTTGCCCTAAATGAAGCATGATATTTTTTTATCCTATCATACATGTAATCGATTGTTTTTACACTTTTTTTATATTTTTTGAACTTACTTTTATAATTTTATAATATTCTTAACCATACTCAAAATAAATCCAATAAATGAATTTAAACGTTTATTTGTCTAGGTTTATTTTGGATGTGCATTTTTAATAATTCTTTTAAAAATATATGCCCACATATCATGTCATGTGTAACTTCCATCAACTAAATTAGCATTTATTAACAATCAAATCGATCAATGGCAGTTTTCTAATTAAAATTTTTTATCCCTTAAACTATACAGTGTATATGTCTGTGACTCATTGCAAGATGGCGGTAGCTAATACCTATATAACGTTTTGAGTTTTCTCAACTCCAAACAGCTCTTTGATATTTGCTTGCAAAATTTTGGGAATCAACCATGCAACTGGTTAGCGAATGTCACCTTATTAGTCTCCCCCATCGTATTCTATATGGATATCTAAGCAGCTAAATGACTACAAGAAAGAAAGATTTTCAACGTCACTTTCTTAGTGAAATGTCGCTAAGAGGGGAGAACTCGTCTTTTAGAATACATGTCGATTCTTCTTTCGATCTTAAAGACTTAAGTAACGTTGAACCAAATTTTAAAAACCATGAATGATTTTGTGAATTACAAATTTTAAAATTTTCTTTCTTAGAAAAAAATATTAAAATTAAAATAACTAATAACTTAAACATTCAGAAAAACATGATTTCTCTCTCAAGTATGGAATTAATGCTAATTTCGATAACACATATAAAGAAATTATTTACATGCAAAATAACATTAAAAAGAAAAAAACTCATTTCATCTAATAACTTAGTCTATGCATGATGTAATAATGTTAACATTGTGCAATTTTGTATGGAGCATGCATGAGTTCAATTTATTGTCTCCACTAGCATATGGTTGGGAAAATCTAATACGTAGTTATATATATATATATATATATATATTTGATAAATCTTGAATGAGCAAATCAATGTAATATAATATGTCCAACTTAAAGACTTAAATCGATTCGTAATATATTTGGAGTCTGAATCTCATTTACAATAACAATTATATATTCTTATTCCCAAGATATAACCCCTTCTATATATTAAAAGAAACCAAACACGTAGTATAGATGGTGAACTCCTCAAAATAGAGTCTGTCACACAATCTAGACATTCTATTTCTTTGTATTAGTTGGAACTTATACGCACACATGCACATACGTATACATATTACATATATTCACAGAGGGGTGGAAGAAATAGCAGTGGAATATTGAGCCAACTCATAGGAAGTAATACTCAACCTTTTGCTTCAATAATTTCATTAATTTCTGTAGGAAATTACAGATTTAGGGATTGATACATTTTAATAGACACTACGAATAAGACTACAAACTTTCATTGTAGGTGCAAGCATACAAATAAAATGAGTACATAACATTAACACAACCGAGCAATGAAAGAAAGAAAAAGGAAAAATAAATACAAGCAAACGTAGAAAATCTAAAAACATCTAATTTCAATATGCATATAAATTTGCAGTTTGATCTGCTAAAGTTGATGCAGATAATGATAATGATTGTTGAAAGAGTTTGGCTCATTCCCAAAACCAACCATTGCAGATATGAGTTCGGTTTCCCACATGTCGCCATGACTCAAGTTCTGAGAAGATTCTGCGGCTGCTGCTGCCGGTGCCACCAAATTATTAGGTTGCTGCTCTACTGGGTGTTGATTAACAAGCAAGTTTTCATTAATCAATGAATCTAGAAACGAGGAGAACATATCTTCATTGCAATTTTCCATATGATCCCCTTCGTTTCCATGGCTGCTTGGTTCCCCCATGATAAGAGTTGCACTTTCAGTATAATGCCGTTTCTCCATGCTCTTATCAACCTGTTGGTTTTGAGATTGCTGCTGATACCCATGTTCCAGGTTAGTCGGTGTACCATCTTTGGTAGTGTTTGTAGTTTTAATGGTAATGGTTTTTGATGCTAATACAGAAGGATTAGGGATAGGGGGGCTAGGGTTTGATTTTGGAACAGGATCATGATTAATCTGTGGTGATTTATGGGTAATAAGGTTCAATGGTTTATGGGTTCTTGGATCTATTCCTTGGCTGATCAGCTTCTTGCTTAGATGGGTATTCCAGTAGTTCTTTATTTCATTATCTGTACGCCCTGGAATCCTACCAGCTATCAGTGACCACCTGCAAGATTCAAAATGGAACAAGTAAGAACCCTAAATAAGAGACTATACAGTATTTAAAATAAAACCCTAAAGAAATGAACACAAAAACCTTAAATTTAGCTTCTTATCAATAATTTTAAACATGATCCCCGATTTAATAGCGTGTAAAACACAAAACCCAAACAAAAATTCGATCTATTTCTGCACGTTCTTACCCTAATCATTAGAAAAAGCAGAGAAAACAGTGTTTGTTGTTGAATGTTGGAGATATATGGATTAATATTGTTAATCTGGGTACCTGTTACCGAGCAGGCGATGAAGGCGAAGAATGAGATCTTCTTCATCGGGAGCAATACGACCTCGTTTAACAGAGGGTCGGAGATAATTCATCCACCGGAGACGACAACTCTTACCGCATCGAAGCAAACCAGCTCGTTTAGGCAAAGTCCGCCATCGTCCTTCGCCTTCCCTTTTGATGTAGTTGGCTAATACTTCATCTTCTTCGGGCGTCCATGGTCCTCTCTTTATCCCAACTTTGCTGCAACAAGGAGTACCCTTGCTGCTTGTTGAATTACCGACTAAACTTGGGTTCTTCATGATTTCTTCAACTATATATGATCCTTTTTCTTGAGTTTTTGCTTTGGGGGATTCTTTTTGGATTGGTTGTTTTGCTGGGAAATGGAAGATATCAAAAGTTTAGGATTTTATAGGATAGGAACCGAAATGAGGAAAGATAAAGAAAGAACGTGCTGAAAGAGGAAAGAGTAAGAGATAGCCTGAGACTATATACGAATATTTTAAGCGAAACCTGGAAGGAATTAAAATTGTTTCAACCAAACATCTCATTCATTTTTAAAATAAAAATAATATTATATTCTTATTTAATATATTTTCTTATCCAATTTATTTAATATGTTTTTCTAATTCAATTTATTTTTCAAGTAACCCAAAATGTTAAAAATCTTTGAATGTATGGAGAAAAGAGAAATTATTTGGGAAATTAAAAGTAGAGTGAAACGTCCTTTTATATATTGTGATTTTTATGATCATTCTAATATATGGTTTTCTTTTTATTCAAACTCAATTTTATTTGATTGAATTTTGTTTAAATTTATTTATTCTAGTTGAAATTTTAGATCCATCTCGGTTATTAATTTAATTGTACTTTGTAATGTTGATTTTGATTGTAATTATTCTTATATATGTAATTATGCTTCTTTTTTGGAATAGATATTTCTTTTATGTATTTTTATATTTTTATTTAATTTTAATAAACAATTAAATTTTAATTTATATTAGAATAAATATAATTAATCGATAATTGATAGCTAAATAAAATTTTAAATAAATTGTTTTATTTAATAAAGGTTTATTTTGATGAAAAATTGAATTAGATACCATACTATATAAATACTTATTTAAGAAAGTAATACTTCATTGATTCCTTAGTATTATAGTCAACTTTTTATATGAAAATTTTTAATTATATATATATATATATATATTAGGAAACATGGTACCGTCTGTTAATGGATTTTGAAGACGTTGAAAATCAACGAACCATATGCATTTCATGAAGTATTATTTTCTATCTCCTTTTAGGTCAAATACGGAAAAAAAACAAAAGATTTTCCGTTGCCTTGTTAATTTTATGACACATTGTATAAAATTAATTATTTTTCTAATTATATCTGAATATTATTATTTTATTAAATTACTTTTTAAAATAAAATATATAATTACATCCTTTGTCTGCCTAACATTTCAGATTTGTTTATATTTTTCTTATATTGGAAAAGAATTTTTTTAGTAATTTTAGATTTTATAAGTAGATATATGTCTTAAAATATATTAAAAGAATAAAAAATTTAAAATATAAATTTTATTAAAAATGCTATTTGTTTTATATATTGACTTAAAATCTATTATAACAAATAAATATTTTTTTAATTTACATGTATAATTTGTAAAAGCAAAAATCGTATATAATTTATATAAAATTACGTTGAATTAAATTAATTTATCTCTCCACTATAGTTAGTATATTGTTGACTCTGCTTGAATGGGCGGCTATCATGCTGACATGCTGACATGCTGACATGTCAAACTCTTCAAACAAAAAGTTGAGCTGAGGCAGTTCATCATTTTGCACTTTTATTTTGGATAAGAAAACGAGTAAGATGAGGTGGGTGAATTATCCAAAAATACTAAAAATTATGAAAAATTATTGAATTAAGTCGGTTTTTTTTAAATTTTTTGGGTTAGCTGGACCCCTTTTCCCTAATAGCTACCACGCAACGGTTACCCTCAACAGTCTAATTCCAACAGCTCCCTATATCTATTTTATTTTCCTATTTAAACCCTTAATTTCTTTTACTTTTTCAAATCACTTTAAATTCTCTCTCAGTTCATTTTCAATACTCTCTCAACTCTCATTTTTTTTTATTAAAATTGTATTAAGGTTTTTTTTAAAAACTAATTTTGTAATACAATTTTTTTCTGTATTTATTCAAATTATTAATGGCAAATTCTCTAATTCATTTGGATGAGAAGCACATTTCGACCGTTCAATTGCAAATGGTAAGAAATTTTTTTATTATATTTAATCTAATTTAATTTAATATTTTGTTGTTATATTGAAAATTTTGGAAACGTATATTCACAATCTATCCGCTCTTCCATCGTCTTTAATTGAACCGTACTTGAGAGATGCAAGATTTTTGCACGTGGCCCGTATGGGTAGTGGGTATAAATTGGACCCTACACTTATAGGCGCGTTGGTGGAAAGATGAAGGCTCGAGACAATCTTCCATGTGGCTAGTACTATCACACTTGAGGACATACAATTACAGCTCAGGTTACCGTTGGATGGGCCGCTAGTTACTGGATCAATTGTCGTTGCCGATTGGAGAGATGTATGCAAGCAACTTTTAGGGAGGGTTCTGGACACAATTTATGGAGCCCGGATAGATTTGTTGGGCTTGATGCGGAACTGAGTGAAGTTGAAAGAGAACAACACACTCGGGCATACATCCTTAGGATTATTGAGGGTCTTTTAATGCCCGGTAAATTGTGAAATCTTGTCCATTTAAGGTGGTTCCTAAAGCTTGTGGACTTTAGAGAAGTACGCTGACTCGGTTGGGGGTCAATTGTGTTGGCGATATTGTACTGGGAGATGTGTAGGGCGACGCAATCACAGAGAATTAAAATAGATGGTTGCATGCTCCTATTGTAATCATGGGCATGGTACCTAGGGGTGAATAAAATCCGATTTGATTCGAAAAATTTGATAAAAAATTAAAATTTTGAATTAAATAGTTTGAGTTATTCGAGTTATTCGAATTAACTTGAATAAAAATCATTTTTTTTGGTTTAACTCGAATCTGAATTACATAATTTGAGTTATCCAAAAATTCGAATAAGAAAGGCAAAACTATATTGTTTTGATAAATGTTAACTCGAATCGACTTGACTCGAAATTTTTTGACTCGATTTGGTTCGATTCGAAAAAAATTCAAATTGAATTCGGTTGCTAAAATAGGATTCGTCAACTCAACTAACTCAAAAAATTTTTACTCGATTCGACTTGACTCTATCAAATACTCACCCCTAGTGGTACCGACTATCATTTTTACATCATCGAGTGAACTACCCTTATACATTCCCACTCGTAACAATGAAAAATTTATTAGATAAAAAATTTACCATAATAAAAATTATTTAAAATTTAAATTATTTGTTATCATATTATTTCAATAGATGGAACCATGGGCCAAGTTATGTAGGACTACCGGAAGAGCTTCAAGATATACAGTTCTTGTTAGATCAACGATTGGAAGCGGAGATATCTATTTTTAAAATTTTAATTATATAATATTAACATAGTTGATTTTAAAATTAATAGTAACTATATAATTAAAATTATTATTGTACTATAGTTTGAATGAATGTCATACTCCGATCTAAGAATTCAAGCATGCATCTCGTCCGAATTCTTGGTGAATCCAAAAATCTAGCACGTAAAGGTGCCATTGGTAGTGTATGCTATGATGGAGATGCATTAATTTGATAGAGTTATGCAATAGTTTGGGTTTGGGTAAACAATTCCACCAGCACCCCTAAGACATCAAAGATTTACACAATATCGACATGCGGGGGAGAACCGATGAAATTTGAGTTACATTCCACGTGCAATATATCAACATTTGGAACCATAGGTACGACTTTATACCTAATCGCAAACCTATTATTGCTCGAGAATTAGCTTATGGTCCAAAGTACAGGCCATGGTTTAGACGTCATGGCAAGTCATATTTACTATTGAAGGAGGTGAAGGGTAGGAAATGTTATATGAGGAGGCCACGACGAGTGCCTAAGAATCCAAGGTTTGGAGAAACTACCGAGGCGGGGCCATCATTTGCACCAATGAAAGAAGAGGCACTGATGGCCGCACCACCCCTCGGCCAGTATGGCTCAACTTATTCTGGTTCTTTTACTAAGCCCACCATTTTTACATAAGCACCACATATTGCACCATATTTTCTTTTTTCTACACCATCTCTAAGTATTATTTTTGGACCACCACACCTGTACCCACCATATTACATGTTAATGCCATCGAAGTATCAGACGACGATTCCGACGATGACGTATACGCCGACTATGTTTGTGGCACTGATGAGAAGTCTGTATTTTTTGTCATCACCCAATATACTTATACGCTTACGCCGGTAGTGTCGCAAACACCCTTTGGATCATTGTTCTACCAAGGTGGTCCATCTTCACAACCAGCTCCGGAACCATCTTCGTAACCACTTGTTTGTAGAATAAGGAGACACGATGACAACTGAGGAGCACATCGCAATCAACCACAGATGAAGGTGAAGAAAATTAGGGGTAGGAACCACAACATATACACGAGGGTGAAGGTGATGATGAAAGTGAAGAAGAGGAGCAGCCGGAACCACGACTTGAACAAAGAAGAAATCTGTCTCGCTACTGATAACCACCCCGTTGTGACACACATTTTGCTCGATGACATAGATGATTTTTTTACATGTCATGTAAATCTTAATTGTTTAGCTAAGTTATAGCCGATAAGTGTTAGAAAATCGAGTTTGAAAAATGCAGTGAAAAATAAGTTTAAGGGAAAAACCATAGTTTTAAATTTTTTTCCAAAAAAAAAAACTTGGTTTTGATATCTAAAGTAATAAACACTTAATCAAAATTATATCTTTTCAATTCGTTTAGGTACCAAGTATTATTCTTTACTATCATCAAGCTCACGTCTAATGTAACATCCTATACTCGGCCCGGTAGTTGAGCCTTAGTAACAAGACACTACATCAAACATCGAATTCATACTTATTCACATAGCATCAAATACATGCAACCATGGTCACTTTCAAATATTTAGAGGAGTAATGAGTCTTAAACAACTTAGAAAAAATTTAAAACAACTTAACATACCTTAGTCAACATTAGAAATAATTTAAAAACATGCTTAGGGACCATTTGATAAAATTATAAAGAACCCACATAGGTATTGCTACGACATCGCAGGTATCGATATTTTGGAAAATAAGTATCAATACTAGTAAAAAATCGATACCAAACTAGCATTCTATCAAATTTTAAACAAAAATTGTAACGCCCCAAAATTTCTAGTTTCGTTATTGTGAAAATATGACACAAATATCTATTATCTTTAGTGGTTAAGTGTTCTGGGTGTGTGTGTGAGGTCCTAAGTTCAAGCCTTACTTGGGCAGATTTTGGTATTTTTATAAATAAATCCTTAACCTTGTGCAAAGGGATTAAGTTTAATTGTTGGTAAGTTTATATCAAAATGGGCCTGCTGGTTTGGTAGTTAAGTGGAGCGTTGAAGTGTTGGAACTCCTGTGTTCAATTCTCTATGATGGCGTGGAGACAATATTTTTGCTCTAATTTCGGCTAAAAGTTGTGTTGGGGCAAAATTCTGAGTAGTTGTGTTTTAGTGGGTTAATAGGGAGTGATTTTAGGAGATATTAAGGGAGAGGTTATCAAAAAATAATTTGATTATCTTTTTGTTGCAGAAAAAAATAGTTTTGATTTTTCTCTCCAATTCCCCAAACTTTTTCTGATGTTTTCTTCTTCTTCTTTTTTTCCCTCATCTGCCGATTCGTTCCCCCAATTACTGCCGAAATTTCCATTATTTTTTCCCTTTCTGTTTTTTTCTTTATTTACCAATTGATTTGGTTGTTCATCGTTGGTTGCGTGTGTTCAGTAGGTAATCGTTTTGTCTATTATTAGTCGTTCTTGGTTAATCTCTGAAAAGGGAATTCCTTTTTGGTGTTTAGGAGTTAATCAAGGGGTTGGTGGTTTTGAATCGACGTTGTGATTGTGCGAAGTCGTGGTTACTCAAGTGAGGTAAGGGTTTTATTAGGTTTTTAGTAAACTTCCTTCCAAAATTGGTTGATTAAAAATGAATTAAGTGATTAATCTGGAGATATGTTGGTCGATTTTTAGGTTCTGGAGGCTTAGGAGTGCTTACGCACAGAAACGATACTAGGTGTGTACCCGAAATGTAGAAAATGGGATTTAGTGAAAAGTTGAAATTGTTTGCTGTCAAAAAATAAGAGAAATAAGAGAAAATAATAAGAAGAATTGTAAAGAAAGGAAATAAGGGTGTTATAAACTTGAAAATCAACATTCTGCACTAAAATAGTTTTAGACAACAGCAGTAGTCTAACTTTGAAAAATCATCAAAAATAGTGGAAATTGAGTTAGATGTTGAATAAAATATGAAATTAAAGTTTATTTAGTCTAGTTTTTCATTGAAGAAACATTGTAAGCAATGAAATTGTAAGTTATGAGATATAATAAAATTTGTGAGACAATGTCAGAATGATTTTGGGTTCCCCTATTTTGACTTTGAAAAACATCAAAATTGTAAAAAGAATAATTAGGGCTTAAATTTATACGTTTAAATCCTTAATGAGTCTATTTTCAAGAGACACAAACAGAAACATCATCCAAATTTCATACTAAGAGGTAAATAATTTTTAGGAAGGAAAGGTTGAAGTTGTCAAATAGCATAATAGAATAAATTTGAAGATTTTACTGTACTTATTTGATAAGCTATAAATTCTGAAAATTTTATGGTAGAAAGGTATTTGATCCTAGTTTTGAAAACATCAAGCGAATCTTAATTTGGAATTCTATAGCTTAAGATATAAATAATTTAGTGACAATGACTCAAGTAGACAGCTCTGAATGAACATATAAGTAAATAGTGAAAACATATATGAATATTTAGCTAGCATGGATTACATTAAAAATGGATCATACGGCCAAGGCTAATTTGGGCCGAGTGGGCACACACGGGCGTGTGGGCCTATTTTTACCGAAATATTTCTATGGTTGCACGGGTCGCCCAAGTCGACTGTAAACCTACTATAAGGTTGGTAAGCATTACTTAGACCCCTAAATGTGTGAAATTAACTGAATGATATCTGTACTGAGCGTGTTAATATCTAAACTGAATATATGTACTGAAATTGCATAGTAGCATATCATCCATGGTATGTTACATTACATTGGGTTGGGGGTTGTTATTCGGAGCAGGTGTATTGAAAGGCTTTGAGCCTAATTTACTGGCAGCTCAACTGTAAACTACTGTTTTGTGCCACATTCGGTACCACTTGGAGTGTAGGGATAGGTGGGTTGATTATATCTTCACATGGAGTGTAGGGTTGGACGGAGATGGTGTGTAGAGGCTGGTTGGGTAGGATTTTGCTACTGCGTAACTGCCACTGCTACTGATACTGTGATAGGCCAAAGCCCTACTGCATTTTTGACATTGTATTGAGATGGGCTAAAGCCCAAACTGTCACTGACACTGAAGAGGGCTTAGTTCCAAGATTGTTCAACTGTGCACTGTGAATACTGATTGTTTGTTTGTTTGTACGGGATTATACACTGAGTTTACGTAAACTCACCCTTTTTTGTTTAACGTGCATAGGTAATCCCCAGACTTAGACGGGTCGGTGTGACGTAAGACTCAGCGATGACCACAATAATTTTTGGACTTCATGGTTTTCAATTTACGTTTTATGATTTAATTATTATTGATTATTTGGGTTGTAATTTAAGGCCTTCTGGGACTTTTGTTTTAAATTTTGGGTTTTAATTTATTTTACTTTATGGATTTATAATTACTGGTGTAAGAAATTCGATTTTTCAAAAAGTTAAAGTAGTTTCTAAACGCATAATCACCTAGATTGTTTTATTAAAGCTTCCGCAATGAGGGATGTTTCAAAACAAATGTTTTAAATGAATAAAGACGACTTCCTAAGTTCTAACAAAGGTTTACTAAAGATAATAACATTGAATATTTTCATCGTAACAACGAGGTTTCAAAAATACTATCGTGTGACATTGCCAGATATGACTATAATGTCTAGGCTAGGTTTGGGGTGTTACATTTAATGGTATCAAAGCCAGGTTACAAAAATCGGTTGTAGATTATGGGTTTTAAACTTGGTCTTTGAAAAATTAGTTTTTTAAATGATTTGAAATATTTCTACAGAGTATGTGGTGCACCAAGTCTCCGGTGTTGATCCTGTAAGTGTTCTGAAACTGATACATGCTATGATATTCCGAAATTGATATATGTTATGATATTCTGAAACTACTGTAGGTAGTATACCATGAAAACACTCTAGATAGTATATATTGAGACTGTCGCAAAACTGATAGAGACTGCGATTTATAAAAATCACTCTGAATTACTGAAATTGTTTACATAAAACATTTACTAGTAAATACTAAAATTGAAACTGATGTATAAAAATTTGTAATACAGATAAATCCGAATAGACATGAGTATACGAGGTATTCGTAGACGTGGTACTCAAGGCCAAGGTAGAGGTCGTATTAGGGGTTCGATCTGAGTCCTCTTCCCTGGGTGATATACTGAATTTGGACACGAGTGGGACGCCCGTGTCGCCTGCTACTGAGACTGAGTCTCATGTTCGCATGGCTGGGGACGACGCATTGTCCCAGGCTATGTTGAGGATATTGGAGAGGGTCGCTGGGCCTAATACTGGATCTGGGGGCCATGGGTTGGTTACAGAATGACTCTGGTTCAATGGAGCTAAGCTTTTCAAGGGTATCACTGGGGTTGCCCCTAATGTGGTTGAGTACTGGATTGAGGCCACGAAAAGGATCATGGGTGACCTAGATTGCACCTCCGAGTAGAAATTAAAGGGCGCAGTCTTACTGCGACGTGATGAGGCTTATCAGTGATGGCTCACTGTTAAGGAGGGCATTCAGCCCAAACGTCTGACCTAGGAGTTCTTTAAGACAGCCTTCTAGGGAAAATATGTGGGGGCGAGCTACGTGGATGCCCATAGAAGGGAATTCCTGAATCTGACTCAGGGAGATCGATCAGTGGTCGAGTATGAAGCCGAGTTTCTGCGACTGAGCCGCTATACATGAGGTATGGTGACCTCTGAGTATGAGTGATGTATTTGTTTTGAAGATGTGCTCAGAGATAATTTGAGAGTCATGATAGCTTCACAGAGGAAGCGTGATTTTTCTGCACTGGTGGAGAATGTGAAGATCACCAAGGAGGTTAAGTACGCTGAGCGCCAGAACAGTGACTGCAGGAGTGGTAAGAACAATAGGGATTCGAAGCCCTCTAGTTCTATACAAAGGCCTAAGAAAAAGGTCAGAGCTGATAGGCCGATTAGAGCTAGGCCCCCTGTTACTGTTATTGGACTGCAGCCACGTACTGGTTGTGGTAGACGCCATTAGGGCCAGTGTTGGAGAAGGACTAGGGCATGCTTGCGGTGTGGATCATTGGAGCACCGTATTAGGGTGTCTACTGAAGGCCGATCAAATGCAATCTTTGGATATTGGTACGACACAGCCGTAGATAGTAATGCAGCAGCCACCGAGGGGCCGTGGACAGGCCAAAAGTGGTAATGGTATGGGTCGTGCGCAGAGAGCACCAGAGAGAGGTGGCTGACAGGCTGAGGCGAGACAGTCGGCCCTAGTTTATACTGCTCATCGCCGAGAGGATAGAGATGCTCTGGACGTCATCATGGTTACATTCTTTATTTTTGAAGTACCGTATATTGCTTTGATAGACTTAGGGTCTACACACTCATACATAGCTAGCAACATATCTGGAAACTTGGGGATTCCGGTTGAGAGTACTTCTAGTGAGGTGACTGTACTGAGCCTGCTAGGGCAATCTGTTAGAGTTAGCAAACTGTATAGGGATGTTCCTTTAAAGGTTCAAGGGACGGTATTTCTAACTTATTTGATGGAGCTTCTGTTTGGGGAGTTCGATATGATACTGGGGATGGATTGGTTGGTCAAGCATCGTGTCAGTTTGGACTGTGTGACTAAGAGGGTTGTATTGAGAACTGAGGAGGATAATAAAATAGTTGTGATTGGGGAACGTCAGAATTACTTGGCTAACGTGATCCCTGCACTGGTAGCTGAGAAACTGGTTCACAAGGGATGTGAGGCCTATTTGGCCTACATAAGTGCTTCCACTTCTAGGGACTCTACTGTGAAGGACATCAGAACTGTGTAGGATTTTTCAGAATCTTTCCTGAGGCGCTACCGCTCTGATCCCACACTTGTTATTTTTGTTGAGGAGATTGAGGTTAGGCCAGACTTGACCTTCGAGAAGGAGTCGGTTCAAATTTTGGATCGAGATATAAATGTTCTGAGGAGGAAGTCTATTCCTTTGGTAAATGTTCTCTGGCGTAATCATAACACCAAGGAGGAGACGTGGGAGCTTGAGGATGCGATGCATCAGCAGTATCCTCATCTATTTTGATCAGGTAAATATTGATGATGAAATTTTCTTTTAGGGGGAGTAGAATTGTAATGCCCTAAAATTTCTAATTTTGTTATTGTGAAAATATGACACTAATATCTGTCAGCTTTAGTGGTTAAGTGTTCTGGGTGTGTGTGTGAGGTCCCAAGTTCAAGCCTTACTTGGGCAGATTTTGGAATTTTTATAAATAAATCCTTAACCTTGTGCAAAGGGATTAAGTTTAATTGTTGGTAAGTTTATATCAGAATGTGCTTGCTAGTCTGGTGGTTAAGTGGAGTGTTTGAGGTCCTATGTTAAATTCTTTGTAATGACATAGAGACAGTATTTTTGCTCCAATTTCGGCTAAGAGTTGTGTTAGGGAAAAATTCTGAGTAGTTGTGTTTTAGTGGGTTAATAGAGAGTGATTTTAGGAGATATTGAGGGAGAGGTTATCATAAAATAATCTGATTATCTTTTTGTTGTAGAAAAAAAATAGAGTTTCGGTTTTCTCTTCAATTCCCCAAACTTTTTCTGACGTTTTCTTCTTCTTTTTTTCCCTCCTCTGCCGAATTTTTCTCCTAGTTATTGCCAAAATTTCCATTATTTTTCCCCTTTCATTTCTTTCTTTATTTTCCAACTGATTTGGTTGTTCATCGTTGGTTACGTGTGTTCAGTAAGTAACAGTTTTGTCTATTTTTAATCGTTCTTGGTCGATCTTTGAAAGGGAGATTCATTTTTGGTGTTTAGGAGCTAATCAAGGGGCTGGTGGTTTTGAATCGACGTTGTAATTGTGCGAAGTCGTGGTTACTCAAGTGAGGTAAGGGTTTTGTTAGGTTTTTAGTCGAGTTCCTTCCGAAATTGGTTGATTAAAAATGAATTAAGTGATTAATCTGGAGATATGTTGGTCAATTTTTAGGATCTGGAGGCTTAGGAGTGCTTACTCATCAGAAATGATACCAGGTGTGTACCTGAAACACAGAAAATGAGATTCGGCAAAAAGTCAAAATTGCTTGTTGTTAAAAAATAAGAGAAATAAGAGAAAATGATACAAAAAATTGTAGAGAAAGGAAATAAAGGTGTTATAAACTTGGAAATCAACATTCTACACTAAAATAGTTTTGGACAGCATCAATAGTCTAAATTTGAAAAATCATTAAAAAAATTAGAAATTGAGTTAGAGGTTGAATAAAAGATGAAATCAAATTTTATTAAGTGTAGTTTTTCATGGAAGAAACAAAGTAAGCAATGAAATTGTAAGTTATGAGATATAATAAAGTTTGTGAGACAAAGTCAAAATAAATACGGGTTCCCTGTTCGACTTTGGAAAATCATAAAAATTGTAAAAAGAATAATTAGGGGCTTAAATTTATATGTTTAAATCCTTAATGAGTCTATTTTCAAGAAAAACAAACAGAATTATCATCCAAATTCCGTACTAAGAGATAAATAATTTTTAGTAAGGAAAGGTTGAAGCTGTCAAACAGCAGAATAGGGATAAATTTGAAGATTTTACTGTACTTATTTTATAAGCTAGAAATTCCTAAAATTTTATGGTAGAAATTTATTTGAGCCTAGTTTTGAAAACATTAAGCAGATCTTAATTTGGAATTCTGTAGCTTAAGATATAAGTAATTTAGTGACAATGACTCAAGTAGACAGCTCTGAATGAACATATAAGTAAATAGTGAAAACATATATGAATATTTAGCTAGCATAGGTTACATTAAAAATGGATCACACAGCCAACGCCAATTTGAGTCGGGTGGGCCACACGAGTTTGAGGGCCTACATGGGCACACACGGGCATGTGGGTCTATAAGGGCACACACGGGCGTGTGGGCCCATTTTTACTGAATGTTTCTAAGGTTGGACAGGTCGCCCAAGTCGACTGTAAACCTACTGTAAGGTCGGTAAACGCTACTTAGACCTCTAAATGTGTGAAATTGAGTGAATGATATCTGTACTGAGCATGTTAATATATGAACTAAATATATGTACTGAAATTGCGTAATAGCATATCATCCATGGTTTGTTGCATTGCATTGGGTTAGGGGTTGTTATTCGGAGGAAGTGTACTGAAAGGCTTTAAGCCTAATTTACTGACATCTCAACTACAAACTATTGTTTTGTGCCGCATTCGGTACCACTTGGAGTGTAGGGATGGGTGGGTTGATTATATCCCCACATGGAGTGTAGGGTTGGATGGAGATGGTGTATAGAGGTTGGTTGGGTAGGATTTTACTACTGCATAACCATCACTGCTACTGATACTGTGATGGGCTAAGGCCCTACTGCATTTTTGACACTGTACTGAGATGGGCTAAGGCCCAAACTGTCATTGAAACTGAAAAGGGCTTAGGCCCAAGACTGTTCAACAGTGCACTGTGAATACTAATTGTTTGTTTGTTTCTGCGGGATTACACACTGAGTTTACGTAAACTCACCCTTTTTTGTTTAACGTGCACAAGTAATCCCCAGACTTAGATGGATCGGTGCAACGGAGGACTCAGTGGTGACCATAGTAATTTTTATACTTCATGGTTTTCAATTTATGTTTTATGATTTAATTATTAATTATTAATTGGGTTGTAATTTAAGGACCCTCTGGGACTTTAGTTTTAAATTTTGGGTTTTTATTTATTTTACTTTATGGATTTATACTTGCTGGTCGTAGGAAATTCAATTTTCAAAAAGCTAAAGTAGTTTCTAAACGCATAATCACTTAGACTGTTTTATTAAAGCTTCTGCAACGAGAGATGTTTCAAAATAAATGAATAAAGACGACTTCCTAGGTTCTAACAAAGGTTACTAAAGATAATAACATGGAATGTTTTCATCGTAACAACGAGGTTTCAAAAACACCATCGTATGACATTGCCAGATACAACCATAACGTCTAGGCTGGGTTTGGGGTGTTACAAAAACATTTTAACGATACATGGGCAAAAGTATCGATATTTTCACCCCGAGTATCAGTACTAGTGATTGGGTATTGATACCAAATTAAGCTACTGACTTCACAAAGATACAATTAACCTTCAAGGTATCAAAATTAATGTCCCGAGTATCAATATCTCCTCAGATTCGTAAAAACACGGCAAAATAGAGTATTAAACATGCTCAACATATCTCTATTCTAACATGCATTAATCATCACGGTATCAAGCATCAAATTTACCCAAAACAATGTTTAATGTAACATCTTTACCTGGTTGATCCAAACCATGGTGATAACAAATAGGAATAGTAATAATTACCAAGCAAAAATTCTAGAAGTTCACAATCATACTAAACCAACAAGAACATAATAATAACCAGCCAAAGTTGTAACCACATTGTCTTTATTTCCACAGTTCAACGAATAATAATAAAATCACGCACTTAAATACTAAAGCCTAACTTGGACCACTTCCTTGGAATTTCGCACTGCTCACACTGCAAACACTAAATATCTGTAGTGGTTAGAAAGAGTGAGTGAGCTTAAACAAGCTCAATGAATGTTGGAATAACCACAAAGTATACACAATATCAAAGGTTAAGCAAAAGCATACTACAACACATTCACAACCATATTCTAACCAAGTCAAAATAACATATTCACATTTCATTAAATCATAAAACTAGCATATACTCTCACATGTAATGACACTCAACTCATATATATATAACTCATTTAACGATAATTCATCAAGATAAAACAACACATTCATACTTTAATGACCCACATGTCTAGCTTATATATTCACATGTATTTACATACAACATTTTCATTTATTAATCAATTAATGATAATTTAGCATCTTGGAAACTTGAAACATAAAAGTAGGCTCTATCACCACACATTGGATACACGAATCTTCATCACACCAATGACTCAAAGAGTCTAATATATCCCATAAGTGTAGCATAAAGCTAAATACTCCCCAACACATCAATATATCCTGGTGAATGGAGCTTAGCTCGACATTCCCTCATCTCTCCAATTTGTCTCGGGGCTTTAGTACGCAAACCATAAAACACAAATGTGAGTATTCACAATCTTATGGCATGCCAACTATATCCAACGGTTTCAAGAGATCACAATACCAAAATATCCACAAATACACACATTTAATTATTGTTTTAATACACATAATATATTGTCTATATTCATCAATTCATATCACAAATTTGTACACAATGCATGCTTATCAGATTCACATTTAATTGCACTTTAAGTGCCATAATTATGCTCATTGAACCACCACATATCCGACCACATATGTGTGCATTAAAATCAATTTGTCACATACAAGTATTTACACAAATTACCTATTACATTAACATCACATTCCACAATTCAACACATACGTACTTACCGCTTTCTACACACATTTACTGCACATTTATATCTCTAACATAACATCATCACTGTCATTCAACATGTTTAATATGCCCACAAATAACAAATTCATAAGAGCTATCACAATATATATCACAGGTCACAATCACATACGCTGCAAATTAAACGAGGGTATAAGAAAGCTTACAGTTAGAACTTAGGATAGGGGTTTACACTATTTCTAAGCTCCTGATTAACACTATGAATCGTGTCTATGAGTAACAATTCCAAACACTCACCGTTCATGCTTTCGCCTAGTCGCTAAAAGCTTAGACTAGTTTTTCTTTCCTTTTGCCTTCCTCGTTGAAGGCTCCAACGATTCTGAAACTTCACCAAAGTTAACCACACAACAAACAAAGTTAATAATCAACCATAGACACTCTTAAATAAACCAAAAATGCAAGCCTAAGCTAGTTCTTCTTGGAACTGAAATTTTCGACTTGAAAATTGGAAACTCAAATATCTCAATCTCTACTCACTCCATTTGCCTAAACTTGATTCCAATCATCTAATTATTGATCTACGTATGATTCTCAACCTTCAAGCTACACAAAATTATACATATTTATGGTTGTAAATTTTGACATAAAATAACCATTTTTCATGAAAACTCATTAAAACCTTAGAATGTTTCAATGAAACTTCAGAAAAATTTTAGAAACCTTCTAATCATATCAAAACAAGTTGAAAAACACTTTGAAACATCGATTTCATACAAAATCCTGAATTTCATCATTAATGACCCAAATTTCGACATTTATTCAAAATTATTGATTCAATAGATAAAAACTCAATCTAAAAGGCTAGATATCATTAAAAACTAATAGGAGAATGAAACATTACCTTCGTTGAAAGAGAATCGAACATTTGATTGTTGAGCAATGGTGAAATCAATAGTGTTTTTTTATGGTTTTTATGGAATTCTAAAGAGGTTTAATGTTAGGAGGACAAAAGAAATCAAAGAAATTGATGCTTGGAAGATAAAACAAGTGAACTGTGCTTGGGAAAGTCAAGGGACAACAACACAAGGGTGAGGGAAGAAACTATCATGGGTTTAATGAAGGTGAAGGAGGAAAATAGGGTATTTTTAAAACTTTGGTATAATTTCTTTAAAACCACTCTTAAATTAAACCATTTTGCAAAATAGTTCTTATTTTAAAATTGAAAGTCTTTTCAGCATTCTTTTCAAAAATTAATTTAATTTTCAAAAACCTTAGTCGAAAACATTTTTCGGGTTACCATAATTCAAAATTTTTGAACCCACTTCAAGCCAAATTTCCTAAATTACCCTCGAAACTTCTAGGCCTAATTTCGGGATGTGACATCTGCCAAGTGTGGGCTCGCTTCGAATCAAAATTTTTTTTACAAAATTACTAGTAGGTAATTTTGCAATTTTTCTAAACTTCTAGGTCAAGTTGTAAATAAGAAAAATATCTCTAGAAATTTTCTAAAATAATTTCTTTAGAGAAATTTCTCTCTACAACTTTCTCTTGAATTCAAGGGTGTGAAAAATAATGACCCGTGACTCTCTTTATATAGGGAAAGTTTAGAGAGTTCAACTATGATTACACTTGATCACTTTAATATTAAATTAATATAATACTTATCAAGATAAATATTAGATTAAATTTAATATTAAGATAATTACTTTAATATTAAATTAATAAAATACTATCAAGATATTTATTAAATTTAATTTAATATTAAAACTATTAAAATAATATTGTTTTTGAAATATTTAATCTGAAATCAAATTATCTGGTAGAGTCCTAGTAGGAGTGTGACTCTTACACTGCTCAACTGTCGAAGGACCACCTGTCGGCCACCGGAATGTTGTCGTCACCGCTGTCAACACCGTCATGTCCAATGGTGCCATCACAGGTGCAACACCCTCACATCACCCCGAGTCAATTCGGTCTGGGCTAATGATGGCCAGATCGGTCCGGTCTTGCCATCGATTGACCTTTTGTCGGTCCTATTTCACATACTAGGCTCGATTTAACCAATATTTGGGTCTCGATTTTGGGTTCTTTGGCCCAATTTTCGATCTCAGGTCCAATTTGCAAGTTCAATTATCCATTGGACCAATTATTTAACTTGAAAATTAATTTCCAAAAATATCATTTTAATTTTAATTATTTTGATTAATTTAATTTTACTTGATCAAAATTAATTTTCCCAAAAATCACTTAGACTTTCCAAATTAATTTTTCAAGAAAAATCTTTAATTATTTCCGAATTCTTTAGTTGAACAATTCTCACGACTGCCTAATTTAATTCTACATCGAATAAATCGAATCAATTAAATTATTTCCAAAATCATAGAATTTTCTTTTGATTTAACGACAATCTGATCGAGCTTTTGTTGAGCTAGTGGAGGGACCAATCAGGCATATACAATTAGACTCTAGTAATTGCAATTATGTCCAGAAGTATCGTTCACAATTTACTTAACCATCAGTCCATAAGAAGTATCATGATTGAAAACTCCTTATTGTATACTCTTTACGAAAGCAATGCATCCAACTGTTTTGTCCAATGACCTCGTCATGTGTGTGTTACCCTTATATGATATCCTTGATTCCTTTGAGTTAAATCCGTTCACTCAATACAATCTTATTTATCTCATTGTCACCATTATGTCTTCTTAATGATTCAAATGATCACTGTTATTAACTGATTATGATAAATTGCTTGTTCGAGAAAAAACAACCCTTGACCACGTTCCATATTTATCAATCCACAGAATGCTAATGAGAGGACATCGTTAACTTTTTAATTGAGTTATGAATTCTATTGTTAGTAGTAAAGTCATGCCATACACAAGTCATGTACCCAACATACCGACTATGGGCTTGATCATCTTTAGAGTATAAGCCTCCACTTATACCGAAACACATGAGTTACATACGCATAGTTAGTGACTAACTCAGGATTTAGGTGAGTCATACTATAAATGTCACAAGTGAATTAATTCACAAACAAATTCAAAATTAATTTATCTTGGGTCCAGTCCAATGTATCATTCTTCCAATGAATACATTTATGTCTCTACCCGTGGAGTCAACTGCTCCAATAGCCAAAGATTGTGATCACCCAAATTGGAATTATGGATGACATAATAATCCTTTTAAGTATTTGAATCAAATGCTCACTTTGATTCTTTTACGAGATTATGGATTTGTTTAGATTATCTATTGAAGTAAATTGTCATTCTCACAATGTAAACATTCTTACAGTGCCACTTATCATCAGTTTGAACCTAGACAATCAATGAGCTAATATTTGTTTGTCACAATTTTGCTATGAATGCAAAACATGAAAGACAGAAAAAAATAATAGTGAAATGTGAAATTAACTTTATTTATTCATCGTTGAAATACATACAACATAGTTACATGTTTACTACAATATGGGCACATTCCCCAATAACAAGATTGCATAGTAAATGATTCCTATTGTAGACTGCCGTTATATGATAGCATCCACTAGTCGAAAGGTATGTTAGAGAGGTATCACAGACCAGCACCGATAATGGCTTGCAAGTGTTCCAACATTTCATGGAAACGGTATTTCACAAGCTGATACCCTGTCAAAGAAAGTAAATAGTTTATCCGTTAATCCCAACATTTGGCAAGCGATTAAATATCGGACAATTGAAATACTAGCGAATACATACCCATGTTAATCACTTATGTGCGCTAAGTTTCAGAGTCGTGTTGCCTGTGGTAGTTCGCTGCCACATGTCTTAAATAATACCTACGGTGTGTGCGGTCCCATAGGCTTCCCTATCATTCAATTACGACTAGTATTCCAAGTCCCCTGTCAGAGATGACGTATATATCGAATTAGGGGCAAACATGCCTCCTCAACCTCGATAGGAAGAAATCTCAATCGTCTACATATATCTTAAGAACAATTGATGCATATTTTCTGATTAGCATCATGTGTCACAACCAAGAACAATTGATGCGTATATCTCCCTTACATAAATGTGGCATCGATTTGTGCTAATGACTTACAATACCAGAATACTTTTCGACATTGCTCGAAAGTCTAGAAGAAATGATGGAACACTCAAAATCTATGGACCAACCGATCATTGTAGTAAGTAGGCTCTGTTTCTAGATCGGTTACGCAACCTAGTATGTACTGCTCCAGTACTTGACATCATTACCACAAATTATTGTATGACGTGTACCACCCATTATGCATCTTCTATAAGTCCTTCTATTTTGCGATCCATCCCTTGTGGTACGATGGCATGCATTCGTACTGGCAACGAATATGTGCAATTAAAACTAACATGAGAATCCTGAGACTTGTTTTCACCATAGGTAGTATTATGTACGCGATCATCTCTGAATCTAATTTCAGATGATCTTGTGAAATATTTGCAATAACACGAGTATGTTAAAATTAGGAATTTAATACCACAAATATCAAATAGTCTTGACGCAGTACCCGTGACAACACACGTATGTGGAGTGGTGTATTTCTTTATGGTCCACAACCCTATCTTTTTCTTCATAGAAGCCATTATTTTCCATACACATTTATTATCTCGTAATTCGTATTTCGCCTCGAATTTTTTTGGTCAAGATTTAACAACTTAGAAGTTTACCATTTTTTTATGTTGTATCATTTCATTGCTGTGAAAAAAGAACCTTTAAAGGAAAACTCTTTCCCTACTTCTAAATCACCTAAATTCAACGAAGAACTCGCATGGTTCGGTCTTCTGTGTGGTTGTTCTAGAAACTCCAACCTACTTTCTGTTGAGAGGTCCACATTATGCATGTGGGTCAGAGATAAGTATGCTTAGATCACGAATCTTCTTCAGTATCTTTGTTCGGACCTTCATCGCTTGAATCTCCATCTTCTGGTTTAGTTGGAATAGGCTCTAGTTCAGAAAAGAATGTAATTTTTGAACCATTTGACTCGGACTCCTAGATTGGATCAATATCAGATTCAGTGCCATCTTCAATGTCAACCCCCAGCATGTTGTAACGAATTGTAACGTGTTTACGCAAGTGTACGTAGTCGTTCAAGTAATAAGTAAGTAAAAATGAGTTATCATCTCCATAGGGACTGTATAAGCTTAAACAATTAATTGCAAAATTATAATTAACAATTTGATGTAAAAAAAACTCAATAAATAGATTAATTAAATGTAGGAGTGATCTCTAATGAAATTTTTAATCTAAATGCAAATCACCTAAGTGTATGAATGAAGGCTTTAGCAATAAAAACAATCAACATTAAATGGGCTAGGATAATTATATTAATCAAATCTACTTACTTTCATCTTGCTAACATGTTCGGAATTATTTCCATGGCAACTCAATCTCTTATGGGTTTGGAAACCAAATTAAGTCCTCTCAGATCTTTTACTTAGTTAGATATGCATTTTACTGATCATATTAACTAAGGGTTTCTTAGCATTTATGTAAGGTCACAGGGACATTTACGTTTGCAACAGTTTGGTTGCATAAATCTAAAAACCATGCAAGATAATAGAGCTAACTATATATATTATGAACCTTAACTTAGTCGGTTTTAATGACCTAAATTAAGCATTGAACTTTTCAATTATGCGTCTACTAGTCATCGTCTGGTTAGGATTGCTCAACTAATTTGAGTGCACCCAATCACGTATGAATGAAATGCATCATGATATTAATTGAAAACATAATCGACTGAGGCACAAAACATGTTAACATGAATTAAATAAATCTCATTAACTTAATATAATTATCCTAGCAAATAGGATTTAAAACTTTATAATTGATGTCAAAAGCATAAAACTCAAAGCAAACATGTTAAAATAGATAATCAAGAGGAAAGAGTAGACTCAGTTCAGCAGCCTTTCGGATCTATTCTGGCTGAAGAGCTCATCTATTCTAATTGAAGCTTTTTTGCTAAGGGTTTAGAAGGTAGCCAGATAAAGAGTGCTTTTGACAAAGATTTTAAGGCTAAAGAAGAGAGAGGGGATGGACGGCTATACAAGGGAAAAAGAGAAAGAATTGAGAGAAAACTAGAGTGAGTGAGAGAGGAATGTTGAGTGATGAAGGATAATGGAAAAGTGAGAAATGATAAGGTATTTATAGGTGAAGGTAAGGATTTAAGTTTACTACAAATAGGTTTAAATTTCCTTCCTTCCTTCTCTCATGTGGCCGGCCATGCTTCAAGGAAAAGCGATGACCAAGTCTTCTCAATTTGAATTTGAATTTGAATTTCAAGCTAAAAATAACTATGTAGTGGATGGTTTTAATAGGGAAGTTGTTGGGCTGAATTTTGATTATTTTCAAACTGCAAGTACCTTCAATTAAATATCCCAAAACATATTTTGAGCAGCCATCTTCAAGTGCCGAAATTGGGCTTTTAATTCCCTTTGTTGGACAATTTTTTAGTCCAATAACTTAGCAAACATGTCCATCTTTTATCACCTTTCTTTAATGGGTCAAGTAGTCAACCCCATGCCAAAAATTGCATGGTCTTGCCGTCCATATGGATAATTTCTACATAACCATCTTTTATTTATTTAAATCATATCTCCAATTGACCTCCTACATAGTGAAAAATACATACATTACTAAATTAACATGAATTAATATAAAATATGTTTGAAAATCATGTAATTAAGCATAATTTCACATACTTTCTAAATTCATGTCTAAAATTACTAATTAAGTAAAAATATGGTAAAAATATATAGAAAAACCGTATATAATTTCGACTTTACACATGTCCAGCATTGGATGTCCCCTCGCTGGTGGAAGTTGTGGAGAGTACATAATCCCTTTTTGTATAGTCTTTACAACAACCAAAATCACCTACGGATTTCCTACCAGTGGAACTTGATGCCATACCCTTGATGCCATACCTTTGTACATGTTCCTAGCACAAACATCGGCTGACTGAAATTGAAATCAAAACCACTAACTGAGTGTCGTACTGAGGTCCAGTATTCTGGGTTACTGCCAAAGCCTGACTGCTGGACGTTCTACCTGTCATGATTGAAACCTAAGTCTAAAATCGATGTGTCTTCCCATTGGTGATTCTGGGATATCATAATTGAAACTGTCAAACAAAGTCGTGAACTCACCGTACAACTATGTCGTTGGACTCTCACCTTGCTCTTCCATTCTGGCCTCTCAAACTGGAACATACGTCGACCTCCGACTGCCTTCATCTGTGTTTGCAAACTCTGCATATATCTCAAGTATTGGTGATCCACTAGCAATATGCGTCTGGACCATCACCTCTATCCCCCTTGCGCATTTGATATCGAAAGCCTCATATTTGACGGGTGGATCAAAATACAGAATCAATATTTCAATGACGATACTCTCATATGGGTGGATCCTATGATTTTTCTCCTAATTCTTGCATGGAGCTCTGGCAATTGTATGCTTGGGTTGAAAGCCAATTGCGCTATGTTCTCCAATGAAATAATGACCCCAATGTCGGTGTCACGAACTTTACCATCGTAATAAACAACAACATTAATTTGTCCATTCATTTCAACGAAATAACCTATTTCACATGTTGGAAACAAAACATTATGCAAAAAATAGAGTTGTAATTATATATAAACAAAAAAATGAATCTTACTTAATGCAATTACGTGTTTGCTCGAAATTATGCCTTACGAAATATCTTGCGAACTTATTTTTCGTGCGATTCTTCATTGGATGCATTATGCTTGAAATTGGCTTATGGCTCTTAATTCTAAAAATGATCCATTTATACAGTAGGGGTGAGTGGCAAATTGATTTGGAAAATATCATCCAGGGATTTTCGGGATATTTGACGGGTGAGTGAGAAGGTTGCAGGAGTTGAAATTGGGAGAGTGAGAATGCACTCTACAGGGCGTATTTTCAGTGACATGTCAAATAATGCACAGAAAACGCGCCCAATTAGAGACATTTTCCTGCCATGTCTGAAAATGCTTCTAGGTGTTTGTGCTTTTAATGTATTTTCCTAACATGCCACTGAACATGCACCCTATAGGGAGTGTTTTCACTCTCCCAATTTCAACTCCTACAACCTTCCCACTCACTCATCAGATATCTCGAAAATCCTGGGATAACATTTTCTAAACATTTCGGGTCGACCTCCACCTACCTTAAACTACAGGTGATCAAAACTCTATTTGATTCAAAAAAATAAAAACAAATACAAACTCCCATTTAATCGAATTGAGTAATTGAAGTTTCGATTTCAAATCAAAACTAAATTTTACAATTCAAATAATTCAAATAATAGATTGGTGTAAATGCGATTTGTCTAAATACCCTTTTGGTACTTGTTAATTTTGAAAATTATACCAAATTGGTCTCAAAATAATGACAAAAAATCGAATAATTTCAAAATTTTAAAAATAATATTAATTTTAAACTCCAAATACTTATAAAAATTCTAAAATTTATATTTTCCACCAAATATAAATATTATAAAAATTTTCTAAACAATATATAAAAATATTAAAAATTAAAAAAAATCCATAAATCCAAAACTCCAAAAACCCTTAAAAACCCCTAAACCTTAACCCTAAAAAACTAAAAAAAACCCTAAATAGAGAAAGAAAAAAATGAGTTTAGTTGGTCACGTTTTCAGCGAATGTGGCAAGAAAGTGTGTTCAGTTGGAAGTGTTTTTCCTAAATCAGCCTAATCCGAAAAATTTCAGAAAAATAGACCTAATTCGATAAATTTTCAAAAATTATAAGCATTTTTGGGTAATTCACCCAGATGAGGTGGATGTTGTTTAATATTATTGTTTCATAGTTGGTACACTTTGTTTTACTATCTGTCTCGTTTCATTGTGGATGTATAATTTCGAAATCCATTATCACCTCCATGGATGTTGGATGCATCCATTCCTGCTCCATCCCACTTTGCTTAAATTTAATTTTTGTTACTTATTTTTAATATTTTCAATATTTTTTAAAGTCAAACAAATATTTAAATATAATTCTGTAGAAAAATATTTGAGCATAAAATATATAATTTTTTTATAAAATATTATTATATTTTTACCTTTTTAATAGTTATATATATACAATAATAAAATGATAATTTTACATAATGGAGTAGGGCGCGGTAGGTAGGGGTGAGCATTCGATCGAATCAAATCGAATCGAATCGAAAATTTTCAAGTTAATCGAGTTTTCGAATCTCATTTTATCATCCTAAATTTATTTGAAGTTTTCTCGAATCGAGTCGAGTGAGATGGAATTCGAATCGAATCGAATATATTTGTTCGAGTTAAATTTTAAAAAATAATTTTGGGTCCTTGTAATTATTGTCACCCATCGTAATAAAATTTGTCCAGCTTAATCAATTTTTTTATTAACTTTAATCTCTTCATAATTTATTTATTAATTTTTTATATACTGGTTATCTTCTTTGCTTGCTTAGTTGTTTCAATTTTCTTTAGATTCTTGTCACTATGTATTTTAAAATTAAAAATATATTCAATGTAAAATATGATTTTTAATAAAAGTTATTTTAAAAATAAAATGTGAAATTGATACCAATATAGAATTTTAACACGAATATTTTATGGCATAATTAATAATTCAATTTTAATATAAATATTCAATATGACTAAAAATTCAATAATATAAATAATATAAAATGTGAAATTTAATTTAATAATATAAATAGTAGATATAAATAAAATTATTAATATTTATGTTTAGTGATTTTTTTTGGATAATTTTGATTTTTTATTTGAGAGTAAAGGGTGAGAAGTAAAAGTTTAGGGGAAAAATAAAAAGTTTTGGGGAATAAAAGTTTGAGGGAAAGTAAATAGGGGGAGTAAAATTTTGGAGGGAAAATATTAAAAAAAAATTGGAGGGGGGAGGGTTTGGGATAGATGATAGGTGGGATGGGAAGGGAATAAAAGTTTTATGGGAAAAGTGGGATGGAGTAAAAATTTTGGGGGAAAATAAAAGGTTTTGAGGGTTTTTTGGAGTAAAATTTTGAGAAAAAATAAATGGGAGAGTAAAATTTTGGTGGGAAATGGATTTTGGGTAGATTGGGGGGTTGGGAGGGGAGTAAAAGTTTTGGGGGGAAAGTGGGAAGGAGTAAAAGTTTTGAGGGAAAAGTAAAAAGGTTTGGGAATTTGGGGTAAAAATGTAAAATATTATAGTTTGATATTCTAATTATTCGAATTATTCGAGTTATTCGAATTCGAAAACTCAACTCGATTCGAACTCGAAATTCGAAAAAAAAATTCGAGTTGATTCGAATAATTCGATTAACTCGAATAACTCGATTCGTTTAACTCGAAATTCGAATTTTTTTTTATTTTTTCGAGTCGAATCGAGTTTTGCTCACCCCTAGCGGTAGGGCAAGTAATTACCATAATTGCTCTATACCCACTAACTTAAAAAAAAATTACCCCGTTCTACCCCACCTTTAGTTTTCAGAAAAAAAAATACTCAATGGGGAGCACATCAGTTCAGAATCTATTAGGTGATTTGAATTTTACCGTTCATTATTTTATTAGTTTTGTTTCTTAAAATGGTATAACTAAAAATACAAATATAATTATAATACAATTAGTATGATTTGAATAATTATAATTAAAATAAATTATTATAATAATTAGGTTAAAACCAGAGTATATACTTAAACAAAAATAAATCAGAAGAGAACTCACTTAAAAAAATCATAATAGTAATGGTGAAAAATGAACATGATGAAAAATTTGGTATTACCCTAATTTTAAACATTATTATAATACTATTGTAAAATTGTAAACTTAAAATTAAAATATAAAATAAGATTGAATAAATATAAATATATTAAATTTGTATAATACAAAATACAAAAATATATAATATTTCAAACATGAAATATAGTCTTCAAATATAGTACATAAATTATATCTATAAATACATCGATAGTGAGACGTGGATAAAAAACTTTCCTTGTCAGGGATAAACTTGTGACTGCCTGATTCGATATATTGAAACGTGGAGGGATCGATTGGTTTGATAAATCATCGGCCCATTTGATCGACTGCTTAAGCTTGATAACGAAGGCAATGGTTGTGGCCAAGAAGTTACACGGGTTATGGGTTTCAATTATTAGCTCAATTCGTTTTTGATATATATGTATTCAGGGCTGAAATCAGAAAATTTTTCAAGAGGTCGAAATTAAATTATAATTTTTACAATAGAAAAAAATACAATTTTATTATTTTAATAAACTATATATTTATAATTTTTAAAGGATTAAATCAAATTTTTATATCTTTATGAGAGGCCAAAATGTAATTTTACCTTTACTAATTTAAAATTTTAAAAATTTAAAAGGGGACGTATGAAAAGCTTTCATTTTAGGGGAGGTCGAGGCTCCTGCCAGCCCCTTAGTTTCGCCACTATCTGTATTTAGATTATGAATCCATCTTACGGTTCTATATTAAGACCGATCTCATAGAGATTGAGATATCTAAAATTGCTGTTTGGTTCAATCAAGTTGCGTGTCTCGCAATTGCCATGCCCAGGACGTGTGATGGTTTGTGCAAAAATAAAAAAAAAGGGATTTAAGTATAATAGAAGTAAAAATAATTAAAATAAAAATAGTATAAACAAAATTTAATTAAATAAATCGCTATGATGAAATTCTAGCTTCAGGCTCATTTTTGCTCTAATTTTGAACTGGTTCTTGATAATAAATCTTCCCCTTCAACTGATAAGTTATTTATAGTAATCGAGGACACCTCAAACCATGTATCAATTCAATTTCCAATGGTGTTGAAAAATACAGTTTCGGGACCCCGTTTCAGTAAAATGAATTTGTAACAACCTATTTTTCAGTGGTGTAAAAATGGTTTTTAAACCTCGATTTCAATGAGTGAGTCTGTAAAATTAAATATTAATATTTACGATGTTAGCATAAAGTTCTATTAAAGTTTGACCCCTTAATTTTGTCAATCGGATAGTTAATTAAGGTATAATGACTAAATTGTAAAAGTGATAGAAGTTAATCACTATGAATTTTATATAACCAAAGGACAAATTGAGCAATTGGACCCTTTTTATATTTTCAAATGGTATGGATTGTTAATTGTAAGCCACTATCCATTGTTAATTAAGTTTATAGTTTAATTATTAAGATTAGCTTAATCTTTGATTAATTAAAAATAAACCAAGTATAAAAGACAACTAAAGTTGTCATCTTTTATTTTTGCTTTCTTCTTCACCATTTCCAAACAAGGAAAACTTATAAGTCATTGTTGTTGAAATTTCAAGCTTTCGGCTCTTATATGGTATGTTCGATTCAGTCAGTTTCTTATAATTCTTATAGTTTTAAAGTCCTGAGGGCCGTTTGATTTAACTAGCCTGTGTAGTAATTTGTAAAACTTTTAAAGTTTCCAAAATTTTTCATTGATGAATGCTTGATGAAATTGGTGTTAAATTGTTTGATTTTAAGCTTAAATATGAAAAAAAACTAGTTTGTAAAATTTAATTACTAGTTTTTTAACATAGGGACTAAAGTGCATGAATTTTGAAATTGATGTTATTTTTCTATAATTTTAGGTAATAGAGGATAATCGAGGAAAATAAAAAATTGTGGATTAGTCTTGGACATCTTGTATGTTATTGTTTTTGCCAAGTAAGTTCATGTGGTATGGTTGTATGTAATTTTAGTATATACTTGAATTGTGAATTTGTATTTGCGTGAATGTAATTTAAATTGTTTACAATTTGGTACAAAAAGGTGAGGTATGAATTGAATTATAATGAAATGGTTATATGTAATAAATGTGTATGAGTGAACGTAATAAATGACAGGAAATAATTGTCATGCCAATAGGGTTAATTGTGTGCTGATACGAGATATATGTGATGGTACAAAGTTATTATTAATTATACCGGAATCCAACATTTGTTGCGGATTACCAAGTTATATGTTGCTATGGAGACCCCGGTGTGGTGGAGAGGCATATTGGTATACAATTATATGCTTCATAACACCCTATACCTGACTCGATCGCTGGGCCCGGGTACTGGATGCTACAAGTACCCGTTTAATTATACCATACATCCAAAATTAAATTTGTTACATACAAAAACAACTTAATCGTCTGGGACTAATTGCCACTAAAATATACATTGAATAAAATTTGTAATGACTTCCTATGACCTTAGTTTTTGTATATAGTTTCACTGTTTGAATATGATTCTAAAATTATTATGTTTGCCTTAACTCTCAAGACGAGGCCTCTGCGGGTGCCACTCTATATACACATACACATACACTTTCTACTGAACTATATTGATCAGGTGATGGCTGGCTTGGTCCCTCCACTAAAATATCTTGTCGCACTTTGTCTTGAGATTAAGCAGTGAAATGCATAAGTTTTGATGAACTTAGTGAGAATTTGCTAAACAACATAATATAAGACACTAAAGTTGTTGTCTCTCCATTTCCCTTACAGCTTCTTATTGTCATAACTCAATCTCAATATGAGACATTGACGCGTTCCTTCATGATATTGATCACCTGATAGGGCAGACCAAACTCTGCCTTACACCAACCTCACTTTTTTTTTTACTCATTTTCCACTATTCCTGATGAATTGTTATGCGCGAGGTTGTTAGTGGAGTTATTTCGCCCTGGTGGATCCTTACAGTCCAGGTTCTGCTTGATCACCCGTTGCTACTTCGAATTCTCATATTATGCTGACGATCTATTCTGAACAACTAACCCTTTGCCACCTCTTCTTCTTATGGAATGCTAGTGGCCCTTCCATCAACCTAAGGCTCATGACGTTAGGCCAATAGAGTTTTGCCACATATCTATTTTTCCTCATAAGATTCACCACTTCTTTGGAGGACTCGATTGTCGTAATCTTGGCGAATCCGTTTATTAATCTGGAGATCCATGCCCCTTGAGCATACCTCACTTATGTATACCTGCAATTTATCATGTCATTCACACTGTTCTTTCAATCTTAGTCCATGGCGTACCTCTTATGAGGCGAACTTCCCCGTTGGGGGACTCATGTTTTACATCTTGACGGTCATTTCTATATTATTGTTGCAGCGAACTATTTCTAATGTTGTAACACCATTCTACCATGGTCTAACTCAGCCTAATCCCATTTTTAACATCTTGGTGGACTATCTACGCCCACATACCGGTGAACGCTTTTGGTTTCCTTACCCGAGATAAGGTCTTACATCTTTCTCACTACATATTCCCTTGGTCATGGCGGACCACCCCGTGTTTACTATATCGATGGACTATTTGTTCTACGTTTACTATCCCAACGTAGTTTCTTTGTGGATGTCATAAAGTCTTTCATCCATGGTCTTACTCATTATTCTTGGCTGTCATAGCATCTTACCATAAATCCCACGAGTGAGTCTGTAAATAGTATTATTTAATATTTATGAGTCAAATATAGTATAATATTAAAATTTTATGTGATAAATTTTGTTAATTGAATGAATAATTAAGTACAAATGGCTTACTCATTATACCTGGTTGTCATAGCATCTTACCACAAATTCCACGAGTGAGTTTGTAAATATTATTATTTAATATTTATGGGTCAAATATAGTATAATATTTAATTTTTATATAATAAATTTTGTTAATTGAATGAATAGTTAAGTATAAGTGGTTTGTCCTTAAAGTTAAGTGGTTTCAAAAATCGGTATTGGGGACCTTATTTCGTAAACCAAGATCTTAAATATTTAATGAAATTTGATTCGAAATTTTGATGTTTAGATAGCTAATTGAGGAAAAGGACTAAATCGTAAAAGTCGTAAAAATTAATCGCTATTAATCTATATGTGCTAAATGATTATAAATGAAAAGTGAATGGTTTTAAAAGGAAATTATGCCATGTTTTCTAATAGTGAACAATTTGTGTTTGTTTTATTATAATTATATGTTAATTTTATATTTAAATAATAATAAAAACTAATGAAAGTTATAATGGATGAACATTTGTTCATCTTTTCTTCCTTCCTCCAAATGTCTAATAAAGAAACCAAAGAAGCCATGGTTAAAAGTTTCAAATGTTCATTCATCTTCTCGTCCTTACATGGTAATCCCCCAAAGTCGATTTTTCATGATTTTTATATTTTTAAGATCGTTGCAGCTTAATTTTGTTAACTTAAGGACTAATTCTTAAAATTGCTAAACATTTTGATTTATACCATTGATGAAATTATGATGTTTTTCGAGTTTGATGATAGATTATAAGCTTGATAATTAAATAAGACTATTTTTTTTAAAGTGATTTTGGTTAATTTTAAGTTTAGGGACTAAATTGATAAAATAATAAATTTAATATGAATTCTTTTAAAATTTCAATATTTATGGGCTTTATAAGAATAAGTAAAAATTTGGTTAGCTTTATTTTAGACTTAATTATGATAATTGTATAAGTTTGGGATTAGGGACTAAATTGAATAAAAGGTAAAAGTGTAAATATTGATAAAGGGTCAATTACATGAAATTTAGTATTTAAAAGTATTTGAATTGGATAATTGAATTAAATTATTAAATTCAGATTAAGAAATGAGTCAATCAGACAATAATCGCCGGGAAGGAATGTTAGCAGTGTAATCATTGGTGTTGTGTTTGTTGCCATTTTTAGATTACGTAAGTTCATATAGTAAATGAATTGATCTAATTTATGTTTTGTGAATTATTAAACATCTAAGCATGTTGTATTTAGATCGCTTGCATAGTAAATATAAAGTTTTGGAAATGGTTCAAGTTGAAATGAAATTATAATTGAGGTCATGATTGAAAATGAAAAATTATATAGTTGAACTCATGTGACAAAGAAATGCTTAAGTAATTATATGATATGTTAATTATTATTTATGCTATGAATTAATTAAATTGATTGATATATAACAATTGGTAAATTGGACTAAATTGCATTATTAGAAAAATCGATGTTATGTCTGATAAATGAGAACTATATAGATGTGTACTCGTAATGGTATAGTGTTAAGAATGTTAAATGATATGGATATGAAACGTGAACTGTATGAACCTCGTGAATACTTAGGATACAAATGACATGTCATTAGGGGCATTTGCCATTTCGGGTATTGGTCTTGGATGTCCTATCGATTGCTGAGGTCCTGCTTTTGTTGCAGATTCTCCACAACTCGTGTGAGAAGCATTGTGTAGCCTAACATCTTAACCCACAGCTCGTGTGAGTAGCCCCATTTTACAACTTGTATGAACATCATTCCCGCATATCCGACGTTCTTTCATTTGGTTAATTGGATGAGAAAAATAATATATGAAATGGTTATATGAACTGGTTATATGGAAAAATGATATATGAAATGGGTATATGAAAATAGATATATGAAATGGTTATATGAATCAGTTATATGTAAAAATGATATGTATAATGGTTATATGAATCAGTTATATGGAAATAGATATATGAATAAAACATTGGATATAAATATTTTAAGTGAAATGCGAGTTGTTAAATAAATAGGTGATGGTTGAATTGAGTTTCAAATGTGTTTACTTATAATGTTTATGACATAATAAAGTTATATGTTTCAGATATGTGAACTTACTAATCTTGTGAGATTTGTGGTATATATAGAAAATAAATGAACTCATAACCTTGTTTATAAAATTAATTGCGAAATGTTTTAGTTACAACAGTTACGGTAGGTTAAATTTAAAGTTTAATACAGACTTAAGAAGCATTACTTAAGCTTACTCTATTTGGTTTTCTTCCTTGTAAATCATCGTGTACGAGTTGTCGGTTCGATTGCTTTTGAGATCACATTATCCGTCAACTCTTTCGGTAGTTTTACATTTATTTTGGCCAGTTATAAGTGGCATGTAAATAGGGCTTTGGTATATGCATGTTGGTCATCATTTGGTCATGTTTTGTGCCATTTGAATTATGAAATATGTGTATTGATGTAAATCCTTAATGTTATTTTTGTTGGTTTGGTAATTGGTTATTTTGGTTGGTTTGGTAATTGATGCCATATGGCATATGTATGCTTGAAAATTAATGCATTGTTGATTTGTTGAATTGGTGCATACATGATAGGATAATTGATGAAATTCAATTGGTGACAAACTATCATTAGAGGCTTGGTTAAATGATTGATAATAGCATATGTTAGTTGGAAATTATTGGATGATTGAATAAGGTTAATATGTCGACCATGTCTTGTTTTGGAAGGTTGTTGTTTATGTTAAAATGTGGTGCCAATGAAGGCATATTGGTTAGGCACATAGGTTGAATGTGAATTGGCACATTTTGGCATGTTTTGGTACACTTTGAATAGGTTAATGTGATGGTAAATATATGGCTTAATGTCTAAGAAACTGTAGAAGAATTGACTTGTATTTAAAGGTATTTTTGGGCACACACACGGTCTAGGACACGGTCTACCACATGGCTGTGTGCCACACACAGTCACCCCACACGGCCATAGAGAGTTACACGGTTTGGCGATATGGCTGTGTAACCTTAAGTTACTTGGACTCAAGTTATTACATGGTTTGGCCACACAACCATGTCTTTTAACGACATTGTCTGGGCTCTGTCACACGGCCGTGTGACCCCCTAATTTTAGTTTTTGTCATATTTTTTTGTTTTGTTTTAGATTAGTCCATATTTGTTTCTAAATTGATTTTAGGGTTTCAAATGCTCGATTTAAGTCTCTTTTTCGACTGTATGCTATGAATGATGATTGTTTATTAATTTATGGTGTTTAAATTAATCTTTGAATTGTGTTACTATATTATTGGTCTTAGTAACTGTCGTAATATCTTGTAACCTTAATACGACAATGGAGATGGTTTAGATTTGTTACACACCATGCTTTTATGACTTCTTTCATTCATAGTCTTACGTTACTACCTCATACCAGACTGCCATAGTGTCTTTCATTTCTGGTCTTATGCCATATATCGTCTTAACGGTATCGTCCCAAAGGACCAGTCGATATTGCCGTTGTGGTAAA
Organism: Gossypium raimondii; assembly: GCF_025698545.1. Classification (NCBI taxonomy): domain Eukaryota; kingdom Viridiplantae; phylum Streptophyta; class Magnoliopsida; order Malvales; family Malvaceae; genus Gossypium; species Gossypium raimondii. Next base: position 16,308,794 of record NC_068575.1, on the reverse strand, counting down.
TACTTTTGCATAATATAGATTTTCCAAATCCTCCTCTCATTACCTCCTTTACACCACCTAACATTGATGCTCGAACACCACAGTGTTCTCTCTGCAACGCCCGGAGCTTTGCCCGAGGCTGTAACTAATAGGTTCACTCCCTGTAATCTCTAATTTATATAGGTTTTTTTTAGCATTTTATAACACCTTTTAACTTAAAAATAATATTAATTCTAAGTATTTGTTAATTGATTAGGTGAATTTTTTTTATATTTCAAAGATGGGCATGAATTTATAAAAAAAAATACAAATACGTTCTTTATTGCATTAATTTTGTGATTAAATTAAATTATTTCGTTTTTTATTAATGTGTTATATTTTATTATGCAGGGGGCCATGAAGTTGATATAATATGAAGCTTATTATAATTCTTGCATGGACATGAGCAATTCTACCCTACTTGGATGGCAAAACCATGCAAATTAGGTCATTGAGATGTTACTTTGACCCAGTTAAAAATGATCTTACATGGTAGACAAGTCTGAATATTTAACGGGTCAAAAAATCGTCCAAACAAGAGGAAGACAAGCCCAATTCAGTACAAGCATGTTGGCTGCCCAAAAATTAGTTTTGGGATATTTACTGGAGGTCCTTAAATTAAATCAGAAAAGATCCCATGAAACCGTCTAACCCTTGCTTGATTCTAGCATGATTTCATGCTTGAATCAAGCAACCATCATCCACACTTTTCCACAATGTGTGGCCGGCAAAGTAAAAGAGTTAATGGGGGATATTTTTCACTATTTTTAATAAACTCTCCCACTAACCTCAAGTATAAATATCCACTCCCATCTCACATATCTCTCATCCTTTACTCAATCCCTCATATCTCATTTCATATCATTCTTTCGTTCTCTCATTTGCTCTCTTTATTCTTACACATAGCATCCCATTGTTCTTTCTTTTCTTAGCCAGAAAAACCTTGATAAGATCATCTCTTGTCCGGCCACCTTGAGGAGCCATTAGCAAAGGAACAACACGAGGATCAGAGGAAAACATCTTCAATTAGAGTTCGCGAGACTACTAATTGGACAAAGTTTATTCTTTCTTACTTTTTTACTTTGATTTTAATCATGTTTACAATGTGCTTTGCTATCTTGTCATCAACAATGGTAGCTTAAATCTATTTAGCTAGGATGATTTCATTAATTCAATGAATTTAGTTTAAATCATGCTTATAGTGTTTGTGCCTTAATCAATCATGTTTCTAATTAAACTCAAGTATGTATTTCATTCATACGTGATTGGATGCATTAGAATTAGCTGAGTGATCCTAACCAAACGACGGCTAATGGACACAATAGTTGAAAAGTGCATGCTTAATTTAGATCCTAACCCCACTAAATTGAAGGTTCATAGTAACTTTAACGAGCTCTATTATCTTGCATAATTTTTAGGTTTCTGTGAGTAAATTTTTTCAAACCTAACTCGTCTCTATTACTTAACATGAATTCTAGGAAACCCTTAGTTTAATTTGATCAGTAAAATACATGTTTTACTAAGTAAAAGATTTTGAAAGGACTTAATTTGGTTTCAAGACTCATGAAAGATCGAGTTGCCATGGAATATTTTCCAAACACTGGTGTAATTATCCTAGCTTATTCATGTTATTGATTGTTGAATTTTGTGTTTTTGCTACTAAACTTATGTCATACATTTCACTTCATACTTTGCATTTAGATTAAAATTGCATTAGGGATCATCTTACATTTAGTAATTATTTTTACATCACACCACTAAAAAATATTGTGTTCTTATCACTAGATTGTTAACTCTAATTTTACAATTAATTGATTAACATACACAGTCCCTATGGAGACGATAACTATTTTACTTACTTAGTATTTGATAAGGATTGTGTACAGTTATACAAACCTACAAGTTACACTCCTCATTTCCTTTCATAAGTTCACCTATCCCATAAAGGTTTTTCCCCAATTATCATGTAATACATGCATCTATTCATCATCTATCTTAAAGTAGTAGTAATAAGCTTGTCATGACTTAACAATATTATTCATGTATTCCTTAGTTCATGCAAGCAGCATATCATCATTTATCACCCAAAAGCAGAATGCAAAAACTCACATTGTTTCCTTATACTTGCCACAGTGGCTTGCCCAAATGCTATTGTCTCCTTAGACCTGGCAGCAGTCCCTCGAGTTTTCTCATTCCTGGACATCCATGCCTACGACTATTGTAGCATGTAGAGTCTCTCGTGGTTACAACCTCTTTTTTTTCAAGACAACTAAAGAAGAAGATAATAATTTTGAAGAGAAGATTGTATAAATAGGATTAAGGAATTCCCCCTTCTCTCGTCTTCCTACCTATATATCCTCATGGCATTATCTTCACAGACCGTCACCGCCACACAGTACTAATTATTGTGTTTCCCATTATGTAACTAGTTGATCCCAATCTAACCAAACCAAATTAGGAGTTTATATTTCCCCTAACTAGCCACTTAATTCTCTAAATTTTTCACTAATGTCCCAAAATTTCCATTACTATTCAATCAGCTCATCGATTCTTCATTGAGTTCAAATATTTTATAAATTTGGGTGTGACAACTCCCTCACCCTAAAAGAAAATTTCACCCTCGAAATTTTTGCTCAGGGTAAATCTAAAGCAGTCTCTAGGTAATTGTCCTTCCTAGGATAACCAATTAGAGGCTAACTTCTCTATTCACCTAGGTGGTCTAGCCTGTTCCCAACATTTTAAACCACTCTTCCTGAATGGCAGATCCAGACTTTTCACGAGTAGAGGCCATCCGTTAAAAAGTTATTTCTTGGCCTTCCTGGTGGAGCATTTAGTGTACACTACATCATATTCACGAGACTGAGTCTATTTGAGCATGTATTACTTCCTGCGGATACTTAATAAATGTTTGGCTCTGGTGGACATTCCCACTTTTCCTAATTATTGAGAGATTCAAGAAGAAACCCATCCCCTTTTTACAGGTGTCACCCACCAAGTTTGGGAATTTGTATCGTCTGAGTTATTTCAACCAAACTTCCCTTGTACATTTGACTATTTAAATTGAGGCGTGAAGTAAGAAGGTGTCTTGTTTGAAATTTTACATCTCTTCCTTTTCGATTAAGTTACTCTAAATTTTCCCTTGGTTATACTTCTCCATTTCCCACATCTGATTTTACTTTCTTCTTTCCTTGACTGTCCCTCATAGGTTTTTCAGGTAATTTCTAAAGGCCTTCTCTTTTTCTTTTCATTTCTTTTCATTATTCGCAAAATGGTTAGGATTAAACTTATTCATCACGAGGGGGTCATCCACCACAGTAGTGGTAGTAAGAAGGGTCGTGGTGGTAATGATGAGCGTGATGGGGTTGGGCCTAGTGCCCATGGAATACAATACTCCAGTGAAGACCTTCCCATTTCATTGTACTACATCCTTGGGGAAATGGTCCATTAGAATAACATCTGAGGAATTCAGCTTCCTGATTTTTCCTATGATTGCAACCTTGTTTAAGGTGAGTGTCGATGGAGCGACACCTCTAATAGCATCATTATTTCACTTCATCTATCGAGGTCGAGTTTCATCTCCCCTTTACTTTTTTCTTTTGCTTTGTTGTTGATGAGTATGGGATCACACCTGAGCAACTTACTGGCTTTTCTTAGTGGACCTTGGTTGCCTATTTCATCAATTGTAGCTTAAGGGGCGAGCCACACCTTCTTGGCATTTTCCATTAATTATATCAGTTAAAGGTAACTTCTCGAGGAGCCTTTTGGCCTATTTTAGCACTTGTCAAGGGTATGAGCCCATAATTAAAAATCGGGCTTCTCACATTCACCTGAATATAAACAAATTTATTAGAGTGAGGTATAAGCTAAGGGGTGGGTTTGGGCCCCGACCCAATGGCCTATTCCTCTAGACCATGTTTGTACTCGTATGCAGTAACTGGCTAATGAGACTACGAAGGTTTAGTTCTACTGCTTGAAGGTGGGCCGCTCTCTTGTATTTGAGGATCTTATTACTACAAGAAACGTTTCCATTTTTGCTTAGATATTCATAGGCCCAATGGTTACAAGCCTTTAGTAAATATTTCTGAGGTCATTTCTCAAGTCTCACGCCCTTCAGATGTAGTGTGGCCCTACAAAGCTTCTCATGACTTACCCGTTGTTTTGGTCGAGAGGAAGGAGGAACCTTTAAACTTATTTTATTTTTACTATAGGCTATGCATACGCCCCTAGTCCATTCCCTCTACAAGGGTTGAGGGTGAGTCCCTTAGATAAAGAATTTTGTTCCTTGTATGGTTGATCCTGATTTTTCTTTTGCAAGTTTTGCTCAATCGTCCACTCTTTCTCAGATTTAAAACAACATAGATGTTGATGCCATCATGGATAGGGTTTTGAAGGCCATTGATGATACTGATGCGAGGGTGCAGGTAGGTGATAACAACCGTAAGAGGTTAAGGAATGATGGGGACTCTTGTAGTATAGAGACGGGTAGTGGCAGTAAGTTGATTCGTCGTAGAAGAGGCAAGATTCCAATTACTTCTAAGAGGGACCCTACTCCGCCTGTACCCTTGGCTTACCCCGAGAGTCAATCTGAGTCTATCGCCAATTTTACAGACACCTTTCCTCTTGTTTAGAGTCTTCTTAAAATAATTTTTATTAAACTCATACAACGACACCACTAGCTCACCTATGAACCTTAATCCTTCTAACCCCGTTTTTAGGATTTTACAATCCTAGTGAAGTAGGTTTAAATGTTTATGTTATAATTGATTTGCAATAGAAGTTTAACTTTTAGGTGATGAAGCAATTAAAAATTGTTGAATATGGCATACATGTTCTAATTAGCATTAATGACTTGGTTGGTGAATCATTCATAGTATGAAATGTAAATATTAATTGTTGTTTAAGTGTTTAATGTCTTGATAAGAAGTTGTAGATGGATGTCTGAATTTATGTGGTATGTTATGATGCAAATGGAATAGGTAAATTGATGATCGTGTGTTAGTCTTGATTGGAAACCTTGATTTAGGTACAAAAAATGTGTATTCTAGCCAAGTACAGTGACTTAGTAGTCTGTTCATGATATTGTGATACCATACCCACGTTATTGCGATATCAATCCTATTTTATTTTGTAAACATTTCAATTTGGTCCTCAAGTTGGGAAGTTTGGCTATTGTCTTCGAAATCGCGATACCATGCCCTGGATTTCGTGATACCCATCTAATACACTTTGAAGCTTGGTTACTATCTTTGAAATTGCGATTCCAAGCCTTGGATATCGTGATTCCCACTTGATATACTTTGAAAATTTTCAATTTAGTCCTAGTTTGACCTGGAGATAGTCTTGAGCTTTCTAAGCTTGTAAAAGACTCGGGAAAGACTATTTATTGTGTTATTTGCTTATAACCTTTGTGTTTGTATGTTCAATTATGTGAATTGTATTAAATTTGATTGTAGTTGCTCCGACAACAAATGTGGCACCTTATAGCTCAGAGCTGATGATTGGGTCGAGTATTGTGTGTTACAGACCACCAACCCTTTCATATGTAAATTAATAGTAGGAATAACCAACAACTAAACTTTACTAAATGAACAACCACGAAACACGCATACGCAATTTAGCTATCTGATAACCATGCGAACTAGAAGAGCCCAACATGAACCAACGACCTCAACCGTATGAGTCGTTTAGATCCGATTACTATTCCCTTGACGGGATCCAACTCACTACTTAATTGGACACGCCAATGTGTTATTCGGTAGATCAAATATGAAAAATGATCAACTCAGTACTTCCAACTGTATACCTATTAATACTGAATCAATGAGCTCTTTTCACTTGGTGTCAATACAATTTTGTGAGATAACAGTGTCTATCCCCTAAACTGGAGAAACAACAAATATAAAAATGAAAGTTTTTAAGTACATGTTTAGATCTCACTACTCTCTATTGGATTATTTATCGACTTAAAGCTAGATGAAAATTTAGTTGCTTATGGAATTTAGCATAATTAATGGAGATGATTTAACAAAGTTTAACTAAAGTACAAATAAAAGAAGGAAAAATGGGGGGTGAAGGTACAATATTGCGCTAAGGAGAAGAGAAACATAATAGCATTAGAGGAGAAAATTTTCACTTCAATTGGATTGAACCAAAGCAAAACAAAAAAAAAATGTAAGAGGAAAAGTGGTGTGTGTGTCCCTGCGCAATAAATAGGTAATAAAGATAAAACCTAACTTTAATCTTTCTTGAACTCTTTAAACTAATCTAATCTAATATTGAAGAGTTATCTAAAAATACCAAAAGATAAATCACTAGAAAAATAAAATATTATCTTAAAGGTAAACTCAAAGTCTTATTGTTTTTTACTATTAAATCCCCAAATAAAGTTCTCAAAATTCTATCATGGTTCTTCAACTAGTTATTCGGCTCAAAACTTTTACGTCACCCCAATTTCCAAATATTTTTGAATTTCTGACCTTGCTTGTGCACCTCATCAGAAATCAAGCAATAAACCCAAAATTAGTGGCATCTCAATCAAGAATTAATCAAAATTAAGCATAAATAATATGTAAATTAGGCCTATTATCAAGCTAAAATCGAGTCGTTACACAAAAACTCATTTTGGTTCCCAAAGACTCATGTAGCTGCTTTTAGAATGTAACACCCCCTACCCGCATCCGTCGCCGGAATAGGATACGAGGTATTACCAGATTTTACTGAATTAATTTTTCTGTTATTACGAGTTTAATTACTATTCATTTATCGAATCATGTCATGACGTCCCTTGGATGGGCCTCCGAAGCCCAAAACATACATCGGGACTAAACTGATATTAAATCGAAGCCATAAGAAATTTTTCGCAAAATCTCAAAGTTATACTTACTGTAGCCATACCAACAGCTAAGTTACAAACATTCATTTCTATATAATATTGGTATTTAGTCTATACATGCCATTCTTTCAAAATAAGTCATTTTCAAATACCAAAAGATATGGGTTGATAGTGTGATAAAGCTCTAACTAATCTCCAACCTTCGAGCTCCCGAGCACTACAAAATAGGGAAAAAGAGAACGGGGTAAGCACATTGTGCTTAGTAAGTTCATGCAACAAGAATTATACTTACCATATTATACACCTATCATTTAATAACACAATCACACGTCCGATTCACATAAACATATACCTATCACATACAAGCTCAACTTTTGCATTAGTTAAGTAAACATCATATAAATTCATTACAAAGACAAATGATTGATGAGCTCATCAATTCCATGATTTCCATTTCCTTGTTATTTTTCCATATTTATCCCATTGAATTTCTTAGAATTTCGATGGATTTTCAAAGGTACACTTTAGTGTACAAATCCGGGTCTGTCAATTCATATTCATGTGCGCACATTTCCATTTCAGATAGCACACTCCCGCGAACCTCATCCTTACAGCAGGATTACCAGTCCAGGCTAAATCCCGTGTAATATAAACTCATAGAGTATTGTCGGGATTACCAGTCTAGGCTAAATCCCCTGCAACGACAATTACTCTAATGAGCTTGGATCTGAATTACCAGTCCAGGATAAATTCAGACCCTAATTCGGATTACCCGTCCGGGCTAAATCCATTTTCCACATATTCTTCGGGAGGGCTATATCAGGATAGGATCACCCGTCCGGGCTAGATTCTTTTTACCGTCAATTCCTTTTCAGAGATCCATCGAATTTTCCTTCCATTCAACCGAGATTTCTTCCCCTTTTTATCAACTATATCAATGTTTCATCAATTTTCATATAATGAAAATTCAAATCATATTCACATCAATAACAAACATTTCAGGCATTTAAGAATATAATTCAAGTTACACGAACTTACCTCGACACTTGTTCGTAAACAAAATCTACTAATCCCGAACTTTTTCTTTTCCTCGATCTAGCTTCGTATTTGAATTTTCTGGATCTAAATAAATAAATTTAATCATTAATCTAATACATTTCATGTTCATATGTAACATTCTCTATAATTCCATTATTATTTATAGTGTATTCAAAGTTGTCTCACTGAGCCACAGTCACAAAATTATTTATACCTTGAGTTACGGAACTCCAAATTAAGATTTGTTAATTTTCCCTGAAACTAAACTCACATATCTTCTTACTATAAAATTTTCAGAATTTTTGGTTTAGTCAATAAGTACAGTTTATTCTTTAAAATTTCCCCTATTTCACTATTCGACAATTCCGACCTCTCTTCACTAAAAAATAATCATCTCATTGTAAAGAATTCAGATGTTGTTTTTGTTTGTTTATTTTGAAAATATGCTCATTAAGGATTCTAACCATATAAATTATAACTCATAATAATTTTTTTTTACAATTTTTAATGATTTTCCAAATTCAGAACAGGGGAACCCAAATTCATTCTGACTTTGTCTCACAAAATCTATTATATCTCATGATTTACAATTGCATTGCTTACACCGTTTCTTTTATAAGAAACTAGAGTCAATAATATTTAATTTCATATTTTATTCATCCTCTAATTCGATCTCTACAATTTTTGGTAATTTTTCAAAGTTAACCCACTGCTGCTGTCCAAAACTGTTTTAGTGTATGATGTTAATTACCATTTTTCCCTAAACTTTCAATAAATGATAATTTCATCTCTGCTCAATTAACCTCTCAACTGAGCTGATTTTTCTCAATTAACACTTTATCCCATCACTTTAGACTACTTTATAAGCTTTGAAAATCAGAATTTTAGTACTAGACTTTCATCCCAAACTTTTTCACAATTAAGTCCTACAAATCAATTTCTATTGAAATTACCTAATAAAATCATCTCATAAACAAATTAAAGCTTCAATTTCATCCTATTTCATCATAAAATTCCAGCACATATTCATAGCAACTTTCAAATTCATTCCTAAAATAAAAAACTAATGAATTTAGTAAGAGGACCTAGTTGTAAAAGTCTTAGAAACACAAAAATTACAAGAAAAAGGCAAGGATTAACTCACTTGGTGCAAAAATTATGAAAAAACAGCTTGAAGAAACCCTTAGGATGTTTTTTGGCTGATGAGAATGCAGAAAAATAAAGAGAATTCTAGATATTTCACTTTAGTCCTAACTTTTAAAGTAAATTTTGCAATATTCCAATTTTACCCTTAATTCTTCAATTCTCCTGATTTTTCTCAGCGTATGCCGCCCAAAAAATCTCCTTTTGCGGTTATTTTCAATTTATGTCCCTCTTCATTTAACGATTGAGCTATTTAATCCTTCTAGTAACTTTTACACCTTTTTCAATTTAGCCCTTTTCACTTAATTGACTACCCAAACAATAAAATTTTCTAATGAAATTTTAATACCATATTACTAACACTTCATAAATATTTATAAAAATATTTTTGACTCGATTTTATGAGATCGAGGTCTCGATACCTTATTTTTACCCAATTTCTTCAATAATTTCTTTTTTCTAACTAACCACTAAATCGGTAAAATTTTTCTATCGATATTTTCATACGATTTTCCTATCATATCAATATTCATGCAAAAATATTAAAATAAATTTCTCTTTAAATCAGATTTGTAGTTACAAAACTATTATTCCGATAACCTTGAATTTGGGCCATTACATAGAATCCCAAAGTGAATCGAAGATCTCGATCTTAAAAATGGTAGATATTGGTATACTGTGCAATCTCACTATCTTCTTGATATACAATCCTGTTAGCTTTCTAAGCAACTAATCTTTTCGTACAGCTAGAAAATGAATCGATTTCGTTAATCAATCAACCATGATATAGATGTAATTCTTTTTCTTTGGTGAGACAAGTAATCTCACAACGAAATCAATGAATACTCGCTCCCATTTCTACTCAGGAATCAATATGGGTTGGAGCAAACCTAATGGAACTTGATGTTCAATTTTAACACTTTGACATGTTAAACATTTAGGGACATTCCACAATTTTCTTTTTCGCACCCAACTACCAATACAACTTTTGCAAGTCTCGATACATTTTTGTATCTCTGGAATGAATAGCAAAAAAGTCATTGTTGACACCATTTTTATTTTGAAAAACGGGGTCGACTTGGATTTTGAAAAAAATGAAAATGGGAGTCGCCACCGATCCTTTTTATTTAGGTGTGATCGGGTCACCTCAAAAAGTGGTTATTTTTAATAAGCAATTTGACTTTATTAAAACAACAATTTTGGTCCACGAAATTTAGAAAAACGGGTTCGGGAGTCGATTACGTACGAGGAAGGATTAGCACCCTCGTAATGCCCAAAAATTGGTACCTAGTTAATTAATTAATGTCTTAATGTCGAAAATTGAAAACTTTGAAGAGATTTAAAATACGATCTTTTGTTTTTATTTAAAAAAACGTATATAAAACAAGTTACTCGATAAGACCCTCTCATTTTGAAACGAGAAAATGTCACACCCAATGAGTTAGGGCATGATATTTCACTTCCTAAAAAACGAGCTTGTCCAAAAAAACTCGTTCAAAAAAATTTAAAAGGATATTCAATTCTTTAAGTCAGATGAAGAAATCGCAGCCAATACGTTAGGGCACAATTTCTCAAAATTCTAAACATTGAATATTACCTTTATTATTTTTAGAAAAAATCCTCATCTCGAGAAAACAACTTGTCATATCTAATGCGTTAGGACACAACGTATTGAATTCTCGATAATGTGCTTTTTATTTATGTTTTGATTAAAGAGCATTCTCGATTATTCAGATTCAACGAAAGAGTTGGAACCCAATACGTTAGGGCTCAATCCTCTCAAAGATTCCAAATACCAAGTATTGCCTTTATTTTTCAAAATTTTCTCTTTATACCAATTTGGGTAACAATATATAATAGAATAACAATTGTGATAATGTAAATCTAAATAGCATGATCAAGAACAAAAAAAATAATAATAATAATAATAATGAAAAGATAAATAAATAAAAATCAATCATGTAAACACAATATCAAGTAAATAAAAAATAAAACCGAAGCATTTAAAGAATATAATAATGATAATAATGGTCATGTAAATAAATAAATAAATAAACATCAAGTAAAGCAATAATAATAACAAAGAAAATAGATAAAAATTATAAAATATAAAAATATAGATATGTACATATAAGAAAAACATATATGTGTGTGAATTATAAAAAAATATATATATATATATATATATATATACATAATTTAATATGTAAAAATATATATAAGTATGTATATAAAATTATGAAACATAGAAAATATATAAAAGTATGTGTATATATATATTTATAAAAATTAAAAATGTGTATGTATATGTATATATTATAAAACGTATGTATGTATACATGCATATATATATATAACAAAATTTGAAAGTTAAAGGCATAAAAAGTAAATAATAATGATACAAGATTAATGATGCCACATAATAGTGTTAACAATATTAAAATAATTAATTTAATAAAAAAACTAAAATAACAAATAGAGGATTAAATAGCATGAATAATCAAAGACCAATGAATTTAAAATAAAAAATATAAGGCAAAATAAAATGTGAACAAATTTGAAATTAATGAATTTGAAAATGAATAATAAGGGAAAAAGAGATTTGAAATCACAATATACAAATCAATAAATAAATTATACACAAATCAACAAAATAAGAACAAGCCACAGAAAATAAGAATGCAAGAGAGATTGAAATTTGAGTGAATACTCTTTATAATTATTATTACTCCCAACTTCCCCCCTTTACAATGAAGGGAGAGGCTTCTATTTATAGTTGAGCCTCCCCAAATCTAACAGTACAGATCAATTACATCAACGGCTAAGATTAAAGGGTATCTACAAATTAAATCTCTAAGATTACAAAATCATATCTTCTAAGATTGCATATCATATCTAAGATTGCATATCCTAGAAGATTATGTTTCCATAAGCTTGTAGATGGACCTTCAACCTTTTCAAGTAATGGGCAATTTCGATCGGGCCAAATGATATAATTTTGTACTGGACTTAGACTTTGTTTTATTATTTTGGGTTTATTATTTTTTTGTGAGCCCGGACTAAAATTGGGTATTACAGCTGCCCCTCTTTGCTCGTTGTCGTGTAACAGGAACGGAGCAAAGACTTTAGAAATGACCAATTTTTGCCCGGTCACGTTGGATCTTGGTGCTCTTCTTCTTCAAGCAGCCACATTCCATCCTACTGCATATTCAGAGGTATAGGAATTTGTGTCTCGATCTACTCTATCGCAACGTCGAGGAGATAGGATTGGTGACTTGTAACTTTTAATCAGCTTAACTGTGATGTGGGGGAATTACGATTCGCTGTTGTAGCTTCAATCTATTCCACTACACCACCAGGAAAGTAAGAATTGCTATTCTCGATCTGCCCGCTCATCGCAACCTTAGGAGATAAGACTACGATCTACTCCGCGCAACCGCAGAGATAAGATCTATTATTTGCTTTCTTCCATTGTAACTTCAATGAGATAAGATTACTGGCTTCAATCTACTCCACTGCAACTTAGGGAGATAAAATCTGTAATTTTTAACCTACTCTATTGTTGCTCAGGGAGATAAGGCTAGTGGCTTAAATTTGCTTCCCTACTACATTGGGATGATAAGATTCCACTTCAATATGCCCACTACTACTTAGGAGATAAGATCACGCCCTATGCTTAATTTCCTACTCTCTGCAACGCTCAAGGAGATATGGTCTATAATCTTCAACCTACTCTACTGCTGCTCAGGGAGATAAGGCTAGTGGCTTAAATCTACTTCCCTACTACCTTGGGAAGATAAGAGTCACCGTCTTCGATCTGCTCCATCTTCAACCTATTCCACTGCTGACCAGGGAAATAGGATTCACAATCTTCAACCTATTCCACTGCTGACCAGGGAGATAGGATTCACAATCTTCAACATATTCCACTGCTGACTAGGGAGATAGGATTCAAAATCTTCAACCTATTCCACTGCTGGCCAGGGAGATAGGATTCACAATCTTCAACCTATTCCACTGCTGTCCAGGGAGATAGGATTCACAATCTTCAACCTATTCCACTACTGACTGGGGAGATATGATTCATAATCTTCAACCTATTCCACTGCTGACCAAGGAGATAGGATTCACAATCTTCAACCTATTCCACTGCTGACCAGGGAGATAAGATTCACAATCTTCAACCTATTCCACTGCTGACCAGGGAGATACGATTCACAATCTTCAACCTATTCCACTGCTGACCAGGGAGATACGATTCACAATCTTCAACCTATTTCACTGCTGACCAGGGAGATAGGACTTACAATCTTCAACCTATTCACTGCTGACCAGGGAGATAGGACTCACAATTTTCAACCTATTCCACTGCTGACCAGGGAGATAGGATTCACAATCTTCAACCTATTACACTGCTGTCCAGGGAGATAGGATTCACAATCTTAAACCTATTCCACTGCTAACTAGGGAGATAGGATTCACAATCTTCAACCTATTCCGCTACTGATTAGGGAGATAGGACTTACAATCTTGAACCTATTCCACTGCTTTCCAGGGAGACAAGACTAATATCTTCGATCTGCTTCGCCGTCAGTATAGGAAGGCAAGATCTGTTATTTTCAACCTACTCCGCTGTAACCCAGGGAGGCAAAGCTTTGTGATTTCACCGATCTGTTCTCCGAGGAACATGACCTGTATAATGAACCTAATTATGCGTAAGATTACGATGGCATGACCAAAATGCATCAAATGCTCCTAACTAGACATGTATGAATGGTGTTTGCATGAATGTAGAATGCTATTTTTTTTTGGTGAGAATGATTCTTCTTTATCACTTAGGTTATCATTACTCGAAGTTTATTAAGGCTTTATCACTGACATGCTACAACGCCTTCCTGCTCAGCTGGCGTTTTTAAAGAAACATTTAGTCAGATTGCCCCCACTGTAAACCTCAAAGTTCAATCCACTGGGACGCAAAATTTGTACCATTGTTCTCCCACTGTAACCCAAGGGTAGAAATATATGGCTTTTCCTCAATCCTCTCCTATCACAATTCAAGGATACATGATCTAAATCTCTCTGATCTCTTACACCATTCCCAAGGTATTGTACCAAAGGCTCATGCACAAATGAAGGCTTCTTCTCCGAGGAAACCTCTTCCTATTGTCTGGTGACCATTGTTCACTTGTTTATTTAAGCTTTTTCATTAACACGACATCTTGTCATTCTGTTCAATCAATGTTTTTGACAACAAAATCCAAAGAGAAAGTCCTAATTTAGACTCTTCCTTTTCAGATTTCCAACCTTTAAACATGGTACATTCTAAACAATAGTCCTGTTTCAGGTTCCTGTATTATTTAGAAACTTCTAGAGTAATATGCAAAACTTCCATTGTGAAAGTTTTATTAGTCCATTAATCATTATTCCAATGCAACATGCTTGCAAAAAAAGACATAACAATGGATAAGAATAAAGTTAGTTCTGAGCATAGCTTGAAAGGAATAAATTATCAAAAATAGTAAAGAAGGATAACAAAGAAATTAATTAGGAATGTGTATCTTGGAAAATTGCAGCTTGAGCTTCTCTGTACAAACTTTCTGAAGACCATTCTGAGTTTGACATGTGTTTAGGAGATCTACAGTGCTTTGTCGATGCCCCAAGATGTCGTCTACCCTTTCCTGTTGATTCAAGTATAGCAAGATCATCATATGCCCCAATCTAATCAAAATTTGAACTGCTTTGATCACACCTCATGCGCCATTTTGATCAATATTTAACCCGCCATTTTCGAGTTTTCAACTCAAATCCTGTTTGGTCTCAAGGCGCCCTTTGCGGGTTTTCACCTTGGCCTCTCCATTTTCTTTCTTCTTTTTGTTTATTATTATTTTTTTAGACTCAAAGCACCCTTTGCGGGTTTTCACCTTGGTCTTTTTTCTTTTCTTTTTTTTTGAGTGAATTTTGAACTCATAGGATTAGGCAAGTCATTGTTATCCTTTTTTATCAGAACTAATGTTTTTCTCGATAAAGTCTCCCACATAAAATCATCCACTTTTATCTTGTATGCGAAAAATCTTCTTTGGTACCAGATTTCTTTCATAGAGCCTTTTAGGGTGAAATTTAACTGTAACATAAACTTTGGATCTTCCTCTTCAATTAGGATGAAACCCAACAAAATTGTGGAGTAATTGACTTCAATAGGCAAAGCTATGACAAATTAAAGAGAAAGGCACTCCCTGCATTCTTTGACCCAAATGGCCATACTTTATAGCAAAATGTTCCCCATAAGATGATGAATGTGGTCCTTCCCATATCTTCAGGGTGCATCTTTATCTGATTGTATCCAGAGAAGCAGTCCGTGAAGGAAAATAGTGAGTGACCTGCCATGTTATCCACTAAAGTGTGAAAAGCAACGAGTTTTGGGACTGGCTTTGTTCAAATCCCTATAATCCATAAACATTCATATTTTCCCATCTTTTTTTCAAGGACTAGTACAATGTTGGCTACCTAAACCCAGCATCAAATTACTTTTTAACTTTTTCTTTTATCCTTAGCACGATATTGGGTGGGCCTCATTCTCTTGAGCTTCTGCTGAACCAGCTTACGATCTTCTTTTCAGGAAGACAGTGCACCACAAGGTCAGTGCTTAACCTGAGCATATCCTGGTATGACCATACGAAGACATCTTTGAATTCTTGGAGTAACTCAATGAGGTCTCATTTTATCTTTGCGGTCATGTAAATTCTAATCTTCACCAAGCTCACAATTTCTACTGATTCCTTGTGAAGTAGGATCCGTCTATCCTCTTGTTCTACCATCATCAACAAGTCTAGAGATAAGTTACAATCTATGTCATCTTCAAAGTCATGAGATCCCTCTAAATACATGTCTTGCTCAAAAGGAGATTCTGAGTTTGTAGCAGCGTCACTTATGTCATTGATATCTGGGTACCCATAGGAAGTACCAAAGAATATACAAAAAATGTATGAATTTATGAATAATTGTTTGTACAATATAATTATGAATGAAAGAATGATGTGGAAGAAAATCCAAAAGAATGAAAGAATAATTATTCGAAAAGAATGAAAGAATATTGGCTCAAAAATGAAAGCAAAGATGTATGTCATTAGAATAATGACGTTCAGACATGAGCTTATTTCACAAAGGAATTTCTATCATTTTTAGGTTAAAAACAACAAAAATGTTCTGAACATTACTCAAAATAAGCTCTAAAAACTACAGGAATTTCTTTCACAATAAAATTATTTAGAACACTCCCAACTTTATAAGGGCGAATATCTAACAAGGTCCCCTTTCATTTCTGTCTTCCTATATGTCATTGATGTGAACACTTCCCAACACCTCCTCATATATTGCATTTACCCCGTTATCAATCATGATTGGGTAGCGGCCTTTCTGCATTAGATGAGTCATCCAACTTGACAATACCTATGTTGATGAATTTTTCAACTAGCTTTTTGAAGGTAATGCAATTCTCTATTGAGTACCCCGTAATTCCCAAATGGTAATCACATTGTACATTCGCATCATACCACTTGTGATACGGAGGTTGTGGAGGTTTTAAGTAGGAAAGGGCAACAATGTGCGCATCGAACAAGCTTTGATACAGCTCCGTATAGGACATCAGAATTGGTGTGAACTGGAGCTTCTCAATACCTAGTTTCACTCCAGATTCTTGTCTCAATGAACCTTGTTGACTAGCAACCCTTTTACCTGGATGACTTACAGTAACTGATCTTGAGTAACCTATGTTATTCATCTCATTTTCTTTTCTTCTTGAGACTGACTTTTTGTTACTCTCTCCACCATCTATTCTTCCACTTCTGATGGCATTTTCAATCATTTCGCCATTCATGATTATATTTGAGAAACTCTTTGAAGCACTTCCTAACATGTGCGTGATGAACGGGGCTTTCAGTGTGTTGATGAATAGCATCGTCATTTCTTTCTCTAGGAGTGGCGGCTGATCTTGGACTGCAACCTCTGTCCACCTCTGTGCATACTTTCTAAAGCTTTCATTCGATTTCTTTTCCAAATTTCGCAAGGTGATTCTATCAGAAGTCATTTCTGATATATGACTATACTGCCTCATAAAAGCCTGTGCCAAATCCCTCCAAGAACTAATTTTGGTTTGGCTCAATTGATTATACCATTTAGATGCTGCCCTAGTGAGGCTATCTTGAAAATAATGTGTTAATAGCTAATCATTGTTAATATACCCAGTCATCCTCCTACAGAACATGGTGATATGGGCTTCAGGGCAACTGGTCCCATTATACTTCTCAAATTCTGGCATCTTGAACTTATAAGGAAGTACCAAATTTGGGACCAAACTCAGATCCTTAGCATCCATTCCACGATAACTTTCAGTGCTCTCCATTGCCTTGAATTTCTCTTCAATCCATTTCCACCTATCCTCAAATTATTTTGGCAATTCTTCCTTTACTTTATCTTTCTCAGCTACTTCATTGAAATTAGGGATAGCAAGATTCACCGGGTTATCTCGAGGATTAGAACCTGATCTAGCCTGGAAGTTCATCAACACTGAGACACCAGCCTGAAATTGCTGAGGCCTAATTGTAACAGAGGATCTGCGCGGATGCACCTCAGCTTGAGTTTGCACATGCGGAGGAGTAAAACCTGGAGGATATAGAGGTCCATCCTTGTCTCTTTCTTCATCATTAACCATAGGGCCATTCCCTTTATTTACTCCCCTAGTCAGTAATTGTGTCAACTTAGCCATCATATTCTTTTGAGACTCCAGCATCCTTTCTGTCATATCTTGTTGAATTTTTTCCAACTGCTCCTTCATTTGCATCTGTAGCTGGTCTTGAATTTCTTTTTGCATTTGCTCAAGTTTCTCTAATCTTTGATCCATTTCCTTAGTTTTGCAACAAGTACAGTAAAAGTGTTTGGTTGGTTGGTTTTCCAGATTAGCTGAAATAAATTTACTCAATTAGATGCTTTCAATGGATTTTAATTCATATGATGTCATGTAATGCAGATGCATGAAATGAATGCCTAAAGTGACGTTGATTTTGATTTAATTACATTCTAAAGAGACGTTGATTCTGATTTAATTACATTTAGAAAACTTTACTAGAAGGTAAATTTCTTTACATAAAGCAGATGCTTGTACGGCCTCGCCCTTATATTCCAAGAGACAACATCGATCTTTTCCTTCATCTACATGTTTAAGATAAATCCCGAAAATTTCCAATAGATGCCACTGCTAGCTCCATTTTTCTTGATCCTGGTTACGATCCATCATTTTCCTATCCTCGTAATGCTCATCAGCTTCTTTAAAGGAATTGTAACGTCGAAAACTCTTAGACAATCATCTTAAATCCTCGGGCCATGAAATAAAGTCACGAACTCTTCCATCACCCTTCTTGTGTTTCTCCGAATATATTCAGGCAGCCGTATTATTTTCCACTTTATCAATAAATTTGTATTCCATGACAAGCTTTCTAAGTTAGTAATCGAACTTGAATCAACATCTCTTTTCTAAGATGCAAATGCAATGCAATCATAATCCAAACAAAACAAACGGGTTAGTACAAAACAAAAGAAAACAAAAAGAATACCTAATCGGGTAAGCACTAGGGGTTTGGAGTGGCTCTACCTAGGATGGGTTCCTAAAGTCTTCTACATGCGGTTTGGCTCTAAATTCAAGGTACCCAAACTAGCAGATTCCTCAATCCTCACCCATTATAGGCTCATACAGACCGAGTTTGGTTCAGGAGAATACATTTCCCTATGGCTGCACGGAGATGAAGATCTCACAAAGACATAGGTACGGATGTATCCCGAAAGTGATCCATTATCCTGCACGAAGGTGAAAACCTCACGAAGGAGTAGCTTCTCACTCTCACTTTAAAGGGTAAGACTAAACAGTCTTTATGCAATATGATGCCAAGATATAAAACTCGATTTACAGTAATATACAAACAAGTGCAAAGAGAGGATCGTAATTTTTCAAATCAAATTTTCAATTTTCGACAATAAGACAAAAAATAATTAATTTTGCGGCTTGACTCTCTAACTTTCCCCAGTGGAGTCGCCAAGCTGTTGACACCATTTTTATTTTGAAAAATGGGGTCGACTTGGATTTTGAAAAAAATGAAAATGGGAGTCGCCACTGATCCTTTTTATTTAGGTGTGATCGGGTCACCTCAAAAAGTGGTTATTTTTAATAACAAATTTGACTTTATTAAAACAACGATTTTGGTCCACGAAATTCAGAAAAACAGGTTCGAGAGTCGGTTACGTACGAGGAAGGTTTAGCACCTTCGTAATGCCCAAAAATTGGTACCTAGTTAATTAATTAATGTCTTAATGTCAAAAATTGAAAACTTTGAAGAGATTTAAAATACGACCTTTTGTTTTTTTTTTTAAAACTTATATAAAACAAGTTACTCGATAAGACCCTCTCATTTCGAAAAGAGAAAATGTCACACCCGATGAGTTAGGGCATGATATTTCACTTCCTCAAAAACGAGCTTGTCCAAAAAAACTCGTTCAAAAAATTTTAAAAGGATATTCAATTTTTTAAGTTAGATGAAAAAATCGCAGCCCAATACGTTGGGCACAATTTCTCAAAATTCTAAACATTCAATATTACCTTTATTATTTTTAGAAAAAATCCTCATCTTGAGAAAACAATGTGTCATATCTAATGCGTTAGGACACAACGTATTGAATTCTCAATAATAAGCTTTTTATTTATGTTTTGATTAAAGAGCATTCTCGATTATTCAGATTCAACGAAAGAGTTGGAACCCAATATGTTAGGGCTCAATCCTCTCAAAGATTCCAAATACCGAGTATTGCCTTTATTTTTCAAAATTTTCTCTTTATACGAATTTGGGTAACAATTATATGATAGAGTAAAAATTGTGATAATGTAAATATAAATAGCATGCTCAAGAACAAAATAATAATAATAATAATAATAATAATAATAATAATAATAATAATGAAAAGACAAATAAAAAACAAATCAATCATGTATACACAACATCAAGTAAATAAACAAATAAAACCGAAGCATTTAAAGAATATAATAATGATAATAATGGTAATGAATAAATAAATAAATAAATAAATAAATAAATAAATAAATAAATAAACATCAAGTAAAGCAATAATAATAACAAAGAAAATAGATAAAATTATAAAATATAAAAATATATATGTACATATAAGATAAATATATATGTGTGTGAATTATAAAAAATAAAAAAAATATATATAAATATAAATATTTTAATAAAAAATATATTTATAAGTATGTATATAAAATTATGAAACATAGAAAATATATAAAAGTATGTGTATATATATATTTATAAAAATTAAAAAATGTGTACGTATATGTATATATTATAAAACATATGTATGTATACATGCATATATATAACAAAATTTGAAATTTAAAGGCATAAAAAATAAATAATAATGATACAAGATTAATGATGCCACATAATAGTGTTAATAATATTAAAATAATTAATTTAATAATAAAAACTAAAATAACAAATAGAGGATTAAATAGCATCAATAATCAAAGACCAATGAATTTAAAATAAAAATATATAAGGCAAAGTAAAATGTGAACAAATTTGAAATTAATGAATTTGAAAATGAATAATAAGGGAAAATGAGATTTGAAATCAACAATATACAAATCAATAAATAAATTATACACAAATCAACAAAATAAGAACAAGCCACATAAAATAAGAACGTAAGAGAGATTGAAATTTGAGTGAATACTCTTAATAATTATTATTACTCCCAACTCCCCCCCTTTACAATGAAGGGAGAGATCACTATTTATAGTTGAGCCTCCCCAAATCCAACGGTACAAATCAATTACATCAACGGCTAAGATTAAAGGGTATCTACAAATTAAATCTCTAAGATTACAAAATCATATATTCTAAGATTGAATATATCATATCTAAGATTGAATATATCATATCTAAGAATGAATATATCATATCTAAGATTGCATATCATATCTAAGATTGCATATCCTTGAAGATTATGTTTCAATAAGCTTGTAGATGGACCTTCAACCTTTTCAAGTAATGGGTCATTCCGATCGGGCCAAATGATATAATTTTGTACTGGACTTAGACTTTGTTTTATTATTTTGGGTTTATTATTTTTTTGTGAGTCCGGGCTAAAATTAGGTATTACAGTCATTATGCGTTTCTCAAAATATCTCATGCTTCAATTCAACATCACTAGGTATACAGATTCAACCGTGAAATCAAATATATCCATCATTTCCAATATCAATGTTTCTAGCACCATTTCACTCGATTAATCTTGTTCGGTCCAATAAATTAACATTTGTTAACTAAACTTCTTTGATTTGCCCAATCACGTCTGGCTTCACTTTTAATTCAGTTGATAAACCACCATCACCACAAATACTCAACTGAGTAAATATCACCTTTAATTCAACTAATGAATTCCAACTTAAAGCATCTACAACAAAATTCACTTTATCGATATGGTAATCAATCACATAATAATAGTCTTTCAACAATTTAATCCATCTACGTTGCCTTAAATTCAACTCCTTCTAGGTGACGGGGTATTTAAGGCTTTTGTGATTGGTATAGAGGTAACATCTTTCACCATATAGATAATGTCTCTAGATTCTCAAAGCGTAAACCATAGTGGCCAATTCTAAATCATGTGTTAGGTAGTTACATTCATGCATTTTCAATTGTCATGAAGCATACGCAATCAATTTGTCTTCTTGCATTAGTACACAACCAAGTTCTGAATGAAGCATCGCTGAAGATAGCAAAATCCTTTTTTAACTCAGGCAGGGTTAAAATTGGAGCTTCAGTCAACATCGACTTTAGTTTCTCAAAACTTTCCTAGCATCAATCATTCCATTCAAATTTATTTGTTAAGACTTTTTTGGAGTAATGGTTGGAAATTCCCTTAGCCTTAGGTGATATCAGTTCAAAATTCACTATTATAATGATTAAAATTTTTCTAAATTTATTTTCATAAAATATTAACTAGAAATTCTATCACACACATATACATGTGAAACCAACTTACTTAGAACATAGAGATGCATTTAAAAATAACATATAATAAATAATGAAATGTATGGTTTCAAACTAAGTAATAGGAATTACACATGGAATATGTACAATATTAAAATGAACCAAATAGATTAATTTGTGAGTAAAAGAAAATTTAAACATGTAAATACATCAGATTAAGAATACTAAATGCACTACTATTTTTATCATGGTGTTGCCATCGATCTTTGGTTGGTGTAGAGTTAAATTGTGACACCAACTTAATCAATAACATTATTTTAAAATTAAAATATATAAAATATGTAACACATTATACTTGATCTGGTCGCCAGAGCTGAGCTATAAAATGCTATGATTTATACCAGAACAAACTCGTTCAATTTAAAACATTAATCAATCATATTTATACACACGTCAACTATTATGAAAAAGGACTATATCGAGCTTTAAACCACTTTTAATTAGATTCAAGCATGAATATGGACCAATTTATAAAATTTTGGATAAGTATCAATACTGAATAAATGAGTATCGATATTTTCTAACAAGTATTGATAAGAAAAACATTATCAATATCATTTTGGCATTTCGCCAAATTAAAGTATCAATATCATTTTAAGGTATCGATAAAAGTTATAAATATCGATACTAGGTAAAAATTATCGATACCAATTTTGTATTATACCAATTTTGAAACTGTTCATTTGGTAAAGTATCGATATTTTTGGTCCATGGTATTGATACTAGGTAAAAATTATCGATACCAAATTCATTTCATGCCTAAACCTAAAGCTTAATTCATAAATACTTATAGGTAAACAATTAACCTATATAAAACTCATTCAATCTGTTACAAACATGCCAAAACAACACTTATATCATTCATCCTAGGTGCCAAAACAATGTGCCACAATTGGCACCTCAATTGAGCCATTTACAACCACACATTCATCACTTCAAATACCAAAACATAACATTTAAGTACTTACCATAATCTTACCTTATGGACCATATAACCTAACTTAACCAATTTAAAATCTACTTCACCAAAGTGTTATATAAGAGCTTAAACATACAACATCCAATGCATATACATGCCATTCTTATCCATTTCATAGTACCTTAAAATTTAACCTATAGAACAAGATCAAAGCATTCCATATAAATAGACATTCATATTAAAAAAGCTACCAATTTATCCAAAATTCCGTTTCAACATTTATGTACCATTTCAACCCATAATTTGCATATATACATTTTCTAACCAAAACACCTATTTGCATGTCAATTATAACCTATTTCAAAATGGATAAAAATCTACCAAAAGAGCTGATGGATAGTGTGATCTCTAAAGACGATCCAATCTACAGCACCAATCTGACAATCTACAAGTAAGAAAAGAAACATAGTATTCCTTGCCATGTTACATAATCCCTACCATACCAAAATGTTTAGTCATGTGCATATAGCAAACATCAAAACATATAGATAGCATAATACACATGCCATTTACATTCATTCAATGAATAACATTTCATGCCATAAGATCTCCATGTCCATTCTTTTTTTTTTTTGCTCGGAGAATTTTAGTAAACTAACTTCAGATACTCGAGATAACTTTGCTCACACAAGCTTTCAATCGAGACATTAATCATTACTCATTGTTGCTCACACAAGTTGTAGAGAATCTGCAACAAATGCTAAATTTTAGTCATTGGGATGACATCCACCATCGGTACATAATACCTGATAAATATAGCACCGGCACTTAGTTCCTAATAAATATAACACTGGTACAAGGTATTTGATAGTATGGCCATCGATACATTGTACCTGATAAATATAACCACTGGCACACAGTGCCTGATAAACCCTAATGAGATATCATTTGTGTCCTAATTAATCATTAAGCTCATATAAGCTTCAACTCAAATCTCATATTCTTTCCATCATTATAACATAAGATATATTCAACATGATCATATGCATTCCATATCAACTTTCAATTCGTTTCCAAACACGTAAATTGTTATACTTTACAATTCAGTGTTTCAATATCCATTTTAACATTTATTTCAATAATCATGCCAACATATATATACTTAATACGCATGTAAGTAGTTATCAATAAAAAGAACCTAATCCGTTTCCGATCTATATAATAATGTAACTCAATTAACCATTTAAAATACCTTAAATTATATAAACACATGCATTTGACCCTTAAATAAAATTTTACATCATTTTCCTAAACTTTTACCTTTTATTCAATTTAGTCCCTAAAATAAAACTTACACATTTATTACAATTAAGCCCAAAACCAATAGATCTAATTTACCTTTACTCCTATACAACTCACAACTCATGAAATTTTACAAAAATTTCTTGTTAAATTTAATCTTTTATCATATTAGTCCCTAAACTTAAAACAAACAAAAATCTCTTTACAACATAGTTTTATTTAACAACTAAGCTCATAAATTCATCATTTAACCTTATGAAAAATTAAAAATCATCAATGGAAAGATTCAAAACCTTTAACATTTTTACAAAATAGTCCCTGAGTTAGCTAGATTAAGCTACAACTATCTCAAAAATATAAAATTTACAAGAAACATACATCAAATTCACTTAAATGCACACTTGAAAGCTTGGCCAAACTCCTTTTCTCACAAAAATGGAGTTTTGGTGAACAAAAGAGGAAGAAAGTGAAAAATAAATGAACTTTTATAACTTTTATGACTTTTACGATTTAGTCATTTTATCTTAATTAACTTTCCAAACATCAAAATTATTGTACCCAACTTTAACACGACACTTTAATAACCTCATAAATATTAAATAATTAATATTTACTGACCCACTGGTTGGAATTGGTGTCTCGAAATCACTTTTTTCGACAGCACTAAAAACGAGTTGTTACAAAATATTTTAAGATAAAATTTTGGTTGAGTGATGAAAGTTAATGTTTTATTAATGTAAATGTTGTGGGTTCAAATCTCACCATATGCAAATTCTTTATTTTCAATGAAAAGACTAAAATATCTTAGAATAATATAGTTTATTTTAAATAATAAAATAAATTTTAATAATTTTTCTAATTGAATTGGTGTCCGATTGACACTTGACATCAACTCAGTTAGGGTTCAAAAAATATATAGATGTTAAATATATAGTTCAAAATAAAACAAAAATTTACGATAATATAAATATTTGTTTTGATGTTTTATTTTTAAAATAAAAACTAAAGTATACTTGAATAATATAATTTATTTGGAATATGAAAGGACATTTTAGTAATGTTTTTGACCAAATTGGTGCATGGTTGACTCGAGACACTAACTCAGTCAGAGACTTAAATAATGGTATAAAAGTATAGATATAAAATTGGTGGAGGCAATAAAGTATGCGTAATAAAATTAAAATGTATAAAACAAATTAAAATAAAGTTTTAGTTGAGTGATAACATTGAGTTTTTATTAATACAAATGGTATGCGTTCAAATTCCACCAAATGCAAGTTTTTTTATTTATTTTAAATAAAAGACTAAAATAATCTCGAATAATATAATTTATTTTAATTACAAAATAATATTTTCATAATTTCTCTAATTGAGTTGGTGTCGGTTGATTAATGGCACGAACTAAGTCAAAGGTTAAATAATACTACTAAAGAATCTGTATAACAAAATTAAAATGTATAGAAGGAATTAAAATAATAAGATTAGTCAAAAGAAAAATTAATAGTTAATTGCATCAAACATCCCCAAATTATAACCCTCATTCTAAATAAGCTCTTTTTCCAGAATAATATGAAAAAAAATTAATTATTGGATTCATATGAAATCTTTTTAATTACCCAAATGATATGAACTAAGTATGGGAACCCATATCATCATCAGTCGCCATTTTGATTTGGGGTTCTCGTGCACAATCCAAATATTATTGCAAAAAAGAAAAAAGTGTAGCAGGACGGAATAGAAAATTTCCTTTTTCTTTTTCCTTGTACTTTCTCACTTGATTTAGCATGTTAGCTTTTCTTTTCTTTTAAAAAAAACATATTTTTATTGGTGAATTATAATTGGCTGCAACAATAAAAACTTTAAAACAAATAACTCTTTTCTTCTTTTTTAACTTCAAAAAGCAAGTACTTAAAAAATTAAGTTAGGAAACCAACTTACGAAATTGAAAAACTTTAAAAAAAATTAGTCATTGGAAAGAAACAAAAACAATGAACCCTAACCCCAAACAAACAACTAAGCATTATCTTGAAAAAAAACTAAGCCCCTTTCTGACGAGAATAAAATAACCAAAATTTTGGATTTATTTTGTATTTACCTTTTGCAGATATATGAAAGTGTCATTATTACAATTTACTTCTGTTGTTCATTTGTTCAGAAGTAAAATTGGGATTGAATTCAGATGATTAACTCTACTTCCTTTCAAATTGCAAATTTCATTCTAATTGAACTACGCTCATTACATTTCCATCTCCAGCAGTATCTACACATCACATTACCCAAAATAACAACCTTGTAACCTTGTCCTAGCCTACACCCTTCTCCCAAATTTCATTACAATTTCAGAACTCATGCACTCTAACCTGACTAAACATTACTTACACTTGATAATCCACACCATTACACAACCTATCAAAGATATAATCCACCATAAACAATCTTTCTTCTTCTTCTTCTTCTCCTCCTCCATTTTTCAGACTCTTCAACAACCCAACAGTAACAATCTTTTCATGATGGCCAATCGGAGGATCGTACCAGCTAAAATAATGACATTTCCGACCAAAAACCAACCCTGTTACATAGTTTTTACACCCTAAAAGCCTTTTCTCTCGATTGTCACTTGACCACGACATTTCAATTCAGCTCGGTATCCACAACAGCATACTAGAAACACTCTTGGAAGCTCCATTCTTCGTTCACTGTTTCTGCTTCCCTTCTATTCTTCAGCTCTTTCTCTATAGTGGAAGAACATTTAAACAAGATGAAGCTTATCAGATTTTGAGGGTTTTAAATAAACCAAAACAGTATGTTGTAGATTTGGGTTTAAAAATTATAATATCATATGAAAATTATGTGAATAAAAATAAAGGTTAAAAATTCAAGTCCTTAAGTGAACAGTTTAACTTATAATTATAGGTTCCTTCAGTGGAATTGGAGGTTCCTTCCTTTGACCCATGATTGTGTCTGTGTGAGAATCCCAGACTTGGACTTTATAGGTGTCTCCACCGTCATGATATTTCAATCTTGCAATGCCTTGCATCTTTGTATTTCCTGGAAGAGGTTTTTTATCTATAACCCTACTACCAAGAAGTTTAAGTGGCTTTTTGTTCCAAGCCCTGAATGTAAGGATTGTCGACTCCTTGGTATTAGTCTAGCTTTTGATCCTCTTAAATCAACCCATCACAAGGTTATTTCTGTTTGGAAAAAAAGGGTTATTATGGCAGGTTTTCGTGAAATGTGTTCAGTTTTTTATCAACATATACTCATCAAAAACTAATTCTTGGAGTTTCTCGAAAATCAAATTCACATGGGATTGGGGTGTGAACTTTGAACTTGGGGTTTTCTTTAAGGGTGTCATTCATTGGGACAGTTACCTTCTGGAATCAATATGGTTTGATGTTGAAAATCAATGGTTGAAAACAATGCGAATGCCTCTAGTTGGTGATGCGGGGTATAGGTATTTTGGGGAGTCTAGTGGCTATTAGAAACTTGCAATTGCTGAAGTACAGTATATTTGAGATGGTAGGGGATCATTCGGATTGGTACTTAAAGTACAGTTTATATCTTAAACCTCAAATCAATAGTGTCCTCCAGTCCCAAGGATACCAGCTTTTTGTGCAGTTCAATCCAAGCAAGGAGACTCGTTATTCATGGTATTTAAATATGGTACCGCATTAACTTACAATTTCAAGGATTGCAGAATAAAAGGTTTGGATTGCCCCACTATCACTCCCAACAATCTTGATGTATGTGATTGGTTTCTATAAAAAAATAGAATATCGGTAATGACAATATATCGAAAAGAAAAGATAAATAAAAATAAAGAACACACAGATTTTTACGTAGAAACCCTTTCAGAAAAAAACCACGGGCAGAGGAGAAGAAAATTCACTATGTCGAATTCGAATGATTACAAGAGGAGTAGACTATGTCTATTTATAGGCTTATAAAACCATATTCTAATAGGAATGTAGTAAGATTAAAACACCTTATTCTAATCAATATCAAATAGATGGAGTTTAATAAGGTTTAAAAAACCTTATTCTAAAATAAAATAAAAGAAGTGTAGTTCTATAGGGATATTACTTTTATTTTTTTTACCACTATATTTTATTTAAATAGGGATTCAGGTCACTTAATTCTAACAACCTCTACCTTGACACGAATTCTCAATGAACAAGTTCTTCACTGCGAACTCTCAACGAACAAGTTCTCCACCTCTTTCATAAAACCCCTTAAAGGTTTAACTTCAACAATGAATACCAACCAAGTCTATGCAATGCTCAAACTTGGTTATAGGAAGTGACTTAGTCATCATATCTATAGGATTTTCATAAGTACTAATTTTGCTCACAACAATATCACCACGAGTAATAATATCACGAACAAAATGATACCAAACATCAATGTGTTTTGTTCTCTCATGAAACATTTGATCTTTTGTAAGGAAGATGGAGTTCTGACTGTTACAAAATACTGTATTGATTTGAAGGTCTTCATTGAGTTCACTAAAGAGTCCCTTCAACCAAATAGCTTCTTTACAAGCCTCAGTAATCGCTATGTACTCAACTTCAGTGGTAGACAAAGTGACTGTAGTTTGCAAGGTGGCTTTCCAACTGATTGCATAACCTCCGATTGTAAAGACATAACCTGTAAGAGATCTTCTTCTATCAAGGTCTCTAGCAAAATCAGCATTAACATACCCAATGACTCCATCTCTAGTTCTTCCAAATTGTAAGCAAACATCAGTAGTACCTCGTAAGTATCTTAAAATCCACTGAACTACTTTCCAATGTTTTTTACTAAGATTCGCCATGTATCTACTAACTGCACTGACTGCATATGATAAATCTGGATGTGAACGAACCATAGCATACATGAGAGATCCCACTACACTAGAGTATGGAACATGTGACATGTACTCAATCTCATCATCTAATCGTGGAGACAAATCCGATGAAAGTCTGAAATGGGCTGCTAAAGGAGTACTAACAGGCTTAGCACTGTGCATATTAAACCTGCAAATAATTTTCTCAATTTACCCCTTCTGACTTAGGCACAAGTTACTTACTTTTCTATCTCTGAGAATCTCCATACCAAGTATCTTCTTTGTTGGTTTCAAATCTTTCATCTCAAATTCTTCACTTAGTTGGGCTTTGACCTTTCTTATCTCTCATTTATCTTTTGCTGCTATCAACATGTCTTCAACATAAAGGAGTAGATACACAAAAGAACCATCACTATTTTTCTTAAAGTAAATACAACTGTCAAAGCTACTTTTTTTAAAATCATGAGAAGTCATAAAGGAATTAAACCTCTTGTACCACTGTCTTGGTAACTATTTCAAACCGTAAAAGGGACTCTTTCAACAAGCAAACATAGTCCTCTTTTTCAGAGACTATAAAATCCTTTGGTTGTTGCATGTAAATATCCTCCTCAACTTCTTCATGCAAAAATACAGTTTTTACATCTAACTGATCAAGCTCCAAACCATGCATGGTCACAATACCAAGCATAAGCAAAGCTAGAATCGAACTATGCTTCACAACTGGGGAGAACACATCTGTGAAGTCCACTCCTGGAACTTAACTGTAACCCTTTGCAACAAGCCTTGTTTTATATCTGGGTTCTTCAACTTCTGGAGTTCCTTCTTTCTTTGTAAACACCCATTTACAACGACCAACCTTTTTACCTTTAGGAAGTTTCACAAGATCTCATGTTCTGTTTTTATGGAGTGATTTCATCTCCTCTTGCATAGCAAACATCCACTTTTCTGAGTCTTCACAGTTAATGCCTCAAAATAATTAGATGGCTATTGGTTTGCATCTATATCTTTAGCCACATTTAAAGCATAACCAACTAGATTAGCCTCAGCATACTTTTTTGGAGATTTAATTTCTCTTCTAGTTCTATTTTTGGCAATAGAGTATTGTGGTGAAGAAGCATCTCTATTCTAATTTTTTGCACTAGCTTGAAGAGTCGACTCTATTGTAGATTCTGGATTAATTTGATGCCCACCTACTTTTAATTTTCTTTATTGAAAGAGTCTTTAAGTTAGGTAGCATAGCAGTTTCATCAAAAACAACATCCCTGCTAATCACAACTTTTTTATTTTCAGGACACCATAACTTATAACTTTTTACACCAGCTTTATAACTAAGAAAAACACATTTAATGGATCTCGGTTCCAATTTTACATTATCAACATGAGCATATGCAGGACACCCAAAGATCTTTAAATCAGAATAGTCAGCAGGATTACCAGACCATACCTTTTGTTGAGTCTTTTTCTCAATGGCAGTGGATGGAGATCGGTTGATCAAAAAACATGTAGTAGAGGTTGCTTCGGCCTAAAACGACTTTGGTAAGTTGGCATTTGAAAACATACATCAAACCTTCTCCATGATCGTTCTGTTCATTCGTTCTGTAATGCCGTTTTACTGTGGAGTATGACGAACTGTCAAGTGTCTCACGATCCCTTCTGACTTTTACAGTTTATTAAACTCATCAGAACAAAACTCTAAGCCATTATTTGTGCGGAGGTATTTTATTTATTTTCCCGTCTATTTTTCAATCATATTTTTCCAAGACTTAAATGTGGAAAACACATTACTTTTTTTCTTTAGGAAGAACCCCTAAACTTTTCTAGAAAAATCATTAATAAAAGTTAGCATATAATTAGCTCCACCTCTCAAAGGCACTCTGGATGGGCCCTATAGATCAAAATGAATATACTCCAATATTCCCTTCATGTTATGGATTCCTCTGGTGAATTGAACTCTCTTTTGCTTCCCAAAAATACAGTGTTCACAGAACTTCAGTTTGCAAATTCCTTACCTATCAAGAAGTCATCTTTTACGCTATTTTGTCATGTCATTCTCACTTATATGCCCTAGGCGGATATGCCAAAGTTTAGTAACATTATCATCTGACAAAGAAAAGGAAGCGACAGCTGCATCACTAGTAACAGTAGAACCCTGCAAAACATATAACTTGGCAGTTTTTCTCTGCCCTTTCATCACAACAAGGGAACCTTTGAAAATCTTCAAAACCATACTTTCAGCTGTGTATCTATACCCTTTTGAATCAAGAGTACTCAACAAAATTAAATTTCTTTTCAATTCTGGAACATGTCGCACATCACTAAGTGGTCTGACAACTTTGTCAAACATCTTAACTTTAATCATTCCAACACCTGCAATTTTACACGAAGCGTTATTTCTCATCAAAATAACACCTTCAGACACTGTTTCATACATTATAAATGAATCACGATTGGGACTCATGTAGAAGGTGCAGCCCGAATCAAGGATCTACTCCTCGCTCACTTTAAAATTGTTGCTAGAAGCGACTAGAAGTTCACCATCGCTGTAATCTTCTACAACAACAGATTCACTAGATTTTTCTGGTTGTTTTCCCTTTTGATTCACAGCTTCCCTTTTGATCTTGTTCCGTAGCTTATAGCACTCAGATTTAATGTGCCCTTTTTTCTTGCAAAAGTTACAAGTTTTACCTCTGTTTGAAGACTTTGATCTACCTTTAGGTTTACATATCCTTCCACAATCATCATCAGCATTCTGATCTTGTCTCCCACGAACAATGAGACCCTCTTTCTGAGAGTCTGTTTTAACCACAATATGCTTCATCTCATCATACGAGGTCAAAGAATCATAAACCTCATCAGCTATGAGAGACTCGCGGCTATATAAAATTGTGTCTCTAAAGGTTGAATAAGACAGCGGGAAAGAATAAATTAGAATCAATCCTATATCTTCTTTATCATGCTGAACCTCCATGGCCTCCAAGTTTCAGAGAATTTCTTTAAACACTGTTAAGTGTTCGTGCACAGACGCACCTTCCTCCAAATGATGAGCATAAAGACGCTGCTTCATATGCAACTTGCTTGTTAGAGTTTTCGACATACATATTTGTTTCAATCTCTTCCATAATCCAGCGGCGGGCTTTTTATTCATCACATCCTGTAAAATTTCGTTAGACAAATGCATATGTAACTATGTTAACGCCTTTCGATCTTTGCACTTCTTCTCTTCCTCCGTCAATGTCGAAAGCATCTTATCTACCCCTAGCAGGGCTTCTTCTAAGTCCATCTGTGTAAGAACTGTCTATATCTTTATCTGTCACAACATGAATCTGATGTTGTGATCTAACAATGAAATTTCATACTTCAAAGACGTCATTACCGTGATTGAGATGAACAACCCAGAATCTTTGATACCAATTTCTAAAAAAATAAAATATCAGTAATGACAATATATCGCAAAGAAAAGAGAAATAAAAATAAGGAACATACAGATTTTTACGTGGAAACCCTTTCGGGAGAAAACCACGGGCAGAGGAGAAGAAAATTCATTATCTCGAATTCAAATGATTACAAGAGGAGTAGACTATATCTATTTATAGGCTTGTAAAACCGTTTTCTAATAGGAGTGTAGTAAGATTGAAACACCTTATTCTAATCAATATCAAATAGATGGATTTTAATAAGGTTTAAAAAATCTTATTCTAAAATAAAATAAAAGAAGTGTAGTTCTATAGGGATTTTTACTTTTATTTTATTTTACCTATATATTTTATTTAAATAAAGATTCAAGTCAGATAATTTTAATAGTTTCCGGGCTTACAATTCTTTGAGACCCTTTGTTGTATTTTCTGACATTTTTGTAACTTAATTATCTTAACCGATGTAGTACACCAGTTATTTTATCCATACATCTCAACTATAAAACAAATCCTATCCTAGTGAACAACAATGGATGAGTTTAACAACCTTCAATTTGATTTTATGTTGGATCTGTTCTATTGGAATCAACCCGATTAAGCAACAAGTAAAAAAATAGCGGAATAAATTGAGAAATTGAACACACAAATTTAACATGGAAAAACTCCTCCAAAGAGGATAAAAATCACGGGAAAAGATAATTTTACTATAATGGCAAAAGAACGAACAGTAGAAAATATGGAGATAAAAACTAAACCCTAAAAACCCGAAAACAAAGAACCCTCAAAATGTAAACATAAAATTCTCTAAATGTGTTATGAGTTCTAATCTCTAATGGGTGTATTTTTTAAGGTTGTAAAAGAGCCTATTTATAGGCTAAATTCATAGGTCAAATAATAATAAAATAATCTAAACTAATCAGAGTTTGATTGAAACAAATAAACAAAGTTTAACTAAAATATTATTTCTCAAATTTGACTGAAATAGAAGTCATACTCAACAAATCTCCACCTTGACTCATATTTCCACAACGCCATCTTTGCAAGCCTATCTTGAACTATGCAGGGAATTAACTGAGTCGAATCTGTGCTTCGAAACTTGAAGACTTCTAGCCTTCGGCTTGTACATTGCCAAATCAAAATTAACCCGGGTTTGATTTTCATGAACACGTTGCCCTAACTTTTCAAAACCTGCATCCAAAAGAGAACCTCTCTTTAACGAAACGGTCATACCTTTTTCCCCTATGACCAAGTTGCCTCCGCTCCAAACAAGTTGACTTCGACTCTGTAACGGACGAAGGACGTCCGATTTCACCGGTCACTGTAGAACCTTCCAGAATATAAAGACAGCCAGTATTTTTACCTTTTAACAAAACGAGAGCTCCACGGGATACTTTAATGTCGCTTGACTCGATGTTGATTTTGCATCCTTTTAAGTCTAAAATACTCAAAGAGATGAGATTGTTTTGTAAATCAGGTACATACCTGACATCTGATAGTGTCCTAATCGTCCTATCGTGTATCCTAATTTTAAAAGTACCAATACCAATTACCTTACTAGATGAATCGTTTCCCATGTGCACAACTCCACCTTCAACCAAACTGTACGTGGAGAACCATTCTCTATTGCGACACATGTCGAATCTAGGATCCACTCGAACGTAAGCTTGGAGTTATCACTCATTGACACTAACAAGAAATCATCACTACTTTCATCGGCCAAATTAGCACCAGCTACATCTTCCTTGTTACTCTCAGTAGCTATTTTATTTTGCAGTTTATAACAATCTGCTTTAACGTGACC
Source organism: Gossypium raimondii (assembly GCF_025698545.1). Taxonomy (NCBI): domain Eukaryota; kingdom Viridiplantae; phylum Streptophyta; class Magnoliopsida; order Malvales; family Malvaceae; genus Gossypium; species Gossypium raimondii. The sequence goes on along the minus strand of NC_068575.1, from coordinate 16,274,385 downwards.
TAAATTTTTACAATAGCAACACATTTTGTCTCGTTTCTTTGATGCTACCAAAGCGGAAGCTTGCTTATCTACATTGCTATCCAAACCAAACTCATTGCCAAGTTTGTCTCTACTCAACAAATGACCCTTCACATCTTTGAACGAGAGTTTGTCTTTGCCATAAATCAGGGTTTCCCTGAAAGACTTGTATGAAGGGGGTAAACAGTACAATAATAGCATAGCCTGATCTTCATAGTCAATATGAACCTCAACATTCTTTAAATAATTTAAAAGAGTAATAAATTGACTGATGTGATCTCTAAGAAGCCCACATTCGTTCATGCGAAACGTAAATAGACGTTGTTTCAACACTAAACGGTTAGCCAGAGACTTAGTCGCATAAAGAGTTTCTAACCTTTTCCACAAGGCGGATGAGGTTTTCTCTATCAATACCTCCTGCAATACAATATTCGCGAGGCATAACTGGATTGTAAATAAGGCCTTTTCATCAAGCTCTTCTCATTCTGTTTGATTTAGATTCTCAAGCTTTTTCCAGATAACAACCTTTTTCAAGCCAGTTTGAATTAGAATTGTCATAATCCAAACATGTCACAAATTGAAATTTGTCTCACCATCGAACTTCTCAATTTCAAACCTTGTTGCTGACATCTCTGAACAGGCTTATCTATGAAAATTGAACTAGCTCTGATACCACTTGATGTCGCTTATTGGAATCGACCTGATTAAGCAACAAGTAAAAAAATAGCGGAATAAATTGAGAAATTGAACACACAAATTTAACGTGGAAAAACCCCTCCAAAGAGGATAAAAACCATGGGAAAAGATAATTTTACTATAATGGCAAAAGAACGAATAGTACAAAATATGGAGATAGAAACTTAACCCTGAAAACCCGAAAACAAAGAACTTTCAAAACGTAAATACAAAATTCTCTAAATGTGTTATGAGTTATAATCTCTAATGGGTGTATTTTCTAAGGTTGTAAAAGAGCCTATTTATAGGCTAAATTCATAGGTCAAATAATAATAAAATAATCTAGACTAATCAGAGTTTGATTGAAACAAATAAATAGAGTTTAACTGAAAGATTATTTCTTAAATTTGACTGAAATAGGAGTTATACTCAACATGTTCGATTATTATTCTTCATATTCTCCCTTATTACTTGATACTATTTTATATTTTCACTTAGACATGGTTATTACGAATGACAATGCCATATGCATTCTTGTACCGTAGCCTGCCCTGGGAATCATATTTCAACAACAGAAGTGAAACTCATAATCTAGTTTCCCAACTTGACGGTAATATTATAGGGTTCGGGGGTTTTTTACTTTTGAAATACACTTTATATCCCATAAATAAAACCCTAATCTTCATGTTTATTTACCTATTAACTTTGATAATTGAAATATAAAACAATATATATATCAACAAAGCACAAAGGTTTACCAAAATCTATTTAACAAAGGTTTACCAAAATCTATTTAACATAAATTATTAAAATTAAATATATCACACCCATGATGTAGATAAAATAAAATTTTATGTTAAAAATATTTTCTTTTGAAACTTATTCAATAATGAATATAGGTGGAGTGATAATCTACTTATATTTTAATATTATTGAACACATTTTGATCTTTGGATTTGTAATTTGTATTTTTTAATTTAAAATGATATAAGATTATGAAAAAATAAAAATTTTATCATAAAAATATTAAACATAATTTTAAACTAGGGATATTACTTTAATTTCATAATAAAATGCTTAAATATAAGTAAATTAAAATAAAATAATAATTAATTAATAATTATTGTTAAGATAATAAGAATATATACTATTATTGGATAAAGAAAAGTACATGAGAAAACGTAGAAACGATTATCGATAATTAAAAAGATAATTAAATAGTCGAATGGTGGAGAAAATTACAAAGGAAGTATGGGGTTGATGTTTTAACTTTGTGAACTTCTAAAAATTTAATTTTCTACCTGCAACCTTACATAGTAAAAACTCAACCAATAAATAAAATAAAAATGCAACCAAAAAATACAGCTAGCATAGTTAAAAAAAAAAAATTGCTTCCTCTTGTTTCAAAGAAGCTGAACTGAACCTGCAAACAGAGAATAAAATCAACATTTAAAAGAAAGGGAAAAGAAGAAGAAAAAAAAAAGATGGCGTATCTTTATTTGAGTTCAAGTTTGAGGTTTTGGGATTCCATTCAAAATTCAAATGGTGATGAGGTGTATTCAATTAAATAGAATCACATATCTTAAATTTAAAGTGATCGAATCGTGAAAGTAGTAGATGAGATAAGAGAAGTTCAAACCTATCTTGATAATTTTGTAATTTTCTGGTGGCTTTCAAGAATATCAGAATTGTTAGATAAAAAGAGCAAGGACGGGCCATTTGGTGGCTTTTCCAACCAAAGACGCCCAAGTGTAGCAGTTAAGAAGAGCCCAGTAAAGAAGAAGATGAGGAAAAGGAAAGGAGAGAGAAAAAAAAGGAAAAAGGAGAAGGAAAAAAAATAAAAAATAAAAAAGAATGAAAAGAATTGTATGATGGGTTTAACAATGAAGCGATGAATTTAATCGATTTCTTTTAACCACGGTGACTATTAAAATAAGAATGACTCTTATTTCGAATGACTAATAAGATAATTTACTTTAATTAAACAAAATATGATTACCACATAACGTGAACATAATCTCATGTTTTAAGTGTCAACTTCAGCTCTGAGCATCATTGTTAGAATTGGATTGGATTGACCTATGGAACTGAAAATTAGTGATCCAATTGGTTCAATTAATATTATAAAAAAAAATATCTACTTGATAGCCATGTAATTAAGAAAATAATATTGTAATTAACTTGAATTTAACAAAAATTTAACAATGTTAACAGTTGGACTTGAATTTTAAAATCTGAAAATTAAAATGACTAAATTTCTAAAAATAAAAGTATAAAGACTAAATTCTAAACTTTTAAAAAGTACAAGAACTTATGGCATATTTTAAGATTCCCAATATCTTTTCATCTCTTTTCCTTTTCAACCCCAACTAAAATTCGTTACATGCGTGATATGAGTAAAATAATAACATAATTTATATAAATTTTATATTTAAATAAAATAATATATTGTTGTATGTTATTATTAAACTAGCATCTATGCTTTAAATACATAATTTTCATATATTATATGCGTGTAATAGAATTTTAGTATTTATAATGTTGTTGATTGATCGTTAGAGTCACAAGCCAATTCAACAATAACTCAAGATTCATGACAACATCATGATAAACAATTGTAATGCATTTAGTATTCTTAATATGATATATTTGCTATTGGAAAAATATGGTTTAAAAACAGTTTTTTGTCACAGTGAAAAATTAAAATTTTGAAAATCTAGTCGGTTTGTAATATTTATAGTAGTATTTTTTTCCCGAAAAGTACCTTTGCTTTGAGCGAGACAGATCCTAGTTGACCGCCTCCGAACATACTAATGTCTAGAGTGTGAATACTGCAACTGAGGATATAGAGTTAAGGCGGTGTCCGCAAGTATATGAGTTAGGTTATAATATAGTTTTACAATAAAGTAGGTGAGTACTCCGAGGATTTTACCCAAGGGAGATGAGTACTAAATTAAAGTTAACCTAAACGCAAATAGAATTAATTAGTAGTTTAAATAAATTATATTTCGATAAAACATAAAGAAAAGCTTTTTGGGGTTTTTATAAATAAAGAATTAAAAACTACATAAATAAATAAAAAGGACTTCAGAAAACTAATTTCTAAACTCAATCAAATGAAGACATGAGTGATTAGCTTGCTTTGATGATCTTAACTAATTCCTATTTCTGGTTTCTATTTAATCAACTAGTCGTTACCCTAGAAGGATCTCTTGATCTTCCACTAAACTAACGAGTCAACAAGAACTACTTATCTCTCGACCACACTGTTCAAACCAGTTCGGAGCTAAGGTGTTCACAAATAGGCCATACCAATTTTGGGTTAATTCCTACCTAAATGACTTCCTAGAGTCGTCAAGCCTAGGTTTAAATTCTTCCTCTCCTGAACAGTTGATCCACTAAGAAATCCCTACATAACAATTAATCAATCACACCTCCACTCGTCAATCCCTCATAAGAGGATTAGTTCTTCATGGAATCCATAAACATAGTAAACTTGATGATAAATATATGCATGAAAAATAAATCAAGAATAGAGTTTAGAGAATCTTTATTATATTTGATTGATGAAGCGCAAAAATCCTCAAACATCTGATCGCGTTTACAAATCAAGTTCTCTGAAGAACACGAATGAAAAGAACTAAAAAGAAATCTAAACCCTAAGGGAAAGAAAAAAACTAAAAACTAAATTACAAAGAAAAACTTAGAATATCAAAAGCTTTCCTTTAACAAGTGTTTTGGAGCCTATTTATAGAGTTAAGGTTGTCGTCGTCCTCAACCCTAGGCTCTCATGTTTAACTTTTGACTGTGCAAACCAAAACGCCCCTAGCTTATAATTATCTCCCGTACAGGGCCGGTGTCACAACACCAATGGCAGTATGACAATTCTTGCATTCTGCTCCCTATGTTGCGACCTCGAACTCCCCGTGTTACAACACAATGACCAGTATTGAGTTCTTATTCCCTTGCATGGTCTCCTACACACTAACTAAGTATGTTAGCTCACCTTTAGGCTTCATTCGACCCCTAAGGTCAATAAAAATAAAAAAAATACACTTTTTTTTATTGAATGTTAACTAAACTATAAAAACTCAACTAAAACAGAATAAAAGTGATTGTATTCAAGCTCCTCAAGTGTGAAAACTAGTTTAATCTGCTACACCGTATTATGGCAAGTCACTAGTTGTTCCCGACTTTTAACAAATGACCTTCTCCGCTATTCTCGTACCACAAATTGCTTCGAGTGTAGGCTAAAACAATATCAAACCAAAAACAAAATTAGAAACAATTTATTACTTTCAATAGGAAATTAATTCACTCTCAACAGAATCTGACAGAATTTTTATTCCCCAAAAATAGAGTTTGTACTTAAAAATAAATTCTCACTATTTTGTTTGAGAATAACAATATTGAAAACTTGTATAAACTATTGTAAATAGTTTTTACCAATGTCATCCATTTATACGGAGAGATGGGAGAATCTTGGTTAAATTAATAGAACACAAATAACACTTATATAATATAAAAACTAGTCTTATAGTTTAACTAGAAGAGGGGGTTGGCACACCCTAGTTAAATACACAAGGGTTGTCGCCCCTCATATGTAATATGAGGGGAGTTTGGACATCTTATGTATTGGATCCAATTATTTGTGCTTCCTAGACTTTTGACCCTTCACTTTATAATTTAAAAACCTAATACATGTTATTCTATTTCCCAAAATAAATATTATTTATAAATTAATTTAATTAGATAAATTAAATTTTTAATTAAATAATTTTCTAAACCCAATTCTAATTTCGTTAAAGTCATGACAACTTTCTTGTAAAAAATCTATGAGAAAATATATTTAATTTTCATATTCAATAGATTCACAATGACCAATTAATTTAATTATATATTTGAACTTCAATTATTTGATTAAACAATAATTTGAAAAACTTAAATTAATTCTCAAGTCATTTTCATACTTAGTGAGAAAACACATTCATTTTCGAATGTGACCCATTTTTCTAATTTTATCATTTTCATTCATTTTTGTTCATTTGATTGTATATGCAATTTATTTCTGGTTTTAATGAGCTAGCAGAGAGACCGATTGGATATATGTTAGCTGTGAACATAGGTTAGCGAGCTGTTTAGGAGTTGCGATCTTAAATCAGCTAACTCAATAAACTTAGGTTGCGATCTTAAATCAGCTAACCTTTATAATTCCAACTATGAATGTAGGTCAATGAGCTGTTTGCGGGTTGCGATCTTAAATCAACTAACTTGAATAAACTTATACATGAACATTTGCAAATAATACTTCTTTATTGAAGAAAAGAAATTATTCATACATAATATTTCTTCAAATGGCGAGCATTCCACGTTCGTGGTAGAATAGGGGCCCCCATTTTTGCTAGTTTGTAGGCTCTATAATCTATCTTTTCTATTACTTGTAGGGTCCTTCCCAGTTTGGAGCCATCTTTCCTTGTTGCAACGCGAGAATGCTAGATTTAGCATTTCTCAAAACAAGATCACCCACCTGAAACTATTTGTTTTTAACTTTAGAATTATAATAACAAGGCACTTGTTGATTTCGCGTAATAGCTTTAACTTCTATTGTTTCTCTAACTTCATCAATAAGATCCAGGTTAATTCTCATGGCCTCTTGGTTAGCATTTTCATCAAAAAGAAATTTTTTGTGTGAGCGCATACCTATTTCAGCAGGAACCACTGCCTCCTCTCCATAAACAAGTGTGAACATAGTCTCCCCAATTATTTTGTAAGGCGAGGTTCATGAAGCCCAATCAATTCCTGACAACTCCTCTAACCAAGCATTTTTGGCATCATCGACCTTATTTTTCAAAGTTGTTAGAATTTTCTTATTCATGACCTCCACTTGACCATTTGTTTAGGTGGTCTTGACAAAGGTTTGAGCTAGAGAAATTTGTAACTTTTTGCAAAAAATTTTAAATTTCCCTTGAAATTATGTTCCATTGTTTGCTATAGTTAGGCGTGTGATGCCAAACCTACACACAATAGGCTTCCAAAGAAAGGATTCCATTTTTTTCTGTAATTGTAACTAAGGCTTCGACTTCTATCCATTTAGTAAAATAATCCACAACAACTAATATAAACTTCTTCTGTGTTTTAGCTATTGGAAATGAACCTAGAATATCAATTCCCCAAGTTGAAAATGGCCAAAGGCTTGACATAATTTGCAAAAGTTTTGCTGGTGATTGCTGCACTTGAGCATATCTCTGATAAGAATCGCAAGTGTGAACCATGTGGTATGCATCTTTTTGCACAATTGGCCGATAGTATCCTTGTCTGAAAATTTTTTGTAATAGGAGCCTACCACCCAAGTGGTCACCACAAATTCCTTCATGAATCTCTCTCATCACATATTCAGCTTTTGAGGGTGCTAAACATCGCAGCAATGGTTGGGAATACCTATTTCTATAAAGTACACCATCTAAAAGGGTATACCTAACAGTTGTATAAAAAAACAAATTGTTTTAATAAACCAAAGATGGAATAGTTTAATAATTAACAAGCATTCGAGATATATGTAATAACGTCGTACCTCGCGGCCTTGCGTTGTAACTTGGAGAGCTCTTTCTTGTCAATGTGATTTTCTTCGCCTTGTAATGTTTGAATAATAGAGGTTAACCATGTTTATTATTTGCTTAAATTAAAGATCTGTGGCATGTCATAGTGATCTGCCACAAATCGATATGGCAAATTAGGCTTTTTCGACACACTTAAGGAGCTTTTTCTTGAGCAAAATAGAGTTTTTAGCTTAGTTGTTTGTTATTTTTGTATTTTTATATTTTTTGGGTAACAAGTGAAAATCTCTCATTTTTGTCTATATTTTACCCAAATTGGTCGATAGTGCCATTGGGAGGTCTACCATGTGTTTGAGTGATGTAGGGACATTTTGGAGGTTGAAAACAACCAAAAACAACATTTAGGGCAAGCGTATCGTGATATCCAACCCTTGGAATCGCGATACCTCTGCCAATATAGAAGACCAATGAGACCCTTCAGTGGTATTGAGACATCCTCCTTGGGTATCATGATATCCACTTCTCAAGGAAGACCCTTAAGTTTAATACTACCGAGATATCGCGATATCGCCTTCGTCAAAGGGACAAACTTAGACAAAAAGGGCACCCTTTGTCTACCCGACCCACCAATTACACAAGTCCCGTGTAGGGGAAATTTTGGCATCAAAAAGTCATCAGAACACCCTTCAAAACAACCAAAAATTTTTGAGGAGGTTAAAGACACATTAGCTTAGTTTTAGGTTTAGTTTTCTCTAGGTTTTCTTTAGTTTTTCTCTACACTTTTCTAGGTTTTTTATTTTTTATCTTCTTCTACCTTATATTAGAGTTTATTTTTTTTGCATTTACTTCTTGTTCTTGTTGTTCTTATATTAGTTAAGTTAGTTAATACTATAGCTAAGTTTTATTTACAATTTCAGGTCCATGTACCTTACTTTCAAGACTCTTTAAGCTTTCATGTAATGTATTTCAGTTTATTTTACTTTAAACTTGTTAAAGCTTGTTCTTTTATATTTCTTACAATAGATTCCTCTGTTAGATGCTTTTGGTTTCATGCTATTTAATTTTTCTTGCATAAAAATCTCAACTTTCACATTTTTCTCAAACTTTACTTTTATGGCTGCTTTTTTTTCCATTGATATGTTTATTTTCTTAACTTTGAGTATGTGTAGCTAAACCTTTAAGGAGGTTGGTTGATAGAGATATGGATAAACTAAAATCTTTGGATAAAGGACTAAATCGTAACAAATTGGACTAATTTGAATAAAACTAAAAACTTAGATAGTGACGATCCTAAGGGAATATTAAGATAAAGTGAGACCGAAAGGTAATCTTGTCACACACTTGATCGTTAGTCCCGGATTATCTGGCGAGATCGAAAGATAAATCAGGACTAATTCATCTAAGTCGGTAAAATTGAGATCGGAATATAAAATAAAATCACTTGGTAATTTATGCGATTTATATCCCTAGTCCGTGATTTGGTGAACCACCTCGAAGTCAACCAACCCCCATTAGTCATTTGCTAGATAGTCCCCCTAGTTTGCATTTCTTGCAAACTCATCTTTTATGAATCGCCATAATATAAAATCGCATTAGTAGCCACTTAGCCTCTATTGTGTATGCTAGTTATTGCTCAATCGCCTCTTCCTTTGGGTTTGATCCTTGGAATACTTTGGTGTTTCATTGTAACACTATAAATATTACAACTGACCTATACACTTGTAGTAAAATTAGGCTTTAAAAATTATTTTATAAATTCTTTGTTTTAATGCACATGCGTGCAACTGGTCAAGTTGTTGGCGCTGTTGTCTGGGAAGACGCTGTAACATTGAGTAATTTTTAGTGTACGCTTTTAGGTAGAAATAAGTCGGATTTATAGATACAACTTTATTTTCCATTTATTTTTGTACTATTCATCTTTTAGTTAATTTTCTTCAATCTATCATGCTTGTAGGAACATTGCATGACTCAAACTTGTAACAATGTCTTCTTGTTTGAGCCGAAACTAGAATATATCATCACTCATGGCCTCCTTACTTGATACTATGTTGCATGACGGAGATGGTTAAGACCTAGGATAACGACACCTAATGTTGAGGTTCCTTATTTTGAGATTAATTCATCTATTATTTCATGGATTGTGACTAATAGTCAATTTCATGGAAATGACAATGTAAATCTAGCGAACTTTCTTTTCAAGTTTGAACACATATGTAGCACCGTAAGCTATAAAGGGGTATATTCTGACAGTATTAGGCTCTTGTTGATTCCCTTTACTCTTGGAGGGCAATAGAAGGAATGGTTGGATATGTTGCCTCCTAATACTATTGCTACATAAGAAGAATTTCTTCGATTGTTCATGAAGAAGATTATGCCCATTGCGACTGTATTTGATGCTTTTGAAGAGTTGCTTGAGTTTCAACAAAAAGAGATTGAAACTTTAGGGAAAGTATGGGAAATGTTTAAAAAGGTTTTAAGAAGCTTCATTGGGAATAGAGTAGAGAGAGCAGCATAATTGCAATGTTTTTATGATGGGTTGGATGTAGGCAGTAAGGCAAAATTCCATGTAATTTTTGGGGGAAGTATTTGGACTAGAACAGTAAGAGATAGCAGTCCTCATTAAGAATGTTAGCATCACTGATTCCTTTTCCAAGGAAAATCGAGCTTCTGATAATAATAAATCCAATGACATGTTCAGAAGATTAGAGAGTCAGGAAGTGGAAATGATTCAAGGACCCACCATACTAAGAACGACTCTGTTCCAAGAAAAAATGTAAAGTCTCCACACAAGATGATTACGAATTGGAGCCTTTTTCAAATATCAGAGGTATTGAGTCTATCGAAACCGAGAGCATAGAAGAATGTCAAGCACTCTCTACGCCAGATAAGGACGAACTAAATGTTGAAGAAGAGGATAATGACTTGCGTCACGACTTGAAAATTCAATTGGCGCCAGAGTATGTGCATCAACTTGATCGGTGGAAACACTAAAAAAAGCTTTTAAGGCCTCTTGTAACAATCCGTTTTTCAGTGGTGTCGAAAACAGTGGATTTAGGACCACAAATATGAAGAATTAGTCCATAAATGTTATTATTTAATATTTACGATTCAAATATAGAATTATGTTAAAATTTTAAATTTTTATTTAATAATTTTTTTAATTGAACGAATAATTAGGTTCAAGTGGTATGTTCCTAAAGTCAAGTGGTTTTAGAAAATGAGGTATCGAAACCTCATTTCTATAAACCGATCTCATAAATATTTTTATTAAATATTTACAAAGTTATTATTTTGGCATGTGAAGGTTCGGTTTAGAAATTTTAATGTTTGGATAGTTAATTAATTGAAAAGGACTAAATCGTAAAAGATATAAAATTTAATCACTATTAAATTTTAATTATTTAATGGCTTAATTAGTGAAAGTGGGAGGACTTATATGGTATTTAGACCATAATAATTCAAAGTGGACTGTTAGTAAGGATTTTAGTACACTTTATTCATTAAATTAAAATTAAAAATAATTATAATTATAATAATAAGTAAAACATTAAAAAAAATGGGTATCATGATCTTTATTTTGGTGTTCCACCAAAAAAACCAAACAAGAAACCTTCAATTTTTAGCTTCAAGGTTCGGCTAACACTAAATTTTTGCATGTAACTACATTTTTATATTTTTGAGATCATTCCAACTAAATTCAACTAACTCATACATCCGATCTCAACTAAATTCAGCTAACTCATACATTTGTTTTTAAAAATCTTAAAGATTTTAAAATTGCCAATGATGAATTTGTAATGTCTTTGAAATTTGATAATAAATTGATATGCTTGGTCGCTAATTAAAACTATTTTGTAAAGGAAATTTTGTTAGTTTTGAGTTTAGGGACTAATGTGAAAATAATTAAATTTTAGCATGAGAATACTATAATTTCTATGTGTTTAGGGAATGTTTTGAGGTACTGGTAAAATTAGTTTAGAGTGTTGGGGTTAATTGTGGAATTTTAGAAAGTTTGGGTTTAGGGACTAAATTGAATAAATAGTAAAAGTTTAGGGTAAAAGTGTAAAATGATGATTAAGGTTCAAATATATGAATCTCAGTATTTTATTCTATTTTAATTATTTAATTGAATGAAATTTTTTTATTTAGACAAAGAAACGGGTCAATTGAATTTAAACCGTGGAAAAGATAAAGTATTGCTTGAGTCGTTGGCTTCGTTTCTACAACTGTATTTGTCAAGGTAAGTTCGTAGTGTAACAATATATATATATATATATGTATATTTCTTTATGATTATGTATATTAATTACTAGTTAATTGTAATAAATATGAAATTTCATTGTTTACTTGTAAATTATTAAATGATGTAATTAAGTGCAAATGGAAAATGAATGTAACAGATTTATACTATGTGTACAGAAATAAGAAGTGCCTCTAAATGGTTGGTTTTCTAATATTATGAATTTAATTATAATGCCCGTTTGAACATAGTAAATAGTTAGGATACGATTGACATGCCAATAGGGTTAGTACGCGCGCTTGTACGGGATCGCACTTCGGTGTCTCTGTTCGCACTTCAGTGCCTCTGTATTTGCATTACAATGCCTCTGTTGGCATTTTGATGCTTTTTGGTGTGTTTTTAGGGAAAACCGAGTATCCGAGTCAATTTGCTATAGTTCAATGGGCCATGAAATTTTACATTTAAATGTTAAATTACTCTTTGAGTTAGATTTATGTATAATGATAAGTTTTTGTATATATGTACATGTATGGAGGCATGGGTTGCTTTGGTTTGAGCCATGGTGTATATTTAATCATATGTTTAGTTAGTATAGTTTGATAATGAATATTAATTCCTTGGTGTAATTATATGATTCATATGTCTATAAATATGTTATCTAGTTATGATTGTGGTGTGTTTAGAGAATTAAATGGTTATATGGATATTTTCAAGTATTAAAAGTTGTTTCATTTGGTTCAACGGGTAAATAAAGCTTTAAAGGGTATGTGATTGCATGAAATGAACTATGATTTTTGAGTAATGATATGGATTATGATGAAATGTGTAATTGAAAGGAAAAGATGGTTTAGTATACATGTATGAGTGGTGAATTATGAAAGTGAAATGTTAGATATGTTTTATGCCATGTTTTGATTGGAATTTTATATGCAATGTTACACCAACTAACATTATGAGGTGGTGTGTATAGGAAAGGAAAGTTGGCTTATGACATAATGAAATTAAGTTCGGTTGTTTAACTTAAAATGTTCGATAATAAGTTTTCTTTATACGAGCTTACTAAGCATTAGTTGCTTACTTAGTTGTTTTTCCTTGTTTTTGTAGATCGTCAGAAGCTCGACCAGTTGGAATCTTTTCGGAGCTCAATCAAACTATCTGTTCTTCATGTTGGTAGTTTTTGGTTGTTTTGGTTATTGGTTATAAATGGCATGTAATAGGAGTTTTTATGTTATTTTGCCAATGTGATGTGTAAGAGTATTTGTCTATATGCTTTGATTTTGACTTGTAATTGTTTATGTAAATGTATGTTTTGGTCACTTTTAAATGCTATGTGAATGTAGTTGGTTTGTGGCTCATTGACATATGAGTGAAGTGGTTAAATAGTGTACGGTTGATGTATGTTTAAGGTATGAACTTATGGCTTTGAGTTGAATTGTTTTAGTATATAAATTAGGGTACTAATGAGGGTACATTTGATTGGTATTTAGATTTGAATGAGATGTGGGTGTTTTGGCATGTTTTAGGAGTATTTAAGTGTGTTTTGAATAGGTTTAATGGTTAGTAAATGGTATGCTTGTGGCCCAAGTAAGTTCAATTTGGTAAACTTGAGTTTGAAGACACATTTTAGGACACACGGCCTAAAACATGGCCTGTCACACGACCGTGTGCCACACACAACCACCTCACATGATCATGCGTCATTATTGTTTTAGGTGCAGGTTCCACACGGCTTGCGACACGGCCATGTGATGCTTGTTTCCAAATTTTTGTGAACTTTTCTAGGACTTTTCATATGTTTTAAATTTAGTCTGAATCGTTTGTAAGGTATTTCTAAGGCCTCGAGGGATCGATTTAGGGACAGAATGTGCATTTACGATTGACATATGATATGTTTATATTAGCGAATGAAATATTGTTTAAATTTTTTAATTGTACGGTAATGCTCTGTAACCTTAATCCGACGACGGATACGAGTTAGGGGTGTTACATTAATGGAAAATCCATAAAGTTCAAATGCTTCCACAATTTAGATATCTTGAAATCAACAAGAACAACTAAAATAAATCTAAAACCTAAAAATGAAAGAAAATACTACACAGACAATCTAGGCTAAAGGAATGGTGTCAAAAACAAGTGACAAATGAGCCAATTTATAGCCTTCAGTTGGTCGTTGTCCTTAACCCTAGGTTAGCTTACATTCCCGAGCTTTAAGTTTGATTGTGCATACCCAAATGCCCCTACTTTGTGTTTAATTTTCGTCAAAAAGTCAATATTGTGACACACCAAGACCTGTGTCGTGACATAGCAACCAGTAAAATCCTCTTTAGCTATCTTCAGGGGTATATCGCGAAACCCTCAGTTTGTGCCACGACATTGAAGGAAGTCTTGAGCTTTCTCCATTCTGCTCCCTATGTTGCGACATTGAGTCATCCTTGTTGTGACATAGCCACTAGTATCCGTTTAGTGCACCTTCTAATGGTTTCCTGCACACCCTCAAAGTATGTTAGCTCACCCTTAGGTCTCATTCGGCCCTTAAGGTCAATGAAAAACTCAATTTGCACATTTTATTGAATATAAATAAAACTAAGAAAACTTAACTAAAACATCACAAAAATGCTTGTATTAAATCTCTTTAAATGTGAAAACTAGTTTAATCTACTACACCGAATTACGACAGATCAAACTCGCCCACACTTAGGTCATTGCTTATCCTCAAGCAATAAAAATGACGACCCTTGAGCAAATATGATACAGGTATTGCCTTCGGAGCATATGACTTAGGCATTTTATGCTTACTAACAACTTTAACATGATAAATAATTAACTTACCGCTTTTTATCACAAACATCCAAGTTCAGTATGTTACAAAACATACAAGCTTTAAGGGTCTCACCTATAGGGGTCCATAAACAATCGTACAAGTACTTTGATTATCCGAGAAAAATACAAATAGTCATTTATGCATATGTTTAGTATGATGTCCATTCATGTATAAGGATATTTCGTTCACACGGGACTTTTCGGCTTGTAACGTTCTGAGGCTTAAGACAGGTATGGAATCCAAAAATAGTAAGCATCAAAAGGGTTACAAAAATGAAAATAGTTTGGCACATTGTATTGATCCCTATTCTTCCCCCCTTAGTGACCCATAATCGCTCAACACATTATTTCTTCTTCTTTCACATTCCTTGTCTCTCCATGTATAGGAAATCATAGCATGACATAGTAACTACGGTTAGCCTACGAGTTTCTTTGCACTAACGAATGAGTTTCTCTTTCTTTTGTGACTTTGTGACTTTCTTTTTTAGCTCATCTCACTCAAGAATGCTTTTCATTTTTCGAGAACTTTTTCTTCTCGTGTTACTTTTGTTTTTTGTTTTTTGGATTTATTTTATTTTGTACTTTTTAGGCTGGCCTATAATCCCTATATCACTCTAATCATTCCTATTTCACTCTATTTTTATAAACTCTGCCTTAATGTATCTATTTAACCCTCAATACGTATGGCCAAACGCCTATAATCGTGTAGTGCAGGACCAAAGAAAAAGGGCAATTACAAATTAACATTTTTAGGCTTGAGGTTTGTAATAAGGTTCATTAAGAAGTGTCAATAGGCTCAAAAATTAGTACTAAAGATGAACATTAATAGGTTGGCTTTTTGGCTCTGGATGTGTTCGAAACAATACCTTAGGTCATCCCTAAATATCTCAATATGCATAAATTTTGCCAGTCAAACAAACTCAAATTCAACCATTTATCATTCATACTAGCATGCTTGTTTCCTTGTATTTTCTATATCACTTGGTACAGTTGATTGTTTAATGTCTATTTACAGTGTAACATATAGAACTTTAGTAGTCTAATTATCAAAATTTTAAAATCACCTATCATCATGCCAAATTTATTTGTAAGCACAAGCAACCAATGTACATGCTCATAACCAATCACTTGTATTTCTGCAAGCTCAAACACACACAAGACTAGAAAAAAAAACCAAAAAAAATATAAAGATTGAAAAAAAACAAATTTTCTATATTAGCCACCACACTTTAGTTGACACATTGTTCTTTATGTGTATCCCTTAAACAGATAAGGAAAGAAGTTACCCGATTGGTTATGGTTGCTATAACTCCTAATGGTGGGTGCTTCCTCCTTTGATCATGTAAAACTCGAATTGTTTATGTCTCTTTTATGTTGGGTTCCTACATAGAAAACTTACACAAAATGCAATATAACTAAAAATCTACTATTAATCCTAGTCCTATAGAGTTTAAATCAAAAGTACAAGTCTTTAAAAAAATAGAATTACGATTTGTTCAATGTTCTTCCTCAAAATCCATCTCTTCGCTTCAGACGTCCTCTTCATCCTCTCCTTCCTCTTCGCTTTCATGTACCTCTTCTTCTTGTTCTAGATTTTTTGGCCCAAACATATTAGGTGTATAGTTGGGGACCCAAATGTTGTTTTGCCTAGAAAATTCCTAAAAAGTTGGTCTTGGTTCTTGTATCCACTGAATCATTCAATCTAACTTTGTATAACTACTCTCACCAACTTACTTTTGAGCTTGTGCCAGCCTTTGTAATGAAGTTGGTGTAGTTGTCGCTTCTTACTGTTGCCCGATCTTTTATCTGTTTGGCTCACAGCTCAATGTATTGTTGGAACAAGATATCTTCAATGATACTTTGGGAAGGTTTTAGCAACTACTCAGTAGTTGTCATAGGTACACCCGCCTTTTTACATAAGGCTGTCACTAGATGGGGAAAGAAAACTCCCACTCTCTAGGCGCTAATGCATCTTCTCATGTTCTGGTGGATTTTTTTTCCAATACAAACCTTTTTCTTTTTTTTTTTGCAAAATAACATAGAGTAAAACTGCTCTAAAAGTATTAACGTTAGAAACATTTAAAGCAGGTACGATTCGTGTGCACACAAATTGAATCCACATCTTAGCCTCATGAAACATAATAGCTTGATGAAAGGATACTGGGATATTGGTACCTGAGCGATATTTCTATTCACCCTTCCCTTCAGTTAAAAATTTTATAATATTATCCATATCTATGTCTCAGAAATATTCTAAATCAGTTTTATTAATGAAATCATTTTCTTAGTATGGAGCATTAAATAATTCGATCAGTTACTTGCACTTCTTTCGTTCACACAAGTACCGATTCCCATATATGGCCTTCATTATTTTTACACTCTTGGTCCCGTAAAGAGCCATAAAATTCTTGAACAACTGGGAACACAACACTATCTTTATGGATTGTTCAGAAATGCTCCTATCTATGATATCTAACCAAGGGTCATTATTCCTTACACAAAATCATTGATGGATCAAATCCCCTTTCTTAGTTAAAAGTTTTTCCTTGTAGTTTAGTAAAATATTTTCCAATATCTGAGTTTGTGAAATTAGAGGGGTTTGTAACCGTTAATGGTTCGAGTTCCTTGGTTCATCTAACTTTTCTAGAAGGCATGTTTAACTAAGAAACAAATCAAGCAATATTCAATAGGATAGTAAACTTTAATATAGGAACCCTTAACCTTGTATGGATCATTGTATTCCTTGTCATATTTTTGTCTTTTTCGTCATTCTTCGCTATGCTTCCATTTGAACCAAGAGAATTTGAGAGAAGCAATTCTTCTAGATAAATCAAAGAAGAGGAAAAAGGGTGTGTTTTTAGGGTTTTAAGGTTGTGAGAGATTAAAAGAAAAAATAAGATGGTTAAATAGGGGTTAATATGGTTTTAGGTTAAAAACAAAATGTTTTAAGGGTTTAAAATTAAGTAAATTTGGTGTTTAAGCCGTCGGGTTGCGCAAATGGGTCGGGTCAACCCTGCAGAAAATTACAATGATGTCGCGACATAGGAGTTCCGTGTCACGACACATCCATTAGTTTGGAAATCTTGGGGAAACTGTCTGTGATGTCACAACTTGATGGTGTCATGTCGCAACATTGATGTGCTTTTCGTTAATTTTTGTATTCTACATGTATTGTCGCGACACAGGGTTGTCCTGTTACGATGCCGACTCTGTTTCAGCCCAAATTTCTATCTTGGGAATGTCTTGGTCTAAAAATAAACATGTATCAAATAAAAGTGATAATCTAAACTATGGGGTTAGTTAAATATATAATAATTTACAAACATTAAGCAATTCAAATAATTTTAACTTTTACTGCCAGATTCATCCAGCAATATTGTCAGTTTACAGGTGGACGATGTTCTTGTTCTATCAGTATTAGTCCATCATCCGTTGTGTCATTCCACCTCCCACTTGTCCTTTTCCTTGAACCTATTTATTCTTTCTTACGCATAAGAGGAATTGTGTCTCTTGATTTGGGAACGTTAGAAACATATAATTTTTTACACTGTTCTCCTAACTTCCTTCGACATTTCTCTTCGCTTGATTGATAGTCGTATTTAAATATTTCTGTCTCACCATTGATTATCATGGTCAAATCATTCTTTTCTAAATCAATGATAGAAGTAGACAAAAAGGGTCTTCCTAATAAGATCGTTATCTCACGATCTTCTTCGAAATTAAACACCACAAAATATGTCGGGATAATGAAACTTCGTACCTTGACTAAAACATCTTCCAATACCCCTTTTGGATGTATTGAAGACCTGTTAGCCAACTGTACTGTTATTTGAGTAGTTTTAAGATCTTCCAACCCAAGTTTTTCAAAAATTGATAAAGGCATTAAATTAATTCTAACTCCTAAATAACTTATAGCTCTATTAAAATGAATGCTTCTTATCTCAACGTACCTGTCTCAAAATAATCACACTACAAAAAGCACTTAGTTAACTTGTTCGCCTACCTTAATTTTCTTACGCCTCGCCACCATCTCCTTTAAAAACTTAGCGTACTTAGGAACCTTCTCAATTAACTCAATTAAAGGTAGGTTAACATTTAATGTTTTAAACAAGTTTAGGAAACTTACAAATCCGTCCCCATCCCGCTTTTGTTTTTCTTCAAGTCTCAAAGGAACGGGATCCTTGTGATTTCGGCATCTTGAGGTGTTTCCCTTTCTAGTTCAGTTCCCGGGGTCATTACCTCTTATGGCATCGGTTCATCTTCAACTTCTAGGGATACCTCTTGAGGGTCATCAATATTCTCGATAATTACCTCCGAAGTAGGGTTTTCTAGGCTACTCAATACTTTGCTCGATCGAAGTGCTATTGTCTTCGCGTGCTCCTTACCTTCCCTCCGTGGATTATCTTCTGTATTACTAGGAATACCTGTGCCAATTTTTCTTTTGATGTCATCCATCATGCTTATCAATTGGCTCATTTGATACTTGAGTTTATTCAATGTTCTTATTGAGTTGGTGCACTCAAACTACACTTGCTTAACATCTGTTCTCATTGACTGCATTTCTCCCTCAATTCTATCCAAACGTTGACCACATGCAGTATAGTCACTTGGGTTGGCCCTGTCCTGGGGTTTCTGCAAATAAAGAGGTTGATAATTAGTATTTTTAACTTGATTTGAACTATTACCTGCTCCTTGGTTCCCTGCCCATCTGAAATTTAGGTGATCTCTCTAACCATGATTATAAGTATTCGAATAAGGGTTTCCACCCCTATTCCCTATGTAATTTATATCCTCGAAAAGATTGTTGAAATAGTTGAAGAGCGGTTTATCTCCTCCATGCATAGATGATTTAGAAGCAGATTCGAGATGGTTGAATCTATCCACTAACTGTTGATACTTGTCATCCTCCTAGATAGCTTTAACCATAGCGGGTTTCTTGCCATATTAAATCGTTTGATAAGCCACTGAAAGGAGTTTAATGCAATGTTCTCAATGATTTCATATGCATTCTTGTACCTTTTTGTTCATAAGGGCTCCTACTACTGCTCCATCTAATCCAAATCGTGCATTCGCATCCAACCCGTTATAGAACACCTACAGTTGCATCCACTTAGCAAATCTGTGGTACGAGCATTTTTGAATCAACATTTTGAAATGTTCTCATGCCTCATAGAAACTTTCTCCTTCTATCTGTCTAACAACAACAATCTCTCTTTTTAGCTGAACTGTTTTGCTAATCGGAAAGAACTTCTGTAGGAACTTTCCAGCGAGTTCACCCCATGTTGTGATAGACTATGGTGCCTGCGAGTCTAACTAAGAAAAGGCGTTATCAATCAAAGAGAAGGGGTACAACTGAAGACGAATAGTGTCATCAGTGACCTCGTTATACTTAAAAGTATCACAGAGTTGGAGGAACCATTTTAAATGCTGATTAGGGTCCTCTGTCATTGTGCCTTTAAACTGCAAATTATTCTGGGTCATCTGAATCATCACCGGTTTGATCTCGAAATTATTAGCTGTAATTTTCGACCTTGCTATACTTTATTGAACAATGTCCAGACTTGGTAAGGCATAATCCCTTAGGGTTCCTTCATTTCGAGCCATGTGTATGTTTGCGAGTATCTATGGAGCTGGTGGGTTTCCTAGGGCGTTATCGTCAGTGTCACCAAATAATGGATTTTCACATGGTACGTTACCTGTAGCAGGTGGTGGTGGATTTTACATCTGTTGTTGTTGTTGTTGTTGTTACTTTTGTTGATATTAGCAATTTCTTTAGATTGTTCTCTCTAGATCTGTGACTGCTACAATAGGTGTACCCCTAGTACGAGTCATACACTAAACCCAGAAAGAAAAGATTAGTAATAATAATTAAAATAAAATCGTATCTATAACTTAAAATTTTCCTAATTATGCTTTTACGTACAAAAATTAAAATTAAAATTAAACTAGTGACATTGCCTCCTCGGCAGCGGCGCCAACAACTTAACCGTCGCTAGATGTACTAACGTCTAAAGTGTGAATACTGCAATAAAATATAGAAAGACAATGAGGTATCCGCAAGTATACGAGTCGAGTTGTAATATGGTTTTACAACAAAGTAGGTGAGTTTTCCAAGGATCGTACCTAAAGGAGGTGAGTGCCAGATCAATTCTAACCTAAGCACTAAAAGACCTAATTAGTACTTTTAAATTAGTTATTGTACGAAAATTTAAAATAACTTATTTTTAGGGTTTTTATAATAATAAAGACAAAATAACATGAAAAGAAATAGACTTCAAGAGATAAAAAGATAGAATAAATCAAATCTTGATTATGGGTGATTAGCTCGCTTCTGTAATCTCCATCAACTGTCGTTTCGGGTTTCTCATCAATCAACTAGTCGCTACCCTAGTAGTATGTTCTGATCTTCCACTAACATAATGAATCAACATGAACTACTTATCTTCTGACCTCACAGTCTAAACTAGCTTAGGGTGAAGGTGTTCACGAATGTGTCATACCAATTTTGGGTTAATTCCCACCTTGATGACTTCCCGGGGTTTTCAGGCCTAAGGTTTGTTCCATGTTCTTCCTTTTCCAAATAGCTAATCTGTTGAGTAACCCTACAAAACAGTTAACAAATCATACCACCACTTGCTAATCCCCCATAGAGGGATCAGTTCCTCATGACTTTCATAGACAATATAGAATTAATGTAAAGAGAAAACACGCTCATTAAGTCGACAAGATAAAGTAAACGAAAGAGCCTGATTGTATTGAGATTAATCGTGAATCTACAAGGTTTGAATGCTTTAACAATTCAAATCTCTTGGAATCAACAAGAACAACTGAAATAAATCTAAAACAAAAAGAATGAAAGAAAATACTAAACTAAATTTTACACAGAGAATCTAGGCTAAAGGAATGGTGTCTATAACAAGTGGCAAATGAACCTATTTATAGTCTTTAGGTGGTCACCGTCCTTAACCCTGGGTTAGCTGACGTTCCCAAGCTTTAAGTTTGATTATTCAGACCAAAATGCCCCTGCTTCGTGTTCAATTTCTGTCAAAGAGTCGATGTCGGGACACACCAGAACTTTTGTCACGACATAGCAATCAGTATACTCCTCTTCAGCTATCTTTAAAGGTATGTCACGACACCCTTAGTTTTTTTCGCGACATCGAAGGTAGTTTTGAGCTTTCTCCATTTTGCTCCCTATGTTGGGACATCGAGTCCTTTGTGTTGTGACATAGTGACTAGTATCTATTTAGTACACCTTCTAATGGTTTCCTATGCACTCTCAAAGTGTGTTAGCTTACCCTTAGGCCTCATTCAGCCCCTAAGGTCAATAAAAGACTAAATTTACACTTTTATTGAATATAAATAAAACTAAGAAAAATTAACTATAATATCACAAAAATTTTTGTATTCAAGCAAATGTGAAAACTAGTTTAATCTGCCACAGCGAATTACAGCAGATCACATAACACTTCTCAGATGAGTCTTTCTCTTGGTATTAGAGGTTGCCCAATCCTCATTTGTCCCAATTATCACATGAATAGTTCCTCTCACCTTCTACTTACCTTTAGCTTCAGTCCTTGAACTCTACCTCAGTTGACTATCATTTTGAGCTACAAAATCCTTCAACTCACCATTTTTGTTTGCTTCTTCAATGGCATCCTTCAAAGAAGAACAATCTTTAGTTTTACGGCCCCCATCTTCATGAAAAGCACATTTTTCCCTCAATTTCGACCTTCTTGCATTATGTCTCATAGGTGGAGGACTTGGCAAAATGTCTAGATTCTTTACTTGACTAAGGATATATACACACATAGCAGTTAAGGGAGTATATGTCTCAAATTTACCATAAGGATGATACCTTTTCGTGTGCTCAGGTTGAGACCTTTGAGATGTCCTGGATGACTCATTCTATGACTATCCCTTCTATTGTCCCCCACTTCGTACACGCAAAGCTTGAGAAGATGGACCCTGACTTCCGTAAGCTCCCGCTCTACTCATTGAATAACTATCATCTTTTTGGAATGTACCGCGATTTTCTCTCTTAATCTCTTTTGCTTCAGCAAATTTGTGAGTCCTCTCATACAAATCTACCAAACTTTGTGGCCTGTACAGTGAACGAGCACTGCACGCGCTCATTCAAGACTCCCATATTAAAGCATCAATGGCCCATTGGTCTTCCAATTTTTTTGTATTTAATCTCACTACATGAAAACGCTTGATGTAATTCTACTAACTATTTTCTTCTCTCTGGTCGGCAGACATTAAACCCATAGGAGTACTCATTATTGTCCTATGCGCTCGAAGCCTCCCCAAGAACATTTGACCTAACTGTGAAAAACATTGAATGAAATCTTGCGATACAGATAAATACCAGTCTTTTTTGCTTCCCTTAAGGATTGTTAAGAAGGCCTTACACTTTGTAGCATCAGAAGCGCACATTCATATAATCATTGTACTATATGAGATGTGCTCGAGGGTCCCTCCAACCTTCAAACATTTCTTTTAAAACTGTAAAGTCAGCCGGTAAACTTACAGTTGCTACCTTAGGAGCTAACAGATTGTTAGAACAAAATAGTCAATCCATATCCCGAGATTCAGGATGCAAAGCCTGTACATCTCTATGTAGAGCATCCATTTCATTCTACCACGGTTTTGCATGTACTCCAGGGCCTTCTTCATGCATGATGGTATTATCGCAAATATTAGAATTGTCAGACTATACCTTTCTCCTCAACTCTTCATTCTGTTTCAATAACTCTTGGTGAAATGTTTGTTGTTGCTCGAATCAAACATTTTACAAATTCATTTGCTCCCTCATCAACCTCATTTTCTCCTGAAGAGCAAAAAAACTGCTATGGGGATGCCTCATGATTAAAGGGGAGTGATAATCCCTAACCAGATGGGATATTCAAGTCCAATGAATTTAAGGCTCTTGCATGAGTTGGATTACGTAAATTTTCTGGTCGATCGGCAAACCAACCAACAAATAAATCAGTCGCACTAGGTTGATTACCGGCGCCAAAAGCTCTAACCTCTCCTGACAAAAAATTAATGGAGAAATTCTCATTTGGGTGAGCCATTTTGATTTTTCTTTGCAAACTGAAAATCTTTTGGTCGGAAATCTATCCACGCTCACCGCATCCAATTGTTGAATATTTTTCTCTGTCTCTTTTACATGGAGAGGCTTCCCTATTTATATGATATATGTATTGTTCACTAATATGACATACTAGGTACGTTCCATGCATATCAACAAGTATCCTACTCTTGACTTAACACGTGTTTATGTGATCCCATGCACGATCCCATGTGTGAGTTCACAGGAGAATATAGGTACCCCTCCTGCGAACACTATTATTATGCGAGCTCGACGTGCGAGCTTAATGGCAACCAATCTGAACCCATTCATGTTTTGGGCTAGTAATAACAAGTATCATAACGGTCATCGTAATGGGTATGTTCTATTGATATTACTACAGTGCTGGTAGCAGAATTTGTATTAGTTGTATTTTATGCCTCATTCCTTTCCATGTGAATTGGAGTTCTGAGCCCGGTTTGTGTATATATTTGTTCAATTCTAATTTGAATTCTTGGTAATTTAAGTTTGATTTCTTGGACATAACTTGGCAATTTTCAAAGCAGTTCTTTGCTCAATGATTCCTGCTTGGAATCATTTTGCATATTCATTGAGTTATCTTTACATACGTATTTGAGCAATACCAGTTCATATTTTCATCCTTATGATACGGAACAATAAATAAATCTCAAAGTTGTTTCTCCTGTCATTTAAGTGCATCCTCGCCTTTCTCCCAACAAATGGTGATTTGAAAACATTAACTTATGCTTTCTTGTTGCAGAGTGAAGATTGTGATGGGACATCTGGATGGCAATCGTGAGTTTCCTCTGTTGTGCATAGGTGGGCTCCTCGAATCCCATAAGTTTTTATTTAATTTTTGCATTATAAACACATATCCCATTTAAAAGGTAAATTAGATGCACATGGTGATTCATAGTTCCATAATTCTATAACAATAATTTATTGTTCAAGCATTGGAAATCTATCTGGTGCCATGGACATGAAAGCTTATCTTCTGCAGAAGTTCAGTCCTGCGGAGCGAAATCAAGTATTTAGTTGCCTCTTGTCTTTCTCATTAATTACAATTTACATGTACAACTTTGAAGTTTGGTTGATGGAGAACAGAGGAGAGTATTCAAATACGGGGTATTCCTATTAAGTAGGGTAATTTGAGAGATGAAAGTGAAGTGTTTTTATTTATTTTTAAACAATTTTTCCTATCTTATAAATAGGAGGATAATGCGCTTCAGTGTACTCAAACTCACGTTCTCCTGCATTGATTACAATATTTATGCCGATCGAGTTAAGACTCAGGCTCCTATATTGATTACAATATTTATGCTGGTCGAGTTAAGACTCAGTCGGCTAAAGTGAAGTGTTAAATGGGTGGTATATTTGAGAGATTGATGAAGCATTGGAACAAGGAGTTGAGGCGATGAGGACACTGAAGTTGAATGGATTCAACCAAAAAATCACAAGATTCAATTTAGGACAGAAGTACAAGCTTTTTCGACAAGCAGTACATACCAAATCCCTGTGCTTGTGATTCCCAGGCAAACTTCACTGTTGGGAGACATTCTTGGTTTTCAATTTGTGATCCCAATTTGGTTTCTATAAAAGCATAAAGAAAGAGACATGATAGATGAGCTCTCACTCACCTTACAAAAACCCGCCGCAAGAAGAACAAAACCAAAGACCCACACCAAATTGACGTTGAAAACAGAATCAACAGAGGAAGAAAAGACAAACCCCTCAAACAACCATACGAAAATGTAGACTAAGATCACAAGTTGAAGACCGAATAGCTTCAAGAAACCCTAAAACTCACAAACGAGTTTAGAGAGAAAACACTTCCAAGAGAAGTTATTTCTCCTATTTAGTTGAAGCTATTATCAAATGAATTTACATCCTTATAAGTTTAACCATTTATATTTTGAAATATTTCTCATTTATGATTTATCTCTTTCATTTTCTATCTATCCAGCCTTTCTCCATTTGTATTTGGCTCTTCTTTTATCAATGAACCATCTTTTATTTTTCAGTCTTCAACATTTTGTTATAGTTGAAGCATAACTATTACGGGAGCATTCATAATCAGACTGTAATGTGTATTCAGCTAAATTGGTAATTCAGTAAACCAAATGGCTGAATAATTGTTCCCTTAAGAATAGACTCAGAATTGAGATGTTATTCATCCCAACCAAACATACTGTTAATGTTTTAGCACCGCCGCTGGAACTTGCTTCTCTCTTAAGATAGTTGCTGCTCAAATAACCGACACCACCTCTCATTGGCTTCCATTCAATCCAATTTTACCATCAAACTAAAGCTCATTGTCTTTCTTTTGCTTCCTCATGTTGGTTTTCTGAAATCTTTCTTGAAACCTTACCAAATCTCCTTTCTAACCTTGAAAAATGGAGGTTTGATCTCTTGAACCCACTTTCGGATCGTCTTTCGATTCTAGACAGCCTTCTCTCCACTAAGACTTTCCTTTGACCTCCCAAATCATAAAAAAAAATTACACAAAGTGTATGAACTAGATTTGGACTAAAATTAGTGATTGCTCAAAAAGATTACTGGAAAATTTTGCTTCTTATCTTAAACCATGTTCCTTTAGGTAAAGGGATGGGTTTAGGCGATCAATGAGGGAAGGGAGATGGAAAGAAAAAAAATAGAGGTTTTAGTGACTGTGGGACTTATCTTCTACAGTTCCGGTATGAAGATTTGGCAATGGGGTGTTGTGTTGATGGCAACAATGGTGAAAGCAGTGGGAAACAAAATCTGATTGATGATTCAATTAACAATTTTTTTAAGCATAAAAAGTGGCAATTTAGGGGGGGGGGGGGGAAGGGGTTTGAGAGCAATTACAAGAAAACTATATGGGGATTGCGAAAGACTATAAGGGTTTTACAAGAGTAAAGGAAAACATTTTATAATAAAGAAAATAAAAGAAAAGAAAGCTAAGATTATAAAAGATGCCTTGTTTAGGCTCCTTCACCCTCTATTTATAATACAATTACAAAATTTTATTTTATTTTTTTTGAATCCCGCACAGTTTATTGATAAGGATTATGTCTTTGTCATGAACATGATTTCTTCCACGTTGCATGATTTCTCCTACCTCATTAATTTGCTTTAATGATAGCTTGTCTTTATTAATGGTTACTTTCATCATTAATTATTGATTTGATGATAGTTCTATTTTGCAATTTGTTTGCATCGGATGCCTTGTTCTTCAAGTTACTTTCTCTTTTTTCTCATCTGCCTATTTTAGTTTTATCCTTCTTAGATGTTATCTAGATCCATTTCTTCAATGTTATCTAGATGTAGTGAATTAATGAAAGTCTTGGTGATGAATTCCAAGTCTACCATATGTTTCTGATTTCTTGTAGAATATGAGATGGAAAATCTTCAATCTCCATGTCGGCTATTTTTGTTAATAGTCGTAAAGATTCTTCATCTCTATTATTCTGGATATTTCCAATGTCGTATGCTAATATTTGTCTTCCATCCGTCCATAGTTTATAAATTTCTAAATGAAGTAAATATTGGGCTTTTGACATCAAGTCTATCCCTGTTTGGGTTTGGTAATATCTAGGATCTGTATAACACTTGTCAATGTTTTTCTTCAAGTGTTCTCTGCCTTCTTTAACTGCTAATAATCGGGAGCTTCCAATCATCCTTTGAATAATTCATATTTGATAAGGCTGATAATTTTTTTCTTTTTTAGCGATACCAATAAGGCTACTAATTTCAATATGAAAATAATAGTAAAAAACATTATTATTTATTATACTTAATAGTATAGACTTAATAGACGCGGAAAATCTTTTAAAAGATGAAAAGAAAATTTTGAACTATTATTTCTTTAGTAAAACCTCATTCAATCTTGGTTATATCAAATGGTTCATGGTCCAATCTAAATTTTATAATAAGAAATTTTCCTCTATATCATTAGTAAAAATATAAGCTTGTAGAAAATATTCGAAAAAGCTTTTTGAAATTGAGCTTCTTTGTTTGCAAATAACTCCATTTATTTTTGTAAAAATTTCTACAGTAATATTTGTCTAGCTTTATTATATAAACATAGTCTAAATACTCTATTCATAATGGGACTATTTTTCCTTTATTAAAAAATACTGAAATATATCAAGAATATTATTTATCTCCTTAATATCCATATATTCTAATTCAATCTCATCTCAATCTCTATATAAAATAGATTTTAGTAATAAATCATCAGCTATATTTTCTTTAGTTGTTTTTTCAACTAAAATTTGAGAAAATTTTGTAAGAGCTCTTCAAAAATTAGCTCTTTGTTCAGAAATATGGGTTTTCCGTATCTCATTAATAAAATTATATAATTAATAATAAACCTATAAACTTGGATTATAAAAATCTTTTATTTCAGTAATTTGTTGTTGTTTTAACAAATTTTCTGCTCCCTTTATCATTTCAGCATAACTGGCTTTAAATGCTGAATTTGGATCTTGGGACCAGGGTGATTGACTTACAATATTTGATGATAAAATTGGTTATTTTACTATTAGATATGAAACATAATATCCTTGGTTAGGATAAAATTGTGCTTGAATGGGTATATTCACAAATCCTTGATTAGAATTTGTTGTTTTCTCTTTATTGGGTCTTTTATGAACAGCTGTCCATTCACCAACTTTTTCTAGAGGTTTTTTACCTCTATCCATCAGGCCTGCTAAGATAATCAGCAATAATATTATTAGTACCTTTTATATATAAAACTTTGAAATTAAAAATACATAATTCATTATACCATCTAATTCTTCTAGGTACAGTTTCCAAACTTTTATTAGTAAGGAATTGTTTAACTACTGATTATCGTTTTATTATAAATTTTTAGGTGCTAAGTATATAAGAAAATTTTTATTCCTTTTTTATTGCTAATAATTCTTTTCATATATAACATAATTAATTTCATTTGGTTTAAATTTACGAACTATATCCACATATTAATTCTTCATTATTTATTGTTTTAGCCTTTAATATACATCTCCAATAGTTTTGTGAGGCATCTATTTTCAAAATTAATTTATCACCTTGTTTAGTTAAATATACTTTTGGAATATGATTTATTTCGGATTTTAAGTTTTGTATAATTTCTGAATCTTTTTTAGACCAGATAAAAGGTTTATCCTTTTTTTAATTTTTCATATAACTTACCTATTGTAATACCCAAATTTTGCCCGGCCTTAGCCCAAATATTAAAACCCAAATAAATAAATAAATAAAACCAAATTCAAAGTCCATTTACATAGTCCAGGTCCAGGTTACAGCAAAATTACAGACCCAAAATCTAACCCAATCAACCTAGTCCAATATAATATGCCCAATTTAAATCCCAGACCCTAAACAGACCTTAAACTCAACTTTCATAACTCGGTTATAGTGGCCCGATTGGCCCAAAATCAGAAACCCTAAGGCTTTCTAGACCATTCTGGTGCAGCCTCAGCATAGATCCTCTGCTCCGGCGTAGTAGGCAAACCCAAACCAAAGCCCTGCGCGTGCATCACCACCAGGCGCGTGCGTCATCCCCCCCGTACCTCCAGGCTGGCCGAATACCTGCAAAAACACACGAAAACAACAGCAAATGTGGAGATAACAGAATAGGAGGAACCTTTTATTTATTCTATTTTTTATTTTTTCGGTAAAATCGGGCTATAAGAGGGCCATTTGAACACTGTAAACGGATTACGCATTCAGAATACAAAAATCAAATACCAAAAGGTGATTTCGAGTTTCTTTTTTTCATTTTTCATTCTGCTAGTATCAGTTTTCTTTTTTCTCTTTTCTGTGTTCAATAGTCATTAATTAGGAGAGAAACGATAAAGAGAAAGGAGAAAGACGTACCTGGTGAGGAGATCCTGGCCCTCTCTCCGTTGTCATCGGAGTCTGGGTTAGGTTGAAAAACCGTTCATATGCCACTAGTACAAAACGGCGCAAAAATCATCTGGTGCTAGTTAGGTTTTGACAAAATGAAATAGATTTTTAGGGTTTTGGCATTTAAGTACGAAGATGAAACGCGGCCGTTTGGAGTCAATGCGATGGCTCTAAAATGGTGTCATTTTGAAGACCCGATCTGAACGGTGACTCGACCCGGGAAGGATCCGCGCATTATGGATCGTTTGATTTATTTATCCAATAGGTCCCTTCGTGTTTAAGGGGGTTGCAATTTGATTTCCTTTAATCATTTGTAATTTTTCCTCATATTTACTTCTGTATTCATTTAGATCCCAGTTTAAACGGTGTCGTTTCTGTGATTGATTTGGATTATCCCAATGTTTGCGTTGAATTGCTGATTTGGTCCTTCAGTTTTGAAATAAATTTTAATTTAATACAAATTTGGTTTTCTTCCTTAAAATTCAACAGTATTTTTTTTATATTATAATAAATCCTACTTTCATATATTATAGTATTTAATATTATTTGTAATATTTAATTTTTAATAGTGTTTAAATTTATTATTATAGTTTAAAATGTAATAAATTATTATTTTCATTTGTATTTTATTTTATTTTTTTAAAATTCATTATACACCAATATTTTGAGTCAATTGTATTTTGGTTTTGTCTTCTTTTATTATTAATTTAATTTTATTTAAACCTTGATTTAAAATTTGTTGATTATTACTTTCAACTTCAAAATACTTTTCATATTTAATTTTGATTTCAAAAGTTTTTTAATAAATCAATTTTTTATTCAACCTTTTTTGTATTTTAATTTTTTTACAATAATATTATACGATAATTATATGCATAATTTATATGGAATTATTTTAATATATGTATATATTTTTAAAATGTATTATAATTTATAATTTATAAAATTTTATTTTATGTTTTAAAATTTTATTCATTTCGATTATTTTTGGTTTACTTGTAATTAAATTATTTTTATATTAATTATTCTCATTTTGTTATTTGTTAGTTTGATTATTAGTTTATTTGATTATAAATATTGATGTATTATATGTTTGGTTGCTCCAAATTGTAGAATTAGTTTGCTATTCATCATTTGCTTTGTATATTGTTATTCAATTATATTGTTTGTAAGAATTGCATTTCATTAAAACATTATAATCGTTTTATTTCAAAATTCCTAAAAAAGGCTTGGTGTTCATAAGTTCTCGAGAGAATTGTGCCCTAACTTACTGGGTTTCAATTCTCCTCGATGAACTAAGATAATCAAGTGTTCGTTTTATTAAAACCATTCAATTATTAAAATAAAATTCTTTAGATTTCAAAATGTTGGATCCTAACTTCCTGGATACGACATTTTGTTATCTCGATTTTAAATAAAGGCAATACTTGATGTTTAAGAATTTTGAGAAGTTGAACCCTAACTTACTATATTCTGATTTCTCGATTGACTTAAATAATCAAATATCCTTCTTAAAACATGTTTAAAATTTTTTAAGAAGTGACGAACCTAACTTCGAAGATTGAACTGTTGCACTCTAACTCACTGAGTGTGGCGATCTGTTTCTTTGAAATAGGTCCGTCCACTTAACCAATTCAATTATTTAAGCTTTCATGGGATCGTATTTTAAAATCTTCTCAAAATTTCGACACTAAGACATTAAACAATCAATTCGGTACCAATTTTGGGCATCGCGAGGGTGTTAATCCTTCCTCATGCGTAACCGACTCCCGAACCAGTTTTCTCAAAATTCGTAGACCTAAAATCGTTTTCAAGGTGACCCGATCACACCTCATTAAAGATCAATGGCGACTCCAATTTTCATTTTTTAAAGTCGATCCCCATTATTTTTTAAATGAAAAAGAGGTTTCGACAACTTGGCGACTCCACTGGGGACATTTAGAGAGTCAAGCCACAAAATTAATTGTTTTCTGTCTTATCATCGAAAATTGAAAATTTGATTTGAAAAATTACGATCCTTTCTTTGAATTTGATTGTATGATTATTGTAGGTTGAGTTTTGTAAAAATCTTCGCATCATATTGCATAAAGGCTATTTTGGTCTTACCCGTCTAAGTAGGAGTGAGAAGCTACTCCTTCGTGAGGTTTTCACCTCCGTGCAGGATAGTGGATCACTTTCGAGATACATCCGTACCTATGTCTTCGTGAGATTTTCATCTCCGTGCAGCCATAGGGAAATGTATTCCCCTGAATCGAACTCGGTCTGTATGAGCCTATAATGGGTGAAGATCGAGGAATCTGTTAGTTCGGGTACCTTAACTTTAGAACCAAACTCCATATAGTGGACTTAGGAACCTAACCCAGGTAGAACTACTCCAAACTCTAGCGATTGTCCAAATAGGTGTTTGATTTTCTTATACTTGCTTTGAATTTTGTTTTGTGTTGTACTGACTTGTTTGTGTTTTGTTGATATTTTTGCATGTCACTGCATATCTCAAAGAGTGTCGATTCAAGTTCAATTACTAAATTAGAAAATTATCATGGAAAAAGAATTTCTTGATAAAGAAGAAGACAATGCCATTGTCCGTATATGGTCAGAGAAGGTGCAATTGGAGAAAGGAGACAGTTTAGCTAAGGGATATGTGTCAGAGCTTTGGGACTACACTCGTATTAGTGTGACGCAAAATAGCCTTCAGGAGTTAAATGAGATTTGGGATCGGTGGAATGATGAAACCAAGCAGTTGTTCTACTCTAATTATGGGGACTTGCCGTACTTACTTAACATCAAGGTGGATGAACGACTGTTTCGTGCTCTCGCTCAATGTTGGAATCCTACATATAGCTATTTTACTTTTGGGAACGTAGATTTGGTGCCTACAGTGGAGGAATATACAGCTTTACTGCACTACCCTAGGCTTCAGGTTGATAAAGCATATTTCAGAGCAGCATATGTCCCAGCGTTTTGGAAGAAATTAATGAGTATTACGGGAATGAGCGAACAATGGATCACGGCCAGGATCAAACAGAAGGGCGAGTGTAAATGTATTCAATGGAGAAATTTGCGAGACTTGATCCTAGTACATCCTGATGGGAAAAAGAAGGTCGATGTGTTTGCTTTGAGTATCTACGAGTTAGTAATTTTCCCTAGAGCATTGGGGCATGTTGACGAAGCGGTTTCAGATCTCTTTGATCGGTTGGGTAAATGGGTCACGCCTGTTCATGCGATTTTGGCTGAAACGTTTAGATCTTTCAATGCGTGTAGGCGAGCTGGTGAAGGCAGATTTATAGGTTGTGCGCAATTGTTGATAGCTTGGTTCCATAGTCATTTCTGGAAGGTCGAAAAAGTTTCGTATCGGGTTTTCTCTAGGCATTACTCCCCGTTATAAGAGATAGTGGCTACGCCAAGAAGGGACGACATATCAGAAGAAAATTGGATAGCAATTCTGCAAAATTTGCAAGAGGATGATGTGGAGTGGAGAGCTCCTTGGTTGATTCCTGATGGAATTCTCTACCGTTGTGGAAGCTTTAACTGGGTTCCATTGATTGGGATTTGAGGAGCCGTCGGGTATGCACCTTTG
The DNA here is from genome assembly GCF_025698545.1 of Gossypium raimondii. NCBI lineage: Eukaryota > Viridiplantae > Streptophyta > Magnoliopsida > Malvales > Malvaceae > Gossypium > Gossypium raimondii. The sequence goes on along the minus strand of NC_068575.1, from coordinate 16,241,509 downwards.
TTGGTCCTAAGGCAATACAATTCAAGATATTTTGTGCCAGCAACATATGGTTTAGCTCAATGTGAGTTCTCGTACCGAGGAGACAATTACAAGAAAAAGGTGAAAGAAATTTCTCAGGCTTGGAATCAGGTTCATAGGATGAAAAGGCTAGCTGTGGGTTCGATGACAACTCCAGAGTACGGTGAGTGGCGAGGTAAAAGAATTAATGATAACATTCCGAAGTTAAACTTGGAGGGTGTTCGACTAATGGAAGAGTACCTACAAGTAATCCCATCAGAGTTGGAGATTATAAAACAAGATTTTGAAAAGAGGAATTCAGAACTCGAAAAGAAAATAGAGTGGTTAGAAGAAGAGGAGATGCATTTAAGGCTAGACGTTGACATCCAAAAGTTAGAAGCTGAAAATTTAAAGAAAGGGAAGAATAAAGTAGAGGAGGATCTGGATAGCTTAAAGACAGACTACAAAAAGCTACGACTATCAATGAGAACTACTGGGTTGAGAAAAACTTCGGAGCAGTGGCGACAGGAGATCCAGGAGGAAAGAGACAAAGTCAATCGGTGGGAAAGAAAGTCCCGGGAGACTCAAGTTTAGAAAGAGACCTTAGAATGGTAGGTGTTAGAAACTCAAAACTATCAAGCAGACTTAAAAGCTAGAATAGCGGAACTCGAGAGATCACTTGCTTCGTATAGAAGTCGTAATTCTTTGGTGGAATTAAAGACAAGTCTGTGCAAGATTGAAGAAATGAAAAAGATGGTAGAAGAATTGGTTGCAAGATTGAAGAAATGAAAAAGATTATAGAAGAATTGGAGTACGCATTACAATGCTGTAGGCAACGGATCAAATTCTTGGAAGGAATGAAGAGCGTTGGAGGGAGTAACTTTATCATTCGCAGAATCAAATTCAGAACAGAGATTACATCATGGGCAGGGCTATTGCTCAGATTCGGGAGGTAGCTGATCATTTGCAAACAATGACAATTCAGGCTGACGTGTTAAGCGTAAAGTATGAGCTGAAATCAGATCGAGGTCAGGAGTTAGCTTCATTGTTAAAAGAAGTTAAAACTCTGAGCATTAGGGCAAGGCCATATTTGTAATCCATTTTATGTAAAGAATTTTGTTTATCAATAAAGTTTTCTAAAAGAAATTGGATTAGAATCGACACCATTTTGCATTCATTCCATGCATTTACATTACATGGCATAATATGAATTCAGAATTATTAAGAAGGGTTTTAATTATTTAAAATTACCTCAGTTAATCTGGAAACCAACAAAAACTCGTCAACCAAGCACCGCTACGGTACCCGTGCAAAATAAAAAATTATGGATCAAATATTGGAAAAGTTGGAGCGACTTCAAAAGGAAATGCAAGATCAGTTATAGATGCAAATGAAACAGCAATTGGAAAAAATTCAACATGACATGACAGAAAGGATGCTACAGTCTCAAAAGAACATGATGACTGAGCTGACGTAATTACTAAAAGGAATAAATAAGGGGAAAAGTCTTATGATTAATGATGAAGAAGAAGACAAGAATGGACCCACCTATCCTCCAGGATTTACGCCTCCGCATGCGCAGGTTCATACTGAGGTGCATCCGCGTAGATCCTCTGTTTCAATAAGGCCTCAGCGGTTTCAAGTCGATATTCTGATACCGATGAACTCCCAAGCTGGATCAGGTTCTAACCCTGGTGAGAACCCGGTTAATCTTGTGTCCCGGACTTCGATGAAGTAGCTGAGAAGGATAAAGAAAAGAAAGAACTACCAAAACAGTTTGAGGAGAAATGGAAATGGATTGAAGAGAAGTTTAAGGCAATAGAGAACATTGAAAGTTATCGTGGAATAGATGCAAAAGATCTGAGTCTGGTTCTGGATTTGGTACTTCCTTACAAGTTTAAGATGCCGAAATTTGAGAAATATAGTGGGACCAGTTGCCCTGAAGCCCATATTACAATGTTCTATAAGAGAATAATTGGGTACATTAACAATGATCAGCTATTAATACATTGTTTTCAGGATAGCCTCATTGGGGCGGCGTCTAAATGGTATAACCAGTTGAGCCGGACCAAAATCAGCACTTGGAGGGATTCGGCGCAGGCTTTTATGAGACAATACAGTCATGTATCTGAAATAATGCCTGATAGAATCACTTTGCAGAATTTGGAAAAGAAATCAAACGAAAGTTTTAGACAGTATGCACAGAGGTGTAGAGAGATTGCAGTTCAACTTCAGCCACCACTTTTGGAAAAAGAAATGATGATTCTTTTCATCAACACATTGAAGGCATCATTTATCACGCACATGTTAGGAAGTGCCTCAAATAGTTTCTCGGATATAATCATGAATGGCGAAATGATTGAACATGCTATTAAAAGTGGAAAAATATATGGTGGGGAGAATAATCGAAGGCCAGTTCCAAAGAAAAGAGAAAGTGAAGTAAACAATGTGAATGCATACAGTAAATCAATTACAGTGAATCAACCAAGGAAGATGGTTGCTAATCAACAAGGCTCATCGAAACAAGAATCAGGAATGAGGCAAAATACTGAGAAGCCCCAGTTCACTCCCATTCCAATGACATATAAAGAGCTGTAGCAGAATTTATTTAATGCACATGTTGTTGTTCCTTGTTACTTGAGTCCTCTACAACCCCCGTATCCAAAATGGTATGATACGAACGCGCAATGTGATTATCATGCAGGAATTTCAGGACACTCAATAAAAAATTATATTGCTTTCAAGAAGGTAGTGGAAAAACTTATCAAATTGGGTTCTTTCAAATTTGATGACTCACCCAACACAGAAAGTCCGTTGCCCAATCATGATGATAAGGGAGTGAATATATTGAGCGAAGGTACGGGGAAGAAGTCAAGAATGACATTGCTGAAGTAAAAACTCCATTGAAATGGGTTTGGAAAGAGATGGCAAAAAGAGGGTTAGTTATTTCAGATTTTGATGAAGGGTATGAGATGGGAAATTATTGTGAATTCCACCATAAAACAGGGCACGAAATTCAAGAATGTGAAGGATTCAGGGCTTTGGTTCAAAGCATGATGGATAACAAGGAGATGAGGTTCTATGAAGATGCGAAAGAAAGAAGGAGCATATGCGCGACAGAGTCGGGAACAGGGACTCCGAAAATAAATCATCTTATGGTCATTATCTCACGCCCTAAGAGTAATGAGGCTAGAGTTCAGGTAACACCAAAAATTGTAATCACGAAACCGTCAAGTTTCACATAAAAGGATGACAAAATGGTCCCGTGGAATTACAAATGCAATGTGACAATCCCAAGAAAAGAAGTTGAGGGTAATATGGTAAAAGAATATAATGAAAGGGGTTCTTATACACATAATAGGAAGCGTTATGACACTCAAGCAGAATTGCCAAGAGAAAAGACTCCGATGGTAGAACAGAGGAAAGAGAAGGCAGTGGAACCTGAGCCATTGGTTAATGAACCAATAAAAGAAGAAGAAGCAAAGGAATTCTTGAAGTTCTTGAAACATAACGAATACTATATTGTAGAGCAACTACACAAACAGCTAGCCCGTATTTCAGTATTAGCTTTGCTCTTAAGCTCAGAAGTACATCAAAATGCACTGATGAAGGTACTAAATGAAACATATATGGCCAATGACATTTCAGTCAATAAGTTGGATCGGTTGATCAATAATATAAGTGCTGACAATTTTATTTTCTTCAATGATGATGAAATACCGTTTGGAGGTAAGGATTCTACTAAAGCTCTACACATTACTACCCGATGTCGAGGGGACACATTACCGGGGGTTTTAATTGATAATAGATCCACATTGAATGTATAACCTTTGTCCACTCTTAATCGACTACCTATGGACAGTTCACATATGAAAGCCTACCAGAATATAGTAAGGGCATTTGATGGAATAGAAAGAGGGGTTATAGGAAGAATTGAAATACCATTTAGAATTGGCCCAACTACTTATGAGGTGAACTTCCTAGTAATGAATATTGAGCCTTCCTACAACTGTTTATTGGGGAGACCATGGATACACTCGGTAGGGGCAGTACCTTCATCGTTACATCAGAAGGTGAAGCTAATATCAGAGGGTCGATTGGTAACAATAAGTGCGGAGGAGGATATCATTGCGATGGTAACAGGTGATGCACCTTATGTAGAGACCAGTGATGAGGCAATGGAATGTTCTTTCCGATCCTTGGAATTTTTAAACGCAACGTTTATCTCTAAAGGAAAAAGAATTTCGGTACCAAAGATATCCAAGACTACTGAGATGGGTCTGCAGTTGATGGTAGGAAGAGAAGCTTCGCCAGGGAAAGGGTTGGGAAAATACCTTCAAGGAAGGATTGAAGCACCCGTGCTAAAGGAAAAGTTTGATCATTTTGGCTTAGGTTACAAGCCAGATATAAAACAAAAGAGAAACGAAGTGGAGAAAAGGCAGGAGAGAAGAAGGGCACGTTTAAGCAGAGAGGAAGTCAAGTGAGAGCCTTTGACCTTCCCCCACATATCTAAATCATTTGTGTCGGGTGGGTTTATTTACCCTGAGCGAGGGGTGTCCAGAAGGGAAGGCATTGAAGAAATGTTGGAAAATGTTCATATCAATGCTATAGAGACAGCTGAAAGAAGGACCTTGTTGGAGATTTGCCCTTACGAACCTGGGAGTGAGCTAAACAATTGGACTACGGAAGAAATACCTGTAGTTTTTAGAGCTTATTCAGAGTAATGTTCAAAATATTCTTGTTGTTTTTAGCCTAAGAATGATAGGAAATCCTTTGTGAAATAGGCTTAAGTTTAAATATCATTATTCTAATAAAATACATCTTTGCATTCATTTCGAGAAATTATTCTTTTATTCTTTCCAGGCAAGTAAATATTTTCCATTTGATTGATTGTCTTCCAAATGATTTTTTCATTATATTTATAACCTGATTGTACAAATAGTTATTCATAAATTTATATATTTTTGTATATTCTTTGGTGTATCCCCATAGGTCCTCAGATATCAATGACATGAGTGATGCTGTTTCAAACACGGAGTCTTTTTTTGAGCAAGACATGTGTTTGGAAGGATCTAATGACTTTGAAAATGACGAAGACTGTGGTGTATTTCTGGACTTGTTGAGAATGGTAGAACAAGAAGATAAACAAATCCTACCTCATAAGGAATCATTAGAAATTGTGAGCCTAGAGGAAGGAAAAGAGGTGATCGGAACTGATATCACCGCAAAGACAAAACATGACCTCATTGAATTACTCCGAGAGTTCAAAGATGTTTTCACATGGTCATACCAGGATATGCCTAGGCTAAATACTAGCATTGTGGTACATCGTTTACCTATAAAATAGGATTGTATACCAGTTCAGTAGAAGCTCGAAAGAATGAGACCTGATATTGTGTTGAAAATAAAAGAGGAGGTCAAAAAGCAGTTCGATGCTGGATTCTTACAAGAGGTCAAGTATTCAGAATAGGTAGCAAATATCGTCTCTGTTCCCAAAAAGGATGGAAAGGTATGAATATACGTGGATTATAGGGACTTGAACAAGGCTAGCCCAAAAGATAATTTTCTGTTGCCGCACATTGATACTTTGGTAGATAATACATCTGGCTACTCATTATTTTCTTTCATGGATGGCTTTTCTGGATACAATCAAATAAAGATGCATCTTGAAGATATGAGGAAAACCACATTCATTACCCTATGGGGAACATTTTGTTACAAAGTAATGCCCTTTGGATTAAAGAATGCATGAGCAATGTATCAAAGGGCAATGGTCACCCTGTTTCACGACATGATGCATAAAGAGATTGAGATCTATGTCGATGATATGATTGCAAAATCTAGAACTGAAGAAGATCATCTCCGAGTCTTGAGGAAATTATTCTTAAGATTGAGAAAATTTCAGCTCAAGCTCAACCCAACAAAATGCATATTTGGAGCCAGATCAGGAAAGTTGTTGGGTTTCATAGTCAATAAGAAGGGGATTGAGATTGACCCGGATAAAGTTAAAGCAATACGAGATCTGCCTCCTCCAAGCACTCAGAAAGAGGTCCGAGGTTTCCTAAAAAGGTTGAACTACATTGATCGGTTCATTTCACAATTGACTGAGAAATGCGATCTAGTATTTCGTCTTCTGAAGAAACATAATCCGGGAGAATGGGATAAGGAATGTCAGAAAGCTTTTGACAAGATAAAGCAAAACTTGGCTAATCCTCCAATACTATCACCGCCTAGTCTAGATAGGCCATTGATATTGTATCTAACGGTGTTTGACAATTCCATGGGATACGTCTTGGGCCAACATGACGAAACAGGAAAGAAAGAAAAAGCAATATACTATCTTAGCAAGAAATTCACTAATTGTGAAATGAGGTATTCGTCCATTGAAAAGTTGTGTTGTGCTTTAATTTGGACAACTCGAAGACTAAGGCAATACATATTGTATCATACGACTTGGCTGATTGCAAAGTTGGATCCTTTAAAGTACATGATGGAATCAACTGCTTTAAATGGGAGAATGGCTAGATGGAAAATTCTACTCTCTGAATTTGACATAGTATATGTAAGTCAGAAGGCTATAAAAGGAAGTGCAATAGCTGATTTTCTAGCCAGCAGAGCCTTGGAAGACTATGAGTCTTTGAACTTTGATTTTCCAAATGAGGACTTAATGTATGTGGCAAACACTGAAGAAAACCCTCGAATAGACCACATATGGAAGTTAAATTTCGATGGAGCTTCAAATGCTATGGGTAATAGAATTGGGGCAGTCTTGGTATCCGCAAGTGGAGATCATTATCCTGTCGCTAGCAAGTTGGACTTCGATTGCACAAATAATATGGCCAAATATGAAGCATGTATTATGGGTATTCGTGTGGCCATTGAACGTAAAATCAAAGTGCTAAAAGTGTATGGAGATTTTGCATTGGTGATATACCAACTCAAAGGAGAATGGGAAACCAGAGACCCTAAGTTGATCAGTTATAAAGAGCTGAAAACCAGATGGCTGACGCCTGGCTACTCTAGCCTCGATGATTAAGGTGAACAAGTTAGGAATCATAAGGCCTATTTAGATGAGCATATATGAAGTTCCGGCTCATTGCTACAATATTTAAGATAAGGGAAAAGATGATCACCCTTGATATCAGAGTATACTACAATATGTGAAAAATCGAAAATACCCTGATCAAGCGACAGAAAATGATAAGAGAACACTGAGAAGAATAGCCATTGAATATGTCTTAGATGGGGAAGTATTGTATAAGAGAGGGAAAGATCAAGTGCTGTTAAGATGTGTAGATGTCGTGGAGGCTAGAAAGATCCTGGAAGAAGTCCATGAGGGCATTTGCGGAACCCATGCAAATGGTTTTACAATGGCCAGACAGATCATGAGATTTGGATACTATTGGTCTACTATGAAAAGGGATTGCATTAGCTATGCCAAGAAGTGTCATAAATGTCAAATTTATGGAGATAAGATACGTGTACCTCCCTCACCTCTGCACGTTATGACTGCTCCATGGCCGTTCTCCATGTGGGGCATGGATGTTACTGGGCCAATATCACCGAAGGCTTCGAATGGGCATCGTTTCATCTTTGTGGTCATCGAGTACTTTACTAAATGGGTGAAAGCTGCTTCATATGAAAATGTCACAAAATCGGCAGTTAGTAAATTCTTAAAAAATGAGATCATTTGTCGATATGGAATGCCTAAAAGAATCATATCCGACAATGCGTTGAATTTGAATAATAGCACAGTAGCGGAAGTTTATAGTCAGTTCAAGATCAGTCACCATTACTCGTCGCCATATCGTCCAAAAATGAATGGTGCAGTGGAGGCGGCCAATAAGAATATTAAGAGAATTGTGAGGAAAATGACTGAAACCAACAATGATTGGTATGAAAAGTTATCATTTGCTCTCTTAGCTTACCGAACATCTGTTAGGACCTCTATTAGGGCAACACCCTTTTCTCTAGTTTATGGGATGAAAGTTGTTTTACCCATTGAAGTGGAGATTCCTTCTCTTCGGGTATTAGCTGAATTGAAATTGGATGAAGCAGAATGGGTTCAGTCTCGATACGACCAGTTAAACTTAATAGAAGGGAAATGGTTAAAATCCATCCAACATGGTCATATGTATCAAAAACGGATGATACGAGCCTATAACAAAAAGATTCGTCCCAGAGAATTCCACGAAGGGGATCTAGTGTTGAATAAAATTCTCCCTATACAAAAAGACTTTAGAGGAAAATGGATGCCAAATTGGGAGGGTCCTTATGTCGTAAAGAAGGCCTTTTCTAGTGGAGCTTTGATTCTAAGTGACATGGATGCAAAAAACTTGCCAAATCCTGTAAACTCAGACTCAGTCAAGAAATACTTCACTTAAAGGAAAGGAATCAAAGTGAAAACCCGCAAAGGGCGCTTTGATTCCTAAAAAATGATGAAAAATGGAAAAAGTAAAAATGGAGAGGCTAAGGAGAAAACCCGCAAAGGGCACCTTAGGCCAAAGGGGATTTGAGTTGAAAACCCAAAAAGGGCTGCTCAAATATTGATCAGAATGGGGCATGAAGCAATCAGAGCAACTCGACTCTTCGGGCATGTGGTAATCTTGTTATACCTGAATCAACAGGGAAGGGTAGGCGACATCTTGGGGCATCGAGAAAGCACTGTAGATCTCTTAAACACATGTCAAACTCAAAATGGTCTTCAAAGAGTTTGTTCAGAGAAGTTCAAGCTGCGATAGCCAGGGCACCCAATTCTTCTATTATTTATATTGAATTTGTTGTTCTTGGAATACTTTTTTCTATTCCAAGATATACATTCCCAATCAATTCCTTTATTACCCTTCTTTACTATTTGTGATAATTTATTCATTTTGAGCTATGCCCAGAACCAACTTTGTTCTTATCCATTGTTATGACCATTTTTTGCAAGCATGTTGCATTGGAATAATGATTAATGGACTAATAAAACTTTTAGAAAGGAAGTTTTGCATATTACTCTGAAAAGTTTCTAAATAATATAGGAGCCTGAAACTGGACTATTGTTTAGATCACACCAAATTTAGAGGTTGGAAATTTGAGAAGGTAGAGTCTAAATTCGGACTTTCTCTTTGGATTTTGTTGTCAAATTCATTGATTGAACAAAATGATAGGATGTCGGGATAATGACAAAGCTTAAATAAACAAGCAAATAATAATCATCAGGCAAGAGAAAGAGGTTACCTCGGAGAAGAGAGCCTTCATTTGCACATAAGTCTTTGATACGACACCCTGGGAATGGTGTAGGGAACCAAAACAATTTTAGATCCTATATCCTTGATTTGTGAGAAGAGATGATTGTGATAAAAACCACATATATTTCTACCCTCGGGTTGCAATGGGAGAATGATGGTATAATTTTTGCGCCCCAATGGATTAAACTTTGAGATTTACAGTGGGGGCAACCTGGCTAGATGTTTCTTCAGAAAAGCTGGTTAAGCAAAAAAGCGTTGTAAGCACGTCAGTGTTAAAGCCTTAATAAACTTCGAGTAATGAGAAAGCGGGGTCATTCTCGGAAAAATAAAATTATGCATTCATGCAAACACCATTCACACATGTCTAGTTAGGAGCATTTGATTCATTTTGATCATGTTATCTTAATCATTAGGCATAATTAGGTTCATTATACAGGTCGTGTTCCCCAGAGAACAGATCAGTGAATATAACATATCTTGTCTCCCTGAGCAATAGCGGAGGAGATCAAAGATGGTGAATCTTATCTCCCTGAGATTACAGCGGAGCAAATTGAAGCCAGTAATCCTATTTCTCTGAGATTACAATGGAGCGGATTAAAATTAAGGATCTTATCTCTCTAAAGTTATAGTAGAGTAGATCGCATCAGGTCTTATTTCCCTAAGATTACAGTGGAATACACCGAAGAGTTCCAGATCTTGTTTCCCTGAGCAATAGCGAAGCAGATCGAAGATGGTGAATCTTATCTCCCTGAGATTACAGCGGAGCAGATTGAAGCCAGTAATCCTATGAGATTACAGCGGAGCAGATTGAAGCCAGTAATCCTATCTCCCTGAGATTACAGCGAAGCAGATTGTAGCTAGTAATCCTATTTCCCTGAGATTACAGTGGAGCAGATTAAAATAAAGGATCTTATCTCTCTGAAGTTACAGTAGAGTAGATCGCATCAGGTCTTATCTCCCTGAGATTACAGTGGAATAGAACGAAGAATTCCAAATCTTATCTCCCTAAGCAATAGTGGAGCTAATCAAAAATGGTGAATCTTATCTCCCTGAGATTACAGCGGAGCAGATTGAAGCCAGTAATCCTATTTCCCTGAAATTACAGTGGAACAGATTAAAATAAAGGATCTTATCTCTCTGAAGTTACAATAGATTAGATCGCGTCAGGTCTTATCTCCCTGAGATTACAGTGGAATAGACCGAAGAATTTCAGATCTTATCGCCCTGAGATTACAACGGAGCAGATTGAAGCTAGTAATCCTATCTCCTTGAGATTACAGTGGAGCGGATTAAAATAAAGGATCTTATCTCTTAAGTTACAGTAGAGCAGATCGTATCAGGTCTTATCTTTCAGATAATGTAGTGGGGCAGATTAAAGCCACAACGGCAAATCTTGCTTCTCCGACATTGCAGTCAAGAAGATTAAAGCTACAATAGCGAATCTTACTTCCCAGATAATATAGCGGAATAGATTAAAGCTACAATGACGAATCTCGCTTCCCCGACATCATAGTTACGAGTTACAAATCTGATCTCCCTGACGTTGCGGTGAAGTAGATCGAGGCACCGATTCCTATACCTCTAAAGATACAGTAGGATGGAATGAGGCAACTCGAAGTAAAAGAGCACCAAGGTCCAACATGGCCAGGCAAAATTGGCTATTTTCTAGAGTCTTTGCTCCATTCTCGTTACACGATAACGAGCAAAGAAGGGCAGCTGTAATACCCAAATTTTGCCCGGCCCTAGCCCAAATATTAAAACCGAAATAAATAAATAAATAAAACCAAATTCAAAGTCCATTTCCATAGTCCAGGTCCAGGTTACAGCAAAATTACAGACCCAAAATCTAACCCAATCAACCTAGTCCAATATAATAGGCCCAATTCAAATCCCAGACCCTAAACAGACCTTAAACTCAACTTTCATAACTCAGTTACAGTGGCCCAATTGGCCCAAAATCAGAAACCCTAGGGGTTTCTAGACCATTCTGGTGCAGCCGCAATATTGATCCTCTGCTCCGGCGTCGTACGCAAACCCAAACCAGAGCCCCGCGCGTGCATCACCACTAGGCGCGTGCGTCATCCCCTCCGTACCTCCAGGCTGGCCGAATACCTGCAAAAACACATGAAAACAGCAGCAAATGGGGAGATAACAGAATAGGAGGAACCTTTTATTTATTCTATTTTTTATTTTTCTGTAAAATCGGGCTATAAGAGGGTCATTACTGTAAACGGATTACACATTCAGAATACAAAAATCAAATACCAAAAGGTGATTTCCGAGTTTCTTTTTTTCATTTTTCATTCTGCTAGTACCAGTTTTCTTTTTTCTCTTTTTTGTGTTCAATAGTCATTAATTAGGAGAGAAAACGATAAAGAGAAATGAGAAAGACGTACCTGGTGAGGAGATCCTGGCCCTCTCTCCGTTGTCATCGAAGTCTGGGTTAGGTTCAAAAATCGTTCATATGCCGCTAGTACAAAACGGCGCAAAACTCATCTGGTGCTAGTTAGGTTTTGACAAAATGAAATAGATTTTTAGGGTTTTGGCATTTAAGTACGAAGATGAAACGCGGCCATTTGGAGTAAATGCGATGGCTCCAAAACGGCGTCGTTTTGAAGACCCGATCCGAACGGTGACCCGACCCGGGAAGGATCCGCGCATTATGAATCGTTTGGTTTATTTATCCAATAGGTCCCTCCGTGTTTAAGGGGGTTGCAATTTGATTTCCTTTAATGATTTGTAATTTGTACCTCATATTTACCTCTGTATTCATTTAGATCCCAGTTTAAACGGTGCCGTTTCTGTGATTGATTTGGATTATCCCAATGTTTGCGTTGAATTGTTGATTTGGTCCTTCAGTTTTGAAATAAATTTTAATTTAATACAAATTTGGTTTTCTTCCTTAAAATTCAACAGTATTTTTTTATATTATAATAAATCCTACTTTCATATATAATAGTATTAAATATTATTTGTAATATTTATTTTTAATAGTGTTTAAATTTATTATTATAGTTTAAAATGTAATAAATTATTATTTTCGTTTGTATTTTATTTTATTTTTTTAAATTCATTATACACCAATATTTTGAGTCAATTGTATTTTGGTTTTGTCTTCTTTTATTATTAATTTAATTTTATTTAAACCTTGATTTAAAATTTGTTGATTATTATTTTCAACTTCAAAATACTTTTCATATTTAATTTTGATTTCAAAAGTTTTTTAATAAATCAATTTTTTATTCAACCTTTTTTGTATTTTAATTTTTTACAATAATATTATACGATAATTATATGCATAATTTATATGGAATTATTTTAATATATGTATATATTTATAAAATGTATTATAATTTATAATTTATACAATTTTATTTTATGTTTTAAAATTTTATTCATTTCGATTATTTTTGTTTACTTGTAATTAAATTATTTTTGTATTAATTATTCTCATTTTGTTATTTGTTAGTTTGATTATTAGTTTATTTGATTATAACTATTGATGTATTATATGTTTGGTTGCTCCAAATTGTAGAATTAGTTTGCTATTCATCATTTGCTTTGTATATTGTTATTCAATTATATTGTTTGTAAGAATTGCATTTCATTAAAACATTATAATCGTTTTATTTCAAAATTCCTAAAAAAGGCTTGGTGTTCATAGGTTCTCGAGAGAATTGTGCCCTAACTTACCGGGCTTCAATACTCCTCGATGAACTAAGATAATCAAGTGTTTGTTTTATTAAAACCATTCAATTATTAAAATAAAATTCTTTAGATTTCAAAATGTTGAATCCTAACTTACTGGATACGACATTTTGTTATCTCGATTTTAAATAAAGGCAATACTTGATGTTTAAGAATTTCGAGAAATTGAACCCTAACTTACTGGATTCTGATTTCTCGATTGACTTAAATAATCAAATATCCTTCTTAAAACATGTTTAAATTTTTTTAAGAAGGGACGAACCTAACTTCGAAGATTGAACTGTTGCACTCTAACTCACTGAGTGTGGCGATTTGTTTCTTTGAAATAGGTCCGTTCACTTAACCAATTCAATTATTTAAGCTTTCATGGGATCGTATTTCAAAATCTTTTCAAAATTTCGACACTAAGACATTAAACAATCAATTCGGTACCAATTTTGGGTGTCACGAGGGTGCTAACCCTTCCTCGTGCGTAAACGACTCCCGAACCAGTTTTCTAAAAATTCGTAGTCCTAAAATCGTTTTCAAGGTGACCCAATCACACCTCATTAAAAATCGATGGAGACTCCAATTTTCATTTTTTAAAGTTGATCCCCATTATTTTTTTAAATGAAAAAGAGGTTTCGACACCTATTTTTTTCAGATAAGTTAGGAAAGAAGTTTCTTCCATAATTAATAATTGCTAAAAATTGTTGAAGTCGTTTTTTATCTTCAATATTTTCAGGAAATTCTTTTATTTTTACAATAATATGGTCTTGTAATTTAAGACCATCTGCAGATAATTTTAATCCTAAAAGTCTATTTTTGTTTTCTCTAGCTCTATTTTCTTAGGGCTTAATATGATTCCATGTTTTATGAATTCTTGAAATAATATTTAGATGTTTTCTATGTTTTTCTAGTGTATCCGAAAATATCAAAATATCATCTATGTAGACTACACAAAATTTTTATATTTATTAAATATAGAATCCATCCATCTTTGTAAGATTTGAGGTGCATTATATAATCTAAATGGCATTACTTTCCATTAATAATGTCCATTAGGAGCACTAAAAGTGTTAAAGGTTTAGATTCTTGAGTTAGCATGATTCATCAAAATCCCGATTTACAATCAAATTTACTAAAATATTTTACTTATTTAGCTTGATTAATTAAAACACGCTTTCTTGGAATAAAATATCCATCAAAAATAATATTTTGATTTAATATTTTATAATTAATAACAATTCTAGCTTTTCCTCTTTTTATTTCAACTTGGTTTCTTACCATAAAAGCTGAACTAGAATGTGGACTGTCGAAACCACCTTTTTGAAAAACAAAAATTTAGTAGTCGACTTATTAAAAATGAAAATTGGAGTCACCACCAATCTTTTATTGAGGTGTGATCGGATCACCTTGAAAACAATTTTAGGTCTGCAAATTTTGAGAAAATAGGTTCGGGAGTCGGTTACGCACGAGGAAGGGTTAGCACCCTCGTGACGCCCAAAATTGGTACCGAATCGATTGTTTAATGTCTTAGCATCGAAAATTCGAAAAGATTTTAAAATACGATCCCTTTTTAACTCGAATACAATGAATTGGGTGATAAGGCTTACTTATTCCAAAGAAATAAATTGTCACACTCAGTAAGTTAGAGTGCAACATTTTAAATCCTCAAAATTAAGTTTGACCTTTATAACCTATGCATTTTGAGAAGGATATCTGATTATTTGGGTCAAATGAGAGAATCAAAACCCAGTAAGTTAGGGTTCGATTTCACAAAATTCATAAATATCGAATATTGCATTTATTTTCATTTGTTAGAAAAATCCTCGTCTCGAGAAAACAATAAGTCACATCCAATGCGTTAGGACACCACGTATTGAATTCCCGAGAATGAGCTTTTTATTCATGTTTTAATTAAAAAAGATATTCGGTTTCTTAGATTCAACGAGGAAGATTGGAATCCAGTAAGTTAGGACACAATCTTTTCGAGGATCCCAGATTTCGAGTGTCGCGTTATTTATGAAAAACTTTTTGAATAAAAATGCTCTCGACACTTGAATGATTTCAAATGTAGTCTTTAATGTAGCACGATTGAATGGTAACGTACGAGATAATTGGTAATCCGAACACACACAAAAAATAATGACCAAGCAATAGATAAATGTTAACAAGAATAGCCACAATAATTTTAATCCTATTATGCAAACATCAATATTACCAATTAAACATCAAATGAATTAATAATTGATTTTAAAAATGTATACTAAGAAAACAATGGCAACAAGAGAAATCACAATCAATAAATTATACATGCCAAAGTCTTAAAATGAACAATATATATATATATACCAATACATAATATTTTCTTTTAAACTAATGCCTAATAAATCTGAAATAATAATACATGATGAATTTAAAATAAATATATAATAAATCTAAGCTAATAATACATAAAATTTATGATGCTAATAATATATTGTAATTTAAAAATAATACATAATGAAATTTAACGCTAATATATATGATTGTAATATATATGAAAAAAAGTTTGAAGTGTCGTACGTAAAGTAATATATACATATATATAAATAGATAAATAAAATATAAATAACATAATTACAATATCAATAAGGCTAGTGGCGACAATGATAATAATAAAAAAGGATTAAACTAATTAATAAAAAATAACAAAGAGGATTAAATTGAGTTTTAAACAAAATTAAAAGGGAAAATGAGAATAAAACAAAATAGAGGGCTAAAATATAATGCATGAATTACTTGGTGGACCAAGCGGGAAATACTCTCTTCCCTCAAAACGCGACGTTTAGAACAAGAATGAATTGAAACAAATTCAAAATTCATGCGGGAAATTTACAAAAAAAAGTGAAATTAAAAAGATGGAGTAAAATGGAGGGATCGAAGGCGCAAATAGACCATACAACAAAAATACACGGATCCTCCCCGGGTCGGGTCACCGTGCTAACCATAATCCACCAAACGGCATCGTTTTGGAGCCATTGGAACCGGGCTTAAACGACGTCGTTTTTTTAGACTAAATAAAGACCACTTCAAACCCTAAATCAGAAACCCCTTGCCATTTTCAAAACTCACGCCGTAAAACCTATGTCTCTCTTCGTCGTTTGAACCCCTTTCGACTCTGATTTAGACAAAATGAATAGGAACTCCGACGACGCCTACAATGGTAAGATCCTCTCTCTTCCTCTCTTTTTGGATTTCATAGAGGAGCAAAAATGATTTGCATTATATCAGAGAATGAAATCTGCCATTACTCTTTTAAAAATCGATCTATTGTTATTTTTGTTCATAATAAACAAATCAAAGAAATAAAAGAAGAAGAGAAAAAAGGAAATCGGAGAATCACCTTCCAAAAAAAAAATTTTGTTTTTTGATTCTTTTGTATTGATATTGTGTATGTGTGTAACCCTTACAAATTTCTGTTCGGCTTTTATATATCCTAAATAACCAAAAAAGAAGAAAAAGAAAAACTATCAAAATATATTCTGTTATCCTTCTTTTTTTGGTGTGTCCTTTTTGTTTCTTTGCTCTCTGCTGTTTGTTTGTTGCAGTCTGATGCGTCTGGCGCTGATGACGTGGCACGTACGGAGGTGCGTGAGTCCGAGGAAAAGCCCTGGTGGCTGCGACGCTTGGAGGCTCGCCATTGCTGCTAGGGTTTTTGGTTCTTTTTCTGTTTTAGGCTGTATGATAGTTGGGCTAGGTTAATTGGGTTAGATTTTAGGCTGGTAACTTGGGTTTAGGTTTAATTTATTTTGGTTTGTAAATTAGACTGATTTTATTGGACTTTTAAAAAATTTTATTTTTATATTTGGGTTTTAATATCTGTATTGGGCTGGGCAAAATTTGGGTATTACAACTGCCTCTCTTTGCTCGTTGTCGTGTAACAAGAATGGAGCAAAGACTCCAAAAATGGCCAAATTTGCCCGATCGTGCTGGACCTTGGTGCTCCTCTTCTTCGAGTAGCTTCATTTCATCCTACTGCATTTTCAGAGGTATAGGGACTGGTGCCTCGATCTATTCCACCACAACGTCGGGAAGATAAGATTTATGGCTTAAATCTGTTTCCCTACTCTTGAAGATAAGATTCGTTATCTCCGATCTGCTCCGCTACTGCTTAGGGAGATAAGATCTGTGATTTCCAACCTATTCCACTGTTGACCAGGTAGATAGGACTTGTGGCTTAAATCTGCTTCCTTACTCTTGAAGATAAGATTCGCCGTCTTCGATCTGCTCCGCTACTGCTTAGGGAGACAAGATCTGTAATTTCCAACCTATTCCACTGCTGACCAAGGAGATAGGACTATTGGCTTCGATCTGCTTCACTGTCGATGCAGGAAGACAAGACCTGCTATCTTCAATCTGCTCCATTACAACCGAGGGAGGCAAGGCTTGTGTCTTCGATCTGCTTCGTTGTAGATGCAGGAAGGCAAGATCTGCTTTCTTCAACCTACTCCACTACAACCGAGGAAGGCAAGGCTTGTGTCTTCAATCTGCCTCACTATCGATGCAGGAAGGCAAGATCTACTATCTTCAACCTGCTCCACTACAACCAAGGGAGGCAAGGCTTGTGTCTTCGATCTGCTTCACTGTCAGTACAGGAAGGCAAGATCTGCTATCTTCAACTTGCTCCACTACAACCGAAGGAGGCAAGGCTTGTGTCTTCGATCTGCTTCGCTGTCGATGCAGGAAGGCAAGACCTGCTATCTTCAACCTGCTCCACTACGACCGAGGGAGGCAAGGCTTGTGTCTTCAATCTGCTTCACTGTCGATGCAGGAAGGTAAGGTCTACTATCTTCAACCTGCTCCACTACGACCAAGGGAGGCAAGGCTTGTGTCTTCAATCTGCTTCACTGTCGATGCAGGAAGGCAAGATCTGCTATCTTCAACCTTCTCCACTACAACCAATGGAGGTAAGGCTTGTGTCTTCGATCTGCTTCGTCATCAATGCAGAAATGCCAGATCTATTATCTTCAATCTGCTCCACTACAATCGAGGGAGGCAAGGCTTTGTGATTTCACCGATCTGTTCTCTGAGAAACATGACCTGCAGAATGAACCTAAATATGCCTAAGATTAGGATGGCATGATCGAAATGCATCAAATGCTCCTAACTAGACATGTGTGAATGGTGTTTGCAGGAATGTAGAATTTTATTTTTCTGAGAATGACCCCGCTTAGGTTATCATTACAAAGTTTATTAAGGCTTTGTCATTGAAGTGCTATAACACATTCCTTCTCGACTGGCATTTTCTGAAGAAACGTTTAGCCAGGTTGCCCCCCACTGTGAACCTTAAAGTTATATCCACTGGGGCACAAAATTTGTACTATCATTCTCCCACCGTAATCCAAAGGTAGAAATATGAATTTTCCTCAATCCTGTTTTATCACAATTCAAGGATATAGGATCTTAATCTTTCTGGTCCCCTTACACCATTTCCAGGGTGTCGTACCAAAGACTCATGCGCAAATGAAGGCTCTCTTCTCCGAGGTAACCTCTTCCTATTACCTGGTGATCATTGCTTGCTTGTTTATGGTATCTTGTCAATCAATGCATTTGACAACGAAATCCAAAGAGAAAGTCTAAATTTAGACTCTTCCTTCTCAAATTTCCAACCTTTAAATTTGGTGTGTTCTAAACAATAGTCCTGTTTCAGGTTCCTGTATTATTTAGAAACTTTTCAGCGTAATATGCAAAACCTCCTTTGTGCAAGTTTTATTAGTCCATTAATCATTATTCTAATGTAACATGCTTGCAAAAAGGGTCATAACAATGGATAAGAATAAATTTGGTTCTGAGCATAGCTCGAAGAAACAAATTGTCAAAAATAGTAAAGAAGAATAACAAAGAAATTGACTGATAATGTGTGTTTTGGAAAAGAATGAATTATTCCAAGAACAAAAAATTCAATATAAATAGTAAGTAAATTAGGTACCCCAGATATCGCAGCTTGAATTTCTCTGTACAAACTCTCTGAAGACCCTTCTGAGTTTGACATGTGTTTAGGAGATCTACATTACTCTGTCGATGCCTCAAGATGTCGCCTACCCTTTCTTGTTGATTCAGGTATAACAAGATCACAACATGGCCCAATCTGATCAAAATTTGAATTACTCTAATCACCTCATGCCCCATTCTGATCAATATTTGAGCCGTCGTTTTCGGGTTTTCAACTCAAATCCCCTTTGGTCACAAGGCGCCCTTTGCGGGTTTTCACCTTGGCCTCTCCATTTTGTTTTTCTTTGGTTTATTTTTTGGACTCAAAATGCCCCTTGTGGGTTTTCACCTTGGTCTCTTTTTTTTAAGGAATCAAGGTGCCCTTTGCGGGTTTTCACATTGGTCCCTTCTCCTTCTTAAGGTAAAGTAATGCTTGACTGAATCTGAGTTTGCAGGATTTAGCAAGTTTTTACCATCTATCCTACTCAAGATCAGAGCTCTTCTGGAAAAGGCCTTTGGCATCCATTTTCCTCTAAAATCCTTTTGTGTAGGAAGGATCTTTCTCAACATAAAGTTCCCTTTATAGAATTCTCTGGGACAAACCTTTTAGTTGTAAGCCAGCATCATTTGCCCTTAGTTCATTTGACTTTGCTGAATAGTTTTTAGCTTTTTCCTCTATCAGGTTCAATTGAGCACATCGTGATTGGATCCATTCTTCTTCATCCAACTTTTAGCTCAATCAATACCCGGAGAGAAGAGATTTTTACTTCAATGGGTAAAACTACCTCTATCCCACAAACCAAAGAAAATAATGTTGCTCTGGTAGAAGTCTTAATAAATGTTCGATCAACAAGGAGGGCAAATGGTAATTTCTCATGCCAGCCCCTATAAGTCTCAGTCACTTTTCCACAATTCATTTTTGGGTGATACAGTGACGAACTGTAGTG
Organism: Gossypium raimondii; assembly: GCF_025698545.1. NCBI lineage: Eukaryota > Viridiplantae > Streptophyta > Magnoliopsida > Malvales > Malvaceae > Gossypium > Gossypium raimondii. The sequence continues at coordinate 16,221,669 of NC_068575.1, read as the reverse complement.
TCTGGTCTTGGATTGATTACAGACCTCAGCCATCATGCTATCATTCAAGTTCAATGCATTTTCCAATACCATCTTCTCTGAAATTTTGTATCGGTATATGATGACCTTGACACATGAAGCAGCCTCTCAAAAAAATGAAGCAATGCCCATTAGCCTTCAATGATAATGTCCATGCCCCATTTCACTCAAAATTTGAGTCGTCCTTTTCAGGTTTTCAACTCAAAACCACCTTTGGTCACAAAGCGCCCTTTACAGGTTTTTGCCTTAACCTCTCCTTTTTCTTTTTTCTTTTTTCTTTTTTCTTTTTTTTATTTTTCATTTTTGATTTGGATGAATTTTTGTTTTTACTTTGATTTTTTTTCTTTTTCTCTTTTTTTATTGAATCTGAACTTATAGGGTTAGGCAAGTCCTTGTTATCCCTTTCGAGGAATCTTCTTTGATACCGAATTTCTTTCATAGAGCCTTCTAGGGCGAAACTACAATAGAAAAATTTTGATCTTCCTTTTCAATCAGGATAAAATCCAACAAAACTTGAAGATATGGAAACTTGACTTTAAATGGGCAAAGCTATACTGAGTTAATGAGAAAGGCATTGCCCCGGCAAAGAATTTTCATTGCATCGTTCACACTGTAAATTTTTGTCATCGTGTTGTTGGCAGATTTCATTATCAGCGCTTAACCCGGGCATATCCTGGTATGATCATACAAAAACATCTTTGAACTCTAGAGGTGACTCAGTAAGGTCTTGCTTCGTCTTTCCAATCAGGTCAATTCTAATCTTCACCAAGCTCACAATTTCGAATGATTCCTTGTGATGTAGGATTTGTCTATCCTCTTGTTCTACCATCCTCTACAAGTCTGGAGATAAGCTACAATCTATGTTATTTTCAAATTCATGAGATCCCTCTAAACACATGCCTCGCTCAAAAAGAAAATTTGAGTTTGTAGCATCATCATCCATGTCATTGATATCTGGGGATCCATAAAGAATGTATAAATTTATGAATAATTATTTGTACAATATGATTATGAATGAATGATGTGGAAGAAAATCCAAAAGAATGAAATAATCAAAAATAATTATTCAAAAGAATGGAAGAACATTGGTTCAAAAATGGTCACAAAGATGTATTTCATTAGAATAATAACGTCCAGACATGAGCCTATTTCACAAAGAAGTTCTCATTGCTCTTAGGCTAAAAGCAATGAGTACGTTCTGAATATTACTCAAAATAAGCTTAAATGCTACAGGGATTTCTCTCCCAGTCCAATTGCTTAGAACACTCTCAGGGTTATAAGGGCGGATATCTAACAAGGTCCCTTCTTCAGTTGTTTTTTCGTCAATGTGAACATTTCCCACTCTTCTCTATGCATTGTATTCACTCCATTTATCAATTATGATTGGGTAATGGATTTTCTGCACTGGAGGAATCATCAAATTTAACGACGCCCATACTGATAAGCCTTTCAATCACTTTTTTAAAGGCAAAGCAATTTTCTATGGAATGCTCCGTCATTCTCGCATGATAATCGCATTGTGCATTTGCGTCATACCATTTGGGGTACGGAGGCTGTGCAGGTTTTGAGTAGAGAGGGGCAACAATGTGCTCATCGAATAAGCTTTGATACAACTCCTTATACGGCATCGGAATTGGCTTGAACTGGAGGTTCTCAGTGCATTGTTTCACACCAGATCTTGTCTTGATGAACCTTGTTAACTAGCAACCACTTTTCTTGGCTGGTTCACCGTAATCGATTTGTTGTATGTGCTCGTGTTGTTTACCTCATTCTCTTTTCTTCTCGAGGCTGACCTTTTGTTACTCTCTTTTGCTTTTATTTTCCCATTTCTTATGGCATTCTCAATCATTTCGCCATTCATTACTATATCTAAGAAGCTTCTTGTTACACTTCCCAGCATGTGCGTGATGAACGGGGCCTTTAAGGTATTGATAAAGAGCATCGTAGTTTCTCTTTCTAGGAGCGGCAGCTGGACTTGGATAGCGACTTCCCTCCATCTTTGTGCGTATTACCTGAAACTCTCACTCGGTTTCTTCTCTATGTTTTGTAATTTAATTCTATCGGGAACCATATCTATCACATGACTGTATTGCCTCATGAAGCTTGAGCTAGGTCCCTCCATAAACCAATCTTGGTAAGACTCAATTGATTGTACCATTTGGACGCTGCCCCTACCAAACTGTCTTGGAATCAGCGCTTTCCAAGGCTTTGAATTTTTCCACCAACCATTTATACCTATCTTCCCACTGTTTTGGCAATTCCGCGTTCGCCTTTCCTTCCTCAGCTATTTCATCAAAATCGGGAATAATAGGATTAATTGGGTTTTCTCCTAGGCTTAAACTTGATCGTCCCTAGAAAATTGTGGGGATCGTGACACCAGTTTGTAATTGTTGCGGCCAAATAGTGACAGATGGTCCTTTTGGGTATATTTCAGTTTGTACATTTGGTGGAGTAAAACCCGGAGGATATAACGGATCCTCATTACCTTCCCCAGGATTGGCCATAAGGCCCTTTCCCTTATCTACTTCTCCCGTTAGTAGAAGGGTCAATTCAGCCATCGCATCTTTTTGAGCTTTGATCAATTTTTCCCTCATGTCTTCTTGGATTTTATCTAGCCGCTCTTGCATTTGCACTTGTAACCGTTCTTGCATATCTTTTTGCATTTGCTCCAGTTTCTCTAATCTTTGATCCATTTCCTTAGTTTTGCGACGAGTACCGTAAGGGTGTTTGGTTGGTTGGCTTTCCAGATTAGCTGAAATAAATTTGCTCAATTAGACCATTTCAATGGATTTTAATGCATATGATGCAGATGTATGAAATGCATGCCTAAAGAGACGTTGATTCTGATTCAATTACATTTAGAAAACTTTTCTAGAAGACAAATTTCTTTACATAAAGCGGATATATATACAGCTTCGCCCTTATATTCCAAGAGACAACATTGATCCCCTCCTATATGTTAAATCTTGCTAGTTTCCAATGAATGTCTCTTCTTGCTCCTTTTGCTTGATCTTGGTCGCAATCCATTGTCTGCCTATCCTTACACTGCTCACCAGCTTCTTTAGGGAATTGGAACGTTGAAGGCTCTTAGACAATCGCCTTGGATCCTCAGGCCACGAAGCAAAGTCACGAACTCTTTCATCACCATTCCTGTGTTTCTTAGAATATATTCAGGCAGCCGTATTACTTTCCACTTTATCAAGGAATCCGTATTCCATGATAAGCTTTCTAATTTAGTAATCGAACTTGAATTAACATATCTTTCCTAAGATGCAAATACAATGCAATCATGATCAAAACAAAACAAAACGGGTTAGTGCAAAACAGAAGCAAGCAAGGAAAACAAAAGTACCTAGTCAGGTAACCACTAAGGATTTGAAGTGGTTCTACCTAGGATGGATTCCTATATCTTCTATATGCTGTTTGGCTCTAAAGTCAAGGTACCCGAACCAGCAGATTCCTCGTTCTTCACCCATTATAGGCTTATACAGACCAAGTTCGGTTCAGGGGAATACATTTCCCTATGGCTGCACGGAGATGAAAATCTCACGAAGACATAGGTACGAATGTATTCTGAAAGTGATCCACTATCCTGCACAGAGGTGAAAACCTCACGAAGGAGTAGCTTCTCACTCCCACTTAAAAGGGTAAGACTAAGCAGTCTTTATGCAATATGATGCCAAGATATAAAATTTAATTTACAGTAATCATTCAAACAAATACGAAGGGAGGATCATAATTTTTCAAATCAAATTTTCAATTTTCGACAATAAGACAAAAAATAATCAATTTTACGGCCTGACTCTCTAAAGGTCCCTAGTGGAGTCGTCAAGCTCTCGAAACCACCATTTTGAAAAACAAAAATTTAGTAGTCGACTTATTAAAAATGAAAATTGAAGTCGCCACCAATCTTTTATTGAGAAAATAGGTTAAAGTCAAGGTACCCGAACCAGCAGATTCCTCGTTCTTCACCCATTATAGGCTTATACAGACCAAGTTCGGTTCAGGGGAATACATTTCCCTATGGCTGCACGGAGATGAAAATCTCACGAAGACATAGGTACGAATGTATTCTGAAAGTGATCCACTATCCTGCACAGAGGTGAAAACCTCACGAAGGAGTAGCTTCTCACTCCCACTTAAAAGGGTAAGACTAAGCAGTCTTTATGCAATATGATGCCAAGATATAAAATTTAATTTACAGTAATCATTCAAACAAATACGAAGGGAGGATCATAATTTTTCAAATCAAATTTTCAATTTTCGACAATAAGACAAAAAATAATCAATTTTACGGCCTGACTCTCTAAAGGTCCCTAGTGGAGTCGTCAAGCTCTCGAAACCACCATTTTGAAAAACAAAAATTTAGTAGTCGACGTCTGCGAATTTTGAGAAAATAGGTTCGGGATTCGGTTACGCAAGAGGAAGGGTTAGCACCCTCGTGACGCCCAAAATTGGTACCGAATAGATTGTTTAATGTCTTAGCATCGAAAATTCAAAAAGATTTTAAAAGACGATCCTTTTAACTCGAATACAATGAATTGGGTGATAAGGCTTACTTATTCCAAAGAAATAAATTGTCACACTCAGTAAGTTAGAGTGCAACATTTTAAATGCTCAAAATTAAGTTTGACCATTAAAACCTATGCATTTTGAGAAGGATATCTGATTATTTGGGTCAAATGAGAGAATCAAAACCCAGTAAGTTAGGGTTCGATTTCACAAAATTCCTAAATATCGAATATTGCCTTTATTTTCATTTGTTAGAAAAATTCTCGTCTCGAGAAAAGAATATGTCACATCCGATGCGTTAGGACACCACGTATTGAATTCCCGATAATGAGCTTTTTATTCATGTTTTAATTAAAAAGGATATTCGGTTTCTTAGATTCAACGAGGAATATTGGAATCTAGTAAGTTAGGACACAATCTTTTCGAGGATCCCAGATTCCGAGTGTCGCGTTATTTATGAAAAACTTTTTGAATAAAAATGCTCTCGACACTTGAATGATTTCAAATGTAGTCTTTAATGTAGCACGATTGGATGGTAACGTATGAGATAATTGGTAATCCGAACACACACTAAAAATAATGACCAAGCAATAGATAAATATTAACAAGAATAGCCACAATAATTTTAATCCTATTATGCAAACATCAATATTACCAATTAAACATCCAATGAATTAATAATCAATTTTAAAAATGTATACTAAGAAAACAATGACAACAAGAGAAATCACAATCAATAAATTATACATGCCAAAGTCTTCAAATAAACAATATATATATACCAATACATAATATTTTCTTTTAAAATAATGCCTAATAAATCTGAAATAATAATCACTACACCAAAATAGGCTTTTAGCGGCATTTTTAGCGGCGTTTGGATGAAAACGCCGCTAAAGATCGAGCATTAGCGGCGCTTTTCTAAAAACGCCGCTAAAAAAGAGCATTAGCAGCATTTTTTAGAAAAGCGCCGCAAAAACCTAAGCCCATCGTTTTTTGACCTTTCGGGGCTTTAGAGGCGTTTTTGAAAAAGCGCCGCTAATGTTTAGAGCTTTAGCGGCGTTTTTGGAGAATCGCCGCTAATGCTCAGAGCTTTAGCGGCGTTTTTGGAAAAGCGTCGCTAATTCTTAGAGCTTTAGCGGCGTTTTTGGAAAAGCGCCGCTAATACTCAGATCTTTAGCGGCGTTTTTTAAAAAAGCGCCGCAAAAACATTTTATAGGTCTATTTACTATTTAATTTGTTTATTTATATTAATTAACATTCAATTTATTTTTAATTGAATATTTGTTAAAAATGGATAAATTTGAAATAGTGACACGTAGAAATAATTTGTTTATTTATAAAAAAACATAGAAAAATATTTGTTAAAATTTATAAAAAACATAGAAAAATATTTGTTAAAATGGAAAAATTAAAATACTATTATTTAAAATAATTTTAAAATTTTTGGGTACATGACTGATTGATTTTTAATTTATATATTAAATAATTTCATATATAATTGTAAAAGATACAATAGTATTAATTTTAAAATATTTAATTAATTATCATTATAGTTTATGGTTTAATATATATGGTTTAGGGTATATGGTTTAGTGTATATGGTTAATTTAGGATTTAAGGCCGGTTTAGGAGTTACAATTTTAAGGTTTATAGATTATGGGATTAGGGATTCTAGTTTAAGGGTTGTGATTTAGGGGGTAGGGGTTAGGGGTTAGAGATTAAGAGTTAATGATTAATTTAGGGTTTATGGATTTAATGTCAGGTTAGGGTTTAGGGTTTAGATTAATTAGTTTGTTTTAATTTATATTAAATAATGTTTAGGGGTTAGGGGTTAGGGGCTAGTAGTTAGGGGTTAGGGGTTAGGGGTTAGAGGTTAAGAGTTAGTGATTTAGGGTTTAGAGATTCGGGGTCGGGATAAGGTTTAAGGTTTAGATTAATTAGTATTTTTTAATTTATATATCAATTAAGTTGTTATATAATTGTAAAAGAGGGGTTAGGGGTTAAAGGTTAGGGTTTAGGGTTTATGTTTTATGATTTAGGGTTTAGGAGATAAGGGTTAGGATTAGATTAATTGGTGTTTTTAATTTATATATTTAAATATTAGATTTAAAAAACATTGATAAATAAATAAATAAAAGCAATGATTGATATGGATAGGTAACTATTTATTGATAAATAAATAAATAAAAGCAAAATAATAGTAATTATATTTTAGTTAGAAAAAATATCTCTAATAAAATGGAGATTAGATCGAAAAGAATAATTTAAAGTCATGATTAACGCCTCAATTTTTAATAGAAATTTGATATGTGAGAGATTGATTGCTTACATTGGATAATTCTAACTTAATCATTAATTACAGTCAATTTATCATTTGTTTTCTTATTAAAATATAAAACATTTATTTTGACAGTACTAAGTTTTTTTATTTTATAAAAATCAATTTATAAAAACTAGTAATAATAAATGTTTTATAAAATTACTTAACTAATAATTTTTAGCAGACAAAATAAAAAAACTTTAGCATAGCAAAACAGTGTCGTTTCATTTCAAATGAAATAAAAATTTTACTTTTAAAAAATAGCACCATTTTATATAACAAAACAGTGTCGTTTTATTCCAAATGAAATATTTTTACGGCGTTTTTGAAATATTTTTACGACATTTTTATGAAAAACGCCATAAATAAATTTTACTTTAAAAAAATAGCACCACTCTATACTGAAATAATTTTTAAAAACGCCACAAAATTCATTTTACTTGGCGCTGATTTTTCCCCAAATTTCCCCCCTAAAACCCAAAAACGAAAAAATCCCAAAATTCCCCCTAAAATGGAGGCACCAAAGACGATTCATCTTCTTTGATGAGAGTAGCAGTGTGAGGAATGGGAATTCATCTTCTCATTTGTTGAAACCTAAATCCGGAGAGATATTGAATTTTGGTGAGAGTAAGAGAAGTGGGAATTGGAATTTGTTCACAGGAAACTCTCCGTTCTTCGTGGAGAACAAGAAGAGGCCGCCTAATTCAAGAGGGAGCGAAGAAGCTATGCTTTCGTTTACTTCAGGTGTAATTTTACCTTCATCTGGTGTGGTGAAATCAAGTGGGAAATGTAGGAAAAAAGTAGTTGAAAGTTTTGGGTTTTGCTTCGTTGATTTTCTTTTTGTTTCACATTTTCCTATTGACCAAACAAAGGGTAAAGATAGAATGTTATTTTCCTCATTTTTCTTTTTTGTTTTCTTTTTGTTTTGTTCTACAATTTTCAAGTTATTCTTGGGTCTCATAGTTTTCTACTTTTACTCTTTTACTAAGATTAAATGCCATCAGGATTATTGTTTCCTCTAATAGATCTAGCATATCGATTTGATTAATGCTTTTTTGTTTTAGCTCTTGAGAAGTTGTTAAAAGATCATACTGGAAAATATGCTATTGGAGATGAAGTTTCCATGGTTAGTTTCATTCTCTCCTGTTTATACATGCCTTTGAATTAATGTGGTTTGATTTTATTTTTATTTTTTATTTTTTTTTTTGAGGGGGTGCTTCCTGCAGCAATATGTGATTAAGAAAATGTAAATCAGGCATCATCTAGATGCCATTCTACCCCTGAACTATATATGCCTTTGGATTTCAGATGAAATGAGTTAGCCATAGATCTAAGTTCTGTTTGACTTAGCTAATATCATCTTATGTTGCTTGTTATGAAACCCTTTTAGAAGTTCACTCCTAATGTACTGTAGAATAAGAAATATCTGAAACTATTTATTTTGAAATGTTCTGAATAATACAAAAATATGGCCTGTTGACTTTGTTTGCAGGTAGATCTGTTTCTAGCACCACAGATTCTGGCTGGGATTGAACAATTCAATGTTGACATGGTAATCTGCTTATTCCATTAACTACTAGTTTCTGCATCCAATTGATATTTGTTCCCTTTTAACTCATTTATGTCTACTGGCATGAAAAATGGGAATTTTCCTTATCTTAAATGGAAGGAAACAAGAAGAGCCTGGTTGATGCTATTGAGAAAGGGATTGATCTACGCAAACAAATACTAGAACTGTATAATGATTATTACCATGGCGGACTGATGAAGTTAGTGGTAATTGGTGGTGGTAAGTTACTTTGTTGTGATTCTCTAGATTTGTGGCCATTGTTTACTCTCTCTTTCTAGTCTCTAAGGGCAACAGTGGTTTTAACTTGGATGGCATTTATTTTCACTGCCTCTTTTTTCCTCCATTTTTGTCCAAAAATTTGTTTTATTTTTCATATCCATTTTACCTTGTTTAGACAGCTAATTTTTTAACTAATTTTTTTAAGTTTATAACTTTTCCATGAAAAGCTTAAACATACTTAAGCATTTTATTCTAATCTTTTGAAGGAATTTCAGTGCTTATTGTACATATGTCAGTTGGAAGAAAATTATGGTGTAATTGTTATCTAAATTATTTGTTTACATCTTTAATAGCATAATCATGATAATACTTCTTGATGGTGCAGAGTCTTTGGATGTACTTCAGCACTGGGTTGTTGAATTATTTTCTGACGTCAGACAAGGTTCTCAAGGAAAGCCAGAGTTTAAGGTGGAAGGTCCTGTCTGGAGAGCTGGTAAACTTTACAGGTTAGAGGCAGTTAAGGATGTCCATATCCTTGAATTAAGGTGGGCACTGCCTTGTCTTTTGCAAGCGTATCTGCAGAAACCAGAAGATTATCTGGCTCATCTTCTTGGCCATGGTATGTAATTCTGTGTTATCCTAATGCTTAAGTAGTAGGTTGCTCATGGAAATAATAATAACAAAGAAAAGGATGCATGTGCAAATATGAAGAAAATGTGAACTGTCCAGTTTTGATGCCTTATAAGTAATAAGTTATACTTGATTTGCCTGTAAATGTGGATGCTATTTTTCATTTGCTTCAATTTCTATGCTTGCTTCAATTTCCATGCCTTACAATAACTAATATGGTTGCTACTATTCCCTTCATGTTTAGAGCCATAGAAAAGATAAACAATGCTTCGATCTTAGTTTAATGTTTATTCCTTGAAGTTCTTTAGAAATCCATGATTAACTGAGGACTTTATATTGGGTCCTCAGTTCAGTTGTTTAAAATCTATATATATTTTTATAATATGCTATGTTATTCAGACTTGGATATGTCCTTGGAGGATCATATCCCAGTACCTTTGTTTGCTATTAAGTATTAAAAAATCGAATTTGAGATTGGGAATTGAACTTCAACTAATTACAATTAGCTATGAGTTTAATGAAGTAAACTTGAGAAATTTTAAATTTTATTTTGATTTAAAATTAGAATTTAAAAATAAAATTCAAAATTACAATTCTGCATTGAGCTTGAGTCATGAAATGTCAGCCTTTCATTTCCCGCCTTAGTTACGACCCAGCAACAAAGTTTTTTTTAGAAAATAAGGCAATGTTTTGATAAATTGGAAAAATGAAGTTTTGGTATGCTATGGTCTGCATTATTTTCCTTTTGCTTATTTGGACTTTGAATGTACATTTCTGGTAACTTTTGTTTATGATTTATCAGGATAAGAAAAGAATATTTTGTTTCTTCCTTTTACTGTTTTATGTTTATGGTAGATGTAATGGGACTTGCGAGTGCATGATGTTAAAATTTAGTCACAGATTGACAATTATACTAACATCAATTGAATTAAAATTTAGTCGGCATATATGAATAAAAAAGTTTGACTTGCGAGTGCATGATGTTAAAATTTTATGATAAATGATCGTTTATTTTGCCAAGAAAATTGGTCAGAAGTGAGCGCTTTGATTTTTAAATCTTTTTTAGCGTTTTGAATTTTAGGAATTATATATATAAATAGATAATATTACGGTTGGTCGATGACTCAGAAGTGAGCGATGAACTATGGGATGAGGTGATAGAGTTAATGAAATTTCGGGTGGTGGACAAGGTTCTGTTAATTCGTACGCTTGCAGTCCGGGCGCTTTCACGATTTGTAAATGATTCTGAAAATAACGACATTCTTGATTTATTTCTCGAAGTCCTTCCATTGGAGCAGAACTCGGTCAGTGTGTAAACTTATATATTGCTTCTGTTGGCTCGATGAGTTGCGTGATTTGTTATTGTTCCTATTCTCTTGGCTCCAATTTTTTTGGTTCAAAACTTGATGTCTAAGTGTATGCTTGAGTATTTGGCAATCAATCCTGTGAAATAGTTTCTAGTTAAGGTGGCATAGAAGCATATAGTCCAGGCATAATCTGTTCTTACAATTTATGATTTTTTTTTTGTTTCTCCTCATCACAAATTGTCTAATGTATTTGGCATAATCTTATTGCTGAAGTTATACAGCCATGTTGTTTGCATGCTGATGACCAGTTTTGACGTTTAAGATTTCAGAATTGAGATGGATTTCCAGCTTGGAGGATGTATAGAGCCTGGAGAAGGTTATGATAAATAATGTGCTTGTTGTTGCACTTATATTAAATATTGTACCCTTTTTCGCGAAATTGTTGTATTCTGAAATATCTTTAAGATTAAGGAACTATACTAAATGAGGTCACAAAACTTATGTAATTCTAATATAGAATGTAAACAATTTTCTTATGTAATTCTAATATAGAATGTATCTCGTTTTAATTTTCTTAATTTAAATTCATTAATTTTTATATTTAGTTTTAAGTTAAAATTTTAATAGAAATTTTAATTTAATATTCTTTTATCCTTAAAAGTATATAGTTTAAAGTTTAAATTTCAAAAATAACACATAATATAATATTTATGATAGAAATAAATATTATTAAATTAATTTTTTTTAAAAGTCATGTTTTTAGCGGCGTTTGTGAAAAAGCGTCGCTAAAGGTCATTCTTCATAGTGCCGTTTGTGGTTGAAGCGTCGAAAAAGGTCATGATCTTTAGCGGCGTTTGTGGGAAAAGCGCCGCTAAAGGTCATGATCTTCAGCGGCATTTGTGGGAAAAGAATCACTAAAGGTCTCTGCCTTTAGCGGCGTTTGTGGGAAAAGCGCCGCTAAAGGTAAAAAAAACGCCGCTAAAAACCTATTTTGGTGTAGTGAATACATGATGAATTTAAAATAAATATATAATAAATCTAAGCTAATAATACATAAAAATTTATGATGCTAATAATATATTGTAATTTAAAAATAATACATAATGAAATTTAACGCTAATATATATGATTGTAATATATATGAAAAAAAAAGTTTAAAGTGTAGTACGTAAAGTAATATATACATATATATAAATAGATAAATAAAATATAAATAACATAATTACAATATCAATAAGGCTAGTGGCGAAAATGATAATAATAAAAAGGATTAAACTAATTAATGAAAAATAATAAAGAGGATTAAATTGAGTTTTAAACAAAATTAAAAGGGAAAATGAGAATAAAACAAAACGGAGGGCCAAAATATAATGCGTGAATTACTTGGTGGACCAAGCGGGAAATACTCCCTTCCCTCAAAACGCGGCATTTAGAACAAGACTGAATTGAAACAAATTTAAAATTCATGCGGGAAATTTACAAAAAAAATGAAATTAAAAAGATGGAGTAAAATGGAGGGATCGAAGGCGCAAATAGACCATACAACAAAAATGTGTGGATCCGCCATGGGTCGGGTCACCGTGCTAACCATATACCACCAAACGGCGTCGTTTTGGAGCCATTGGAACCGGGCTTAAACGACGTCGTTTTTTTAGACTAAATAAAGACCACTTCAAACCCTAAATCAGAAACCCCTTGCCATTTTCAAAACTCACGCCGTAAAACCTATGTCTCTCTTCGTCGTTTGAACCCCTTTCGACTCTGATTTAGACGGAATGAATAGGAACTTCGACGACGCCTACAATGGTAAGATCCTCTCTCTTTCTCTCTTTTTGGATTTCGTAGAGGAGCAAAAATAATTTGCATTATATCAGAGAATGAAATCTACCATTACTCTTTTAAAAATCGATCTATCGTTATTTTTGTTCATAATAAACAAATCAAAGAAATAAAAGAAGAAGAGAAAAAAGGAAATCGGAGAATCACCTTCCAAAAAAAAATTTTGTTTTTTGATTCTTTCGTATTGATATTTTGTATGTGTGTAACCCTTACAAATTTCTGTTCGGCTTTTATATAGCCTAAATAACCGAAAAAGAAGAAAAAGAAAAACTATCAAAATATATTCTGTTATCCTTCTTTTTTTGGTGTGTCCTTTTTGTTTCTTTGCTCTCTGCTGTTTGTTTGTTGCAGGTACGGCCATACGGAGGCGCGGTGACGTGGCACGTACGGAGGCGCGCGTGAGTCCGAGGAAAAGCCCTGGTGGCTGCGGCGCTTGGAGGCTCGCCATTGCTGCTAGGGTTTTTGGTTCTTTTTCTGTTCTGGGTTGTATGATAGTTGGGCTAGGTTAATTGGGTTAGATTTTAGGCTGGTAACTTGGGTTTAGGTTTAATTTATTTTGGTTTGTAAATTGGACAGATTTTATTGGACTTTTAAAAATTTTTATTTTTATATTTTGGTTTTAATATCTGTATTGGGCCTGGAAAAATTTGGGTATTACATGGACTATTAGTTTTTTTCCATTAATCCTTTTTCTAATAATTCATTAATTTGTATATCGAATTCATCTATATCTTGTTTAGTATAGATCATAGATTTAACTCTAATAATATTATTGGGATTTTCCAATTTGATTTCACAATATCTAGGGCTATTATGTCATAATTTTAATGGTTCTTCACTAAAATTGTCTTCTAAAATTTTAAACAACCAATAATTTGTTTCTAGTTGTTTAATATGTTCTTTTCTTGGTGGTGTAAAATTTTCATCACACACAAATTTATGATTTTCTACTAATGGTATCTCTATAGAAGATTTTTCTACAGATAACATAATAAGATTTCTATCAATAGAAAATGGTAAATGTTGGTATATAAAATTATTTCCTAATAATATATCTCCATGCATAGCAGGAAACATAATATTTTTTGGTATTACAAATCTCACATTGTTTACGTATATAGGTATAGTTCTAGCCTTATATTGAAATATGGTTTCATTACCATCCATTCCTATTGCTTTTATAGGATGTTTCATAGGTTCCCATTTTTCTACAGGAATGACATTCTTTCTGCAACTACTGGTTGTAGCTCCTGTATCTAATAAAGCATGTAAAGAATATGTTTTATATTCTCTAAATTGAAATGTAATTTCAATATATGTATAATATTTCTGGATTGGAAATTTGAAAATGTAATTACATCATTTTACCAACTTTCATTTGTTGAATGATTGTTGAAACTTGTATTTATCCCATTCTAGTGTTTCTAGAATTTCTACTTGGTTTCAGAGGAAAAATAGGTATATGAATTGTTTTCATTCCTATTGGTGTAGAACTTGTACTTATATTATCCTCTTCTTCCTCTATTGGAGTATTTGAGGTAAAACTAAATTTTTAATTATATTTGTTATAGCAGTATTTTGAAATATAATTTATTACCGCACAACATGTATTATATAGTACTTACAGGTTTAAAAGTACTTGCACTACTTATTTTCTCTATCATCCAGTCTTTTGGTATTGATAAATCTCTTAGATGTAATAATTGTGGTTGTATTTTTGTAATAAATTTATTAGGTTCAAAGAGCTCAATAATTTTGTTATTAATCTCTTTTATTTCTACTTCTACAAGATTTGTGTATTCATTAATAGAAGTCCAACTTATTGCTAGATCTTCGCTAAATCATTGATTTCGAATTTTTGTTTGAATTCTTAAACATAAACACTCTTCTATTAGAGGGTCTGTAATGGATATAAAGTAATTTGGTTTAACTTTAAATCCTATTACTCCTGTATGTAAATTTGATTGAATTCCTCCAATTAAGTGCTTTTATTGGATTTTCAAAACTTTTATTGGATTTTCAAATCTTTTATCTAATAGTACTGCTATTATAGGTATATCATGACCTTTTCTAAATAAAGCTCTAATAGTTATCATAATTATTCCTAAATGTATATATCTAACTTAAGGGTATTTCTTTTTAATCATCATAATTTTATCTTTAGTAAATAATGAGATTTCGTTAATCCTCCTCTAGTATCCTTTGCTACTGTATTTCCACTTATCTTTTCTATATGTCTTTGACTCCATATTTTAAATTTAGATATTTTATATATTTCTTCTTTAGAAATATGATTTTTATTTATTTTTCTATCATCTCATCGAAAAGTCTTTTCTTCTCCGATTAAATTTCCTAATTTTATATCTTGTTGTTCATTACTAGTAATTTCTTCTAAGTGATTATTAGAACTACTTCCTATATTAAACATAAATATATATTCTTCTTTATCGAATCTGCTTCGATATTAATTCATATAATATTTCTTGAGATTTATTTCCTCCTCATAACATATTTCTAATTATTGTTCTTCAAGAATTTTAATCATTTTCTTTGCACTTTTTCTTTTATTAGGACAATTTGTGCAATATGACATTCTTCATCACATATAAAACATTTACAAATTTGTTTTAGGTTTTCTAGAAGTTTTTCTTCTAACAAATCTTTTCTTTTATTATAACCAATATATTTTTATTTCCTAGTTTCCATCTGGCTAATTTATATCTTCTATTTTTCTTCTTATGTTTTTATAAGTCTTAGGACGTATTTGTTTACATCCAAATTCCCATTCATTTTCTAGGATTTTTGTACAATGTTTAGTACTTAAATTATGGTTGACTTGTTTAGAAGCTTTACTTTGCAAACAATGTAGAGTTATTCTCTTTGCAAAATTTATCCTATTTCCTATAGAATCAGATTTTCCGGTAGTACTCTAACTATTTTACTATGTTTTTCTAGATAAGAGACATATTTTTTATACATATCTCATCCCATGGTGGTGGTAATTTATGAAAGTATTGGTTTTTCCAAAATTCTATATTTTCATTTTTAATTTTTGATATTCATGAAGAAATTTTTATAAAATTCTTCTAAATATCTAATATCACATAATTTAATTTTGACAAAATATAATTAGATATATTATCTTGATCTTTTTGTCAAAATAACCAAAAATTCTATATTTAGAATAAATATTAATAATTTTAAAAGATGTTTGGGAGTTCCTATCGGTTGATTAACCGCCTTTTTGTTCTTTTCCTTTCTTAAATTCTTCCATCTTCTGAGAAATTATAAAACATCTCCTTGAAATGTTCCAACAAAATAATTTAATTTTTTTCTTTTGACCACGTATTGTTATTGTTTACAACAATAGTCATAGATTGTGCCCAATCATCTATGGTTTTTTCATAGTCTGATATAAGAATATTAGTTAAGTCTAAATATATTCCTCCTTGAGCAACATTTCTGTTATTTAAATCATTTATTCTATGTGGAACTGGTTGAGTAGATGATTCTCCTGTGTATTCAGATTTTATATTATTTGAAGCTATATCTTTGGTTTTATTACCAAAAATTCTAGTCGTATTTTCAACCTTTTCTAAGTCTTTATTAAAAGATCTCAGATAATCATCTTTTTGAAGATCTGACTCAATTTTTCTTTTTCCATAAGGATCTGTTTGATCAGTATCCATAGGTTCTGGTATTTCTATATTTTCATCTTCATCTGTTGAAGTATTTTCTTCATCAGATTTATAAGTAGTCACTTTTAAATCTTCTAGATTTATAGAATTATCTGAATTACTAGAACTACTACTGTTTGTAGTGTCATAATTTAGCATATAATGATAATTAAATAAAGTAAATAAATCTTTATGTTTTCATAATTTTGTTCTATTAATTTTAAATATTCTACTGCTCATTTTAGCTCAACTCTTAGTAAATTTATATTTCCAATGTTCTATAAGTTGTTTATAGGATTGAAAATCATACTCTTGTTGATGAGTATATTTTCTTTTTATTTTATTTTATGTTTTTCATGTTTTTATTAGTAGAAGATGATTCTTCCAAGAAGTGTCTTCTTCCTCGATAAAGTTAAGATTATATTATTATTTCCATAATATAAAGGATCTAAATCTACCTCTTGTTCTATATTTTTGTTAATAAGTACTTGTTCTAATTTATTATTAACATTATATAATATGTCTTTAGATTCGTTGTTCAAATCTAAATATGTAAGTTCTCCTAAATTATTTACTTGTTGTTCTATATTACTTACTTTATTATATAATTTATTATAAAATATATAGAAGTTATATCAATTAAACTATTAAAACCTTTACTCAGAGCTGAAATATTATTTTCATTTTTAGAGTCGATATGCATAGTATGATTGCAAATTTTATCTTTATATAGAAAATCTGTTTCTTCCATGAAATTTATCTTTGGTACCTAGAACCTTCCGTTATCTTTTATGTCTTTACTCTCAAAGGCCTAAAGTCTCACACAGACATAAGCAGGTAATAGAAGGATAGAATAACATATATATGGGTTTTAAGATAAATAACCATGAAATAAATTGAATTGTAAATAAAAAATAAAGACTTATAATGAATACTATGATATTATTTCTCAAAAAATTGTTACTCCGACGTTCTGATACCAATTACAGGAAAACCATATGGGGAGGCTTGACTTGGAGTTTTTTACTCTAAAGAAGAATATGGTGATGATAAAGAAGTAGCGGGCAAATCATTTTTTTTTAATTATTTCCTTCTATTGATTTTTTTTGAATTTTAAAAAATATATAATTTTTATATGTTTTTTTGAATTTTGAAAAGTTATATATATTTTATATTTTTAAAAAATTGTTATAAATTTTATGTAGTTTTTAATTTAAAATTTTACCTATTTTTTATTTTTAAATTATAATTTTGAATTTTAAGAAAATATTTTGAAAACTTAATATTTTTAAATTTAAAATATTGTTATTTGGATGTCATGTCAGCATCAATCATTCTCATCAACAATGTTAATTTACTGTAATTCTACATAATTGGACAAAATCAAAAGTTGAATAGGTCAATGAAGCTAAAAAGAAACCGCCACTAAAATAAATTTTTTATATAATTTAAGTGTAAAAAATCATTATAAATGTTTGAGAAATAATAATATTTTTAAAAGGAGTAGATAATTTTAAAAGTTACATAAATAATAATGGTAAATTTTTTTCTAATGTGAACTTGATATTTTTCTGTAAAAATTATGATTGGTGGGTAATATTTTTAGAACTTTGGCTTCTTAAGATTTAGAAGTTAATTTCTTTTAATTCTATTAATGGTAAACTATATCAATTGTTCCTAAACTTTATTTAAAATTGTATTTTAGTCACTCAACTTTCAAAAGTTATATAACAATTATTAAATTGTTACATTTTTATAACTTGTTTGTTAACTACTGTTACGAGGTTGATGTGGCACTCTAATTTAAATGGTTAATTACTATTTTGGTCCCTAAACTATAACAAAATGCCATTTTGTTTTTTTAAATCTTAACAATAATTCTAAAGAACTAAAAAATCTTAACAAGCAAATAAAGAAATTATAAAATAATTAAAAACATTAAAATTTATACTTTATTTGTTTGTTTGTTAACATTTTTTAGTTCTTTTAGAATTATTGTTAAGAATTTTTAAGAAAATGATATTTTAGTTATAGTTCAAGGACCAAATTGTAATTAAATATTTAAATTAACGTACACGTTAAGAGACGGACAAGTGACAAAATGTAACAATTCGATAATATTAGTGACTATTATGTAACTTTTGAAAGTTGACTGATTGAAATATAATTTTAAAAAGAATGGACCCTTCTATTAATTATACCATATTAATGTATCACACTACTAAATTAAAAATTTTATTATCCTTTTAGGCATCGGATGCAAATGAATTGAGACAAATACGTGAGAAAAAATGAAAATAAAAAATAAAAAGTTTAAATCACAAAATAGTATTGAAATTATACTAATTTTCCTAATGGTCCTTAAAGTGATACCTAAACTACACTTCATTATCCAAATTACTCTGCCCTTAAAAAATCTCTTAAACCTTTTGGATTTTTTAGTTAAAATTGGCAATAAAATTAGGGATAATATCACATTTGGTACTGTACTTTCATAAAATGTTTAATATGGTACTTCTACTTTGAAAATATCCAATGTGGTACTTGTAATTTGGAAATGTCCAATGTAGTACTTGTAATTTAGAAATGTTCAATGTGATAACTGAATTATTAATACGTACTTTATTATTATACATGTATTTCATAAAATGTCCAATATAGTACTTGTAATTTAAAAATATCCAATTTGGTACCTAAACTATCAATATAAATTTTTATATTTTTATCATTTTAAACAATAAAACGAGCCAAGTCAAGCTAGCCCTAGCCAAGTGTGTCTCAAAAACGAGTCAAGCGAATCGGTTTGGCTATTACAAGGCCCATGAAAACCTCTTATTACCATTTAAGGAGTAAATAACATAATTTTTTTAAATTTAAAATTAATTTTTATATTTTTAATTTTAAATATTTCTTTTTCAAAATTTTGAATTCTTTTAAGAATTATATATTTAATTTTTATGTTTTATTTAAAAATGAAAAATAGGTTATTTTAAAAAAATTTCTGCAATTTTAAAGATTAAAGATAAAATAAACAAAAACTGTAAACATTGAGGGTTAAAAAGATATTTGATCAATTTTTAACTGCTACGTTCGTAACTTTAAGAACAAAATTAGACAAAAGGACCAAGAGTTTAAAATTAAAAAAAGTACAGGACTCAATGTCTCAAAATTATAGAGACTAAATTTTAAATTTCAAAAGAGTAGAGGGAACATTTTAAAAAATTCATAAAATAAAATTTAATTATTAAATCAGAATGAATATTTGTAATTAAAAGGAAAAGTGAGTAAAATGAAAATGTGTAAGAGTAGAGAGGCATGAAGAAGAAATGGACCGACAACTTTTGGTTTCGTTTAAAACACTCGCACTCGCTCTCGCAAACCCTGCCTTAAAATTCGTATCTTCTTCTTTATTTCTTCTTTCCTTTCGTTATATTGGGATTGGGGAGGCGCCACAAATACAAAAAACCCCAAATAACAAAAACAAATTCTATCTCCTAAAACCCTGAAACTCGCCCATGGCCACCGATCAAACTCAGCTCCAACTCGCTCAACTCGCCCACATCTTGGGCCCCGATTCGACTCACTTCGAAACCCTAATCTCCCACCTCATGTCTTCCTCCAACGACCAACGTTCCCAGGCCGAGTCACTCTTCCACCTTGCCAAACAAACTCACCCCGACTCTCTCTCCCTCGCTCTCTCCCGTGTCTTATCCTCATCCCCTCGCCCCGAACTCCGAGCCCTCTCTGCCGTCCTCCTCCGTAAAATCCTAACTCCCGCCGCTGATTACTCCTTTCTCTTTCCCCTCCTAGCTGAATCCACACGCGCCGCCATCAAAGCCTCGCTTTTATCCTCCCTCCAAACCGAACAATCAAAAGCTAACGTAAAAAAACTCTGCGATACAATTTCCGAACTCGCTTCTTCCGTCGTTGCTACTAGAGGCTGGCCGGAACTATTGCCATTCCTCTTCCAATGTGTGAATTCTAAGAATCCCAACCTCGAAGAATCTGCTCTTTTGATTTTCTCTCGATTAGCTCAAAACGTCGGAGAAACAACGGAAACCCTAATCCCTCATTTAAACACTCTCCATTCCGTCTTCTTCAATTGTTTATCAAATCCGTCAAGTTGCGACGTACGAATCGCAGCTTTAAGCGCCTCAGTCAGTTTCATTCAATGCATTTCAAACCCCAAAGATCGGGACGCTTTCCAAGATTTGTTGCCGTTGATGATGCAGACGTTGACCGAGGCGTTGAACTCTGGATTAGAAGCCACAGCTCAAGAGGCTTTGGAATTGTTAATTGAGTTAGCCGGGACTGAGCCGAGGTTTCTAAGGAGGCAAATAATGGAAGTAGTAGGATCGATGTTACAAATTGCTGAGGCGGAGAGTTTAGAAGAAGGAACACGCCATTTAGCCATTGAATTTATAATTACGTTAGCAGAGGCGAGAGAGAGGGCTCCGGGGATGATGAGGAAGTTACCACAATTCATAAGGAGGTTATTTTGGGTGTTGATGAATCTATTGGTGGACATTGAAGATGAACCGGATTGGTATAATGCAGAGAGTGAGGATGAGGATGCTGGGGAAACAAGTAATTATGGGGTTGGTCAGGAGTGTTTGGATAGATTGTCGATTTCATTAGGAGGGAATACTGTTGTACCAGTGGCTTCAGAATTGTTTCCGGTGTTTTTGGCTGCTTCAGAGTGGCAGAAACGACATGCTGCTCTCATTGCACTTGCTCAGATTGCTGAGGGTTGTTCCAAGGTTTGAATTTTGAAGTTCCAAATTAACAGTTTGATCATATTTAATGCACTGTGTATGTTTATTCTATTTGGAGCTTGCATGTCACTTCTTGCTACCTATATAATAATGATAAGACACTATTAGAAGCTTAATTTTTTATGTTTTGTTTATTCTAGACGTGGCATTTATAATTTGTGTGGATTTTAATTAATATAGGTTCTGCGGTTAACTTGATAAAGAATTGCTTTATCTATGTCCCTTGATCAATGGGGCAGATTTTGATTAAATTGTAATATGCTTCATTGTTTCTGAACGGGTTTTGCTTTTCTTTTCTTCTTCTTGCCAGGTGATGATAAGAAATCTAGAACAGGTAGTGTCAATGGTTTTGAATTCATTTCACGATGCCCATCCTCGTGTTCGATGGGCTGCTATTAATGCCATTGGGCAGTTGTCTACGGACTTGGGCCCAGAGTTGCAGACTCAATATCATCAGAGAGTGTTGCCTGCACTAGCTGGAGCCATGGATGACTTCCAGAATCCTCGCGTGCAGGTTTCCCCAATATCATGAATATGTTATAATGATTAAATAAGTGTTTCTGGGTTTAACTCTATTGTTTAGTTAAAATCATTTAGGATTAATAGAGCAACTGATTTAATTTAAAATGAATTTATTTATTTTAATGTCTAGTAATGGCATACAAAATATGCTACTAAAATTTTAAAATTTTGTTACTATTGTGTTCCCCCTTTGAAAGGAAAAAGGATAGATGAGGAATATATATATATACACATATATACTTGCATATGTGTATTCAAAATCTTTTTGAAGCAAAATATGATCAAAATGTTTCCCAATTTTAAAATTTTATTACTACTTTCTTCCCCTGGAAAGAAAAAGGAAAAAGATAGATGAACTGGTGAAGAATATATATGATTACATATGTGTATTTAGAATCTTTTTTGAAGCAAAATATTGTTTAATGTTCCCCAGAAATAGTGATGTCTTCCAGAAGCAATATGTAATCTTCTTTCATCAGCCTTTATTATCTGGTTTCTTTGTTTAGATGTAAAAAATCTTATTTATTTTCTTCTCTTTTTTTTTTTTTTTGCATGTAAAATATAGGCCCATGCTGCTTCAGCAGTACTTAATTTCAGTGAAAATTGTACCCCAGACATCTTAACTCCATACCTGGATGGGATTGTGAGCAAACTTCTTGTACTGCTTCAGGTATATATGTTTTCTGTACTTCTGTTGAAGTATATGGGTTGGAGAACACATTCTCTGCTGGTTGCTTTCCTGTTAAAGAACTTGTAATTCCTAGCAATCAGAATGGTATATATCTTTAAGATGGTGAGCTTTTTGTTTTGAAAATAGCGGACAGGTTTTGAATGAGAGAAAGCTTAGAAGATTGCGTGAAAGTGCTTCTGCAATGTGTCAAATAGACATGTCACATGCTGCTTTTGTAGATTTTCATGCCATTTTTTGCCCTTAGGTTTATCAATAATCATTTGTTTGTTTATATCTGGCCATGCTTTTATTTTCCTTAGATCACAAAAGAGTTTAGTTTAGAATACATTATAAAAGGTGCATAAATATATTGTCTTGCATATGCTCTTCTGTGGTTGGAGTATTTTTCAATTTATTTGACTTTTATTTAGCTTGTTGTCTTCACCTTATTTTGCTCTTCAGAACGGGAAGCAAATGGTCCAGGAGGGTGCTTTGACGGCTTTGGCATCAGTTGCTGATTCATCTCAGGTATTCAAAGGCTTCTGAAATATTTTCATATTTACTCTATATATTTAAGTGCATTTTATCTGACATAGGATGCTTAACAACAGGAGCAATTCCAGAAATATTATGATGCTGTGATGCCTTACTTGAAAGCTATCTTGGTTAATGCAAATGATAAATCTAATCGTATGCTTCGTGCCAAAGCTATGGAGTGCATTAGTTTGGTTGGCATGGCTGTTGGAAAGGAAAAATTTAGGGATGATGCTAAACAGGTAATGAGTAATGAATTTGTATGGTTTTTGTAGCTAAGATCCAGATTGCCAATTTTATCCTTTATGGTATTATTTTTGGAGGAGTTACCAATTTTAGCGATCTTATAAAAGGACTCATACAGCAAGGCTGTGTGAAGACAACCACTTAGAAATTGAATGTTTTTCATTATTTTTTTTCATTTTCCAATCACTTATTCTCCATCTATAATACATGATTTTTCTAATACTAATTTCTTCAATTTTAAATTTCTTCTATGTTCCTAGTATGTCTCTCAAACTAAGGCCTCATTCAGTTTTTGGAAAGTGATTTTCGATTTGGATCTCTATCTTTTGACTTGTACTCTTCAATGAAATATTCTGGATACCAAATTCTTTGAAGTATTGGAGTGGAAACTCTTCTTCTCCAATTTTGTTTATAAAATTCAAAAATATTAATATTTCTCTTTCAACCTTCTGGAACACTGGAAACAAGGGCTTTTATTCTAGATATTTTACTTCAATATCCTGTTTTCTGAATAAATTTTGAGGAATCTGCAGAGACAAAATTACAAATAGTTCCTAATATTCAATGGGCTTTTTCCTTTTCCAATATTGATTATAAACCATTAGACACTATGTTCAAATGGTAGGTGGTTGTTGTCAAGCTATAGGAGTTTGTAACTCTTTCATGTTCTTTGGTAGACCATTACTTCTAAATTGATCTATTATCTGGGAGAAAATACTTTAGACCCTATTGAGTGTGAATAATTTTTTCTCAATAACAACTAATAAGCCACATGACGAAACTTTCGGGTAGATAAGATTTTATCTATTTCTCTTCAAGGAAGTTCTTGGGCTGGGATTAAGTTATCAATTATAGTTTGATCTTGGTGAATAACTGATAGTTTCTGTGTGTCCAAATTCAATTGGATTTCTTGCAACTCATGGTGCAGATTCTCGTTGCCTAACTATTTCCTTTTACACTGCAAGGTTATGGACGTCTTGATGTCATTGCAAGTATCTCAAATGGAATCGGATGATCCAACAACGAGCTACATGTTGCAGGTTTGCTCTGATGATTAAGGAAACTATATTGATACTTGAATGATAGAGTGTCTTCTAAGTATTGACTGCTTTTCTGGGTGGTCCTTGATTTGGTAGGCTTGGGCCAGGCTTTGCAAGTGCCTTGGACAGGATTTTCTTCCTTACATGAGTGTTGTTATGCCCCCTCTGCTTCAATCTGCGCAGCTTAAGCCTGATGTAACAATCACATCTGCTGATTCTGATGCTAATGCTGATGATGACGATGATGAAAGGTTTGCAATTTGTTCTGGATGGTCTTAAGTCTTACTATTAAATTTAGTGTATTGGTTTAGATGCCTTTTTATTTTTTTTTGTACTCATTTCTCCTATGCTATTTGCACAGAAGATTGTTAATCTAATATTCAAGTGGTAAAAGCTATATCTATTTTCCTGTCATATATCTGTAATATGACTGCATTTTGCCTTGCTCTTGCAAAAACTCTTTCTAGGATATCTATAGAAGTTTCAAGATGTCTTAGTTAAATGCTCCTCTTTTCTTCTTGAACAGCTGCAATATCTTTTAAGTTCCTTCACTATCGTGTTTCTTTTGAGCTTTAAAGTGTTTAAGGTGTTTATTTACTGCTTTTTCTGTTCGCTGCAGCATTGAGACTATCACTCTTGGTGATAAAAGGATAGGGATCAAAACGAGTGTTTTGGAAGAAAAAGCTACAGCTTGCAACATGTTATGTTGTTATGCTGATGAGTTGAAGGAAGGGTTCTTCCCATGGATTGATCAGGTTACTTTTATTTTTGGCATTTTCTTTTTTAGCTTTGCAGGAGAGCCCAAGTTGCTGGTTACTAAACTGCTTGAAAAAATGCAGGTTGCTACGACTTTAGTTCCCCTTCTAAAATTTTATTTTCATGAAGAAGTTAGGAAGGCAGCTGTTTCAGGTATGACTTAGTCCTTTTTCTCTTGTTGGTTTTGCATTCTTTTCCTGTATTGTCTCACCTGCATTCTTGATGGTATCTGTATATGTTGTTTAGCTATGCCGGAGCTGTTACGTTCTGCTAAACTAGCTGTTGAGAAAGGGCAAGCTCAAGGTCGAAATGGAACATATATAAAGCAGTTGACGGATTACATAATACCAGCTTTGGTGGAGGCTTTACACAAGGTCATATTTTTGGTTTGGGTCATCATTTTGTCCTTGGATGTTACACATGCATGATTACTATTTATTCTGGAAATGGCATGTATGCTTATATATAATTTTTTTAATTTGCTTGCAGGAGCCTGAGGTAGAAATTTGTGGGAGCATGTTGGATTCATTGAATGAATGCATAGAGGTTAGCATCATCCATCATCTGCTACGAATTTACATATATGCTAACATTTCTTGTGCTTTTATGTGGAACTTTGGTGTATTTATGGAAAATATTCTTTTGTGATCCTAAACATTCTGATTTCTTTACTGGGTCTTTTACTGCGTGTAAAACTTTGGCTGGCATGAGTGTAATGCCTGTGATGATATCATGACTAAAAGATTGTTTTATATTCTGGGCCTTTACCATGAGTCTCTGTTAGCTTATACTTGCCTGTTAATTTTGCCTTTTTGAAATGCTTCAACATCATCTATGATCATTCGTCCAGCTGATTCTTTGAGGTTATGAAAATTTTCTCTATTCCTTCTAATATTTGCTGTTCTTTGTGCATGCTGCCGGAGATGCTAGTCTTTAGAGGAATAAATTGATTGATAAAATGATTCAGCAATTTGGAAATTACTTATTGTTGTTGAATTCAATATGTTGTGCGTGCTGAATAGCATAACTTATTCTCGATAGGAATGTGATTTGCAATGCTTGATGTGTTGGGTACTGATGGTTCTGAAGCGGCGGTATGAAACTTCAAAACAATTAGGTAACTGAAAAATAAGAAACACCAACACTGTTACACGATTGGTTGTAATAAGTAATAACCATCAAGTGAAGTGGAAAATAATAGTTTGAAACATCATGAATGCACCAAATTAGTGATATTAGCCTTGTTTTTCTAGATTTTTGTGATGTCAAGTGCACAAGTTATTTTTTCTTTGTGATGTGAATCATTTAATGCTGGAAAACAAATAAGTTGGTATGATTCATTTCTTCTCTCTTTCCTCATTTTGGTGTTTATGCTGGTTTGCTCAATTACTGTGGATGGCATTATACTGATCTTTTGAACTTAGACTTTCATTGACTACTTCAATTCTGCTTTGCTCTGGGAGGTTGAGCTTATGATAATTGCCTCTTTCTCAATATGACAGATTTGTGGACCATTTCTTGATGAGGGCCAAATAAAATGCATTGTTGATGAGATTAAACAGGTAATCACAGCTAGCTCAGCTAGAAAACAAGAAAGAGCAGAGAGGGCCAAAGCTGAGGACTTTGATGAAGAAGAAGGTGAAATGCTTAAGGAGGAAAATGAGCAAGAAGAAGAAGTTTTCGGTCAAGTATGTTTGTGTTCCTAATAGATTTTTGGTTATCAGTTCATGAAATATATTTTGGTACTAGGTTATAATGCTCTCATATTTGTTTGCCTTGTATCTTCTCTGAATCAAGCTTGGTGATTTGTTGGGAACTTTGATCAAAACATTCAAGGCATCCTTCTTGCCTTTCTTCCAGGAGCTTACATCTTATATAACCCCTATGTGGGTGAGTTCTTTGTCCTTATTATATCTCATATTTACATGTATGTGAATTGGTTTTGTGGAGTAAGTGCTCTAAATTTATTTAAGTACTGTTCGCTTCCTTTCTACTCTTTTCTTGGAGAAAAAGACATAGAGTTACTACTGCATTAACAGAGGTGTTAGGCCTATTAACTGGCTGATAAATTTACTGATTATACAGGGTAAGGATAAAACAGCCGAAGAAAGGAGAGTTGCTATCTGTATATTTGATGATATTGCTGAGCACTGTCGTGAGGCAGCTCTTAAGTATGTACTTCCCTGCTTAACTATTATTAGAATTCCAACTCTGGAAGTCCTTTTAGATATTTATGCAGAATATTTTGGGCAGGTATTATGACACATATCTTCCCTTCCTTTTGGAGGCATGCAATGATGAAAGCCCTGATGTTCGACAGGTTTTTTTATCTAATTATTATCAGTTGTCTTGTGCTTTAGTCAATCTGGATTGTGTTGAGAATATATGTGCTGCATTTTTCAGGCAGCTGCTTTTGGGGTTGGCTTGTGTGCTGAGTTTGGCGGATCGGTGTTCAAACCTCTTATCCAAGGTTGCTGCACACTTGCATCACTACTTTTTTTCCCTTTTAAGTTATTGTCTCCTTAGTTTAATCAAATGATACTTTCTTTTTATTTAGAGGCCCTCTCCAGGCTGAATGCTGTTATCAGACACCCTAATGCATTGCATTTGGACAATGTGATGGCTTATGACAATGCTGTTTCTGCTCTTGGAAAAATATGCCAATTTCATCGGGATAGTATAGATGCTGCTCAGGTACTTGTGTCATTGCATAATCCTTTTTCTGTACGTCTTTTTGTTGAAATCATTATCATGCTCAATCTTTGCACTTCAATGTTAGACTGGTTCATGTCCATATCTATATGAACTTGTCACAATTGAGATTTATGATATGTTGGAGAAAATTTTCTTGCGTGGTTCATGATCTCCATTGCATTAGTCTTGTGCCTTCAATTCCCTATTGTGATGTGTGGCTGGTCTTTGTCTGGGGATGCATTTCTTGGATTTCAGTTTCAACCAAATTTCAATCTAGGAATTTTGTTAACCAGCTAAGATGAAAAAAGTTGGAGTTCTGCCTTTCTATTTATGGGCTTAGTTGAAGCATTCATGACCTTTCAGTCGTCAGGAAAAATTGATTTGCTCACAGCAATGACCTTACTGGTCATTGGCTAAAAGTACGTGGCCTTTTACATGGCCACGGTCTGAATACCAGAGAGAGGAGAGAAGAAGAGGTTGAAGCGGTTGTTATAAACTGATGGTTTGTCGATGCAACTCATTTAGCAGCATACAAAAAAGGTCTTTGTTTCTGGATGTAGTGTGCTATGTTAAGACAATAATAATAGAATCAAGAAAATAGCAGCTAGCTACTCTGTAGGAGATTGTTTTTATACCTTAGCAGTTATTTACTTATTTTGAGTCAAAGTAAGAGATTGGATTTACTTTCAGGTTCTACAAATCCCAATTTGTTGCCCTTTCTAATAAAAATGTTTGTAGTAACCTCACTTTTATCTCAGAAAATTGCCATTTCTTGTCGGAGTCCTGTTAGCAAGGTTGATATAATAAGTCTAGCTACTTTCTTACAATATGGATCTTTCTGTTTGGCAGATTCTCCCAGCTTGGTTAAGTTGCTTGCCGATAAAAGGTGATCTGATTGAGGCCAAGATTGTTCACGAACAGCTATGTTCTATGGTTGAAAGGTAGGCTATAAGAGTTATTGGAACGTTCTATGAAAAGTTTGTTTCTCTGATCATTTGTCTGGTCCCTTTTTTCCTGGCCGTGCATTTTTAAAAACAATTGCATCTGTTATCAGGTCAGATCAGGAACTTTTAGGGCCCAACAATCAATATCTTCCTAAGATAGTTTCTGTTTTTGCAGAGGTATCATCTTGACCATATTTTAAGTGTTTTGTGTTCCTTTTGGTCGTTATCCATCATTATTTATAGGAAAATATTGATGATATAGGTTTTATGTGCTGGTAAAGATCTGGCAACAGAGCAAACTGCTAGTAGAATGATAAATCTGATAAGGCACTTCCAGCAATCATTACCTGCATCTACACTGGCATCAACCTGGTCATCCTTGCAGCCACAGCAGCAGCTTGCTTTGCAATCAATTCTATCATCCTAGTTATGGTGTCATTGATGAGGAAAGCTTCTGATTCCTGTATTCTTAGCCTTCTACAATTTAAAAAAAAAAAAATCAATTATGGATTTTATATAATAGAAGGTAAAAGAAAAGTAGAAAGTGGTGAGGGTTTTGTTGGTGAGTAATGTTTTCACCTATTTATTTATTGTTTTGATAGCATGTTCTATAATTTTTTTTGGCACTGTTTTGGCCAATGCGTATGGTGGTTGAAGGTTGAATATAGCAAAATTTTGGTATAGGAAGTGCATAATAATAATACTACAAGGGACTTGTAATTGGTCCCTTTCTCTCAAATTGTTAATGGTGGTTTCAGCATCATTTTCATCATCAAGCTAACATTAAACGCATTCCTTTAGATTTAAGATTTACTACAACATTGAATAAACATGCAGCAAATTAACAGTTATCTTTTTATGACACCTAATAATTCAATGCATCGAGAAAATCTAAAACCAGACTTTCAAAGGATAAACACACAAAACTAAAATAAACAGCAACAAAAGCAAGAATTTAATGAAGGTTTACAATTCCTGAAGGGAAACAAATTACGTAACACAAGAAAATTATATTCAGGTCGACATTAGGGATCAATTAGAAGGTCTTCTGGAGAGGGTTGAAATTTAACTAACATCCAATCCTATAAGGAATTTTGGAGAGCCAACTATGATGAATCAGTACTGTAGCACTGTGTTACCTTGCATGATATGCCTTTCAAGGCCACTTTAATTATTAGGGTTGTTTGGATTTCTCATGGAAATAAGACAAGGTGTTATAAATATATACGTATATTTTTATTGTCGATGACATCCGAAGATGGCTTGTTACCTTTTGCTTGCATAAGATAAAAAAATCTACTGATAGTTTTGTCTGTTATGAGGTAATGGTGAGTAATTTAAAGAGTAGGTGCAATTGTCTGAGTCAAGTAAGCAATAGGTTTTTGAAGCATACTTTTTTGTGTTCATCTGAGATTCCAGGGGATTATCTCTAGCCCCTCCAAGTGGCAAGCTTTGAGGCTCTCTTGAAATTTGTTTTTTTAAATTTGTCTTAAATTTTGACTTGGTTAAAAGGGTGAGACTCTTGGGAGAGAATGGGGACAACTAGACAAGGACTAACCAACCTCCTTTCCCTTACCCTAAGTTTGAGGTTTGTCTTAAAATATATATATATTGTTCTTGGGTTGAAAAATTACATTCTTGTCCTTGAAAAGGTAGATTTTGTCTTGAAATGAACCTAAATAATTTGGATGAATCCATCACAGACAAAATTTTGCCAACTCGTCCAAGAATTTTTTTATTTTCTTTTTATTGGCCCCTTTTTATAATGCTTTAAAAAATCACAAGTTGGAGAAGGGGCACATAAGACATTGCAGTGAAAGTCAAAAGCAAGCATAAGTACCTGAAATAAGACAAACACAAGAAAACACACACAAAGAATCTTGGGTGGTTAGCTAAATCGCTTATAGAAAACTCAGACCTCCTTTTAAGCATATAAATCCCCCATTATTCATTGACAATCAACCAAGTAGTAGCATACACCTTCTTCTTCTTCTTCACCATTGATACCTTTTAAACCCCCCGCCCCCTCTCAATTCTATACCAATGGAAATCCAGTTCCAACAACAAAAATCAGTTATTCCTGTTAGCAAGGGGAGCAAATTCAAGGGAAGAAATAAAAAGATCAATAAGGTTAACAAGTTTGTTGGTGTAAGACAAAGACCTTCTGGTAAATGGGTAGCTGAGATCAAAGACACAACTAAAAATATCAGGATGTGGCTTGGCACCTTTGACACTGCTGAAGATGCTGCTAGAGCTTATGATGAAGCTGCTTGCCTTCTCCGTGGTTCCAATACTCGCACCAACTTCGTTACTCACGTCTCCTTCGATTCTCCTCTTGCTTCTCGGATTCGTAATCTTCTTAACACCAAAAAAGAAGCTAAACAACAAACTGTTCTAGCCTCAGCCCCCACAAGTTTTAGCCTCAGCCTCAGCCCCAGCCCCAGCCCCAGCCCCAGCCCCAGCAGTAGTATTACTACTAGCAGCGGTAGTTGTAATAGCGGCGGAGGCCTAAGCAATGAGAATTCTTCTCCTGTTGAAATGGTTCAAGATACTCAGCTGTTTGATGATGCATATAAACCTGATATGAGCAATTGCACAAGGGAATTAGAGTGTGCATCTTCTCAATCAGATTTTTCTTATACCTGTGAAACAGGGTTTAATAGGTTTCTTTATACACAAGAAATCATGAATTTTCCAGAGGAAACTGGCTCCGAGTTAACAGAATTCGAGAGGATGAAAGTGGAAAGACAAATATCAGCTTCGCTTTATGCAATGAATGGAGTTCAAGAGTGCATAGAAACAGTCCATGAATCTGGTGAAGCCTTGTGGGATCTTCCACCACTATGCTCTTTGTTTTCCTACAAGTTCTGAAACATGATCTTCAATAGGTCTTAGCTTCAATTTATCCTTGTAAAATCAAGAGAGTAGATGATTTAGGTTTCATTGCTTGTTATTGTAGGTCACAAGGACAAAATAACAGCCAGGGACCAGAGATGATCTCCATCTTGTAAAAAGTCAACTTTTCCTTTGGAAGGTCTTATCCATCTCTCAATATAAAAAAGTCTGTGAAATCATGCTGATTTAATGATGATCTTTATATCTTTCATTTTTTTCTATGCCAAATAGGGCTCAGATATTTCAATTAGATTCTCAAGAAGGGTTTTGTTGCCTAATGGTGAATCTGTGTAGAATTTTGAGATCTTGAAAATTAAAAGGGCGGTAGGTTGATGATTTTCCCTATTTTATATAATCATGATCAACCTAGGAACCAAAAACAGAATACAGCCATGCTATGCTATGCTCCACTTAATGTGGTTCGGGTACAACAGTCTCAAATCATTGCAAAATGAATCTCTAAATGCATCTAATCACATTCAAATGGGAATTAATTTTGAGTTCATTATGTTTGAGCGTGCTTTTCTAACAATAAATCCTCTGAAAAGATGCTTTCTTCTTAATGAATCACTAATGACAGTTGCATTACCCCTGAAATTAGTGATACACTTTGAGGCTGGAATGTGAAGGGATTAAGATCCTTGGAAAGCTTGTTGATGATTTATCAAGCTTCAGCACTCCCATAGTGTGACAAACGGTGTGTACAAAGGAACAAACCCACTGTTATATGGCTAAGTGGCTATTACTAGCTGCTCTAGGTTCATGGAGACAAGTTGCAGCCTGTAATCCGAACTGAAGTAGGATTTTGAAGTTAGCTCACCCTTGTGTGATCGCAATCCTGAGTCAATCAAAGTTCAGTGACTCAACAATTGAGAATTTTGTCATAGTTCTGTGACTAATGATGAAACTTTGCTAACATGCTTTCTTAAAGAAGTCTTGATTTTCTTTGAATGAAAAGCTTCTAGTTCCAATTACAAACCTTTATTTTAAACATTTAATCAAACAGAAGAATGGGAAACCTTTATTACTATTTTAGTCTCTAGTTTTTGCCGTTGCAACTTGAATTGTTGCCAAGTCCATTATCTAACTGTTCCCTGACTATATTTTAAACCAATCGAGATAATGTTGATGTAGGAACAAAAAGAAGAATCAGGAGCATTTATTTTGTTTAATCAAGCAGGTTAGCTCGAGGATGAGGACATACCAAGATAACCCATACTGGCAAGTGGCAGCTAGCTACCAACTATTGAGATAGAACAGATAAGGTTCTATCCATACTATTATCAAATGATCTTAAAGAAATCATTAATGTGTTCCAATGGGACCTACTTACACAATTTTTATTACTGTATTCTAGATATTTTGTGGACGTTCTTCTGCAGGTTATATATTAAGAAAATCTACTTGAATCCAGGGTGAATGTTAGACCTGACTAGGCTTAATTTATTTTATCATTGCTTTCATGTTCGAATACGTGTTTGACATGAGTATTTAAATAAAAATGAAGAGTCTGACAACAATACTTAATTCAATCGAACACAAAGTCATGGCACAACGTTAAAGCTTTATTAGACATGGAGAGGTTACATCTCAAGTGGACAGAAAGCATACATTCTCACAACAATACTTAAAACACCCACTCAAGGTATAGAGCCAGTGAAGGTACAAAAAGATTTCAAGGAATGAAATACGGAGACTAGTTTACAGCAATAAAAATGTGGCTGATGAAGTAAAATGAGATTTTGAGGAACATGGTGGACCATTGACTGCGACTGCTGATTTCATGTAATATGGATCTAGTAATCTTCTGGTTCTTCTTCATCTTCACCACCTTCTGCCCCAACTTCCTCGTAGTCTTTCTCAAGAGCAGCAAGATCTTCCCGGGCTTCGGAGAATTCACCTTCCTCCATTCCCTCACCTACATACCAGTGAACAAAGGCTCTCTTGGCATACATGAGATCAAACTTGTGGTCAATTCGGGAGAAAACCTCGGCCACAGATGTGTTGTTACTGATCATACACACTGCTCGTTGCACCCGAGCAAGATCACCTCCTGGTACCACTGTGGGTGGCTGATAGTTGATACCACACTTGAAACCAGTAGGACACCTGAAAAAATGATGCACCAAAATCATTTAGAAGGCAAAATTTAAGTTTTCCTCCTTGAAAACTCTTTTGTTGTAATGTTAATAAGATTGCTTTTGCATAATTATATGGAACTGAAATGCAAGAGAGGTCTACTAACCAGTCTACAAACTGAACAGTCCGCTTAGTTTTGATGGTAGCAACAGCAGCATTGACATCCTTGGGTACAATGTCTCCACGGTACATTAAACAACATGCCATGTACTTCCCATGCCTTGGATCACATTTAGCCATCATGCTTGAGGGTTCAAAAACAGCACTTGTAATCTCGGGAACCGATAGCTGCTCATGGTAAGCCTTTGCAGCTGAGATTACTGGTGCATATGATGAAAGCATGAAATGGATACGAGGATATGGCACAAGGTTAGTCTGAAACTCTGTAATGTCTACATTTATGGCACCATCAAACCTCAATGAAGTGGTCAAAGAAGATATAATTTGGGATATCAATCGGTTCAAGTTGTTATAAGTCGGCCTTTCAATGTCTAAGGATCTCCTACAGATATCATATATAGCTTCATTGTCAAGAAGCACCGCCACATCTGTGTGTTCAAGGAGAGAATGAGTTGAGAGCACGCTATTGTAAGGTTCCACAACGGCAGTAGAAACCTGCACAATTCGGTATAATTGTTTAGTTAATTGTGCACAAGCATAGGGAAAAGCATGTTAAAGTTCACCACCAACTCAGTTAGTGGCCTAAAATCTTGGGCATATCAGCAGATGGAATATTCAAATTAGTTTCAATAAAGTTGTTGAATGGTTAGCTAAAATCATGGTTTAATATCTGATTGTGATTTTGCTTCTGAGGTATCATATTTTTTAACTAAAGTTATTGTAGTTTCAGCCTATATAAAGGATGTAAATCAGTGAATAAAAAGTGTCTTGAGTTCTTTTTTTCATTAAGTCTTTTGTATACAATTCATAAAATGTTATTGAGTGAGTTTCTTTTTGTTTTTTTTACAACAAATCTTCCCATTTAGTCTAACAGTGTGGTATCGGAGCCAGGTTCATGAAGATAATCATGGTTGATTTTTCAGTTGTTGGAGCAGTAAAAAAGCTTAATAACCAAAATTACAACACATAGGCAACATGTATGAAGTCTTACTTGCAGGCTCAAGATGTGTGGGACATTGTTAACAGAGATGTGCCTTCACCATTGCCTCAAGAAGCTAACAACTTAAAGAAGTGGAAGGCCAGTGTAGGCAAGGCTATGTTTGCAATTAAAACCACTGTAGAGGAAGAAATGTTAGAGCATATCAGAGATGCTGACACACCAATACAAGCGTGGGCCACGTTAGAAGAACTTTTCTCACGAAAAAATGACACAAGGCTGCAGCTCTTAGAGAATGAATTGTTATCAATGAAGCAAGGAGATTTGGCAATCAACCAGTACTTCACTAAGGTAAAAACCTTATGTCGTGAGATTTCTGAACTTGATTCTAGTTCTCGTATTGCGGATTCTAGAATAAGAAGAATCATCATTCATGAATTGAGACCGGAGTACAGGAGTTTTGTTGTTGCAATTCAAGGATGGCCAACACAACCATCGCTTGCAGATTTTGAGAATCTGTTGACGGGTCAAGAGGCTTTGGCAAAACAAATGGGTGGAGTCTCAATCAAAATTGAGGATGTGGCGCTTTTTAGTGGAAAGAGACAAGAAAAACCTAGGTATAATGTTAGAAGCAGACCAAGAAAGAATGATGGCAAATTAGACAGTCATCATGGGAGTTCTCAATTTGGAGAAACTCAAAAGCGTAGCAACTACAACAATCGATTCAACCAAACGAAGAAGTTTGATGGTGATTGCTATAATTGCTGCAAAAATGGTCACATGGCCAAAGACTGTTGGTCTAAGAAGAAACTTGTTGAGAGTAATGCAGTGACATTTAAAGGAGATGTTCAAAGTGATGATGAGTGGGATGCTGAAGCATCCTTTGCTGTGGAAGAAGAAGACTTGGCACTCGCAGTAACAACTTCCTAGAAGATTGACTACAAGAACAACTGGATTGTTGACTCTGATTATTCTAATCATATGACTAGTGATCAAGAAAAGCTTCAAGATGTTGCAGCGCACAAAGGAAATCGTGTGGTGGTAACGGCTAACAACTCGAGGTTACCTATCACCCATGTTGGTAAAATGACTATCGCACCTCGATTTAGTTCTTATCCAATGTCAATTTAAGGTGTTTATCATGTGCCTTGCATGAAGAAAAATTTATTATCTGTGGCACAATTAACATCTGCATGCCACCATGTTTTGTTTAGTCCACAGGGTGTAAAGGTATTCGAAAATGTTAAAAGTCTTAGGAACACCAACCATGGAAGGGAAGAGAATGGAATCTGTCTATCTGATGTCGACAAAAACTGTTTATGTGGACAAAACAAAGAATAATGAGATGACAGATTTGTGGCACGCAAGGCTTGGACACGTCAGCTATCACAAGTTGAAAGTTAAGATGAAGAAGTCAATGCTAAAGGGTCTTCCTCAACTTGAAGTGCGAGATGATACTGTTTGTGCAGGATGTCAATTCGGTAAGGCGCATCAGTTGCCATATGAAGAATCTAAGTACAAAGCAAAGGCTCCGTTAGAGCTAGTTCATTCTGATGTATTTGGGCGTGTCAAGCAACCTTCAATTAGTGGGATGCGCTATATGGTGACTTTTATTGATGATTTCTCAAGGTATGTGTGGGTTTTCTTTATGAAAGAAAAATCAGAGACATTTGCCAAGTTTAAAGAATTTAAAGAAGTAGTTGAAGCAGAGGTTAGTAGAAAAATTTAATGCTTACGCACAGATAATGGCAGGAAGTACACATCAGATGAGTTTTCTACCTATGTAAGAAATAACAAGATTCATCATCAATTCACATGTGCCAACATACCACACTAAAACGGAACTGCCGAGAGGAAAAATCGACATCTTGCTAAGAGGTGTCGGAGTATGCTTCATGCAAAAAATATACCTGGAATATTTTGGGCAGAATGTACGAAGACTGCTTCTCATGTCATTAATAAACTTCCAACACCAAAGCTTGGTTTCATCTCACCCTTTGAGGTACTATGGGATACTAAACCTGCTGTTGATCATTTTTGAGTTTTTGGGTGTATTTGCTATGTATTTGTTCCAGGTTATTTAAGGAGCAAGTTCGATAAAAAAACAATCCGGTTTATCTTCCTTGGATATGATAACCAAGGAAAGGGTAGAGGTGTTGTGACCCCGTGACTAACAAATGCTACACATCACGCAATGTAGTGTTTGGTGAAACTTCTTCTTGGTGGACTCCACAACAAGTGAAGTTGCCAGATTCTAAAGTAAAAGAAGATCAACCCCAAGGGAAAATAGAGGAGCAGTTTCTTGAGATGCAACCAAGTTTTGTAGCTAATGAAGAAATTGGAGACAATGAAGTTGTTGAGACAACAACAAATCTTTGGCGAAATGGTGTCCATCAGAGGTAGGAGGCCGAAATAAATTCCAAGGGTGAAAAAACTTCACAGCCACAACTTAGAAGATCAACCAGATTTCGTAGGCAAAATCCAAAGTATGCTAATGTAGCTGTAGTGGAGGAAAAACCTTTGGTCGAGCCAACAACTTATAAAGAAGCGTCTCAATATTCTGAGTGGGTAAAAGCAATGGAGGAAGAGATTGCTGCATTGGAACAAAACCAGACTTGGGAGCTAGTGCCACGTCCACCAGATGCGAAACCCATATCTTGTAAATGGGTTTATAAAATAAAGTATCGTTCTAATAGATCAGCTGAGAAGTGCAAGGCTCGGTTAGTTGTAAGGGGATTTTCTCAACAATATGGATTGGACTATGAAGAGATGTTCAGTCCGGTGGCAAAGATTGTTACTGTTCGAGTTCTCTTGGCTCTTGCTACTAGCAAAGATTGGAAGCTATGGCAAATGGATGTGAAGAACATTTTTTTGCATGGAGAGCTAGATCGTGAAATTTACATGAATCAGCCTATTAGATTTGAGAGTGGAAGTCATCCTAGTTATGTTTGCAAGTTAAAGAAGGCGTTAAATAGGTTAAAGCAATCGCCGAGAGCATGGTATGGTAAGATTGCTGAATTTTTAACTCAAGCTTGTTATGTTATGGCTCATGCAGATTCTAGTCTGTTTAGTGAAGGGAAGTTGGCAATAATGTTGGTGTATGTGGACGATTTGATAATCACTAGAGATGATAGTGAAGAAATCCACCAAGTTCGACAAAACTTGTCAGTCTGCTTTCAAATGAAGGAACTTGGCCAACTTAAACACTTCTTGGGGTTAGAAATTGATCATACAAAAGAAGACATGTTTCTTTGTCAAGAGAAATATACAAAAGATTTGTTGCAGAAATTTGGAATGCTCAATTGCAAAACCATCACTATACCAGTGGAACCAAACACTAAGTTTTGTGCTCATGAAGGGAAAGACTTGGAAGATAGGTTGATGTATCAGCAACTTGTAGGTAGTCTCATTTACCTAACTTTAACTCGACCTGATATTTCATATATTGTTGGGGTAGTGAGTCAATATACGCAGAATCCCAAGAAACAACACTTGAAAGCAGTTCGACGAGTTCTAAGATATGTGAAGGGTACTCTTGATTATGGTCTTCTATATAAGAAATGTGAGGTTTGCAAACTAGTTGGTTATTGTGATGCTGACTATGCAGGGGATCACGATACACGTCGATCAACCACTGGCTATGTATTCAAGTTTGGTTCAGGGACAATTTCTTGGTGTAGTAAAAGACAGCCAATTGTGTCCTTATCGACAACAGAGGCAGAATATAGAGCAACAGCTATGGCAGCCCAAGAAAGTACATGGTTAGTGCAACTTGTGGAAGATTTGCACCAAAAAGTTGATTATGCAATACCCCTCTATTGTGACAATCAATCAGCTATTCATTTAGCAGAAAATCCTGTGTTTCATGCAAGGACAAAACATGTGGAGGTGCAGTACCATTTTGTTAGGGAGAAGGTGTTATAAGAAAAAATTGAGTTGTCCTATGTCAAGACTAATAACCAGGTTGCAAACTTGTTCATAAAAGGCTTGAGTACAACTAAGTTGGAAAAGTTTTGCTCACAACTTGGGATTGTGAAAAGGTTTGGAGTTGGCGTTGAGGGGGAGTATTAAAGTTCACAACCAACTTAGTTAGTGACCTAAAATCTTGGGCATATCAGCAGATGAAATATTCAAATTAGTTTCAATAAAGTTGTTGGATGGTTAGCTAAAATCATGGTTTAATATCTGATTGTGATTTTGCTTCTGAGTTATCCTATTTTTTAGCTAAAGTTGTTGTAGTTTCAGCCTATATAAAGGATGTAAATCAGTGAATAAAAAAGTGTCTTGAGTTCTTATTTTTCATTGAGTCTTTTGTATATAATTCATAAAGTGTTATTGATTGAGTTTCTTTTTGTTCTTTTTTTTACAGCAAATCTAAGCAAACAACTAGATTATCTCATACATTTCCCTAAAGTGTTCAGGGAATTACCTGAGGAGAAGGGAAGATGGTGAAGCCGAGTTTTGACTTCTTTCCATAGTCAACAGATAAGCGCTCCAAAAGCAATGAACCCAAACCAGAACCAGTTCCACCACCAACAGCATTGAATACCAAAAATCCTTGCAGACCAGTACAGTTGTCAGCCAATTTTCTTATTCGGTCAAGGCAAAGATCCACAATCTCCCTACCAACTGCAGCAGGCAACATCAACGAAGAAGTTTAATCCAGTGACCAGATGTAATAAAACTGCTATTTAGGAACAGCAGAAGAGATTGTTGTACCTGTATAATGTCCTCTAGCAAAGTTGTTAGCAGCATCTTCCTTGCCAGAAATAAGCTGCTCTGGATGAAAGAGTTGTCTAAAAGCCCCAGATCTAACTTCATCAATCACAGTGGGCTCTAGATCAACAAATATAGCTCTCGGCACATGCTTGCCGGACCCGGTCTCGCTAAAGAAGGTATTGAAAGCATCATGACAAGCACCCACAGAGGTGTCACTGCAATCAAACACAAAAGAATTTTGTTAGGTTCAAATTAAATGATTGGTGATCCATTTATAGAATTTTGTTAGGCTTTGAAAATTATCTCACTGAAGAATTAGTAGTCACCGACATGCATTGGTTGCTATTGAACTCCTATTATATATTTGAACACTATAAGCAAAGAATTAGGGAAGCTAATGAGGTGAAGACACATGAGCAAGAAGTTTGATCAAATTGTTCATAATCGCTTATTAAAGAACAACAAAACAGTGAAAAAATAAAGCGGAAATCCAATAAGTACATAACAAAATTATGTTGAATTCTATAGCTTTACTTCAATTCATACCAAAACCCCATTTTCATGAAGCATAATTCATTAGAAGAAATTTCTATTTCTACCAGAAGAAAGAAGAAAAGCCAGTTCCAAAACGTACCCAGGCATCATCCCATCAGGTTGAATTCCATGTTCAAGGCAGTAAAGCTCCCAACAAGCATTCCCAACCTGAATTCCAGCTTGCCCAATATGAATGCTGATCACTTCCCTCATCTTTTGCCTTGTTTTCGAAAACCCAAATTTGAAACAATACTTTGTGTTTCTTCAACCCTCTCTTATGAAGGAAAAGTTTGAAGAGGAATGAATGAACGTTAAAAGTAAGAAAAAGATGAAGTGGGGGGGGGGGGGTAATTAAAGGGCGGCAGAGAAAGGGGTTTAGAAGTATATTCAATTGAAGAGTTTGTTGGGGTCCCGCCATTTGTAGCCAACTGTATAATGGAGTTCAACCAGCTCGGCTTCCTTTGTCCCTTCTCTCATGCTCCAACTGTTTGGCCATGCATGCTACCACTCCCTTTCATCCTTATTAATTAAATATCTTCATACATACATATCTATATGAAGTAAAACCCTTTTTACTATCATTTTTTTAAAAAGAGACCTTATCAACAATGAATTTAAAATAATAAAAAAGTCATTTAATCATTAAATAATAATATGTGATAAGTTTATTGAGATGGAGGAGTATTTCTTTTTTTGAATTTTTGTGGATTTTAATTTTTTTTAATAACGGAATAGATTATCATTTGCCATATTTTAGATTAAATTAGTTGAATATGCCGAAAAAATTGGTACCATAGGTCGATTTTTTTAAAAAAATTTAGGGAAATAAATCATTTTTGGAGAGAGAGTGTGAAAGTGCGTCCAGTTGAGTGGAGAAAGTGCACCAGCTGAACGAGGTTTTCTATTGACTTGTTAGGGAAAGTGTGTCTAACTAGACACGCTTTCTTTGTAATTATCAAAAAACGCGTTTAGTATAGGGGTGAGTAAAATTCGATTCGACTCGAAAAAATAAAAAAATTCTAATTTCGAGTTAAACGAATCGAGTTATTCGAGTTATTCGAATCAACTCAATTTTTTTTTTCAAATTTCGAGTTCGAATTGAGTTGAGTTTTTGAATTCGAATAACTCGAATAATTCGAATATCAAACTATAATATTTTATATTTTTACCCCAAACTCCCAAACCTTTTTACTTTTCCCTCAAAAGTTTTACTCCTTCCCACTTTCCTCCCAAAACTTTTACTCCTGTCTCCTCCCAACCCCCCAATCTACCCAAAATTCATTTCCCACCAAAATTATACTCTCCCATTTACTTTTTCTCAAAATTTTACTCCCTCCCACTTTTTCCCTAAAATTTTTATTCCCTTCTCATCCCACCTCTCATCTACCCTAAACCCTCCCCCCTCCAATTTTTTTTTAATATTTTCCCTCCAAAATTTTACTCCCCCTATTTACTTTCTCTCAAACTTTTATTCCCCAAAACCTTTTATTTTCCCCCTAAACTTTTACTTCTCACCATTTACTCTAAAATAAAAAATCAAAATTATCCAAAAAAAACCACTAAACATAAATAGTAATAATTTTATTTATATCTACTATTTATATTATTAAATTAAATTTCACATTTTATATTATTTATATTATTGAATTGTTTAGTCATATTGAATATTTATATTAAAATTGAATTATTAATTATGCCATAAAATATTTGTGTTAAAATTTTATATTGGTATCAATTTCACATTTTATTTTTAAAATAACTTTTATTAAAAATCATATTTTTACATTTAATATATTTTTAATTCCAAAATACATAGTGACAAGAATCTGAAGATAATTGAAACAACTAAGCAAGCAAAGAAGCTAACTAGTATATAAAAAATTAATAAATAAATTATGAGGTGATGAAAGTTAATAAAAAAAATTGATTAAGGTGGATAAATTTTATTACGATGGGTGACAGTGGTTACAAGGACCCAAAATTATTTTTTAAAATTTAACTCGAACAAATATATTCGATTCGATTCGAATTCCATCTCACTAGACTCGATTCGAGAAAACTTCAAATAAAGTTAGGATGATAAAATGAGATTCGAAAACTTGATTAACTTAAAAATTTTCGATTCGATCGAATGCTCACCCCTAGTTTAGTATGCTTTCCCTAATGTGTCAGCATGAACGCTTGTCCAGCTTAACACACTTTTATACACTCTTTAAAAAAAACGACATATTTCTCTAAATTTAAAAAAGAGCAACCTATTTTACCAATAATTTTTTTAGTATATTTGACTAATTTAAACCATATTTTAGACTTATCATTTATCATATCAACAAAAATTAACGATCAAGTTAATTGATAATGACTTCTGTTAATTTTTTAAATTAATTTAATTTTAACCCCAATTAATACAAATGAATTCCATCTGTTTAAATTTTTAGTGTTTTTTAAA
The DNA here is from genome assembly GCF_025698545.1 of Gossypium raimondii. NCBI lineage: Eukaryota > Viridiplantae > Streptophyta > Magnoliopsida > Malvales > Malvaceae > Gossypium > Gossypium raimondii. The sequence continues at coordinate 16,179,600 of NC_068575.1, read as the reverse complement.
AAAATTTTTACTAAAAGCCTTTTGATCTTTTAGCCCAAAAATAAAGTAAAAGAGTTTCAAAATCTCAACTTAAAGTGGCTTATATAATGAATTAATGTTCACTAATAAGATAATTATTAAGTTATTTAATTTCACAAATGTTAAGAAATTATCTCCCATCTTTAATTAGTATTTAAAATATTAAATAAATAAGATACATAACGATTTTTCTTTATCTACCTTATAAAATCAAAAAATTCCAATACAATTTATCAAATAAAAATCATTAATTTTTTATTTTTATATTAAAAAACTACATATGTATAATAAAATTTAAATTTAAAATCTTATTACATTTATAAATTTAATTTGACCATTTCAAATATACTTTTTATGAATCGAGTTGTCACATTTGACGTTACATCTTGAAAGCTTGGCTTTTGGCTCATACACCTCGGGATTTTTGTAAACCTCCAAAATTTCGTATCTTCCATTATTAGGTTTACATTAATTAGTCAAAATTTTTGATATCGTATCCATCATCAAATCAATTAGATTATTGGTTTGGTAATTTATTTAATTCAATTAATTTAGTCAGTTTATTCAATTTAATTAAATAAAAATTAGTTTAATTATTCGATTCAACTAATATTTTTGTTCGATTCAAAGATCCATACCGATGTTTAAATTAACTAATCTAGTGACTTTTTCTAAATTGATACCCCAACCGATCCAATCTAGTGTAGACAACATTGTAATTTATATACATTTACGTTTTATTCATTAATTAGCTTTAATAAATAATATGCATAGTTGTTTTCACATTTATATATAAATTATTTTCTTTGGGCAATTTGTTTTTCACTCTTGCTTTTTAAAATTATAAAATAGATAATTTACTTTAAAGATAAGTTATATAATCGTATATTATAACTTATAAGATTCTTTTATAAATTAATCTTATTGTTATTATTTTTATAATAAAATTCTTTTCTTATTGTTAATTGTAAATGTTTTTCATAAATAATTTTTGTGCTTAGTATAAAATTTATAATAAAATATTGACATATCTATTTACTATAACCTCTTTAATATAATATTTCAAATCCATACTTCTTTAACGATTGACATCTCTATATATTATAACCATTCTAATATAATATTTTCAAACTTTATAATAATACATATATTTTATATACTACTAATATGTTTTTATTGATTTTTTATGTTAAGATTAAATTTACATATATTTATTTATTTTTTTTAAAAATAATTACATTTATTAAGGCAAGATATGAATAATGGAGTCGATTGGTACTTGGCAGCGCCCACTGTAAGTTGCCACTAAGACAGTTTATTACTTACCTTAATTAGTTTGACAATTTGATGAAGAAAATATTTGGAGTTTATTTGTTGTTATATTGAAGATACTATACTCTATTTACGAAAATCAATCATTAGCTTTTAAAGATTGGATTGGATTTGTGTGAATCATTTAAGTCCTTGGAATGTGAAAATTCGGTCAAGATTGTGTTGCTGATTTGGAGAGATCATATCTTCCATTGATTATACTTTTAATGTTTATATTGTAATAACTATTTTCATGGAGTACTTATTTTGTATTCACCTAGATTCTTTGTTAGCAAGCTAAAATTGATATATGCTTTGAGGCTTGTCTAGGTTTTGTATGAGAGCTTATTGAGAGCACTTTAATCTATTCATTGAGGAATTATTTTTGTGAGACAATGCAAAATATTATAAATATTGTTGCATATTTACTACCCTAATTCTTAAGAGAGAATTTGGAGGTGAGTGTTTTAATCTTTAGGTACAAATCTGATATCTCTATAAGTGATAGAGTGAATCACTTGTATTTATGGATTAAAAATAGTGAAATTATTCACTGCTCTAGACTCGACAGACGTAGGGAAACCAAACTTCGTAAACGAACACTACACCAAAACAGGCTTTTAGCGGCATTTTTAGTGGCGTTTGGACAAAAAAACGCCGCTAAAAATCGAGCATTAGCGGCGTTTTATGAAAAGCGCCGCTAAAGATCGAGCATTAGCGGCGTTTTAAGGAAAGCGCCGCTAAAAATTAGTATTAGCGGCGTTTTATGAAATGCGCCGCAAAAACCTAAGCCCAACGGCATCGTTTTTTTGACCTTTCGGGGCTTTAGCAGCGTTTTTGAGAAAGCGCCGCTAATGCTCAGCGCTTTAACGGCGTTTTTGGAAAAGCGCCGCTAATGCTCAGGGATTTAGCGGCGTTTTTGGAAAAGCGCCGCTAATGCTTAGGGATTTAGCGGCGTTTTTGAAAAAGCGCCGCAAAAACATTTTATCTGTCTAATTACTATTTAATTTGTTTATTTATATTAATTAAAATTCAATTTATTTTTAATTGAATATTTGTTAAAAATGGATTAATTTGAAATAATGACACGTTGAAATAAATTGAAATAAAAAACATAGAACAATATTTGTTAAAAATAGAAAAATTAAAATACTATTATTAAGCCATAATTTTAAAATTTTTGGGTACATGACTGATTGATTTTTAATTTATATATTAAATAATTTCATATATAATTATAAAAGATACGATAGTATTAATTTTAAAATATTTAATTAATTATCATTATAGCTTAGGGTTTAATATATATTGTTAGGGTATATGGTTAATTTAGGATTAAGGCCGGTTTAGGAGTTATACAATTTTAAGGTTTATAGATTATGGAATTAGGAATTATGGATTAGGGGTTCTGGTTTAAGTGTTGTGATTTAGGGGTTAGGGGCTAGGAGGTTAGAGATTAAGAGTTAGGGTTTAAGGTTTATAGATTCGGTGTCAGTTAGGGGTTTAGGGTTTAGATTAATTAGTGTGTTTTAATTTATATTAAATAAGGTTTAGGGGTTAGGGATTCGGGTTAGGGTTTAGATTAATTAGTGTTTTTTAATTTATATATTAACTAAGGTTTAGGGGTTAGTAGTTATGGGTTAGGGGTTAGAGGTTAGATATTAAAAGTTAGTGATTTAGGGTTTAGAGATTCGGGGCCGGGTTAAGGTTTAATATTTAGATTAATTAGTATTTTTTAATTTATATATTAATTAAGTTCTTATGTAATTGTAAAAGAGGGGTTAGGGGTTTAGGGTTTATGTTTTATGATTAGGGTTTAGAAGATAGGGGTTAGGGGTTTAGGGTTTAGATTAATCGGTATTTTTAATTTATATATTAAATAATTTCTTATATAATTGTAAAGAGATAATATTAATTTTAATATATTAAAATTATGATTATAGTTTAAATTATTTATAAATAAAAGTAACAGATTGATATGGATAAGTAACTATCTATTTTGGATAGGACCAAATTATAACAAATAAAAATGAAATACAAAAACTAAAAATTATAATTCTATCTAATTCTTTTAAATATTACTTAAAATTTAAAAATTATTTATTTAAAATTTATATGAAAGATATAATAATTTAATTTAAAAATTGAAAAAAAGTAGAGCGTTAGCGGCATTTATTAAAAAACGCCGCAAAAGGTAGGAAGCAAAAAAAGAAAAGTAGTGGCGTTTTTCTGTCAAACGCCACTAATATTTTTACAAAACGATATCGTTTTGTGTTTATATATTTTTTAGCCCAAAATTTCAAATGAAATATTCTTTTTTTTCCCCTTATTTTTCCCAAAATCGATTCCCCCCATCCCCAAAAATCTCTTCTTCTTTTTCCACCATTTTATTTTTCCCAAGCCATTTCTCCCCTACCCCGACTCCCTTTATTTTTCCCCCTAATTTCCCCAAATCGGCAGCCCTCTGCATCCTTGTCGACACACTTTCCCTTTCCACCCTTCCCTCCAAAACCCAAATTCCTTCAAGCAAAACCCAAACCCTCCTTCAAATTATCCTTAAGTTTTCCTTTTTTCTCATTTTTGGTATTGCGCAAGTTCCAAATATTGTTGGTGTTTTGCCTATGAATCCCGGATAGAATTATAAATTTTAGAGGTAAATGTTTAGTGATTTTTAGCATTGAAGATGGTGGTTGTCGGGCAGCAGTTTATGTTTACATCCATATTCCGTAAACGGTTAAAGCGTCCACTCCTTCCTCTCTTGTCTATCTTCAATTTTCTCTGAACCTAAACCAACTTTCTGATTTGGGATTTAAATTGAACATTGCCTTTTTCGCATGTATCTCAGAAGTAGGGATCTAAGGTGAGAGGGTTTGTGTTTATTCATACAATGTGCTAAGTAGTTGTATGATTGCTCAATTTTCATCTCTCTGCTGTTATTTTAGGGTTAAAGGTCAAGTTGTGCAGGTTGCTGGAAGAGAAAAAATTAGGGGTCTGATTCTTACTAGCTTCCGTTCTCCATCTGGTACACTTTTATCTCCTCTTTATTATGTTTCTTAAATTTGTGGTTGCAAGTTCTAGGTCTTACTGTTATAACTAGAGAGTTGCTCTCAAAAGTTGCTCTCTAAGATTATATTGTTTAAACCAAAATGATTCCTATATTTTCGGTCTTGCATTAAGTTCTGAAACTGTTTCTTTCTCCCATTATGTTTTGAGACACTGAATACGAGCTGATAGGTAGGTATCATAATTGAAAGGCTTGTTATGATTAATCTGGGTTATCAGACAGATTTGGTTGAATCTGAAATAGGTTATTAATTATCATTAATTAAAGAAAATCTTTAACTACAATAATGAATTGAGATTGAATCGTAATTACATGGTATTATTATCTTGACTATTGCATTTTCACTCTTCTTAATCATTATTCATATTTACTTTATTTATTTTGTTTTCTCATTGATATCAGTAGCTTAGTAAATTAGCGAGTTAAGTAATTTAATTGAAGTTATTTGTAATATTTTCTCATTATAATTGAAAGGCTTGTTATGATAGGTAGGTATCATAATTTACAAACTAACCCTGACTGCCTATGAGTCAAAATCAAAGATTATATGCTCCCTTTACAATGCCCAACAAAGGTGCTCCCGGTTAATGGTTTTTATTCAGCTCCACCAATTTCCTTCTTTCGGGTAGCAGAAGATATTGCATCAATTCTTTCCTGGAGAAATGCAAAGGAACCCACCACCGGATGGTTGTGAGGGTATTTGTGTCGATAGGTCTATTCAGCGATGGATTTAGGATTTGTTTCAAAGCTTCCGATCAGGCTATTAATTCAAAATTGTTTAGTTATATTTTTCTCTATGCCATTCAAAAGAAAATCATCTTTCATATTATTCCAAAACTTTGTCATTTTCATGCTTGAAAATGTTTACCCTATTATTACAATAGACACTTGAAGAGGTAGCATTATGTTTTGAGACACTGAATACGAGCTGATAGGTAGGTATCATAATTGAAAGGCTTGTTATGATTAACATGGTACAATTCAGAATTCCTGTTACTGAAATTATCTATTTGGAGTTTGTTATAAGTTACGTTGTTTACATTTGTTTCTTTGCAGGAATTATATCATGAGTTGCATGCCTTGGACAGATTTGAACAAGATTATCGACATAAGCTTCAGAAAGTGGATAATTCAAATACTGCTCAAAGGGGTAACCTACTGTTTGTATCTCTATTGTAACATTCTAGCTTAAACTTATTGGTTAACTGGGTGTTTCTAATTTGTGTTTCTAGATTAAAATGGTGAATCATACTGAACACCCCGAAAAAGCAAAACCTGCTGATATGTAGAAGTAATAACTAGTTTTTATGTGTTTCTAGTCAAAACCCTCTGTGGCCAATTCCATTTTGGTTATAAGGAACCTGTAAGCTTTATCATGGCCCTTCTTAGGCATGTTAGTGCTCATTCTGATGACATTTTGTGCAGGAATTAGTGGTGCACCTCAAGATAACAACATTATGCTCTGGAATGCTGTTATATTTGGGTATATTACGAAATAAGACTAGAGAATCTTTATGTACTTACTTTTTAGATTAAAGTTCTATTAAATTGTGCTAATGTCTTTACTTGATGGATTTGCAGACTTGATGACACCCCATGGGATGGAGGTAAAGTAAATTCTGGTGTTTTGGTTTGAAGCATCAATTTTTCTATGTTCGTTTAGTTGATTTGTTTGATTTTCTCTTTAGAAGGTTGCTTTGCTCAATATATGTTGATTATTACTTTGATTATTTATGGTGCGAAAATTATAAGTATATCAAGGTGATCTTTTCTGATTGTCATGAAACTTCTGCATCTCAGCCGAGGTTAGTCTCAATTGATCTCAATTGTCTCCTTGTTCCACTATTAGCTAAAACAATAAGCTCGTTGATTTTCTGACTTGCTTAATAGATTAGTTGTTTCATGTTTGGAAACTTTTGATGCTCTTGGTCTTATGTCCTGTAGTCATTGAAAAAAATTTGGTTCTCATTCTTCACTTAACAAGTCCAGTGGCACATACATATGTAAACTAGGAATTCATTGGTTTCATTGCTGTAATCTCTCTTATTCAATATCTAATTCATTTCCATGGTTGAGATAGCTAACTTGTCAATTTCCTCGAGTATTAATTTTTGCATTCATGTTATTTCCCATTCATATTTAACTTGTCAATATCAATTTTTGTTTTAATGCACTATAATTATTTTCCCAATTCTGCAGGGTACATGAAGATTGGATAACCAGGAATGTAGCAGATGTAGTTTGCATTGTATTTTTTATTACCAAGATTTACTTGATTAAGAAAATGCATTGTATTTTTATTACCTTGCAATGTGTATAGTCATAGGCAAGTTCAACTAGTCGATCTATTTCTCATATGTATTATTTATTTTAGTTTTGATTCTAAATTTTATTTTTACTTTAATATTTACGATAACTTTACTAACTTTTGGATTTTAATTGTGTTATTAATTTATTATTTTAAATTCTAAAACTAAATTCATTAATTTTTATATTTAGTTTTAAAGTTAAAATTTTCATAGAAAATTTAATTTAAATAATATTTTTATCCTTAAAAGTATATTTAAAGTTCAAATTTAAAAAATAAAACATAATATAATATTTATCATAAAAATAAATATTATTTGATTAAATTAATTTTTTTAAATGTTGTATTTTTAGTGGCGTTTTTGTGAGAAGCGTCGCTAAAGGTTTGTTCTATAGCGGCGTTTATGGGAAAAGTGTCGCTAAAGGTATCGAGCTATAGCGACGTTTGTGGAAAAAGTGCGGCTAAAGGTTGTGACCTACAGCGGCGTTTGTGGGAAAAGCGCCGCCAAAGCTCTTGAGCTATAGTGGCGTTTCTGGGAAAAGCGCCGCTAAATGTCTTGATCTATAGTGGCGTTTGTGGAAAAAGCGCCGCTAAAGGTCTCGAGCTATAGCGGCGTTTTTGGGAAAGCGCCGCTAAAGTTAGCGACGCTGTCATTAGCGGCGTTTTTTGCGGCGCTTCTCAAAGCGCCGCTAATGCTTTTAGCGGTGATAAAAAACGCTGCTAAAGGCCTAAAAAAGCGCCGCTAAAAGCCTGTTTTGGTGTAGTGGAACCTTGATGTTCTTTATGTTTCTGTTTACATGTAACGCCCCAAAAATTTCCCACAAATATATGTTTGCTTCAGTGGTTATGTGTTCTAGGAGTGTTTCAGAAGCCTTGGGCCCAAGCCTTGACTTGGGAAAAAAATTTTGTTTTAAATGAATAAAGCCCTATCTTTAATCAGTAGGCTTTTAATTAATTATTTGTAAAAACATGTCAAAAATGTGCTTACTGTTTGGTGGCAAAGTGGTGGACTAGTGTGTTGAAGGTCAGGAGTTTGAGGCTTCGCATGAACAAAGGATTTAATTTTTATTGCTTGGCCATGGAGGTGTTGTAGTTTGACCGAAATTTGAGTGTTTGAGGAGTGTGGGGATGTGTGGCCGATTTTTAGGAGGGTAGTGAGGGGGATTTCGGTTGTTAAGGGGGTTTGGATGGGGGTGGTTGGAGAATTTGAAGGAGAGGATTAAGGGATGTGGTGAGAGGTTGTGCTCAATGGGTTTTTTGTTTCAAAATTTCGGCACCTTCTCCCCAAAATTTCCCTAGTTGTTGAAAGAAAAATCCTTTCCCCTCTTGGCCGAATTTTTCCTAAGTGTTCTCTCTCTTTTTTTTTCTCTTTTTTTGTAAATTCAGTTTTTTTTTGTTTTCTCTCAACTCCCTATCGGTCATTCTTAGTTCTTTGAATCGTTTTCTGTAGTGGTTCTTTTTCTCTTTTCTCTACCGATTATGTTTCCTCTTATCCTTCCCTTTGTTGCTGTCGGGATTCCATTGATTCTTGCTAAGTTTTGAGCGTTTCTTTTCATCCTTCTTTGTCGACCATTTATTTGTCTTTCATCTATTCATATTGGGCGGTGAGCAAACGATCGCCACTTTACTCCTCCCTTGGCCGAATCTTCTTCCTCGTTTCACCCTTCACTTTCTCATTGTCTTGCTGATTCTTTTCTTCCTCGTGCGGCCGACTGTGCTCCTACCTCTGTTCTCTGGTGAACATCCTTTATTTTTTGTTAAGTTTGTACTCTTTGTAGTCGGTTTCTTATCGTGATTGTTGGTAAGGGTAAATAGTATGGAGTTAGTTTTTTTTTTTTAGCTTGTTGGATCAATGCTTACTTGTTTTTGGTTAGTGCTTAGGAGCTGATTCGAGGGGTGGAAGATCATTAGTTGGCGTTAAGTGGGTAAAACCTCATTCTTTACTCGTTTGAAGGTAACGTAGTTGTTAGTTAACGCTTGGCCAACCCATGTGTTTTGGTTTGAGTAAGAATACAAGTGATTAATTGATGGTTTTATGGTCAAATGTAGGTTTCAAAGGCTCAGGATTTTCCTTCTCAGCGAATAGAAACCAGGTGTGTAATCACATCGCTGAAAATGCTAGTTGGCGAAAAAGTTAAAAAATAAGACTGACGATGCCACATGAGCGTGGGATCGCTCGTGTGGTAGGCCGTGTGATTGAACATGGGCATGTGATCGATGAGGCTGGCCATGTGCGATTCATGGGCCGGGATGAATTAGGCCATGTGGGCCACACAGGTGCGTGGGCCCCACATGGGCGAACTACACAAGCGTGTGGAAATATTGGGCTAGGCAGTGTGATCCATATGGCCAAGGTCATTTTGGGTCGTGTGGGCCACATGAGCGTATGGGCCTACATGGGCTGTAACATGGGCCTGTGGGCCAATTTTCTCTGTTTGACTGCAAAGGTTGCACAGGTCGCCCAAGTCAATTGTGAACCTACTGTGGGGATGATAAGGTTACCTAGACCCCTAATTAACTGAAATGATTGAAAGATTGTCATATGCCTATGTGAGATAGATATGTATGTCGGTATGTTGAGCATGCTATATACACTGTACTGATTATACATGATACCGTGACATAACTATATGATGCATTGCATTGGGTTGGGGATTGATATTGATTGGAGGAAGTGTATTGAAAGGCTTCAAGCCTAACTTACTGGCAGTTCAGCTGCAACTATTGTCTAGTGCCGCATTCGGTACTATTTGGAGTGTAGGGTTGGGTGGGTTGATTATATCCCCATATGGAGTGTAGGGTTGGACGGAGATGGAGTGTAGAGGCTGGTTGGGTAGGATTTGATAATTGCATAACTGTCACTGTTACTGTACTCTGATGGGCTAAGGCCCTAATTCTTATTGATACTGAAATGGGCTTAAGCCTAAACTGATACTGATACTGAAAAGGCTTAGGCCCCAAACTGAGATTATCTGCTATTGTCTGTTTGTTTGCATGGGGATTACACACTGAGTTTATGTAAATTCACCCCTTCTGTTTAATCTGTAAAGGTAATCCCCAAACATAGGTGGATCAGTTCGACGGAGGACTCAGCGGTGGTCACACAACCTATTTAATTTGACTTAGTACTTAATTAAAATTTTGATTCTATTTTGGGGGTATTTTATTGTAATTATGGCCTCTTTGGATTTTTATTTTGATTCTATTTTAGGGGTATTTTATTGTAATTATGGCTTCTTTGGATTTTTACTTTTAATTTGGGGTTTCTATTGTTTGATTTACAACTGCTAATAGTAAGGATAATCGAGTTTTCAAAACGAAACAAATGTTTTAACAAAATACGCACAAATATGCAAACTGTTTTAAAAAGCTTTCACAATACGTGACGTTTTGAAAATTAATAACGTTTTGAAAGAAAATAACTGTTGAATATGTATCGCGTTTGAAATTGATTGACACATCTTGGAATTAAGCATAAGATAGTATAAATGAGTGATAAAGAAAAGAGGTTTTTGATGACAACTCACTTTTCGAAAAACACTACCATGCGACACCGCTAGCTTTGGCCATAACGTCCAGGCTGGGTTTGGAGTATTACATTACATAATTTTAATAGTGCCAAGTCATAATAACCACTACAGTCTAACACTTCCATTACAATTTTTATATTAAACAAACAAACAACTTAAAATAACAACATTAACAAACATTATTAACCTATACATCGTATGGATATACAAACTAATTAAGATATATAATTACACTGTTTGTATGCCCAATAATTACTCTTTAAATAAAATGTATCTTAAAACTAGAACTAAATAATTATTCTACGTGTTATTGTTTTGGTGTTACAAAATCATCATCAATAGATTTTAATGTAACCATGACCTCAATCTATACTACACATGGCCTTACTTGTTTTTTTTTTAACATCACTAATAATAACGGTTCAATTTCAATTGTAGTTCCTTTACCTTTTAATTATACAAAATGGTTAAATTTCAATTTCAGTCCTTATACTATGCTTAAATTTAATATTTGATCATTATAATTTAATTTTATCCATAATTTGGTACCTTGATGGCTTGATGTTTGTAATACCATTAGTTAATCTAAATATTTTATTTTAAATTAAAATATTGATGTAAATTTAAAGAATTATTAACATCATTAAATTTTTTGTTAAATTTAATATCATTACAATACCATTTTGTGACAAGATTATCGAATGAGTAATTTTCTTTAATTTTAGAATGTCACACTAACAAATTTAGTAAAAAAATTAAGAGATTAATGACTAGACTAGAATTTTTAAATTTAAAAGATAGAGGAATTAAATTTTTAAAAATAAAAATGTAAAGAATATATTCCAAAAATAGAAAAGTACACAAATTGGAATGGTTTTTATATTTAACTATTTTGTTGTGCATTTTTTTTAAATGGGGTAAAAAGGAGTTTGGGAGGGGTATCTAATCTCTACCAAAAAAAAAGGGGGTCCAAAGCCATGACATTCTAACTTATCCTACCCATAGAGTGAATAGCATTTTTTCTCCCAATATAACCAAAAACAGAACTAGACATATGGACATGAAGTGAAGCAGTTAGATGGACATGTGGGTAGCTTGTAGTATTTAGACGTGTTTGTAAGCAGGTAAGGTGTCATTTGAGGATAAGTTGGATGCACCAGATCTTTTCAGGTAGCCAGGGAAATAGAGATAAACTTGGGTAAAGGTGGCCTACATAGACAGGGAATTCTGAGTTGGGAAAGTAGTAGGCCTAAATTTTAGTGAAAAATCCAGCCCAAGTGATAAGGAGTTCTTTTAAGGGATGATTTGGATGTATGACCTTGCATCACATGCACACTCTTCTTCACCTTTAAGCCTCAAATAAATTAATAAAAAAAAAATTTGATAATATATATATTTGTATCTTTGATTCTTTTGCGATTTGCAGCTATTTGGCATTGCCCGACCGATATTACTAAATTAAAAGTGTTTACACTATTTTTTTTTTATAAAACGGGGTCGACTTGAATTTTAAAAACGAAAACGAAAATGGGAGTCGCCACCAATCCTTTTTAATGAGGTGTGATTAGATTACCTCAAAAAGTGGTTGCTTTTAATAAACGATTTGATTTTATTAAAACAACGATTTTGGTCCACGAAATTCAGAAAAATGGGTTCGGGAGTCGGTTACGTACGAGGAATGATTAGCACCCTCGTAACGCCCAGAAATTGGTACCTAGTTGATTAGTTAATGTCTTAAAGTCGAAAATTGAAAACTTTGAAGAATTTTAAAAATACGATCCTAAAAACTTTCGAACAATATGGGTTGAAATTTGAGATTCTCTTGTTCCGAAAGAATATCACATCCAGTACATTAGGATACGATACTTTAAACTCTCGAAACCAAGATCACCTTATGGTTTCCAAAACCCATACTTTGAAACTTTAAGAGGGTATTTGGCTATTTGGCTAAACGAGAAATCGAAACCCATCACATTAAGGCACACTTTCTCGAATTTCCAAATGCAAAATACTACCTTTATTATTTTTTTAGAAAAATCCTCATCTCGAGAAAACGTTTTATATCCAATGCGTTAGGACACAACATATTGAATTCTCGATACTGAGCTTTTTATTTATGTTTTTGATTAAAGAGTATTCTCGATTATTTAGATTCAACGAAGAAAATTGGAACCCAATACGTTAGGGCTCAATCCTCTCGATTCTAAACACGAAATTTTACTTATTTTAAAGCCATGATTTACATTAAATCAAATTAATTTAACATAAAATGGTAGGAATAAACACAATATTAATATGTATAACAAAATGACAATGAACATGATAATACAAGCATAACTAATATGAGCAACAATCAAAAAAAAAATACATAAAACAAATCAAGTATATATGAAATAATAAGTGAATAAAAAGGAACTAAAGCATTTCCTAAAAAATGATGAACACATAAATAAATGAAGAAATAAATGTCAAATAGAACGACAATAATAAATAATAAAAGATAAAATATTTATGTATGTATATCAATATATTTAAGTTATAAATTATAAAATGTGTGAATGTATAGACATATATCTATGAAAACGAATATGCATATCTATGTACATATATGAATTATAAAGCGTAAAAAACATGAGTATGTATATATCTAAAAATATATAGGTATATATATATATAAATTATATGAAAATATAAAAATATGTAAGTATGTGTATGTATTCATGAAAATAAAAATATGTATATATATTTTAAAAATTATGCAATATAAAAATATATGTAAGTATGCATATATACATATATGTGTACGTAAATTAAAATATGTATATATGTATATAGATATATATAAAATTATGAAATATATGTAAGTATATATACATACATGTTTATAAAAATTAGAAATATGTGCGTATGTATATACCATAAAATGCAAGCATATATATATATATTTGAAGTTATAAAATATAAACGAAATATATGTGTATGGACATGTACGGATTGTAAAATATGTGTATGTATATATTATAAAAGATATGTATATATATATAATAAAACTTGGGATTAAAAAGTATAGATAAATATTTGGTAATAATAATAATAATAATAATAGTAATAATAATACAATATTAGTAAACAACATTAATATAATATAATAATGAAAAAAAAACAAGTATAATAATTATATTTGTTACTAAAATAACAAAATAACAACAAAAAGACCAATTTGAATTCTAGAACAAAGATTTGGGATAAAATCAAAAATAAAATAAAGAGGAAGGACCAAACTGTGATGCGCGCGAAAGGAGAAGGACCAAAAAGGAAAATACCCCAGGCCATCAAAACGCTCAACTTCGATGGGGACTAAAATGGAACAAAGATAAAATAGGAGGTTAAATTTAAAAGGAAATAACATGACTGGATTGAAGTGCGCTTGAAAGACATAGGGACTGCCTGCGAAAATAAACCCTCAAGGCTAAAACACGTAGATCCTGGCTAATCGAGTCGGGTCGAGCGCGGGTCAGAGACCAAAACGACGTCGTTTTGGCCTTTGAACCCAAAGTCCAAATACGACGCCATTTTAAATGCTATAAAAACTAAAAAAAACCTAAATTTCATTCTAATCAGCTTCAAAAATAAAAAAAACAGGCAAACACTCTCTGCCTCCCCCATAGCCATCCGAATTCGGCCTAGGGTTCCACCCTTGCACCGCCTTATCTCCACCGTGGGCGGTGGTCGGCAATGCTCAAAAGGGTATTTTTAGCCCACGTTTTACGGCGCGTTCAAAGGCCAAGCCCTTTCAACCCTAGACGCCGAAAGAAAAAAGAAAAGAAAAAAGCCCTAGCCCTCTTTTGAGCCCGGATCTGACGACGGCGAAGGGCCACCGACGGCGATGCTATGAGGCGATTCAGGTACTTTGTTTTCTTTTTTATTCGCTTTTCGTTTATATACGCAAAGAAGAAAAATAGAAAAAAAAACAACAGATCTGAAACAGAAAAATCACCTTAAATGCTTTTTTTTGCCCTTTATTTTCTGAATCTTTTGATATAATCTTCCCCATTTACAATATCTTTTAGGCTATTTATATCCGATTTACAATATATTTTGTTTGCTTTTGCTTTTCTTCTGTGTCTGTGTCTGTTTCATTTTTCGTGTTTGTTGCAGGTCTTGGCAAGGCAAGTCAGAGGAGTGGCTTGCCGTTTCGGTGTAAGGCCGGCTGGCGGTGGCAGACCTCGGGCGTGGTGCGCGCTGAAGGCACACATGGGAGGAGGCAGAGGAGCGACGCTGGACGAGCCAGACTGTTAGGGTTTTTTTTCTCAAACCCTAACTTGGCCATTGGGCCAATTGGGCTTTTGTTTTTTTGTATTTGGGCCATGTAGTTTGGGTCTATGATGGGGTATCGGGCTGAAATGGGCTGTACAGCTACCCCTCTTTGCTCGTTGTTGTGTAACGAACAGAGCAAAGTCTAAGAAAGACCAATTTTACCCGGTCTCACCGAGTCTTGACTTCTTCTGGTGCTTCTTTTCTTCAAATAACTTCGTTCCAGTCCACTGTGTCTTGTTGCTTCGATCCACTTCACTGCACTTCAGAGAGTTCTGACTTGTATCTTCAATCTTCTTCGCAGCAACTTCAGGGGGACGAAGTTTATGGTTTTAGTCTACTCCACTGCAATGTCAGGGAGATAAGACTTGTTGCTTTAACCTGCCCCACTGTGACTTCAGGGGGATGAAGTCTAACACGATAAGATCCACTATCAACGGTCTGCTCCACTTCAACTTTAAGGAGATAAGACTTATTATGGTAAATTTAATCTGACCTACTGCAACTTCAGAGGTATAGGATTCATCATTTTAATCCGCTCCACTGCAACTTCAGGGAGATAGGATTAATAGCTTCAATCTGCTCCGCTGCAACTTCAGAGAGATAGGATCTGCTATCCTCAGTCTTCTATACTGCAACTTTAGTGAGATAAGACTAGTGGCTTCAATCTGCTTCCCTACTACTTTGGGAAGATAAGATTCGCCGTCTTCGATCTGCTCCACTACTGCTTAGAGAGACAGGATCTACAATCTTCGACCTACTCCACTACTACTTAGGGAGATAGGACTGGTGATGTAATGGCCCAAATTTGAGTTTATCGGAACAGTGGTTTCGGGACCACAAATCCGATGAGAAAAATTTTATTTTTCTTATATTTTTATGGTCTACAATTTCACAAAATGATTTTGTGAAAATTTCGTTCGAAAATTTCGACGTTTGGGCACTCAATTTAGTCAAAAGGACTAAATTGTAAAAAGTGCAAAAGTTGAGTTCTACATGTTAGAGGTGTCCAATTGTTATGAAACTTTAAATTGGAGGTCCTTATATGGTAATTATACCATTGGTAACTTGGTAGACAAAATGGACATGAGATAAGTGAAATAGAAAATTTTTAAGTTAGGGGCAATTTGGTAATCTAGTAATTAAAATGAATTAAAAGGGAAAAGATGGAAAAATCATCATCTTCTTCATTAGGACGAAATCAGCAAGGGGAAGCCATAGTTAGGGTTTTCAAGCTTCCAAGCTCCATAGTAAGTGATCCCAAGTCCCGTTTTAATGTTTTTACGTTTTGGAGTCCGGTAGCTTAATTTAGCTTATTCTAGCAATAATTTAACCTAGGGTTTATATTTGGAAAAATACCCATAGGTGAAAAGTGTTTATTTTGATGTTTTATGATAGAATATGAAGCTAGAAATTATGTTAAACAACTTTTGCTAAGCGATTTTAAGTGAAAACGAGTAAAACGACATAATCGGTAAAAATACCTAATGTTCATAAGTACATGTTAGAGTGGGAATTTGATGTTGCCATAGAAGGGAAAAATGTTTAGAATGTTATAAAACATAAGAATAAGAGATGAAGTTTAATTTCCGAGCCTTGGGGAAAAATGTAATTATGTAAAAGTTTAGGGGCAAAATTGTAATTTTGAAAAAGTTAGAGTCGAGGGCTGTTTTGATGAATGTGATTATTAAATAAGTTAAATTTACTCTTTTAGATCAAGAAGTACGAAACTCGAGGTTAGACAAAGGGAAGAATAAAGTTGAAGACTAAGTTGGTGAATTTGGCTATAATTGGTACCGAGGTAAGTTTACGGTAAATAAATGCAATATTTCAATATTTATTATCAATGCTGTTATTTTCCAGAAACTATGAATTTATTTTATGAATTTATTTGATGATGATCTAAGCATGAAATGATAGAGAATTAAAATTAAAAAGTCCCGTTGATACATAAGGATGGTACTAGATATGAATGTCATGACATTTGGGTAAAGAGGTCCCATGTAAGACCATGTCAGGACATGGCATTGGCACCGAGATGAGAGGTCCCATGTAAGACCATGTCGGGACATGGCATTGGCACCGAGATGAGAGGTCCCATGTAAGACCATGTCTCGAGACATGGCGTTGTACCAAGATGAGAGGTCCCAGTAAGACCATGTCGGGACATGGCATGGGCACCGATATGAGAACATCCCATGTAAGACCATGTCAGGACATGGCTTTGGCATGTTATTATCAGAAGAGACCGAGTATCCTTATTATTCCAATGTAGCTCAACGGGCTTGTAAGCGAATTATGTTCATTAAAGTTCGGTTTAAAGCATAAATGGCAAGCTCGGGTAAGTTATAAGAGTTAAGAACTTATTATACTATCAATTGATGTTCAACGATGCAGCAAGAGTTGAGTAAGTTATGTACACAAGTATTCTAAGTAAACAAGCAAGAGAACTAGTATGAGATTAACTAAAGAGTAAACTAGAGATATAGACATTTGAGTTTAATTATTTAAGTTAAATATTGTTATTTATTTGCTAGTAAACTTACTAAGCTTTATGCTTACTTCTTTTATTTCTCTTTCTCTTATAGTATTGCAAAGCTACTTCAAGGATCCTAAAGAAGTCGGAGATCGTCCACACTATCAACCACAAGCGCTTTCGGTATTTTATATCGAATCACGTTTGAGTTATGGCATGTATAGGGATTTAGTTATTTTGTATGTTTGTGATTATGATTTTGCTAAAGAATGGTGTGTAAGTATTTGATGATGTATGGTTATTAAAATGGTTAAGTATGAAGGTATTTGTTGTTATAAGAGTCTAGGTGATAAATTATGTATGGAAATCATGAAAGGATGAAATTTTGCAAAGAAACAGAATTCAGGCAGCAACAGTGACGTGACTTTGAAAAATCACTCAAGATAGTATAAAATGAATTAGAGGGTGAATGATATATGGAATTAAATCTTGTTGAGTCTATTTTCATTGAAAAATAACGTGTAGCGAAAGGAATTTTATATTTTAAGATATGTGAATTTTCGTGAGACAGGGTCAGAACAGTTTTGGTGTCCCTGTTTTGAGTTTAGAAAATCATTAAAATTGTACAAAAATGGTTATGAGTTATAGTTTATATGTATAGATTTCTCATTGAGTTTATTTTCTGCTGAAACAAGTAAAAACTTCATATGAAAATCATACAGTGAGAAAACTTATTTTTAGTGACTAGAGGTCAGGGCAGTCAGGTGGTGAAATAGGGGATACTTTAACTAATAAACTGTACTAATTGGCTAAACTAAAAATTCTAAAAATTTTATGGTGAGTAGATATATGAGTCTAGTTTCAGGGAAAATTTACGGAATTAAATTTCGAGTTCTGTAGCTCAAGTTATAATTAATTTAGTAACTGCTGTGCGATTGGACAGATTTGCTGTAAATAGTGAAATAAATTTTCAAACCTAGTTTTTATGCTCCGAATTGGTAAGATAAGCTAAGTAATGCCTCGTGCTCGACTCTGGAAACGGTCTCGGGTAAGGGGTGTTACAGGTGATTTAAATCTGCTTCCCTACTACCTTGGGAAGATAAGATTCACCGTCTTCGATATGCTCCACTACTGCTTAGGGAGATAAGATCTACAATCTTCGACCTACTCCACTGTTCTCAGGAAGATAGGGCTGGTGCTTTCGATCTACTTCACTGCCAGTACAGGAAGACAATATCTACTTCATTGGCCGTGAAATAATCACCACTGGGTGATTGACCTTCTGGAACCTTTCTATGGGTCCTTTCTCTGAGGCGCAGATCTCTTTTTCTTCAAATTCCTTGAATTCTTCATAAAACTCTATCTCCTTATTGTCCATCAGATTTTGTACCATGGTCTTAAACTCTGCACATTCTTGGATATTATGACCCTTCTTGGCATGGAACTCACAGTATATTCCTGCCCCTTTAGGCCTTTCGTCTAAATCTCAAGTGATTAGACCCCTACATACCATCTGTTCCAAAACACATTTCAATGGGGTTCGTACCTCCATCACGTCTGCCTTAATTTTCTTACTTCCACCCTCGTCTATCGTATTTACCCCTTTATCCGTATGATCAGGCAACGAGTTTCCTGCTACATGTGGTCCGGATGGGTCATCTAACTTTACAATACCCATTTTGATGAGTCTTTCGACCACCTTCTTGAACGCAGCACAATTCTCAATCGAATGCCCCGTTATCCCTGCATGATATTCACATTGAGCGTTTGCGTCATACCACTTAAGGAACAGGGGTTGCATGGGTTTTAGATAAAAAGGAGCTACCACATGTGCATTAAATAGATTTTGGTACAACTCTCTATACGTTATCAGGATAGGTGTAAACTGGGGTCTTTCTGACCTCGAATTGGACTCCTGCCCGGAAGGCCTTGATGACTGGTAGCTACCGTCCTTAGTGAACCAACGGTGATTGGCTTTGCATATCCCTTGTTGTATGTACTCATATTATTTACCTCGCCTTCTTTCTTCCTTGAAGTCGGTCTTTTAAAGTTTTCCCCCGCATCTATTTTACCATTTCTTCCGCATTTTCAATCATTTCATCGGTCATCACTATATCTGAGAAGCTCTTAGTGGCGCTTCCCAACATATGGGTGATGAACAGGGCCTTTAAAGTATTGATGAAAAGCATTGTGGTTTCTTTTTCCAGAAGAGGTGGCTGGACTTGAGTTGCCATTTCTTTCCATCTCTGGGCATACTGCCTGAAGCTTTCATTCTGTTTCTTCTCCATGTTTTGTAGCGTGATCCTATCGGGCGTCATGTTCGCTACGTGGCTATATTGTCTCATGAAGGCTTGTGCCGAATCTTTCCATGAGCAAATTTGGGCACAACCCAGCTGGTTATACCATTTGGCCACAGCTCCGATCAAACTGTCCTGGAAACAGTGAATTAACAATTGATCATTGTCGATATATCCCGTCATCCTCAGACAAAACATAGTGATATGGGCTTCAGGACAGCTAGTCCCGTTATACTTTTCAAATGTTGGCATTTTAACCTTAGGTGGGAGAACTAAGTCAGGGACCAAAATCAGGTCTTTGGCATCGATCTTGCAACGGTAATCAGCACTTTCCATTGCAATGAACTTTTCCTCTAACCACCTACACCTATCTTCAAGTTGCTTTGGTAAATCCACCTTTGCCTTCTCTACTTCCGCTACATTGTCCAGATTAGGGATAACGGGGTTTGTTGGATTATCTCCTGGGTTGGAACTTGAGCCTGTCTGGAAGTTCATCGGTGCTGAGGCGCCGACTTGGCATTGAGGTCTAATGTGATCACGCACTCTATGTGGACACATATCCGGTTGTGCCTGAGTGTTCGTTGGGGCAAAACTTGGAGGATAAACAGGGTTCTCCCGATCAACTCCCAAATTGATTACAGAGCTCTTTCCTTTATCAGCCAATAATTGTGCCAGTTGGCTCATCATAGTTTTTTGGGATTCCAGCGCGTCTTGTTGGATTTTATCCAATTGTTCTTGCATCTTATCTTGCATTTCTTTTTGCATTTGTTCCAACCTTTCTAACCTTTGGTCCATTGCTTTTGTCTTCTTTCTTGTACCGTAAGGATGTTCCAGGATAACTGTCATAGTTTTAATAAATTAGGGCCCTTTTTTTGAAACTTTAATGCATATGATAAAATGTGATGCAAATGAATGGATGCAAAAAGGCATTGATTCTAATTCAATTTCATTAGAAATACTTGACTAGAAAACAAAATTCTTTACATAAAGTGGATTACATATACGGCTTTGCCTTTATGCTTAAAGCCTTAACTCTCCTAAGGAGCCAAGCTAACTCTCGACCCCGAATTGATTCCGATTCATATTTCAAACTCAGTATATCGGCCTGAACCGCTAAGGTTTGCAAATGATCAGCCACTTCCCGCACTTGAGTCACAGCTTCGCCCATAATGTAATCTCTATCTCTAATTTGATTTTGAAAATGATGGAGCTGCTCTTGGCACTGTTCATTGCGTCTTTCAAGAAGTTCTACTTGTAATTCAGAATTTTGCAATGCGTCTTCAAGCTCTCCTATATTTTCCTTCAATTCTTCAATTTTACTCAAACTTGCTCTTAGCTCGATCATAGAGTTACGACTATGGCACAGGTGAAGCGACTTTTCTAACTTCACTACCCGAGCTTTTAATCTTGCTTCTTCATTTCGGCCTTCCAGCAAGCTTTTCTCCAAAGCGCTCTCTCGAGCTTGGGCATCTTGAAATTTCTTTTCCCACTGATCAGCTTTGGTCTTTTCTTCCTTGATCTTCTGTCACCATTGCTCCGACTTTTTACCCAAACCCGCAGTTCTTATTGACAGACGCAGCTTTTTATAATTTGTTTTTAGACTATCTAAATCCTCTTCAGCCTTTTTGTTTGTATCAGGGTGTGCCAAAATCTGATCTCGCAAACTTTTCCAAGGGATACATTTGTTTTCTCCTTTTTGTTTGATTCGTGGTGCGACCCATTGCTCGCTCATTTCAGTGATTTTCGTTAACTTCTTTGTAAAAGTTAGAACATTGGCAGCTCTAGAATAAACTTTTTCCACTTGGATTCTTGGACAACGAAGTAAAGTTGTATACTCCTCCACACTAGGCACCATGTCTACCTCCCTGAAGGTGAAGCAGCTATAAGCAGGATTCCAAAATTTGGCCAGAGCTCGAAATAAATGCTCATCCACCTTGATGTGAGCAAGTAGGGCAAATCATCATAATTATAGTAAAACAACTGTTTGACTTCATCATCCCATTAAGCCCAAATTTCTTTCAACTCTTGAAGATTATTCTGAGTTACGTTGATACTAGTGAAATCCCATAATTTTGATGTGTACCCCCTCATCAGACTATCACCTTTCTCGAGTTGTGTTTTTTGACCATATCCGAATAACCGCATTATCTTCTATTTTATCAAGAAATTCACTTTCCGTGATTGGCTTTTCTATCTAGTAACCAAATGTGAATCAACACCTTTTAATGAAATGCCATGTAGTCAAAATGCAATGCAGTCAAAACAAAACAACAAGTTAGTATCAAAATAAAACCCAATACAAGCAAGAAAAAATAAAGCACCTATTTGGGTATCTACTATGGGTTCGAAGTGGTTCTTACCTAGGGTGGGTTCCTAAGGTTCACTATATGTGATTTGGTTTTAAAGTAAAAGTACCCGAACCAGCAAATTCCTCGATCCTCACCTGTTATAAGCTCATATGGACCGAGTTCAGTTCAGGGGAATACATTTCCCTATGGCTGCACGGAGATGAAAATCTCACGAAGACATAGGTACGGATGTATCCCAAAAGTGATCCACTATCCTGCACGGAGGTGAAAACCTCACGAAGGAAATAGCTTCTCACTCCCACTTAAAAGGGTAAGAGCGAGTGGTCATGCAATGCAATGTGCAAAAACTTAACTAACACAGTGATTATAACCACATTGATGAAAATTGTAATAAAGACCGATGAAATGCAATGAAAGGATCGTACATTTAAACCAAAATTTTAATTTTCGACAAAAAGTAATCAACACGTGGCTTGACTCTCTTATTTTGGATCCCTAGTGGAGTCGCCAAGTTGTTGACACCATTTTTTTGATAAAACGAGGTCAACTTGGGTTTTGAAAACGAAAACAAAAACGAGAGTCGCCACCAATCTTTTTTTGATGAGATGTGATCGGGCCACCTCGTAAAACGGTTGTTTTTAATAAACGGCTTAGATTTATTAAAACAATGCTTTTGGTCTGCAAGATTCAGAGAAATAGGTTCAGGAGTCGGTTACGTACAAGGAAGGATTAACACCCTCGTAATGCCCAAAAATTGGTACCTAGTTGATTAATTAATGTCTTAATGTTGAAAATTGAAAACCTTAAAGAGATTTAAAGTACGATCCTTGAAAAACTCGAATGACAAGGATTAAGATTTAGGAGGATATTTGGCTACTTGGTCGAACGAGAAATCGAAACCTAGCACACTAAGGCACGTTTTCTCAAATTTCCAAACGTAAAACATTGCCTTATTTTGAAATTTTTAAAAGGATATTTGGCTATTTGGTCGAACGAGAAAAATCGAAACCCAGCACATTAAGGCACGTTTTCTCGAATTTCCAAACGCAAAACATTGCCTTATTTTGAAATTTTTAAAAGGATATTTGGCTATTTGGTCGAACGAGAAAAATCGAAACCCGGCATATTAGGGCACGTTTTCTCAAATTTCCAAACGCAAAACATTGCCTTATTTTGAAATTTTTTAAAGGATATTTGGCTATTTGGTTGAACAAGAAAAATCGAAACCCAGCATATTAGGGCACATTTTCTCGAATTTCCAAACGCAAAACATTGCCTTATTTTGAAATTTTTTAAAGGATATTTGGCTATTTGGTTGGACGAGAAAAATCGAAACCCAGCACATTACGGCACGTTTTCTCGAATTTCCAAACGCAAAACATTGCCTTATTTTCAAATTTTTAAAAGGATATTTGGCTATTTGGTCGAACGAGAAAAATCGAAACCCAGCACATTAGGGCACGTTTCTCGAATTTCCAAACGCAAAACATTGCTTTATTTTGAAATCTTTAAAAGAATATTAGTATGCGTAACAAAATGTTAATGAATACAATGATGTAGCATAAATAATATGAGTAATAGCAATGAAAATAAACTGGATAAAAAGGGCAAATCAATGACATACAAAATAACAATACATATAAGCAAATAAAATCAAAACATTCTTTCAAAATAATAATGAAAATGTAAATAAAGAAATAAACCAAGAAAATAAATAGAACTATAAAAATATAAAAGATATATATGTCTATATACATAAAATTATGGAAATATGAAAATATATGTATGTCTATATTTCAAAATTATTGTATAATATATATATATAAATATATAAGTAAGCATATACATACATATATACATATGTACATTAAAATATGTATATGTACATGCATGTATATAAAAATTATAGAAGGTATATAAAAGTATGTATATATATATATATGAAAAGCAGAATATGTACATAGATATATAGATATGCATATAAGTTATAAAATATATAAAGAATGTATAAGTATATATATGTATATGTAGACAATGTATAAAATATATACATGTATATATATCATAAAAAAGCAAGTATGTATATATATATAACAAAATTTAAAATTTAAAAAGTATAAATGAATAAATAATAATAATAATGGTATAATATGATAATGATAATAACATTGAAATAATTAACTGAATAGTAAAATTGCTAAAAAAACACAGACTAAATTGAAATAAAAACGAAAATATGGGGTGAATTCGAAAAAAACGTAAAGGATTAAATTGTGACACATACAAAAGGAGGGGGACCAAAATAGGAAATAAACCAAGTCCCCAAAACGCAGCTCTACAATGGACTAAAATGAAATAAAAATAAACTATGCAGCTAATTCAAAATAAAAGGAAAGAACGAAAAAAAGGCCAAATTACAATACGTTCCAAAATCAGAGGGACTGTGCGCGAAATATCCCTTTTAAAGAAAACACGCGGATCCCTTTGCTGGAGCGGGTCGGATCAGGTCGGTCTCCCCAAAACGACGCTGTTTTAGGCGTCTGGGAGGCGCCCCAAAACGGTACCGTTTTGGTACCTTATATAAACCCAAAAATTTCCAAAAAAATTCATTTTAACCCTTCCCTGAAAAAAAAAACAAAAACTCTCCGAAAAATCCTCTCCCCTCAGTAAGTCCGGCCAGGAGTCCGGGCAACATTAGACCGTCGGCCACCACGCTGGTCGCTGATCTTTGGCGATGGCACCACCGTCTGCGGTGGCTGAAAAAGGTAGAAAATCTCTTACCCGGTCTTTTCGACCTTTCTAAACCCAAATCCGAGTTCAAAACCCTCGAAATATTAACAAAAATGCCCCAAAAGCCCAAGAAACCCTTCGGTTTCTGACCGCCTATCATCGGAGGTGACTTCCTCGGCCTTCTTCAGCGTTGAATATTCGAATACAGGCAAGTTTTTTACTCCCTTTTTTCCTTTTATTTTACTTTCATATGTGTTGATATAATAAAAATAAATAACAGTAGACAAAAAATGAGACAAAAATAAAAAAGCAGTAGAGGTAAACCTTTTGGGATTTTTCTATTGATTTTGAATTCTCTGAGTATTCGATCCAGTTAAAAATTACATCCTTTTGGCTTTATAGCTGAGTACAAAGATTTTTTTTCTTTTCTCTGTGTTCTGTCGTCCATTTTTGCTTGGTTTTGCAGGGTTAGGCAAGGTCAACGGAGGTGACCTTGCCATTTCGGTGCAAGGGCCAGAGGGAGGAGGCAAACCTCGGGACGAGGCACCTCAGGTGACTCGAAAAGAGGCAGCGGCGCAAAGGAAGGAGGGAACCCTAGGGTTTCTGAAAAAATTTTTAGTTTTGGGCTCCATTGGGCCGTTTAGGGTTTAGGGCTTGGTTTGGTTGTAATTGGGTCAATTGGGCTTGATATGTAATGGGTCATGGACTGTTTAATATATATATGTATATTTTTTTGGGTTTTATTTATTTTGATTTTGGGTGTTGGGTCTTATTGGGCCCTGGGATAAATTGGCCCACAACAAAAAGAAAGAAAAATGGTGGCGCCTTTTGATTTTTGTGGAAAATAAGAAGTAAAGGAGGTGGCCACACGATGCAAAGGCAAAAGTCCTGAGTTTGTGTGTGTGGAGGCTTAAGATTTTATCATTTTTAATTAAATGTGTAAATCTTCGAGTTCTACGATAGATTATTTTCATGTGTAATAGTTTAATTTTTTATTTCAATTCTTACTATATTTGTGTTGTAATGGTTTAATTCTATATTTGGTGGTGACTGGGACATGTATTTATACTTATACTTTGATTGTACTATACTTGTAAACATTCAATACATACAAATGAGAATATGGTTTTAGTATAATTCAATTTCATATTTTTACTTTACGAAAATTGATAAGTTAATCTATTTACTTTATGTTAGCTTTGATTTCAAAATATTTTGATATAACAAAATAAATTTCTAAATTCCTCTATCAAATATGTTTAATTTATTTTCAAGAGTCTCCAACTCAAAATAATATTCTCAAATGGCTTGGGCAATTCACAAATATTTTTGAATAACTCGAAGGCCCCTCAAAATAGTTCCCAAGCCTTAAAATACATTTTCTAGGCTAAGTATCAAGACTTACCTATAAAAGTCTCAAGACCACCTCAAGCAATTTCAAATAGAGATTTTAAGAAGGGTACAATATCAAGACTTACCACCTAAATCTTGATACCTAGCAACTAAGTCTTGAGACTTAGGTGGATAGTATCGAGAATTATGAAGACAGTAAGCATAAGATAAATGAGAGTAGTACAGTCTCGAAACTTACTAGTCTAAGTATCGAGACTTACCCTTAAGTCTCGAGCCTTGCCTGTCTATTCTCGAGACTTCAAGACTTCCAGTGGCTATTTTTCAGCCAAGTCTCGATACATGTCCCTCAAGTATTGAGACTTGACCTTGCAGGTTGCATTAAATGCTCAATATTAATTCTGCCAACGACTTTAAATGCTCAAGATTAATTCAAGCCAATAACACTTGAAGACACATGGGAAGAGCATCCAATCATAAAAATCAAGAGAAAAA
Organism: Gossypium raimondii; assembly: GCF_025698545.1. Classification (NCBI taxonomy): domain Eukaryota; kingdom Viridiplantae; phylum Streptophyta; class Magnoliopsida; order Malvales; family Malvaceae; genus Gossypium; species Gossypium raimondii. The sequence continues at coordinate 16,153,398 of NC_068575.1, read as the reverse complement.
CATCAAATTCTTTATTTCTTCAGTTTTCTATTGTACATATCTCTTAGCTGCTTTTTAACATCCACAATATTCCTCAGAGATAGGTACAGTGAGGTATTGAGTTAGGACTTAGTCGAAAAGTTTTGAAATAGAATAAATAGAAATTTTACGTGTTAAATTAGAAAGTATTAAAAATCATTAAGAAATTAGAAAACACTCATTATATAGGAAAATTTTAATATAAGTATTGACTTAATTGAAAGAGTATAGGAATTGTTGTGGCCAAAGTAGGAAAAATAAAAAGTTAGGAGATACATAGTAGTGGTAGAAAGGAAGGAGGATTAAGAAGAAATTTTACTAAAAGTTAAGTACGAGTCATCCTAGGGATTATGAAAGATGAAGAAAGATAAAAAAAAATAATTAGCCAAGTAGATAGTTTTAGACATAATAATTAGGGGCTAAACTGTAAAGATGGATGGCCAGAGGACTTATTAGCAATTTTACCTTTTAATTAAAAATGATAAGATATTTTAGTAGAATTGTGTAAAAAAGTGAAGAAAAAAGATGAAAAATTGTCTTCCATTTCATCTAGCCAAACCGTTACCCACCACTTGTTCTCCACCAAACTTTCATTTTATTTAAAAAAAAATCCTCCCACCATTGTTGAGCAAATCCAAGCTTAAAACCTTCCTTTTTATTTGGTATTTCTTAAGTAAAAACTATAGAGAAGGCTAATGAGTACCTTAGTTTCATGAGAAAATCTCCATAGATGTGTTAAAGGGGAGGAAAAGCAAGAACTAGGGTTTTGATCTCAAGAGGGTTAAGGTAAGAGGTTGTCACATCTCAAAATTTGGCCTAGTAGTTTTGGGTTAGTGAACCGGGTTTTGTCGATTTAGGCCTCAAAATTAATTTTTGAAATTATGGTCTAAAATTGGGATTGGAAATTCAGAATTAAGAAACTGAAAAATATTTTCCTTTAAACGACTTTCAAAAACAAAATCAATTTTAAAAAGGAACGAGAAAAAGACTTTTAACTAGAAAAGGGGTCTGATTTGTAAAAGGGTAAAATTTGGGAGTAGCCCAAATCCAATTGTACCAATGTTTTTAAATCAGCCTATTTTTCCCTACACCCTACAGTTTACACACGTCTCTTCCCTCTTCTATTTTCAACATTTGAAAATTTTTACAAGCGCCAAAACACTTTATTTTCTTTCAAGAAAATTCTTCAATTTGATTTTCACTCTCCCAAACACTAAAATCTCTCTCAATATCAAAGGAAACCATCAAGAACAACATTAATTTCTTCATTCGGTTCCTAAAGGATTTTCACGAAATTCAATCCCCAATTCATTTCCCTTCTCGAATCAAGGTGAGTTTTTGTTTACTTGTTAAGTTCTAAGATTGTTAAGATTTTTAAATAAAGTGTTGATCCACTATATCAGAATGTTATGGATCTAATGATTTTAGTCAAAAATTGATCGCTTTAATGGCGAAATTCAAATTTCTAAGTTAAACCTCTGTTTCTAAATAAGTTTTAATATATTTCGATGAGATTAAGAAGGTTCTAATTTCACTTTAACAAATCATTAAAAGATTTTGTCACACCCCAATTCAGACGGGTTCAAGGATAAGGCATATAGTAGTGAAAGAACCTAAGTTTAGTGGATTGTAATTTGCCCATTTATGTCTTTTGGTGTATACTTGTGGGTGTATAGTATAAGCTGAGTAATTAAGTAGAAATTTTATTTTAGATTATTCTGATTAGCTAAAGAGTAAAGGTTTTAGCTGGACAAAAAAAGGGCAAATTACAGTATGATTTATCGTCAAATGTATAATACACCCAGTTTGTCTTAGTACTCTTTTTGTTGGGCTGTGAAGTCTTTGGTTAGAAACCAACTGAATTGACTGTCTTAATATTTATTATGCATGGTTTTTATTTATGTTTCTTTTGGAGTCTAAAGGGCAATAAAATAGACAAGCTCTGAATTTAAGTGACACTTGTTGAATGTATGTAAGGGAGATTGGATTATATATATATGAGATAAGGGTTCATAGAGGAGTTTATTTTTGATTCAAAATGTTACTCTCTGATTCTTTTTTGGAATCGATTTCATTTCTTCTTCCTTGCACTAGAAACTTAAGATTTTTGGTTTAACCAGTGGTTATTCCATCTTTAGGCAAGTATTACAACTTTGCATGTTAAATTCCGAAAGAGTAAGTCTGTAAGGAGTGTATGAACAGTAAGGTGTAAGTATAAGGCTTTCATGGAGGTTGTAAGTGCATGAGATGATGGTAAGTTGTATACAAATAAGTTTTTAATGGTGTTTATATGTTCTGTAAGTAATGGTTGTTGCTGCTTCATGATGGATGATTGGGTCGGGAGCTTCAAGTTACTGTAGGTGAGTATCAACTTTGACTTTACTATGTGTACTGTTCAATTAGATATATATATATATATGTGAATATATATATGGCATGAAGATATTTACAATAAATGGTAAGAGTATGAGTGTAGTAAGGATGAGTTATGCGATATGTTGATATGTATAAAAATTATGTAATAAAGAGTGATGACTGGTAAGCATGTAGGTAAGTTCTGATGTAGGAATAGTGTAAAATGGTCAAACGTGTGAACCTATCTGGGTAAGTGAATGTTATGTGAATGTCCCTTTGTAATTCTTGTAACGTTGGGGTTTGTGCAAGTGTACACAGTCATTATCAAGTAATAAGTAAGTAAAAGACTTATTGTATTCACAAGGACTGTGTATGTTAATCAATTAATTGCAAAATTAAGGTTTTACAAATTGGTGATAAGAACATAAAATTTCGAGTGATGGATGATTAAAATAAATTACATTATCTAGATGTAAGATGATCCCTAATGATATTCTAATCTAAGTATGATAATTAACTAAAATGTATGAGATGAATTTAACAACAACAACAACACAAACTTCAATAATCAATAACATAAATAGGCTAGAATAATTACATCATTCAACTTAATTCTTTTTTCTCATGTCTAGCAGTGTTCGAAAAATATTCCATGACAACTCGATCTTTCATGAGTTTGAAACTAAACTTAGGTCCTTTTGGAATCTTTTACTTAGTAAAACATGAATTTTACTAATCATATTAAACTAAGGGTTTCTTAGAATTCATGTGAAGTAACAGGGACGTGTTAGGTTTGAAACAATTTAGTCACATAAACCTAAAAACTATACAAGATAATAGAGCTCGTTAACGTTATCATGAACCTTTAATTTAGTCGAGTTAGGATCTAAATTAAGAATGCACTTTTCAACTATTGTGTCCATTAGCCATCGTCTAGTTAGGATCGCTTAGCTAATTTCAATGCATCCAATCACGTATGAATGAAATACATACTGGAGTTTAATTGAAAACATGAATGATTGAGGCACACAAACACTATAAACATGATTTAAACAAACTTCATTGAATTGATGCAACCATTATAGTTAAACAGATTTAAGCTACCATTGTTGATGACAAGATAAAAAAGCACATTGCAAACATGTTTAAAATTAAAGTAACAAGTAAAGGAAGAATAAACTCTGTTCGGATCAGTAACCTTGTGAACTCTAATTGAAGAAGTTTCCTTCTGTCCTCGTGTTGCCCTTTAATAATGGCTCCTTAAGGTGGTCAGCTAAGAGATAATCTTATCAAGGTTTTGCTGGCTAAGAAAAAAAATGGGATGCTATGCATCGAAATGAAGAAAAGGGAATGAGATAATGGAAGCGAAATGTTAAATGAAGGATGAATGAGGGATGATTGAAATGTGAGATGAGAGTGGGTATTTATACTTGAGGTTGGTTGAGGAGTTTACTAAATATGGCATCAAAGATCCCTTAGATTTCTCCCACCTTTAGCTGGCCATAATATATGGAAAGAAGGGTGAGTTGGTTGCCTGAGCATAAAATCATGCTTGAATCATGCAAGGGGTGGATGGTTTCTTGAATAAACATAGTGTACTAATTTTCAATGATATTCCAAGTGTAGGGACCTCCAAATAATTATCCCAAAAGATGATTTTTGCCTGCCCAAATATCGTTGTCAAATTGGGCTTCTCTTCTCCTTGTTTAGACGATTTTGTGACCCATTTAATAGTCAGACTTGTCCAGCATGTAGCACCATTTTTCACTGGGACAAAGCAACATCTTCATGACCCAATTTGTATGGTTTTACTATTCAAGTATGGTAGAATTGCATGTCCTTGCAAAAATTATAATAAGCTCTTTATTAAATCAACTTCATGGTCCCACTGCATAATTAGATATAACACACTAATTTATAACATGCAATAATTTAATTTATGCACAAAATTAACATAATAAAACACAAATTTTCATATTCTATAAATTCATGTCCATTTTTTAAATATAAGAAAAATTCACAAAATTAATTAACAAATACTTAAGATTAATATTATTTTAAGTAAAAATATGGGAAAAACTACTAGAAAAAACCTATGTAATTTAGCAAATGTTGTAAGTATTAACAAAAAAAAAAGAAAAAGTATCCATGAAAACCTAAAAAAAAATTTCAACCATATCAGTAAATATTGGCATCATGCATCAATGAAATGTTGCAGGTGCATTACATACACCAAAAGGCATTCACTTAAAATCATATATACCGTATGGGCAAGTAAAAGTGGTTTTGTATTGGTCTTCTGAGGCTACAACTATTTGGTTATATCTCGAATATCCATCTAAGAAATAATAAAATTTGTTACCTACTAGTTGGTCTAACATCTGATCCGTAAAAGACAACGAAAAATGATCATTTCGAGTAGCTTTGTTCAATTTTCTGAAGTCTATACAGATTCTCCAAGTCGTGAAAGTTTTCATCAGGATTAACTCATTGCATTCATTCTCAAAAATCGTGATTGCACTTTTCTCTAGTACACACTGTACCAGACTTACCCTTGGACTATAAATCACTAAACATTCCTCTGTTGGATCAAGAAATTTCATTGCTTTAAAGACGTTAATTGTTACCTAATCGTCTTGAACTCTTATGTGAGTTCATCTTTTTGCACGTCTATTAATGTTCTTCCCATGACTAGGAAAGGTTGTCCCATGATGATCGACACTTCCTTATCTGATTCAAAATCTAAGACATTAAAATTAGCAGGAAAAATAAATTTATCAACTCTTACCAAAACATCCTCAATCTTTCCTTCGGGGTATGCTAAAGATCAATCCGCCAGTTGAAGTGTCACAGTTGTGGGTTTTACTTCACCTATTCCCAACAGCTTGAAAATAGATTTGGGCATCAAGTTGATGATTGCTCCTAAGTCGCACAAATCTTTACCACAGTAAGATTCTCCAATATTACAAGGTATAGTAAAGCTTCCAAGGTCCTTCAATTTTAGAGGTAGCTTGTTCTGTGGGAAGGTACTGCACTCCTTCGTTAGTGCTACAGTCTCATACTCACTAAGTCTCTTTTTCTTGGACAAAATTTCCTTCATGAACTTGACATAGTTGAAAATTTGTTCTAAAGCCTCTACCAATGGGATATTGATATGAAGTTGCTTTAGAATGTCCAAAAACTTCTTGAATTGTACCTCATGTTTCTGCTTATTTGGTTGGAATTTATGAGGACATGGAGGTGATAGAACTTTGGGTTGGACTAGACAACTTTTCTGATGAGGTAAATCTGCATCTAAAAGAGATGTTAGCTTATTTGAATTCATTGGTTTAGATTTTACCTTATTAGACTTTGTAAGTTCTGGCTCAGCTGGTGCATGAATATCAACTGTTAGATAACTTCTTCCTTCTTAATAACTTCAACCTTAACTGTCTTGGGCTCCAAAGTCATACCACTTCGTAAGGAAACTACCTTGCAATGTTCCTTACCCAAATTTCTTGAATTTTCTAAATCGCTCAGCAAGGCTACTTGCGATGGGTTACAAAGTTCCTTACCTATTTGGTTCTCCAAATTTTTCAATGTTGCTGATTGACTCTGGATTAGGGCGTCATTCTTCGCCATGTACACCTTCAACAAGTTCTCCAAACTGTTGGATGATTCAACTTGAGGTGGTTTAGGAGCTTGCTGATTAAACTCTTGGGACTGGCTTATTTTATACTGCATGTAAGTGTTGTTCGGTCAATTTCCTTGGTTACTCTAGTAAAAGTTTGGATGGTTTCGCCATGAAGAATTATAGATGTTGGACTATGGTCCTTGTCCACTTCTATTTTGGTGTTGGTTCCCTACATAATAAACTGACTCAGGATTTGATGGACAATTCTCGAAAGAATGACCATCCCCACAATATACACAGGAAACTACATCGAACTGACTCAGTGTTTGAGTTGTAAAATTAAGGGCATCGACTTCATGAACTCTGGCTACACGTCTTCTTGAGGCTACTCAATTTGCTAGTAATTGATAGTTGTTACTTGTAACATCTCGATTCTGGGCCTAGTCAGAACAGTGGTTTCGAGACCACAAATCTAACGATGGAAAATACTATTATATTTTTATCGTCTACAATATCACGAAAAAATTTTGTAAAAATTTCGTTCGAAAATTTCGACGTTTGGGCACTCAATTTAGTCAAAAGGACTAAATTGTAAAAAGTGCAAAAGTTGAGTTCTACATGTTAGAGGTGTCCAATTGTTATCAAATTTTAAATTTGGGGTCCTTATGTGGTAATTAGACCATTAGTTAGTTGATGAAAAAAATGGGCATAGAATTAGTGAAATAGATTTTTTTAAGTAAGGGCATTTTAGTCATTTGGTAAATAAATAGAATTAAATGGGAAAAATATGGCAAAATATGCTCATCTTCAACCTCATGGCCCAAATTAGCAAGGGGGAAGCCATGGTTAGGGTTTTCAAGCTTTCAAGCTCCATAGTAAGTGATTCCAAGCCCCGTTTTTAATGTTCTTTATGTTTTTGGAGTCCCGGTAACTTGATTTGGCTTATTCTAGCAATAATTTAACCTAGGGTTCATATTTGGAAAAATAACCATAGGTGAAATGTGTTTATTTTTATGTTTTATGGTAGAATATGAAGTTAGAAATTATGTTAAACAACTTTTGCTAAGCGATTTTAAGTAAAAACGGGTAAATTGACATAATCGGTAAAAATATTTAATGTTCATAAGTGTATGTTAGAGTGAGAGTTTGATGTTTTCATAGAAGGGAAAAGTGTCCAGCATGTTGTAAAACATAAGAATAAGGAGTGAAATTTAATTTTCGAGTTTGGGGACAAAAATGTAAATATGCAAAAGTTTGGGGACAAAATCGTAATTTTGTAAAAAGTTGAGTCGAGGACTGTTTTAATAAATTTGAATGTTAAACATGCTCAATTTGCTGTTATAGATCAAGAAAGACGAGAAGTCAATCTTAATCGAGGAAAAGAGAAGGCTGGGGATTAAATTGCAAAATCTCTACATTTTGTATCGAGGTAAGTCGTATGTAATTAATATATTATTATAATTATTTTTTGTTATATTTCGTGACAATATATGCGAAAGGGGTTGAATATGAAATAGTTATATTAAAGTTAGAAATTTGAAATTGATAGTTGATTTGTTTAAAATCAGCTTGGTTTATGGATATACCATCTGCAAGTAGTAGTTGAAGTGATTCAAATCGAATTATTAAATTGGTTATGGATTTGAGTGGAAAGATTGATATTATAATGTGTTATGGAGAAATTGTAAATTATTGGGAAGTAAGAATCTTTGTGGAATTGTCGGAAAGGTAAAGATTTGAATAAGGTATCGATGAACACATGTGTAGTACTATGTGAAGGCTACTACGTGTATCGATAAATAATGGTCACATGTGTAGTACTAAGTGAAGACTACTATGTGTACCGAGAAGTTTTGGTCACGTGTGTAGTACTGTGTGAAGGCTACTACATATACAGATAAATGATGAACACATGTGTAGTACTAAGTGAAGGCTACTATGTGTACCGAAAAGCTTTGGTCACGTGTGTAGTACTATGTGAAGCCTACTATGTGAAGGCTACTATGTGAAGGCTATTACGTGTATCGAATGATAAAAGTAACATTAGTAGTACTGTGTGAAAAACCCCAAATATTTGTTGTTATACCGACATGTTCAATGAGATATGAGTATGTGATTGGAACGTGATAAGTTGCAAAAGAGTGACTGAAGTGATGAAGTCTTGTATTTTGTTATAAAATAAATGGTTAAAGTGCTATGTGAATGAGGGATGTTGGAATAGAATAGATTTGGACAGTGACAGTGATGTTAGTTTGAAAAATCACCAAAAATTATAGAAATTTAGTTAGTGATTGAATAAGACATGAAATTAAATATAAATGAGTCTACTTTCACATAAAATAGAAAGAATGGCCAAAGGAGTTATATATTTTGAGATATTGGAATTTTAGTGGGATAAGGTCTAAATGATTTCGAAATCCTCTGTTCTGACTTTGGAAAATCACTAAAATTGTACAAAAATAATTATGTTTTGAAATTTACATTATTATATTTCTTATTGAGTCTAATTTCAAAATAAATAAGTGGAAACATCATTTGAATTCTGTACTAAGAGATAACTGACTTTTAGTGAAGAGAGGTCAGAAGTGTTAAGCAGTGAAACAAGGAACATTTAGAGAATAAACTGTACTAATTGGCTGAACCAAAAATTCTGAAAATTTTATGGTAAGATTTTATATGAGTATAGATTCAGGGAAAATTTATGGATCTTAATTTGGAGTTTCATAGCTCCAGATAAAAATAATTTAGTGACTGTGGCACAGAAAAACAGTTTGCTGGAATTTGAATAAACAATAGATTTATGTGTGATAAAAATTATATTTTATATGGTATCATGCTAGAAATTTATTTATCAATTACATACATACTTACTAAGCCATATGCTTACTCCTCTTTATTTTCCCTTGTTTTATAGTGATATCAATCAACTTGGAAATTGGACGGGGTCAGAACATCATCCACACTATCATCCTCATCTTTTGGGTATTTTGCAACCAATACTTTTGAAATATGGCATGTATAGATGACTTAATGTAATGTGGTATAAATATATATGTATAAAAAAAATATTGTTTGGTTTAAAATGTAGGTGTATATTAATTGATAAATTGTTTTCTTTAAACTATTAACAAAGTAGTTTAGAATGTTGTGGATGGATAAATTGTGTCTAATCATATAATTGTATTTGGTTGAAATATCGAAAATTTGCAGGAGGAATTGAATGTTTATGAAAAGAAATTATGTCAAATTTTTTGTAAAAAAAAATTCAAATCGTTTGATAACACTTCGTACTTTGTTTCGATGATGAAAATGGGTAAGAGATGTTACATTACTAGCGATCCTCTTGATGATTTTGTAAGTCTCATTATAAGACTTTGACAAGAGAACACCATTCGCAGAAGCATCTACCATTAATATTGTGTGTGCGTTAAGACCGTTATAAAACGTCTCCAACTTGATGTAGTGTGGAATCCCATGATGAGAACACTTACAAAGTAATTCTTTGAATATCTCTCATGCTTTGTACAAGGACTCGTCATCCAATTATTGGAAAGCTGTGATCTCATTTTGCAATTTAATGTTTTTGCTAGGTAGGAAATACTTAACCAAAAAATCTTTCTGCTAATTCTTGCCAAGTAAAAATTGAGCTAAGTGCCAACGAAGTGAACCATGCTCGTGCTCGATCTTGCAACGAGTATGGAAACAGCTTCAACCTCAGTGTGTCTTCAGTCACACCAACTATTTTAAATGGATCACTCACCTCCGCGAATATTTGAAGGTGAAGGTGTGGATCTTCTGTGGGCATTCCACTGAACTGGCCTACCATTTGTAGCATTTGAAACATCATTGGTTTCAATTCAAATTGGGGTGCCTCAATATCTAGCCTCCTAATTTTCGGATTTAACTCATTAAAGAGTGGAACAACGTGTTGTCTTATGGAACGATCCCTATCATCAACAATAAGGATTGGATTGCGCATATGATTGGCTCCATTTCCTTGTCCATCATTTTGATTTCCAAGGTCCATTTCTGCTTGTCTCTAGGCTAATCGTTCACGTCTTCTTAGCTAAATACCCGCTTGATTTTAGGGTCTACTGATAATAAATTGATAATTCAATCTATGCTCATAAAATCCTAAAAATAAATCAAAAAAATAAAGAATAAAGAGTTAATTAGTAAAGTTAGGAGTTAAATAAAAATAAAATAAAAACCAAATTGCAAATAATAATTCCACAAAAATGATTAAGGCAACAACCCCCGACAATGACACCAAAAACTTGTAATGTTGGGGTTTGTGCAAGTGTACACAGTTGTTATCAAGAAATAAGTAAGTAAAAGAGTTATTGTCTCCACAAGGACTGTGTATGTTAATCAATTAATTACAAAATTAAGGTTTTACAAATTGGTGATAAGGACACAAAATTTTGAGTGATGGATTATTAAACTAAATTAAATTATCTAGATGCAAGATGATCCCTAATGCAATTCTAATCTAAGTATGATAGCTAACTAAAATGTATGAGATGAAAGCAACACAAACTTTTACAATCAATAACATAGATAGGCTAGAATAATTACATCATTCAATTTAACTCATTTTTCTCATGTTTAACAGTGTTCGAAAAAATATTCAATGCCAACTCGATCTTTCATGAGTTTGAAACCAAATTAAATCCTTCTAGAATCTTTTACTTAGTAAAACATGCATTTTACTAATCATATTAAACTAAGGGTTTCTTAGTATTTCTGGAAGTAACAGAGACGTGTTAGGTTTGAAACAATTTAATCACATAAACCTAAAAACTATACAAGATAATAGCACTCGTTAAAGTTATCATGAACGTTTAATTTTGTTGGGTTAGGATATAAATTAAGAATTCACTTTTCAACTATTGTGTCCATTAGCTGTCATCTGGTTAGGATCGCTCGGCTAATTCAATACATCCAATCATGTATGAATGGAATACATACTTGAGTTTAATTGAAAACATGAATGACTGAGGCACAAACATTATAAACATGATTTAAACAAACTTCATTGAATTGATGTAATCATCCTAGCTAAACAGATTTAAGTTACCATTATTGATGATAATATAACAAAGCACATTGCAAACATGATTAAAATTAAAGTAACAAGTAAAAGAAGAATAAACTCTGTTTGGATCAGCAGCCTTACGAATTCCAATTGAAGAAGTTTCCTTCCATCCTCGTGTTGCTCCTTTGCTAATGGCTCATTATGGTGGTTGACCAAGAGATGATCTTATCAAGGTTTTGTTGACTAAGAAAAAAATATGGGATGCTATGTGTGGGAATGAAGAGAGGGAATGAGAGAATGGAAGAGAAATGTTATATGAATGATGAATGAGAGAAAATTGAAATGTGAAATGGGAGTAGGTATTTATGCTTTAGGTTGGTGGAAGAGTGTACTAAATATGGCATCAAAGATCCCTTAGATTTCTCTCACCTTTGGCCGGCCATAATATATGGAAAGGAGGGTAAGTTGGTTGTTTGCTTCAAGCATAAAATCATGCTTAAATCATGCAAGGGGTAGACGGTTTCTTGAACTAACGTAGTGTGCTGATTTTAAATGATTTCCAAGTGTAGGGACCTTCAAAACATTATTCCAAAAGATGATTTTTGGCTGCCCAAATATCCTTGCCGAATTGAGCTTCTCTTCTCCTTGTTTGGACGGTTTTGTGACACATTTAATAGTCAGACTTGTCCAGCATGTAGCACCATTTTTCACTAGGTCAAAGCAACATCTTCATGAACCAATTTGCATGGTTTTGTTGTCCAAGTTGGGTAGAATTGCTCATGTCCATGCAAAAATTATAATAAACTCTTTATTAAATCAACTTCATGGTCCCATTGCATAATTAAATATAACACATTAATAAATAACATGAAATAATTTAATTTATGCACAAAATTAACATAATAAAGCACAAATTTTCATATTCTATAAATTCATGTCCATTGTCAGAATAAAAGCAAAATTCACTTAATTAATTAGCAAATATTCGAGATTAGTATTATTTTTAAGTAAAAATGTGGTAAAAACTACTAGAAAAAACCTATATAATTTAAATTTTACAATGTCTCTAATATGACATCAATTTTGCTAACTAGATTGGCAAGTCAAGATATGAAAAGAAATGAAAAACCATGTGGTTATGATTCATGACTTGGTATGATTTGGACCCATTCATGGTGTAGCCTTCAATAAGATGGGACTAGAATGGCAGAACATGATACATGAATGAGTGTAAGATCATGTGGTTAATTCTCATGATATGATATGATATGATATGATATGGTCGTATATATTGTTCATGGTGAAGCATTTGATAATGTGTAAATCAAAATTGCAGATCTTGATACATGAAATTTTGTATGTCTATGAAGGAGAAAATCATGACATTCTCTGTTGAGTCCGTCGAGACAGTAAACATAAGGTTCTGTATAATGCCTTTATGGTGTATTCTGTTTGGCCTTTGTGGCATGATCTGTCATGTATGTCTGGTAAATTGTGTATATATGTTTTTATGGTAAATTATAGATAAATTCTGTTGATTCTAAAACAATGTATGACAATGATAAGGTATTGATATGCTCAAGGTTAAGGGTGGAGTAAGATCTGTAAAATAAATGAATAAGTTTTGAAAAGAATTGTGCGTCTGTGTGTTAATAAAGGTATACGTCATGATGGTCTAATAATGTTGGACATGAATATATTTGTAGCAATGTGTGACTTAAAAAATGAACAATTATGGGTTTGATTACTTATGAAATGGTTGAATTAGAGTTATATGGAACCTATTTTTTCTGGGTTGTATAATGACTTTGTCTGAAACCATATGTGTAACACCCTTAACCCGTATCCGTCGCCGGATTAAGGTTACGAGGTATTACCGAACATAACACAACTCAGGACAGACGTTCATTAGAATTCAAGAATTCAAACAATTCACATGCTAATAGTTTAACTCAAAATATACCTGAACTTTAACTACTCATTTATTCATATACACATATTCGGTCAGCCATTAAAATTAAAATCCTTTAAATACTAAACCCAAAAATTTTAATTTTAACGTTACTATCTTTACCTGAATGCATAAGTAAATAGTTTATAGATTTCAAACTTACTTTAAATACATATATATAATATACTATTTAAGAGTTTTAAAACAACATTATTATATATTATCAACTAGCACAAATGAATATACTATTATAGCCATTTTAAAAGAAACATAAGTTTAATATGCAATTTACAAGTCAACTATACTTATAATTAGTTTAATACCAAATTATACATAATTTTCAATTTCATATAATCCAATATACATATGCAAATTACTAATTTATTTCATAACATTTTGTTAATATAAACACCTTTTCATGAACTAAATTTTACAACCATTTCATCTAAAACATGCTAAACCTTTTACCTATAACCGAATTCATATAATACCAAATCCAAAACATGTTACATGTATATGACATATTTGACTAATACAAACTAATTTATTATAACCCATACACATTCAAACTAAATGTCATTCAACCACATGTACATTCGGCCAAATAACTAACTCCATAGCCGAATCAACAAATTAAAAAAAAAAACATATGCATCACATATATTTATATATCATAAGCTTAAACCACGATCAAATATGCATAAGTATAAGCTTGGTTTTAAACCATTAGTACAAAACATATGCATTAAAAACAAACTCAACCGCAAGGAAATAAGCCACTTTCGCATGGCTATTAATTATAGTTACAAAATTTCAAAATACGACATTCAAAATATCATCTAGCCTATACATGTCATAAATTGAGTTCAAACATTTAAATACCGAAACATTGGATACAGTGATGAAATTTGCTGACGATCCCCGAGCTTGAAGCTTGATTTAAAAGTCTATAAAACAGAGAAACTTAAACACACCAAGTAAGCTTATAAAGCTTAGTAAGTCTTTAACATAACAAAAATATATAAAAATCATATAATTCCTTAAGTAAATTTATTAAAACCGTAAGTACACCATATAATTATTATCTAAACATTTATTAACCTTAGAACATTTTCATTACATCTAATAAACATTATATAAACTTTTGAATTTAAACTACCATAGCATAAGGTCGAATATTTATCGACAAATACTTATATATCTATCAATATCACTTTTATATACAATCAATCAATATACTTACCTCAACATCGAACAGGATATATCATAATACATACCTGTTTATTTAAATTTTTTTTTTTACAATCCATTTGATATTACGTTGACAATAAACATAAACTTTCTAAACACATATATTGAACAGATTCACCGGCGCGTAGCCTGCTAGGCTTGAAGCCTGATTCAATACACCGGCATTAAACCTGCTACACGTAAGGTCTAAAATATTTCACCGGCATTAAGCCTGCTAGACATAAAGTCTGAAATATTTCACCAGCATTAAGCCTGCTAGACGTAAAGTCTAAAATATTTCACCGGCATTAAGCCTGCAGGCACAAAGCCTGAAAATCTCATATACAAAGATGATCTTTCGTATAATTCTTTATGATTACATAAGTATTACTCAATAACTGTATCTCTGTAAAAATTGAATTATATTAAATTCTTCATAGCAACCACACATTCGAACATATATGTATAATTCACAACTTTAACTTCAGCTCAAAGAATTTGTAACTAATATTCAAACCACATATGTATATAAAATTCATACATTAAAATCCAGCTCAAGAAATTTGTAACCTATATTTGAACCACATATGTATATAAAATTTATACATTGAATTCAACTTAAGAACTTGAATATATATTCAAACCACATATATATATATATGAAATTCATAATATTAAGTTCACTCAATAAACTTGTATCATAAGTTCGAACTTTAACCATGTAAATTCTACTATTAGTTTCACTTCATTGAGCTTAAAGCATACCATAGCTAATATACATGTAAGTTATACCACTAATTTAAATCTAACTAGTTCAGTTCATATGTTCGGCTAACACATATGAAAATCACAAAGTTCTAATCGATTTATATACTATTAATTCCAGCTTATTATATATTATATATATATATATATATTCTGATTTAATAACATTAAATTGCTAATAGACTTACCTCGGACAGTGAAAATCAAAACCGGCGATTAATCGATGACTTTAGTTTTTCCTCGATCCAACTCCGACTTCTTCGGTTCTTGATCTAAATATATTCAAAATAAACTAGTTTAATTATTATTCTATTCAATTTAGTCCAAAAAACATAAATGGGCAAATTACCATTTTGCCCCTAATAGATTACACTTTTTGCAATTTAGTCCATATTGAATAAAGCACAAAATAAAAAAAATTAAACAATCCATGCTACGTTCGAATATTCCTAATGTTCATACAAGTCCTCACATTTCATTTATTTCACATTTTAGTCCCTCAAAAATCTATTTTCACAATTTAGCCCTAATTACTCAATTTCACCAAAAATTCAAAGACAAAACATGTTAATCTTTCACATATCTTTCATATTTCATCATCAAATATCACAAAGCTCAAGTAATCATCAATGGCATATCTCAAAATCACCATCAAATTATAAAATTAAAGCATGGGCTAGATAGAACACGAAGCAACGATAACAAAAACGTAAAAATCATCAAAAACGGAAACTAAAACATACCTTAATCAAGCTAAGTAAATGCCGAAACCTAAGAAACCATAGATGGTTTCTTCCTTTTCAACATTCGGCTAACAAAGATGAATGCTTTCATCTTTTTATGACTTATTTTATTATAATGTTATAATTTACCTAATTACTAAATTAACCTTATAATAATAATAATAATATATAACATATACCTAAAGGTTAGTTTTGTCAAATATTGTCCACTATCCTTGTTTTGGTCTTATTGCATCATAAATCCTCCCATTTAAAAAGACAACAACAATTGGGTGCTTTTATACTTAACCCTTAAATTTTCATTCTACGCAATTAAGCCCTTTTTATTAAATCAGACACTTAAACGACGGAATTAAAACATGAAAATTTCACACAATCAAATTCACAATTAATAAAATCACAAAATAATATTAAAATATTTTTCTGACTCAAATTTGTGGTCTTGAAACCACGATGTCCGATTAGAGTCAATATTGGGCTGTTACAATATGAAATCTTATTATTGATTATTTGATAGTCTAGGGTTCTGAAGTAAAATGGCATGAAAGTCATCTAAATGATCCATGTAGTAGATTATCAATATGGGTCTTTGTAGTATTAAAACAAGATATGATTTGAGTGTGAGTTTGATGGTATCTAGTTCTACAAAAGTATTCACTAAACGTATATTTATCTTTCCGTGGTGAATGTCTATGAACAACTGTTTGACATAAGTGTACTTTTTAAGGTAGAGTTTGTAATAGGCCAAATTTGCCCGGCCCGTTAGTGAAATAAACCAAATGAAAAATCAAAATTAAATAGTCTAATAAAGTCCAATTACAATGGGCCAGATTCAAATTTTAAGCCCAATCACTAAAATCCCAAATTATACACATCAGCCCAATTACACGACCGCCCAAGCCCGAATTACCCAATAACCCAAATGAGCCCAAAACAATAAGCAACACACGGAAACCCTATGCATTCAGCCCTAGCACAGGCGCCGCAACCACCAGGGCTTTCCCTCGGCCCCACGAGCCACGCCTCTGACACGCTCCACGCCAGCCTCTGCCTTCGTATCCGCCGAGCCACGTCACGTGTCTCCGTACCCGTACCTGCAATGCAACAAACGCAACGCAACACCAAACAAAAAAAGGACAGATAATAGTTGTAAAAAATTTCAGATTTTGATTATTTCTTTTGGATTTTTCGGCACTATAAAGGCCGATTTAAAAAAAATCTGTAAGGAGGAGACCCACGAATATTGTATGAAAGTTTTTAAAAAAAGAAAGGCAATAGAAAGAAATAGTTTCAATAAAGGTGATTGGAAAATTTATTTTATTTTGATTTCTTCTTTCTTTTGTTCTTCTTGAATATTAGTTTTAGATTTCTTGTTGGCAAAAGAGAAAATAAAGGGAAATAAAGGAGAATGTTACCTGGTAACGCCTTCAGATCCGCGCGAGGAGGAGCTAAAAAGCCCCTAGGGGTGCAGGTTCGACCACTGTTGAGTGTAATCACGGCGGAGATGTGGCGTACTAACGGTAGTGAAGGCTAGGGTCAAAACCTTAACAGAGAAAACAAGAAGCAAATTGTTTTTTTTTAACTAGGCTGCTAATGTTTTTTTTTAGAAAATTTTGTTTAAATAATGATATTATACGACGCCGTTTTGAGCTAGGGTTCCTAGCGCCCAAACGATGCCGTTTAGCGGCCATACCCGATGACCCGATCCAACCGAGGCTAGATCCGCGCGTTTTGGTAGGGGGAGGGATAATTGCACTCCCGGTCCTCTCTTTTGTTCTGGGTTCAAATCGGTTCTTTTCCTTTTTTCAATTTCCCCCTTTAATTTGCTTTTCATTTTATTTTAGTCCATGCCGCAACGCAGCATTTTGGAGGGCTGGGAATATTTCCGAATTAACCCTCCATGTTATTCGCGCATTGTACATTGGCCCTTATTTTGTTTATTTATGTTTTTCCCGATTAATTTTGTTTTAGTTGTAATTTAATCCTTTTTGTGTTATTTGTTTCGTTTTAATTAGTTTAATATCTCCATTATTATTATTATTATTATTATTATTATTATTATTATTATTATTATTAGTTGTTTTTTACTTAATCTTATTATATAGATCCTTTTATTTTATTTTATGATATTATTTTATGTTTTTACGTATTATTACTTATTTTCACAAATATTTTACTATATACATTTTATATTATCTTAGTATAACTTATATATATATTTTAAAATTCATATATGTATATATATAAGTTTAGCTCCAAAATTTTTCATAATAATATCTTGTGTTTTTTCTGTACACATATATATATTGAATTATTTTATGCACAAATATTCTATTCCTTTCAAATTTGCTATTCTATTTTACTTATTTTAACTTTATTATATATTATGACTATATATACTATTATTTACATTAAGATTTTTACTTATATAAATCAAAGTGTATATATTAATCTTAAGATTTATTCATTTTTTTCTTTTTACAATTCTTCCGTTAAAATTCATTTAAACATTTTATTTGTTTTTTAGTTCTATTATCAAATCGTTTCAAATCTTCATATTAATTACTTTTTTGGTATAATCTTGTGCATATTTTTAAATTCTAAATTTATTTATTCTCATTTTATTTTTTATTTTATAAGTTACATTTTATCTTCCTTTTAAACTAATAATTTTGAATGTTGATGTTGATATTGGCATAATGCATGATTGAAACTATTGTTATTGTATTTATTGATTTATTGTTCATCACTCATTGGTGTATATTTACTATTCAAATTTTGCATGATTCATTGTTCGTTTAATCACTGCGTTTTTACTGTGTTTCAATAAAAACATTAGAATCTTCTTATTTTGCAATTTGTCAAAATACCCGCTATTCATGATTCTTGAGAGAATTGTGCCCTAACTTACTGGGTTTCAATTTTTAGTATCTCTTTTGTAATAAAACCTTATGATTTATAAATAAAAAGCTCATTCTCGGGAATTCGACGCGTGGTGTCCTAAAGTATTGGATATGACATGTTGTTTTCTCGAGACGAAGATTCTTCTAAATAAAGGCAATATTCGATATTTAGGAATTTTGTGAAACCGAACCCTAACTTATTGGGTTTTGATTTCCTCATTTGACCCAAATAATCACATACCCTTTTCAAAATGCATAGTTTTTAAAAGCCAAAGGATAAACTTAATTTTGAGGATTCGAAATGTTGCACTCTAACTTACAAAGTGTGACAATTCGTTTCTTTGAAATAAGTGAGCCTTATCATCCGATTCATTTTATTCAAATTTTCTTTTCAAAGGATTGTATTTTAAAATCTTTTCAAATTTCGACACTAAGACATTAAACAATCGATTCGGTACCAATTTTGGGAGTCACGAGGGTGCTAACCTTCCTCATGTGTAACCGACTCCTGAACTTATTTTCTCAAAATTCGTAGAACTAAAATCATTTTCAAGGTGATCCGATCACACCTCATTAAAAGATCGGTGGCGACTCCCATTTTCATTTTCAAAGTTGAACCCCTTTTTTCAAATTTTAAAAAGGGTGTCAACAGCTTGGCAGCTCCACTGGGGACACTTAGAGAGTCAAGCCATAAAATTGATTGTTTTTTGTCTTATTGTCGAAAATTGAAAATTTGATTTGAAAAATTACGATCCTCTTGTCGCATTTGTTTGTATATTATGGATTGAGTTTTATATCTTGGTATCATATTGCATAAAGACTGTTTAGTCTTACCCTTTTAAGTGGGAGTGAAAAGCTACTCCTTCGTGAGGTTTTCACCTTCGTGCAGGATAGTAGATCACTTTCGGAATACATCCGTACCTATGTCTTCGTGAGATTTTCATCTCCGTGCAGCCATAGGGAAATGTATTCTCCTGAACCGAACTCGGTCTGTATGAGCCTATAATGGGTGAAGATCAAGGAATCTACTGGTTCGGGTACCTTGACTTTAAAGCCAGACCGCATGTAGAAGACCTTAGGAACCCATCCTAGAAAGAGCCATTCCAAATCCCTAGTGGTTACCCGACTAGGTACTTTTGTTTTCCTTGCTTGCTTCTGTTTTGTACTAACCTCTCTTGTTTTGTTTTGATTATGATTGTATTGCATTTGCATCTTAGGAAAGAGATATTGATTCAAATCCAATTACTAAATTAGAAAGCTTTTCAAGGGATACGGATTCCTTGATAAAGTGGAAAATAATACGGCTGCTTGAATATATTCTGAGAAACACAAGAATAGCGATGGAAGAGTTCGTGACCTTGCTTCGTGGCCTGAGGATTCAAGGCGATTGTCTAAGAGCCTTCGACGTTCCAACTCCCTTAAAGAAGCTGACAAGCCTTATGAAGATGGGCAGATGATGGATCGCGACCGGGATCAAGAAAAGGAGCTAGTAATGACATCTATCGGAAATTGGTGAGATTGTTTCAAACATGCGGATGAAGAAAAAGATCGATGTTGTCTCTTGGAATATAATGGCGAGGCCGTGCATGCATTTACTTTATGTAAAGGAATTTGCTTTCTAGAAAAGTTTTCTAAATGTAATTGAATCAGAATCAACGTCTCTCTAGGCATTCATTTCATGCATTTTCATTACATGCATTAAAGTCCATTGAAAGAGTCTAATTGAGTAAATTTATTTCAGCTAATCTGGAAAACCAACCAATCAAGCACCCTTACGGTACTCGTCGTAAAACTAAGGAAATGGATCAAAGATTAGAGAAATTGGAGCAAATGCAAAAGGATATGCAAGAACGGTTACAAGTACAAATGCAAGAGCGGCTAGATAAAATCCAAGAAGACATGATGGAAAAATTGATCAAGGCTCAAAAAGATGCGATGGCTGAATTGACCCATCTACTAACTAAAGGAGTAAATAAGGGGAAAGGTCCTATGGTAAAGGATGAAGAAGAAGACAAGGATAGACCTATCTATCCTCCAGGCTTTACGCCTCAGACATGTGAGTTCGATCGAGGTACCTCCGCGCAAATCCTCTGTTTCAATTGGGCCTCAGCGGTTTCAAACCAATGTTTCAATACCGATGAACTTTCTGGCCGGTCAGGTCCTAACCCTGGTGATAATCCGGTTAATCTTGTCGTCCTGAATTTTGATGAAACAGTTGAAGAAGGAAAGGCGAACACGGAATTGCCAAAACAGTGGGAAGATAGGTATAAATGGTTGGAGGAAAAATTTAAAGCCTTGGAAAGTGCTGATAGTAATCAGGGAATTGACACTAAAGATCTAAGCTTAGTCCTAGACTTAGTACTTCCTCCCAAATTCAAAATGCTTGAATTTGAAAAATACAACGGAACTAGCAGTCCCGAAGCCCATATCACCATGTTCTGTAGAAGGATGACTGGCTACATTAACAATGATCAGTTGCTAATACACTGCTTCCAAGACAGTTTGGTAGGGGCAGCGTCCAAATGGTACAATCAATTGAGCCGCACCAAGATTGGTTCATGGAGGGACCTCGCTCAAGCATTCATGAGGCAATACAGTCACGTGACAGATATGGTGCCTGATAGAATCACTTTGCAAAACATGGAAAAGATGTCAAGCGAAATTTTCAGGCATTACGCACAAAGATGGAGGGAAGTCGCTATCCAAGTCCAGCCGTCGCTCCTAGAAAGAGAAACTACGATGCTCTTTATCAACACATTGAAGGCCCCGTTCATCACTCACATGTTGGGAAACGCTTCAAAGATTTTTTCAGATATAATCATGAATGGTGAAATGATTGAAAATGCCATCAAAAACGGAAGAATAGATGGTGGAGAGAATAACAAAAAATCAGTCTCAAGGAGAAAAGAAAATGAGATGAATAACATAGGTTACTCAAGGTCAGGTAAAGGGGTTGCTAGTCAACAAGGTTCATTGAGACAAGAATCTGGAGTGAAACCAAGTACTGAGAAGCTCCAATTCACACCAATTTCGATGTCGTATAAGGAGCTGTATCAACACTTATTCGATGTGCGCCCCAAAAGGCTCTATGAAAGAAATCTGATACTAAAGAAGGTTTTTCGCATACAAGATGAAAGTGGAAGATCTTATGTGGGAGATTTTATCAAGAAAAATATTGGTTCTGGTCAAAAGGGATAATAAAGACTTGCCTAATCATATGAGTTCAGATCCAATTCAAAAAAAAAAGGGGAAGAAAAATCAAAATCAAAAGCAAAAGCAAAAAGAAAAAAAAAATCAAAGTCAAAGTTAAAAAATGAAAATGAAAAGAGAAAAAAAGAAAAGGAGAGGCCGAAGCGAAAACCCGCAAATGGCGCTTTGACCAAAGGTGGATTTGAGTTGAAAACCCGAAAAGGGCGACTCAAATTTTGAGCAAAATGGGGCATGGACATCACCATTATCGAAGACTTCTAATGGGCATTACTTCATTTTTGAGATCATTAGAGGTAGCTTCATATGTCATCATATGCTTATTGGAAAAACGCATTGAACTTGAATAATAGCACGATAGCTGAGGTCTGAAATCAATTCAGAAGCAGACACCACGATTCATCACTGAATTGCCTAGAGATGAACATCAAGAAAATTGAAGAAAAATAACCGAGACTTGCAATGACCGGCATGAGAAATTACCATTTTCCCTCCTTGCTTGTCGAACATCTATACTGGGGTAACACCTCTCTCTTTGGTTTACAGGATTAAGTAGTTTTACCTATTGAAATCCCCTCTCTCCGGGTATTAATTGAGCTAAAGTTGGATGAAGCAGAATGGATCCAATTACGATGTGATTAGTTGGACCTAGGAAAATGGTTAAAAGCTATTCATCAGGGTCGGATGTACCAGAAACAAATGATACGAGCCCATAATAAACAGGGTCGTCTTAGAGAATTCTACGAGAGGGCAGGATGTTGAGAAAGATCCTTCCTCAACGAAAGGATTCTAGAGGGAAATGAATGCCAAATCGGGAATATCCTTATGTTGTAAAGAAGAACTTTTCAGAGGAGCACTGGTCCTGAGTGAGATTGCTAATCCTATAAACTCAGATCCACTCAAGAAATACTTCGTTTAAAAAGGAAGAAAAGACCAAGGTGAAAACCCGCAAATGGCACTTTGAGTCAAAAAAATGTGAAAAATGAAAAATGAAAACAAAGAATGAAAAATGAAAAAGTAAAAATGAAGAGGCTAAGGGGAAAACCCGCAAAGGGCGCCTTAGGCCAAAGGGGATTTGAGTTGAAAACCCGAAAAGGGCGGCTCAAATATTGATTAGAGTGGGTCATGAAGTGATCAAAGCAACTCGTATCTTGACCAGATTGGGGCATGTGGTAATCTTGTTATACCTGAATCAACAGGAAAGGGTAGCTGACATCTTGGGGCATTGACAAAGCACTGCAGATCTCCTAAACACATGTCAAACTCAGAATGGTCTTTAGAAAGTTTGTACAGAGAAGTTCAAGCTGCGATATCTGAGGCACCCAATTCTCATATTATTTATATTGAATTTGTTATTCTTGGAATACTTTTTTCTTTTCCAAGATATATATTCCCAATCAAATTCTTTATTATCCTTCTTTACTGTTTTTGATAATTTATTCATTTTGAGCTATGCTCAGAACCAACTTTATTCTTATCCATTGTCATGACCCTTTTTTGCAACCATGTTGCATTGGAATAATGATTAATGGACTAATAAAACTTTCACAATGGAAGTTTTGCATATTACTCTGAAAAGTTTCTAGATAATACAAGAACCTGAAACAGGACTATTGTTTAGAACGCACCAAATTTAAAGGTTGGAAATTTGAGAAGGAAGAGTCTAAATTTGGACTTTCTCTTTGGATTTTGTTATAAAAAACGTTGATTGAATAAAATGACAAGATGTCGTATTAATGAAAAAGCTTAAATAAACAAGCAAGCAATGATCATCAGGCAACAGGAAGAGGTTACCTCGGAGAAGACACCCTTCATTTACGCATGAGTCTTTGGTACGACACCCTGAGAATGGTGTAAGAAACCAGAACGATTCAGATCCTGAATCTTTGAATTGTGATAAGAGAGGATTAAGGAAAAGCCACATATTTATACCCTTGGATTGCGGTGGGAGAATGATGGTACAAATTTTGCGCCCTAATGGATTAAACTTTGAGGTTTACAATGGGGGGCAATCTGGCTAAATGTTTCTTCAGAAAAGCCGATCAAGCGAGAAGGCGTTGTAGCACGTCAGTGTTAAAGCCTTGATAAACTTCGAGCAATGACAACCTAAACGGGATCATTCTCGAAAAAATAAAATTTTGCATTCATGCAAACACCATTCACACATGTCTAGTTAGGAGCATTTGATTCATTTTGATCATGCCATCCTAATTATTAGGCATAATTAGGTCCATTATACAAGTCATGTTCCCCAGAGAACAGATCAGTGAATTACAGATCTTGTCTCTCTAAGCAATAATGGAGCAGATAAAAGATGGCGAATCTTATCTTCAAGTGTAAGGAAGTAGATTTAAGCCACAAATCCTATCTCCCTGAAGTTGTAACGGAGCGGATTAAAGTAATAGATCTTATCTCTTTGAAGTTGCAGTAGAGTGGATCGCATTAGGTCTTACCTCCCTAGGGTTGCAGCGGAGCAGACTGAGTAAATAGGTCTTATCCCCCTGAGGTTGCAGTGGAACAGATTAAAGCCACATCGGTGAATCTTGCTTCCCTGACATTACAGTTAAAAAGATTAAAGCTACAACAGCGAATCTTACTCCCCAGGCGATGCAGTGGAACAGATTAACGCCACAACGGCGAACCTTGCTTCCCCGACATTGCAGTTAAAAAGATTAAAGCTACCACAGCGAATCTTACTTCTCAAGCGGTGTAGTGGAATAGATTAACGCCACAACGGTGAATCTTACTTCCCCGACATTGCAGTTAAAAAGATTAAAGCTACAACAGCGAATCTTACTTCCCAGGCGGTGTAGTGGAACAGATTGAAGCTACAACAGCGAATCTTGCTTCCTCGACATCACAGTTAAACAGATTAAAGTTACGAGTTACAAATCCTATCTCCCCAATGTTGCGGTAGAGTGGATCGAGACACCAATTCCTATACCTCTGAAGATGCAGTGGATGGAATGAGGCAACTCGAAGAAGAAGAGCACCAAAGGTACAAACACGACCGGGCAAAATTTGGCTTTTAGTCTTTGCGCCGTTTCCGTTACACGACAACGAGCAAAGAGGGGCAGCTGTAATAGGCCCAATTTGCCCAGCCCGTTAGTGAAATAAACCAAATGAAAAATCAAAATTAAATAGTCTAATAAAGTCCACTTACAATGGGCCAACCAATCACTAAAATCCCAAATTATACACATCAGCCCAATTACACGACCGCCCAAGCCCGAATTACCCAATAACCCAAATGAGCCCAAAACACTAAGCAACACACAGAAACACTAGGCATTCAGCCCTAGCACAGCGCGCGCACCACTGTGGCTTTCCTTCGCCCCACGAGCCACGCCCGAGCCGCTTCTACGCCGACCTCTCTGCCAGACGCCGAGCCACGTCACGCGTCTCCGTACCCGTACCTTTAATGCAACAAACGCAACGTAACACCAAACAAAAAAAGGACAGATAACAGTTGTAAAAAATTTCAGATTTTGATTATTTCTTTTGGATTTTTCGGCATTATAAAGGCCGATTTAAAAAAATCTGTAAGGAGGAGACCCACGAATATTGTATGAAAGTTTTTTAAAAAAGAAAGGAAATAGAAAGAAACAGTTTCAAGAAAGGTGATTGGAAAATTTATTTTATTTTGATTTCTTCTTTCTTTTGTGCTTCTTGAATATTAGTTTTAGATTTCTTGTTGGCAAAAGAGAAAATAAAGGGAAATAAAGGAGAAGGTTACCTGGTAACGCCTTCAGATCCGCGCGAGGAGGAGCTAAAAAGCCCCTAGGGGTGCAGGTTCGACCACTGTTGAGTGTAATTGCAGCGGAGATGTGGCGTACTGACGGCGGTGAAGGCCAGGGTCAAAACCCTAACAGAGAAAACAAGAAGCAAATTGTTTTTTTTTTAAAACTAGGCTGTTAATGTTTTTTTTTAGAAAATTTTGTTTAAATAATGATATTATACGGCGCCGTTTTGAGCTAGGGTTCCTAGCGCCCAAACGACGCCGTTTAGCGGCCATACCCGATGACCCGATCCAACCGCGGCTAGATCCGCGCGTTTTGGTAGGGAGAAGGATAATTGCACTCCCGGTCCTCTCTCTTTTGTTCTGGGTTCAAATCGGTTCTTTTCCTTTTTTAAATTTTGCCCTTTAATTTGCTTTTCATTTTATTTTAGTTCATGCCGCAACGCATCGTTTTGGAGGGCTGGGAATATTTTCGAATTAACCCTCCATGTTATTCGCGCATGGTGCATTGGCCCTTATTTTGTTTATTTATATTTTTCCCGATTAATTTCGTTTTAGTTGTATTTTAATCCTTTTTGTGTTATTTGTTTCTTTTTAATTAGTTTAATATCTCCATTATTATTATTATTATTATTATTATTATTATTATTATTATTATTTTACTTAATCTTATTATATAGATCCTTTTATTTTATTTTATGATATTATTTTATGTTTTTACGTATTATTACTTATTTTCACAAATATTTTACTATATACATTTTATATTATCTTAGTATAACTTATATATATATATATATATTTTAAAATTCATATATGTATATATATACGTTTAGCTCCAAAATTTTCATAATAATATCTTGTGTTTTTTCGTATACATATATATATTGAATTATTTTATGCACAAATATTCCATTCCTTTTAAATTTGCTATTCTATTTTACTTATTTTAACTTTATTATATATTATGACTATATATACTATTATTTACATTAAGATTTTTACTTATATAAATCAAAGTGTATGTATTAATCTTAAGATTTATTCATTTTTTTCTTTTTACAATTCTTCCATTAAAATTCATTTAAACATTTTATTTGTTTTTTAGTTCTATTATCAAATCGTTTCAAATCTTCATATTAATTACTTTTTGGTATAATCTTGTGCATATTTTAAATTCTAAATTTATTTATTCTCATTTTATTTTTATTTTATAAGTTACATTTTATCGTCCTTTTAAACTAATAATTTTGAATGTTGATGTTGATATTGGCATAATGCATGATTGAAACTATTGTTATTGTATTTATTGATTTATTGTTCATCACTCATTGGTGTATATTTACTATTCAAATTTTGCATGATTCATTGTTCGTTTAATCACTGCATTTTTACCGTGTTTCAATAAAAACATTAGAATCATCTTATTTTGCAATTTGTCAAAATACCCGCTATTCATGATTCTTGAGAGAATTGTGCCCTAACTTACTGGATTTCAATTTTTCTGATGAATTTATATAGCCTAGTATCTCTTTTTTAATAAAACCTTATGATTTATAAATAAAAAGCTCATTCTCGGGAATTCGACGAATGGTGTCCTAACGTATTGGATATGACATGTTGTTTTCTCCAGACGAGGATTCTTCTAAATAAAGGCAATATTCGATATTTAGGAATTCTGTGAAACTGAACCCTAACTTATTAGGTTTTGATTTCCTCATTTGACCTAAATAATCAGATACCCTTTTCGAAATGCATAGTTTTTAAAAGCCAAAGGATAAACTTAATTTTGAGGATTCAAAATGTTGCACTCTAACTTACAAAGTGTGACAATTCGTTTCTTTGAAATAAGTGAGCCTTATCATCCGATTCATTTTATTCAAATTTTCTTTTCAAAGGATTGTATTTTAAAATCTTTTCAAATTTCGACACTAAGACATTAAACAATCGATTCGGTACCAATTTTGGGCGTCACGAGGGTGCTAACCCTTCCTCGTGCGTAACCGACTCCCGAACCTATTTTCTCAAAATTCGTAGACCTAAAATCATTTTCAAGGTGATCTGATCACACCTCATTAAAAGATCGGTGGTGACTCCCATTTTCATTTTCAAAGTCGAACCCCGTTTTTCAAATTTTAAAAAATGGTGTCAACAGAGTTAGTTTGAGGTGGGCTCTATAGGCATGTTCTATAAAGAAGCACATATGTGACAAAGAGATTTATGAAATGTTTGGAAGGATATTTAGTTAGGTAGATAAGAAAGATATGGGTATGATAGGAGTATGATAGTTGGCAGGTAAGGGTATGCTAGAACTGTGGTAGTATCCGCCCGAAATAAATGGTTTAGAAGAATGGTTAGCGTATAGGAGTTCCTATGAAAATACAAAGTATCCACCAAGGTAATTATGTGTCTAATCGCACTAGGTTCTCTTGAACTTATTTATGTTTCAGGTTTCGATGTTAAGAGAATGTACCTCAATAGACGATGCCAGGACTATGCCAAAGTAGAGGTATATCGAGTTATTATGCATGTAGTGTTGTTGGGGTGGTGTATTTTAAGAGTTTAATTTAATTAATCTGTAACTATCAAATGGTTGTTCTAAGAAAGATATATTGTAATTTTTTAATATTTTATGTTTGAGTACCATATTTGTTTCTTAAGATTTAGTCTTTAAATATAATTAAAAAGACTATGTTTTAAATAAGAGATTATCTTATACGGTTTCATGAGTTTGACTAAGTATTTTGTGTGATAACACTTATGATCTGGATTCGATGAATCGGGTCCAGTTCAGAGTGTTACAGATTTTAAAAATTTGATAGTTTTTCTTCAAGGTGCTCATGGGTGATTTTTTGGAAAAATTTAATTTTGAGATTTTAGGTGTTATATGTAGTTTAGATCTATTATAAATTAATTAATTAGATGTTTAGGATCAGTTCCAAGCAATGGAAATAGATTCGGATTAAGAAATTTAAGATTCGATTAAACTCGTTAAAATTTTTGGTTTAAGAAGAGCTAGATTGAATCCGTGTTTTGTTTGATTTATGACGTGTTTACAATTGTTAATGATTTGTACGTATTGTGTGTATTATATTTGTGAAGTTTCAGAACTGTCGAAGCCCTCTACGAGTAAGGAGAAAGGCACTGTGAAGCTTGTTTAAGCTTTTGGCTAGCAAGTGAAAGTAAGATCAATGAGTGTTCTGGAGTTGTTGTTGGTATGCACAATTCATTGTGTTAATCAGGAGCTTAGGTTAGCCTAAACACCTATCCTAGGTTCTGAGAGTAAGACTTCTTAGTCCTTTTGCCTCATTTTGTAAAATGGTGGTTATGTGTTGTGAGGTCTAGAAATTGATGTAGCAAAACAACATGTGATACATGATTTATGTTAGCATGTGGTACGTGATTTACTAGTTTTAATGCACTCATATGTGGACTAATGAGATTGTGGCTGATTGAGCAACGTGTTAGCACTTGTAAGTGAATCAAATGTGAGTACGATTAGCATGTTATGTGAAAGTGATAGTGTTGTGTATATGATGATCAAGAATAGAGGAATTGTGCAATAAAAAAGTAAATAATCATGTGTTAGTGTGGATATGTTGGCCTTGTGGTCTCTTGAAATTGTTAGATATAGTTGGCATGCCATATGATTTTGAATACTCACCTTTGTGCTTTGTGATTAGGTGATTGAGGCCTCGGGATAGGATGGAGAGATAAGGAATGTCGAGCTATGCTCCATTCAACGAGACATGTTTGGTGTGTTGGAAGTGTTTAGCTTAAGGCTACACTTAATGTGACATGTTAAACCCTTTGAGTAATTGATGTGTTGGAGATCTATTTATCCAATGAGTGTGATTGGGTTCACTTATGTTTCATAGTCTCAAGGAGCCAATATATCAAAATGGAAATGCTCAATTTGTGATTCAAGTGTCTTGTGAAAAAATATGTATCTATTCTATGTGTGACATGATGAAAAAGTGTTTGTGTACTTACTTTTAGTATGCTTTTACTTAACTTATGTTATTCTATATGCTCAGTGGTACTTATGAACATTCATTGAGCTTGTTTGAGCTCACACTTTTTATTTAAATTCTACAGAAAAATAATGTACTCGAGGAGTGTGAAGTGGGTAAGGAAGTGATCCGTGCAAGGCATCGTGATTGAGTATGTTTTTTTGGTTTTAAACACTTCGAATAAAGGTAATGTGGGTTGTTATTTCGGGACTTGACTCATAGACTATTGATAATGTTTTTGGACTTTGATTGTGGATATTTTCATGTTTGGGAATGAGATTGAGGCTACATACTACGTTTTCTTGATAAATATGTAATAAAGTGGCATGTAAAACGGTTAAAAATTGTTAGTGGGCTTAAATTGGTATTCTGGAAATTTGAGCATGTTTAAAATGACCATGTAACAACCTATTTTCAGTGTTATCAGAAATAGTAGTTTTGGGACCACAATTCTAACAAGTGAATCAGCGTTTAAATACTTATTTAATGTTTACGAATATTTATTAGACTCTTATTAAAATTTGGTTAAGAAATTTTATCATTTAGATAGTTAATTGAATAAAAAGGACAAAATTGTAAAAGCTACAAAAGTTGACTTCTATTAGATATTGGATCAAATGGCTATGAAAAGGTGATTTAAGGGCCTTAATTGGTAAATTCAACTAGCTAAAGTAAAATGGATGATTTTGGAGTCTAGTTATAAGAAATATGATTAAATTTAAAAGGTTAATTTTGTAATTTAATAATTAAATAAAAGGTTAAACAAAACAAAAGGTAAAACCACTATCATCTTCCCCATTTTGCTTTGTCAAACCCGAATCACCATAGTTGGGAAGCAAAGGTTTCGGCCAAGCTTTGTTTTGGATGCATGGTATGAAATTCTTGTTCGTTTTTAATTATTTTTATGCGTTTGAGTTCATATTAGCTTAATCTAGATAGCTCGGGGGTCAATTTGTAAAATTGTGAAAAGTTTAGGGACTTTTCATGAATGATTTGAAGTGTTTTTGAATTTAGTTAATAGATTATTAAAGTTGGTAGTTAAATATAAGTATTTTGTTAAGTGATTTTGATGAATTTGTGTTTAAGAACCTAATTGAAGATATAGTAAAATTCACTAATAATGTTAAATGGTGGAAATTTTGGGCTGTTTGTGAACCTATTAAAAATCAACTAGCATGGTTTTTACTTAAAAATGGTTAAATTGTGAGTTTTGAGCTTAGAGACTAAATTGCATAAAAGTTAAAATATTAGGGGTAATTTTGTAAATTAACCTTAAAATGGGTTATAAGTTTGAATTTTTTATCTTAAGCTATTTAAATTATTTAATTGAGCTAAATTACTATTTAGATCAAGAAACAAATCAACCAGACTTGAATCGAGGAAAAGCTAAGATCTCAGATTAATCATCGGCTTTACTTTTGCAACCGCGTTAGTCGAGGTAAGTTCGTGTAAGGATTAAATTTGTTATTTGTTGTTTTGGATGAAATGTAAATAAATATTTATGCTATGTTTAGATTAAATTGATAATGGTGTGATAATTTGGTATTATGGATCAATTAGTGAAGTTAACCAAATTATAAATTATACTTGGAAATGGGCATTTCATGAAAGTATATTGTAATGGTTTAATGGACCGAAATGAAAGGTTATGGATGAATAAGTGTCTCGTTTGAACCTTTTGAATACTTAGGATAAAATGACATGTCATTATGGATTAACAGTTTAGGGTGTTGGTCTTGGATGTCCTACCGATGCTTGAGGTCCTGCATTTGTTACGGATTCTCCACAGCTCGTGTGAGCAACATCATGTAACTAACATCCCAACCCATAGCTCGTGTGAGCATTACAGATATGGTTACAGTTACATGTACAGACACACTTTGTGTGAGCATGGTTCCTATGTATCCGACGTTATTTCATTTGGTTCAATGGGTATTAAAGGTTTAAATTAAGTGAATGTGATTTCGTGGTAAGTCATATGTTAAATGGATGAAAAGAAAATACTTGTGCAAATGTTTTGAGGTGTATGAATGATACATTGGAAATGTGTTGAATGTTATATAAGTGGTTATGATCCAAATATATGTCTCTTGATATGGATGAATTGAATGTTTTATGTACAAGTTTACTAACTTGTGAGATTGGTAATTGAAAATAGGAATCGGTTAAACATATGAGCATGCTAAAGGAATTATGCATAAACTATATAAATTGAGCCTCTTTGGTAAGTTTACGTTTAATATTTATACGAGCTTAATAAGCACTAGTTTCTTATATAGTTTTTTTTCTTTGATTTGTAGATCATCGGAAAGCTCCACCGGTTGGAATCTCGTTGGAGCACTATCACACTATCCATCGATCATTTTGGTAGTTTTTGGTTTTTTTGGCAAATGGTTATAAATGGCATGTAATAGGGCTTGAATGTTAACTTGGCAAATTGGTATGTTTGAGTGGTGCCAAGCTTATGTATGCCTTAATGTTTTTAATTGATGGTTTGTTAAATGTTTCGATTTGTACTGTAATGCTTTATAACCCTAATCTGACGATAGAGACGGGCTAGGGGTGTTATAAACCAAATGGTTCAAAATAGACATTTAAAACCCTTAGATAACATTGAGATTCTGATCTGTTATGTTGAGTAATGATTTCTTGGAATATAAGAATGGTTGTTAGCATGATGGTTGCATTGTATGTCAAATTTCGCTATGATATGTTATAGTGTATGTGAGCATGTTCTAATTGTTTTTTGAAGGTAATATGACATGTTTGAAGTGAGAAATAGCCTCAAATGCATGAAATGGTATGTGTGGTAGGGCTTAAACTTAAAAAATGTAGGTTACGAACTGGAATTGCAATCGACATCTCGACGTCATTCAGATGACATCTCGATGTGGGATCGACGTCGTGACTTCCTTTGTCAAGTCGTCTCAACCAGGAACCACTTCCAGAGCTCGTCCCGATGCACTACATTGCGTTGTCTCGACGTGGTGCTTGGCTTGTCCATGACATGTTTTCACAGCTTTGTAATTTAGTCTTTAGATTTTGGTGATGTAATTGGAGTCCCAAATATCTATGAAATGCTTTGAAAATTTACATATCAAGGTCTTAGATGTTTAATTTTGTTAATCTACTGATAATTTTGTAATTTGATTGTTTTAAATATTTTTCATTATTGCAATTTAGTCCCTAAGATAACTTATTTAAATTTTTTTTAAATTAACAGCAACCAAATAACAATCGAAATTAAATCAAGTTAAGCAGACAAAAGATTAACTCACTTCATGTTCCTAATTAACTTTAGAACTCCGGTTTTATCGAGTTAGCTATTGATTAACCAGTTATTACCTCTCGACCTCTAACTAATTAACTAATATACCAATACACATTTATCTCTCGGCCTCATTTAATTGACTAGGATAAATTATGATTTACTCGGTAAACTTATCTCTCATTCTCGTTTATCCTAAATTACTTTCTAGGGTCGTCACTTCCTGGGGTTTAATCGCACATAATTTAAATCAACTAACTTAAATTCAAACCCTAATTCATCCGTTAATTAGCCACACATCTATTCATTAATCTCCCTAAGGAAACTAGTCAGTTATGGATCTAGATGCAATAATCTCTAAATTTACATTCAACCTGCAAAACTATAAATTAAATAAGAAAAAGGAATAAAATAAATAAATTTGTTTCGATGTCGATTTGCATGTGAAAGCTAAATTTCCTCTAACAGTCGCGAAGATAATCCCAATTGCAATTGGAAATCAAAAACAAATAAATAAAACCTATTTAATTGAAAGCTTGGATCGAAATTGAATCCAAGTTCGATAAGAATAAAAGCTTTTTTAGGACTAAATTAAAATAAAATAAAAAATGAAAATAAAAATCGTAAAACTAACTAAGTGGCTTACTTGGCCAAGCCTAAACAAAAACTTAACAACCTCACAAAATAAGGCTTAACATGTCTATTTATAGAGTTTATGATCTAACCTAAATAGGGTTGATTCGCAACATTGCCTTTTGAATGTAAATATTATGGTTTTGAAGTCTGGTATTGCGACACCACTCCTTAGTGTCGCGACGTTGCAATCATCCTTCATCTTTTAAGCCCAAAAACTGTGTCCTATACACTAATTGAAGCTGTTAAATCATCCTAGGCCCGTATTGGCCCATTAGGTCATGACATTACTCAAAATTGTGTAAAAAATGCTTATTTTGCATAAATTAAACATAAAGTAATAAAAACCAAAAACGAAATAAAAACATATAAAAACTCTAGAAAACAAGTTCTTTAAGTGCCGGAAAGACTTTAGTTTGCCACAATGAAATGTGACATATCACTTTCCTCTTGAGAGAGAAGTTGAATTTGCTATTAAAGTAGCACTTGGTACTGCGTCGATCTCTATTGCACCATACATAATGGCTTCGATTGAATTGAAAGTTTAGTTGCAAGAACCTGAGATTTATCTGACTGAGTGTGTCACCTTGGGGACCCCCAAGAAATGAAATTATAAAAAAAATTCAAATTCAAATTTGGAACATTGCTAATAAATATTGAAAATTTAATCTTGAGTTTCAAAGCTTCACACAATTTCTATTCTTATGAAATTCAAGCAAATTAGTTTTCAAAAGAATGTCTTCATAAAGTGTTTCAAAAAGAGGAGCATAACTTGAAAATAACATTTGATTTAGTGGAATTTTTACAAAGCAATTTTTTCTAAAAAGTTTTGTTATATAACAAAAGGGGGAGATTGTTAGCTTTGATTTTCAAATGTTTTGATATAACAAATAAATTTCAAAATTCCTCTATCAAATATGTTTAATTTATTTTCAACTGTCTCAAACTCAAAACAATGTTCTCAAATGACTTAGACAATTCACAAATATTTTTAAGTAACTCCAAGACCCTTTAAAATAGTTTCCAAGCCTTAAAATGTATTTTCTAAGTATTAAGACTTATCTATACAAGTCTCGATACCACCTCAAATAGTTTTATATAGAGGTTTCTAGGAGGGTATAGTATTGCGGCTTACCACCTAAGTCTCGATACCTAGAAGTTAAGTCTCAAGACTTAGGTGGCTAGTATCGAGATTTATGAAAATAGTACACAAAAGATAAATGAGAGTAGTGCAATCTCGAGACTTACTAGTCTAAGTATTGAGACTTGCCCTTAAGTCACGAGACTTGTTTATCCACTCTCGAGACTTTAAGACTTCCAACGACTATTATTCAGCCAAGTCTCGATACCTATCCCTCAAGAATTGAGACTTGAACTTGCAGACTACATTAAATGCTTGAGATTAATTCTTCCAAAGGCTCGAAACTCCCTCCAACAACTCTAAACGCCCAAACATCAATTAGAAGGTATAAATTCAAGTCAAGAACACTTGAAGACACATAAGAAGAACATCCAAGCGTAGAAATAAAGAGAAAAGTAGCAAATATTTGTTTATTCAATTTCTCTTGTACACATCTCTTAGGTTCTTATTGTTAAATCTTATTGTTATTCTCACATCCATTATTCAAGAAAGCTTAACACTTATAAACACACACCTTTTAGTGGCCTTTATTGTTTACTGATTGTCTCGATCGCCGACTAGTGTGATAGATCAGTTGTAATATTTCTAATGTTCAATGGAACACCAGAGTATTCCAAGGATCGAACCCACAAGAGTTGGCGATTAAGCGATTTCTAAACTACAAACATGTAATTAAAGGAGTCTAGCTAACTACTCATTAAGAAATTATATTACGACAAGCCATACAAGAGGTAAATTATACTAATTAATTACCTAGAAATGGAAAATAACTAAATTGTAAATCAAGCAAAACTATGAACTTAACCAATTAATAACAAGTAGTGGTCGGTTGACTTCCATGTTGCTAGTTAACCCTCGAATTAGGGAACTAAATTACTTAAACTCCTAAAATGGCTCAATTTTACCAAGTTAGATGAATTAGTCCGGTTTATCTCTCGACCTCACCCAACTAACCTGGGACTATCAAACTGGTGTCCGATAAGATCTCCTCATAGTCTCACTTATCTTAATTTTCCTTTAGGGGTGTTAATCCTAGGTTTTGAAGTCTATTCGATTTAGTCTAATTTTTTCAATTTAGTCCCTGACCCAAAAAGTTAACTAGCTAACATTTCCATCAACCTCCCACTTCAGATTTAGTTACCCATTATCATGCTTAAGAAAACAAAAACAAGATAATCACACACAAGAGGCATAAATGGAAAACACAATAAAAAAAGAGAAAAGCTTGGGCTTTCCTCTAAGAAGCTTGAAAATAATAATAATGGCAGCAAAGGAAATGTTAAAGAAAACTAAAAATAGGATTTTTAATGATGAAACTAAAAGGAAACCGAGTTGCATTGAAACTAGGATTAAACTAAAAGAATACAAGAAGTTTGAGGTACTAAACAAGTAAATAAATCTAGCTACAGTGCTAACTAACAACTATAGAAACTAAAAAAAATAATAGACAAAATACCTAATCCCTAAAGCTATAAAGAAGAAGATTAAACCCTAAAAGATGGAGAGAAAAAATAAAAATAAAAAAAACATGAAAAAGAGTTAAGTGTCTAGTGTATATTTGTTCAGTTAATTTTTGGCCTTTTTTAGCAAATTATAGACCCAAAAAATAGTGACCAAATTGCCCTTGATCATCTAATTTTGGTTGGGGGACATGTTGGACAAGGGCTACCCCTATGGTCATTTTTTGTCTTCCCTCGACAGTGATATCGTGATACCCATAGTCCAGTATCTCGATATCCTCGACAATATTGAAATAGGGGTCCTTTGGGAGTTTTGGGTATCGCGATACCACTTAGGTGGCTCAATCTTTCTTGTTTTAAACATTGTCAGGGGTATCACAACTTCCATGCTTCTATACCGCGATACCCTCCCTTCTAGGTGATGTTCTCGTGCTGTTCGAGCCACTGTGGACTCCTTGCATCACTCACCAACCTCGTTAGATTCCTCAAGTGCCAATTGGCCATCTCAGGTCTCAAAATAGCACAAAATGCACACTAATAACTTATTAATGCAAAGAACAAAAACTAACTAAAAACACGACAAAGACATCTAAATTGCTCGAAAATAAGCTCGTTAAGTGTAATGGGAAGCCTAATTTGACATATCAAATCTCGACAGATCATTTACATATTTCTTTTGGATTGCAAAAGATTACTTAAAGGTTTTTAAGGTATAAAACCTTAAGTGAATTGTAAAAGGTTTTGGTAGAGCCTTGTAAAAAATGGAGGATTCTAGTTAAGCCATAAAAACTAGGGATAATGTTCTATTTAGCCTAGTAAAAAAAATAGGGATTGTGAAAGTTGTACCTTTTCCTTAAAAGGTAACAATTCAGATATAGTAAATTAGAAAATTCTTGATTGAGGTATACCAATGTAGTGGAGATACGTAATTGGGGGACAAACTATTATAAATTAAATTGTCCAAGCTTTTCTTTTCCTTTTCTCATCATTTGGAAAAGTTTGGAAATAATTTTTAAAATATCAATTTACCCCGTGCTTGGTATTTTCAAGCCTATCACTTTAGTTTGTCAAAATTTGATCCTTATATTTTATAAAAACTAAGAAATTAATCAAATTGTTGAAAAATAGGTAAAATTGCATTATTACTTTTTACTAATTTAATGTATATACAGTGATGAATTATTGATTTTACTAATTCTTTACGTATATATTGTGAAACTATGTTTTCAGAATTACGGTTTACTTAATGGACTAATTACAGAAGAGAAGTAATTATTTTCAAAGTAAAATATAGAATTTAAATTTACAATTCTTAATAAAAGCAGAAAATTCATAATTACATTATTGTAATCTTATTTGAGATAAACATAATTTTATTAGTACGAGAAATAAAAATTAAGAAAATCCAAAAGGACAAATATAAATTCATTAAAATTTATTGTTTGGCTTAAATCAAATTGATATTTTTTTCAAGTTGATACTTAAACTTTTTTTCCGGTTATAAATTAAACCTAAACCAAATTTCATTATCCAAATTACTAAAAACAAAAGGGTAATAGTTAAAAATTCTTAAGTAATCATTTTCTGGCTCATAACACTTTATAATTAAAAATCCTCAAAAATTAAATATTATTTCATAAAAAATTTGTTAAAAAAAACATAAAAACATGTTCGTTTATTTTATTCTTTACACAAGAACTTTGATGATAGGTAAATTAAAAAACTTATTAAAAATTTAGCTAAATTTAAGGCAACAAAACCCAGATTCTGGTGAATTTTTTTCATTTCTAGAACCTCAATTTCGAATCCTTTATCATAGATTTAAACTTCATGTATTATTTTTAAAAATATCTGTCTCCATTTTTGAAATCTTTACAAATTAAAGTTATCTCTAACAATTAAAAAGTAGCTTAAAAAAGTAGAAAGAAGGAAGGAGAGAAAATAGAAAATATATATATATATATATATAAATTTAATTTAATTTTAACCTAATTTTTAAATTGAAATTGAAATTTAATAAAATAACTTAGATAACAAAACTAATCATAAAAAGATTAACCTTTAAAGAAAGAAAAGAGAGTCGAATAAATTTAGAGGAAAAGTAGAGAAAAGAAAGTGATTTTCTTTTAAAATACAAATTACTATTTTATCATATTAATGGTTATTAATTTTAACTATTCAAATAAAATAAACAGTTATGATTCTCTTTCATTAACCTTAAAAATTTTCACTTTACTTTCATTTTCTCTATTTTCTTTTACAATTATTTAAATAATTAGTATTAAGTTATTCAACAAAGGAATAGTGAGGAAAAGAAAAAGATTGAAGAGGGAGCAATTGTAGAAGATAAAGTAATGGAAGGTGTTTCTAAAGCAACACTCAAAGCTGTGGCTCTCGTCACTGGAGATACCAACGTTAGAGGCTTTCTTCACTTCACCCAAATCCCAAATGGTTCTCTCCCCCTCTTTCCTTCTTTCTCTATGTCTCTTCATCTTCTGAGACAATTGGATTTTAATGTTTCTTATTAATATAGGGATAACCCATGTCCAAGGAAAGATAACAGGCCTCTCTCCTGGCCTTCATGGCTTCCATATCCACGCCCTCGGTGATACCACCAATGGCTGCAATTCCACTGGTATCTTTCCCACTTTTCTCATCTTTCCCTGTCCAATCCAATTCCCTTTGATTGCTTTGTTTTTCTTTTTAATGATATGAAATTTAATTTTTTGACATTTATGCAAGTTGTGTGTTTAACTAAGGTCGATGTTGTTTATAGTACTAAGATGGGTGTTTTCCTTGATGAAGTTTAAATCTTTTAACTTATGCTATTTGCATAAATTATGTTCATATCATTTAGTTTAAAATGGAATTTTCTTTTTCAAATTGTTGAATTTCGGTTGACGTCATTTATCATTAAAGTGGTTTCCCCCCCTCACTTTTTCTGATATGAGTATACAGTTTTAGCATTTATGCAAATGTTTGGTCAAATTTTGGTTTATTCATTTATTTCTTTCCCTCTATATGACATATGGTGATTTTTGTTGCTTATAATTTTTTTGATATACTTTAGGGCCTCATTTTAATCCATTAAAGAAGGATCATGGAGCTCCAAGTGATGGAGAGCGCCATGCTGGTGATTTGGGTAACATCATTGCTGGCCCTGATGGTATATGCTGTTTCTGTGATTTATATGATTATGATAGACTATTATTTATGAATGACTTATAGTTTTTACAATAATAATGCAATGTCTCCATTGCAGGGGTTGCTGAGGTCTCAATTAAAGATTGGCAGGTACTGAATTGTGGTGTTTCTTTTCTCTTCTTAGAAATTAAATTTTCATTTTTCCTTGTTTCCCTGGTGGTCTGTGACAATGAATTGATTTTTTTCTTTGGACGGGTAGTGGCACTTGTTAAGTTCTTTTAAATACTTAGTCTCCTATAATTTTGGTTTCCTGAAGATGAATTACACTTAGCAATAATAATTGTTCTTCTCTTTGTTTCGATTTGTAGATTCCACTTAGCGGACAGCATTCCATTTTAGGGAGGGCAGTTGTTGTGCATGCTGATCCAGATGATCTCGGCAAAGGTGAAATGTTTGGTTTTTCAAATTACTAGAGTTTGCATGTACCATTATACTGCATTGTTTATTAGTAAAAAGAAGGATATGTTTTGTTGTGAACTTGTAGACAATTTAGTTATATGATGATGACTAGAAGTTGTTAGAATTGATACGATGATTCCATAGGTAATTTTCCAAATTTGGTCTCACTTGGGATAAATTATGTACTCAAAATGGCCTCATTTTCCATGATACAAGGTAGTTAGCAGTCCAGTGTTGAAAGCAGTTAGATACTAGTCAAACAAGTTATATGTTTAAGAGCCCCTCAAAGAAATTTAAGGAGCTAAAAAGTTCACTGAACACTTCTGAATGGGAGCACTAGTTGCTAAACCTTTGATCATTTTAACAGTATATCCAAGTCAATTATTGTTTATAAACTAGAAGAGATATTGATATCTTTGGATTCAATGCGGATCTTCCTTTAATTCGCGATGTTTATAATAATGGCTTGATGTGATTAAGCCACTTCTTTTTGCTTGATTGGTTAAAAAGGGGTTTGGGGACATGGCTTCTGATGATGTCCTGAAATGTATTAGGATGCTGCTTCTGTTGCCTTCCAATAGGCTGCTCCAACATTTTTTGCTCTTCTTACCCTTTCTTGTCTGACATAATTATTTGTCATTCATTATATATCTCTCTTAGTGTGACCATTGTCTGATTTTTTCATTCGTATTCTGCTCATGGCTTGTATACAGTGGCCCATAGAAATCACTTTTTTTTTTCACCATTTGGTTTTGACTAATTATAATAACTAATATGCAGGTGGGCATGAACTTAGCAAGACGACAGGGAATGCCGGTGCAAGAGTCGGATGTGGTAAATATTAGTTTTCCTATTGTTGTTTTCTTAGAGCATCAATTCGTAAATGGCTTGGTGTTGCCAAAATGCATGCCAAAATCAAGTTAGTTGGATGTAGCCAGGGGTGAATTTTAAAGGGGGTGGGGGCGAGGCAGGGGCCTTGGGCCCTCCAAAATGGAGAAATTGCTATGCAGGCCCCTTAAGAAGTGTTTAAATTATAAATTAATATATGATCAAATTGCAGTCCCCCCCGCCCAAAAAAAAAAAGGAAAAAATTCTATTATGTCCCTTCAGAAAATAATGAAATCATAAATTAATACATGATAAAATTATATTTCAACCTCTCAAAAATTTATAATTCAACTCCGGCCCCCTTTAAAAAAAACTTTCGGATTCACCCCTGAATGTAGCTGTGATATATAAATGATTCACAAGCTTGTCATAGTTGTTTCTTCCTTTGTGTAGTTGTTGCACTGTCTTAGTAATATTGAACACGATACAAACATGGCATATAAAAAATACATATAACAGATGACATGAAAAAATGACACGAATATATGGACTGTCAGATCTAATGCTGCATTCATGTGGAACTTACTAACTTATGGTTCTTTACTCATGAGCAGGTATCATTGGCCTTCAATCATCTGTTTAGAAATAGTTTGGTTGCAGTTAAAATAGGTGGTGAAAAACTGCAAAGTATAATCTTCTGGTTGAGTTTATGTATCTCTCAGTAATCCGCTTGCAAACAAA
This sequence comes from Gossypium raimondii, assembly GCF_025698545.1. Lineage (NCBI taxonomy): Eukaryota > Viridiplantae > Streptophyta > Magnoliopsida > Malvales > Malvaceae > Gossypium > Gossypium raimondii. Next base: position 16,112,149 of record NC_068575.1, on the reverse strand, counting down.
TCTGGGATGGAAGGATGGAGATCAAAAGCCTATTTGTAATTTATATGATCAAATATAGAAGGTACTTAAGTTAAAAAAGAACTTTTCTTTTCTTTTCTTTTTTTCAGTAAAGACTAGTTCCATAAACAGTTTGGGAAAGTCTTTATGGTTGCTTGCTTTCTATTTGCACCATTGAGCAATCTTATTTCTGAAGTTTGAACTTTTCTTTTTCTTTTTTTTCTTTTTAATGATATTTCATGTTTTATATACTCTATTTTTTGGTACAAGGGAGGATGTACACCAAGAGAATTAGGATAGGAAGTTGCATGTTATGAGGATCAAACTTATTCCATTAAAAGTTTAGTACCGTTCTTGACCTTGCTTGTAATTTCTATCTTATTCCCATAAGTTCTACTTGATAAATACATCTTGCATAGTATGAATCTAGTACATGGCTATTGTGCAGGCTAATTGAGCAAAATTGAGGGATTGATATGTTATAGAGTCGGGCATTTTACGGACAGCTCCTCATAAATAGGCAGGTTTAAAACAACAGAAACACAGCAGAGAAGGTATCTGCAAACCAAATAGGTTGAAAAACCTTTGTAGGAACATCATTGAAGGCAACCTTTTTTACTTCCCAAATGAAGCCTTACTGATCGAACAGAGCATATGCTGATAAAATTGTAAAGTAGACGTTGGTGGAGTTGACCCAAATTCCATGACCTCTTGCTTGCATCTCCAATATGCATCCGCTACCTTTCTGCTAATGATAAACACCAACTTTGAAAATCCACATAGCTTTGCGATATTGTCTACGAAGGCAAAGAAATAGGTGGTTGTTTCTTTTGAACATCCACATCCTTTCTTCATTCAACCAACCCTGGACTGTACCTCCACAGCTCAAGAACTCCGCAAGGCTGTATGCAGAGTTGACAAGGATGGCACACAAAATTGTTGCCCCCCAAGAGCTTGACATCTTGTGGTGGTTTGAAGAAAAGTTTAAATGTTAGACTCACTTGTTGGAAAAGAATCCTTTCAAACCCGAACACTATGGAAAACTGAAGGTATTGTTCATACCTTTGGTAACAAAGAGATGCCCCTGAGCAAACATAGTACAGAGTAGGCAAGCAGTTTACAGCAAACAAGAAGTAAATGCAGTAAGAAAGCTGATCTTTCTACGTACATTGAGGAATGGACTATGTTTTGATGGAAAATTTTGGAAGTCACCTTCAGTCCATCTCTGCTTGCTTTGTATGGCCAAACTTGTGAGAATATCCTCCACTTCAGGCCCATATTTCAATCCTATCTGAATTGGTTCATAGATGTATAACTTTGATAGAGTTTTTAATGGCTTCCTCAAATGATCTTGCAAGAGCTTTGAAATTTTGTTCCAGGACACCTCCACTTTACTACTATCTAGTTTTGCCTTCTATTGGAAAATAACTCGGTCGATAAAAGTAAATGAAGCAGACAGCCATGAATATTGAAGCTGCATATGGTCGAAACAAGAGTAATCCTCGACTAGCCTTGCACACAAGCTAGACACACGGTTGTGTGGCTCTTGCACCTCATCCCCTTCGCATTGCACATGGCCTGAATCCCCGCACACAGCCGAACGCACAGCTGCGTCGATCCATCGCACACGGCTTAGAGCCTAGCACATGGCCTGGACACACAGATGTGTGACTCTTACACCTTCACCCCTTCGCATCGCACACAGCCTGGGGCTTCACACACGGGTTGGTCACACAGCCATGTGGCCCCTGAAACTTAAAAATTACAGTTTTGCCTTGTCTTTATTTATTTTATGCAATTCAGTCCCTGATTAGGTTTTTAATGGCATATAGAGAACTAGATTATGCAGTTAGGTCTTGGACTAAGATTAGAATGATTGAATATATGCATCAATGAATTTATGATTTTAATAGCTTTTGATTGATTGCTTGATTCATGAATGATTTTATCTTTATCAATGTTATAAATGTCGAATGAACATCTCGTATGCCTAAATGATTGAACTATTGATTGTTGGATATAATCGTGACTATCATTATTATGCAACGAAATAGAATGTTGAAAGTAATAATGATTGAATGAATCAATACGTTAAAGAATAATTGCATTGCATATGCATGGGGGAAGATATGAAAGGAGGAAGAATAACAACTTATATTGACTGCATAAACGAATGTTTGACTATGTACCCACAGAACAATAGATTCCAATTGCAATCTCACTGTGCCACACGATCCCTCTAACAGCTATTATATGCGAGCGGTCGTGACTCCACAGTTAAACGAATGTTTGCTGTGTATTTACAGCCATAGCAAATTCCAACTGCGATGGTCTTACTATATGCCCACAGTTACATCATATCCTAACTGCGACGTTTTTGTACTATGCTCTCACAGTTCGTCTCATAGCTTTCTATTGGGAGAGGCTGTGCTTCCACAGTTATCAAAAGCTTTTGTTTGCACTTACCGTATTTGAACGAATGTAGAGGTAAACATCCATGATCGAAGTAAAAAGGTATAAGGGGTCTAGGGAACTCTCTATTTAGAGAGTTAATAGTTGGGGGTAGGATTAACGAATGTTAAATGAAACGTTAAATGAATGTTGCATAACATACCATGCATACTCATTGAAAAGTATATGTTGAAACGATCGAATTGATAAAGGTGCATATATCTAATGAAAATGATATTATGACTCTATAGTTGAATTGTTCAATTGAATTCAACTGAATGTTAATGTTCTAATTGTCTAAGTGACAAAAACTAAATTATCGTGTTGATTGGATTATTATGTGAACTTGATTATTATGATTGAAATGTACATTTGAATATTGGTTTGGTTTATTGTAAAGGGGCACACATTGAGCTTCCATAGCCTACTCCCCCTAATTTCTATATTTTCAGATAACCCAACAGACTAGGACATGTACTTGACATGCGAAGGGTCTCGGCTTGTTGTCGCCAATAATTTATTACTATTATTTATTATTACAATTATGATATTATTTTATTAAAATTGTGGTATGGGACAATTATTTTAAATTACATCAATTAGTATGTTATTAATAGGTATTTATATAGATAAAAAGGTTTATATTTATTATTTCTCATTAATAATGATTTTAAATTATTGTTTATTTATTAAGTGTTTTAATTAGGTTGATTTACTATACAAAGATTATTGATTTATTTTTTGCTTCTAAATTAATGTTAGTTTTAATTGATTAATATGAGTTATTCCCTATGAGAAACCAAGTTTAGAATTGAGGATGGATTGTCTCTTCGGCTCGGGCCTTCCGTCTAGGTCGTTGGGGTGGTTACATTTAGTGGTAGTAGAGTCTAGGTTTTCTAAACAACAGTTTAAACTTTTGAAAAAGCATGCATGTATAGGAACAAATTATTTTTATGATGAGGAAAATTTGGGAAAAATCATGCCACAAGTTTTGAAAAAATTAATGATAATTTTTTGCTGGAAATTGAATTCGAGACTTCGATGTCAGTCCTACTTTAGTTACTGTTACTTTTGAGATTTTAGATAAACTTTACTCTTAGACTGTAAACATTTAGGAAATAGTTAATGCTTGAACTTTTACTGGAAAATTGTAGATAAACCTTAGCCTCAAAGAAACGATAGTATTTCGGTTAAATAGGGAAATTTGGGATAGGACAAAATGGTAGTGAATAAGATCTTCAAGAAAAGCCCGTAGGAAGTTAAAGAGAATAATAATTAGAGTTGCGCAGCAAAAACATAGTGATCGGTTTAAAAGAAGAAATAATAGATTTTGTGATTAAGCAATTCTTATGCCAGTAGTTAAAATTCGAAGACGAGTTTTTTTTGAGGGAGTGGGATTTGTCACATCCCAAAATTAGGGGATTAGAATTTATAAAATTATCAAAAATTATGTTGTAGTATTAGTGGTTAAAAGTTTAATAAAACCTTTAGAAAACCAAGTTCAAACCCCCACTTTTGAATTTTCTTCCTTAAATTTTTCTGCATTTAAAAGAGCAAACTTAAGGATAGCTTTTATATTAAAAGTGGTGAAATATAACTATAAAATGTGCATTAGCTTAATGACCAAGCATCACCTATTCCACTCTCTTTGCCCAAGATTGATTCATGCCTCTTTCTTTCCTTTTCCTTTTAATTTCGGCCAAAGTGGGAAATGCCTCTTTCTTTCCCTTTCCTTTTAAATTCAGCCAAAGTGGGAAAATGGCAGGTGGTGTCCCAATTTTGGTAAAATTGTAATAAAGCCCTCAAACTTTGGAAAAATTACAATAACACCCCAAAAGCTAGTAAAATTTAGAAATTTACCCCAATCCAATCCAACTAAAATTCATATGTTATCATTCTTTAAATTTTAAATAAAATTAAAATTCCATAATCTTTTTATCTTCTTATCCTAATTTGAATTTCAAATTACTCCTTTTTAAATTCTAATAGAATTTATCCTCCTTACTTTATTTATTTTCTATTTTTCCTTCAAAACCCTATTACAAAATTCTTTCAAACTCTTGAGTTCTTTCTTTCTCTTCCATTGTTAAATTGATTTTTAATCAAGGAATTCAAAATCTTCTCGAGTCGATCATCAATCTCTTCAAAGCTAAAGTTTTTATGTCTTCAAATCAGGTGTGGGATCTAAACTTAAGTCAGTATGTATAATTAATTAGAAGTAACTAATTTGTTTCATGCAAAACCCTAGGTTAAACATGCGAACCCTATATATGTTACATGTGAATTCTATACATATGTTATATGAAAACCCTATATATGATATATATGAACCATTGTACATGTGATATTATTTTTCTTTCACTCACAAAATATATGTATAGATATGTGAGATCAATGAATACATGAACACATGCCTTGTAATGCTGAAGTATGAGATATTGAATGTTGCATCAATTGATTATAAATAGCATAAATATGTTAAGTTTATGTGAATAATCACACGAAATCAGCAATGGAGGATGGAGGAGTTCTATAGGAGGCAGTGTCAATTTAAGTGTACATCGAAAGTCAGTATTGCACGAAATAGGCGATAATGTCATCCAAAACTAAGGATGAGCGTTCGCTCAAATCGAATCGAATGAAAAAATTTCGAGTTAATCGAGTTGACGAATCTTATTTTATCATCCTAACTCGATTTGAAATTTTCTCGAATCAAGTCAAGTGAGATGGAATTCAAATTGAATCGAATTGAATTAAATCGAATATATATTTTTAAGTTAAATTAAAAAAACAATAATTTTGGGTCCTTGTAATCACTATTACTCACCGTAATCAAATTTGTTATTAACTTTAATCCCTTCATAATTTATTTATTAATATTTTATATACGAGTTAGCTTCTTTGCTTGTTTAGTTGCTTCAATTATCTTCCGATTCTTGTCACTATGTATTTTGAAATTAAAAATATATTAAATGTAAAAATGTGATTTTTTAATAAAAGTTATCTTAAAGATAAAATGTGAAATTGATATCAAGATAAAATTTTAACACTAATATTTTATGGCATCATCAATTATTCAATTTTAACAAAAATTATAAAGATTCAATATGATTAAACAATTCAATAATATAGATAGTACAAAATGTGAAATTTAATTTAATAACATAAATAGTAGATATAAATAAAATTATTTTTTTATTAAAAATGGGCTCAAAGGTCACTACCTCGATTTAACAAGCATCAACAAGTACAAGCCCATGGATATCGCTTGGATACTCCATATTAAAAGGAAAGGTACAACGTTTGTTAATAGCAAGTTTACAAAGGCTATCAGCCACTCTATTGCTCGAATGAGCAACCCACTTAATCTTAAAATCGATGAAAGACTCCAATAACCCAAAGATTTCTTTCAATCGAAAACCAAAGATCAAAATTTCCTCCCGACGAGACTTAAATTGATTAACTAAACTCACACAATCGGTCTCTAACAAAGCTCTTGTGACGTTGTTACGAGCCCACATGATCCCTTCCCTTAAGGCTTCCGTTTCAGCCCATTCAATATCCATCTTATGGTTAAAAAAAAGACTACACGACCCCCTAACACAAAACCATCATAGTCTCTCGCAATAATCCCAATGCCCACTACCAAGTCAAAAATCGCTGCATCAACATTAATCTTAATGGCATCAATCGAGGGCTTGATCCATCTATGGGACCTAAGGGGCCTGGGGTTCATCGGGGCATGTGATAGATTATGGATCCTGAAATCACCCCCAAAGTCCTCGCCCACTCCCATACCCTCTGAGTATCATCCTCCTTGCCCCAAAATAGAGTATTATTGCAACCATTCCAAATATTCCATAAAATCGTGATGAGATTCTTAAATGCCTTAAGATCCAAAAGCGAGTGGCATCCTTGAGCCAATCAATACCACTCTCAAAGGGAGAATCAAGTAAGCATCCGGTAAGCCTACCAAAAGAAAGAACTGCATGGCACTTAGGACTATCTCTACAAGCATGTATAATAGTTTCATACCTAATCCCGCATTAGTGGCAAGTGCGACCAAAGTCATGAAAAATTGAAGCTATTTTAACATTAGTTGAAAGTAAGTTGTGACCAACCCTCCATGCAAAGATATGAATTTTAGGAAGCACATGGAATTTCTAGATAGTCCTTCAAAATAAACGATGTGACCCAAAACCGATCTTCTTAAGAATAAGCTAAATACCTCCAAAATAAACGATGTGACCCATAACCGATCTTCTTAAGAATAAGCTAAATAGCCAGATTTTGATGAATAGCACCCGGACTTGTTGTGAAACCAAACAATTTGATCCGGTGGACCATGTTGAACAGTCGATAAGGCATAAATATGATCACACAACTCATTGTCATAAAGCTCCTCCACCCTACCTCTGTCCTACACACACGAGTTAGACCTCCACAACTCGCTCACTAAACCATCTCAAATGCCATTGAAAGAAGCCATCAACAAATTTCCATTAATACCCTCAAAGCCCCATTTGTTAGACTCGAACCTAACAGTCATGTCATCGCCTATTTGCCAACCAAACTCGGTCTCAAGTGCTTTAACCGCATGCAGAATACTCGTCCAAGGGAATGAGGGCTTATCAACTGCCTTAGGCTGGAACACATCCCCATCTAGAAAGTACTTAGAGCATAGAATACGATAACATAGAGTATCCTTATTATTGATGAGTCGTCACACATGTCTCTCGAGAAGCACAATATTAAAAAGCCTGTCTCCTGAGAAGTGCAATATTAAAAAGCCTCAAGTCCTTAAAGCCAAGACCACCCATGCCATCATAGTCTAGCCAAGATCTTTATTCTTTTTTACCTACCAAAAGCTCCTCATCCTCGAAATCATCATATCTTGGATGCCAGTAGGAATAAGAAAAATTGAAAGTGCATAAGTAGGTAAAAATTATAAGACTGATTTAATGAAAATATCCTTAACACCATAGGATAAAAGACTTTTAGACTAGCCTTTTATCCTAAGAGAAAATCGATCAATAACATGTTAAAACGCACCCGTTTTATTTTTTTCAACGACAATGGTAAGCCCAAGTAGTTGTCCATAGACTCGATAAATCGCATACCCAAGATGCCATTTAACGGCGTCCTTTAATCTCTTGGAGTATTACGATTGAAATAGACAATAAACTTGGATGTATTAATCTTTTGCCCCAAAATCATCTCGAAGTAGTGAAGCACATCCTTAACGGTCTCAACCTCCTCTTTCTTATTATGGACAATAAGGAGAGTATCATCCATGAAGAAAATATGATTAATCATGGGCCCATTCTGACTGGCCTTAATTCCCCGAATCTTCCCTTCCATCTAGGCTCCCAAGAGCAACCTAGAGAGCGTTTCCATGCAAAACAGAAAAAGATAGGGCGAAAGTAGATCTCCCTGACAGAGCCCTCTCTTAGAGATAATCACATTAGTGAGGGAAACATTACATTTAACAACGTAGCTCACCGTATGGATACACTGCATAACCAATGTGACCCAAGACATAGAAAACCCCATACGAATTAGCACTTTCTCTAAAAAGTCCCATTCCACGCGGTCATAAGCTTTACTCATGTCAAGCTTAATAAAAAATCCTTTATTCGACCCATTTTTAGAACTCTGGAGGTAATGCGAAAACTCATGGACAATGAGGAAATTATCATGAATCATACACCCCAATGCAAAAGTACTTTGGTTCTGACTAATGTAAGCCAAAAGAACAGTTTTTAATCTATTAGCTAAGAACTTGGAAATCATTTTGTAGATAACTTACAAAGATTGATGGGGCAAAAATGAGTCATATCCTTGGGCTCGTTAATTTTGGGGATGAGAACAATAACAGTTTTATTAATATCCTAGATATATCTATGCCCATCCATAACCTCGAGACAATACTGAAGCACATCCTTACCAACCACCCCCTAGCTTTCTTTATAGAAGAGACCTAAGAGCCCATCAATACACAGGGCCTTACAAGGATCTATTTGATTAAAAGCATCGATAAGCTTCTTATTCATAACACTATTTTCCAACACCATATTCATATCAGGGTTAATACAAGTCGGGATCAAACCTAACGCCCTCTCAAGATTGCCACAAGCCTCAGTCTTAAAAAGAGAATGAAAGTAATCCCAATCCACTTGGCAAATACCATTAACATCAGAAACCCAATTACCCTTTGAATTATTCAAACCCACGATCTTGTTCTTTTTATTTCTTCTAGAAGCCCAAACATGAAAAAAAAGGTGTTCTAGTCCCCCTTTTTAAACCACTGAATTCGAGATCTTTGAGCCTAATACTGCTCTTCCTCGTACAGATGACCCAACTCTGCCTAAAAAGCTCTCAACCTATTAACATTTGAATTCAACCTCAGCCCATCCATCAATTTATCAATCCGATTAGTTAACTCCCTCATACATTTTTGACCTATTTTGAAGTGTCAGAACTGCCATCTACCTAGATGAAGGCGAATGCGATCAATCCCTACCAACATATTTCCATAACATTGGTCCCAAACCCTTTTATTCATATCCTTGGCCTCGCTCTTATTACCCCAGCAGGCCTTAAACCTAAAAAAAAAAGCCTCGGATCCTTCGTATCCTCCATCGGCCTCCTTTCTAAGGTGTCCAATAAGATAGTATCATGGTTCGAACAAGTCTAATGAAGCACACACAATGCTAAAAATAGAAAACAACCCAACCAATTGGCCGAAACCATGAATTTATCAAGAGGTTCCTTCACCACTCTGTCCCCATCACGGTTGTTAGTCCAAGTGAACCACCCATTGTCAGGCTTAATGTCAACTAAACCAAGATCATTCAAAACCTTCCTGAAGTTATCCATTGCCACTCTAGGCCTACGTCGGCCCCCACATTTCTCCGCATCATCCATCACCTCATTAAAATCCCCCAATAATCCAATCCTCACTGACAAGAGTCCCTACCCTCCGAAGAGTATCCCGAGAAAAATGTCTCTGATTAGGGTTAAGGTAACAATAGAAGCCCATAAACTGAACCTGATCATTTCTCTCAATTTTAACCATAGAATCCACAAGATGCTCCGAAAAATTTTGTATAGTTACGCCTACCCTATCCCTCCATAATAAAGAAAGACCATCTTTGCGACCATCCAGATCCACAACAAAATAGCCATCCATACTACACCGAACCCGAATATGCTCAAACTCATTAGCTTGAAGCTTGGTTTTGCTTAAAAAGACAACATCAGGATTATTGACAGCAATGAGCTATATCAACTCACGAATAGCAGGGCTCCCAACCCCACGACAGTTCCAACAATGGATTTTCATGGCTCTAGACGAGGCTAATCTCTAGCCACCGCCTTGAAGGGCTCCACTAATTTTCTACGGACTATTCTTATCGGGCACTCATCAAGACCTTCCCCATTTCCACACTTAGTTTTTTTTTGCGATTATTCCAGACTCGCCCAAAACTCTCTCTAGTAGGCCTATTAACACGTTTTTCTGATGGAGAGCATGAATCTAAGATCTCGTCCCCTGTTTTGATTTTTTTTCCTTCCCCCTCTGTTTCATCACATGATCTCCCTCATCAGTTGTACTTTTGGACATTTCATTCTCCCATTTTTTCCATTTCCCACCTTCAATAGTTTCAATCCCATTTCGCCACATGCCCGTACTCTGATTAGGTTTCCCCATTTGGACCCTTAACCAATTCCTATATTGAAATTTCAGATTTTCAACCCCTTTGGCCCTCTCAAATAACCCACACTTACAAGTGTGATGTCCTATACGGTCGCACAAATAAGTGTGATGTCCTATACGGTCGCACAAATAATAAAAAGTTGGGAGTCGTTCATACTTGATAGCACACAAAATCTCCTCTCCGCAGCCCCAACCATATAAACCACCCTTCTCAACGGTTTAGAGGTGTCTAACTTTATCCTCACTCTAATAAATTCAAACCCAACATCCCTCCCTATCCCTCCAATCAATTGCCAAAACTTCTCCAATAGCATTCCCAGCATCAATGGCCACCTGGCGTTCCATTTTCTCCAGCAAAATATTGAAGATACGAACCCAAAAGGGAATAAAACGGAAGCAGTAGCAACTCATTTCATGTCCTTTCACAAAGGGAACCATGGAAAACAAGCATTGGTCAAAGCTCCAATATGCTAAATTAAGGATCCTTTCCCTGTCTTCCCTCAACCCAAATTTCACCAAGAATAAGTCATCTGCAATTGCAATGAAATTTCTGGTTCCTTAGTATACCATAGAGATTTTAGCACCCTGTACATTGCCTCTTTGTTAATTTTTTCCTCCGACAGAAATTTCCCAACGGCCCAAGCTTCATATCCCTGCAATTCAGATTTTATCGAGCTTTGACAAATCACCTTTTCTTGTTCAGAATCAGAAAATTTTAGATTTGCAAGCATGTCATTTAACTCATCTGCCACCGTAACCCAACCCAACAACAAACACACGGCAATCACCCCTCTAGACCCAAAATCCACTTAAGGCAGCCACACACCCCATTGACCGGAGCACTCAACCAAAAGAAAATCTATCCAAAGGACAACCGCCGTCCACCACAGCGGAACAAAAACATGAATAACCAAAACAAAAAAATAGCCTTGAACCAGGAAAATACACACATAATAATCCAATCAAGCAAACAGTAAAGCAGTACTAAAAAATACACTACAAAATTATGCATGTACCAGCAGACAAACCAAACAAAACACAAAGAAGTAAAAGTCACAGTAAAATTATTTAACAGTCCCTGAACAGCCCAATTATAACCAAAAGAACACTAAGAAATACAACCATCACAAAAATGAGAGAAGATAAGCGAACCAGATTTATTGAGGCAGGGAGAAACATGAACAAGGAGACCTTTACCACCTCGCTCCGCAACACCTCCAAGACTAAGGGCACACACCGTCGTATTGAAATACCCCTAAGCACCAAGATGGACCAGGAATCACCTCCCCCAACCGCAACCAGAACGAGCCATAAGGCAATGATACAGGAAAATCTACAAAGTACAGAAAAATAAAAACAAAACCAAAGTAGTAAAAGAAACCAAAGCTTGTAGCAGAAAATCACACGAAAGAGAAAGCCAACAAATGATACCTAATACACACAAGAACAAAGCACCAGAAAAACAAGGAAAAAGAACACACAAAACTAAAATTTAAACAGTCTAGTTTATAGACCCTTTACTTAGTTATAAAAAAATGGAACAAGAAATACAAGATCAAAAAAGAAAAGGAAAGCAAGACAGAAAAAACTCCAAGAGGAAGCTCCGTGTAGAACCCTCCACGAACAGGCCAAGACAACGCCGAACCTGGTGCACTTGTCGTCGAAGAATGAGCAGCCCAAGGAGCACGAAGAAACACCAAGAAAACGTCACCCGTTCAACACCGAAAGCTTTCCACCCCCAAATCTGCTTGATGCCAGAAAGAAGAATAGGATGAAGCCAAAGGAAAACACCTTCGAACACTAAACAACAAACAGGATTAAAGAAACAAAACCTGGAACAACGAACCAATCGAGGTAAAGAAAAATAATGAAAATAAAGAAAACAAAAAAGGAGAAGGCCTGTCAAACAACCACTCAAAACTACCAACAAACCTTACAAACAGAAAAAAAAAAAAACAACTAACAATAAAAGAAACGTAAACATGCACTTTTAAAAGTGAACGTAAAAAAAACATGCAAAGTGCAAACCATAAAGAACAAAAGCCATTGCTTCGAAGCCACCGCTACAGAGCCAAAATCACAATCAAGACTCCATTACTCCTATCCAAAAAATGAAAAAAGTCACCGTCCAAGAATGTGCCTTCCACCGCCAACTAGTGAGAAAGCAACGCACTCACGTATCCACTGGAAAACAACAACACCAACCCAAAAACTCACAACTGTCCAAGTATTCATAAGACAAACAAGGATGGGCCCAAAGAACAAAAAATAAAAAAAATATCGTCAAAATCTTGTAGAAAAAAAAATTTACGCGCGTTTTGCTGCTACCCCTTCCTAGAAGACATTATATAAATAAAATTATTAATATATAGATTTAGGGATTTTTTGGATGATTTTAATTTTTGATAATTATTACTATATAGGTTTAGGGATTTTTTTGGATGATTTTAATTTTTTATTTGAGAGTAAAAAGTGAGAAGTAAAAGTTCTAGGGTTGAGGGAGTAAGATTTTGGGGGGAAAGTAAATAGGGAGTAAAATTGGGGGGATATTCAAAAAAATTAGGAGGAAATTGGTTTGGGGTAGAAAGGGGGTGGAATGTGAGGGGAGTACAAGTTTTAGGGAGAAAGTGGGAGGGAGTAAAAATTTTTGGAGGAAGTAAAGAGGTTTGGGAGATTAGGGTAAAAATGTAAAATACTATAGTTTGGTATCCGGTTTATTCAAATTCAAAAACTAAACTCGGTTCGAACTTGAAATTCGAAAAAAAACTCAATTTGACTCATATAATTTGATTAATTCAAATAACTTGATTCATTTAACTCAAAATTCTAATTTTTTTCGATTTTTTCGAGCCAAATCGAGTTTTGCTTAGCCCTATCCAAAATGGATAAGCCGAGATGGTAAGCTAAAAAGCCACCAAATCGGGTCAACTAGGATGATAGTTTATGTGTAAAGGCATTTAAACTGAACAAGACGGGATAATCGTTTTAAAACACCATCAAAATCAAACCAAATTGGGATGGTAGTAATAGTCATCGTCACAGATAACCAATGAACGACCATTATCACCGAAAATTAAATATGGGATGGTCAGTTATTGGTATGTGTTATGCAAGATGGTGTGTTGAGCAATGCTCGAGGGTGGTTTGGATGGACGGGTGTGAAATTAAAAACTAAAATTATCATAATTATATTCTATATATGTATCATTATTATATGTTCATTATGCTTAAATTATTATTATGCTATGAATTAAATACTTTACTATTCGATTGATTATAGATAATGGTTTAAGATTAGTCTCACACTGAGTCATTGTAAGCTCATTCTCCATTTTCTTTACTTCTCAAGCAGTGCAAAGAATTAGGACACAAAATGGCATCGGAAGACCCTCGAGACTAGCAAGTCATTTTTTATTAAGTTCTACCATTAAGTTTCATTTAAAATTTTCCTTAATCATTTATTTTGGGTTTGTAATTATTTAGTATTCTCTCATTTTTATATTTTACATTTGGAATTTGTTAGTTTATTTATTTTATGCATGACACTTAAATATTACTCTAATATTCGCATGCCATTTGGTTTAGAAAATTATCTTCTTTTTTTTTTGCTGATTTATAAAATACTTAAAATTTTGGGTTAGTCTTTTCCTAAAAACCCTAACTATTTTTCAAACCCTCACATTAAAGTTGTAATTGAATTACTAAATAAATTCGGCTTAAATTAATGAAAAGAGCGATTTTCAATCAATTCGATTCAAGTAAAAAGAATGGCATTACGGGATCATTTTGGTGATCGAATGTAATGCCTTCAACTTAGCCAAAACTCCTAGATCGGGTCGGGAGTGTTACGCATAAAGTGCCACATGACGTCTTTATGTAAAAACAAAATATTTTCTTTTATTAAATGTATATACACATTAAAATATATAGAAAATAATATGAATATATAAAATTTAAAAAAAAAATTAAAATTTAGGGAAAAAACATAATTTATAAAAAAATTATAAAATTAAAATTAAAAATTATGATAATTGAAATGAAATTAGTTGAATTTAATAATGTTATTATAAAAAATGTAAAAAAAAATTGTAAAAGATATTTAAAACATAAAAGAAGTGATAGCGAATCACAACTCTTGCACGTGCATTCCCTTCTGCTCCGTTCTTTTGTCCAATTTTTTGATGGTTTTGATTGGCATCTTCAACTCTTTATATGATATCTATTAAATGATAAAGATGATTTTACTTTTATCAGCACCACTTATATCGAAACTAAAGATTACAGTATTGAAATGTAATCATGCATGCATCTTTCAGATACATGTGTAGATAATGACAAGTGGTTAGCTTTTGAATAATACATATGTCTCATTAATCAACATGTGTTTTCAGATAAAAATACTAATCTACTCAGTTACATGAATTGAGGAAACAAAAACTGAAGAAAGCTTGTGATTTTAGACAACAT